>NW_027507748.1:601121338-602321338 GCF_037356315.1 Lithobates pipiens | reverse complement strand
TTTATTTAACCTTTTTTAATTTTATTAATTAAATTTTAGTCTAGTAAAGTTTAATATACAGGCCCTGATATGGACATGCCGTCGGACCGCAAGCCAGGTTTCATATTGAGGCTTGGTATACGGTCGGACTGCTCTTCCCATAGAAATCGAAATAGTAGTTTCCACATCGAGGCTTGGTATGCAGCTTGATGACCTTTCTTATTGAAACTGGATGGCGAGTGGAACGCATACCAGTCAGATGTTACATCATACCGTTCGGACACTACAGAGGCGTGGAACGCATAATGACCGGATGTTCCAGCGCATTCCGGATGTAACATGATATTGAGGTGTTGAACGCATGCGGTCGGCCATTTTGCGGTTACCCGGAAGTAGGCGGCACAATCAAACGGTGACACCATCAGCTAGATTCTCATTAGAGGGGTCTAATACTTCTATAAATGTGAGTAAGGCTGCAGTGGAGGGACACCCCAGACAAAGTCTACTGAGACGAAACGCTTCGGAACTCCACTGCCGCCAAAATTATTTTACAAGCGCTTGAAACACTTTTAAAATGTAAGTGTGTTACTTTTTAATAAACTTTTCGTTGTCATATGGAATTACGCTATATGGTCTTCTCTATCCTTTTCCATTATACCGGTTGAAATTTGACCCCAGTGTGGAGACGGACCTTTTTTGAAAGGTTTGGGGATGCAGTTCCAGATATCGCATCCTATGTTGCTTCCAAGCTCTATTGACTCATAGAACATAGGTTCCTTTGGGTCTGAGCTATTCGGTAAGCTCTCATCTTTACAAGTGGTGGTACTGTCACATTAGTGATTGCATGTCAATATACATCTTTTGGGGTCCAGAGAAACGCCAAAATCAAACCACGTGGGATTTTTGCATGTTGAACTTTTTGACTTAACCACTTCAGCCCTGGACCAATTGTCAGCCTAAGGACCAGAGGTCTTTTTACAATTTCGCACTGCACTGCTTTAACTGGTAATTGCGTGGTCATGCAATGTTGTACCCAAACGAAATTTGCATCTTTTTCTTCCCACAAATAGAGCTTTCTTTTGATGGTATTTGATTGCCTCTGCGATTTTTATTTTTTGCGATATAAATGGAAAAAGACCAAAATTTTTTAGAAAAAAATATATTTTCTACTTTTTGTTATAAGAAAAATCGAATAAACTCAATTTTAGTCATACATTTAGGGCAAAATTTATTCAGCCACATGTCTTTAGTAAAAAAAAATGTCAATAAGCGTATATTTATTGGTTTCCGCAAAAGTTATAGCGTCTACAAACTAGAGTACATTTTCTGGAATTTAAACAGCTTTTAATTTATGACTGCCTATCTCATTTCTTGAGGTGCTAAAATGGCAGGGCAGTACAACCCCCCCCCCCCCCAAATGACCCCATTTTGGAAAGTAGACACCCCAAGGAAATTGCTGAGGGGCATGTTGAGCCCATTGAATATATATTTTTTTGTCCCAACTGATTGAATAATGACAAAAAAAAAAGTTTACTAAAAGTTGTCACTAAATGATATATTGCTCACACATGCCATAGTTATATGTGGAATTGCACCCCAAAATATATTCTGCTGCTTCTCCTGAGTACGGGAATACCACATATGTGGGACTTTTTGGGAATCTAGCCGCGTACGGCACCCCAAAAACCAATCACTGCCTTCAGGATTTCTAAGGGTGCAAATTTTTGATTTCACTCCTCACTACCGATCACAGTTTCGAAGGCCACAAAATGCCAAAATAACACAAACCCCCTCCCCCCAAATGACCCCATTGTGGAAAGTAGACACCCCAAGGAAATTGCTGAGGGGCATGTTGAGCCCATTGAATATATTTTTTTTTGTCCCAAGTGATTGAATAATGACACACACAAAAAAAAAGTTTACTAAAAGTTGTCACTAAATGATAGATTGCTCACACATGCCATAGTTATATGTGGAATTGCACCCCAAAATATATTCTGCTGCTTCTCCTGAGTACGGGGATACCACATATGTGGGACTTTTTGGGAGTCTAGCCGTGTACGGCACCCCGAAAACCAATCACTGCCTTCAGGATTTCTAAGGGTGCAAATTTTTGATTTCACTCCTCACTACCTATCACAGTTTCGAAGGCCATAAAATGCCAAAATAGCACAAAACCCCCCCAAATGACCCCATTTTGGAAAGTAGACACCCCAAGCTATTTACCGAGAAGCATGTTGAGTCCATGAAATATTTAATATTTTGCCACAAGTTGCAGGAATATTAAAAAAATATATTTTTTGCCCAAAGTTGTCACTAAATGATATATTGCTCACACATGCTATGGGCATAAGTGAAATTACACCCCAAAATAAATTCTGCTGCTTCTTCTGAGTACGGGGATACCACATGTGGGGGACTTTTTGGGAGCCTAGCCACGTACGGGACCCCGAAAACCAAGCACTGCCTTCCGGATTTAAATATAAAACGCTACCAAAAAAACTGTTAGCAATCGCAGGGATCAGGCCTGACTCTGCGAATGCTGCAGTTATGTGTTTAGTGTTTTGTAAGTGACAGTGATTGATCGATACTGCACTTGGGTGGGCTGGGCTGAGGGGCAAAACGCAGGTGCTAGCAGGTATCTGGGCTGATCCTGCTAACAATAAATTTTTTTGGAACCCTAAACTGCTGGGGACACTAGTATAGATCTGATCAGATCAGATATTGATCTATTCAGATTCTATACCACTACGGGAGGTTTATGCTTTGTGCGTGGGTGTTAGCGGTACTGGCACTATCCTAGCGCTGCCTGGGGTGATGCAGACCCTGACCCTAAAACCTAATTGATATCACCTGCTGGGTGATCAGGGAGTTAAACCTTTATTGGGTAATAAATGGTGGGTGCCCTGATGCTATAAAAAGCAAACTAACTAACCAGAGTCACCCGTAACACTTATACGTGATCACTGGTGAAAGGGTTAACTAGGGGCAATGAGGGGGTTCAAATTTTTATTAGGTAGTATATGGGGGTCCCTGGTGCTATATAAAAACCTGACGGGGAACCTAAATAACAAACTGGCTAACCAGCGTCACCAGTGACACTTATACGGTGATCGCTGGTGAAAGGGTTAACTAGGGGCAATCAGGGGGTTAAAACCATTATTGGGTAGTATATGGGGGTACCTAGCGCTATAAAAACCTGGCGGTGACGTAAAAAAATAACTAGCTACTTAGCGGTACCAGTGACACTAATGCAGCGATCAGAAAAATGATTGCTTAGTGATACTGGCAAAAGGGGGTGAAAGGGTTAACTAGGGGCAATCAGGGGGTTAAAACCATTATTGGGTAGTATATCGGGGTACCTAGCGCTATAAAAACCTGGCGGTGAACCTAAAAAAATAACTAGCTACTTAGCGGCACCGGTGACACTAATGCAGCGATCAGAAAAACGATTGCTTAGTGATACTGGCAAAAGGGGGTGAAAGGGTTAACTAGGGGCAATCGGGGGGTTAAAACCATTATTGGGTAGTATATCGGGGTACCTAGCCCTATAAAAACCTGGCGGTGAACCTAAAAAAATAACTAGCTACCTAACGGCACCAGTGACACTAATGTAGCGATCAGAAAAACGATCGCTTAGTGACACTGGCAAAAGGGGGTGAAAGGGTTAACTCTAGGGGCAATCAGGGGGTTAAACCGTTATTGGGGGGTGGTAGGGGGCTACCCTGGACCTAACACTAACTGCCCTGACAGTTTTTACTGTCACAACTGACACTGAATGCAGTGATCAGTAAATAAATGATCACTGCAATCAGTGACACTGTGACTGGGAGGGGGAGGGGATTTGTGTGCCTATGTGTGCCTACATGTTAGTGTAGTGTTTGGTGCACTTACTTCCAGTGTTCTCCTTGTAGTCCGGTCAAAAAGACAGCCCCGAGGAGAATTACATCACTTCCTCCCTGCCTGTGTTTACTATACACAGCGGGAGGAAGCTTCTCATTCGTCAGGAGCGATCGAGAGGGGATGGCCAGAAACCAACGTCCATCCCCTCATCCCGGATCGCTCCTGCAGCGAAACGGACCAATGCATCCAGCGGGAGGGGGTCCGATCGGACCCCCCACCCGCTGGAAGGCAAGCACATACATGTACGTGCTTGTGCCTGTACATGCCATTCTGATGACGTACATTGGCATGCGGCGGTCCTTAAGTGGTTAAAGACTTTTCTGAACGTTTTATACTTATTTATGTTGTAATGATTTAGTTTTCTGTGCAAGTTCACTACCAGACTATTTTTAGGTTTATACATGTGAGATGTTAATACCTGCACGGGTTACAATTTTGTATCTTTTAAATTTGATACAAATTTTTTTTCATTGATCATATTCTTTGTGCTTTTGAATTTGATATTTTTGTCATTTTATTTGATATCACTCTAGTACAGGCCACTAGTTTATTATATTAATATTTTTTTGCACCTTTGCAAGTTAGGTGGCCCTGGCACATTCTAACCAGATCACATTTAGCGCTACACTTTATATACCAATTTACTTTTAGAAACAAATGTATCTGTTTGTTGTGTTAGCTATTCGACTTTACTCATTTGAAATCTTTTAGGCAGCACAGTGTTCTTTTGAGTGTATATTTTTAGAGTTTGTGCTATGTTCAGATTGTATAGGGTGTCGTAGTAAGACTTGAATTCCTGACTGATTTGTTGGGGTAGATTTGCTTTCTGACCCGTTGGAGAGTATATGTGTGGTATGTAGGATGCCAATTTCTGAGATCTTAAAGATTGTGCTAACAATTTACTGCACTTACAGTATTACCCAATTCGTATATCTTTTTCGAGCAACATTTGGAGTGCCGTCTTAGGTTTGAATTGGAAGAAGGTCAGTTATTTGTGTTCGTACTGTGTCTAGTTCGCATCCCAGTGGTCTGGTTGGTGTCTGTGTGTGTTTGGTTTCCAGGGTCTGGAGTTTAAGTAGTGTTGTTAGCTGAGCAGTCCTTTGCCTTTTGATCCTTGCACCCTGCTTTATAAGCACCCCGCGAATCACCGCCTTGTGTGCCTCCCAGATTAGCCCCATGTCACAGTCGGCCTAATTATTACTGTGAAAGTA
Organism: Lithobates pipiens; assembly: GCF_037356315.1. Classification (NCBI taxonomy): domain Eukaryota; kingdom Metazoa; phylum Chordata; class Amphibia; order Anura; family Ranidae; genus Lithobates; species Lithobates pipiens. The sequence goes on along the minus strand of NW_027507748.1, from coordinate 602,316,245 downwards.
GTGTGTAATTTCTTCTGTTACATCCGCTAGGACCTCTGAGTCTTGTAGGAGGCTTTCTTCGAGCCTCCATGGCTTTCTTTGGCCCCCATGGAAGTCAGTCAGGGTGTATTGCATTGTGACCGGGGCATGGTTCGACCAAGTGACAGACCCTATAGTCGTGTTTGTGACCACCTGAAGCCGGTTGTGTGGTATTAAGAAATAGTCTATGTTTGAATACACGTGGTGTGGGAGGGAAGGCAATTTTTTTTTTCTGGAACTGGAACGCACTGGAACTGACTGTACTGGTGTTAACTATGCCATTGAAAACCATAGAAACAAACCTTAGATTGCTTTGAATCCCTTTCCAGCCTTATGCAGATCAACTATTTTGATTGTATGTCTTCAGACAGCTCCTTTTTGCTAAAGCACAATTCCAAACTCATTTTTTATTAATTGGATTCCAGGTGTGCAAATTAGTGATGCCAATTAGCTTTTGCCATTTATTCCATAGATTTACTTAATTTCTCCTTCTGCACTGTGAATGTTTAATGAGCGTGTTCGATAAAGACACTTGAAATTAGAATGGTTTGTGTGTCAGCTTACAAAAGAATTTAGTCTGGATGGGACTTTTTAGGCATTCCACATACACTACTGAAATAGATAACTGTACAAAGCAAATTTTTTATTAAAGTGGATGTTCACACAAAAATGGGCCCACCCCCTAATACAACCCACTCTATGTGCGTTTCGAGAATGTTGCACCAAACACGACATTTCCTCCAACCCCTGCCCTCTAACCCCTTTGAGAATGGATCCTGCCTTTACCCCGGGCATGAGTAAAGAATTCCTAACGGATTCTTGGCCCCATGACACTGTGCAAGCTCAACAATTTTACGAGGGAGATCGTCTGCGCCCGTATGAGGCAGTAGTTACCATGTCCCTGATGAATTCTTTGCCCTTCTGGACATATGTACAATTAAGACACTTCCTTTACGCTCCCCGGAGGCAGACGTTTTGGTCGCGCCAACTTACCCCATTCAAGGAGCTATGTTCATCTTCTGAACCAAAACAACATCTCATTTCAGCCACATATGCACTCCTTTTTCAGTCTCCATCAACCTCGAACGACTGGATAAAGAATAGGTGGGATCAAGACCTCTCGCAGCCATTGACCAAGGGGGACTGGGAAACCATACATACGCACACACACAAAGGTTCCCTCAACACTAATACGCAAGAAAATGCATACAAGATAACCTTGTGGTGGTACCAGACTCCTCTCAAATTACAGCGTTTGCTTCCTCATCTGTGCCCTCACTGCTGGTGGTGTACAGATGGAGTAGGCTCCTACCTGCACATATGGTGGTTGTACCCCAAACTGCAACCGTTTTGGAGGGAGGTTCATAGACTTATTAAACGGGTGACCAGTCATGATCTGGCTTTCACACCGACACACTATTTCCGCTAAACCTACCCTCGAGCCCCAAAAAGATGTACTTTCGCTCGCTCGCCATGCACATAGTGAACGCAGCCAAGTTATGTATCCCAGCCAAATGGCGTGTAGCCGAACCACCATCTATTAGCGACTGGTTGGATAGGATTAGCAAAACGGCGGAAATGGAAGATCTCATCCATCAAGCACATGATCGCCCCGCTAAATTCACCTCGACTTGGGCGTGCTGGTGTCACTTCCTTTCTACCCCCGAATATAGAAACGTTTCCCAACCAGCGAGACCTGGGGAACGGAGCTGACAAGAGACCCCTGCCTTAGTTCCCGATTTTCCTCTTTCCTTATCCGCACCTAAAGTCACGTGGACCCTCTTTCCTCCACGCACTAGCCACCCATAGCCACTTAGGTAAATGTTTAGATGTATCCTAGACGGAGTTCTCGACAGTATCAGTTCTTTGTGTTTATTATTACTTGGAAAAGGTCACCCCTAAGGCCCTGTAGGTGGTACTCTCCCTGAACACCCTTACATTGTCCGCAAACCAGCTACCGCCTGAATCCCATAAGGGGAATAAGGCTCATCATCCTAAGGGCCATAGCATATCTCCTTGGCCTCCCTCAGACACATGAAAAAGCGTGAGTCTAGGGACTCTTTATCCTAAGGGGTGTTAGAATTACGAAATTGTAAGATTCAAAAGATTGTGGACCTTATCAGTGCACTGCATATATACTTTTCCACCGCCTTTTGTAACCTGACTGATGCATAGAAAAGCATTTCTGTACACTGTTTATGCTTCCGAACTCTGTTATACCTTACGATTCTGTTTTGAAGCTGTTACGATATATGCATGTTGTAAATCACCAATAAAAAAAATTCTCAAAAAAAAAAAAATTGTATTGCATGTTTTGAATTTAAAATAACGTGTTTTATAAAGTTGTCTTTGTCTATATGTGGAATGTCTGAAAAGCCCAATCCGGACTGGTTTCTTTTGTATGTACATTCATTTTGGGATGTTGGCATTCATTGGATGGGTACATGAAACACTTAAATGTTATTGTATATGTGTTATCAGCTTAAGCACATTGTGTTTTTGCTGTGACTTATGCAATGTATACACGACCGGTTTTCCAGTCTGAATAAACTCTGAAGGTTTTTCCGACTGAGTTCCGCTGAAATTGTCTTGCATACACACAATCACACCAAAGTCCGATCGTCAAGAGCGCAGTGACGTACAGCACGTACGACGGGACTAGAAAAAAGAAGTTCAATACCCAGTGTGCCACCCTTTGGGCTCCTTCTGCAAATCTCCTGTTAGTAGAAATTTCGTGAGAGACGATTCGTGCTTCTCAGACTCCAGCTTCTTCAGATCGTTTTACTGCTGTTCAGTTTGTGCTTGTGGGTTTGTATCTGTTTTTTTAGTGAGTGTAGTCAGTTCCTATCTGTCTTTCTGTGCGTTCTTGTCCGCTCGTTGCTGATTTTCAGCTCACTCTTCACAGGCCTTGCTGTTCTTCAGCGCGTTCTGTTCGTTCTGACCAGCCACCTGTTTTGAAACCATGGTGCGGGTACATACCCACAGAATTTGTGCTGTGTGGGGCTTGGTGTTCAGGTTCATACTTTGACCCAAGCCCAGTCCATGAACAGGGCGAGGAGGAGCTCATGCATCAAGAATTGGTTACTCCAGCATGACCAATTCTCGCACATGCCTTTGTTTTGTGAGATCCAGGAGAATAATCCTGATGATTTCAGGAATTATCTCAGGATGACGGACCCTGTTTTTCACCGTCTGTTGGCTTTGCTGACCCCTTATATCAGCAGGCCGGATACCTGCATGAGGCAAGCCATCGATCCGGAGCAGAGGCTAGTCAACACCTTTCGTTACTTGGTGACTGGGAGAAGTCTACAGGACCTCAAGTTCTCTACTGGCATCTCCCCCCAGGCTCTGGGGATCATTATTCCAGAGACCTGTTCTGCCATCATTCAGGTCCTGAAGAAAGACTATATTAAGGTAAGTTTTCTTCTTTAACATCACATTATATGTATTTAATGTTTTCTAATGTATTGTATTTATTTTATCATTCCCTAATTACCATGATTGGAATATGCTGTGAATGTCCCATTTATCCTCATGCATGCTGGAAGCTTTTAATGCTCCTTTTTTGGCCTACATGCATATTTGCCTTCACTAACTTCCCCAGCATGCTATCCTGGGCCCATATACACCTATAGCCTAGTCCCTTAACAATGTATATTGCCAGCTCCATTGTACTGCTTTCCCCGAAACACCCCCTAAAATGTGTCCAAATGTTATGTGTCCTTAAATTCAGGCAGAGTGCTGGAGGCTTTTTTTTTTTGGCTTCCATAGTTACCTCAAACCCTCTCCCCCCCCACCATACAATTTTATCAATGGACCATTAGAGGGGGTGAGGAATCTGATAAGTGGGCCTATTATTTTTGTCTTTAAATACTCCTTAAAATAAATGTTATACTGGTATTGTGCCACCACCCCATTAGAGGTCTTACTATTACAACTATAAGGGGTTTAATAGTGTAGTGTCAATGGCGGTGGTGTCAGAAGACTATGAGTTCCTCTATGTGGACGTGGGGAAGAATGGCTAGATGTCGGATCGAGGAGTCTTCGCCCAGACTGTGTTTTACCAGTGTCTCCAGACTGGTGGCCTGGCATTGCCACCTGATGCGGATAACGTGGAAAGTCTCCCCTTCATCTTTATTGCAGATGCAGCCTTAGGTGTGGGCGAGCACCTGATGAGGCCTTTCCCTTAAAGAACCCTCACCCCGGAGAGGAGGGTTTTTAACTACCAGCTGGCCAGAGCCAGAAGAGTCGTGGAGAATGCCTTTGGGATAATGTCCAGCCGGTTCCGCCTGTTTCTGACAGCCATACACATGGCGGAATATAAATTCAACCTCATAATCTTATGCTGCTGCATATTGCACAACTGTTTACGTAAAAATTCACAAAATTATCTTGCCTCAGTTGGGCCTGAGGCCAGATTGTTTTTCAATCCTCTTATGGGCCTGGATACAGACCCACCTGGCTTGGCACCCCAAAGCGCCTGTGAAGTTTGGGAGAAATATTTTAATTATTTTACTGGTAGGGAGGCCATTGCAATGCCAGACAATGTCTAATTTCTTTTAAAAAAATGATCTGATAACATCTTGAAATTTCTTTATTGCTTGTTTTTCTTTTTGGCTGTCTCCTAGGTTCTCCTAATGCACTTGTAGTGCCAAGTGGATTTTCCTTTAGTAAATAAGCCCCATTGTCACTGTAAACACAAAATTACTTACAAAATGGTATTGAGCATTGAAAGAAGAAGCCACACATTGTTGTTTCTCAAAATACTTTTTTGTTTTTGAAAAAATTGGATTTTTGTACTCTCCTTTTCTCTGAAGTTCATTGACTGACACAACTCCTTTAATTCTTGATTTTAGGGTTATCACTCCACATTCAGGAGAGGACTAGGCAAAACATGTAAAACATGTAAAAACAGCAAGACTGCACAGCATAGCCCAGGGGGCGGTCCCCCTGGCAATAACCCCTCAATCGGCTTCCTGCAGCTCAGTTCGTCAAAAAGCAGAACATAAATAGGAGGGGTGGGTGCTGTGTCCGTCAATGAACTTCAGACAAAAGGATTTTACGGCGAGTACAAAAATTTTCTCTTTAATTCATTGACGGACACAGCTCCTTTAATTATTGACCTTAGGGACGTCCCCAAGCAGTGTCAAAAAATGACGGGTGGAAACAGCAAAACATAACTTCACCCACAACAAAAAGAACACCTCAACAGGGAAGTTGCCATCTGAAATGGCCGCCATCAAAACCAGTGGCCAACAAACTTGTAACTTAAAGAAAGTGTAAATTGCAACCTTACACAGCCACCTGCAAAACCTTGCGGCCAAAGTAAGCATCCAAAGATGCGCTTACGTCAACTTTGTAGAATTTAGTGAAAGTATAAACGGACGACCAAGTCACTGTCTTACACACCTGGGAGACAGACGCTTGATGTCGGAAAGCCCAGGAGGTTCCAATTGCCCTGGTGGAATGAGTGACAGGAAAAGGGGGTACCCACTCCTTTAAAGCATAGGCCTGAACTACGATCCATCTGATCCACCAAGAAATGGTGGACAACGAGACCGCCAGACCTTTTTTCGGACCAGCCACCAAGACAGAGTCTGACTTCTGGAATGGAGCCGTAGCAGAGAGATATACCCCTAGAGCCCGGACCATGTCCAGGGAATTTAAGGCAGCCTCTTTTGGGTGTGCCAGATTAGGACATAGGGATGGTAACACGATGTCCTCATTGAAATGGAATGCCAAAACCACCTTTGGAAGGAAAGAGGGCTGCGGACGTAACACCGCTTTATCCTTATGGATGACCAGGTAGGGAGACTTGCATGACAAGACCACCAAATCAAAAACCCTCCTGGCAGATGTAATAGCCACTAGAAAGACTACTTTCTGAGAAAGAGTTAACAAGGGAATCTCCCTAATGTTTTCAAACGGCGGTTTCTGGAATGCCAATAGTACCAGCTTCAGATCCCACGGAGATAGTGGTGGTCGAACTGGAGGGACTACGTGCCGAAACTCTTGTACAAAAGTACCCACCAATGAGTGAGTCGCCAAGCAACATTGGAAAAAGACAGCCAAGGCTGATATTTGCCCCTTGATGGTGCTTAAGGCAAGTTTCTGATCCACTCCTCGCTGCAAAAACAGCAGGATCTTGGACACTAATTATGTGCGCAGACAACACCACATCTCCTCACACATGGAGCTGTAAGCCTTCCACGTACGATGGTAAATCTTCAGAGAAGACGTATTCCATGCCCTCAGCATAGTGGAAATTAGAGTCTGACAGACCTTGGTCCCTTGCCATTAAACTATGCCATTAAAACCAGTGACGGTAAAGCAGGCTGAAGTATCGGACCTTGCGATAGAAAGTCCTCTCACATCGGCAGCCGCCAAGGAACATCCGCCCCCAGTCGTACAAGGTTGGTGTACCAAGGACGCCAAGGCCGATCTGGGGAAATCAGAATCACCAGAATCCCCTCGGCCTCCACTCTGTGCAGTAGACGTGGTAGAAGTTTGAGGAGGGCATGAATCAGTTGAAATTGCCCCCATGGAGCCACCAAGGCATCTGACGAATCTGCCCAGGGGTCTCTTGTCCTGGACACAAACCTCTGCACCTTCCGATTGAGTCGAGAGGCCAGGAGATGCACATCTGGTGTGCCCCACCTTAGGCAAAGGACCTAGAATACAACTGGATGCAACGACCATTCCCCTGGGACCAGCATCTGAAGACTTAGGTAGTCCGCCTGACAGTATTCTATGGGCAGAATGTATATGGCCGACAGCGACCTCCCGTGCTGCGGCCGAGCTCCTTGTTCCTCCTTGATTGTTGACATATGTCACCGCCATGGTGCTGTCTGACTGGATCCCGACCGGAAGCCCCTGTAGCCTCCTGGACCATGTGGAGAGACACTGTCTGATCACCCGAAGCTCAAGTACATTGATTGGCAGTTGGGATTCTTCCCACGACCAGAGGCCTTGGGCTGACAGTACGCCCAAAACTCCCCCCCAACCGGTCATGCTGGCATCCATTGTGATCACCGTTCAATGGAGCGGAAGGAACGATCTCCTGGACCGAAGGGCCGGAGACCTCAGCCACCAGAGAAGGGAATCCTTGACCAACTGGAAATGGTGAAATTGAGCGTATGGTACCGCTTCAAAGTGGCTACCATGGACCCAGAACTCGCATGCAGAAGCGCAGCGACGACCACCTGCGGTTCACCAATAATCTCACCACAGTGAAGAGTCCGCAGCTTGTCCGAAGGGAGAAAAACTCTCGCTTCTGAGGAGTCAAACAGTAAGCCCAGGTATTCCAGGCGTTGATTCGGCACGAACACCAAATTCTTTAGGTTCAGCACCCAACCAAACTCCTGGAGAGTCTGCATGGCGATTGCTACATCCGCCCTTAATTCTGAGGTGGAAGCTGCCCTCAGAAGGCGGTCGTCTAGGTAACCCACGATTGTGAACCCACATTGCCTTAACAGCGCCAGAATTGGAGCTAACAGTTTGGGGTAAAGACTCAGGGTGCCGACGCCAGGCCAAAAGGGAGAGCCACAAACTGGTAGTCTCTTCCCGACTGCAAATCGCAGAAACCTCTGATGCCTGAGGCATATGGGCACATGTAAATATGTGTCCTGGATATCCAGGGACGCCAGGAAGTCCCCCTGATGGAGTGCAGCGACCATGGAGCGAACTAATTCCATCCTGAACCTTTGCACTTTCACAAAGCTGTTGAGGGCCTTCAAGTCCAGGATTGGACATACCCCCTCCTTTTTGGGGACTCTAAACAGATTGGAGTAGACTCCCTAAAACCTTTCCAGCATCGGTACAGGTACTATCACTCCGCACAGCAGCAGGTCCCGTACTGCCCCAAACAGGGCTTCCCAACGAACCGGATGTAGAGGTAGGTTGGAGGGAAAAAAATCTGTTTGGTGGACTAGAAAGAAACTATCTTGTATTCAGATTAAACCAGTTTGCAAACCCATTGGTTGGACAGTAGGGAGGTTCACCGAGCTGCAAACTCCCGAAGATGACCCCCTCACCCAAGAGTTGGGCGGGGGCAAACCTTCACGGGGTAACATTTTTGATCGCAGACTTGTTTGGCTTGCGAAACCAGGGACGCTTCTGTCCTTCAGCAGGCGCCTTGTCGGACTGGGAACGCTTACCTGCCGACCTGGGCGGGGGAAAAAGCCATTTCTGAGTGGAAAAAGAGGGCCCTTGCCCGGTCGTGGCTCCTTACCCTTCCTAAACTGTGGGAGCAATCTGCTCTTCCCACCCGTAACATTTTTAATAATGTCATCCAGCTAAGCTCCAAATAGCCTCTCACCTTGGAAGGGCAAATCTGTGCTTTTTTAGATGCCTGGTCCACAGACCAGCATTTCACCCAAATTAGGTGCCGTAGCACCACTGCTGATACTGATGCTCTAGAGAGCAGGGGGACTGTATCCAGGGCCACATCACAGACATACTTAAGTGATTTGCCAGTTCTAAGCAGACTGGAGAAGACTGTTGACTGTTGCTTCTCCAATTCACGGTGCAACAACTTTGCCCATTCAGTAAGCATCTGTGACCCCAAGGCCATGGCTAGCACAGGTCGTAACGCTGACCCCACCACCGTAAACATGGACCAGGCCAATGCCTCAGCCCTCCTATTGGCAGGGTACTTGAAGGCAGGAGTCCCTTCTACCAGAATCGTGGTTAATTTATTTAACCTGGATACCGGGGGATCAACGACTGGGGGAAACGCCCATTTTTTTCAGGAGGCTCTCCTCAAAGGGGTAACACACCGCCATTCTTCTTGGGACTGAAAAGGCCCATTGCGGGCTTCCTCATTTCTTGTAGGTGAACCTATCAAAATAAGTCAAATGCTGAAACACCTTAGGCATGCCGGCCAGTTTGCTGGACCCAAAAGGGAACGCCATCTCAGCAGAGGTTCCTGCTGTATCCTTATCACTGCGGTGCGGGGTATCCCGTACCGCAGTGATAAGTGCTCCTAGTAGCGCTTTTTCCTGTACTAACCTGGACACAGGGTTATTCTCACTGTCCAAACGGTCCTGGTCTGCATCCTCTGACACATCAGAGCAGGGGCCGCTAGTCACCTCTGGACCCGAGTCTGAATCGGAGCTCTCCCCAGAAGATGGGGGGCAGGGGGTCTTTATTACCCCCCTTGCGCCTGCACGCCACTTCCACCCTGGCAACAAAGGTCTCCAGGACTGCCGACAAAGCACCCATAGGCACCGCATTTTTTGCAGGGGAGCCGGTTGCAATAGTGGGGATGTCTGGGGAAGAAGCGCCAGCTTCTGGCGCCATGCTGACCCTCACTCCCCAGCCACAACTTAGGGACTTAAGGCAAGGTACACAAATCCCACCCTCCTAGCTGCTCACAGACTGAGGAGCCCCTCCGCAGGACTCACCACCCTGACAGAGTGCTGCACTGTGCTGTCACTGACCGTTCTGCCCTGTTGCAGTCACAAAGTGCTCAGAGTGAAAACCGCGCTGTTCTGAGGTACACAGACCCAGCACTAGAGGTAAAAACGCGCTGAGGCTACAAGAAAAAGGCTGCCGACTGTCCTAATCACCCTAAAAATCACCAAGAAAATGCCCGCCGAACATTCTAGAAAAGGCTGACAGCACATACAATGCATAAGACTACAGGAAAGTGGCCGCAGCCCGCGAGGCATCCTCTCCTCATGCAAAATAGCCTAAGCACCTCACAGAGAAGAAAAAAGGGCAGTAAAGAAAAAAACGGACCCCAACAGCCAGCGCAGACCATTCCAAAGCCCGGAGTTCCCCCGGTCAGGTACATACACCACCCCTCATGCCCAGTCACACAGCAGTCCCAGCAGGGGGAGGAGTGAATGAGGAATAGGGAGAAAGGAAAAGGAGATTGAGAGACCCCCTAGTCTACCTCTCAGGGAATGGCCAGCTGCTCCCTCCTGCCGAGGCAGGGAGAGCCATACTTACCCCTCCTGTCGGGATTGCTGGACGCATTCCACCACAGACCCATCACCCAATACGGGGGGCGGCTGTTGGCCACGGTACACTGTGACACGGACAGCAGTAGCCCGGTCATATGTGCACCCCGAAGCATATAGCTCACCGGCCACCCCTGGAGCAGAAGGGGCATGGTCGTGGCCAACCCAGCATGTAGCTAGGGTCTGCTCCCAATCGATGGCCAGGCTGGGGAGACTAAAAGGATCTATATTATCCAGCCTGTCACCCAGCCCGGCTGTTGATTGTAGATCACAGGATTAAAATTGCAGAAAAAAATGAAAAAATTCCCAGGACCAATGGTCTCCTCAGGAAGCCAGGTCCTTCTCCTATACTAGGCAGGAAAAAACTGAGCTGCAGGAAGCAGGATGAGGGGTTATAGCCAAAGTGACCGCCCCCGGGCAGTGTTGTGCAGTCTTGCTGTTTTACATGTTCTGCCTAGTCCTCTCCTGAAGGTGGCGCGATAGCCCTAAGGTCAAGAATTAAAGGAGCTGTGTCCGTCAATGAAAGAGAAATATATATTTTTTTTCTGAATTTTATTTTTTGGATGTTTAGACACAGGCATGTTTTAAAACATAACATACACAACTCTGGAACTTGCAAAGTTCAACGTATGAAAACTGAAGGCAATATCAGACATTATAGTGTCAAAAATTTCTTGATATTGTGTTCATCAGATTGGGTGATGTCACCCCTGTAAAAGCCAAATTTTGAAGATTCACACAAATTGGGAGGCCAAATGGATATTTCCCTCCTGATCCAATGCCTAATGTCAACATGCGCTATCTCGCATCATGGGGGGTCAATGGATGTGTTTTGGGGGTGCAACCTCTTCCTCTCACCTACTAGAGTTATGAGGAAGGGGTTGCACCCACAAAACGCGTACAATGAGATCCCCTAATGGCAGATAGCACATGTTGACACACCGTGTGCATCTTCAAAATTTGGCTTTTCAAATTTACAAAAAACAAATGTGAAAATGGATGGGATTTCCAAGAAATTTATATCCCCCCAACACATCTATCATGTTCTTCATGTGTAGTTCCATAACATTCAGTTTATTTTGAATAATGTCCATTTCCCCATTCCACATCATGATGTCATGGATGAGCCTTTGGGTTCTGGCACTAGTGAAAGGTTCACCCTGCTGTTCCACAACCAGCACATCACCTAAAAATTGGTTAAAAAACATGTATTAGAAATATGCAGGCATACATAGATTACTTGAAGTTGGGGTGTCAGACACTCACCTGTTTGGGTGACAATCTCGCCCACTTCCTCCACCTCTCCTTTCCTCCAGATCCTCGGGGGGCTAGGGCTTATTTCCCCTTCTTAGTGATGTGGAGGGTCCCTGGTGTCCTCTGAGTGGTGTCCTCAGAGTCTTTTCTCCCATATGAGAATGAAACAAAAGGTATACTTAGCACACAGATATTTGAGTCCAGCAATAGGAATACAAAACATTACTTAGAAGTGGTATACAATTGTCTGTTTGGGCAGAGTTCCAAATTGAAGACATGATTAATTCCCTTTTAAACAAGCTAGAATACTTACTTTTTTGAACAAGTTTCACAGATGGAGACACCCCAAGTATCCACTGGAGCACCTGTGTGGGTCACCCTAAAAAATGTGCTCTGGTGTCCCACACTAGTGCTCCTGAGTCCAAATGTGTAAACAGCTGCTGAGTGTCCTCTCCTTACATTCCACTGAATCAGGTTTGCAATTCATTCTAGTTTCAAAGACATCTAGACAACAATGTCCTAAAATTCTTTTAATACAAATTAGCTTGACCAAATGTAGTTAACCCTGTATCAACTAAAAACATAATATTTAGTTGACAAACGAACAATGTTTCCAAGGAGCGATTACTGTGCCCACAAACAACAAAGTAGCCACAAACTGTACAACAGTAAAGAAAAGCACATGGAGCAGCATGAAAGTTAATAATCATAATAGGAACACACAACGAGTACTTACGTTTTTGAAGTACTTCTGACCAGCATTTTCTTTATTGCTCCTTTGATCATCATATCCCAAATTTGTGCCGCAGACTTTTCACCACTTTCATCATGATTTTGGCCTTATGCAGATTGGGTTTTGGGTACGGCCCATTCTTAGCATCATAGTCAGCCCTCCTCAATATGTGGACTATCTCCATCATCTCCTCAAAGGACATATTGGAAGCCTTAAACCTCCTCCTGGATCGGGACGTTTCGGCCTCCGGGCTTTCCTCCTCGTTACTACTCGTAGTAGTCACCTGCTGTGTCTCCGCCATGTTCCTTTCCCACTGCGATGAAAGAGACGGGGCGGGGAATCTTTGAAAAAGAATGTCAGGGGTGGGCAGAGTGTCACACATGCGCAGTCTATATCAAGCTAACACTCATGTGTCGTACGTCCGATCTGTGTGTGGAGGAAGGATGAACAGAAGTGACGAGCATCCTAAACGAAGGTAAAATTTTAACTTGGCCCATCACAGTGGCCTATACTGCTTTAAGATTGAGGCCTTTATTGGGATATGATAATGAGAGTTTAGGCTGACATTAGTGATTTTGTCTTGTGTATTGTCTTACAGCAAAGATGAATCACTTTAAGGACCCAGAATTTATGGCCAGTTTCATAGACAGATACAGGGAGAATAGGAATTTGTGGGAGGTGAAACATAGCTTATATTATAATAAACAAGCAAGGAGGTCCTCGCTGGAGAAACTTCTGGAATCTGTGAAGACTCGGGTCCCCGATGCAAACATTACGTTTTTGGAAAATAAAATTGGGATCTTGAGGAACATGTATAAGAAGGAGCATAATAAGATCCAGAAATTACTCCGATCAGGAGCATAAGCAGAGAATGTTTATGTGCCCAGGCTGTGGTACTTCAACAAACTGCGGTTTCTGGATGACCAGACTAAACCCAGGGAATCTCTTTCAACCTTTCCCTGCAGCCTTCCCTCCAACGTTCCCTCAACCCCGGCAGAGGTTGACGAGGAACAACCTGGGCCTTCCATCCTGGAAGAAATGGATGCGACCAGCTGGAGTCAGGTATATTATTTTTAGACATATTTATTGTCCTAATATTAATGATGTTAACTAGATGTTATAATTGCTTACATATCAATATGGATGAGCTTCGTGTTCGAGTCGAACATACGTTCGACTTGAACATCGGCTGTTCGCCCGTTCGGCGAATTCCGAACGTTATGGGCCGTTCGCGCCAAATTCGTGTGGCGCTCACGGCCCACAATGCACTGCGTCATCGCAGTGCATTGCTGGCTCATGATTGGCCAAGCATGCACTGTGACCCCGCATGCTTGGCCAATCACAGCGCCAGCAGCGAGGAGAGCCATGATTGGCCACAGGCAGGATGCCTGTGGCCAATCATAGCTCAGGCTGTGTAGTACACGCCCCACACTATATAAGGCCGCCAGTGCGGCGGCCTTGTGTAGTGTGTTGGCATCTGAAGCAGTTAGTGGGTGTTCTGTGTACCTTCAACACAGTACACACCGATCGTTATCGGCCGATTTTCGATCTTGCTGTTGTATAGTGGTTGTTGTCTGCGTGCCCTGACCGCAGTATACACTGCTATATTCACCTCACCTATATAGCTAGTGATCTATCTTTTATAATAGAGCTTGCAGTCAGTAGTGTTAGGAGCTTGTGCGTGCTGTCTGCGTGCTCTGTACCCAGTACACACCGCTATATCCACCTACATAGCTCTTCTCTATTTGAGCCCACTTGCCATCTGCAGGAGTTATTGGAAGTTGTGTGTGCCTCCAGCACAGCACAGTATACATCTGTATATACCCCTTTATCTCTGGTGTTCTATAATAAAGGCATCTGCAGGAGTTAGTGGGTGTTTTGTGCCTCCAGCACAATATACACCTGTATCTACCCTTTATTGCTGTTCTCTAATAGAGCCATCTGCAGGGCTTAGTGGGTGTTGTGTGACTCCATTACAGTATACCCCTTTATCTCTGGTGTTCTATAATAAAGGCATCTGCAGGAGTTAGTGGGTGTTGTGTGCCTCCAGCACAATATACACTACCCAATTGCTGTTTTACCCAACTCCCTTAAAGCGGGAGTCCACCGGGACTCCGCGTTTTTTTTTTTTTTTTTAAAAGCCAGCAGCTACAAATACTGCAGCTGCTGACTTTTAAATAGTGACACTTACCTGTCCAGCGCGCCCGCGATGTCGGCCCCCGAAGCCGATCGCTCGCTCGGCTGCCGGGTCCCGCCGCCATCTTGGGTATGGGAATCAGGAAATGGAGCCTTTCGGCTTCATTTCCCGGTTCCCTACTGCGCATGCGCGAGCCGCGCGGCGCAATCCGGACGGTCCCCGCTGCCTCTGGGAGCTGTGTGTTTCCCAGCAGGCAGCGGGGCACTTGCTGAAGGGGGCGGGCGCTTGCGGAACGGGGGCGTAACCTACGCTCGTTCCGCAGAGAGCTAGCCCGGAAGTGGGTGCAGTTACCTGGATTATCCAGGTAACTGCACCCCCCTGAAAGGTGCCGATTGTGGCGCCGGAGGGGGGGGGGGGATTCCGATGAGCGGAGGTCCATTTTAGGGTGGACCTCCGCTTTAAGGCCATTACCATGTCTGGAAGGCCAGCAAGGAGAGGCAGACAGGCGCGAGCCGATAAAAGAGGGCAAGCAGGCTCTGTGTCTAGAGACAACAGTGCTGGTCGTGGACGCAGTGCATTGTCATCAGCACGTGGCCATGGCACACGCTTGTCCTTCTTTTCGGCAGCTGGACATGTTGAACCGCAACATGCCAATGACTTGGTAGAGTGGATGACCAAGCCCTCTTCATCCTCCTCATCCTCTCTCACCCAGTCTCAGGGTACTAGCAAAGCAGCTGCCAACGCATCGTCTTCCCTCGTCTCAATGTCATCATCAGTGACTCCTTCCCTAGACCCACCACGTCCTCCTGAGGAGTCTCCTGAACTCTTTGAGCACAGTGTTGGGTACATGCTCCAGGAGGATGCCCAGTGTTTTGTAGCCTCTGATGATGACACTCAGCTAGAGGAAGGCAGTAGCGTGAATGCAGAGAGAGGGGATGCTCAAGAAGGACAGCAATCTGGCAGTCATGTTCCACAAGCTGCAGCATATTGCCAGGTTTGCTACAGCGATGAAGAGGGAGAGGATGATGAGGGCACTGACTCCACATGGGTGCCTGTTAGGAGAGAGGAGGAGGAGGCACATGTCCAACGAGGCAGAATGCCCTCCGGGGGCCAGCTTAGGGGCAGCACACCGACTGAATCACACCGCAGAGCTCCGCCTGTGCAGGGCGCTGCCTCTGCGCGTTATTCTAAAAGTTCTTTGGTGTGGGCCTTTTTTGAGACGAGTGCATCAGATCGCACCACTGCTATTTGCAACATATGTCTCAAGCGTATCTCGCGTGGCCAAAACATCAGCCGCTTGGGCACCACATGCTTCACCAGACATATGTTGACCTGCCATGCAGCTCGTTGGCAAGCATACCTCAAAGACCCACACCAAAGAACAAAGCGGACCTCTCCTTGCTCCTCATCAGCTGGCATCTCCAACCCCACTAGACCTTCAGTCTTCTCTGAAACCTGCTCTGAGAGGAATGAAGGTGTAGAATTAGGTGTGTCACAGCCAAGTGCTTCCGGGCACTCTGCTAGCAGTACACCCACGTCCGATTATAGCAGGCAAATGTCCCTGCCCCAGCTGCTGGACCGGCGAAAGAAGTTCACTCCCAGCCATCCACATGCCCAGCGGTTGAATGCTAGCTTGGCTAAATTGCTAGCACTTCAACTGCTGCCTTTTCAGTTGGTAGACTCGGACCCCTTCCGTGAGTTTGTACATTGTGCGGTTCCTCAGTGGCAGGTCCCCAAACGCCACTTTTTCTCACGGAAGGCGATTCCGGCTCTCTACCGGCATGTGGAAGGCAATGTCCTTGCCTCGCTGGACAGGGCGGTCAGCGGAAAGGTGCATATTACCGCTGACTCATGGTCCAGCAGGCATGGACAGGGACGTTACCTGTCTTTCACGGCCCATTGGGTCACTCTTCTGGCAGCTGGGAAGGATGCAGGACAAGGTGCAGTTGTGTTGGAGGTTGTTCCGCCACCACACCTCCAAAATGCTACTATTGGTTGTGACACACCTCTCTCCTCCATCCCCTCCTCTTCTTCTTCCTCCATGGCCTCTTCCAGTGCTCTGTCCTCAGAACCAGCGGTGCTACGTAGGTGTTCCAGGGGCTACGCAAGTACGCAGGCAAAACGATGCCATGCCGTGCTTACGCTGGTTTGTTTGGGGGACAGGAGCCACACTGGGGCGGATGTTTTGTCAGCTCTGCAGGGGCAGGCCGAGAGGTGGTTGACGCCACGCCAGCTTAAGCCAGGAATGGTGGTTTGAGACAATGGCACCAACCTCCTCTCTGCCCTCCGACAGGGACAACTGACCCATGTGCCCTGTGTAGCTCACGTCCTTAACCTGGTGGTGCAGCGGTTCTTGGGCAGGTACCCGGGCTTACAGGATGTCCTGAAGCAGGCCAGGAAAGTCTGTGTGCATTTCCACCGATCATTTAATGCCTGTGCTCGGCTGGCTGAGCTCCAAAAGGAGTTGAACCTGCCCAAGAACCGCCTTATATGTGACATGCCCACCAGGTGGAACTCAACGTTGGCCATGCTGCAGCAACTGCACACGCAGCAGAGGGCCATCAATGAGTACCTGTGCGACTACGGCACCAGGACAGGGTCAGGGGAGCTCGGTTTTTTCTCACCACGCCAGTGGGGCATGATCAGGGATGCATGCACTGTCCTGTCACCGTTTGAGGAGGCCACAACGATGGTGAGCAGTGACAGTGCATGCATCAGTGACACTGTACCTCTTGTCCACCTCTTGGAGCATACGCTGCGTGGAATAATGGACAGGGCACTTGAGGCAGAACATAGGCAGGAAGAGGAGGACTTCCTTGCCTCTCAAGGCCCCCTTTATCCAGACAGTGTTCCTGCTGTGCCACCCATCACACAGGAAGAGGATGAGGAGGAGGAAGAGGAGGAGGATGATGATTGTGTCAGCATGGAGGTGGGGGCTGGCACTCAGCATCAGCAGCAGCAGTCTTGTAGGGATGATTTACAGTCCCAAGAAACACGTGGACTTGTACGTGGCTGGGAGGAGGTAGCTGCGGATCATGTTGTCCTTAGTGACCCAGAGGACTCCGGACCGAATGCCTCAGCTAACCTACGCTGCATGGCCTCCCTGATCCTGCAAAGCCTGCGGAAGGATCCTCGTATTCTTCAGATCAAGGAGAGGAACCATTACTGGCTGGCCACTATCCTTGATCCACGGTACAAGGGTAGGGTTGCCGACCTTATCTTGCCATCGCAGAGGGAGCCGAGGATGAGACATCTCCAGGAGGCCTTGCAGAAAGGTCTGTGCAACTCGTTCCCAGAGACTGGGAGGTTACAAACTCCTGGTCCTGGACAACGTGTTGCTGAGGCATCGGTCAGAAGGAGCGGTGGAGAAGGTGGCCGTCTGACTGATGCTTTCAGACAATTTTTTAGTCCGCAGCCCCAAGGTATGATCGGTTCCAGCACCCATCGCCAGCGTCTGATTTACATGGTGCAGGAATACCTAGGGGCAAGGTCAGACTTGGACACCTTTCCCACCGAAAATCCTCTGGCTTACTGGGTCTTGAGGATGGATCACTGGCCAGAGCTTGCACAGTATGCAATTGAGCTACTGGCCTGTCCTGCATCCAGCGTTCTTTCGGAACGCACCTTCAGTGCTGCTGGTGGCTTTGTTACCGATCACAGGGTGCGCCTGTCCACCGAATCAGTTGATCGACTGACCTTCATCAAGATGAATAAGTCTTGGATCACCCACAGCTACCAAGCACCTGAAGCTGATGTAACCGAATAATTTTTTTGGAAATATCACATCCCTTCAAGACTGCCTATGCTGATGCTGAGTGACTGTCCTGTTATATTGATTGTCTATCCTCTTCCTCCTCCGCTGATATGTTGGAAGAACATTTCTGGTTCTGGGTGATGCCATCAGCCCAATTTTTCTGCCCCTGTTTAACAGGGGCATTTAATTACAATTTTTGATGCAATGCTTTGCAGCAGGGCTAATTCCTGCAATAAAACTAGAGTATATGGGAGAGGTTGCAGTGTGGTGGCACCAGTGCCTAAGGCCCAATTTTTCTGCCCCTGTTTAACAAGGGCGTTTAATTACACTTTTTGATGCAATTCTTTGCAGCAGGGCTAATTCCTGCAATAAAACTAGAGTATATGGGAGAGGTTGCAGTGTGGTGGCACCAGCACCAGTGCCTAAGGCCCAATTTTTCTGCCCCTGTTTAACAGGGACATGTAATTACAATTCTTGATATAATATTTCACAGGAGGGCCCGTTCCTGTGCCCACCCAGAGTAACTGTGAGGACTTATAGTGTTGTGGCACCAGCACCACAACCACCACAGGTCAATTTTTCTACCACTGTTCAACAATGGCATGTAATTACAATTCTTGATATAATCGTTCACAGCAGGACGCTCCAGCTCCCACCAAGAGTCACTTTCAGGGCTTACACTGTTGTGGCAAAACCAACACCTTGTTCCGCCATTTCTGCAGAGCATATAAGGCAGGCCCCTACTTTCAAACATCCAACTTACAAACATCTCCTTCTTGCAAACGGAAGGAGACAACAGCAAGTGAGATGAAAAAAGATGTACGACAAAACAAATTATACAGGGGTGATAACCCTTCCCTATGTTTTCCAAAAAGCTTAAAAATAGTTTTTTTGACTGGAGCTACACTTTAAAAATTTACCAGTTGAAAATTACAAACAGATTCAACTTAACACAACAAACCTACACAGTCCCTGTCTTGTTTGCACTACCTGCTGTATACTGCTGTTCTGAGTATATGGGGCCTGGGGGCCACACGCATTTCCTTTTTTTAATATGGGTACGGGGTTCCCCTTAATATGCGTACAAGACCCAAAGGGGCTGGTAATGGGCAGGGAGGGCTACCCATGCCATTTTTCTCAATGATTTTCAACCATATTGCAGGAACCAGATATAACATTAAAACCGCAAGCAGCTTTAAATGACGTTATTTACATTAAATGTCATTTTGTGCAGGGACTGTTCTAAACACGGGAAACACGTGGCACTTCACAGACATACTACAGACACCCCCCAGGCACCATATTTAAAGGAATATTTCACTTTTTTTTTCCACTTTAATCGTCATTAAAATCAGTGCTTCTGCCAAAAAGGCCATTTTTAAAAACATTTTAGGCATTGACCCATGTCCCCTGGGGCAGGAGCCAGGTCCCCAAACCCTTTTTAGGACAGTATCTTGCATATTAGCCGTTAAAATTAGCACTTTTATTTCGAACGTTCGAGTCCCATAGACTTCAATGGGGTTCTAACGTTCGTACGAATTTGGGTTCCGTTCGAAAGTTCTGGTGCGAACCGAACCGGGGGGTGTTCGACTCATCCCTACATATCAATTATTTTATCCAAAAAATGATGTACACCTATCACTAGACAGTAGTGGCCAAAAATGTTCTTGACCAGCTTTAAAAATGTTGGGGTCAGAATGATAGTCTTTTCTATTTATTAACATTCAATTTGCAAGTCATGAGCTGAAAATTGTGTGTGATTGATGAAGCAAAAACTAAAACTATGTCTCTTTTTTATACACAGGTTGAGCTCAGCCAGGTGGGGGGTCTGGAAAGCATCAGCCAGGAGAAGGCCCATGCCCAGTGGTAGCCAGGAGGAGGCACTGCCCAGTGGCAGCCAGGAGGAGGCCGTGCCCAGTGGCAGCCAGGAGGAGGCCGTGTCCAGTGGAAGCCAGGAGGAGGCTGTGCCCAGTAGGAGCCTCACCCAATCCCAGGTGCCACCCCTCTGCCTTACCACCAAAAAGCCCAGGAAGGGGACAATGATGGAGGTGGCAGCACTGGGCCTCATTAGGGAAGCCAGCAATTTCCTCAGGAGCCCACCAAAGCCGAAGAGGCCTATGGCTGCTATCTAGCCCCCAGGTTGCTGGAATTGGAGAATTCCTGTGAGGGAATTTTTTTTGATGCCCTTCAGAAGGGGTTGAGGGGACAGCTGACTGAGAACAGCAACATATATGAGCAAGCCCATCCTCCTCCTCCTGCCACAAGTCCACCACCAGAGCCACAGCCTCCAAGGAAGGCTGCAGGGAAGACTGCAGGTAAGAGTGAAAGGAATCTGCATGGAAAACAAGAAAGTGATGGCCTGGGTTCAGTCTGACAGAACACGCAGGCTGGTGTAGTACCACAGCCTGGGGACAGATATGTAATCTGCTGCTGCTCCTGATCTCTGGGATTCCTGGACCCGATTGTGCTCCCTATTATATGGACTTTTCTTTTCCACAGACTTGATGTGTGCCCTGGGGGCCAAAAAGGCTTTGCAAATTCCAAAAGTTTCTCTAGTGTTGACTTCCTCTTTATTTTGTTACCCAGAATAAATTGATATTTTATTTTCAATAAATACTTTCTTATGTGTTTTTCTTCAAAAAGCTTACCTGTAAAATCATTTTCTTTGATGTACATTAGGGGACACAGGGCCATAGTAGTTACTATGTGGGTTAATAGGCCAACAATAGGTGATGGACACTGGCACACCCTAAGACCAGAATTGCATTCCCTATATAACACCTCCCATTACCAGGAGTACCTCAGTTTTGTAGCCAAGCAATACAAGTGTATACCAATGTATAGAGGTGTCCCCTGATGTATATCAAAGAAAAGGATTTTACAGGTAAGCTGTTTTAAAAATCCTGTTTTACATCAGGGGACACAGAGCCATAGTACTTACTATGTGGGATGTCCCATAGCAATGGCAACTGAAGGGAGGGAGACAAAACAAAAAAAGCAGGGCAAAAAGAGGCTAGAGGACTCATACTGCAGCCCGCAGAACACTGCGCCCAAAGGCAATATCTTTATGACCTTTAACATCGATTTGATAAAATCTGGTAAATGTATGAACTGAAGACCAAGTTGCGGCCTTACAGATCTGAGCTATAGAGGCCTGATGATGCACCACTGAAGGGGGGAGACAGAACAAAAAATTCAAGCCAGAGGACTCTTACTGCAGCCTCCAGTATATGTTGTGCCCAAAGGCAATATCCTCATGACCTTTAATATTGATTTGATAAAATCTGATAAATGTATGAACTGAAGACCAAGTTGCGGCCTTACAGATCTGAGTTATAGAGGCCTGATGATGCACCGCCCAAGAGGCACTAATCGCCTGACAAATCCATTTGGAAATAGTAGTTTTGATGCTGCCTGTCACTTTTTTGGACCTTCTGGCAGTACAAACAAAACATCTGTTTTGTGAACCAGAGCGGTTGCCTTTAAATAGACTCCATTTGCTCTTACTACATCAAGGGAATGTAGTGCCTTCTTTTCCTAGACAGAGGCTCTGGGAAAAAAAGAAGGAAGAATAATATCCTGGTTTAAATGAAAACCTGTCACCACTTTTGGTAGGAATTCAGGATGAGGACTCAAAACCACCTTATCCTTATGCATGTTCAAATATGGCTCTTTACAAGACAGAGCTGCTAGCTCCGATACGCTTCTAGCAAAAGAAATGGCAACCAAAAAGACTATTTTTCTTGTCAAAAGAACCAAGGGAATTTCCTGTAAAGGCTCAAAAGGCTGATTCTGTAAAGCCGACAAGACCAAATTTAAATACCAAGGATTTAGAGGTGCCTTGATAGGGGGGTTAATCTGTGTTACCCCTGAATAAAACTATGCAGAGAGTGATAAGTAAGAGGCCGTTGAAAAAAAACTGACAAGGCTGAGATCTTGATAGTACTCAAGGCCAGCTTAATTTCTAATCCACAAACATTATCAGCATTGCAATTATTGGCACTTAAACTTTATATGTGTTATTTTGGATCACTATAAGTTTGCACTTTATATCTCTTGCAGTGTTTTGCACGGACGTTTATGTTGATTTTTTTTTTTAAAAGCAATTTTATTAAGATTTTGCAAGTTTAACAAACTGCTTAAAGTTGTGATACATCAGTGATACATAAAGTTGAAAACAGAAATCAACTGACAAGAAACCAAGCTGTAACCTTAAATCAGTGTTGACAGGACATATCAGTATGTTGACAGTCAAATGACAATGTTAGTTCTAGATAGTGATCTTCACATTTGGACACCCCAACGGGGTTCTAACTGTGTCCTCGTGTGAGTTAACTAAAAACTATAAAGGTACATCTCTTCGGGGCATGAAAACTGAAGTAATCTCAATAGAAGTTGTAGTTGCCTTCCTCATATTTCCACTTAGAGGAGAGCAAAATTAAATGTGGACTGAACCAGTCCGGGTTCATCTGCTGCATGTGATTCAGGTGAAAAGAAAAAGCTGTGGTGAAGAGAGAACTATCATCGCACGCACTGAGATGCATCAACACAAATATAAACTTGAACTATCATGACTATATCCCAGGTATGGGCTCAGATTGGAGGAATGTGAGCTTGAAGGTGGACTGTGTTCTGTGTGGCGGAATGTAATCGTGTTTATAAGACTGTGTCCAGGGTGAGTATCTCTTAGGGGTAAACATATCTCTCAAGTCCCGCCCCGTCAAAACATATGGTAAGTTGTAAAGTCAGGTGAATGATGAATGAGTGCCAAGGTAGTACCTCTCTCCCTGAGGAGTTTGTAGTGGTGTAGTTACGTGGTACTTCCAATGAAGCGATCATAGGACATCATAAGGGTGATTCGAAGCTTAATCATCATGGTGAGAATGGGAGAAAGAGGGCCGTCTATACAGTATCTATAGGTTATCCCCATCCTACCCGATAAAGATATGTGGGTATCTAAACTTTAAAATATTTGCAGTATTCCTCTGTGGTTAGAAAATGAGTCCAACAGGACCACGTCTGCATGTATGTAGAAGGTGTCTCTTTCGTTTGATGGATCAATTCCTCCATCTCTGCAGTACGTTTGATACGGTTAAACCACTCTAATATGCTCGGTGGGGAGGAGTGCCACTTGTGCCGTATACACATGTTAGCTGCTGAAATTAAATGCATTGTCAAAGAGTGCAGATACTTGTGCTGTGGTGAGTGGTGGAGTAGGAATTGCTCTGGTGTAAAAGGGAGTTGATGCGTGGTAATCTTTTGTATTAAGTTATGCACCTCGGTCCAGAAGGGTTGTAACTTATTACAGGACCACCATATGTGAACTAGAGAACCTATCTCTGTTCCACATCTCCAGCATAGCTGGGGAACTTGAGGGAAAATACGATGCAGTATTTGTGATGTCCTGTACCATCTGGATTCTAATTTGTATGCATTTTCCTGTGCTGAGACGTTCTGAGAGCCCTTGTGGGCAAACCGGTAGATAGCTTCCCATTCTTTGTCTGATAGGCAAATACCTAGGTCCTTGATCCAATATTTAGTAGACCAATGATCAGATATAGTGATGTTAGTGAACAAGATAGAGTAAGTGAAAGATAAGGTGTTTTTGGGGTTCAGTTTTCAAGAACATTTCTTCAAAAGGAGTAACAGGTCTTGTCCAGTCCGAGGCCTTTGCCTCTGTGTCTAGAAATTGTTTGATTTGTAGGTAAGACCAAAAAGGAATAGATTGTGGGTGTAGGGTATTCATTAGGTCGGTATATGAGATGTATTTGCAGTATTGGAACAATTGGGGAATCCGTAGTGGTAAGTGTGTATTGGTCTGTGGCCCTAAGGAGGTTTGCATTCTGGGTGGAAACGCCGGGTTCAGTCTAAGTGGAGTTAGTGGGCCCATGACTGACGATAGTCTATATTTAGAACAGGCACATTTGTAGGTGAGCGGAGTGGGGCCAATAAGGGGGTGGGTTTTGTATTCAGTTGGTATATGGTGCATACGCAGCCACAGAGTTTGGGCGATAGGAATAGGGGAAAAGGAGTTTTCTAGTTGTACCCAATCTTTGTTGTTGGAGTGTATATTCCAGTCTATGATTCTACATAAATGGCACGCTTGCTGGTACTTTTGGATATCCGGTAATTCTATTCCCCCCTGATGCTTCGGGGAAGTAAGTCTAGAGTAAGTTAGTCTGGGGTGTATTTGGTCCCAAATGAATCTCGTTACTACTCTTCTATAGGTGGGAAAAAATGCAGGGGGAAGTTTAATTGGAATGGTCTGGAGGACATATAGTAACCGTGGCAGGACATTCATTTTAACTATCGCCGCCCTCCAAACCATGAGAAGACACCCGCTGACCATTTTTCAAGGTCTTTCGTAATCGAATTTAAGATGGGTTGGTAGTTTTCTGCATAAAGGTTCGAGAGGGAGGTGGTGAGTTTTATACCTAAGTAGGTTAAGGCCTGGGTAGTCCATGTAAAGGGGAAATTGTGTTGGCAGTGTTGATATTGAACAGCAGGTAGAGAGATATTTAAGTCTGTGGATTTGGCGAAATTTATTTGCAAGTTAGACAGAAGTTTGAATTGTTCGAGTGTGTGAAGGAGGTTTGGTATTGTAATGAGAGGTTCGGAAAAAAACAGGAGGATATGCGGCCGTTTTATAGGTGCGGTCCTTTACTGCAATGCCTTTGATATCTATATTTTCTCTGATGCAATTCAGTAAAGGTTCCAGTGTGAGAACATAGATTAATGGAGATAGGGAGCATCCTTGTCGGGTCCCATTAGAGATGGAGAAGGCGTCCGATAGGTGGCCATTTACTCTGACTCTTGCGGTGAGATTGGAGTATAGTGTAAGGATGTAATGAATCATACGCAAAGGGAGGCCTATGGCTTGTAGAGCTTTCGTCATATAATCCCAAGCCACCCTATCGAACGCTATCTAATGATAGGAAAAAACCCTGTTGCTTATTTTTTTTAAATCCAATATTGTATGTTAATGGCTTTGAGGGTATTGTCCCTCGCCTCTCTGCTGGGGATATAACCCATCTGATCGAGGTGGATCAGCGAAGGTAGAAGAGGGAACAACCTATTGGCCAGAATTTTTGCATACCACTTGAGGTCGACATTTATTAATGAGATGGGCCTATAATTGGTAGTGAGTTGGGGGTCTTTTCCAGGTTTAGGGATGACTGTTATATGGGCAGATAGCAGGTCTCAAGGTTTTTTTTGGGGTGTTGCTAAGAATATGGGTGTCAGGATATTCAGGAAGGATTTGTAGTAGCCCACCGTGAGGCCGACCGGCCCAGGACTTTTACCCGTTTTTAGCATATTGAAGGCGCGTGTAGCCTCTTCTATGGTGATAGGCTTATCTAAATCATGGGAAACTGAATCTGAGATGGGCGTTGGGCTATACCGTTGTAGGAAGTCTGTAATCAGCTGAGCTCTATCTAACGTCTTAGGCTGTGGGATAGGTGAAGATAGCTTATATATTTGGGAGTAGTATGCCCTAAACTGTTCGGCTATAGCAGGTGACGTGTGAATTTTGTTGCCCTTGTTATCCATGAGTGAGTATCGTATTACTTGCTCTTTTGGCTTGTAGTGCCTTCGCCAATAATTTCCCGGCTTTATTGCCGAACTCATAGTCATTTTTTGGGGACAAAATGTATTTGCGTCTAGTCTGTTTGCCTAGTAGGTCTAGTAATTATTTTCTAGCAGAGATCAAGAGAGTTAAAGTATCCAGTGCCAACGTACGTTTGTGTGCAGCTTCCAGTGTACCAATACATTGGGTGAGCGCTTTAATGTGGTCTAATTTGAGCTTCCGTCGTTTTGCTGCAGCAGCAATGAATATGCCCCGGATGACACATTTATGCGCTTCCCAAGTAATGGGACGAGAGGTGGTTAACTCATAATTTTCTGCAAAAAAAAAAAATTCAGACTGAGCACTACTTCTGCTATAACAGTTGGATCCGTAAGTAAGGAGGGGTCGAGTTTCCATGTGCGGGTCGTGGGAAGGGCTTCGGGAATTAATAATGTCATAGAGATAGGATGATGATCAGAAAGATACATGGGGTCAATTGAAGCTCTGTGAAGGGACGGGAGATCTGCCTGGGTTAAGAAAAAGTAATCAATTCTTGAATATTTACCATGTGGTGGGGAGTAAAAGGTGTAGTCTTTACTGTCTGGGTGCAGTGTACACCATGCATCATGTAAGAGTAAGGATTGGAGTTCTTTTTTAATCGCTTTCAGAGCTGCATATGGGATGGAGGCGGAACCATTGGACATATCCAAAAGGGGATTAAGAGGAATGTTAAAGTCTCCCCCTAAAATTAAGGTACCTTCCTGGAATTCGGCCAAGAGGAGTGCTATCTTTCTGTAGAAACGTACTTGTCTTTTATTCGGTGCGTATATGTTTACTAGGGTAATTTTCTTTCCTTTACAGGTCCCCTTCAGAAAAAGGAATCTACCTTGGTTCTCCGTAATTATAAGTGGACAAGTTTTCCTAAGTAGTATAGAGATCCCTTTCGTCTTGGAATCCTGAGCGGTGGAGTGGTAGGAAATATGGTAGTTGAGATTTTGAAGGTTAGGAGTAGAATCCGCGCGGAAGTGCGTCTCTTGGAGGTATATGATATCAGCTTGATTCTGTTTCATGGTAGAGAGGAGTTGCGATCTTTTTTTTGGCACATTTAACCCTTTGACATTTAAGGAGATTAGTTTGATATGTACCGGGGACGATTGGGCAAGTTTAGAGGCCATTATTTTCTGCTGTGTGGGGGAACTACGGGGCACTAGAACGAGTCCTTACCACCAATGAGAGGATGGCCGGGGGTGTTCCCTAAGAGGAGAAATATCTCTTATGTGAGGAGCCTGAACCTGACCCTGGGATTTGTCGTGTCTAGAGAAGTAACGCCTATTGATGGCGGAAGAGCGTAGCTGTAAGTAAAATAGGTATGAGTATGCGTGAATAATCCGGCGACAGGTGAGGACCTGCTCATCTGTGACAGGGATGTAAGAAAAGTTGCCGGAGTAAGTCAGTGGAATAAGCTAGAGAGAAGCTATTTAGGTAGGTTGTCTGTATGAAACCACTGCGTGGGTAGTGGGTAGCCTAAGGAGAAGAATCTGTTTTATAAATAGAGTGAAACTGAAAACCTGAGTTCATGTACGGGCCGTCGGAACAATAGCCTCAGTAGATACCATGTGTAGTAAGCAGGGGTATAAGCGTTGTAATGAGAAACTGAGGTCTGCCTCTTTATAGGATTAAATGGAGGCACAGATGAGAAGGTTAGCAAAGATTATCTATACATCGATGGCATTAGTAAGGCATGAGGAGTGATGTAACAGCAAATGGTCATTAGGGCGGCTGGGGGAATGTGTAGCTGTATGGATGTCTATGAAATGTACTCTGGCATACCGTGAGAAGTGCACAATTATCCATTAAACCTTGTATGGGAGGTGAGCAAGGGTTAAAGTTTAAACTCAACATGAAAACTTATCATTAACCACTATAGACAGCTTTGTGGCATCCTTGATAACTGGAGGACGCTGAATGCAACATATACAAGTCAAAGTCAGATGTGAACTCTCTGAAAATAGACACCCCAGGTAAACCATGCAATATCTAGTATCATCTGAGTTGTAACTGTGAAAGAGTTGCGTGCTATATTATAACTTACCAAACACAATTGAGGGTTTGGGCGGCAAACCGTAACAATTATATGAGTTGCAGGTGCATGGCATAATGGTAGCTAAAGGGTGGCAATGCTGAACCATTATGTTGGCTGAAGCCTGATATTAAAAAGGATAGAGACGACTAGGTAATGGCTGTCTAGCCCCTCAGAGGCTAACTTATGGTGGAGGCATTGCGTTTACATGGGTGGAGTTTTGCAGAAGGAGCCGAAAGGGAAAATCTTTATGGTGATGCCATGCGTCTGCAGTCCCTCTAACCTATCGAACTATGCACAACCTGGCTTATACCTACTAAACACAGCCCTGAGTCCGATGATGGCAAAGACAGAGAGTTTATGTTGCGATACCGACTCATAGAGGTTGAAAGAGAAGTGAGTGAAATAGGATGCGATTGAATGCTTTGTCATGAAAAAAAAAAAACACTCTGCTCTCAAGGTTTGAGGTGTCCGGCCTGACTTGACAGAAGCAGTACTCCCTCATATTGGATCTGTTCATGTGGTTCTTCAGGGTAGACGCGGAGCACCCTACAAGTGCTAGGGAGCCCTGTGATAGCTGTCCAAACAATTTAGGTGATGCTCCGCATACGGGGTATGAAACTCTAAAGCAGACAAGACTAGAGACTAGATCAGTGATGGTGAACCTTGGCACCCAAGATGTTTTGGAACTACATTTCCCATGATGCTCAACCACACTGCAGGGTGCATGAGCATCATGGGAAATGTAGTTCAAAAACATCTGGAGTGCCAAGGTTCGCCATCACTGGACTAGATAATAGTCCAGGTGACTAAACTTAGCATAAAACAGGGTACAAGTTGAGTAAGGCCATTAAAGAAGTCCTACAAGTGTGATTGTGAGAAAGAAATGTTCCCCAATGTCAGGTTAGTTTCTGTCTATCCCTGCGGGTTCGCCGTGGCCACGGTGCCGCTGTCGGGCTATGCATAATGATTTGTGAACCACGATGCGGACCCGTTCTGGTAGTAGAAGGAGAACATTGACGCCTGAAATGAGTGGTTTGCACATCCATTTGGTCTTCATAGAGTTGCTTAGGGGTTGCCCCAAGGCTTTTGCATTTTGCATACCAATTAGGTACAGCTGTAAATGGTATGTCGAGTGTGCAGATCTCATATTTGGACTTAAATGCAATAAAATAAAATAAAATTGTCATTTGAAAAAATGACATTGAAAAAAATGTGCCGTTAAGAGGCATGGGCGGAAGTGACATTTTGACGTCGCTTCCGCCCTGCTATGGTACAGAGACAGGTGGGGGCCATCTTAGCCTCACTCGTCTCCATACCACAGACAAGGCAGGTCCCGATCGCCTCTCCCGCTACCGACGGCTCCGGTAAGCGATGGAAGGCGCAGGAGAGTGGCGGGAGGGGGGGTGGCACCTCTCCCGCCGCCGATAACGGTGATCTCACGGCGAACCCGACTCAGAGACCACCATCATCGTACACACGACCGGCGCCTGAAGAGATGGATATCTCGATTGCGGGAGCAACTGCTGCCATTACCAAGATATCCCTCTTCAAAAAATGGACATACATCGGCGTACGCCAGTGGTAAAGTGGTTAAAGGTTACCATCTTTGATCTGTTTGCTTGTAATTAGTGTGTGTGTAGAAAAGGTCAACGAGTTTCTGGACTTCCTCACAGACCCTTGCAAATTTCATGCAGTGCTGCACTGACATTTCTGGATTCTGAGTCATGGGGAAAGCAAAAGAATTGTCAAAGGATCTGCGGGAAAAGGTAGTTGAACTGTGCAAGACAGGAAAGGGATATAAAAAGATATCCAAGGAATTGAGAATGACAATCAGTAGTGTTCAAACTCTAATCAAGAAGTGGAAAATGAGGGGTTCTGTTGAAACCAAACCACAGTCAGGTAGACCAACAAAAATTTTAGGGACAACTGCCAGGAAAATTGTTCGGGCTGCAAAGAAAAACACACAAATAACTTCAGGTGAAATACAGGACTCTGAAAACATGTGATGTGGCTGTTTCAAGATGCACAATAAGGAGGCACTTAAAGAAAAATAGGCTGCATGGTCAAGTCACCAGAATAAATCCATTACTATGCAAATACCACAAAGTATCCTGCTTACAATACGCCAAACAGCATAGAGACAAGCCTCAAACCTTCCGGCACAAAGTCATTTGGAGTAATAAGACCAAAATTTAGATTTTTGGCCACAACCATAAACACTACATTTGGAGAGGAGTCAACAGGGCCTATGATGAAAAGTACACCATTCCTACTGTAAAACACAGAGGTGGATCGCTGATGTTTTGGGGATGTCTGAGCTACAAAGGCACAGGAAATTTGGTCAAAATTGATAGCAAGATGAATGCAGTATGTTATCAAAAAAAACTGGAGGAACATTTGCATTCATCAGCGAGGGAGCTGAGCATGGGCTGTACTTTGACATTCCAACATGACAATGATCCAAATCACAAGGCCAAGTGGACCTGTCATTGGCTACAGCAGAATAAAGTGAAGGTTTCTTGAAGGGCAATTTCAGTCTCCTGACCTCAATATCATTGAGCCACTCTGGGGAGATCTCAGGTGAAGTTCATGCAAGACAGCCCAAGAATTTACAGGAACTGGAGGCATTTTGCCAAGAGGAATGGGCAGCTTTACCATCTGAGAAGATAAGGGTCATTTGGATCATTTCTGTTGTCATTAGGATTTAAAAAAAGAGTAAACATAGCTGACTGATAATAAATGGCTTCAGCCAAACACTAATGCCGCATACACACGATCGGACTATCTGGTGGACTTAGTCCGGCGGACAAACCTCCGGACTTTGAAGCGAAGGTCCGCCGGACTTCAAAACTAGTGGACCTGCCCACACACGACTGGACTTTTCCACCGGACTAGGTGCGGCGGACAAACTGCCGGACTATGGCCGGACTTTTGAAACAAACGGATTTGCCCACACACGGAGGAAAGTCCGTTAATTTTGAACGCGGCTCCAGGTAGACGGGACTGGCGAAGGAAGTCAATGTCGCCACCTTTGGCAGCGAGATTGACACCTTGCCGACCCCGTCACCTGGTATGGACTTAAAGGGGAAGCCCTATGATGAAAAAACGGTGTGGGGGTCCCCCCTGAGGTCCATATCAGACCCTTATCCAAACACGCAGCCCGCCGGCCGGTCAGGAAAGGGGGTGGGGATGAGCGAGCGCCCCCCCCCCCCTCCTGAGCCGTACTGGCCGCATGCCCTCAACATTCTTTCACTCATGGTTATGCCATGTACACATGATCGGACTATCTGGCGGACTTGGTCCGGCGGACCAGAGTCCGTCCGTGTGTGGGTTCCGGCTGACTTTTTTTCCCCAAAAGTCCGGCGGACTTAGAAAGAAGTTTTGACTCAAAATTTTCCGCCAGACTCGACATGAATGAAAGAAAATAAGATTTTTAAAACAGCTTACCTGTAAAAATCCTTTTCTTTGATGTACATCAGGGGACACAGAGCCATAGTAATTACTATGTGGGTTATATCGGGCCGACAGGTGCTGGACACTGACATGCCCCTAAAGGCGTGTACTTCCCCCATATAACCCCTCCCATTACTGGGAGTTCTCAGTTTTGTAGCCAAAGCAATACAAGTGTATAAGAAGAAGGGAGGGACCTTTGTGTCCCCTGATAAACACCAAAGAAAAGGATTTTACAGGTAAGCTGTTTTAAAAATCCTATTTTCTTTTCTTACATCAGGGGACACAGAGCCATAGTAATTACTATGTGGGGTGTCCCATAGCAATGGCAACTGAAGGGGGGAGACAGAACAAAAAATTCAAGCCAGAGGACTCTTACTGCAGCCTCCAGTATATGGTGTGCCCAAAGGCAATATCCTCATGACCTTTAATATTGATTTGATAAAATCTGATAAATGTATGAACTGAAGACCAAGTCGCGGCCTTACAGATCTGAGCCATAGAGGCCTGATGATGCACCACCCAAGAGGCACTAATCGCCCTGGATGATTGTGCTCTTAATATGAGAAGGAAGATTTGTCTTCTTTAAGCTGAAGCTTGAACAATCACTGACAAATCCATTTGGAAAATAGTGGATCTTGACACTGCTTGTCCACATCTTGGACCCTCTGGCAGTACAAACAAAACCTGTGTTTTGCGAACCTGAGCGGTCGCCTTTAAATAGACTCTGATCGCTCTTACTACATCAAGGTAATGTAGTGCCTTCTCTTTCCCAGATTAAGGCTCTGGGAGAAAAAAGGAAGAATAATATCTTGGTTTAAATGAAAACCTGTTACCACTTTTGGTAAGAATTCAGGATGAGGACATAAAACCACCTCATCCTTATGCATGATGAAATATGGCTCTTACAAGACAGAGCCGTTAGTTCCGATACTCTTCTAGCAGAAGAAATGGCAAGCAGAAAAGATTATCCTTCTTGTCAAAAGAACCAATTTAATTTCTCGTAAGGTTCAAACGACTGATTCAGCAAATCCCAAGGATTTAGAGGTGCCTTGATAGGGGGAATAAACCGTGTTAGCCCCTGAATAAACTACGCACCAAGAGTGGGAAGCAAGAGGCCATAGGAAAAGACACCCGACGAGGCCTGGATCTGGCTCTTGATGGAAGTCAAGACAAGCTTCAGATCCCATATGCAGGAAATCAGGAATCCTGCCTACTGACAAACTTCCTGGGGTGCCAAACCCTGGATCCAAACCAAGAAACCTATGCCCTCCAGACTCTAAATTGAGCGATTCTGGAAGCTGGCTTCCTGGCATTAGTCAAAGTAGACATCACCGAAGGAGATCACCCACAAACTTTTAAGCCCCGTACACACGAGCGGACTTTTCAACATCCAGTCCGACGGACTGATTCCGTCAGACTATTCGATCGTGTGTGGGCTGCAACTGACTTTTGATTCACCAAAGTCTGACGGACTTTAGGATATGGAACATGCTTCAAATTTTTCAGACAGAACTCCGCCGGACCCGGTCCCTTCGAAAAATTTGCTCGTGTGTATGCTATTCCGACGGACTAAAACCGACGCTAGGGCAGCTATTGGCTACTGGCTATGAACTTCCTTATTCGAATCCAGTCGTACGTCACCACGTTCGAATCCGTCTGAGTTTAGTGTGATTGTGTGTGGCCAAGATCGCTCAGAACTCTGTCGGAACTCCGGCGGAACTCCTTCGGAAGTCTGTCGGACATAAGTCCTCTCGTGCGTACGGGGCTTTATAGAGTGGGATTCAACAGTCAAACCTGTTAAACTTTTTGTCCGTAAGGTAGGATGAAATACCGGACCTTGTGCAAGAAGGTCTGGCTATAATGGCAGAGTCCAAAGGACTCCTACTGCCATCTTTATGATCTCAGTAAATTAAGATCTTCTGGGACCCGCTGAGGCCACCAGAATTGCCCCCTTTTGTTCCTGCTTAATCCTGCGGAGAAGGCGTGAATGTAAATCCTCCACTCTCTCAAGTGGCCGTGGTCTGTTTTCTAAAAAAAAATTGACAACACAATACATAGAAGGAGAAATTCCTGAGAAAATCTCCCTTACCTTATCCTCACAGCAGGGTTTTTATCAGAGATAAAAACCCAAACTTCACCCTTCACGGTGGGCTCCGAGACCTTAAAGGAAACCTTCAGGAACTAGGGAACTCTCAGGTTATCCCACAATCCTGGACCTGCCACAGCACCCAGCCAGTAAAAACTTCATGGCCTTACTACCAAAAAGTACTGGATCCCAGGGCCCAACTCTCAAAGAGAAGTGTTCGCAAGCAATACCTTGTTTCTTCGGATTACGAGGCCCGGGTACCAGTCATTTAGCCCATTTCAAAGACATCAGAATAGATCTGGTCAGCATGGCTGGCTCTCATCAAAGGATTACTGCTCGTGGAGCTCAGCACAGCACATCTTTACTCATGATCAACACCGACACTGGCGAAAAAACTGAGGACTCCCTGGGAGGGGTTATATGGGGGAAGTACACGCCTTTAGGGGCGTGCCAGTGTCCAGCACCTGTCAGTCCGATATAACCCACATAGTAATTACTATGGCTCTGTGTCCCCTGATGTAAGAAAATAAATGTTTTTGCGTTATCATTCATATTGTCTGAAAAATAGCCAAGAAATCATAAATTCTACCAGGGTATGTAAACTTATGAGCACAACTGTACTGCTCACTGACTTTCCAGTCACCACATACTACGCACTGACTTACATGCTACTTCAAACTGCTCACAGACTTCCCTGTTACTACATACTGCTTCTGACAGACTCACCCGGGACAGAGGCTTTTGGACGGGACTGAATGCAAGCCTCTTGCCGAAGCGATATACTGACAAAAGCACTCAAGCGGAGTGTGGAACATTTCGTCACACCACTCACTGACTTCCCTGTCACTGAATACTGCTCGCAGACTTCCCCGTCACTACATACTGCTCACAGACATCCCTGTCACTACATAGTGCTCACTGACCTTCCTGTCACTACATAGTGCTCACTGACCTCCCTGTCACTACATACTGCTCACTGTCACTACATACTGCTCAATAGCTTCCCTGTCACTACATACTGCTCACAGATTTCCCTGTCACTACATACTGCTCACTGACTTCCCTATCACTGCATACTGCCCACTGACTTCCATGTCACTACATACTGCTTACCAACGTCCCTGTCATTACATACTGCTCGCTGACTTCCCTATCACTACATACTGCTCACTGACTTCCCTGTCACTACATACTGCTCACTGGCTTCCCTGTCACCACATACTGCTCACTGACTTCCCTGTCACCACATACTGCTCACTGACTTGCCTGTCACTACATACTGCTCACTGACTTCCCTGTCACCACATACTGCTCACTGACTTCCCTGTCACCACATATTGCTCACTGACTTCCCTGTCACCACATACTGCTCACTGACTTCCCTGTCACCACATACTGCTCACTGACTTCCCTGTCACCACATACTGCTCACTGACTTCCCTGTCACCACATACTGCTCACTGACTTCCCTGTCACCACATACTGCCCACTGACTTCCCTATCATTACAAATTTCTTACTGATTTCCCTGTCACTATATACTGCTCAGCCAGAGCGCCCTATTCTCCACATTCCACATACTGCTCAGTGACCACTCTACCGGTACATACTGCTCACTGACTTCCCTGCCAATATGTACTGCTCAGTGACTTCCCTGCCACTACATACTGCACACTGATGTCCCTGTCACTACATACTGCTCACTGACATCCCTGTCACTACATACCGCTCACTGACTTCCCTATCACTACATACTGCACACCGAGTTCCCTGTCATTACATACTACACACTGACTTCCCTGTCAATACATACTGCTCACTGACTTCCCTGTCACTACATACTGCTCACTGACTTCCCTGTCACTACATACTGCTCACTGACTTCCCTGTCACCACATACTGATCACTGACTTCTCTGTCACTGCATACTGATCACTGACTTCCCAGTTACCGCATACTGCCCACTGACTTCCCTATCAATACATACTGCTCACTGCCACTACATACTGTTCACTGACTTCCCTGTCATTACATACTGCTCACTGACTTCCCTGTCACTACATAGTGCTCACTGACTTCCCTGTTACTACATACTGCTCACAGACTTCCCTGTCACTACACACTGCTCACTGATCTCCCTGTCACTACACACTGCTCACTGATCTCCCTGTCACTACACACTGCTCACTGATCTCCCTGTCACTACATACTGCTCACTGACACTACACACTGCTCACAGATTTCACTGTCACTACATACTGCTCACTGCCACTACATACTGCTTACTGACTTCCCTGTCACTATATACTGCTCACTGACTTCCCTGTCACTACATATTGCTTACCGACTTCCCTGTCACTACATACTGCTCGCAGACTTCCTTCTCACTATATACTGCTCACTGACTTCCCTGTCACTACATACTGCTTGCAGACTTCCCCATCACTACATACTGCTCACAGACATCCCTGTCACTGCATAGTGCTCACTGACCTCCCTGTCACATCATACTGCTCACTGACTTCTCTATCACTATATAATGCT
Source organism: Lithobates pipiens (assembly GCF_037356315.1). NCBI lineage: Eukaryota > Metazoa > Chordata > Amphibia > Anura > Ranidae > Lithobates > Lithobates pipiens. The sequence goes on along the minus strand of NW_027507748.1, from coordinate 602,280,655 downwards.
CACTGCCACTACATACTGCTCGCTGACTTCCCTTTCACTACAAACTGCTCACCGACCTCCCTATCACTACATACTGCTCACTGACTTCCCTATCGCTGCATATTGCTCACTGGCTTCCCTGTCACTATATACTGCTCAGCCAGAGCACTCTATTCTCCAAACTCCACATACTGCTAAGTGACCACTCTACCACTACATACTGCTCACTCACACTACATACTGCTTTATAACTGTCCTGTCACTACATACTGCTCACTGACTTCCCTACCAATATATATTGCTCAATGACTTCCCTGTCACTACATACTGATCGCGAACGTTCCTGTCACTACACACTGCTCACTGATCTCCCTGTCACTACATACTGCTCACTGATCTCCCCTGTCACTACATACTGCTCATTGACACTACATACTGCTTACTAACTGTCCTGTCACTACATAATGCTCACTAACTTCCCTGTCACTACACACTGCTCTCCCGGTCACTACATACTGCTCACTAATCTCCCTGTCACTACATACTGCTTATTGACCCTACATACAGCTTACTTACTGTCCTGTCACTACATACTGCTCTCTGACTTCCCTGCCACTACACACTGCTCACTGATCTCCCTGTCATTACATACTGCTCACTGTATACTGCTCACAGATTACAGATTTCCCTGTCACTACATACTGCTCACTGACTTCCCTGTCACTGCATAAAGCCCACTGACTTCCCTGTCACTACATACTGCTTATCAACTTCCCTGTCATTACATATTGCTCATTGACTTCCCTATCACTACATACTGCTCACTGACTTCCCTGTTACTACATACTGCTCACTGACTTCCCTGTCACCACATCCTGCTCACTGACTTCCCTGTCACCACATCCTGCTCACTGACTTCCCTGTCACCACATCCTGCTCACTGACTTCCCTGTCACCACATCCTGCTCACTGACTTCCCTGTCACCATATACTGCTCACTGCCACTACATACTGCTCATTGACTTCCCTGTCATTACATACTGCTCACTGACTTCCCTGTCACTACATAGTGCTCACTGACTTCCCTGTCACTACATAGTGCTCACTGACTTCCCTGTTACTACATACAGCTCACTGACACTACATACTGCTCACAGACTTCCCTGTCACTATATACTGCTCACTAACTTCCCTGTCACTATATACTGCTCACTAACTTCCCTGTCACTACACACTGCTCACTGATCTCCCTGTCACTACACACTGCTCACAGATCTCCCTGTCACTACACACTGCTCACAGATTTCACGGTCACTACATACTGCTCACTGCCACTACATACTGCTTATTGACTTCCCTGTCACTATATAATGCTCACTGACTTCCCTGTCACTACATACTGATCAGCCAGAGTTCCCTATTCTCCACACTCCACACACTACTTAGTGACCACTCTACCAGTACATACTGATCGCTGACACTACATAATGTTTACTAACTGTTCTGTCACTACATACTGCTCACTGACTGCTCTATCACTACATACTTCCCACTGACTTCCCTGCCAATATATACTTCTCACTGACTTCCCTGCCACTACATACTGCTCACTGACTTGCCTGTCACTGCATACTGCTCACTGACGTCCCTGTCACTGCATACTGCTCACTGACGTCCCTGTCACTGCATACTGCTCACTGACTTGCCTGTCACTGCATACTGCTCACTGACTTGCCTGTCACTAGATAGTGATCACTGACTTCCATGTCACTACATACAGCTCCCTGACACTACATAATCCTAACACTACATGCTGCTCCCAGACTTCCCTGTCACTACATACACTGCACTGACTCTTTCACTACATACTGCTCACTGATACTACACACTGCTCACAGACTTCCCTGTCACTGTATACTGCTCACAGACTTCCCTGTCACTGTATACTGCTCACAGACTTCCCTGTCACTGTATACTGCTCACAGACTTCCCTGTCACTGTATACTGCTCACAGACTTCCCTGTCACTGTATACTGCTCACAGACTTCCCTGTCACTGTATACTGCTCACAGACTTCCCTGTCACTGTATACTGCTCACAGACTTTCCTGTCACTGCATACTGCTCACTGACTTTCCTATCACTACATACTGCTCACTGGCACTACATAATGCTCAAGATTTCCCTGTCACTACATACTGCTCACAAACTTCCCTGTCACTACATACTGCTCACCGACCTCCCTATCACTACATACTGCTCACTGCCACTACATACTGCTCACTGACTTCCCTATCACTGCATATTACTCACTGGCTTCCATGCCACTACAAACTGCTCAGCCAGAGCACCCTATTCTCCACACTCCACATACTGCTTAGTGACCACTCCCCAAGTAAATACTGCTCACTGACACTACATACTGCTTAATAACTGTCCTGTCAGTACATACTGCTCACTGACTTCCATAACTACATACAGCTCATTGACACTACATACTCCTAACACTACATGTGCTCACTGACTTCCCTATCACTACATACAGCTTTCTGACTTCCCTGTCACTATATACTGCTCACTGATCTCTCTGTCACCACATACTGCTCACTGATACTACACACTATCATGGTGCACAATGTAGGTTGCGTTTGGTAGTGTGGGGGGAGGGCGGGGGGACAGTTCAACTTTTGCATCAGGGCCCATAAGCTTAAAGCTAGGCCTCTGTCCTGTGCCCTAAAAACTACTTGCTTAGCACTGCAGTCTAAAATACACTAAGCCCTTGTACACACGGTCGGAGATTCCGACAGAATGTGTTCGATCGGACCGTATTGTCGGATAATCCGAATGTGTGTGGTCTCCACCGGACCGTTAACGTCGGAATATCCGACGGACCAAGTTTTCTAAGTATCATAAAATGCCAAAATAGCACAAACCCCCCCCCAAATGACCCCATTTTGGAAAGTAGATACTCCAAGCTATTTACTGAGAGGCATGTTGAGTCCATGAAATATTTTATATTTTGACACAAGTTGCAGGAATATTACAATTTTTTTTTTTTTGCACAAAGTTGTCACTAAATGATATATTGCTCAGACATGCTATGGGCATAAGTGAAATTACACCTCAAAATAAATTCTGCTGCTTCTCCCGATTTCGGGGATACGACATGTGGGGGACTTTTTGGGAGTCTAGCCACGTACGGGACCCCGAAAACCAAGCACCGCCTTCAGGATTTAAATATAAAACGCTACAAAAAAAAACTGTTAGCGATCGCAGGGATCAGGCCTGACTCTGCGAACGCTGCAGTTATGTGTTTAGTGTTTTGTAAGTGACAGTGATCGATCGATACTGCACTTGGGTAGGCTGGGCGGAGGGGCAAAACGCAGGAGCCAGCAGGTATCTGGGCAGATCCCGCTAACAATGCGTTTTTTTGGAACCCTAAACTGCTGGGGACGCTAGTATAGATCTGATCAGATCAGATATTGATCTGTTCAGATTCTATACCACTACGGGAGGTGTATGCTTTGCGCGTGGGTGTTAGCGGTACTGGCACTAACCTAGCGCTGCCTGGGGCGACGCAGACCCTGACCCTAAAACCTAATTGATATCACCCGCCGGGTGATCAGGGGGTTAAACCTTTATTGGGTAATAAATGGTGGGTGCCCTGATGCTATAAAAAGCAAACTAACCAGAGTCACCCACAACACTTATACGGTGATCACTGGTGAAAGGGTTAACTAGGGGAAATCAGGGGGTTAAAATCTTTATTAGGTAGTATATGGGGGTCCCTGGCGCTATATAAAAACCTGACGGGGAACTTAAATAAATAACTGGCTAACCAGCGTCACCAGTGGCACTTATACGGTGATCGCTGGTGAAAGGGTTAACTAGGGGCAATCAGGGGGTTAAAACCATTATTGGGTAGTATATCGGGGTACCTAGCACTATAAAAACCTGGCGGTGAACCTAAAAAAATAACTAGCTACTTAGCGGCACCAGTGACACTAATGCAGCGATCAGAAAAACGATCGCTTAGTGACACTGGCAAAAGGGGGTGAAAGGGTTAACTCTAGGGGCAATCAGGGGGTTAAACCTTTATGGGGGGTGGTAGGGGGCTACCCTGGACCTAACACTAACTGCCCTGAAAGTTTTTACTTTTACAACTGACACTGAATGCAGTGATCAGAAAATAAATGATCACTGCAATCAGTGACACTGACTGGGAGGGGGGGGGGGCGGGGGGGATCGGGGGGGGGGGTTGTGTGCCTATGTGTTCCTACATGTCAGTGTAGTGTTGGTGCACTTACTTTCTCTCTTCTCGCAGTCCGGTCAAAAAGACCGCCCGAGGAGAATGACATCACTTCCTCCCTGCCTGTGTTTACTATACACAGCGGGGGAAGCTTCTCATTCGCCAGGAGCGATCGAGAGGGGATGGCCAGAAACCAACGGCCATCCCCTCATCCCGGATCGCTCCTGCAGCGAAACGGACCGCCGCATCCAGCGGGAGGGGGTCCGATCGGACCCCCCCACCCGCTGGAAGGCAAGCACGTACATGTACGTGCTTGTGCCTGTACATGCCATTCTGATGACGTACATTGGCATGCAGCGGTCCTTAAGTGGTTAAAGAGTGAAATTTTTACCATTCTTCTTTGCAAAATAGCGCAAGCTCTGTCAGATCGGATAGAGAGCATCTGTGAACAGCAATTTTCAAGTCTTGCCACAGATTCTCAATTTAGGTCTGGATTTAGACTGGGCCATTCTAATGCCCATACACACGTTCAGAAATTCCGTCAGAAAAAACTTGGTTTTTCCGACGGAATTCCGCTCAAGCTTACCTTGCATACACACGGTCACATAAAAGTTCTCTGAACTTTCGACTGTCAAGAACGTGATGACGTACAACACTACGACGAGCCAAGAAAATTACGTTTAATGCTTCTGAACATGCGTCAAATTGTTTCCAAGCATGCAAAGGAATTTTGCGCATCGGAATTGCATACAGACGAACGTATTTTCGGATAGGAACTTTTTCCAACCGAAAAAGAGAGAACCTGCTCTTAATCTTTTGCTGGCGGGAATTCCGCCAGCAAAAGTCCGATGGAGCATACAAACGGTCGCGTTTTCCGACCAAAATCTTTAATCGGTCTTTTGCTGGCCGATCACGTGCACGGGGCATTACACATGAATATGCTTTGATCTAAAACCATTTCATTGTAGCCCTGGCTTTGTCCTGCTAGAAGGTGAACCTCTGGTCCAGTCTCAAGTCTTTTGCAGACTCTAACAGGTTTTCTCTAAGATTGTCCTGTATTTGGCTCCAGCCATCTTCCCATCAACTCTGACCAGCTTCCCTGACCCTGCTGAAGAATTGCTTGAAAAAGTATTCATACCCCATGAACTTCATACAAGTCTTTCTTACTTTATGTCTCTTACCCAAGGAAGGGGGGATAAGCCGTTTACAGAAGGAATAAAATAGTGTGCTTTTAGTTCAGTTCATAGGAAGTGACAAGAACACTGCATTTCTGGCAAGATCAACAGGTATTTTCTGTACTGCCTGAAAATGTGTTTAACCTGAAAACAAATGCAGCCACCACAAAGGACTAAGCACTGGTATGTGGCAATATAATACAGTTTAGTTCTTGAGATTAAATTTCCTTTAAAACGCTGTTTAAACTGAGAAAAGAGCCAGCAAGGGAAAATGTATTTATTATACTTGTAGTCTTCACTTGGAAATGCGATAAACCTAACTACCAAGACCTGAGGTGTGCGTTTGGTATAGTTCCACCCCTACCTGATGGGGTGCTACCATGAACCGAACCCCCATGCGACGATGGAGAGATGAATGCAAATTTTTCGCATAAACACCACCACCCCTCCGCATCTGACAAGTATGAGGATGTAGGTGCACAAATGACAAGACCAACAGCGCATGATTGTGAACCTAATGACAACTACCCTAGTGTATGCAGTAAGCATGCGCGAGCAACCTGCAGTCCCAAGACAGGTAATTAATAACAAACACTCAGGGCTGATGTACCACAGACCGTGGTGGGTAGTAGTAAAGGTGTAACAGTGAATGTGCATGTATGACGTATGTTGTACGGTTGAGAAGATTGTGGGACGACAATCGATTAAAAACGAAACCTCAGCCCGTATGGATCCATAGACGTGACAGACCCTGCAGGTGAGCCCTAGCTAACAGAAATGCTACAAAATGAAAGGCTAGGACAGAAAACAGAGACAGGTAGCAAACTGAAACCCTCAGGGCTGGTGTACCCATAGACCGTGGTGGATAGTCGTATGGTTGAAGGTTGTGGTCAAACATCTAAAAACAAAACCTCAGCCCGTATGGATCCGTAGACATGACAGACCTTGGATGTGAGCACTAGCTGACAGGAATGCTACAAACTAAAATGCTACAACCGGACAATGCTACGAAAGAAAGCTACCCAGGAAACTGCTACGTCAGGAAAATCGCTAAAAATGAAAGCTACACAGGAAAAAGCTACGACAGGAAAATCGCTACGAATGAAAGCTACACAGGAAACTGCTATGACAGGAAAATCAATACGAATGAAAGCTACACAGGAAAATGCTGCAACAGGAAAGTCGATATGACAGAAATGTAGCAACAGAAAAGCTACGACAGGAAAATCGCTACGAATGAAGGCTACACAGGAAAATGCTATGACAGGAAAATCGCTACGAATGAAAGCTACACAGGAAAACGATACGAAGGGAGATGTAACTACACGGGAAAAACGACGACAGGAAAATCGTTATGGCTAAAAAACTATGACAGGAAAATCGTTATGGCTAAAAAACTACGACAGGAAAACACAACAATTGAAAGCTACATGGGAAAATGCTGCAACAGGAAAATCGCTATAACAGAAATGCTGTGACAGAAAAGCTACGACAGGAAAATAGCTAAGACAGGAACATTGCTGAGACAGGAACATTGCTGAGACAGGAACATTGCTGAGACAGGAAAATTGATACGAATGAAAGCTACGCAGGAAAATTGCTACGAATGAAAGATACACAGGAAAACGTTACAACGGGAAAACACTGCAAATGAAATGCTATGACAGGAAATGCTACACTTGAAAACTACACGGGAAAAGCTATGACAGGAAAATGCTGCGACAGGAAAACGCAACGACCGAAAATAAAACGGCAAAAATCCTGCGACAGGAAAATCGCTACAACAGAAATGCTATGAATGAAAGCTGTGAATGAAATGCTACGAACGAAATGCTACGAACGAAATGCTACGATTGAAAAGCTGTGACGGAATGCTACGAACAACTGATGCTGACCAGAATAAAATTCTCACTCCCAGTCACATGAAACAACTCCCAGCATGCGTCGCCCCTCCCCCGGACCTCCAGGAACAGACCAGCTGGCTTTTCTGTCCCCCTCACCAATGCAAGATAGACAATTATGCCAACTGAAAAATAACAAAAAAATAAACTCTCCCCTGAAGGATGACACCACAGCCATGGTACAAGCTAACTATGGTAACTACCGCCCAACTACCCCTGCTGTGCACATGCCGATATTTCCAGGGATGCCGAGTTAGTACATTGCCTGGCCCCATGAATGGAGGCATGCTAAATGCAGGCAGACCACCCCCCCGTGACCGTATGGACCCCCTGAGCAGACCTCCCCCTGCGTAAGGGCTGACCCCCCCGCTGAAACCCCCCAGATAGCGGATGACACCCCCCCTGCTGAAACCGGCTGCTGTGATGGTGGGTTGGTGAATAAATTGTGGGCTTATCATGAAGCCAATTAAGTTATATCTGTTTGACTGGAACATGCATCATGTGGTAGAGCCTGACATAAAATAGCTGCCCAAATCCTGCTTCATTCTAACAGAATGTGACATCCTTGACACTGATCTGCATTATGCGAGGGGTCATATGAAAAGCCTTGAAGGTCTTCCAGTGGTCAGACTGGCCTGCTGTGTCATGACATGATTAAAGTGCAGGAGAGTGACAAGATTCCGAGGGAGAGCAGGAGGGGTGGAGACTAGGAGGAACTGGAGTACAGACGGCTGGAGGGCCGGAGCTCCGCCCCCAGCCGAGAGCCAGAAGACACAGGGCCTCCCTCCCAAAACCAATCAACGGTATCAGAGTGTGTGATGTTCACCGGCTACTCCCATTGTGATTATCCAGGGAAGGATACTTAACTGACAGCGGAGGAAGCAGAGCCGAGCCGGGTAAGACGGAGGTGACATGCTGACTGAAATGAATGGAGGGGGGAGCCTGGCTGCACAGAATGTGTCTGGATCTGTCCCCATTGCACCAATTGGCTCGCAGCACCATGTGGGAAGCCGCCCCCCATACCAGCATGACTTGGGAGAATGGACACCCTCTCCCTACTGCCGGCGTGGTGCCAGATTGAGCGCCGGATGTGTGGATGGATGGTACCCTGCGAACTGCTGCCGCTGAACACTGCACTGAGGAACCCGGAAGTGATGTGCGTCGGCCGTAACCCAGAAATGATCCGTCAACGCATCTGATGGAGGAGGAAGGATACATATAGCCCTCTGACTCCTCCTACAAATTCAGGCTGGCCTGGGGCCAGCCTTCCAACTTACCTTTCCCTAGGCAATGGTGATATCACCATCCCTCCATTCTGGGAAATAGCAAGAAATCAACATTTTTGCACTGTGAAGGAGCATCTACTTTGGGATCTCATCAGAATGATGGTGATGTCACCCCCTGCAGTATGGAAGCTGGCAGAAAGGTATGTATAATAACTGCTTCTTGCCTAACCTATAGACAAATTATGGCTGATTGGGAGCTTTGTGCGTGGAAGTCATATGACGGAACTATAGTTAGCTATACTTTACTCCAACAGTCCCCATCATCCCACAGTGTGGAAGGTCATCATTCTGACACACAAAGATCAAGCTGGTCGCTGTAAGCTAATGTGCACATGCACAGCTCAGCTCACATGACAGGGGTAATGCAAAAAAAGTAATTAAATGTATTTTATTACAGAAGAGACATCATATGAACCACAATGGAATCCTAGTTATACTTTAAAGGAGAAGTTTGCCTTTTGTAACATGTTACACCCATATTCAGGGTGTAACATGTTACAAATCCACTGCAACTCCCCGGTTCCCCAATGTGACATGTGGTTGGGGATTCCCCCCCCCCCCCCCAAGGTGTGGCAGCCTTTGTGGCTGTGGGCGTGTAGTTCTCAATGAACTACCATGGAGCAGTTGAGCACTGTAGTAGTTCAATGATGCTTCCTGTTAATGTGTAACTGCTTGGCCATATGATGTACGACCAATCAGCCTTCACCCATGATCTGCTGATTGTGAGTGCAATGCTTTCTGGGCTCCCAATAAAAAAAATAATGCATATTTTTTACCTGCAGAAATATGTACATTTACTATTAAAAAAAAAAAAAAAGGTGAAATTATCATGTTTACATAGTAGGTGAGGTTAAAAAAAGACGCAAGTCCATCAAGTCCAACCTATGACTTTAAATAGTTTGCCAGCAAGGCTGTTTTGCAGTCAGCATATTGTCTACAGGACAATCTCAATTGTCAGCTATCTCACCTCCATCCCTCTGTTGTCTGAATACTAAATCTGGCCTATGCAAGTTTGTTCCGCAAGTCTATCATGAGCTCCTGGATGTTTTTGACAAACAAAAGGAGGACATCCTTCATTTTCAAAGGACTTTCGAATGCCCTCTTTAACTATTGCCAAGAGCAGAAATCCCATTTGGAAAACTTTTTCCACGGCTCAAACCCATACTTCTGGCACTAAACAAATACATGGAATAGATACTCAAGAAAAGCATCATTAGCACTGGTAGATCTTTACGTACTGAGTTGAGCATCTAGTCAGCATACTATTTACCGAGGAAAGGACAGATTAAACAAACCAATCAGAAATATGCCTGACCTTTGTAACTGACTAGCCTTCCATCTGACCTGCCCTTGGATTTCCCATGTCTGCCTATGTTTGTTTTGATGCTGATCTGCTACTGACCCTGGCTTGTGAATGAACCATCTCCATCTGAACCTGAGATTTGTACATCCATAGTGAGCTGCCAGGTGTGCTCCTGCACATCTGATATCAGAGTATCTAGTCACCAGTTTCTGCCCTAGGCACCTGTGCTCTTCTATCACCTTTGCAGACCTCGTTTTATTTTTCGGGGCTACATTCAGGGACAAAATGTGCAAAATGTCAATCTCTTCATCTCATGGTCATAAAGGTACACAACCAGAGTTGTATAAAAAATTATTCGCAGACTGAATACACAATTAAAATACACTGCAGGTTTCATAAAAGGATAAGGTTGCATGTGAGCTTCTCAGCTGCCAATTTTGTGGCATTTGGATAATGACTGGTGCTGGCACATCTAGCTATTCAAACACAATGCAAATAAACCATCTTCTGGCAAAAATCAGGAACGTAAAGATACAAATACAGATTGCATATGGGTAATGTATGGAAAGAACATACTTCCTCTGAGCTTTCTTCATCTGATGTCATTCTTGATCCCTGAAAAGAAATGTAATTATTAACATTAATTGTAAATATTGAAATAATAAAAGTATATACAGAGGGGAAAATGATTTGATCCCATGCAGATTTTGTATATTTGCCCACTCAAAAGAAATTAAGGGTCAATCATTTTTTATCATATGTGTATTTTAAATGATAGAGATAGAATATCAATCAAACATCCAGGCAAAATAACACATAACACAAATGCTATAAATTAAGTTGCAGTTCAGTTCAGTAAAATAAGTATTTGATACCCAAGCAAAACATGACTTAGTACATGGTGGCGAAACCCTTGTTGGCAAGAGATAAGATATTTATTGTAGTTGGTGATCAGGTTTGCACACATCTCAGGAGGGATTTTGGCCCACTCTTCTTTACAGATCTTCTCTAAATCTTTAAGGTTTCTTGGCTGTCTCTTGGCAACTTGAAGTTGCAGCTCCCTGCATACATTTTCTATAGGATTAAAGTCTGGAGACTGACTAGGCCACTCCCTGACCTTAATATGCTTCTTTCAGAACTACTCTTTGATGCCTTGGCGGTATGTTTTGGGTCATTGTCATGCTGGAAGACCCATCCACCACCCATCTTCAGTGTTCTGGCTCAGGGAAGAAGGTTCTCATCCAAGATTTTACAATAAAAATCCCCCTGTCCGAGGGGGGCGGAGCTAGCGGCTGACATGTGAGCAGCACTGTGAAGGAGCTCCGGCCGGGACGACGAATCCTATCTAAATCCTGAGTGTCAGAGACACAGATCCTTCACAGCACAGATACCCTGAGACTCCCTGGACTTGACAGAACGTGCGGGCATGGTGAAATACGGGCCAGCATCCATGGAATCTGCCGCCGACCGCTTATCCCGTTATGCATGGGGATCCCAAGATGGCAACAGTCATGCGGCAGAGGAACAGGGCCCAAGCAGTGCGCAGCGGAACGGAGCCGTTCGCTCACCCATACAGCCAGGGAAGGTAAGCCCGCTACCACGCAGATCTCAAGGCAGGAGAAGGGGCTCATCCCTGGATAGCTGTCCCCCCAGGGATGTGAGGGAGACGGAAGAGCAGGCGGAGGCCGACGAGGAACCCTCACTAAAACAAATCATGGAAGCCATATACACATGCCAAACCACTCTGACTGAGCATATTGATGGGATAAGGGCAGAAATGTATTTTCTTAAACAAGATGTACAGACTATCAGAGAGAGGGCCTCAGAAGCCAAGCAACGGATTAGTGATCTAGAGGATGTAGTGCGCCCCATGGAAAATAAAGTGCAAATCTTGCATAGAGATGTCAGTGCCCGTACTAAAAAGCTGGGAGACATGGAAGACAGGCAGAGGAGGAACAACCTCCATTTTGTTGGTTTCCCTGAAAAAGCAGAGGGTAAACAGACAGGATTTTCTAGAACTATGGTTTAAAGATAATATGGCTGAGACTACATTCTCATGTTTATTTGCAATAGAGAGGGCCCACAGAATCCCTTCTAAACCACCTCCTCCTGGTGCACATCCGCGCCCACTTATTGCCCGGATATTACATTTCAGAGACCGGGAAAGCATCCTTTGTGCAGCCCGTACAGGGTGTGAATTACAGTATAATGGGAACCGCATTTCCATATACCCGGATTTCTCTGCAGTCATGCAGAAGCAGAGAGCCAGTTTTGTACATGGTTAAGAAAAGGCTACAGGAATTACAGATGCCGTACAGTATGCTCTACCCAGCAAAACTACGGGTGGTGGATAGAGGTAAAGCCTATTTCTTTAATACACCTATTGAAGCTTCATGTTGGCTGGACATTATGGGACGTCGCAGCCCAGAGGCCCGCTGAGGATATTGCAGTTATATTTGGAATACAAGCGCCAACAATCACATGAACAGCTTTAGTCATCATCTTGTTACTTTTGCAATAATGACTGACACCACAACAGTTTGGTAAAATGTCCCGCCTTGGTCTATGTATTTTTTTTCTCCTTCTTCAGAACATTCTACAATGGGGAAAGAAGCCAAGGAGTTAAGAGAGGAGGTCCATAAATCTATGGGAGATGCTCATCTTATTGGGGAGAGGTTAAAGGGAGAGTGAGTGAGGGGTGTTTGTGGTTTTCTTATTTTTTTTTGTTTCTTTTTGCATTTTTTTTTTTTAATTTTTCCCTTGCAGGCTTCCCACCTGTTTTTACGTTTCTCTCCCCAAGGTGATTTCTGGATCTCTCTCCCATGAAGGAGGGAGGGGTTTTTTACCCTCCAGTTTTGATGGACTTCCACACTGGACATTGTCTACCTCTTCCAAGTAATGCTGTCTAGACATATGCAGTGTTGTTTTAAATAGTAGAGACCTGTGACCCCCCAAGGTCATTTACAGTATATTTTGGTTATGGGATTCAAGCACACAACAGGTTGGGGCTGTGTGCAGGGTGGGAAGGGTGGGGTTAAAGTTATTTCTAAGTTTGTGCTGTGTGCTGCCGGTTGTGTGTTTTTTTCCCCCCTCTCTCTTGCTCTGCTCTCTACAGGATAGAAGTTTCCCAGGTACTCCGACACGAGAGACTTCCCACAGATATACAAGTACATATTCCCTTTAGGTACAGATGGCGGGTAAGATAAATCTGATATCATGGAATGTACGTGGTCTGAACTCGAAAATTAAGAGGTCCCTTGTATTTGATTTTCTTAGGAAGTATAAACCTCACATTGTCCTATTACAAGAAATGCATTTACAGGGCTCCAAGGTAATGGCTTTGAAGAAAGACAATGTTATGAGGGTATTACATGCTAATTACTCCACTTATTCAAGGGGAGTAGCCATTTTGGTTACCAAGAAAGCTGCAGCACATATCCTGCAGGTTAAATTGGATCCAGCTGGCAGATATGTCATCCTAGTATGCAGAATGTTTAATGTTTGCCTGATGTTGGTGTGTGTGTACATTCCACCCCCTTTCTCTCTCCAGATATTAGACAAAATATTGCAAGAAGCTGTATTGATTGCACAGGGTCCATTGTTACTGTTGGGAGATTTTAACGCAGTCTCAGATGGGGATCTGGACAGACATGGATGTGTATCTAACTCTCATTATATCCTTTCTTCCTGGCTGGAGAGCTATGCTCTCACTGATGTCCTGAAACAAGGGAATACTCCTGTCACTCGGAGACCCATAAGACACTGTCTAGGATAGATTTGTTACTCTCTACCCTGGATGGCCTCCCGCTCATTTCAGGTGTTAGATATCTCCCTAGAGCCATTTCGGACCATTCTCAGTTGGAGATCACGCTAGATCTTGATGACCCTCGGGGAAGACGACACTGGTGTATGAATGTATATTGGCTCCAGGAGGAATTTATTACTATAAAATGCAAAACGAATATTGAGCATTTCTGGAGAGAGAATGGGAGGGACACACGGATTGCTAACCAGTGGGATGCCTTTAAGGCAACTATGAGAGTGGTGTTCACTGCGGAAACTAGGGATTTCTCCAGAGCTCTGAACTCAGAAGTTAAAAAAGCAGAGTCTGAGACCTCGGAGGCGGAAAGTAATTACATTCATGACCCATCCCCTAGTAAGTACCAAATATGGAAAGATCGACCCAGACTGTATAAACTGCTCCTGACTGAACATGCTACAAAAAATCAACTACACCAATCTAGGTCCTTTTTTGAGTTTGGAGACAAAAGTGGCCGTCTATTAGCTTTTTTAGCAAAGCCATTGTATACTCCGACCTCTGTAATGCAACTTAGGAATCCCGGGGGGGGGGAACAGTGAGAGAACTGCCTGAGATCTTGAACACCTTTGTAAACTTCTTTGAAACCCTGTATCAGACTCAGACTCGACATACTCCACCGGACCTAAACACTTACCTGGTATCCCTTACTTTACCTTCATTGACGCTGGAGGATAGCGTAGCTTTGGACCTACCCATTACACAGGAGGAGATATCTGGGGCTATTTCTTCCTTTAAAACTGATAAGTCTTCGGGCCTCAATGGATTTCCGGCTGACTGGTATCAGCTGCATAGGGAACAACTAGTTCCTCTTTTGCAAAAAGTTTTTATTGCAGCTGAAAAGGATGAAATACTTCCAGACTCTATGAGAGAAGCGCTGATTGTGGTGATCCCAAAACCAGGGAAAGATCCCCAAGAATGTGAATCATATAGGCCAATCTCATTAATCAATTCTGACGTCAAGATACTGGCCAAGGTTTTGGCCAGTAGACTGCTGTCGGTGGTTCTCAAACTAATAAATTCTGATCAGAGAGGATTCATACCTGGCCACTGTACACAAATGAATCCCGTAGATTATATGTTAATTTACAGACTCAACACGTTAATACGGGCAGGGCGACCCAGAAGTTTCTTTGTCAATCTGCAGTCTCCCTGGTTCAGGAGTTTGGTGACTTTTCCGGTTTTCGTATTAACTGGACTAAGTCGGCCCTTTTTCCTCTAGATCCACAGCCGATGTTGTCCCTTCCCGAACAGTGTCCCTTAACCATAGTCTCACAATTTAAATATTTGGGAATAACGATCCAATTCCCAGTGGACTCATTTGTTGAGATGAACCTATGGCCCGTAATTACAGCCTTCCAGGATAGGATTCGGAAGTGGAAGGATTTACCACTTACACTGTTTGGGAGGGCCAACTTATTTAAAATGATTTTCCTCCCCAAATTCCTCTACGTCCTCTCTAATGCCCCAAAATACATCCCGAAAAAGACATTTAGGCACATTAATTCTCTACTGACCTCTTTTCTGTGGGGCAACAGGGGCAAGAATCACGCTGGAGCTTCTACAACTACCGGTGGGGAGAGGTGGACTGGCAGTACCTGACCTCCACCTATATTATCTCACCTCACAACTAGTACATATTCATTGGCGGATGTTTCCACAGCTGAATAATGCGGCAGTGGTAGTTGAGGCGGCTGTGGTGACTTCTTATGAGACACTGTTGAATTTCTTCTTCAGGGGGGTGACACCCACTGAGAGAGTAAATTAAATGCATGGCTCTGCTAAACGGATTCTGGGGATTTGTATAAAACATATACTGGACACTCTGCTTCAGCTGTCACCTAATGCCCCATTGTGGTTTAACCCATGCTTGAAGAAGGAGTTTTTCCATTTGGAGGATGGTTATAGATGGGCCAAATTTGGATTGACCTGCTTACACCAATTATATGATGATGAGGGGGATTTTAAGTCATTTGTACAACTGAAAAGGGTTCTGGATCTTCCAGATACGTGGGAATACCAATATACCAGACTAAAACATGCTGCTCGTGCTCAATTTGGAGCAGAGCCAGTATCCCTTGTAAACTCCAAAATGGAGACACTCCTCGCGCATCCGGAACACACAAAACTAATCTCCACCTATAATAACACTCTTGCGGGAAAAGTATACCCAAAAGAAAGGAAACTTAGGGAGAAATGGACTGAGCTTATACCAGAAATTACAGAGGACCAATGGGAGGAGGTACTCGCTTCATATTTACCTATGGTTATATCTGCTAGAGACAAAATGATCCAACTAAGGTACCTACATCAAACATATTACACTCCACTTAGATTATATAAAATGGGAAGGAGAGACAACCCCACTTGTCATAAATGCTCCTTTGCAGAGGGTTCCTTTATACATATGGTCTGGGAATGTGATAGAATAAGGCCTCTATGGTCCCAGGTGACCCAATTCATAGCTGACACATTGGATCTGCCTAATATTTGTAGCCCACTTTTGGGATTATTGGGAATCATAGAGGATGAGGTTATGAGTAATAATACAAGACTACTATTAAGGCTACTATTTTATTGTGTGAGAAAGCTCATCGCTTATATACTGTTTCTTTAAAAAAAAAAAAAAGGCTACCCATAAGTTGTAATTTGGTTGTAATTCATGGAATATATTGTATTTCAATGTTATGCTTTGTACCTGACATGTATGTACATTTGGCAAATAAAAACCTTTTTAAAAAAAAATCCCCCTGTCCCTCAATACAGCAAAGTCAGCCTGTACCTTTAGCAGAGAAACAGCCCAAAAGCATAATTTTTCCACCTCTGTGCTTGACAGTAGGGATGGTGTTTTTAGGGTCATAGTCAGCATTCTTCTTCCTCCAAACACATCATGTGTTCAAAGGGCTTAAAAACAAAACAAATCTATCAGAAAGATAGTAACATTAGGAGTGGCCAAATCAACAGTTTGGTACATTCTGAGGAAAGAACGCACTGGTGAGTTCAGTAACATAAAAAGGCCTGGACATCCACAGAAGATAACAGTGGTGGATGATCACAGGATCCTCTCTATGGTAAAGAAAAACCCATCCACAACATCCAGACAAGTGAAGGACACTCTCCAGGAGGTGGGTGTATCATTGTCAAAGTATACAATCAAGACTTCATGAGAGCAAATACAGAGGATTCAACACAAGATGCAAACCATTCTTAAGCCTGAAGAATAGAAAAGCCAGATAAGACTTTGCCAAAAAAAAATCTAAAAAAGCCAGACCAGTTCTGGAAAAGCATTCTTTGGATGGATGAAACTAAGCTTAATCTGTACCAGAATGAAGGGAAGAAAAAAGTGTGGAGAAGGCTGGGAACAGCTCATGATCCAAAGCATACAACGTAATCTGTAAAACATGGTGGAGGCAGTGTGATGGCATGGGCATGCATGGCTTCCAGTGGCATTGGGTCATTGGAGTTTATGGATGATGTGACAGAATACAGACAGCAGCCAGATGAATTATGCATTGTTTAGAGATATAATGTCAGTCTAGATCAGGGGTGCTCAACCCTTTGAAGAGCTAGGGCCACTTAAGCGATTTGGTAACCGGTTGCGGGCCACAATCAACAGAGCAGGTGGATGACAGGTCCGTGCAGAGTGGACACGGACACAGCCCACTCTACTCTATGGGTCCTCTGATCCACCCAGACGGAAGAGGATTGATCCCCTTCGTTTTTTTTTTTTTTTTTTTAGCGAATCAGATTGGAGGTAGGCGAGTGTAAAAGGACACACATCTGTTTACATCTGCCATTTCATAGAGGTGAATGGAGGGTTTGATTGGGTCAGACCAATTGTGTAAAAGGGGACTGTCACACTAATGCAGCGCAGTGCACCTGTGTCTTTCCTGTGGGTTAGCTACATTTTGCCATAGACTTCTATTATATCCTACAGGTGTAGTGCACTTTCTGAAAGCTCACCAAACCCACAGGTAATAACAGGAGCCTATGCCTCAGTGCAGGTAACCTGAAGGTGTACTGCACCTGCAGATCAGTTTGAAAGCAGCCCAGTAACCACTGCACAGATATGCCCATATATGCACTGCAATTTTAGTAATAAACTGACCTTTAATAACAGTCTTCCATTCCGGTATCGCCTGCTGTTGCTGTTCCAGGCAGAGTGCATTTGGTATCACTCCGCCTGTGGCAAGAGACATCGCTATACAGGAAGCACCAGCTTATACAGCTCTGCTCCACAGCTGCTTGCTTTGCTGGCTTCATTAACAACACAGATGCTCTGGGATGGTGGGCCTGCAACCCATGATCTGGGCTTGCCAACCCGCCATCCCACAGAAGGAGGTCGTGGGCCACATCAGAGGGCTCCGTGGGCCACATGTGGCCCCCGGGCCACTGGTTGGGCACCCCTGGTCTAGATTCAGCCAAATGCAACAAAGTTGATTGGACAGTGCTTCACAATACAGATGGACAATGATCCAAAACACACTGCAACTGCGAGACCTGGAGATCCTGGCATCACTATGTGTATACTGATGTGTATCTATGGGAAATGGCACAGCAGGACTGACTTCTTGAATGTTGCCTCACTCTCCGGACATGAAGTACTATATTTCTATCTAATCTGCCTTCTCATTTGTCTTTCTGATTCTGTTCCTACTATGCCTTGGAAACATCCGTTTTCCCAACCTTTTCACCCTTCTTACAGTACTGTCTACTTACATTGACACTCTTAGCTTGGCTGGTTGTTTGGTTAGATAACTGTATATCTTTATGCATATCATAATCGCATTATGGCCCTATTTCAGAGCTAAGCGATCCATAGGGCAGTAATGTTACATGTTGTGTTGTCTCAAAGTTTTGATTCACTTTGCCCTACCTTATTTTATTTGCATATGTGGTCTCATGTAGTAGGTCCTTTATGTAGTTACTCGACAACCTCCCCCCGATTTCTAAGCAGTCTACAATTTACACAACCGGACTATGGCCTCTCAGGGCCACTATGTTGTAAAGAGTTGGGGGTGATGTCATATGTTATAGATTTGCTTGTGTATTACCCTTTTTCTTTGATATGCAGATGCTACTGTATATACCGTACACTTTGGCTGTCATATGCAAATATCTTTGAAAATAAAGTAATTATAAAAAATAAAAACACACTGCAAAAAGAAACCCATTTTGAAGGAATAGAAGAGGTATAGTCTGCAATGGCAGAGTCAATCACCTAATCTCAACCCTATTGTGCATGCATTTCACTTGCTGAAGGCAAAACTAAAGGCAGAAAGACCCACAAAGAACAACTGAAGAAAGCTGCAGTTAGAGCCTGGCAAAGCATCAGAAAGGAGGAAACCCAGTCTTTAGTAACGTCCAAGGATTCTCAACCAAATATTAAAAATTAACATTTTATTTATGATTATATTTATTTGTCCAATTACATTTGAGACCCTGAAAATGGGGGGGGGGGGGGGCACTCTGTATAAAAATGGTTGTAGTTCCTAAAATGTGTACTTGATATTTATGTTTAACCCCTTGAATTAAAGCTGAAAGTCTGCACTTCAAATTAATTTGGATTGTTTCATTTTAATTTTATTCTGGTGGCACACGGAGCCAAAAGTATTATAATTGTGCCTGTGTCCAAATATACTGTATATGGACCTAACTGTATATACAGTATTACACAAAAATTAGTACACCCATCACATTTTTGTAAATATTTTATTATATCTTTTCATGTGACAACATTAAAGATATGAAGAAATGACACTTTGCTATAATGTTAAGTAGTAAGTGTACAGCTTGTATAACAGTGTATTTACTGTCCCCTCAAAATAACTCAACACACAGCCTTTAATGTCTAAACTGCTGGCAATAAAAGTGAGTACGCCCCTAAGTGAAAATGTCCAAATTGGGCAAACTTAGCCATTTTGCCTCCCCAGTGTCATGTGACTTGTTAATGTTACAAGGGCTCAGGTGTGAATGGAGAGAAGGTGTGTTAAATTTTGTGTTATTACTCTCACACTCTCATACTGGTCACTGAAAGTTCAATATGGCACCTCATGGCAAATAACTTTCTGAGGATCTGAAAAAAAAATGTTGCCCTACATAAAGATGGCATAGGATTTAGGTAGATTGGCAAGGCCCCGAAACTGAGCTGCAGCATGATGGCCAAGACCATACAGCGGTTTAACAGGACAGGTTCCACTCAGAACAGGCCTCGCAATTGGCGACCAAAGAAATTGAGTGCATGTGCTCAGCCTCATATCCACAGATTATCTTTGGGAAATAGACGTATGAGTGCTGCCAGGCATTGCTGCAGAGTTTAAAAGGGTGGGGAACTCAGCCTGTCAGTGCTTAGACCATATGTCGCACACTGCATCAAATTAATCTGCATGGCTGTCATCCCATAAGGAAGCATCTTCTAAAGATGATGCACAAGAAAGCCCGCAGTTTGCTGAAAACAAGCAGACTAAGGACATGGATTACTGGAACCAATCCTTTGATCTGATGATACCAAGATAAACTTATTTGGTTCAGATGGTGTCAAGCGTGTTGGCAACAAGCTGAGGAGTACAAAGACAACTGTGTCTTGCCTACAGTCAAGTGGTGGCGGGAGTATCATGGTCTGGGCTGCATGAGTGATGCCAGAACTGGTGACCTACAGTTCATTGAGGGAACCATGAATGCCATCATGTTCTGTGACATACTGAAGCAGAGCATGATCCCTTCAGAGACTGGGCCGCAGGGCAGTATTCCAATATGATAATGACCCCAAACACACTTCCAAGACAACCACTGCCTTGCTAAAGAAGCTGAGGGTAAAGGTGATGGAGTGGCCAAGCATGTCTCCAGACCTAAACCCTATTGAGCATCTGTGGGGCATCCTAAAATGAAAGGTGGAGGAGTGCAAGGTCTCTAACATCCACCAGCTCTATGATGTCATCATGGAGGAGTGGAAGAGGATTCCAGTGGCAACCTGTGAAGCTCCGGTGAACTCCATGTCCAAGAAAGTTAAGGCAGTGCAGGAAAATAATGGTGGCAACACAAAATATTGACACTTTGGACCCAATTTGGACACTTTCACTTACAGGGTGTACACACTTTTTTTGCCAGCAGTTTAGACATTAATGGCTTTTTAATGTCTGTGTTGAGTCATTTTGAGGGGACGGCAATTTTACACTGTTATACAAGCTGTACACTCACTATTTTAAATTGTAGAAAAGTGTAATTTCTTCAGTGTTGTCACATGAAAAGATATAATAAAATATTTACAAAAATGTGAGGGGTGTACTCATTTTTGTGAGATACTGTATATAGTGGCATGTAAATGACTGGTGTGGCAAATTATTCAAACACCATGCAAAAAAAACAAAAACAAATTTTGGCAAAAATAAAAAACAAAGATACAATTACAGATTTTTTATTGGTGATGTACTGAAAGAACATACTTCTTCGTCTGTGTCAGGCATCATACTTGATCCCTGACAATAAATGTAACAAACATAAAATTTAAATATTGAAATAATACAATTATATGTGCCGTATAATCATATTAAATTGCACAACTAACCATGTTAAGTAAAGTGATCCAGAGTAACTGGTATAATTTCCAGTTACTGTGGTTATAGCAGTTATAAAGGTGTTTTCTGATAAGGGTTTAAAAAAAAAAAAAAACTTTAAGACGCACCATCAAATACTGCTAGATTGCTCAATTTTCTCTTCCGCTCTGAGTATAAAGCCGTGACTGGCTCTCTGCTTTGCCCCTCCAGCCCTCACTGGAGTGCTGGGCTTGAGAGGGGAGGGAGTAGCTGGCTCAGTCTTCCAGCGGTGCAGATGAGAGGATGTGCCAGCTGCTGGTCCAGTCATCTGGGTGAAACCTGACTGTAAAGTCGGGATCTTTCCCCAGCTTTGTCTGGATGAGTGATGTAAGCCGACAGCAGGCTTTAGCGCTGTTGACTGAAAATGGTTCATAGGAGTGCAGAACGAACTGCACTACTGTAATCCATATGAAAAGTAGGGACAGATAAGCTGAGGCCTTACTTCTGCTTTAAGGGTTTCTCCACTTTGCACATCTCTGTTTATTGTACTTTCCTTCAAACTATTACATGATAATTGTAAGTAATGCAACCGGTTTAAAGGGGTTGTAAAGCTTTGTTTTTTTATTTTCTAAATAGGTTCCTTTAAGCTAGTGCATTGTTGGTTCACTTACCTTTTCCTTCGATTTCCCTTCTAAATGTTTTTTTTTTCTGTCGTCTGAATTTCTCACTTCCTGTTTCTCCTCAGTAAACTTCACACCATAATCCGAGTGGTGTTTAGTCAGCCAGAACAGCTTACTGAGGAGGAACAGGAAGTGATAAATTCAGACAAAGAAAACAAAGATAAAAAACATTTAGAAGGGAAATCGAAGGAAAAGGTAAGTGAACCAACAATGCACTAGCTTAAAGGAACCTATCAAAAACGAACCTTTACAACCCCTTTAAGCTTCATATGAGTAATGTATGGAAAGAACATACTTCATCTAAGTTGACTCCATCTGATGTCATTCTTGATCCCTGAAAAAAAAAGTAATTATTATCATAATTTGTAACTTTTGAAATATTAAAATTATATATATTGTATAATATACAATGAAGAGTGTTAGACATAGTAAACCACAGTAACTGGTAAGATTTCAATTTACTGTGTTTATAACAGTTATAAGGTGTTTTCTGATGAGTTGATACAGGTTACTCCACTTTTCATATTATTGATGTTCTTTGCACTGTCCAGGGTTATCCAAGTACTGAGCTGCAATATAATACGATACATTTTTGTTCTCAAGTTTAAATATCCTTAAAAAAAAAACAAGGTTTCCCATGCTAAAATGCTGTTTACACTGAAAAAAAACCCACAGGGAAATAAAAAATGTACTTAATACATCTACCTTCCCCTATGCAATGGGGATATCACCATCCTTACATGGAGATTCTGGGGAACGGCGAGCAGTCCAAATTTTTGCACTGGGACGGAGCATCTACTCAGTACATTTGGGCTATTTGACATTTTCTGACGTGTTTGTTGGGTATGCCCAAGTTTCTCAACAACACACGATCCCCCAGCTGGAGATCTTGTACTTTCACCTTGAGGTCAAAATTTGTTTTATTTCCTTGTTCTCAGATAGTAGCAATTTCTTTTGCCTTTTCATTAGCCAACTTCAATTTTTTCATAGTCAAACAACATACCCCTTGTATGAAGTTAAGGATGTCTGATCTATGGAAGTTCCAAAAGCTAGGTCAACCGGCAACTGAGTTTCTCTACTGAACAATAGTCTGTACGGGGGGGATACCCAATGGCATAATTAGTTGTGTTGGTAAAGGCATTACAGTGGATGTAAACCCTTACAAACCACTTTGACCTACAGGTAAGCCTAGATTAAGGCTTACCTGTAGGTCCAAGAAATATCTCCTAAACCTATACGGTTTAGGAGATATTTACAAAAAGACAGCCACTGCTGTCTATGACGCATGCGCCGTAGACAGCGGCATGCAGGCGCACTGGGCAGGCTGCAGATCACGGCGATATGCCGCTCGTGTCGGCTCCCATGCGCATGCGCGGGAGTGACTCCGGCGAATCACAGCGCTGGAGCAGCGAGACCCGGAAGTCACTCCAGGATACATGGCAGTGGCGAACATGAAGACGGAAGACCACTTCAGGGGCTTCGTTCTCAGGTAAGTTATTCATAATGAGCTAGTATGCTATGCATTACTAGCTCATTATGCCTTTGTCTTGCAGGTTGCATTTTTTTTTTTAAATAGCCTTTACTTCCTCTTTAACTTTGGTAGCAATTTAGTTCTCCCAATGTTGGTTCTTTTCTGAGGGCAAAGTTCCCAGCATGTTCAACAGGGTGTGGTTGAACCGTTGAGGTAGAGGATCGCCCTATGGATGATATGGGGGGGTTTGGACTTTTACATTGCCCAGCAGTTCACATAGCTTGAGAACAAGTTTACTTTTCAAGTCTCTGCCTTGGTTTAAATGTATCCTTTGTGATAGACCCAATGCACAAATAATTTTTCCACCAGTACTTTGGCCACAGTGACTGTTTGCTGGTCTTTGGTGGGGAAGGCTTGAGAATATCAAGTGAAGTTGTCAGTCACCACTGAAACATTGCTTCTCCCATAGACATCGGGTTCTAAGCACAGCAAGTCAATGCACACCAGCTCCATAGGCCCTTGACTTTGTAGATGACCCATGGGAGCAGCTTTGGTTGGTAAACTCTCTTTCTCTGGATGCACTGTAAGCATGAGTGTCAGTAGCTCTCTACTTCTGCTCCCATAACAGGCTATTATAAATGGTCCCTAATCAACCTAAAGGTCCCATCTGGTCCTCATTGCCCATGTTCATAGTGAAGAGTTGTTACTAAAGCACATCTGTGTTTCTCTGGGAGAAATAACTGCCACCTTTCTTTTAAATCTTCTGAAGGACCTTTCCTAAAGATGATACCATCTTGTACCTGCAATCAGTCCCATTCATAGTAAACTAGCTTAGAGTTCAGGACAGAACCATTTACTAACAGGCTGGGATCTCTCTTGGTCAAAGCTTTTAAAAGTTAAACAGTATAGTGGAGCCTCACTCTAATCCATCCTTAAGTCTCTCTTCAAAAACTGTGGGAGCCCTTCGCTTCGCACTTGAGAAAAATCACAGTAGCATCTGGGTACTCCCGATGGAGTAACTCCAATGGCTTCTGCCCCCAGAGCTCCTTTGTAGCGATGTTCAACCGCTTAATATAAGGACTGGACCCCCTCAGATGTCACAAGTCCAACTTTCTAAACCCAGATCTGCGCCATGAGGTCTTCAAGATAAAGCATCTGCATCTTGGTACCCTGACACTGACGCTGATATTTCAAGCTGAATTGAAACTCAGACAGGGCGGCTAGCCAAGGATGTTGTCAGAAGATAAGTTAGAGGATTATTGTCTGTCCTGACTTCAATAGAGGCCCTATAAAAGTAGTAATTCAATTTGTCATTGATGGTCCACTTCAAGACCAGGAACTTGTATGTAAGCTATGGGATATAACCTCCCATCATGTTCTTGGTACAAACACCCCCCCAGTCCCTTTCAACTGGTGTCCAGGTGGAGCTCATAAGATTTGGCAAGTTTAGCAAAAGCTAGCAGTGGGTCCTATGTGAGGCTCTTCTTGAGTCGATGGAAGGCTCTTTTGCATTAGGGAGTCCATTGAGTCTGAATGGATTCTCACAACTTCCTAGCCCATTGCCTTAACTGGTTAATTTTACAATGCTCACTATCACTTTTGTCTTCATCACTTTGAAGTAACTCTGAGTGGGCGAGCAATCTTTGCAAAATTGCGAGAAGATTGTGGGTCGACAATCAATTAAAAACGAAACCTCAGCCCCCTTGGATCCGTAGACATGACAGACCTTGCATGTGAGCTCGAGCTAACAGAAATGCTACGAAACGAAAGGCTAGGTCAGAAAACAGAGACAGGTAGCAAACTGAAACCCTCAGGGCTGGTGTACCCACAGATCGTGGTGGGTAGTCGTATGGTTGTAATGAAATGAACGTGCATCATATGACGCACGTACTACGGGCGAGAAGATTGTGGTCAAACATCTAAAAACGAAACCTCAGCCTGTATGGATCCGTAGACGTGACAGACCCTGGATGTGAGCACTAGCTGACAGGAATGCTATGAACTAAAATGCTATGACAGGACAATGCTACAAAAGAAAGCTACCCAGGAAACTGCCACGACAGGAGAATAACTACGAATGAAAGCTACACAGGAAAATGCTGCAGCAGAAAAATCGATATGACAGAAATGCTGCAACAGAAAAGCTACGACAGGAAAATCGCTAAGACAGGAAAATCGCTACGAATGAAAGCTACACAGGAAAACACTATGACAGGAAAACGCTACAAACTAAATGCTATGACAGAAAATGTAACGACACAGGAAAAACTACGTCAGGAAACTTGTTACGACTGAAAAACTATGACAGGAAAACGCAACGAATGAAAGCTAAACGGAAAAATGCTGTGACAGGAAAATCACTATGACAGAAATGCTGCAACAGAAAAGTTACGACAGGAAAATCGCTAAGACAGGAAAATACTACGACAGGAAAATCGATACAAATGAAAGCTACGCAGGAAAATCGATACGAATGAAAGCTACACAGGAAAACATTACAACAGGAAAACACTGCAAATGAAATGCTATGACAGTAAATTTTACACATAAAAACTACACAGGAAAAGCTATGACAGGAAAATGCTGCGACAGGAAAATGCTGCGACAGGAAAACGCAACAAATGAAAACTACACTGGAAAAATGCTGCGACAGGAAAATCGCTACAACAGAAAAGCTGTGAATGAAATGCTGCGAACGAAATGTCATTACAGAAATGCTGCGATCGAAAAGCTGTAACGGAATGCTACAAACAACCGATTGTATAAACCCAGTCAGAAACTAAACAGATCTAGTAGTAACCTTTGTCATATAGAAGTGCACTCAGCGCACTGCTTGACACCAGAATAAAATTCTCACGCCCAGTTACATGAAACAACTGCCAGCATGCGTCGCCCCTCCCCCGGACCTCCAGCAACAGCCCAGCTGGCTTTTCTGTCCCCCTCACCAATGCAAGATAGACAATCATGCCAACTGAAAAATAACAAAAAATAAACTCTCCCCTGAAGGATAACACCACAGCCATGGAACAAGCTGACTATGGTAGCTACCGTCCAACTACCCCTACTGTGCACATTGCGATATTGCCAGGGACGCTGAGTTAGTATATTGCCTGGCCCCATGAATGGAGGCATGCTAAGTGCAGGTGGACCCCCCCCATGATCGTACAGACCCCCTGAGCAGACCTCCCCCTGCATATGGGCTGACCCCCGCCAAAACCGGTGGACACCCCCCCCACTGAAACTGGCTGACAACCCCCCCCACTGAAACCGGCTGCTGTGATGGTGGGTTGGTGAATAAATTGTGGGCTTATCATGAAGCCAATTAAGTTATATCTGTTTGACTGGAACATGCATCATGTGGTAGAGCCTGACATAAAATAGCTGCCCAAATCCTGCTTGATTCTAACAGAATGTGCCATCCTCGACATTGATCTGCATTATGCGAGGAGTCATATGAAAAGCCTTGAAGGTCTTCAAGTGGTCACACTGTCCTGCTGTGTCGTGACATGTTTAAAGTATATTTGTGCGGGAGAGTGATAAGCTGGAGTACAGACGGCTGGAGGGGCGGAGCTCCGCCCCCATCCGAAAGCCAGAAGACACAGGCCGCCCCCTTCAAAACTGATCAACGGTATCAGAGTGTGTGATGTTCACTGGCCACTCCCATTGTGATTATCCAGGGAGGAATACTCAACTGACAGCGGAGGAAGCAGAGCCGGGCCGGGTAAGACGGAGGTGACATGCTGGCTGGAATGAATGGAGGGGGAGCCTGGCTGCACAGAATGTGTCTGGATCTGTCCCCATTGCACCAATCGCCTCGCAGCACCATGTGGGAAGCCGCCCACCCCCCATACCAGCGTGACTTGAGAGAACGGACACCCTCCTCCCTGCGTGTGCACTGGAAAAAAACAGGCAGACGGACCCTCGATGTTGCCAGATAGAACATAGAGAAACGAGCGGCGTCCCCTCGATGGTGCCAGATTGAGCACCAGATGTGTGGATGGATGGTACCCTGCGAACTGCTGCCGCTGAACACTGCACTGAGGACCCTGGAAGTGACGTGTATCGGCCGTAACCCATAAATTATACGATGAAGGATCTGATGGAGGAGGATGGAGGAGGATGGAGGAGGAGGAGGGATATACAGTGCCTTGCAAAAGTATTCGGCCCCCTTGAACTTTTCAACCTTTCGCCACATTTCAGGTTTCAAACATAAAGATATAACATTTTTATTTTTTGTTAAGAATCACCAACAAGTGGGACACAATTGTGAAGTGGAACAAAATCTATAGGATATTTTAAACTTTTTTAGCAAATAAAAAACTGAAAAGTGGTGCGTGCAAAATTATTCGGCCCCTTTACTTTCAGTGCAGCAAACTCACTCCAGAAGTTCAGCAAGGATCTCTGAGGCTGCGTACACACGCGGGGACTGTTCGCTCAACTTTGTCCGTCAAACAGTTTCAGCGGACAGTCCGCTCAAAATTAGCATGGACAGACTTGCCCACACACGACGAACGAACAGTCCGCTGAAACCATGCGTGATGACGTGAACGGCACGTACGACGGGACTAGAAAACGACGTCCTATACACTGCAATGCAAACTTCGGCATGTAAATCCTTTCTGAGCATGCACGGAACTTAGTTTGACGAACAAGCCTACACACGAGGGGACTGTTCGCTGAAACAAAGTTTCAGCGGACAGTTTTTCGGAATTTCCGAAAAACTTTGTTCAGCAGATTGTCCGCTGAAACTGTCCGCTGAAAGCCCACACACGAGCGGACTGTCCGCCGAAACACTGTTCAGCGGACAAAGTTGAGCGAACAGTCCCCGCGTGTGTACGCGGCCTCAATGATCCAATGTTGTCCTAAATGACTGATGGTGATAAATAGAATCCACCTGTGTGTAATCAAGTCTCTGTATAAATGCACCTGCTCTGTGATAGTCTCAGGGTTCTGTTGAAAGCGCAGAGAGCATCATGAAGACCAAGGAACACACCAGGCAGGTCCGTAATACTGTTATGGAGAAGTTTAAAGCCGGATTTGGATACAAAAAGATTTCCCAAGCTTTAAACATCCCAAGGAGCACTGTGCAAGCGATCATTTTGAAATGGAAGGAGTATCAGACCACTGCAAATCTACCAAGACCTGGCCGTCCCTCTAAACTTTCAGCTCAGACAAGGAGAAGACTGATCAGAGATGCAGCCAAGAGGCCCATGATCACTCTGGGTGAACTGCAGAGAACTACAGCTGAGGTGGGAGAGTCTGTCCATAGGACAACAATCAGTCGTACACTGCACAAATCTGGCCTTTATGGAAGAGTGGCAAGAAGAAAGCCATTTCTCAAAGATATCCATAAAAAGTCTTGTCTAAAGTTTGTCACAAGCCACCTGGGAGACACACCAAACATGTGGAAGAAGGTGCTCTGGTCAGATGAAACCAAAATCAAACTTTTTGCCCACAATGCAAAACGATACGTTTGGCGTAAAAAAAGCAACATAGCTCATCACCCTCAACACACCATCCCCACTGTCAAACATGGTGGTGGCAGCATCATGGTTTGGGCCTGCTTTTCTTCAGCAGGGACAGGGAAGATGGTTAAAATTGAGGGGAAGATGGATGCAGCCAAATACAGGACCATTCTGGATGAAAACCCGTTGGAGTCTGCAAAAGACCTGAAACTGGGATGGAGATTTATCTTCCAACAAGACAATGATCCCAAACATACAGCAAAATCTACAAAGGAATGGTTCACAAATAATCGTATACAGGTGTCAGAATGGCCAAGTCAAAGTCCAGACCTGAATCCAATCGAGAATCTGTGGAAAGAGCTGAAAACTACTGTTCACAAACGCTCTCCATCCAACCTCACTGAGCTCGAGCTGTTTTGCAAGGAAGAATGGGCAAGAATTTCAGTCTCTTGATGTGCAAAACTGATAGAGACATACCCCAAGCGACTTGCAGCTGTAATCGCAGCAAAAGGTGGCTCTACAAAGTATTAACGCAAGGGGGCCAAATAATTTTGCACGCCCCACTTTTCATTTTTTTATTAGTTAAAAAAGTTGAAAAAATCCAATAGATTTCGTTCCACTTCACGATTGTGTCCCACTTGTTGGTGATTCTTCACAAAAAATAAACATTTTATATCTTTATGTTTGAAGCCTGAAATGTGGCAAAAGGTTGAAAAGTTCAAGGGGGCCGAATACTTTCGCAAGGCACTGTATATAGCTCTCAGACTCCTCCTACAGAACTTTCCCTAGGCAATGGTGATATCACCATCCCTCCATTCTGGGGAATAGCAAAAAATAAAAAAAATTTCACTATGAAGGAGCATCTACTTTGGGATCTCATCAGAAGGACCGTGATATCACCCCCTGCAGTATGAAAGCTGTCAGAAAGGTATGTATAATAACTGCTTCTTGCCTAACCTACAGACAAAAGATGGCTGATCGGGAACTTTGTGCATGGAAGTCATATGACATTTAAAGCGGAACTATAGCTAGCTATATTTTACTCCAACAGTCCCCATCATCCCACAGTGTGGAAGGTCATCATTCTGACACACAAAGATCAAGTTGGTCGTTCTAAGCTGATGTGCACATGCACAGCTCAGCTCACATGCCAGGGGTGATGCAAACAGGTAATTAAATGTATTTTATTGCAGAAGAAACATCATATGAACAACAGTGGAAACCTAGTTCCGCTTTAAAGGAGAAGTTCACCTTTTGTAACATGTTACACCCATATTCAGGGTGTAACATGTTACAAATCCACCAGCCCTTGCAACTCCCTGGTTCCCCAATGTGACAGGCGATGGGGGATCTTCTTCCCCCCCCACCAAACTCTGCCCACTCGGCCACATCACTCATTCACATAATTCTGTAAATAGAGAACTACAAGGTATGGCAGCCTTTGTGGCTGTGGGCTTGTAGTTCTCAATGAACTACCATGGAGCAGTTGAGCACTGTAGTAGTTCAATGATGCTTCCTGTTAATGTGTAACTGCTTGGCCATATGATGTAAACAGCTTACACCCATGATTTTCTGATTGTGAGTGCAATGCTTCCCAGGCTCCCAATAAAAAAATAATAAATTCATATTTTTTACCTGCAGTAATATGTAAATCTATTATTTAAAAAAAAAAGGTGAACTTATCATAGTAATATAGTAGGTGAGGTTGAAAAAAGACGCAAGTCCATCAAGTCCAACCTATGACTTTAACTAGTTTGCCAGCAAAGCTGTTTTGCAGTCAGCTTTTTGTCTACAGAACAATCTCAGCTTATCAGTTATCTCACCTCCATCCCTCTGTTGTCTGAATACTGAATCTGGCCTATGCAAGTTTGTTCCACAGGTCTATCATGATATGAGCTCCTGGATGTTTTTAATCAATAGTTTTTATTAAAGTTTAAATTTTTATCAAGACAAATGACAGAAATTATGACTAAATAACAGATCAGTTAGAGTAGTTAGATACATAGATAATAGTATCCAAAAATAATAAAAAAATATAATATAAAGAAAACCATATTAACTATCTCAATTATAATCGGGATAATAAAGATAACGATTGGGAGGTTATTAATACATCCATTGTGGAGACAATACACAAAAGTAATATCAATATTATCTTCATATATTTATATACTGCCAATTCAAGTAATTCAAAGATGATGAATCTAAATATATTCCCGAACACCCCTATGGGTGCTAAACTGTGTTCGGGACAGTAATAGTAACCTGTCATTTAATAGATACAAAACAAAGATTAAAATATTAGAGCGGGGTAAGTAATTTTTTAATTCAAGTTATCTAGGAACAAAGAACTCGTGCAATGTTTTGGGGACTAGCCTATTTTAACCATGGCTGCCATATTTTATGAGTATGTTCTTTTTTGTGAGGCCGAAGAGCTAGAACTGATTCATAAATGTAATGAGTTTGAGTCGATTCTATCACTTCTTTTATGGAAGGAGGATCAGGATTTTGAAAAAGTGTTTGCCCCCTTCCTCATTTCCTGTTCCTTTGCATGTTTGTCACACTTTAGTGTTTCGGAACATCAAACCAATTTAAACAATAGTCAAGGACAACACAAGTAAACACAAAATGCAATTTGTAAATGAAGGTGTTTATTATTAAAGGTGAAAAAAAATCCAAACCATCATGGCCCTGTGTGAAAAAGTGATTGCCCCCCTTGTTAAAACATATTATAACTGTGGTTGTCCACACCTGAGTTCAATTTCTCTAGCCACACCCAGGCCTGATTATTGCCACACCTGTTCACAATCAAGGCATCACTTAAATAGGAGCTGCTTGACACAGTAAGTTCCACCAGAAGATCCTTAAAAGCTACACATCATCTCGAGACCCAAAGAAATTCAGGAACAATTGAGAAAGAAAGTAATTGAGATCTATCAGTCTGGAAAGGGTTATAAAGCCATTTCCAAAGCTTTGGGAATCCAGCGAACCACAGTGAGAGCCATTATCCACAAATGGCGAAGACATGGAACAGTGGTGAACCTTCCCAGGAGTGGCCGGCCGCCCAAAATTACCCCAAGAGCGCAACGACGACTCATCCAAGAGGTCACAAAAGACCCCACAACAACGTCCAAGGAACTGCAGGCCTCACTTGCCTCAGTTAAGGTCAGCGTTCATGCCTCCACCATCAGGAAAAGACTGGACAAAAATGGCCTGCATGGCAGAGTTCCAAGGAGAAAACCACTGCTGAGCAAAAAGAACATCAAAGCTCGTCTCAATTTCTCCACCACACATCTTGATGATCCCCAAGACTTTTGGGACAACATTCTGTGGACCGATGAGACAAAAGTGGAACTCTTTGGAAGGTGTGTGTCCAAGTATATCTGGCGTAGAAGGAACACTGCATTTCATAAAAAGAACATTATACCAACAGTAAAATATGGTGGTGGTAGTGTGATGGTCTGGGGCTGTTTTGCTGCTTCAGGACCTGGAAGACTTGCCGTGATAAAAGGAACTATGAATTCTGCTGTCTACCAAGAGATCCTGAAGGAGAATGTCCGACCATCTGTTCGTGTACTCAAGCTGAAACGAACTTGGGTTCCACAGCAGGACAATGATCCTAAACACACCAGCAAGTCCACCACCGAATGGCTGAAGAAAAACAAAATGAAGACTTTGGAGTGGCCTAGCCAAAGTCCTGACCTGAATCCTATTGAGATGTTGTGGTATGACTTTAAAAAGGCTGTTCATGCTCGAAAACCCTCTAATGTAACTGAATTAGGACAATTCTGCAAAGATGAGTGGGCCAAAATTCCTCCAGGACGCTGTAAAAGCCTCATTGCACGTTATCGCAAACGCTTGGTTGCAGTTGTTGCTGCTAAGGGTGGCCCAACCAGTTATTAGGTTTAGGGGCAATCACTTTTTCACACAGGGCCATGATGGTTTGGATTTTTTTTCACCTTTAATAATAAACACCTTCATTTACAAATTGCATTTTGTGTTTACTCGTGTTGTCCTTGACTATTGTTTAAATTGGTTTGATGTTCCCGAAACACTTAAGTGTGACAAACATGCAAAGGAACAGGAAATGAGGAAGGGGGCAAACACTTTTTCACACCACTGTATCACCTTTTTTGCTGCACAATCTCCAACATTTGTCGTCAAATGTGCCGTTGAATTTCGATATTTTCTCAGGAGTAAGATACCAGCGTTGAGTCAATTTAATGGATACTTCCCATAATGTAGAGCAGCATGTGGCTTTATATGTGGTGTTACAAGCTTTTTCCCATTGGTCAACTGTATAGGTGTATCCTAAGTCTTCTTCCCATCTAATTAAAGGGGTAGTCTTTGTAAACACACTTTTTTGTTGAAGAAGATTATAGAAAAGAGAGATCCCTTTTTGTTGATGTATGGGGATCTTAAGGAAGGACCAAGCCGATTGGGGAACATTATAGGTCCATGATGGGAGGTTGGAAATGCAATTCTTAGTTCGGATGTAGAGGAATAAATCTGAATTTGGCAATTGAAATTTCTTTTGAAGTGTAGGAAATGGTTTGATCACCCCATTATCAAGTAGATCAGATAGATATTTAATTCCCTTCTCTATCCATGGTGTAAATGAGGTTGTCTTCATGAAATTATGTAGAGTATTTAGCGGAATTTGGACTTTGGTAGGAAGAGGGTGTGAGGAAGTTAGATGCAGAAATCGAACCCAGGATTTAAGTGTCGCTAATATTGTTGGGGAGATGCGAGAAGGTATCTTGGCTCCAAGTGCCATGGAAGGAATCCATATTGATAGATTATTTCCTGGGATCTTAGCAGTTTCCATCTTCCCCCAAATTGTAGATGGAGGAGATAGAAACCATTCCTTAGACTGTGTAAGAACCGAGGCTAAATAATAATCTTGGAAATCCACATACCCTGTTCCCCCAGCTTGACGTTTCTTCACTAAGTTTCAATGAGCACATCTAGATTTTTTACCTTGCCAGATGAATCTAGAAAACAGAGTCTGAAGGGATTGGAAATATTTTAACGGAATTGGAATCGGAAGAGTTCTAAAAAAGTATAAAATTTGTGGAAGGTAAAGCATTTTAAATGCTGCCAAACGTCCCATCCATGAAAATTCATGGGATGCTAGTTTAGTGAGATTTTCTTGTAATGCATTACGAAGTGCAATATAATTATATTGGAACAGTGTTTTACATGAATTTGATAATTGAATACCCAAATATTTAATTGTACTTTCAGTCCATGTATAAGGGAATTTTAATTTAAGATGTTTAGTAGTATTTTCATCTATCCCCAAGTTCAATATACAAGATTTATTCGCGTTAAGCCTGTAATAAGAAACTTTGCTGAACATATTTAGTGTTTCCTGAATTTCCGGTAAGGATTTCACAGGATCAGTAATCATAAGAACATCATCTGCAAAAAGGTTGATTTTATGTTTTTGTTCAGCAATGGTAACTCCTAGAATTTTTTTGTTGGACCTAATACTCTCAGCTAGGGGTTCAATAACAAGGTTAAAAATTAGGGGGGATAAGGGGCATCCTTGTCGTGTACCATTTGTTATTGGGAATGGAGGTGATAAAGAATCCGTAGTATACACTCGAGCTGAGGGGACAGAGTACAGGGCTAATATTGCTTTGTTGATTTGACCTGTTAAGCCAAATTTAGTCAGAACGGATGACAGGTATCCCCAATGAACTCTATCAAACGCTTTTTCAGCGTCAAGCGACAGAAACAGGGATGGCGATTTGGTGAGTTCTACATGGTGTATTATATTTATCATTCTTCTAGAAGCATCCGATGCTTGTCTTCCTTTGGTGAAACCCGATTGATCTCTATGGATAAGAGAGGGTAACAAACTATCTAGTCTTTTGGCTATAAGTTTCGCATACATTTTAACATCTAAATTGAGTAAGGAAATTGGTCTAAAATTTTTAGGTGAAGATGGTTCCTTATCTGGTTTTGGAAGAGTTACAAGAGCATTCAGCATTTCATTGGGAAATGATGAAGAATTGGCTGCTAAATTATAAATGTCACATAGTATAGGTGTTAGAGTACTTTGAAATTTTTTTAAATATTCCCCTGTAAAGCCATCTGGACCAGGTGATTTCAAGTTAGGAAGAATACGGATAGTTTGTAGAATTTCAGGGATAGTAAAGGGAGAATTGAGAAATTCTAATTGTTGTGGGGAAATAGATGGAAGTTTGACACTCTCCAAAAAGGTGTCAATCTCCTCCTAAGGTTGATGGGTATCGCCATCGTTCTTAATGTTATATAAATAATCATTATAATCATTATAATATGAGCTAAATGCTTCAGCTATTGAAGAAGGCTTAAGCAATTTTTCATTAGTGTGAGGATGGTAGAGGAATGGAATTTTAGTCTTAGATCGATAACCTTTAATGAGTAATGCCATTGTTTTCCCTGCTTTGTTCCCTGTTGCATAAGTGGTAGCTCTGAATTTTTTATAGGATTTTTCATGTGTCTCTAGAAGTAGGGTTCTTAATGCATTACGTACCTGGAAAATTTGTGGTTCTCTTTTTTTTTAGCTTTAGAACCTAATTGCATAAACACCCCTCTCATAACAGCTTTATGAGCATTCCATAATATCATTGGGTCAGATATAGACGTCAAATTAATTGAAAAGAATTCAGTAAGGTGTTGTTGGAGTGTTGTGGAGTAATTTTCATTTTGGAGAATATAGTTATTAGCTCTCCATATATATGAATTTGGTTGGGATGATGTGGTTGTTATAGACATGCTAATGGGAGCGTGATCTGACCACGTGGCCGTATGTATATGGGAGGATGAAATCTTGTCAAGCAGCCATTTATCTGTCAAGAATAAGTCAATTCTGGAGTAGGTATTGTGCCGTGGTGACAAATATGTGTAATCCCTTTCATTAGCATGTCCATATCTCCACACATCAAATAAGTCGTTCGAAGTTATGAACTTATCAAGGGGAGAAGCATAGCGTTTGGACTTAGCAGAAGAATCCATATCATTGTTTGGAATCAAATTGAAATCTCCACATATCAGGAGGTGTCCTTTTTGAACTTTCTTCGCCTCCTCTATAGTTTTTTTTATGAAATGCATTTACCTCATATTCGGAGCATAAATAGATACAAGGGTGTATTGAATATTGTTAATGGTACAAATCAAAAAAATATAGCGACCTTCAGGGTCAGTGATACAATTATCTAATTGAAATGTAATAGTATCTCTAATAGCTATTAACACCCCTCTGTTTTTTGGAGAATTTTGTTTGAAAAATATGAGGAAAATGTTTATGTTGACATTTGGGAGATGCATCTTTAGCAAAATGTGTCTCTTGAACACATAATATGTCACAATTAAAGGATAAGGCAGACCTCCACATAGAGGTTCGTTTTTGCTGGGTGATTCAGTGCCCATGCATTTAGGGACAATATTTTGAAAGACATATTAATATATATCAAAATTAGATGTTACTATAATTCTATATATTCCTAAAAGAATATTCTCTAGTTTCTATAACGCTTAAACTAAATATCGAAGTATTTGTTATATGATCAGTTCACAGTTACTATTAAATCATGCACACAACAATGTAGATTATTTTTTTTTCAAACCTATGAAAAAACAAGTTATTACTCTATTAGTAGTTATTTGGCAATATATACTGCAAGAGGAAAAAAAAATTAAAAAAAATTAATTAAAAAATAAATAAAAAAAAGGAGTAAAGAAAAAAATATTTTCCAAGAGTCGGCAGTAATCCACCCAAAGGAATGCTAACCAAGATAGGGGGTGAAGTTCAAGTAGTAAGGTATTGAGCATCAAACCAGACCGTATATGTCAGTAATGCATTTAACGTAGTAGTTAATTTGTATTTAATTCTATTTTGTTCACGTTTTTGTCCAAAGTGGAACAAATTAGGTTTTTCCTTCAAGGCAGGGGTGTTATGTGGAAGATCAACTATAATACCCCATGTTTGGAGTAATTGCATGCCATCTTCAATGGTAGATATAGCAAAATGTTTCCCGTTGTAAGTGGTCAAGATAGTGGCTGGATGTCTCAATTTGTATGTGATCTTATGATTAGATAATGCCTTTGTTACAGTTTTGAGCTGTCTTCTCATTTGTAGTGTAAATTGCGAGAGATCGGCGAATAATTGTATATCTGAGTATGGTGGTGGCAGAGTAGTTATCTCCCTCGCTTTGGAGAGAATTTGCTCTTTAGCTTGATAAAAATGAATTCGCAGAATAGCATCTCTGGGAATTGATTCTTCTAGATGTTTTGGTTTGGGAATTCTATGAATACGATCGATTGTAAGTTCAATCGGCGATAATTCTGGCAATAATGTAGAAAATAGTGTATTTGCATAGTTACGTAAGTCCATAGGTAGAACGGACTCTGGTATTCCTCTCATTTTAATGTTGTTTCGACGTGAGTGGTCCTCGAGATCTGCCAGTTTCATCTTGACCCACATGGAATCATCTTTTTGTTCTGTACATGCATCCACTAGCTCATTCCCTGTTTCAGTGCATTCCTCCATTTTGTTTTCAACGTATTGCAGTCTACCATCCATATGTTTCATATCAAGAGAGAATTTATGAATCATGGAGGATAGATTAGATATAATAGATGATTGTAATGACACAAGCATTTCTTTCATTGTGGTATCTAGTACTGGCAGACCTGATGTTGGGAAAGCATCTATAGATGTCTGTAATGAGGACATAGCATTATCACTATGCAGAGCTGTGTTCACAGTATCAGCTGCCTGACAAGATAAATCCAGCTTCATCCACGATTTTGCGGGTCCCTGAGATGTTGGAGATAGTTGCATTAGAATATGAGGATGATAATTCCTCATCCTTTTCAGGTGGA
Organism: Lithobates pipiens; assembly: GCF_037356315.1. Lineage (NCBI taxonomy): Eukaryota > Metazoa > Chordata > Amphibia > Anura > Ranidae > Lithobates > Lithobates pipiens. The sequence goes on along the minus strand of NW_027507748.1, from coordinate 602,242,921 downwards.
TGGCTAGCAGAAAGGGTTGTGTGAGTTTTATTATTTTTCCTCACAGCTCTGGCAGCGCCATCTTGGATTTTAGTCAGCTCACTGCTCTGTTTAAATGTAAATGATGACAGCTTTTTTGGTCCCCTTTCTTGTCCTCTTTTGCAAGACATTATTGCCCCTACTGTCCCAGGAGTACTGCAGAGTATTTAGGTATGTTTTTAGAGGAAAATACCTGGCTGTTTTTTGCTGTTATACAGCCAGCTGTGGAGAGCTCTAGGCTTAAGCAGCCATCTTCTTCAGCACGCAAGCCACCCCCCATCTTCCTGGATGTTTTTGACAAACAGAAGGTGGACATCCTTCATTTTGAAAGGACTTTCAAATGCCCTCTTGAACTATTGCCAAGAGCAGAAATCCCATTTGGAAAACTTTTTCCACTGCTCAAACCCATACTTTTGGCACTAAACAAATACATGGAATAGATACTCAAGAAGAGGATCATTAGCACTGACAGGTGCTACGTAGATCTTTACGCACTGAGTTGAGCATCTAGTCAGCATACTACTTACCGAGGAAAGGACAGATTAAACAAACCAATCAGAAATATGCCTGACCTTTGTAACTGACTAGCCTTCCATCTATACTGCCATTGGATTTCCCATGTCTGCCTATGTCTGTTTTGATGCTGATCTGCTACTGACCCTGGCTTGTGAATGAACCAACTCCATCTCAACCTGAGATTTGTACATCCATGGTGAGCTGCCGGGTGTGCTCCTGCACATCTGATACCAGAGTATCAAGTCACCAGTTTATGCCCTAGGCATTGGTGCTCTTCTATCACCTTTGCAGACCTTGTTTTATTTTGCAGGGCTACATTCAGGGACAAAATGTGCAAAACGTCATTCTCTTCATCTCATAGTCATAAAGGTACACAACCAGAGTTGTATAAAAAAATATTCACAGACTGAATACACAATTAAAATACACTGCAGGTTTCATAAAAATATAAGGTGCATGTGAGCTTCTCAACTGCCAATTTTGTGGCATTTGGATAATGACTGGTGCTAGCACAGCTAGCTATTCAAACACAATGCAAATAAACCACCTTCTGGCAAAAATCAGGAACATAAAGATACAAATACAGATTGCATATGGGTAATGTGTGGAAAGAACATACTTCCTCTGAGCTTTCTTCATCTGACGTCATTCTTGATCCCTGAAAAGAAATGTAATTATTAACATTAATTGTAAATATTAAAATAATAAAAATATATACAGTGGGGAAAATTATTTGATCCCATGCAGATTTTGTACGTTTGCCCACGCAAAAGAAATTAAGGGTCTATCATTTTTTATCATATGTGTATTTTAAATGATAGAGACAGAATATCAACCAAACATCCAGGCAAAAAAAAAAAAAACATAAAACAAATGCTATCAATTAAGTTGTAGTTCAGTGAGTAAAATAAGTATTTGATCACCAAGCAAAACATGACTTAGTACTTGGTGGTGAAACCCTTGTTGGCAAGAGGTAAGATGTTCATTATAGTTGATGATCAGGTTTGCACACATCTCAGGAGGAATTTTGGCCGCCATACATTTTCTATAGGATTAAGTTCTGGAGACTGACTAGGCCACTCCAAGACCTTAATATTCTTGTTTCAGGGCCACTCCTTTGATGCCTTGGCAGTATGTTTTGGGTCATTGTCATGCTGGAAGACCCATCCACCACCCATCTTCAGTGTTCTGGCTCAGGGAAGAAGGTTCTCATCCAAGATTTTACAATAAAAATCCCCCTGTCCATTGGTCCCTCAATGCAGCAAAGTCGGCATGTACCTTTAGCAGAGAAACAGCCTCAAAGCATCATGTTTCCACCTCCGTGCTTGACAATAGGGATGGTGTTTTTAGTGTCATAGTCAACATTTTTCTTCCTCCAAACACATCATGTGTTCAAAGGGCTTTAAAAACAAAACAAATCCATCAGAGAGAGCAACATTAGGAGTGGCAAAATAAACAGTTTGTTACATTCTGAGGAAAGAACACACTGGTGAGTTGAGTACGAATCACAGAACATCCATGTCCACAGAAGACAACAGTGATGGATGATCACAGGATCCTCTCTGTGGTAAAGAAAAACCCATCCACAACATCCAGACAAGTGAAGGACACTTTGCAGGAGGTGGGTGTATCATTGTCAAAGTCTACAATCAAGAGAAGACTTCATGGGAGCAAATACAGAGGATTCACCACAAGGTGCAAACCATTCTTAAGCCTGAAGAATAGAAAAGCCAGATAAGACTTTGCCAAAAAAAATATCTAAAAAAGCCAGACCAGTTCTGGAAAAGCATTCTTTAAGGGGAATGAGGGGAATAAAAAAGTGTGGAGAAGGCTGGGAACAGCTCATGATCCAAAGCATTCAACATAATCTGTAAAACATGGAGGAGGCAGTGTGATGGCATGGGCATGCATAGCTTCCAGTGGCACTGGGTCATTGGCGTTTATTGACGATGTGACAGAATACAGACAGCAGCTGGATGAATTATGCAGTGTTTAGAGATATACTATCAGTCCAGATTCAGCCAAATGCAACAAAGTTGATTGGACAGTGCTTCACAATACAGATGGACAATGATCCAAAACACACTGCAACCGCGAGACCTGGAGACCCTGGCATCACTATGTGTATACTGATGTCTATGGGAAATGGCGCAGCAAGACTGACTTCTTGAATGTTGCCTCAATCTCCGGACATGAAGTACTATATTTCTATCTAATCCGCCTTCTCGTTTGTCTTTCTGATTCTGCTCCTACTATGCCCTGGAGACATCCGTTTTACCAATCTTTTCCCCCAGCTTACAGTACTCCCTACCTACATTGACAGTCTTAGCTCGGCTGCAGGTTGTTTGGTTAGATAACTGTATATATTTATGTATATCATAATCGCATGATGGCCTTATTTTCCCTACCTTATTTTATTTGCATATGTGTTCTCATGTAGTAGGTCCTTTATGTAGTTAGTTGATGACCTCCCCCCGATTTCTAAGCAGTCTACAATCTACACAACTGGACTATGGCCTCAGGGCCACTATGTTGTAAAGAGTTGGGGGTGATGTTATATGTTATAGATTTGCTCACGTATTACCATTTTTCTTTGATACGCAGATGTGCTACTGTATATACCGTACACTTTGGCTGTTATATGCAAACATCTTTGAAAATAAAGTAATTATAAAAAATAAAAATACACTACAGAAAGCAATCCAGGAGCTTTTGAAGGAATAGAAGAGGAATAGTCTGCAATGGCCGAGTCAATCACCCAATCTCAACCCTATTGTGCATGCAATTCACTCGCTGAAGGCAAAACTAAAGGCAGAAAGACCCACAAAGAACAACAGAAGACAGCTGCAGTTAGAACCTGGCAAAGCATCAGAAAGGAGGAAACCCAGTCTTTGGTAACATCCATGGGTCCCAGACTTCAGTCAGCCATTGCCACTAAAGGATTCTCAACAAAATATTAAAAATTAACATTTTATTTATGATTATATTTATTTGTCCAATTACATTTGACCCTGAAAATGGGGGGGGGGGGGGGGGGCACTGTGTATAAAAATGGTTGCAGTTCCTAAAATTTGTACTTGATATTTATGTTTAACCCCTTGAATTAAAGCTGAAAGTCTTCAATCTTCAAATTAATTTGGATTGTTTCATTTTAATTTTATTCTGGTGGCACACTTAGCCAAAAGTATTATAATTGTGCCTGTGTCCAAATATACTGTATATGCAGTATCTCACAAAAATGAGTACACCCTCACATTTTTGTAAATATTTTATCATATCTTTTCATGTGACAACATTGAAGATATGAAGTAATTACACTTTGCTACAATGTAAAGTAGTAAGTGTACAGCTTGTATAACAATGCATTTACTGTCCCCTCAAAATAACTCAACACACAGCGAATAATGTCTAAACCGCTGGCAATAAAAGTGAGTACGCTCCTAAGTAAAAATGTACAAATTGGGCCCACTTAGCCATTTTGCCTCCCCAGTGTCATGTGACTTGTTAGTTTTACAAGGTCTCAGGTGTGAATGGAGAGATTGTGTGTTAAATTTGGTTTTATTACTCTCACGCTCTCATACTGGTCACTGGAAGTTCAACATGGCACCTCATGGCAAACAACTCTCTGAGGATCTCAAAAAAAAAAATGTTGCTCTACATAAAGATGGCCTAGGCTTTAGGTAGATTGCCAAGACCCTGAAACTGAGCTGCAGCATGGTGGCCAAGACCATACAGCAGTTTAACAGGACAGGTTCCACTCAGAACAGGCCTCGCAATTGACGACCAAAGAAATTGAGTAAATGTACTCAGCCTCACATCCACAGGTTGTCTTTGGGAAATAGACGTATGAGTGCTGCCAGGCATTGCTGCAGAGTTTAAAGGGGTTGGGATGTCAATGCTCAGACCATATGCCGCACACTGCATCAAATTAATCTGCATGGCTGTTGTCCCATAAGGAAGCATCTTCTAAAAAAGATGCACAAGAAATCCCGCAAACAGTTTGCTGAAATCAAGCAGACTAAGGACATGGATTACTGGAACCATTCCTTTGATCTGATGAGACCAAGATAAACTTATTTGGTTCAGATGGTGTCAAACGTGTGTGTTGGCAAAAAGGTGAGGAGTACAAAGACAACTGTGTCTTGCCTACAGTCAAGTGGTGGTGGGAGTGTCATGGTCTGGGCTGCATGAGTGATGCCAGAACTGGGAACCTACAGTTCATTGAGGGAACCATTAATGCCAACATGTTCTGTGCCATGCTGAAGCAGAGCATGATCCCCTCCCTTCAGAGACTGGGACACAAGGCAGTATTCCAATATGATAATGACCCAAACACACCTCCAAGACAACCACTGCCTTGCTAAAGAAGCTGAGGGTAAAGGTGATGGAGTGGCCAAGCATGTCTCCAGACCCACACCCTATTGAGCATCTGTGGGGCATCCTCAAACGGAAGGTGGAGGAGCGCAAGGTCTCTAACATCCACCAGCTCTATGATGTCATCATGGAGTAGTGGAAGAGGACTCCAGTGGCAAGCTGTGAAGCTCTGGTGAACTCCATGCACAAGAAGGTTAAAGCAGTGCTGGAAAATAATGGTGGCAACACAAAATATTGACACTTTGGACCCAATTTGGACATTTTCACTGAGGGGTGTACTCACTTTGTTGCCAGCAGTTTAGACATTAATGGCTGTGTGTTGAGTTATTTTGAGGGGACAGCAAATTTACACTGTTATACAAGCTGTACATTCACTATTTTACATTGTAGCAAAGTATAAATCCTTCAGTGTTGTCACATGAAAAGATATAATAAAATATTTACAAAAATGTAAGGGGTGTACTCACTTTTGTGAGATACTGTATATAGTGGCATGTAAATGACTGGTGGGGCAAATTATTCAAACACCATGCAAAAAAAAAAAAAAAAACACATTTTGTCAAAAATAGAAAACAAAGATACAATTACAGACTGCATATTGGTGATGTACTGAAAGAACATACTTCTTTGTCGGTGTCAGGCATCATACTTGATCCCTGACAATAAATGTATATAACATAAAATGTAAATATTGAAATAATACAATTATATGTGCCGCATAATCATATTAAATTGCACAACTAGCCATGTCAAGTAAAGTAATCCAGAGTAAATGGTATAATTTCATTTTACTGTGGTTATAGCAGTTATAAAGGTGTTTTCTGATAAGTGTAAAAAAAAAAGTATGGGGTATAAAAAGAAAATAATCTTTAAGACACACCATCAAAACACTGCTGGATTGCTCAGTTCTGTGTTCCACTCTAAACAGAAAGCAGTGACTGGCTCTCTGCTTTGCCCCTACAGCACTCACTGGAGCACTGGGCTTGAGAGGGGAGGGAGTAGCTGGCTCAGTCATCCAGCGTTGCAGCTGAGAGGATGTGCCAGCTGCTGGTCTGGGTGAATCCTGACTGTAAAGTTGGGATCTTTCCCCAGCTTGGTCTGGATGAGTGATGTCAGCCGACAGCAGACTTTAGCCGCTGTTGACTGAAAATGGTTCATAGGAGTGCAGAACAAACTTCTCTCCATATGAGAAGAGGGGCCAGATAAGCTATGGCCTTACTTGTGCTTTAAGGGTTTCTCCACTTTGCACATCATCTCTGTTTTGTGCACTTTCCTTCAAATTATTACATGATAGTTGTAAGTAACCGGTTTAAGCTTCATATAGGTAATGTACGGAAAGAACATACTTCATATAAGTTGACTTCGTCTGACATCATTCTTGATCCCTGAAAACAAATGTAATTATTATCATTATTTGTAACTTTTGAAATATTAAAATTATATATATTGTATAATCATATGAAATAGTACAATGAAGAGTGTTAGGCATAGTAATCCACAGTAACTGGTAAGATTTCAGTTTACTAAGTGTATAACAGTTATAAGGTGTTTTCTGATGAGCTGATATGGGTTACTCCACTTTTCATATTATTCATGTTCTTTGCACCGTCCAGGGTTATCTAAGTACTAAGCTGCAATATAATACAATACATTTTTGTTCTCAAGTTTAAATATCCTTAAAAAAAAGCAAGGTTTCCCATGCTAAAATGCTGTTTACACTGAAAAAAAAAACCCACAGGGAAATAAAAATTTGGATTTTTGTAGTCACCGTAAAAGCCTTTTCTCTGTAATTCACTGACTGACACAGCTCCTCTCTGTAACTAAATGGGTTTGTTAGCCTGCCATTAGGAGAACTAGTTGAAAATTAACACAATACACAGAACTTTAGTCCCGCCCCGGGGGGCGGACCCTGTGCTAACAACCCTCCCTGCTGCCCAGGCAGAACTCAGTACGTCAACAAGCAGTATAACGTAGAGAAAAGGAGGGGCGGGTGCTGTGTCAGTCGGTGAATTACAGAGAAAAGGATTTTACGGTAAGTACAAAAATCCTATTTTCTCTTATATTCACCGACCGACACAGCTCCTCTCTGTAACTAAATGGGACGTCCCCAAGCAGTGCCAAACGAGGGTAGGAAAAAACAGCATTAAAACTTCATCCACCATGGCAAGTGGGAACTAGTGAAACTAAACCCACAAAAAACAGCAGCGTACGGAAAAAAAACACAGCCATATAAGCGGGTATTCTCAATAGGAGAAATCCCTAACACCGCAAACAATTTGCGGAAGTAATGCAACAGTGCATTAACAGTACTGCGTTTTTAAGAAAAACCAGGAAAAAACTCAATTGCAACTACACGGCCGCCTGCAAAACTTTGCGGCCAAAACAGGCATCAGCCGATGCACTGACGTCTACCTTGTAGAACTTGGTAAACGTATGGACAGACGACCAGGCCTTACACACATGAGCGACAGACGCTTGGGGTCGGAAGGCCCAAGACGTTCCGATTGCTCTTGTAGAGTGGGCCGTTACTGGAAAGGGGGGCACCTGCCCCTTCAGGGTGTAGGCTTGGACTACAATCTGTCTGATCCACCTGGAAATGGTGGCCGACGAGACCGCCATAACCTTCTTTGGACCAGCCACCGAAACAAACAGCGAGTATGACTTCCGAAAGGGAGCCGTTGTAGACAAGTACACCTTCAGATCCCTAATCACATCGAGAGCGTGAAGGGCCACCTCCTTGGGGTGCTTCCGCTTAGGACACAACGATGGGAATACAATGTCCTCATTGATATGAAAAGCCGAAACCACCTTCGATAGAAAGGACGGTTGCGGATGCAACACCACCTTATCCCTGTGTATGACCAGATAAGGCGACTTGCATGACAAGGCCACCAATTCTGAAACCCTCCTGGCTGATGTGACGCCCACTAGGACTTTCTGTGAAAGGGTCAACAAAGGAATCTCCCTGATATTCTCAAACAGCGGCTTTTGAAGAGCCGACAACACCAGGTTCAAATCCCACGGAGGTAATGGTGGACGCCCCGGAGGGACTACATGTCGCACCCCCTGAACGAAGTTACTCACTAATGAATGAGACGCCAGGAGTCGCTGGAAAAAGACAGCCAGAGCTGAATTTTGCCCCTTAATGGTGCTCAACGCCAACTTCTGGTCTACACCTTGCTGAAGAAACAGCAGGATCCTGGATATAGAAAAGGAGCGCGGATGCCACCCTTTCTCCTCACACATGGAGATATAGGCCTTCCAGGTACGATGGTATATCTTCCTTGAAGATTTCCGAGCACTCAACATAGTTGGAATCACCGAGTCCGACAGACCCCGGTTCCTCAGCACCTGGCTTTCAACAGCCATGCCGTCAAAGCCAGTGATGGTAAAGCAGGGTGAAAGATTGGACCTTGAGATAAGAGGTCCTCTCGCAGCGGCAGTTGCCCGGAAGCGTCTGCCACCAGACACACCAGGTCTGCGTACCAGCGCCGCTAGGCCGCTGAGGCCAATCTGGGGCCACCAGGATCACCGGGATTCCCTTGGCTTTCACTCTTCTCAGCATGCGTGGCAACAGCTTTAGCGGAGGAAAGGCGTAGATCAGCTGGTACTGATCCCATGGAGCCACCAGCACGTCTGACGCGTCTGCCCATAGATCTCTTGTCCTGGACACGAATCTCGGCACCTTCCGGTTGAGGCGGGAGGCCAATAGATCCACATCTGGTGTGCCCCATTTCAGGCACAACCGCCTGAACATCTCCGGATGCAACGCCCATTCTCCTGGGTCCAGTACCTGTCGACTCAGATAGTCTGCCTGCCAATTTTCCACCCCCGGGATGTAAATGGCTGACAGGGCTGGCACATGTCCCTCTGCCCACAGAAGGATGTGAGTGACCTCCCGAGCAGCGGCTGAGCTTCTTGTTCCCCCTTGGTGATTTATGTACGCCACTGCCGTGGCATTGTCTGACTGTATCCTGGTTGGACGGCCTTGAAGACACATCGACCACGAGTGGAGGCACAGCCTGATTGCTCTCAATTTGAGCAGATTGATCAGCAACTTGGATTCGTCCATCGACCAGAGGCCCTGAGCCAACTGAATCCCCATCACTCCACCCCAGCCTGATAGACTGGCGTCCGTAGAGATCACCATCCATTTCAGAGGGAGGAACGATTTTCCAGACAGAATCACCGGGGACCTCAACCACCAGATCAGAGAGTCCCTGACTGGCTGGCTCACCTGGACCTGTCGATCCAGGCACAACGTCCCATTTTGTCAAAATCTCCCTCTGCAGGACTCTGGTGTGGAACTGGGCATAAGGTACTGCCTCGAAGGAGGCTACCATGAGCCCCAGTACTCGCATGCAAAAGCGGAGCGGCGACCACTTGCGGTTCATCAGTAGTTTGACCGCAGATCTGAGAGTCTGCAATTTGTCTGAGGGGAGAAAGACCCTCGCTTCCCTGGAGTCCAATAGTAAGCCCAGCTACTCCAGACGCTGGGTCGGTACAATCACCGACTTCTTTAGGTTCAACAGCCACCCAAATTCCCGCAGGGTCTGCATGGTGATCGCCATATCCTACTCTAATTCTGAGGCGGAAGATGCCCTCAGGAGGAGATCATCTAGGTAACCCACGATTGCGATCCCACGTTGTCGCAGCAACGCCAACACTCGAGCCAGTACTTTGGTAAAGACTGGGGGGGCTGATGCCAGGCCAAAAGGGAGAGCCACAAATTGGTAGTGGGCTTCCCCGACTGCCAAACGCAGAAACTTTTTATGCTGAAGGCATATGGGTATGTGCAGGTACGCATCCTGGATGTCCAAGGACGCCAGGGAGTCCCCTTCATGGAGTGCAGCGACTACTGAGCGAACTGATTCCATTCGAAACCTCTGCACTTTTACAAAGTGATTGAGGGCTTTTAAGTCCAAAATCGGACGTATCCCTTCCTTCTTGGGAACCACAAATAGATTTGAGTAGAACCCCTGGAAGCATTCCGATTCCGGAACTGGTACAATCACCCCCTGATCCAGCAAGTCCCTGACTGCCCCTAACAGGGCCTCCCGGCGAACCGGGGATGTGGGTATGCTAGAGGGGAAAAATCTGTTTAGCGGCCAAGAGAGAAACTCTATCTTGTTGCCTGTGGAAATCAGGTCGCAGACCTGTTGGTCGGATAACCGAGAGGTCCACCAGGCTGCAAACTCCCGAAGGCGACCCCCCACCCAAGATGTGGGTGGGGGCAAACCTTCATGCGGTAGCACTTTTGTTCACAGGCTTGTTAGGCTTGTGGTTCCAGGGACGCTTTTGACCGTCCGTGGACGTCCTGTTGGGCTGGGAATGTTTTGTCGAAGCACCGGGCGGACGAAAAAGCCGCTTGTGAGCGGAAAAAGAGGGCCCTTGCCTGCGGCATGGCTCCTTAGCCTTCCTGGCCTGTGGGAGTAGGGTACTCTTACCCCCAGTGGCATTTTTAATAATGTCATCCAACGAGGCTCCAAAGAGCCGGTCGCCAAGGAAGGGAAGATCCGTCAGGGTTTCTTGGATGCCTGGTCAGCAGACCGGCATTTTAGCCAAATTAGGCGCCTCAGCACCACAGCTGGCACTGAAGCCCTGGATAACAGAGGGAGAGTATCCAGGGCCGCGTCACAATCGTACTTAAGGCCTTGCACTAGTTGGTCTGCTAGTTCAACGCAGACAGGGGAGGCCTGTTGCTCTCCCAATTCACGGTGCAAAAGCTTTGCCCACTCAGTCAGTGTCTGCGACACCAGTGCGGATGCCAGTACAGGTTGCACGGCTGACCCCACAACCGTAAACAAGGAACGAGCCACCGCCTCGGCCTTTCTATCCGTGGGATCCTTAAATGCAGAAGTCCCCTCAACTGGGATCGTGTTTACTTTGTTTAACCTGGATACTAGTTAAACAAACCACGACCGGAGGAGCCGACCATTTCTTGAGAAGGCTTTCCTTAAAAGGGTAACGCTGTATTTGGGGACCGAGAAGTTCCTTTGTGGCCGACCTCATTCCCTGTAGATGAACTTGTCAAAATAGGTCATATATGGGAACACCTTAGGTGAACGTGCTGGCTTGTGGGACCCAAAAGGGACTGATACATCAGCAGAGGTATCCGCTGGCTCCTGGATCTTCAGGGTATCACGCACAGCTGTGATAAGTGCTCCAACCAGCGCCTTGTCGCACCCGGACCTGGACGGGGAATCATCTTTGCTGTCCGAATAGTCCTGGTCAGCCTCGTCTGATAGGTTAGAGCAGGTGTCACCGGCCGCAGCAGGGCCAGAGTCTTCATCAGAGCTCTCCCCAGAGGATGGGGGGGCAGGGGCCTTTTAGGCAACCTTTCGTTCCACACACCGCCTCTATCTTTGCAACAAAAGAGTTAAGGACCACCGTCAGGGTGTCCATGGGCACAGCGCCATCCGCAGGTGACCCGGTTGCAATAGCCTGGATTTCGGGGGAAGGAACACCAGTTTCTGAAGCCATGCTCACCCTACCCTGTCTACCACCTGCAAGTGGATTTAGGACAGTGAAGGTCCCACCCTCCTGCTGCTGCCGCCGCATGGGGGGGGAGGGGTACCTAGCGCCAGACTCACCACCTTGGGGCATTCTGTGATTGTTACTAGCCGTGCCTGTAGTCCCCAGGAGGTTACCCAACTGTGTCGGCAGCAGCTGTAGAGAATAGCGGTGAAACGATCTGCAGAGCTTGCACCAGCATTCAGGGAAGAGCCATCCAGCGTCCTGTATACACAGTGGACACAGGAAACAGCATGTGAGAGCACATGTAATGCTGTCACAAGAGAACTGCGGTGAAAAGAGCACTCGGGCTTAAAGAAATGGCCACCAATGCAACTAATAGGAAAATCCCATAGAAAATGGCTCCTGAGGTTCACAAGGAGAACCTGCTTTGCCCACAGTCAAAATGGCCGCTGGACAGCACCATGAGGTGACAGGAAAAATCACAGAACAGTGCTGACTGCATCCAGCAAGAATACCTCCACAGACACCTTTGGGACCCCCCAGACTGGGACCAGAAGGCTAGCCGAACCATGTGTTACTTTTATCATCCTTTGTATTTGTGCTGTCGTAAACTTCTGCCCAATTTCTCTTTCCCATTCTCTTATATAATAAGGTATTGCCATGTTCATCGTCTTAAGTATCAGTTTATACATCCTAGATAATACATGTTTAGCCTCAGGATTATTTATACACCATGATTCAAACGTGGTAATCGAGTCCAGTGGCCTCATCATGTTTTTCCTTTTATTAAAAAAAAACGTTATTTGGAAATACCTCCAAGTGGCCATTGGAATTTCCCCCCATGTCGATATCAATTCTGTTATGGGTACCACCACACCCTTTGGGGCTATTCTAGCACACGTGGCCCCTCCCTCTTTATTCCAACTCCCTAAATTCCTCCCATTTTGCCCTGGACAGAACCAAGGGTATCCTTCTATTGGTGTTATAGGGGATATCATAGGGGCAAACTTGCCCTGAATATTGAACTTATCCCATATTGATAATGTTGACTTAGTTAATGGTGATATCCACTCTGATAACCCTCTATTCGCAGTTGGTATCCACGGGGGCCCCCCCTCTAACTTTCTACCTGCTATTGTTTTTTCCAAGTTCACCCATATTCTATTTGAGGAATCATGACGCCAATTCATTATTCTTACTAGAGCCACCGCTTTATAATATATATTTATATCTGGTAATCCAAGCCCTCCCTCCAGTTTTGATCTCCTTAGTGTGTCATATGACACTCTAGGGTGTTTATTCCCCCACACAAAGTTTGTAAGGGCCTTTCTCACCTGCCTAAAAAAGGACTGTGGGAGTGACACAGGTACTGTTGATAATACATAAATAATTCTTGGCAGCACATTCATTTTAATAACATTCACTCTTCCAAACCACGTCAGAGAAAGGCCCTTCCAACTCTGTAGGTCTTTTATTACGAAAATGCGGCAAAACACGGTAGCTTCTGGAAAAACGAGGTTAAAAGCAACTGCCTAAAAACGGCAAAAAACTAGACTGTGTACATGGACACATAGGATAACATTGAATGAGTTCAGGGGCAGTTGAAAAAAGTGTCCAACTGCCTCTGAACACGCGTTTAACAGCATCTCGTGTGCATGAAGCCTTAGACCCAACTGGAGAAAGTTCAAGATACACCATACAGAGTATTGTCTATAATGGGACTTTCTGTGCTCGTACCACAACCATGCAAAATAAGTCTTGCAGGTGCAATGGTACATTTTGTGAGAATTGGACTTCTTAGTAGGAAGAAGAGTCATGAAAACTGAATCTGATAAGCCTCTGTCCCTCAGGACCTGGGCCTCAGTAGTCAGGCTGTAAAAACACTGTCCAAACCATTATGTAAAAAAAGTGCTGCGCTAAAAAATAAAGTGCATTTGTGCGAATGCAAACAAATATCAAATGTACTAATATACAGTCAACCAACTGTATGTAAACAATAATAACTGTGAATAAAGTTTGAAGACACATATCCAAAATGACATCACATGTGAAAAAAGTATAATTGTGCAAACAAAAGTTCATATAAAACTGGATTCCATCAAAGAAAGTTCCATGGAAGAAAAGAGTGTTTGGAAATGACTATCATACACCTGACGGCGTGAAATCCATCACCATAATCAAAAATGGAGGCTTACTGGAAAGCCAGCGACCCCTCTTACTCAGAGAGGTCACACAGCACTTGGTTGGATCTCTGATCCACTGAGAAAGAAATCCAGATGTTCCTTTCCTATGGCCATGGATGGTATATACCAGGAGGTTGACAGCAACTCAGGATACAGGATGCAGTATAAGGAAAATGGAATGACAGCAACCCCTCTTACTCAGAGAAGTCACACAGTGCTTGGTTGGATCTTTGATCCACTGAGAAAGAAATCCAGATGTTCCTCTTCTATGGCCGTGGATGGTATACATTGCTCCAAATCAGGGACAGTCCCTCAAAATCAGGGACAGTTGGGAGTTATGTCCCTCTGTCCCCGATTCCTCCTCATTTGTCCCTCATTTTGGTCTGATCCTCATAGTTGTATATAAAATGTACTTTTTATCTTTCAAAAAGTGTTTCCCAGTGCTAAACCTTTCATCCAGTTTCAAAACTGCTGCATTTGTACATTTTAAGAGCCAATATAAAGGAATAGTAGTGGTAAAAAAAAGTCCTTATGGATTTAATTAACCTTTTTTGTGGTTAATTTTCCTTTAAGGGGGTGTGGTAGGGGGCATGTCCTATGCCTAAATACGTTTGTTAGTAGGTGTCCCTCATTCTCATCTCAAAATGTTGGGAGGTATGGGTATACACCGGGAGGTCCACAGCAACTCTGGATACAGGATGCAGTATTAGAAAGCCTCGATAACAGAATATTTAGGAGACAAAAAGACTCCACAGTGCAATACTCTGTCAACACTGCTCACTTTAGCATGGTGGTAATATAAGAGTGTATAAGAGAAAATTTTCTGTTTTGATTTGTTGGCTGATTTTTTTCCACTGCAACTTTCTAGTGCTCATTGCCTCAACTTTGCTTCAATTGAATATTGCTGACTAGTTATTTGAACATACCGCTTTATCTTCATAAGCCATATATGGTAATATATCCATGTCTTCAGCAGATAGGATTTCAAGAATGTTTGGTTCAACATTTTCACTTTCCTCAGCACTCTGAAAGTTAATACCATATTGTTATGTTAATAATTATGTCCAAAACCATATGCAAAAACATCAACACAAAAAGTAATGGCAGCAAGTATCTACACTACATTATACAATTTGTATAATGTATACAAACACAGCTTTGTTTCCAATTTAACTATTAGGCCGCGTACACACGCGGGGACTGTTCGCTCAACTTTGTTCGTCAAACAGTTTCAGCAGACAGTCCGCTCAAAATTAGCATGGACGGACTTGGCCACACACGACGAACGAACAGTCCGCTGAAACCCTGCGCGATGACGTGAACGGCACGTACGACGGGACTAGAAAACGATGTCCTATACACTGCAATGCAACCTTCGGCGTATAAATTCTTTCTGAGTATGCGCGGAACTTAGTTTGACGAACAAGCCTACACACGCGGGGACTGTCCGCTCAAACCAAGTTTCAGCGGACAGTTTTTCGGGATTTCCGAAAAACTTTGTTCGTCAAACTGTCCGCTGAAACTGTCCGCTGAAGCCCACACACGAGCGGACTGTCCGCTGAAACACTGTTCAGCGGACAAAGTTGAGCGAACAGTCCCCGCGTGTGTACGCGGCCTTAGGCTAAATTCACATCTGTGCGGGTAGTGCAGCTGTGGGACCCGCACATATTTACACAGCTGCAACCACCCGCTCAGCAAAATGCAGGACCCGTGGGCAGGTGCCATTAATCCCACACCCACACTGGGAATCGTGCTGTACCTGTGGTTCCCAGGCGGGCTGCAATTTCCAAAGTAGTGCAGGGACCTCTTTTCTGCTTGTCCCAGGGCACAGCGGCTCATTCAAATGAATGTGCTCTTGTGCCGGTGCAAACAGTAAGCATCACATACTAATGTATGTAAACTTACCTTAGAACGAAGCCCTCCAGCGGTGTGCTGTCACTGCAGGAGTTTTCATCTTCACTCTGTCTAGCTTCCAGGTTTGTGGACTCTGGCTTAGTGAGTGTCTGGAGCTGCGATGATGTCATTCCCATGCATGTTTACAGCATAGGACTCTGGAGGAAAAGCACGGGTGGCCATTGCTTCAGAGTACATGTACCGGTGATGTCACCGGCTATATTTACAGTAAACACCCCCTAAACAGTGCAACTTAAGGAGATATTTACAGTACCCATAGGTAAGCCTCATTATAGTGTATATATATATATATATATATATATATATATATATATAAAAATGAAACAAGATTTACACAATATATCTCACTTCAGATTTTTTTTTTTAAAGATGTTTATTAGAAAACAAAACAAATAGAAAAACTTTACAGCTCACATTTAAAGGCACAGAATTTGTCATGCAGTTCAATTACCATCGCAAGAGGTATATTCATACATTACTCTTAGTATCCACTACCATCTCATATTATACAATTCAGGTATTTCTTCTACAGGACCTGCTCATTCGTATGTCCGCACTATAGTCTGATATGTATACGGTAAGTGCTTTATGTTTTCCGCCCTCTTAGTGTATCGTTTACTTTCCCACCTTTGACCTCGGCAGTCTATCCATCACAAAATCAACTGGAGAGAGGCCGGGAATATCCAACCAGGGTGCCTATAGTTTATCAAACTTTCCTGAATGACCTCTATGTTGAAAGATATATTTCTCCAACCTTATGGTGTCACCCATTTGGGCAATCCATTCCTTCAACGTTGGCGGCTCAACCTCCTTCCAAGGATCAGCTTGCGAGCCTGAAACAGGGCCCTGGTTATGGCCTGTTTAAAATTGTCCTCCATAGGAATGTTGTCTAATATCCCCAGTATACATGGTTTTGGGTCTGTAGGCATGGTGGTCTGATATACTCTGTTAATGGTTGCTAAAACCCTGTCCAGAATAAATGTAGTTTGTGGCACCTCCAGAGCAGATGTATTGGGTCCCCATGATCTCTCACACACATAGGTCCAGTCTGAAGTCCAGTCTCACTCCCATCCTAAACAATCTGTCAGGCATATAATGCACTCTAAGTACTATGTATAGCTGGGATAACTGTTGGGCCACATTTAAGGAGCAAAGTTGTACTGCCTGGAGTGCCTCCTGCCATTGTTCGTCCTCGAATATTCCCACATCCCTCTCCCATTTAGTCGTCGCTGCAAGGGGAAATCCCTCCAGGTAAATATTAAGAATCATAGAATAAGTTCTAGAAATTATGCCCTTAAACTGGGATACTTCAGATATATATCAGAACATCGGTGTCTGTGTCTGTGAGAATGTCCAAGGGGTCCCCCTTGCCTGCACCTTCACTGCATGTTGCAACTGCCTGTAATAGAAGAGCATTGATTGAGGGAGATGAAATTGCTCCCTCAGCTCGAGAAAGGGAATCAGTTTTCCCACTGTAAATATATGTTTCGTGTGTGACCCCGTGCCTCTTCCACTGTGCGCCACAATCTAACAATAGCAGCTCCTCATAGTACCCATTGGCTGATATCGGACTGTACTCGGTGAAGCCCTCTACTTCCTGTAGTTGTCTAAGTTTTTTGCATCAGTACGTATGTGAGAAATCGTTTTAGACTTTGCATATGCCAGGGCCTCCATGCCTGTGGGTACGTTGTCGAGGCCAATGACATTAGGGCCCTAATGGGATCAGGGTGTACGTTTCCTTCCTCCATTCCCGGATCTTCTGGCATAGCCCAGGCTATATGTTGAGCCTGGGACGCCAGATAATAGACAAAAGGGTTGGGGGGGGGAGGGGGGCGAGTCCTCCCGCTTCCTTGGGTTTTTGTAATTTTTCCAATTTTACCTTTGGGGGTTTATCTAGCCATGTGAAGGCCCTAAAACGGGAATTAATAATTCTGAACATTTTATATAATTCTGAACAGATTAAGAGAGATAAAATCACACGGTTCTTAAGTGATCTGGACTCCTAAATACTTGAAACTGGTAGACACTGGTACCTTGTGTATCGTCTGCCCTCTACTTTCCGGATTAGCATCCAGCAGCAGGAGTGAGGATTTGGTCCAATTGATGACAAGTCCTGAATAGGTCCCAAATTTGACAATCACTACCGTAGCTTCCTTCAGAGAGTCATCTGTGTTCCCCAGAAGTAGCATTGCGTCGTCAGCATATAGCATTAGCTTCTCCTGAATCTCTCCATATTGAAATCCCTGGTTTGCTTTAATCAAGGCTGCCATGGGCTCAATGGCGATGACGAATAGAAGTGGGGACAGTGGGCACCGCTGGCGAGTGCCCCTATGCAGGGAAAATGGTAGAAAAATGTGTCCCGCCTCTCTAATGACCGCCCTAGGTGAGCATTACAGCAGCTTCACCCATGACAGGAACTCCTCGACAAAGCTAAATTTGTCCATGACATCCCAGAGATACTCCCATTCTATGCTGTCTAATGCCTTGTGAGCATCTAGTGACAGTAAGGCCCTATCCCCCATGATTTCCGACTGCGTCTGGAGATTCAAGTAAAGCCTACGGAGGTTGATGGCCATGGATTTTTGGGGCATAAATCCTGACTGGTCCGAGTGGATAATGGCGGAGATGACCCTGTTAAGTCGTAGGGCCAAGACCTTCGTCAGAAGTTTGATATCGCCCTGCAAGAGCGATATCGGGCTGTATGAGCCCGGGTCTAATGGGTATTTACCCGGTTTTAAGAGAAGTACAATGTTAGCTCTAGTCATGGAGTCAGGCAGGCACTGGCATTCTCTAGCATAATTAAGGGCCTTTAACAGACACAGCAGGATAGTTCCCCCATATTGTTTGAAAACTTCCATGGGAAGACCATCATCCCCAGAAGCCGTTGAGTTCGGGAAGAGGCTAATTGCCTCTTGCAGTTCAAGTTTGATTGGGGAGTCCAGGAGTGTATGCTGTTTAGTCAACAGGCCAGGCAGTTCAATTCCCTGCAGATACTCCTGTAAGTCAGTGGTCGAGTAAGCCACCCAGGACCTATACAAGTCAGAATAGAACCTTACCAATTCCTTCATAATGTGCATAGGGGTATTTACCAGTCTCCCTCCCTCGGTGCGTAGCACTTCGATGGACGGAGAGGTTTGGAAGGCCTTCACTATTTCTGCAAGTAAACTGTCTGCTCACCCTTCTCATTAAAAAGGCCTGTCTATTGAAAAAACTTTTTCTGTCTGCAGCCTCTCCTGTGATCCAATCAACCTCCTCATGTGCAGCCAGCCACGCTTTCCTAGCTGCATCGGAGGGGTATGCAATCAACTCAGCCTCTAGCCGGCTTGCCATCTGTTCAGTCTAATCCTTAATGACATTCGTTTTAGATTTAATGCCCGTGACCTCTGTAATCAGGATCCCCCTGAGAAAAGCTTTAAACGTCTCCCAGGTTAACCCCAAATCAGTAATGATCCCCGCAGCGCCGCCAAAACCCAAAGATCTTAGCCATTATCCATTCATGGGAGGGGAATACTGTAGGTTAAGCCAAAATGTGTTAAGTTTCCACGGTGCCCTAGGCAGGTCTGCAACAGGCCTAGCAACCAAGAAGAATGATCCGATACCCCCCTCACCAGGTGTCTGATATCCTCCAGTAGGTGTGTCATTTAGTGTGTGCACAAACACAGGTCAATCCTTGACAGGGAGAGGTGAGTTTTGGAAAAACAGGAGAATTGCTTTTGCAGTGGGTTACGGCTACGCCACGGGTCAGCCCATCCTACCTCCTCCGTGAATTTCCCCAATGCCGTTTGAGCTTTGGTGTGGGAAGTCACCGGAGGCGGGTGCTTATCCAGAACTGGATCCATATAACAGCTTAAATCTCCTGTGATAATAAGGGGAACATCGGGGTGGCACAAAAGATACGTCAACAATATTCTTATTACCTATGAATTAAAAAGGGGTGACACGTATATGGCTGCAAATATAAATTTCAGTTGATATATTTTACATAGTAATATCACATAACGCCCTTCATCATCTATTAATTTGTCTAACATTTGAAAATCCAGGGCGCAATGTACCATCGCACTCACTCCCCTGGAATAAGAGGTGTGGGTGGAATGGTATTCCCAGCCTACCCAGGAGACACCCAGGCATGAGATTGTTCCTGGCACCAGGTGAGTCTCCAGCAGTGCGTATATAGCGGGGAGTATTTCTTAAGAATAGAGGTTAACCATGGTACGCATAAGAGGACTCTGAATTCCTCTAATGTTCCACGAAAGCAAAGGAATCAGTACGCATTTATGTATAGGATAAGGCATCTTGTGTAACCTAGGTGCTTTAGGGTCTGCATAGTTTTAGTGCACCAAGTGTGACAAAAACAGAGTACCTGAGTCATACGGAAGGTAGATCATGTTGGTAGGGATGAGGGATCCATTCGTGTCACAGTCCTTCCTGCTTGCTTGCTGGTTCTTTCTTGAGCTGAAGCTGTGGTATGTCAAGAAAATAACAAATAAAGCCGTAAAAAGTAATCAAAGCTCCCCTTTTCCTGTGTGGGGGGTGGTAAAACCCCCAATGTGTTGAGGGAGAGCCCTCTAACCTGCAGGGGGAAGAGAGGGGGTTGTAGAGGCGAATAGAAAAAAAATGGGTAAAAGTGTGCGCAAAAAACTTTGGGTTGCTCAACTCAACCCTAAACTCCAAGATCTGCTTGGGTTAAACTAATGGATAGTTAAGACTGAAAAGTCATTGAACTTTTTTGTAAATTCACTTGCTCTCAACGCTAGTGAAGTGTCAGTAGGTTGCGGCTTCCCAGCCAAACGTGTTTAAACTTCTCTGTGTGTGTCCAGAATCTCAGGATGTCAGGTCAGTCCCCCTCTTCTGCTCCTCTACCCGCTTGACGGAGGATATGCTAATTGGCATCCAGCCATGAGGACGCTTCAGCTACCATCTCAAAAAAGTGAGGCTGGCCGCCTCCCTTGATCCGGAGTTTCGCTGGGAACAGCATGGCGTATGTGACGTGGAGCCGTTGCAGCCTTTTTTTTTTTACCATCAGTGAATCTAGCTCTGCGCTTCTGTACCTCTGCTAAATAATCAGGATAAAATGAGATGCAGGCCCCATTAAATTGAACATTACGCTGTTCCCTTGTCTGGCAGAGCACAATTTCTTTGTCCTGATAATTGAGTAGCTTGGCTATCATGGTGTGTGGTGGGTGCCCTGGTGATACTCTGTGTGCCCATTCCACCGAGTACAGTGGAGTGAACACTTCCTTCCCAAACACCTGTAGAAGCCATTGTTCAACAAATTCTGTGGGGTCCCTCCCCTCCGTCTTCTCTGGGAGCCCCACTATACGAACATTGTTTTGCCGCAAACAATTTTCAATATTATGATAATTATTGATATAATGCATAATTGCTGATATTCCCTTTATAAGTATACTGGAATAGTTATGTAGGTTGCGGTGCTACATTATTATATCTCACCATGCCCGGAGTCCGCAATTACAAACATGTAGGCAAAAGTTTAATTGTGACCGTTACACAATAGAAGACGGCACACCCTGGATTGACAATAAGCAAAGAGTCTTCCCACGTTTATACTGTCACAAGAGACCATACAATATAGACACACAGCGGCTCGGATAGGGCATTCCCACAATTAAAATGGCGCTAATACATCGCGCAAGCGCAGAAGAGCACTGCACCCTACATAAACGTGAAGGTGCACCAATATGGCCGCTCCAGATGACGTCGCTCTGACGAAACGCGTAGGGCGTGGCCTAGAACGTGCACCTTACACTGCTATTCAAGCAGTAACGCCGGCGGAACATATTTCACAGCGATCTATCTTTTTTGGAATTTGTGAGTAAAACTGATTTTAATAAACATTGTACGTTTACACAACAATATTGCACCATGGCTGTACTTCTGTTTCCCTTCATGTACAAACGCTAAACGGACCATTCACGGAAGGAAGAGTGTAAAATATCCCCACAGCACAGCGGTGGCAGAGCCTTGAGAGAGCTGCACAGTGGCTCATACTGTGACTGCTTGGCTAACCCATTGGGGGTTTAATGTCTGGTGAGCGCATATATACATTTCTTCTCTAACACAGAGTGGCGCACCGGAGAGGAATTTAACCCTTGTTTTCACCAGTCACCTTGCTTCACCTTCCTATCTGATAAAAGTCTTATGCGTTTTTTCAGCAACTAGATGATGCGACTTTGAACAAATATTTTTAGTTGGACATTATAATATATTTTGGATTGGACATTATATGATCTTTTTGATGTTTTCACTTGGTAGTTTCACAATGCCTTTTTGATTATCACTTTTTAGAGTATAAGTATTGGCCCATTTATGTGAGCAAAAGCACTTTTT
Source organism: Lithobates pipiens (assembly GCF_037356315.1). Lineage (NCBI taxonomy): Eukaryota > Metazoa > Chordata > Amphibia > Anura > Ranidae > Lithobates > Lithobates pipiens. The sequence goes on along the minus strand of NW_027507748.1, from coordinate 602,221,088 downwards.
ACCAAAGCACTTACATTTTTAGTTGTGATAGATTAGTTGTATTTTTCATCATATTATTTACCACACTTGTGCATAGTTATTATTATTTTTTACCACACTTGTGCATAGTTGTTATGTAAGATAACGGATACACATTCCCATTCACATATATTTTTAATATCACGTATACAGTGTATTGGTGAAATTCCCACATTGGGCTTCATTTTATGTAATTTGCAGAATATTAGCATTTTTAGTACACCATTTAGGTTTTAGCGCCAAAGCTTAATTTATTTTTCAATTTTCAATATTGTCAGATTTAAGTTAATTCGCTCTGGCAATTCTGGCTGTTATTTGCATGTCTCTTGTTAGTGGTGTAATTTTGTCTTCCAGCTCACTGATGCAGCCTTCTGCAGCAGTAGTGTGCTCCGTTGTTTTCTGTAAATCATGCCTAATGAACCCTAGTTCTTCCTTCAAGCCTCCAAAGTGTCCTGCAGGGTGTTGTCAGGGCTGGCTTAGCCCTTCCTTCTCTGGGCTGGCCGCTCAGCTGTCGGGTAATTGCCAGCTCTCTTCTCTCTCCACAGTTACCAGCTGTTACCGATGATGCTCGCCTGACCTGCCTACTTAAAGCCTTCCAGCTCACTTCACCTTTGCCTTCGCGTTGGTCACATCACAAGGAACCAACTCCTGCGGTTTATTTCAAGGCTGGCTTGCTGACATCCCTCCTGGCTCCTTATCCTGCTTGCAGTTGCTCTACTTGGATCCCTGACTTCAGGCCTGGCTGATTACCCGATCTGGTTATTGAACTTTTAACTGGCTGACTACCCGATCTGGTTACAGGATTCTGGCTAGACTACGCTTTTTCTATTTACCTTTTTATTTTTATTAATAAACAAGTGTGATTTAATTGTACTTCTGTCTCAGTCTGATTTATAGTTTCTGACAGTACGCGAAGGCCATGAATTTAGAAGATACAGTCAATCCACTTGTTGGTAATATTTTTTCCAGATTGGATGAGCAAGATCACTGCATGGATCAGTTTGCCTTGGCGTTACAAACGCTCCTGAATCACACGGCTCACCTGGAATCCCCCGCGGTGGCTGCTCCGGTACAACCTGAATCGCAGGCCGTCCCTGCTGCTGTGCCAGTCTCTTTGCAGGCACCCACCTCGAGTATTACCTCTATAAGAGGTATGTCTGGTTCTGCTCCGCTTCCCCAGCGATTTGGGGGCAATCCAATTCAATGCAGAGGGTTTCTCAATCGGGCTGAGGTATACTTCAAAATGCTTCCCCAGGCATTTTTCACGGACAGAAGCAAAGTAGGTTTCATGATATCTTTGCTTTCTGAGAGAGCCTTGGCCTGGGCTAACCCTCTATGGGAGACGCAAAAACCTGTTGTCTTTAGTTACCCTCAGTTTGTGGTCTCCTTTAAAAGGTTTTTTGACGTTCGAGTTCCGTTCCGCTTCTGCTGCCAAGTGCCTCATGTCCATCAAACAGAGTATGAGAACTGTTGCCGACTACGCATTGAATTCCGTACTCTGGCAGCAGAGGTTGCTTGGAACAACGAGGCCCTCGTGGCTGCTTTTTCTCATGGTCTCTCGGATTCCATCAAGGATGAGATAGCTGCCCGAGATATACCCACTGAGCTGAAGAGCTTGATCTCGTTTGCCATCCTCATTGACTCCAGACTCAGAGAAAGACTTTCTCTTAAGGAGCACTTGCGGAAGCCTCCTGTACGTTTGCCTCCAAGCTTTGCAGTCCCACCCATGCCTCCTGGTACCGAGTTGGTCAGTGAAGATGAACCCATGCACCTGGGCTTCACGCGTCTCTCTGCGGTTGAGAGAGCCTTTAGGAGGAGAGAGAGATTGTGCCTTTATTGTGGCCAGGCAGGTCACTTTTTGAAGTCTTGTCCTACCCATCCAGGGAACGCCTGAACCTCGAGGTCCTATCATGGACAGACCTTAGGTGGCGTTGTTTCGTCCCCAGTTATCCAAAAGGATAAGCCCCTGGTTTTGGTCAAACTTTCTTGGGCTGAGTCATCCATCGAGATACAGGCTCTAATCGACTCTGGGGCTGCAGGCCTGTTCATTGATGCTGCATTTGTATCGCAGCACTCGATCCACTGCAGCTGCATGACACTCCACTTGCCATTGAGGCTCTTGACGGGAGACCTTTACAGCCTGCCCATGTGCCTCATGAGACGGTTCCATTGTCCATGGCCGTAGGGGCTCTTCACCATGAGATAATCCAATTCCAAGTCATTTCCTCACCCAGGTTTCCGCTGGTTATTGGTTATCCTTGCTTACAGAGGCACAACCCCTCTTTTGATTGGCTCCGTGCTGAGGTTCTCTCCTGGTCACCACAATGCAGTGAGACATGCTTCCTGAAGGTATCCAAGGTCCTGTGCACCTCTTCACTCCCCTCCCTGCCGGAGGAGTACCGTGATTTTGGCGATGTCTTTGATAAAGGTCAAGCCGGTAGTTTGCCTCCATACCGGTCTTATGATTGCGCAATTGACCTTCAACCTGGTGCCATACCTCCTCGTGGCCGGGTTTACCCTTTGTCGGTCTTGGAGGATAGGGCCATGGAGGAGTATGTTGCTGATGCACTTTCTCGAGGTTTCATCCTCAAATCCTCGTCTCCTGCTGGTGCTGGATTCTTCTTTGTGAAAAAGAAGAGAGGTGAACTGAGACCTTGTATAGATTATAGGGGTCTCAATCGTGTCACGATTAAGAATGCCTACCCGATTCCATTGATTACAGAGTTATTTGACCCCCTCAAGGGAGCAACGGTTTTCACGAAGCTTGACTTGAGAGGGGCATACAATCTCGTGCGCATTAAGGAGGGCGACGAGTGGAAAACTGCGTTTAATACCAGAACAGGCCATTGTGAACAGGCCTTTGTAACGCCCCCCGCAGTTTCCCAGGAATTTATTAACGATGTCCTCTGAGATTTATTGCAGTTGTGTGTGGTGGTTTATCTCGATGATAACCTCATATTTTCCAAGTCCCTGGAGAGCCACCACACAGATGTCTGTCGTGTGCTTCAGAAACTAAGAGAGAACAATCTCTATTGTAAACTGGATTAGTGCGAGTTCCATCGTGAACAGGTAACATTCCTGGGCTATGTAATTTCCACTGCTGTTTTTTTCGATGGACCCAGAGAAACTGTCGGCAGTCTTACAGTGGCCTCGGCCCGTGGGTTTACGTCCTCTGCAGCGTTTCCTGGGCTTTGCCAACTATCGGAATGTTTATTCGTAACTTCTTGTCTCTGGTCAAGCCTCTGACTGATATGACCAGAAAGGACGGTAACCCACAGAGTTGGTCTCCGGAGTCCATTACGGCCTTTGAGACTCTCAAGGCTGCCTTTGTTTCTGCTCCTGTGTTGGCACATCCTGATCCTATGTTGCCTTTTATCCTAGAAGTTGATGCTTCTGAGACTGGAGTTGGCACCCTTCTGTCTCAACGTCCTAACTCTGAGAGCACTATGCATCCGTGTGGCTACTTTTCCAAGAAATTGTCACCTGCTGAGTGCAATTATGAGATTGGTGACAGAGAGCTGTTGGCGATCATTTTAGCCCTGAAAGAATGAAGACATCTCCTTGAAGGTACCACTGTGCCCGTTCTTATTCTTAATGACCATAAGAATCTTACATTCTTGTCTGAGGCTAAGCGACTCTCTCCCAGAAGGGCACAATGGGCTCTTTTCTTGTCGAGCTTTAAATTACATTGTCTCATTCTTACCCGGTACTAAGAATGTAAGGGCTGATGCCTTGTCACGACAATTTTCCTCCACTTCCAAGTCGGTTGCTATGATTCCTCCTGATCGTATCTTGGCTACCGTTCACACCAGTCTTACTTCTCTTTTGGGTGACAAAATTCTAGCTGCTCAGGTCCATGCTCCTCCTGATAAACCTTGTGACTGCTGCTTTGTCCCAGACAGTCTCCGTACTGCTGTGCTCAAGACTTACCATTCTCCCAAGGCAGCTGGCCATCCTGGGAAGAATCAACTCATTTGGACCATTTCCCAACAATTCTGGTGGCCTAGTCTACGGGCTGATGTTACTGCCTTTGTAGCTGCCTGTCTCGTGTGTGCTCAGAGTAAGACTCCACGATACCTTCCAGTGGGCCTCCTACAACCCATACCCAATGGAGAGAGGCCCTGGACTCACCTGTCTATGGATTTCATTGTGGAGTTGCCCAACTCCCAAGGCAACACTGTTATCCTTATGGTGGTTGGCCGGTTCTCAAAGATGTGCCATTGTATTCCACTTAAGAAGTTGCCCACCTCTAAGGAACTGGCTTCCATTTTTGCTCGGGAGATCTTTCGCTTACATGGGCTACCCAAGGTGATTGTCTGTCATGGTTATGCAATAGTTTGTCTGCTTACCTGTTTCCATGTGTTCATCTAGAGACCAGCCGACCCTCACCTGTCTGCTTTTGTAATCCATCCTCTGGCATGGCTCCACCCTAGCTCCTATCAGGGAGCTCTATATTAACCTGTGCACTGCAGGCCCACCCTGGATGATCAACCTTTGTGTGATAGCTTCCGGTTACCTGCCGTGTGCTCTGCTGTTGTTCCGTTACCGGCTTTGGCGTGTCCTTGACTATCCCTGTTTGCCTGTGACCCTGACCTTTTGGCGTGTCCCTGACTATTCCTGTCTGCTTGTTGCCCCGACCTTGGCTTTGTCCCTCACCACCCCTATCCTCCTGTTGCCTACTGTGGGTGCAAGCTGGGGGACCTTCGGGGTCGCGACCTGGAGCCAGTTGCAGCCAAGTCCATCCTCACCACTAGAGGGTCTGGTGAACACCTGCTGGCTCTTAGACTCTGCGCCCCAGGGAATCTTACGCTCTAACCCCAGTGGGATCTGTCTCCCGTCTGCAGCAGTCAGCCGTAGGGTCCACAACCTTGCGGTGCACTCCTGATCCCTACGGTGTGCATCTGTCACCTCGCCTCAAGGTGACCTGACAGTTTGATCAGCCATGGACCCGGCTGACGTGCCGCTTCCTACAGTCAATCCATTGCAGAGCTTAGTTCGCAGACTTGAGACCCAAGAATCGCATCAGACCCAGGTGATGCGATTCCTTCAAGATCTGGCTTCCTGCTTCGAGCAGCTACAGGCTTCCTTGGGAACCCCGAACCTGCAGCCTCAAGTACAGTCAGCAGCTGCACCTATCGCACCAGTCGCATCCACGCATGCATTATTACTGCCAGCTCCGTCTTGTTTCTCTGGGGACTCCAAGGCTTTCAGGGGGGTTCCTTAGCCAGTGCACAATTAATTTTGAACTTCAGCCCCAAAACTTCCTGTCTGATCGGGCAAAAGTAGCATATATCATATCCCTCCTATCCGGCGAGGCGCTAGCTTGGGCTGCCCCTCTGTGGGAAGTGAATGATCCAGTGGTTTTTAGCCTGTCTGATTTCTTGAAACTTTTTCGGAATATCTTCGAGGAACTGGATCGTGTCTTCTCAGCGGCTAGCGCTCTTTTACGTCTCCGTCAAGAGTCTGCGTCTGTGGGACAGCATGCTCTTCAGTTCCGTATCCTCACAGCTGAATTGAGCTGGAATAATGAGGCCCTAGTTGCAACCTTTTTACATGGCCTCTCTGATAGAGTGAAGGATGAATTAGCAGGAAGATCCCTTCCTGTTGATCTGGACAGTGTCATCACCTTGTGTAACCAGATCGATATTCACTTTCAGGAGCGGGCCCTGGAAAAAAGACGCCAGCACTCCCCATTCTTTAGGCAGCCTGAGCCCCCAGTCCCTTCTCTTCGATCTGAGGAGCACCCCCTGCCTACAGAGGAACCTATGCAGTTAGGCTGGACTAAGTTATCTCCCGAAGAACGTGCTAGGTGCAGAACTCTGGGCCTATGCCTCTATTGTGGGGCCAAAGGTAATTTCCGTGACACTTGTTCTCTTCGTCCGGAAAAACGCTCAGGGCTAATATATCTGGAAGGCGGAGTATTAGACCCTGAAATATCACCTTCACCTTCTCGTCTTCTCCTTTCTGTGTTGCTTCATGTCGGTGCTTCCTCCCGTTCGGTCTCAGCACATCTGGATTCCGGAGCCGCTGCCAATTTCATGGCTTGGGAAACTGCATCCTCCATGAGACTTACCCTTTTGCCCCTTACAACGCCATTGGTGGTCTTGGCGATTGATGGCACGGTTCTCCCAGGGAGCCCTATCCGCTTCCAGACTCTTCCTGTTAAGATGTCAGTAGGGACACTCCACCAGGAGTGGATATCCTTCCTTGTCTTACCTAAGGCTTCATCTCCTATCATATTAGGTCTTCCTTGGTTACGGCTCCATTCTCCACACGTTGACTGGTCTGCTGGACAGATCCTGGCTTGGGGTTCCTCCTGTTCCTCTTCCTGCCTACTCAAGGGTACCCCAAAAGGAGAAACTTCCTGTTACCACCATCCCAGTATCTTCTGCTCTTCCCGCTGTATATAGCGATCTCTGGGATGCGTCCTGCAATAGTCGGACTGATGCACTCTCTAGGTCATGTGGTACTCTGGATGAGGGGCCCACCTATGAACCCGAGTCGATCATTCACTCCAGTTCGCATAACCATTTACCTTTGCCTGTCCCTAATCTCCCTTGCACGCACAGCCAGGCTAACTTGTCTGCAAGTGCCACAGTTGCTATGCCCTGTGATGCGATTGAGATGGTTGCTACACCTGATAATACTATTCGGTCGGCCTCTGCACCAGTTATGCCTGTCCAGCCCATGCCCAATGAGCTTCCTGCTTCTTGTTCAGGACCTTCTGTGATCTGGCCTCACCCTACTGCTACTATGTCTGTTCAAACCCGTTTAAGAGGCTCAATCCATCCTTTGGATAGAATACCTCATTCGGCCAGGAGGGGTTTTCAATCTTTTTCTCAGGATTCTCTGCATTCTGTTTGTGTTTCAGCTATCCAGCTTGACTCTTGTGACATGTCACCTTCTAACCAACCTGACCTCAGGGATCCACTGACCTCTACCCAGTGTGGTGGTCCTGTTATGGATGCCCAGCTCACCTTAAAGGGTCTGGGGGACCCTGATCAGGCTCCTAATCTTCTCATGCCCTTACCCATTCCTAAGAAGCCTTTAGTCCTCAAGTCCTCTTGTCCTCTCCCTACCTCGGTTCCAGTCTCTGAGGATAATCTAAAATACGAGGTTAGTCAAGTTTTGGATCCCGGCTCTGTAAAGGCATTCTTCAGTTCCTCGTACATTGGAAAGGGTTTGGCCCTGAGGAGAGGTCTTGGATCACTGCATCTGAGGTCTTCGCTCCTAGTCTGTTGAGGAGGTTCCATCTGGAGTTTCCCTTTAAGCCTGGACCCAGGCGGGGGAGGGGGAGGCCTCGTAAGAGGGAGGGTACTGTCATGGTTATGCAATAGTTTGCTTACCTGTTTCCATGTGTTCATCTAGAGACCAGCTGACCCTCACCTGTCTGCTTTTGTAATCTATCCTCTGGCATGGCTCCACCCTAGCTCCTATCAGGGAGCTCTATATTAACCTGTGCACTGCAGGCCCACTCTGCTGATCATCCTTTGTGTGTTCGCTTCCTGTTACCTGCCTGTGTGCTCTGCTGTTGTTCCGTTACCGGCTTTGGCGTGTCCTTGACGATGCCTGTTTGCCTGTGACCCTGACCTTTTTTGCAGCCAAGTCCATCCTCACCACTAGAGGCGCTGGTGAACACCTGCTGGCTCTTAGACTCCGCACCCCAGGGAATCTTACGCTCTAACCCCAGTGGGATCTGTCTCCTGTCTGCAGCAGTCAGCCGTAGGGTCCACAACCTTGCGGTGCACTCCTGATCCCTACGGTGTGCATCTGTCACCTCGCCTCAAGGTGACCTGACATTGTCTCAGACAGGGGCAGTCAGTTTGTCTCCCGGTTCTGGCGAGCCTTCTGTGCACATTTGGGAATCCAGCTTGCATTCTCTTCTGCGTATCACCCGCAGTCTAATGGGGCCGCAGAACGAGCCAATCAGTCCTTGGAGCAATTCCTACGTTGCTATATTGCTGACCATCATAACAACTGGTCTGACCTATTACCTTGGGCAGAGTTTGCTCACAACAGTGCCTTGAATTCTGCCTTCCGATTGTCTCCATTTATGGCGAATTATGGTTTCCAACCTTCCATGTTGCCTGACTCGTTTGTTCCGCAGAGTATTCCTGCATTAGAGGAGCATCTCCGTGGTCTTCGTTCCACTTGGGTACAAGTCTAGGAGGCTTTGCGTCATGCTAATGATAGGTATAGACTCCATGCTGACCGCAGACGCCTGCCTGTGCCTTCCTACCAAGTTGGGGACAGGGTCTGGCTGTCATCTCGCAACCTCCGGCTTCGTGTTCCCTCACTGAAGTTTGCACGTTGGTTTATTGGGCCTTTCCGTATCCTTCGCAGGAGTAACCCAATGGCTTACGCGTTGGATCTTCCTCCTAGTATGCGCATATCAAATGTCTCCTTATTGAAACCGTTGGTCTGTAACCGATTTACCACTTCGGTGCCACGTCCTCACCCTATTCAGTTTGACAACCATGAGGAGTATGAGGTACAATCCATTGATGACTCCCATAGGTTCCGTGGGCGCATACATACCTGGTGCATTGGAAGGGGTACGGTCCGGAGGAACGCTCCTGGGTTTCATCCTCTGACGTACATGCCCCTGTCCTCCTCTGCGAGTTCCATAGACTGTTTCCCCTCAAGCCCGGTGGCCCTCCGAGGGAGAGGGGTCATTGAGGAGGGGGTACTGTCAAGGCTGGCTTAGCTCTTCCTTCTCTGGGCTGGCCGCTCAGCTGTTGGCTAATTGCCAGCTCTCTTCTCTCTCCACAGTTACCAGCTGTTCCCAATGATTCTCGTCTGACCTGCCTACTTAAAGCCTTCCAGCTCACTTCACCTTTGCCTTCGCGTTGGTCACATCACAAGGAACCATCTCCTGTGGTTTGTTTCAAGACTGACTTGCTGACATCCCTCCTGGCTCCTTATCCTGCTTGCAGTTGCTCTACTTGGATCCCTGACTTCAGGCTTGGCTGATTACCCGATCTGGTTATTGAACTTTGGACTGGCTGACTACCCGATCTGGTTACTGGACTCTGGCTATGCTTGACTACGCTTTTTCTATTTACCTTTTTATTAATAAACAAGTGTGAGTTAATTGTACTTCTGTCTCAGTCTGATTCATGGTTTCTGACAGTTGTGTACTGATGCTGTACACTTGTGCACTGTTCCCAGTATTTCTGCAAGGGAGGGTTGATCAGCACCCTCAACCTCTTCCTCCATGTCTGGCAGGCTCTGACTAGGGTAAGCTACAGGGCCCTGTGTGCATGTCTCATCCTCTGGCTGGGTGTGGAATACAGCAGGGGTGGCAAGCATATCCTCCTCACTCCCATGTGCCGCTGGGCCCACTAGCTTCTGGGCAAAATAAAGCATACCCCTGGGGGGTCTTTCACTGTCCCTCTGGGGGTCTTCGGGGGCTTACCCACTTCCTTTGCCTTCTCCATGACTCGTGAAGGCTGTGAGAGAGGAGTGGCGGCACCATGTTGGATTTCGCCTCTAACAATTTTCAATATTGTCAGATTTAAGTTCATTCGCTTTGGAAATTCTGGCTGTTATTTGCGTGTCTCTTAGTAGGGGTGTAATTTTGTCTTCCAGCTCACTGATGCGGCCTTCTGCAGCAGTAGTGCGCTCTGTTGTTTTCTGTGAATCATGCATAATGAACCCTAGTTCTTCCTGCAGGCCTCCAAAGTGTTCCTGCAGGGTGTGCACTGATGCTGTACACTTGTGCACTCCCATGTGCCGCTGGGCCTGCTAGCTTCTGGGCAAAATAAAGCACATCTCTCGGGGGGTCTTTCACTGTCCCCCTGGGGGTCTTCAGGGGCTTGCCCACTTCCTTTGCCTTCTCCATGACTCGTGCAGGCTGTAAGAGAGGAGCGGCGGCACCATGTTGGATTTCCAGCAGTCTGGTCTCCATCAGTTTACGGGTCAGCATGACCCCTGTAATTCTTGCCGGTGTCTCCGGGTATGTCTAAGAGGGTTCCTGTGCAAGATTTGCCCCGATTACGGGCGTTATTTCTGGGTGGGAAGAGGATTGTTGGAGGATCAGTGAGGGAGCTTCGTGATGCATGTCCTCTCACATGCCGCTCTCAGCCATACCCCCTCACTTCAGATTTTTAAAATGTCTACTAATGAGATCTGTACCCACATATGTGACTGAAGATTATAGAAAATCAACTGCTGGCCACCTTTACCATATATAAAAGAGAGCCCCCCACTTACATCAGGGTCCCAAGAGCCCCCCTCATTACATCAGGTTCCCTAGAAAGCCCCCCTTACACCAGGGTCCCCAGAGAGCCTTCCCATTCAGTGCAGACCCCCCCTTTCAGTGCAGACCCCCCCCTTTCAGTGCAGACCCCCCTTCAGTGCAGACCCCCCTTCGGTGCAGACCCCCCTTCGGTGCAGACCCTCCCTTCGGTGCAGACCCTCCCTTCGGTGCAGACCCTCCCTTCGGTGCAGACCCTCCCTTTAGTGCAGACCACCCCCTTCAGTGCCTTCAGTGCAGACCCCCCCTTCGGTGCAGACCCCCCTTTAGTGCAGACCCCCCTTCAGTGCAGACCCCCCTTCAGTGCCTTCAGTGCAGACCCCCCCTTCGGTGCAGACCCTCCCTTTGGTGCAGACCACCCCCTTCAGAGGCACTCTTGTGGGCTCACTCCAAAGCCTCGCTGTCTGCATGTATACACACACACACAGCTGGACTTGCCCCACTGTCACTCCCTTGACACTGGCTTTAAATGGCAGCAGGGGGAGCGATTGCTCCCACTGCCTTAGCAATTCCTATCAGACCAGGAAGCGAAGGGAGAGAAGAGAAACAGATGGGCACAAAGTTGGATCAAATGAGAGTTCAGGTAAATAAAAGGGGGGGGTAATACCGATACCTAAACATTTTTTATCTTAATGCAAGAAATGTAGTAAAGTAATAAAAAGGTTTAGGCTTTACAAGCACTTTCATCTCATATTACCAGGTCTAGTCTGGCATAGTGAAAAGTGCAAAGCCCTTTTGTGACAGCATAATCAGGGTGCAAGTCTTTCATCTCATCACAAGGGCCCACTGTGATGAGATCAAAAGTATGCATTATTTTTCTGACCAGCAAGGACCAATATTAGACCAGGGAGTTCAATTCAGAGAGATCATGCTGCCAATACAATGCAGTCTGTAGCAAAGAGATAAAGAGCCAAGTGGACAAGTGCCAAAGTAGGGACAACAACATCGACACATATTTTCTGTACATAGGGCTCATGCACATGGATGTTTAATAGCCTAAAAGTTCCAGAGTGTAAAATCCCTGGCATTTTCTCACAATCAGGGAGCTGCATGTGCTGTATACAGTCACAAATACAAGGAAATAGCTGTAAACAACTGTACTCTTGTGAGCGATGATCAATTTGGCATCAGCATTTACCTGCACATGTGCATATGCTTCACTTCCCCAAACGCAAAAGTGGCACATGCAGGGTAAACGTCAGCAGGGTTTACATGAGTGCAGCTGCATACAGCCATTACCTTGTATTGACAGCTGTATGTGACACCTACAGCTTCCTGAGCATGGGAAAGTGCCAAAAATGTTACGCTCAAAGATCTTTAAGCTACTAAACGTCCAAGTGCATGAGGCCTTGAAGAGTAACAGCATTTTACAAACATCATAGAACAGTTCCCATAAGTCCTTGGCCCAAGGATGTTTATACTTTAACATCCTTTTATTTTTAGATTTGTAGAGGTAGGTTATCTCAAGGGAACATAAGCAAATAAGTGGAGAGAAAGTCAACTATGATGGAAATGGAACTCAAATCTCAGTAATACAAGCATTAAGGTGGTTGTAAGAAACCTTAAACATGCACCTTCCCCCGCAGCGCCCCCCCATACCTGAGCTCGATCTTGATCCAGTGATGTAAATGAGGCTCTCTTAGCTCTCTCCCTCCTCCTTGGCTGAGATACAGCAGCAGGAGAAACGGGTGTCTTATGGGCATCTTTTGTTTTTTAAATAAAAATAAAATAAAAAAACCTTTAACTATAGCCTGCTCCTGGAAGAAGACCTCTGTGTGCATGTGATTATATAGACAAAATGTATCGTGAAATAATGCTAAACAAACAAATTTCCAGTGCGGTTAATGACACTACTAAGCGCTTTGAGGCCACCTGGAGCCCTTGGGCGGACTATAGTATGTGTATGTGAGGCTGTAAGGGACCTGATCAGGTTTAGCTCATGCCCTGGGAGCTTTACTTTTTCTCTGGGTTTCTGTTTTCCTTTACCCCCTTTTTTCTCCCTTTTCTGTCCTTTCAGATGTTCTATATATATGGGAAATTTCCCTTTTTGACTTGTTACAGTTGGAGTTCATGACACTCTTCTTGTGTAAATTTAATATAGTGAAATGCTTGGTTCAGTTTTATTACTCTCCTCACTAGGTGGGTAGCAATACCATATGATTATTCACCCCACCTTTGCACTACATGGAAATAGTTTGAGACTATACAAATTCTATCTTTGTTCTAGAAATTTAGACGTGTTTTTCCTTCACAGTATTAGTATGCTTGTGCAATGGATCCGGCTGTTGTAACGGTTACTGTGACCCTCTTTGTCTGTCTTTGCATTTCCCAATAAAAATGGAAAGTAAAAAAAATAGGATTTTTTACTTACCGTAAAATCAGTTTCTCTGAGTTCATTGAAAGACAACCTTCTTTATTCATAACGATAAGGTTATATCGCCTCTGCAGGAGCAGGACTAGGCAAAACTGGCTGCTCCCATGGGCCATCCTCAGTCAGTATATAACCCCCTCCCTGCACTAGATATTAAGTTTAGTAGCAAACAGTAATAGAAGTATCAAGAAAAACTTCACAGAGAGGTGGGTGCTGTGTCTGTCAATGAACTCAGAGAAACTGATTTTACGGTAAGTAAAAAAATCCTATTTTCTCATTCGTTCATTGACAGACACAGCCTTCTTTATTCATAATGATAGGGACTTCCCAAAGCAGTGGCAACATGAGGGGTGGGACAACGAAAAATCCCAAGGCTAATACAAGAGCCAACCAGATAACAGGAGCTTTACCCAGGACAAGCTGGAACCCAACCTGAACGTTACACCTTCAGGAGCGAATAGACCCTCTAAACAGTGGCCTGCAAAAAAACTTGCAACCAAAAGAGGCATCTGCAGATGCCAAACTATCCACTTCGTAGAACTTGTGAAAATGTACACCAACGACCAGTGGCCACCTTGCCAACTTGCGCAACGGCCGTCTGATGACAGAAGGCCCAAGAAGCACTAACTGCCTGAGAAGAAAGCGCCATAACAGGAAAGGAGGAAACCAATCCCTGACAGGATAGCCCAGAGACATGATCTATCCGATCCATCCAGAAACCAGGCCACAGAAAGCAGTTGGTCAGGTTCCTGCATGATGTGATGGGCTCTCTGTTGACCCATTGCCCCAAGCAGTGCTTGCTGGGGATCCTCCCAGACAATGAGCAAAATAGACCTCTCCAGCTATTTATGCAAGAAACACTGTTTGTGGCCAGACTACTAATAGCCAGAAGGTGGATGAGGGCCAACACGCTGACATTCAGCGAATGGGTGGCCGCAGTCAACCAGTCCCTACCCTACAAAAGAGTAATATATAAGCACAGGGGGTGCCCATTAAAGTACAATAAAATATGGGACCGGTGGCTGGAATCACCAGCAACAACATCGAACTCCTGTGATGCATCGATGAACTAGAGCAGCCTTTCTCAACCTTTTCAACACAGAGGAACCCTTGAAATAGTTCTCCGGTCTCAGGGAACCCCTGCTAAAAATTTGAAATCTACAACTCATGATAGATTAATGTGATGGTCAGTTGGAAGAATGGTCCTTACACTTGTGTTCATTGGGAAGAATTACCTACTTACAGGGGGTCAGTGGGAACTTATCTGAAAGGCAGAAATTGCCCAATGCTGAAGGAACCCCTAGCAACCTCTGGAGGAACCCTAGGGTTCCACGGAACCCTGGTTGAGAATCACTGAACTAGAGCATTGAGCGAGGGGCCTCCGAAACAGTATGCACCCCCAATATAGTAGCAGTGGCTATACAGCCTAGTAGAATGCGTCCAGTATAGTCAAAGTTAATAGCCTGAGTGGAACGTTCAAGACCCTATGAGCTGATTTGTGCTATGTATAATGTGCATTTGTATGTTGCGCGTGTAATAATTGATGTGACCACTGATTGTGCCCATATACATACCGCATGATAGACTCTAAGATGCGTATATACATTGCTCTATTCTTTTTCTGTACAAATGTGCTTTTACCCTAATGTACCAGAAATAAAAGTTTTTTGTGTTTAAAAAAAAAAAGAAAAAGAAACCAGACCGCAGAAAAAAAACAGACAGCTCTTGGCCTATCCGAGAATACAGTGAGCCTGATCACCAACACACTCAATGGCTGGCAATATATCCAAATCCCCCAAAACCCATTCAGGCCAGATAAAGCCAATTCCCTGGGATGTGCTGACAAGAGACATAAGAAGCCAACCCAATGCCCTTCTTCAAATGGAAATCCAAGGAGAGAACTATGAAAAAAAGGGCGAAGCACCACCTTAACCTGGGTAAGGTGAATGACAAAGAACGCCACCATTTACAACACCCTGCTAGTAGAGGTGATGGCCACCAAGAGGCCACCTTCCAAGACAGAGTAAGCAGTGGAATCTCCCAAATATTTTGAATGTGAAATAGAGAGGCCTTTGGAGAACCTAAAACACCAAGTTCAGATCCCACGGCGGTAGAAAAAAAAACGCACCTGTGGAAACGGACGTCTAACCCTTGAACAAAAAGGCACGCACGGACGGACTCCATCCTGAACTCCTGTACCCACACAAATGAGACCAGGAGACACTGAAGAAAACCCCCCAGGCCGACATCTGGCCCTCTATGGTACTCAAGGCCTATTTCTGCTTATCCCTCCATGAATGAAGATCAGAAACTGAGCCACCTAAAAGGAACGAGGACAAATCTGATGAAACAGGGCTCAGAGAAAGGCCCACCCGTGGCCCAACCCTAGCCAACTGAGTTGTCCATCTGACAGTATTCCACTCCTGGAATGCGTACGTCAGAAAGGGCCAGAACTAGACGTTCTGCCCACCAGAGGAGGATACTGGCAAAAGCCAGGGTTGCCAACAGCCTTTTTGGCCCACCCTGGTGAAGGACATAAGCCATCGTTGTTGCCTTGTCTGACTGGATCCATACTGGGAGCCCCCGAAGTCAAGCCATCCATGATCCAGACATAGTGTGATCGATTGAAGTTCTGGAATATTACATGGTAGTCCCGATTCCACCAACGTCCAATGACCCCGAGCAGAGCTCAGTCCCAGGACATCTCCCCACCCAGACAGACTGGTATTGGTGGTCACCCTGTTCAATACAAGAGGAGAAAGGGTCTTCCCCACTGAAGAACCGGAGAGTAAAACCACCTGACTCAGCCCAATGTGATAGTTCAGACACCTTGGGAATTTGTCCCATTATGCCAAGATCTTCCCAAAGGGAGCCTACATGGAACTGTGCAAATGATCTTGCCTCAAAAAAAGGGTGATACCATCAGACCCACATGCAGATCCGCAGATGAGCCCACCTGCCGGATAGTAAATGAAAAACACTGCATGCCACTTATGGAGTCTATCCAGGGGAAGAAACATGCTGGCCAGAGCTGAAGACAGGTCAGGCTCAGATAAGCCAACTTTCTGACAGGGCCAAAGCAGACTTCCGACAGTATAGCCAACTGAAATCAGAGAGTCTGTATAGGGACTACGTTGCTCCTCGGGGTAATCGAGAAGTCGGCAAAGAAGATGACCCAGCCAGCCCAGGACCGTCAACCCCCACTAACGTAACCATGCCAGATCCCGGGCCAACACCTTGTGAATACCAGAGGAGTGGTGGCCAGATCACATGGCCACACCATGCGCCAATAATGCTCTGCACCCACAGCAGGACGGAGGAAGTGGTGGAGTCAGGCACATAACAGAATGCTTAAGTAAGCATTTGTGATGTCGCAGAAGTCAGAAAGACCCCATGATGAAGTGCCACCGCTGCATGGACGGACTCCACCCTGAACTCCTGTACCCACACAAGGCAGGTCAGGGCCTTGAGGTCCAGAATTAGATGTACCATGCCCTCCATCTTTTAGACTTAACAGGTTCGAACAATACCCCTGACACTGTTCCATGCACGGAAACCAAGATAATCACACTCTGCAGCCCCATGGCTTGCTGCAGAGTGTCTGGCGATAGACTACCATTGGAAGCAACAAACTGTTTGGAGGAACACAGACGGAAAACTATCTTACAACCGGACAAACTCAAGACGCAACATGATGTCATTCAGAGTAGCCCCCCAAAATACATGTCTAAGCACCAGTGAAGCAACATATTCGGCAACCAGGGGAACTGCGACCAAGAGGCACAGCGAACAAACCGCAGCCGCTACCCAGTAAGTCCCCAAGCCAGCAAAGGCAGGGGGATTCTGCTGCCCCTCCAGGTATGCCAGCTGGGCCCTTAGAAGCCAGACATTCCTCTATTGGAGCAATGGGGTTCACTACTGGTGGAACAGTCCCCTTCTGAAGGGGGGACTCCCCAAAGGAGTACCATTACAGCAAGCATTTTTGGAAACACCAAAGGCACTTTGGACACTCCCCTAGTCTTCGTGGACAAATTCGTCAAAATAAGAGGGAAGGGAATGCTTTCTCCAAGCACGACAGCTTATGCAAGAGGGTTCCGGCCCTCCACCGCAGCCACCGCTGCATCCCCCATCTTGAAAGGTTCCCGCACAGAAGCAATAAGTGCGACAACCAGTGCCCCTTCAAGCCGTTCTGCCGTCATCCTCACTCCCTGACAGGATAGGAAGTGTGGCCACCAGCCCGAAAAGTAGCCACATCCGTGCAGCAGAGTCAGATAGGATTGTTCAACAGAGGAGGTAGGGGAGTGCAGGAGTGCCCTATACTAGGCTATATGCCTAAGCGCTACACCTAAAACTGAGGTCCACATAGGGGATGTCCACTGAGGCCCTGCACAGGGGGCACCCCGAAGTCCCTCACAGGGGGCACAGACCAAAGACCCTCACAAGGGGCACAGACAGCGGCCCCTCACAGAGAGCACAAACCGGGGACCCACACAGGGGGCACAGACCATAGCCCCTCACAGGGGGCACAGACTGGGCCCCTCATAGGGGGCACAGACTGGGCCCCTCATAGGGGGCACAGACCCCCACAGCTCCACCCCTCATGAAAGAGGCGGCCACAAGGCCTAGAAGGAAGCTGAATGCCGCGGCCCATTAGGTCGCAAAAGCGGCAGGCTAAATTTTTGCCCGCCCTCCGCAAGCCGGACTGACCCTGAACGGACAATTAGCCGGTAGGCTGAAAAGCCACAGCCTACTTTTTTAGCTTCCCAGGCCTAACCACCAGATACCCCCCAATACAAACCCGAGGGTGGAAAAAAGGGGCCATGTGTCCCAAAAAGTCCCTAGGCCAGAAGCCTGGGCCTCACCTGGGGGGAGTAGGAGGGGGGGCGGAGGAGAACCCCAGAGGGACCGAGCACCCCAGGGAGTACCCGCATCCCACACCACTCCAGGGAAGGAGAGGAGAAGACTACTTACCTCTACAGTGAAATGCACGGGTAACGCTCCCGGACAGATCCTCCTCACCCCCAAAGTGGGGGGCTGTCAGCCATGAGGAATGCTGCGACACAGGCCGAGACCCAGTCGTATGCGACCTCGCAAGGTGTTTATCTCGCAGGGCCAGCACCTGTCCAGTGGGGCTATGTCACGGCCAACCTAGCGAGCAGCTGCATGTGCTTGCTGGCCAGACTCGGGTGACCCCTGGACCAAGTGTCCAGTCCGTCACCCATCCCGGAAGTTGATTAGAGACCTCATCAGAGAAAATCCGGGAAGAGCAAAAAATAAACAAAAATTCCCAGGACTAGCGATCCCAGCAGGGAACTAAGTCCTTACTCCTGACTAGGCAGAAAAAAACTGAATACCTAGAGCAGGGAGGGGGTTATATACTGACAGAGGACCGCCCGTGGGAGTGGCCAAGTGTTTTGTTTTTTTGTTCTGCCTAGTCCTACTCCTGCTGAGGCGATATATCCCCATCGTTATGAATAAAGAAGGCTGTATCTGTCAATGAACGAATGAGAAAAATCCTTTACTATCACTTTAACACAGGGATCCTCAAACTACGGCCCTCCAGCTGTTGTGAAACTACACATCCCATGAGGCATTGTAAAAATCTGACATTCACAGACATGACTGGGCATGATGGGAATTGTAGTTCCTGAACAACTGGAGGGCCGTAGTTTGAAGACCCATGCTTTAACACATTCACATAAACACACACACTGAAATTGCACCAAAAGAAATGGTTTACACTCACCCGTTTTTCTACAGCAACGAAGCTTGTGAATTGAGTCACAATGGAATGCTCTTTGCTAAGCTTAATAATGAAAGATTTCATCTTCTGTTTCTCCATCTTAATGTGGTCAAGTCATACAAAATAAACACAAATCAATATAAATTATATTCATCAGATCTTAGGTTTAGTCTATATTAAGGAAAATGCATACTGCACAACAACCACATAATATGCAAACCAGTTACCTGTGACAAACATACAAGTTTCCCTAGTTAAAAATATTGTTTAGTTTCCATATAATGGTTACAGGCAGCTTCATACTTACTGTAGGCTTGCAATATTGTATATGGGTTGATACTAGAAAACAATGCTTACGATTATGAATGCAGCTTGCATTTTTTTCTCTGTACATAACACCTAACTTTAGTTATAGAAATATGAACAGTGTGCTTACTGTTGTGCTGCTGTGATTGGTCCACAGCTATTAAATGGCAGCTGGCCAATCACTGCACCCTGTACAATGTAAGAGGTCATGAATGAAAACACTGTATGGACAAAGATTAGTCTCCAAACCTGACCTGTGTATTCAATGAAGAGATGATATTCAAAAAATGAATGGATAAAATGGATCAATTTGATGGTACCTTTGCTGAGTAGCAAAGGGTGCTAAATAGTTAATGCCCTATACGCCTATTCATTTGTTGTCTGAGAATAACAGGTGAACATTACTTTCTAGCACTGGTGATTAATATGGTGCTTTATACCAGCTGTTTTGTCACTTTTTACCATCTTGAAACATCGTGGAATTGAGTTTCCAGTCAGCGCTTTGTTCTACCTTGATTTCCGGTGTTCTATGGATGGCGTCTAGTCATTTCCGGTTTGGTGGTGTCTTATGGTTGCTGTTTAGTCACTTCCGGTTTGGCGTATGGCTTCAGAGCAGCACTTCCGTTGTGACAGCGCCAAGGGCATGATGTGGATTGTGTCCTCTCCTCATGTTTGGCACCAAAAATTTGGGGCCAAACGAGGAGGAAGGAGATAAAAGGAGCATTGAGCTTAGTCTTGAGGTCTGGTCCATCAGAGAGAGAATATGCTTTGCTAGCAGGTAAACTCAATACGAGTAGTGCTTAACACTTTATTCTGACATCTTGTATTCATCTCTAACTTCTTTCTAATCTGTATTTTAAATTATAGAAGGGAACCCTGGTATTATTAATACCTTTTGGCTCCCTCTCCTTGGACTATTCCAAATTTCTGGATTGGGCATATTCAGGGAACCCCTATAATCTTTAAAAGAGTTTCTTCTTGAAGCTATTTCACATACCATCTGGAAGTTTTTTTTACTTCTCTTCATATGACACATGGAGGTAGGCATCTCTTATTAACCCCATTGGTCTAATTATTTATTTGTAGATGTGAAACTATATTTAGTTCATTTTTTTTCATTTTTGATAGTCCTGGACCTCTGCTATTGTTTCCTAATATAACTTATCTCTCTCTATGGTATCATCAAATTGATCCATTTTATCCATTCATTCTTTGAATATCATCTCCTCATTGAATACACAGGTCAGGTTTGGAGACTAATCTTTGTCCCTACAGTGTTCTGTATAGCCGTAATGTGTAAAATTATATTAGTTTGTGTTTTTTTGAGTGTTTGATTTTTGTCTATTTCTCATTCTACTGATTACATGCATAACGTCTGATATTAGTAGTTCTCCTGAAGAAGCCCAATTTTGTATGGCGAAACATGTCGAGACTAATCAGCTTTGCAATTATCTTTATGTACTCTGTGATTGATTCTTTGAAATATTTCTTCTACGTACTCACTTTTCTATTTTATCCTTATTAAAATTGATATTTTTTCATATTTTGATTTGTCTTTGCGCTTTAAAAGTCCCATCAAAATTCTTTAGATATTCTATTTATATACCATAGTTTGTAGACTCTCACACACTAAACTTGTAGACTAAACTTGTAGACTAAACTTTCACAGACTAAATAATATTTATTTTTAACAAAGAAATGTAGCAGGATATATTTTGGCCTAGATTTATGAAGAAAGATTCATTTGTTTTCCAAATTTTATAACAGAAACTAAAAAAATCGTGTCAACGATTTCTGTATTTTTTTCATTTATATAGCAACAAATAAAAAACCCTGTGGTGATTAAATACCATCAAACAAAAGCTCTATTTGTTTGAAAAAAATTATATAAAGTTTATTTGCATACAGTGTCACATGAACGAGCAATTGCCAGTTAAAATAGCACAGTGCTGAATAGCACAAAATGCTCTGGTCAACACAAGTTCTTCTAGTACTGAACAATTGTGCCCATATAATTAGCCATCTATTAAAACTCTCTTACCTCATTTTCATGTTCTTGCTCATGGAGAATGCCATCTTCATAGTCTCGAATGAAAGCCCGAGCTGCAAGCTTGTGAAGTATCTAAATACAAAGAAATAACACAAAAATATAATAGCAGTGATTAAAATTGTAAATTACAATTTAAACAAATGAAGAATAGACAGGTAGATGGGGGGTTGGAACTTACTAAAACTGGTGCGCACAGAATCTGGTGTAGCTTCATTTTTTTTGTCAAAGCTTAAGCAAACAAGCTGAAGTTAGAAGCTGATTGGTTACTGAGTGGGGGAAGATCTTTATTTTAATTTTATCTGGTTTACCTTTTCTTTTTGCTCTAGTATTCTATCCAGCTGCATTTCTGTCCCTGTCTGCCCTTACAGTTATGAGTCAGCTGCCGTCAGACCAAGACCCTCATTTTCTTAGGTAAGGGCACGTACCTAAATAAAAAATATTTTTTTTATTTTTGAACAAATGAGTGCCTTTACGTTGTTACTCTCGTTTCAGCCCTATACGCCAAGGCATGTCTAATCAGACTTCTAGGCATCAGAGTGGACACTCCCGCCCAAGTTCTGGTCACAGCCGATCTACTAGTTCTCATCACCATTCTAATGAACGGTCAACTTCTAAAAGACATCGGTCATCCAGCCCTCCCAGGTGGGAAAGTACCAAGAAATGCCAGGCATGTGGCACAACCCCTATGGCAGATATGCTGATCTGCAAAGACTGTTTTCAGGATTATGTGGATCAAGGAAAAGCTGAGTAGCAGCAAGTGACAGATTTAATAAAGAGAGTGGTCAAAGACACTTTAGGCGAGTTAATTCACTCATCTCCTTCACTACAGGGCATACTTAGTGGCCAAGTGCAGACTTCGGGGTTAACTACTCCTGGCCCATCAACCACGGACCCTGTGGTCACATCAGGCCAACCTACCCCATCAGCAGGGGACAGAGGTGATTCAGAGGATTCTATGGACAAATCGGATCCCTCAGGCTTTAACTTCTCTTTAGTACAACAGTTTGTCTCGGCGGTTAAGCAGGCTATCGGCTGGGAAGAGAGGGAGGAATCACCTAAAAAGGCTAAGTCGTTTTTTCTGTTTCTAAAGAAAAAACTGAAAATTTTTCCCCTTTATGGAAGAGTTAAAAGATCTGATAGAGGTCGAATGGAAGAAGACGGACAAACACTTCTCCTTAAACCGGCTTCAAATTTATACCCTTTGACAGAGTCTGACTCGGCCCTCTTGGACACTCCTCCAGCAGTTGATGCTGCAGTGGTGTGCCTAGCGAAAAATATCACTCTGCCAATGGAGGACTCAGCCTTCTTTAAAGACCCTTTGGATAGGCGCATAGATGCAGACTTAAAAAAAAAGCCTACCATTTGGTCGGAGGGGCCTGCAGGCCGGCTGTAGCATTAGCTTCAGGTCTCTAACGCCATCAGGCTTTGGATCAAGAATATTGAAGTAGCCATTCGCGAGGATATACCAAAAGATGACATCGGCATTGGAGGAGCTCAAATTATCTGTGGACTTCGTAGCGGAAGCAGCAATTGATTCAATGAGGTATTTAGCCAGAGAGATGCTGCACACAGTTATGGCCAAGAGAGCGCTGTGGCTGAAGCCATGGGCAGCCGATGCAGCACCCAAACAAAACTGGTGCAAAATCCCTTTGGCGGTAAGGCTCTCTTTGGGGAGAAACTGGAGAAGGCAATCTCTAGAGTGACTGGGGGAAAAAAATCGGGATTACTTCCCCAGGATAGAAGAGTGAGGCGCTCTCCAGGTGTGTCGTCTAAATTTCAATCCTCCAGGAACAAGAACTTTGCTCACTTCCATCAAAATATAGATACCAAAAAGAATTGGAGAAGTACTCAAGCCACCTTTCTAAAAGCAAAGAAGCAGAGGAGTCTCTCCAATCCCCAGGAGGGGATGAAAACTTTTTGACAGGAGGTCACTCCAACTCCTTCCAGTAGGAGCCTGGCTGAAGAGGTTTGCAGAAATCTGGCCCAGTCAGTGCAAAGACCCTTGGGTGTTATCTACAGTACGTTTTGGTAATTTCTGGAAGTTCCTAAATCAACCCCTCACAAGACTCATTCATTCTAACAAAACAACAACCAGCTACTCCTCAAAAAGGCTTTTTTGCAGAGGCTCTGCATAAATACCTTCACCTACTGCTAGCTCAGCAAGCAGTAATCCCTGTCCCTCCTTCCGAGAGATTCACAGGATTCTATTCTCCTCTCTTTTTTTATCCCCAAAAAGAGTGGAGAATGGAGACCAGTAGTGGATTTGAAAAGATTAAATCGTTTTATACATTTGGACTCTTTCAAGATGGAATCCCTACAAACGATCATCCAGACAGATGGTCCAACCCGGAGAATGGATGATCTCAGTAGGCTTACAAGACGCCTATTTCTATATCCCCATTCTCCCTGCCTTCCAAAAATTTTTAAGAGTGGCAGTAGGTCCAACACACCTCCAGTTTCAGTGCCTTCCTTTCAGGCTGTGCACATCCCCAAGGATATTCTTGAAGGTGTTCATTGCAGTCCTGGCACCCTTCAGGGAAAAAGGCCTGCAAGTTTTTCTTTATGGACGACATCCTACTACTAGCCCCCAGTCCAGACCAACTGCTGGAACACAGGGAGATTCTTCTGTCCACCCTGAAAGAGTTTGGGTGGTTGGTGAATGCAGAGAAGAGTTTCCTGACCTCGACCAAGGTAATGATTTACCTCGGTGCTATTTTCAACACCTTGACCAGAACAGTGTGTCTTACCCCCCAGAAGGTAACGGCTATTGTCCAGAAGATGTGCCATGTAAGAACACTCTCTCATCTGCCAGCTTCAAATTGTTTGAATCTAATCGGGACCATGTCATCCTGTATCACGATGCTACCCTGGGCTCATTGGCATTTGAGGACATTTCAAATGGGCTTCCTGACGCATTGGAGGAGGAAATCTGTCAAACTGTATGTGACCAGAACTGTGTGACTGCAAAGGAGTAAACCAAACATAAGCAGGTGAAAGTAAGTGATTTTATTAAGATAAATGCATATGATGTGAATACACCACCAATACCAAACAGTGTGCGAAAACAAAATAACAGTGACAACAAACCAACCAGTATATATAACAAAGGGGATACCAGAATCGTAGTCAAGCCAGGCCAGGGTCATAAACAGGAGGTCAGCAGATGGGAAAACAATGAGAAAGGGATCAGGTTGCATGACAAGTTTCCAGGGATGCAGGAATAGACAGGATCAGGTACAACAGGTTCAGGATGCAGGATTCAAGGTTCAGGATCAGGATAACAGGTAACAGGATGCAGGTCAGGGCTCACGGCCACAAAACCAAGGGAAACATGCGAGTGCTTGCCGGGTATTTATAGGCCTGTGATTGGCCTTAAGTGACATCTGATTGCAAGAGGGGCTGTGTGCTCCACACTGCCAGGATCCACCTGCTGGTGGACACCAGTACTGCAGCCCAAAGATGACATATCAGCAGGGAAAAGCTCTCCTGATGGTTCCAAACTGGCAGCAGACACCTGCTGGTGGACCACAGTACTGCACGCCAAAAGACAGATATGGATGGAACATTTCCTGACAGTAACCCCCCTCAAAGTAGTGGCCTCCGGACGCTCCAATTGGTTGTAATTGTCCATAGTCTATGGCATCAAGCAGAACAATAGATAGGGGTACATAAGGCTGGGCAACAGGCACTTGAGGCTGGGTATCAGGCACTTCAGGGCAGACAGCGGGCTCCGGGTCATCGAGCTGGGCAGCAGGCTCTGGGTCATCGAGCTCGGGGGCAGGCTCCGGGTCATCGAGCTGGGCGGCAGGCTCCGGGTCATCGGGCTGGGCGGCAGGCTCCGGGTCATCGGGCTGGGCGGCAGGCTCCGGGTCATCGGGCTGGGCGGCAGGCCCACGGGTCATCGGGCTGGGCAGCAGGCTCCGGGTCATCGGGCTGGGCAGCAGGCTCCGGGTCATCGAGCTGGGTGGCAGGCTCCGGGTCATCGAGCTGGGCGGCAAGCTCCGGGTCATCGAGCTGGGCGACAGGCTCCGGTTCATCAAGCTGGGCGGCAGGCAAATTGAACTGGGCAACAGTCACATCAGGCTGGGCAGCCGGCACGGGCACATCAAGCTGGGCAGCAGACACAGGCACATCAAGCGCATCAAACTGGGCAGGGGCACTGCAAGCTGGGCAGCAGGCACTTCAAGCTGGGTGGCAGGCATGGGCATTTCAGGTTGGGCAGCAGACAGAGGCACATCAGGCTTGGCAGCAGA
The DNA here is from genome assembly GCF_037356315.1 of Lithobates pipiens. Taxonomy (NCBI): domain Eukaryota; kingdom Metazoa; phylum Chordata; class Amphibia; order Anura; family Ranidae; genus Lithobates; species Lithobates pipiens. The sequence continues at coordinate 602,196,089 of NW_027507748.1, read as the reverse complement.
CAAAGGCTCATCAGGCTGGACAGCAGGCTCCAGGTTGTCGAGCTGGGCAGCAGGCAACGAGACATCAGACGGGAAAGCTGGCAGCTCAGGCTGGGACTCTGGCACCTCAGGCTGGTAAAGATGTGGAGGCAGGATCATTCTGGTTGGGAAAAACTTTCATTTTTTCTTTGGCTTAGTCACTGAAGCTCTGTAGGTGGGGGGTGCAGCAGACTGGAAAGAAGGATTTGGATATAGCAGAGAGGAGGTAACAGCAGCTGGGAGAATTTCTTGTGGATTAGTAGGCAGCTGAGAAGAGGCAGGTGGGTTGAATGCAGGATAGGTACAGGGAGCAAAGACCGGATATTAGTATTTGGTTGGAAGCAACGTATACTGGGCTTCTACTGGGTTTGTGATGGGGAAACATACTTTTGGGCAGGCAAGTGTCTGATGGCAGAGGTGGTATGTTGTGGGCGGGGGGGGGGGGGGGCAATTGCCCCCTCCCAGAAAATAGTACCTACTCTAAGCCCCTGTACACACGGTCAGAGATTTCCACAACCAAATCCGTCGGATTCTGCCCGTCGGATTTTGTCCGTCGGATCTTGTCCGAAACTGTTGCATACACACGGTCGGACAAAGTTGGCGAAAAATCCGATCTTTCAGAACGTGATGACGTAATTTCGTTACGATGGGACTACATTCAGGCTAGTAGACAATAGCTTTGATGTAGGAATTTGATCTGGGCATGCGTGGCACTTGGTCCGATCAAAATTCTCTACACATGATCGGAGTATGTCCGATCGGCCCAGTTGTCGGGAAATATTTCCAACATGTTGGAAAATTGGGTCCGACGGATATTCCAACGGAATCAGTCCGATGCATACCACACACAGACGGATTATCCAACGACACGGTCCGATAGGAAACACTCCGACGGATTCTCTGACCGTGTGTACAAGGGCTAATGCTTTCTCTCTCCGCCACCTCACCAGATTTGCATTAATGAGGCATCTAAATGCAGCTGCAGGGACTTTATTTCTGCTTCCCCTGGCTCCCATCAGTTCATTTAGAGGAGGCCAGTGGGTTACCATGGGGGTCTGGAATCAATGTGACACAGGGGCCGCTGCTACATGCTGGCAGAGTTGCAGTAGAGCGGTGCGAGTGTCACTTCACTTCCCTGTAGGTGGAGTGATCTCCACCCGACATGTTCTGAATTCATGAAGAAATACATTTAATATTCACTGGCAGAGATGAGAGATTTCAGTAGGCCTAAAAAAAAGTGGATGAACTATAATGTTGTCATTATTGAACTGTGACCTCTTGGAGAACTTTAAAGCAAAATACAGGATCTCACATGTTTTTCCAAATGTTCAGAGGATTAGCTATCTTTTAAAGTTCTACAAGCCTGTATTGAGACAAGGTGTTGCCTGAACAAAAGGGATGTTTTGTCACAAACACCAGAAAAACTCTTATCTATCTCCTTGAATGACAAGGAAGGCTGTGCAAATATATATGGCAAGGTTTGGGCCAGACTTAGGAGGTACCTGTGACTAACAGTCATTAAACCTGAATGACCAGAACAAATATCCTATTGTCTCAGAAAGTGAGAGATCAACAAAATCAATTGTGTGAATTGTAAAGGCTTGAAGGACACAACTAAGCCATTTAAACATTTTTTGGAAGCTCAGAGTTCATCCCAAAACATGGTGTGAGAGGGATATACAAGTCAGACATATTTCAAAAGTACTTCAAGTAATTCAAACTATATGTGTAGGTCACCAAAGAGATATTATAATTTTAGTATCTAATGATCTAAAGAACTTTGTCATAAAGAAATTATATATGAAAGTGTGATTATAAATAGAAGTGTTTTAGCAACGAATTAGCATTATGAAAAACATATAATCGTGATTATAACTGTATAAGAATTTAACCTATGTTTAGATAAACAAATATTGATTGGATACCCGAATTATATATGTATCCATATAGATAATAATTGTATGTGGTTAGTAGAATTCCCAGTTTGAGAGATTATTTTCACTAAGGTACAAAAAAATACACAATATAAAATTAAATATATCACTTATAGAGATAAACCACAAAATACATGTGAGACACCTGGTGGTTGAAGGTGTTATTACCTTAAAATCACAAGACTACTGGGAAAGGTGATCATTAAGTCTGCCTGCCAATAGGAAAGGGACACATACCCTCTGGGCAGAACTTAGTATAATTTTATGATCTTTTTGTTTAAGAGGATATTTAAGAAACTAGAAAGATGCCAAAAGAGAGAGCTCAGGGGGAAGCTTAGAGACCCCCCCCCCCCCCCCCGAGAAGGGACACTGAAAGACTCCCAGACAAACTGATACTCATGCACCATGCATGAATACACATTTTTACATTCATGAAGAATCCTGCTCCTCGGAACTCGGAGGTCACACAAAGTAATTCCTCTGTAAGAGAATCTATGTTGAAAGCCACAGCAGCCATCTTAAAATTCCTGGTAACCAACAATCCACACTAATAACCATATTGGAAATGGGTAAATATTTTTATTATATAGTCTATGTTCTCTTAAATATTGATGTTTTTGAATACTCTATTATTGAAAATCGTTCTCCCGAATCAATAACCGCCTTTTAGATTTTTCTCTAAATTTAATTTTTCATTATAAATTTCTTTTTGCATAGATACCAATTTTATTGACAAACAAACGTCTAATTTATTTCAAATTGTTAACCACTTACTTACCTGCAGTATAGTAACGGTTGGACGTGTGAAATACAGACATTCTGTTTAATTGTCAATTATCAAAAGGTTATTGATTCTACTGAGAAGTGATAATGGTGATGATTAAGTCCAAAGTACGACACTCCCATTTTGTGGGTGTTTCCATTAATTGTCAAATGATCAAGTAATGCAATCTGCATTTTAATTTCATGTAGATATTTGTCTTTTGTCAACCAATAAATGTAACTATTTTTATAATCACTTGTCTCCGTGAATACGTTTCACATGTATAGACTGTGTCATATAGATTGATTCTGTATCTTAAAAATATCTTCGTTAAAAATTACTTAATAAATATTGTGCGGGAAAATGTCCTTAAAAAGCACAACAGACAGGAGCTATCTATTCCCGGCTGGTATGATGTCACGATTCAGAGGCACGCAGGATTGAAGACAAGATGGACAGCTCAGTGCACTGCAAGCCTTAGCTAAGGCATTCTTATGTTAATGAGCTACGGCAGCCATCGTTATGTTAATGAGTTAACACCTTGTCTTACATGTGAAGTGGTTAACGCTTTGGGGGTGGGGGGGTGAAATAATTTACAATGGTAGTTGTAATATGCACATGGAGGGGGTTAATGTACTCACTCATGTACTTGTGACCAGTGGAAATTAACCCCTTTGTGCTGCATTAACCACTTCCCGACCGGCGCACGCCGATGTACGTCGGCAGAATGGCACGGGCAGGCAAATGGGCGTACCAGTACGTCCCCTTTAATTTTTCCTCCCTGCCATCCCGAGCACGCTGGCAGAGACGCGCTCGCGTGCCGGTCGGGACCCCTGTGAGTCCGGCCGCAGGTCCCGCGGACTCTATTACCGCGGGCATACCTGCGATCGTCTCACGGGGCGGCTGAACTAGGAGATACCATTGTAAACGGCATCTCCCAGTTCTGCCTAGCAACAAGTGACGCTGATCTCTGCTCCATGTGATTGGAGCAGAGATCAGTGTTCACTAAAAGAAAGCCCAGCCCCCAACAGTTAGTAAAACGCCTCTAGGAACACTTAACCCCTACACTGCCACCCACTGGTTAACCCCTTCACTGCCAGTGTCATTTACACAGGAATCACTGCTTTTGTATAGCAGTGATTGCTGTATAAATGACAATGGTCCCAAAAATGTGTCAAAAATGTCTGATGTGTCTGCCATAATGTCGCAATCACAATAAAAATCACCGATCGCCGCCATTACTAGTAAAAAAAAAAAAATGTATTAATAAAAATGCCATAAAACTATCCCATATTTTGTAAACGCTATAACTTTTGCGCAAACCAATCAAAAATATGTAGAAGAATATGTATTGGCCTAAACTGAGGGAAATTTTTTTTTTTTATATATTTTTGGGGGATATTTATTAGAACAAAAAGTAAAAAATGATGCGTTTTTTTCAAAATTGTCGCTCTATTTTTGTTTATAGCGCAAAAAATAAAAACCGCAGGGATAATCAAATACCACCAAAAGAAAGCTCTATTTGTGGGGAAAAAAGGACGTCAATTTTGTTTGGGAGCCACGTCGCACGACAGCGCAATTGTCAGTTAAAGCGACGCAGTGCCGAATCGCAAAAAGTGGTCTGGTCTTAAGCCAGCAAAATGGTCCGGGGCTTAAGTGGTTAATGACAGCGGCACCATCAATGTTAATTAACCCCTTTTATGCAGCACAAAGGGGTTAATTGCCACTGGTCAGTAATACATCAGTAAGTACATTAACCCCCTATGTGCCATATTACAATTACCAATCATCATCATCATCATGATAATCCCACAATAAAGGTGCGTTGAGCCACAGCACCTGTATTGTGTGATTATCATGATAATGATGATATAGAATGACAGAAAAATGTATCTTTATGCTTCATTCACACAGGGCAGACATGCGTCTGACATGCAGGGCTGTCTTTTACTGGCTTGGGGATGCATAAAGTGTTACATGCATCCCAATGCCAGCATCCCATTATTTCTACTGAGACACACAGCCGCTATATCTCAATATGTCATGCGTGCGTATCCCAAAATGCATGCAGGGTTTATTCAGGGACCCGCACCAACATGTCATATTGGGATATAGCGGCTGTGTGTCTCAGTAGAAATAAACGGGATAAAACCGCCCTGTTAGAGGCCTTTACCGCCGACACCCGCCAGAGTGTGAAAGCAGCCTTATTTTCTGGCAGTGCCCCTCCCGAGACTAGACTCTGGATCCGCTCCTGGTTGTGGGTTGGCTGGGGCTGGTTGTAACATATCAGACCATGCTGAGAGTATTGGTTGGACAAATTAACAGATCACATGCTGCCCGTCTAACAAGGGTCTGTACTGAGTGAATACATTCCATAAGCTTCTGCTGAGGACAAACAGAATAGTGCTCAAAAAAGCATGCAGAATCATCCTCTAACAGCCACACCAGAGACTCCACCTGATCAGCACTGAACGGGGGAGAAAAATCATCACCGGTCTTTGGAACACAGGACAGGGCTAGCTCAGCACATATTTGGATCAAAGGCTGCACATACCTAAACATACAGCCCTGGTCAACCAGGGAGTGGGCCAAACGGATGATCTCAAGCAGCTGGTCATTGGTCCACTCTTTCAGTGTCTGGCGGAGATACTCCCAACTCTTTGACGCCAGCAGAGCAGAATAAGAAATCACATTAGGATTCATTCCAGCAAAGCCAACAGAACCAAGATGGTTCCTCTGTGCAACCACTTCTGGTCAGGGATGGCCTTGGTTTCTGTCATAAACCAGATATGACCAGAACTGTGTGACTGCGACAGAGTAAACCAAACATAAGTAGGTGAAAGTAAGTGATTTTATTAAGATAAATGCATATAATGTGAATACACCACCAATACCAGAGTAAGAAAACAAAACAACAGTGTCAACAAACCAACCAGTATATATAACAAAGGGGATACCAGAATCGTAGTCAAGCCAGGCCAGGATCATAAACAGGAGGTCAGCAGATGGGGGAAAAAGGGATCAGGTTGCAGGACAAGGTTCCAGGGATGCAGGAATAGACAGGATCAGGTACAACAGGATCAGGATAACAGGATGCAGGATGCAGGCTGGGGGTCTAAAGGACAAAACCAAGGCAAAAATGTGAGTGCTTATAGGCCTGTGATTGGCCTCAAGTGACACCTGATTGCAGGAAGTGCTACCTGCTCCACACTGCCAGGATCCATCCGCTGGTGGACCTCAGTACTGCAGCCCAAAGATGACATAACATCAGCAGGGAAAAGCTCTCCTGACAGTTCCAAACTGGCAGGAGACACCTGCTGGTGGACCTCAGTACTGCATGCCAAAAGACAGATATTACTAGCGGATGGAACATTTCCTGACAAAATCACTGTGTCAATGGATTACGATCTCGGCTTCCATGAGGAGGGGTCTCCTCTGGTGGTCGAAAGAGGACCTAATCTCAAAAGCTCATCTTCTTCAATGTCCCTCCTGGACCATTCTTACCACCGATGCAAGCTTGATGGGGTGGGGAGCACACTGCGATCATCTTGCGGTACAAGGGAGGTGGGACGTCCCCACAAAGGAGGTAGTCTCCAATGTCTTGGAACTATGGGTGGTCTGTCTAGCCCAAGTGAGTCTGGAAGAACATCTGCACCAGAAACAAGTCCTAGTACATCTGGACAAGTGGAGTCCATTATGTTGTGGCTGGAGAGAAATCTGTTGGATCTGAAGGCGGTTTACCTTCCGGGCCATCTGAATCAAGAGGCAGATTATCTGTCTCGTTTTCAAGACAACAAAGAATGGTCTCTTCAACCTTCGATGTTCAATTGGATCAGGAGCCTGCAGAAATCAACTTTTTGCCTCTCCAATGAATTCCAAATTGCCAAGATTTCTCTCCCGCCTGCCTCATCCCCGCTCAGAAGCAGTAGATGCCCCCTCGAGCCCATGGCATTGCAAGAAGGCTTATGCGTTTCCTCCCAGACCCTTGATTTCAAAGTTTCTACTCAGATTGACGAGGGAACCAGTCAGAGTTGTGGCTATTCTTCCTTACTGGCCAAGGATGCCATGGTTCCCCCGAGCAATGGGCCTCAATATGTGTCCTCCGCTCAAGATTCCGGTATTTCCACAGCTCCTCTCCCAAGGGAGATTTTTGCATCCAGCTCCTCATAAGCTGAACCTACATGTTTGGATGTTGAAAGGGAGAAGTTCCAGTTCTTAGGGTGTTCTGCAAATGTGATTTCTAGTCTTCTTAAGGCCAGAAAACCCTCCACAAATTATGTTTATTCAAAAATATGGAATAAATTCAAGTAAATAAATTCTTGTAGCAGACAAGTGTTCGGATCCTACAATGCCATACACTGCACTGCTCTTGGATTTTTTACAAACCGGCTTAGACCTTGGTCTTAGTCTCAGTTCATTTAAAGTTCAGATGGCATCTATTTCGGCAGCTATCCAGAAAAGATGGGCAGAAGACGCACTCATCATTCAATTTTTCAGGGCAGTCAAAAAAACTCATCCTCCAAGAAAACGATCCTTTCCTACTTGGGATCTGCCCTTTGTACTGGACTGTCTGATGGCTCAGCCTTTCATCCCAATAGAATCCGCTTCCTTATGGAACCTTCCGCTCAAGACAGTATTTCTAATTGCAGTGACTTCAGGGAAAAGGGCCTCGGAATTACAAGCTTTAGGGGCAGAAGAAGAGCACATATCTTTCTTTCAGGATAGGGTGGAACTATGGACAGTTCAGGGATTTGTCCCAAAAGTCCCTTGTCGGCCCACTCTCTCGGAAGCCTGGGCACTGCCTACCTTTGCAGAGGCACTCTTGGGGTCACTACAAGAATTGAACATCTCCAAGGTGTTAAGATGCTACCTGCAAGTCACAAGCCCCTTTAGAGCTTCAAACTATTCATACTGCCTTGGGGCAGGAATAAAGGGAAGGAAGCCACATCAAGAACTATCGCTTCCTGTATTTGTAAACTGATCCAAAAAGTGTATAGGGCTAGATCTGTCATGATCAGGGGTCAGGCTCGAAAACCAATTGCTATAGCAGTTGCAGGACTACCACTAACCAGCAGAATAGGTACACAGGCAGTCACCCTGGCAGAGGACACAGGCTCATCTGAGGTGTGGAGTCTAAGTAATAACCCGTTTTCACCAGAGCTCCTGATGGTGGAGATGGATTTAGCTGCATGTTAGTACCGGGTCGCGGTCCTCAGGATCGCCCCACCAGGAGGTGAGCAAGCTGGGGTTCAGTAGCGGATGAGCAGGTAAGGATCAAACAGAAGCGTGGTCAGTAAGCAAGCCAAAAGGTCAGTAACGAGTTGTTGCAGGTTGGGATCAGGCAGAAGCGTAGTCGTGGAACAAGCCAAGGGTCGATAACGAGCAGTAGCAAGTATAAACGGCAGCAGGGAAGACAGAAGCGAGATACAGGCTGGAGATAGCCCAATATTCTGGCAAGGAGAAAGTGCAGAGACATGACTTATATCAGGAAGTTCATGGGAGGAGCAAAGAGTTCAAGGTTCAGCTGAAATCAAGGTAAAAGACAGGGTTGTCTAAAGGATCTGACAAGGCACGTTCCAGCATCTCAGATAGCTCAATGAGAAGATTCCTTGCCAGACACAGCTGAGGTCCCAGGTTCAAGACCAGGTCCTGACAGGATCCTCCGGTGGTAAAAGCCAACTCAACGAGGGCAGTCTCTTCATCATGGGCGGCAAGAGCTAAGTCTCTCTAGAAACCATTTGCAAAGCGGCCACGTGGTCATTTACAAACACGTTCATGCGTCATTACAGAATCGATCCAGGAGCACTCACTTCAGTGGAGTTTGGGAGAGTCGCGATTGCATGTCGCGATTGCATCAGCTCTCACATTTCCTTAATAAAATTTTCTTTATGAGCAGTACCCACCCTGGTTTTAGCTATTTATTGTATCACAGGTATGCTGCCATGGAGACACAAGGAAAAAGGAAAATTGTTTCATACTTACCGTCATTTTCCTTTCCTGGTGCCTATCCATGGCAGCATACATGCCCTCCCATGGTATTCAATATAATAGGAGAATGCTGGGGGGGGGGGGGGGGGGTATGACTGTCACTTTTATAATGTAGGGGAGGGGAGGACTCCAGGGGCGGAGCTTATCACAGGTATGCTGCCATGGATAGGCACCAGGAAGGGAAAATTACGGTAAGTATGAAACAATTTTCTGTTTTCTATGAAGGTATGATAAAATAAATTTGATAGTGATAAGTGTGCAGGATAAAACAAATATTAGTGTTAAATACTTGTATTATGACATTTTTGGTACTACAGCTCCCACCGAGTATTCTTAAAGAGAAAATTGCAATTAAAATAAGTACTGTATTTATTGGCGTATAACACACACTTTTTTCCCCTTAAAATCAGGGGAAAATAGTGGGTGCGCATTATACGCCGATCCCCGCCAATCTCCCGCTGATTGCGAGGAAAGTAGCGAGCAGAGCCGAGATACACAAAGCCGAGTGTATTTTGGCTAGACTCGGCTCCTCTTGCAGCCTCGCAGTCAACCTCCACTGATTGCGAGAGGAGCGAGCGCCTCCGACATACAGAACGTCAAGTGTACTTCGGCTAGACTCGGCTCCTCTCGCAGTCCCGCCCCTGACTGTGAGCAGAGCCGTCTTTCTGTATGTCAGCAGCGCTCGCTCCTCTCCTCTCGCAATCAGTGGAGATGGGCGAGACTGTGAGCAGAGCAGAGTCTAGCCTAAGTACACTAGGCTTTGTGTATCTCGGCTCCGCTTGCTCCTCTCCGCTCAGCTCGACGCCAACTTTAAATCATGGCAATGCTGCAAAAAGACTAGCAATGCTGTAAAGGCACTGGGCAAGGCTGCAGATGGACACTGATAAGGCTGCATTGATGGGCATTTAAATGTAAGTTTTTTTCCTTAAAATTCCCTCATAAACTTGGGGTGTGTGTTATACGCCGATAAATACAACTTCTTCTGTATAAAGCTTTAAAATGTCATATAGAGATTATCTGTAACATACTGTTCCAGTGGTCTTCTGTAGTTCAGTGGTTGAAATGATGTTCTCAAATTCTTTATCGTTGATTAAAGCCTTCAGCGTGGCCTAAAATTGAACAAAGCATAATTTTAATTGTCAACTATGTAAATACCAGCATTAAATATATAAAAAAAGAAGGGCAAAACAATTTATTAGGTAGTTACTGTTCAGTGAAATAACAAAGAAATAATGGTATACAAATATACAGCCTACTTTATCGGTGCTGCTTTTGCAGACCTCATTTAAAAAAATGCTAGTTGCCTGGATGCTGCACTGACTTACTAGAAAGTACATGTATGAGCACTATGGTTTGCCTCTTTCTTTTGAGCTTGAGATAGATATCCTATGTAGTCAATTTCATCCAATAATGTGGCTGTGAAGATGGGTCTTGTGGTTCCTCTGATTGATTTAATATACAAGCTGGAACAGATTGCAGACGTTCTCCGAGTCCTGCTGCCTGCCAACATGCTAAATTGATCTTTGTGGTGAGGGTCAGCTTCTGGAGGTGAGCAATTACCCTAGGGGAATGTGTAGGATTGTGTCTTTTCAGCTGAAGCACACTTTCATTGAAGAAGCATGATTTTGTACTAAAATAGGATTTAGGTTTTTCTTCACTGAGGACTATTTACACTTTTTTAACAATTTGTGTTCTGTTTTGGGTGACATCTGAGTAGTTTTGGATAAATTATTGTTGTCATTTTTATACACACATATTTACAGATTTTTCATGGTGATTTTTATTGCAATGCTTTATATGACATGCATAGGTCGAAATGTAGTTTAGAGCACAGCACTTTATATGCAGTCTGACAATTTTAAGTGATTCAGGGTGCATGCGGTTATGATTAGGAATACATAGGGGCTGTTGCGCAAATTATTTTTTGATCACGTTACTAGAAAGTACATTTGGTTGTACATAACATAATCCAGACTCTTTTACATTATGTAATTCTGGGCCCTGAATTCTGTGCATTACAAAAGTCTATACTTTATTCACTGATCTCTGCATTACACACTTCCTTACATACTCCTGACACCTGCACCCTGTGTATTACATGCGCCTATATCCTGCACTCTGTGTATACATACTTCTGACCACTGCACTCTGTACACTGAGCTGTGCACTACATACTCCTGGCTCTTTCACTCTGTATGTTACATACTTCTGACCACCTGTGTGTTAAAATAATTCTTACCCATACACTTGGAGTATTAAATTCTTCTGACCACTGCACTCTGTATACTGGATGATCCATAACAAACCCAACCCTGCATTCTGTGGGTTACATAGTTTTGATCATGACATGTGCGCTGGACTGTATGTTACATACTTACGACCCCTGCATGGAGGGAACTACATTTTTCTGTATGGTAAATAACCCAGAACCTTAAAAAGCAGTTGCAGCACCATAAAATTAAACTCCTTCTAATGTAATGGAATTGCAGCATCAGGAATGAGACATCTTACAATTCTTTTGTACAAATCCAACCACAATGAAAATGCTACCACTCTCCAGCTACATAGTACTTAATATGGAAAAAGACAAAAGTCTATCTGGTTCAACCAATGGAGAAAAAAAAAAAAGAAAACCTCCATATACACAATCCTATACCCACAGTTGATTTACTTTGTGCCCTTCATACTCCTGACCACAGGTACAAAATCTTTGTTGTTTATTAAGTTCCCCTCCCCCAGAAAACATATGTTCATTGCATTGCATTCTCCTGACCCCTGAACTCTCATGCATACTACACAATTGGCTGTGAATTACATACTCCTTGCTCTTGCAATCCTGTGCATTTCATACTTTGGATTGCTTCACACTGGGCTGTATGTTCCATACTTCCTACAACTACACTTTGTACTCTGTGCTTCATACTCCTTATCCCTGCACTCTATATACTGAACTGTCTGTTACATACTCCTGCCTTCTGCACTTTGTGAGTTACATACTCTTGATCTACAATACATACTGTTGAGTCTGGCACTATATGTTGTATGTCAAATATTCCTGATCTTTGTTCTATATACAGTACATTATATTGTACATTAGATACTTCTGAGTCCTGATGAAAGTGTCCATGGTCTCAACAGTTGCTGGCTGCTAGGTGCCCCCCCTATTATTTTAATGAAGTCCGTCTTTCAAGTTGGGTCAAAGTTTTAGTTCTATATTCTGTTTGCAGAAAAGTATATACTGTATGATGAAAGAGTAATTTTTCAGAAATATTTATGCTGAGGCTGAGATGTGTGTCCATGAGACAGTTAATTGTAGTAAACAAACAGAACTGTACTCTATAAAATCAGTTTCTTGGTGTACATTAAGGGGCAGTAATTAACCCCTTCCCAACTGCCGCACGCCAATATACGTTGGCAGAATGGCACGGGTGGGCAAAAGGGCGTACAGGTATGTCCCTTTTAAGATTCTGAATTTTTGGCGTGCGTGCTCGCCACATGCTCCGTGACCATGGGTCCCATAGTTTAAAACTGCAATTTATTGTATTAAAATTAACAATGTATCACTCTCAGTTCAGAATAGGAACACATGTACGAAGTAGTATAGATCCTCTGGGCCGGCCTCCCGCCGTCCCAAACTCCACCCTACGTGTTACGTCACAGCACGCATGATTTCTTCAGGGGTAGGGGTCAAGTGAATATTGCTCCTCTATTATAACACTATACCGCTGTTACGGGTGTCAATCTATATTACTGCAACTATACATCACTCCAACTTTATACAGCATATAGGCTCACTACTTGTCATCTTCAACATCAAAGAAATAAAAATATACTAAAAATGTCAAACAAATAAATACTATAATACTATTTTATTAATGAAGCTGCATTTACATAAAAATATCCTTAAACACCTTAAATTGAAATCAGTACCATGGATAAAAAAAGAAAATAGACCCCCTAGAGAAGAGATGCAGTTTCTGGTGGTGTCAACACTAAACATATGGGATGGTTTGGTGAAAAGGGGAATAGGATCCACCTATGTGGGCCCAATCACACCCCTCTTCTCCCACCCTGAATTCTTACCAGCAAAGGACCCTATGGCCTTCCTGAAATTGCAGAGAAGGGAGGATACAAGCATTATACAGATAATGGAGAATGGTAGAATCCCCCGGTTGGAAGCCCTGGGAAGAGAGCATGAAAAGAAGTGGATGCAATACAAGCAACTTCAAAAATGTATAGCTGCCCTTAAAAGAAAGGGGACACTGGATAGAACACCGACCCCACTGGAATTATTATTTTTGCAAGAACAGAAACCAATACATAACCTATCTAATGTATATAAATATCTAATAGTAAAGAACCAGAACTAAGTTATATTAAAAAAAATGGGAAAATGAATTAGGGATAGATATCCCCAGAGCCAACTGGGACAAAGCAATTACATTAACACATAAGATGTCAATCTCTAGTATGCATCAAGAAAGGAATTATAAATTATTGGTGAGATGGTATAGGTGTCCAAAGGATATGCACAGAATTAATCCAGACACTTGTTGGAGGTGTCAACGGGAAGTAGGTATGTCACATATTTGGTATTTCTGCCCAGAGATTCAGAAATTCTGGAAGAAAATATATAAAATATATCGAGATATAATGGTGAGTAATTTACAACCAGATGTATTGGTTTCTATACTATCTATGATTCCGGAATCAGTTAAGAAAATAAAGAAAGATATATTAAAACACTTTTTAACAGCAGCAAGAATGGTTATAGCAAGAAAATGAAAAAATTAGATAGCACCCTCAGTAGAGGAATGGATAGTAGAGATGGACGAGATGCGTTTCCTGGAGGAGAGAATTGTGATCAAGAAAGATCTGAAAAGGCAGATAATGTTAATATGGCAAAAATGGGACGAATATAAAGAAACAACATCGTTACTTTCAGTACGATAGGACGATAGCTCAAATTAAGATAGAGGAGCAGGGGATATAGAGGAAAAAGGGTTTGGTTTAAAGTGGGGGGATAGGGGCCTTTTTTCTTTTTTTAATGAATGAGTGTGATAGGGAAAGATAATCAGAAAGGTTACATATGGATATTGAAATGTAAATAATATTGGAGTGAAAATAGATTGTAATCCGATAATATTGTGAAATGGAGAATGGATTGATAAATGTTGGATGAGAAAAATTGTAAAAAAAATGTTTTGTTAAATAAAGATTAAAAAAAAGAAAACAAAAAAAATCCCTTAAACTGAGCCACCCCAATCTAGGGTTGCTAGAATTAACTAAGCCTTAGTGAGAACCAAAAATAAAATCAGTTAAAGTACCAGTATGTGTCCTAGTACCATCTAATGGTCAGTAACATAAAGTGATATAAATGATATGCTTATCACAGATATAATTAATGGAAACAAATATCCAAAAATTGTTTTAAAATATATTAAAAAATTAGACATTACAAATTAAAAAAAAAAGTCCCTATTATTATATATAATGGTATTGTATATTAATGTTAGACATTCAAATCGATTTTAAATTCTATCAGATAAAAATAATAATAACTAAATTAATGTATAGGGGTTAAAGATTAATTTTTATAGATCAAAAATAAAAAATCACTAATACATTTTAATTGTTTTAATCGTGATTTTTAACTTTTGATATATTATATAAAAAAAAAAAAATAATGTAATCTTTATGTAACTGCTATACATACATTTTTTAACAGAAAAGTTTATTGAAGTTTCAAGCAGAATAGTAAAGAACAGAAATACAGTGGTACATTCTCATTGACCGCACATTAGTTACCAATTTACATTATAAGCCTTACAGTATAGGGTGGAAGCTTGGCGTGCGTACATCAGTGAAAAGGAGACTATTTCCCGGGGCACAATACATCAACCAGGAATTTTATGAGAAGGAAGAGAAAATATTCCATTATCCCTGGAGGGGGGGGGGGGGGGTGGAGGGGGTGAAAGGCAGGTAGAGTGGGTAGAAGGAGGACCTGCGGGGGGGGGATCAGGAGGAGCACGGAGGGTGGGGGGGATGGAGGAAGTTTCAATTCCATCTCAGCTGGATTTTACCAACAGTAAGCAGTGTGTGCAGTTCCGTAAATATATCTAGTGTGCCAGTTTACTCATCACTTATCAGTTATGCTTCTGTGTTTTCCGAGTCCTCTCCCAGAGGCAATGGTCTCTCACGGACCCAAGCCGCCCATAGTTTGTCGAACTTCTTAGGCCAATTATTACCCAAGTAGGTCAGCACCCCTGTCTCGTACCTCTGTGAAGCGAGATGGGTGGGGAGATGGTGGATCCCGTACGTACTCTAGCCCTCGGAGAACTGTACACAGTGCCTGAACCCACGAGATAAAATTAGGTCCAAAGCCAAACTGACGTAGGACCTCCCACAGGTAAACCCACTCCATCGAATCAAATGCCTTTTCGGGATCAAGGGAAGCAACCAGATCCGATGGAGTGAGATAGTCGGAGGATGCCATATCAGTTCCCTTGCTGGGCATAAATCCTGTCTGATCTTCGTGTATCAGGGTTAAGATAACTTTTTTTACTCTATTGGCCAGGACTTTTAGTAAATAACTTAACATCAACGTTAAGCAGAGCTATAGGTCTATATGATGTGCACTGTTCTGGGTTCTTACCTGGCTTGGGTATTACAACAATGATTGCCTCTGCCATGGAGGTGGGAAGGGCTCCCTCCTCCAAGGCCTTGGCCATCACGTTGCGCAGTCTAGACAGTAATTGTTCACTGTATTGTTTATAAAACTCTGTCAGCAGGCCATCTGCCCCAGGGGTTTTCCCACTCTGAAGGCTACCCAGCGCATGTTGCACTTCCTTGAGGATTATCGGTCTATCCAGGCTGTCCCTAGCAGCCTCAGTGAGCCTGGGAAAGACAATCCTATCCAGGTACAGTCCCAGTTCTTCCATTGGGTATGTTATCCTAGTAGAGTATAGGGATTTATAATAAGAGGCAAATTGATCATTGATGGCCTGTGGGTCAATTATAACCACCCCATGGTCATATCTTAAGCGGGCTATAGTAGTGGCCGGTTGTTCTTTCTCTAGCCATGCTAGGAGGTGCCCCGTTTTTTTTCCCCCTGTTCAAAAATGTGCTGAGTTTGTGCTAATTGGTGGTTTTCTGACCTTAGTGACTCTCAGGAGAACTACTTTGCGAAAGGCAGCCTGCATATCTAGACGGGTGATTGGGTTTTTAGAGAGGATATACTGGGACTCCAGGGCACTCGCCCTGTTTTCGGCCTCTTCTATAGTAATAGCTGCATTTCTGCGGGCTCTAGATATAGAGGACTGACAGCAACCCCTGACGTATGCCTTAAAGGCATCCCATGTCGCCTCCGAGGAGGCCGTGTGGTCATTCAACCGCCAGTATTCAGAGAGGAGGGTTGCCATCTCGAAATTCTATGGTGGGGTCCAAGATCCAATACCGGGAGAGTCGCCACACTCTCTCAGAATGCGGAATCGACGTTTGGAGGTAGCAGAGCATGGGGGCATGATCCGATAAGCCCCTTGGGAGGATCTCAATTTTTATTACCTTTGGCAAGAGACCCAACTGGCATATACCAGGTCTATTTGTGAGAGAGAACGATATGAGGCAGACTGGCAGGTGAAGGCTTGACACGTAGGGTGCCTTCATCTTCAGACGTCTGTCCGTCCATACAGAGATGCCCACTTGGACAAAGGGGATTCCGCGGCGGTGCCAGAGGTCAATTTATCTAGGGTAGGACTCTGAAGCACGTTGAAATCCCCTGCTATAATAATATTATCCGTTGCATATTTAGCTATAATAGGGACCAGATTTTTCAACAATGAGATGGTAGCAGGCGGAGGTATGTAGATTCCCGCAATTAACAGTTCAAGAGTATGTAGATAGAATTGCATGCAGTAGCACATACCTTCCCCCTGGGTCAGTTTTAACATTTAGAAGTTCGAAGGTCAGGGATTTATGTACCAGGACACTCACTCCTCTGGCGTAATCTGAGTAAGTAGCGTGGTAATAGTGTCCCACCCATGGCTTTTTTAGACTCAGAACCCAGGGATTGTTTCACTTTATCGTTGAGACCCCTGACATTCCACAAAAGCAGTCGTAAGGGGGCCATGTATCAATCAATTGAAAGGTACCTATCGGATATTCACTCATCCTATGACTCAGGGGTGACAGTCTCTCCTTCAACATCCACATTGTTGAAGCATAACCGCCTACCAACCCACCACTCAACCTCTGTCTAGGCACATCTTGCACGTCAAATGAACGGGACCACTGCATTAAGCAAGCTAAAAAAAAAAAAAAAAAAAAGAGAGAAAACAAAGATACTTAACTAAACCCTATAACCCCCCCCCCCCCACCCCACACATCCATGTAGAAAAGAGATATCAAAAAGAACCTCATGGAGTATTTTATCCCCCAACTTTCAGAACATACAACCCCAATGTAGATCAGGAGATTCACCTATGGGGGGCGTGTAACAGGCTGTAAATTGGAGACCCTATACAGTCAAATTGCATGATCATCGCAGTTCGCACCCACGTGTCAGGTATGGCTTAGCCCTTCCTTCTCTTGGCTGGTCGCTCAGCTGTCGGCTAATTGCCAGCTCTCTTCTCTCTCCACAGTTACCAGCTATTCCTGATGATGCTTGTATGACCTGCCTACTTAAAGCCTTCCAGCTCACTTCACTGCCTTCGCCTTGGTCACATCACTGAAACCATCTCTTGCTGTTTGTTTAAAGACTGGCTTGCTGACATCCCTTCTGGCTCCTTATCCTGCTTGCTGTGCTCTACTTGGATCCATGACTTCTGGCCTGGCTGACGACCCGATCTGGTTACTGTACTCTGGCTATGCTTGACTACGCTTTTTCTATTTACCTTTTTATTTTTATTAATAAACAAGTGTGATTTAATTGTACTTCTGTATCAGCCTGATTCATGGTTTCTGACAATAGCCGAAGGCCATGAATTCAGAAGATAGTCAATCCACTTGTTGGTAAGATTTTTTCCAGATTGGATGAGCAAGATCACCGCATGGATCAGTTTGCCATGGGGTTACAAATGCTCCTGAATTGCATGGCTCACCTGGAATCCCCCACGGTGGCTGCTCCGGTACAACCTGAGTCGCAGGCCATCCCTGCTGTTGCGCCAGTCTCTGTGCAGGCACTCGCCTCGAGTATTACCTCTATAAGAGGTATGTCTGGTTCTGCTCCGCTTCCCCAGCGATTTGGGGGTGATCCAGTTCAATCCAGAGGGTTTCTCAATCAGGTTGAGATATACTTCGAGATGCTGCCCCAGGCATTTCCCACGGACAGAAGCAAAGTAGGTTTCGTGATATCTTTGCTTTCTGAGAGAGCCTTGGCATGGGCTAACCCTCTATGGGAGACGCAAAAACCTGTTGTCTTTAGTTACCCTCAGTTTGTGGCCTCCTTTAAAAGGGTTTTTGACGTTCCCGCACGCTCCGCTTCTGCTGCCAAGTGCCTCATGTCCATCAAACAGAGTACGAGAACTGTTGCAGACTACGCCATTGAATTCCGTATTCTGGCAGCAGAGGTTGCTAGGAACAATGAGGCCCTCGTGGCTTTTTCTCATGGTCTCTCGGATTCCATCAAGGATGAGATAGCAGCCCGAGATATACCCACTGAGCTGGAGAGCTTGATCTCGTTTGCCATCCTCATTGACTCCAGACTCAGAGAAAGACTTTCTCTTAAGGAGCGCTTGCGGAAGCCTCCTGTACGTTTGCCTCCGAGCTTTGTAGTCCCACCTATGCCTCCTTCACCTCCCATGCCTCCTGGTACCGAGTTGGTCAGTGAAGATGGACCCATGCACCTGGGCTTCACGCGTCTCTCTGCGGATGAGAGAGCCTTTAGGAGGAGGGAGAGATCGTGCCTTTATTGTGGCCAGGCAGGTCCCTTTTTGCAGTTCTGTCCTACCCGTCCAGGGAACGCCCGAACCTTGAGGTCCTGTCATGGACAGACCTTAGGTGGCGTGGTTTCATCCCCAGTTATCCAGAAAGATAAGCCACTGGTTTTGGTCACCCTTTCTTGGGCTGAGTCGTCCATCAAAATACAGGCTCTAATGGACTCTGGGGCAGCAGGCCTGTTCATTGATGCTGCATCTGTTCCGCAGCACTAGATTCTGCTACAGCTGCGTGACACTCCACTTGCCATTGAGGCTCTTGATGGGAGACCTTTACAGCCTGCCCATGTGACTCATAAGACGGTTCCATTGTCCATGGCCGTAGGGGCTCTTCACCATGAGATAATCCAATTCCAAGTTATTTCCTCACCCAGGTTTCCTCTGGTTATTGGTTATACTTAGTTACAGAGGCACAACCCCTCTTTTGATTGGCTCCGTGCTGAGGTTCTCTCCTGGTCACCACAATGCAGTGAGACATGCTTCCTCAAGGTATCCAAGGTCCTGTGCACCTCTTCACTCCCCTCCCTGCCGGAGGAGTACCATGATTTTAGCGTTGTCTTTGATAAAGGTCAAGCTGGTAATTTGCCTCCACACCGGTCTTATGATTGCGCAATTGACCTTCAACCTGGTGCCATACCTCCTCGTGGCCGGGTTTACCCTTTGTCGGTCTTGGAGAATAAGGCCATGGAGGAGTATGTTGCGGACGCACTTTGTCGAGGTTTCATCCACAAATCCTCGTCTCCTGCTGGTGCTGGGTTCTTCTTTGTGAAAAAGAAGAGAGGTGAAATGAGACCTTGTATAGATTATAGGGGTCTCAGTCGTGTCACGATTAAGAATGCCTACCCGATTCGAGTTATTTGACCGCCTCAAGGGAGCAACAGTTTTTACGAAGCTTGACTTCAGAGGGTCATACAATCTCATGCGCATTAAGGAGGATGACGAGTGGAAAACTGCGTTTAATACCAGAACAGGCCATTATGAATACCTGGTAATGCCTTTTGGCCTTTGTAACGCCCCGGCAGTTTTCCAGAAATTTATTAACGATGTCCTCCGAGATATGTTGCAGTTGTGTGTGGTGGTTTATCTCAATGATATCCTCATATTTTCCAAGTCCCTGGAGAGCCACCACACAGATATCTGTCGTGTGCTTCAGAAACGAAGAGAGAACAATCTCTATTGTACACTGGAGAAGTGCGAGTTCCATCGTGAACAGGTAACATTCCTGGGCTATGTCATTTCCACTGCTGTTTTTTTCGATGGAACCAGAGAAACTTTCGGCAGTCCTACAGTGGCCTCGACTCGTGGGTTTATGTCCTCTGCAGCGTTTCCTGGGCTTTGCCAACTACTATCAGAAGTTTATTCATAACTTTTAATCTATGGTCAAGCCCCTGACTGATATGACCAGAAAGGAAGGTAACCCACAGAGTTGGTCTCCGGAGTCCATTAAGGCCTTTGAGACTCTCAAGGCTGCCTTTGTTTCTGCTCCTGTGTTGGTACATCCTGATCCTACATTGCCTTTTATCCTAGAAGTTGATGCTTCTGAGACTGGAGTTGCCGCCCTTCTGTCTCAACGTCCTAACTCTGAGAGCACTATGCATCCGTGTGGCTTCTTTTCCAAGAAATTGTCACCTGCTGAGTGCAATTACTGAGATTGGTGACAGAGAGCTTTTGGCGATCATTTTAGCCCTGAAAGAATGGAGACATCTCCTTGAAGGTACCACTGTGCCTGTTCTTATTCTTACTGACCCTAAGAATCTTACATTCTTGTCTGAGGCTAAGTGACTCTCTCCCAGAAGGGCGCAATGGGTTCTTTTCTTGTCGAGCTTTAATTACATTGTCTCATTCTTACCCGGTACTAAGAATGTAATAAGAAAAAGGGCTGATGCCTTGTCACAACAATTTTCTTCCACTTCCAAGTCGGAGTCGGTTCCAGTTTCGATGATTCGGTTTGCACCAGTCTTACTTCTCCTTTGGGTGACAAAATTCTTGCTGCTCAGGTCCATGCTCCTCCTGATAAACCTTGTGACCGCTGCTTTGTCCCAGAGAGTCTCTGTACTGCTGTGCTCCAGACTTACCATTCTCCCAAGGCAGCTGGCCATCCTGGGAAGAATCAACTCATTTGGGCCATTTCCCAACAATTCTGGTGGCCTAGTCTACGGGCTGATGTTACTGCCCTCGTAGCTGCCTGTTCCGTGTGTGCTCAGAGTAAGACTCCACCACACCTTCCAGTGGGCCTTCTACAACCCATACCCAATGAAGAGAAGCCCTGGACTCACCTGTCTATGGATTTCATTGTGGAGTTGAGCAACTCCCAAGGCAACACTGTTATCCTTATGGTGGTTGACCGGTTCTCAAAGATGTGTCATTGTTTTCCACTTAAGAAGTTGCCCACCTCTAAGGAACTGGTTTCCATTTTTTCTCGGGAGATCTTTCGCTTACATGGGCTACCCAAGGTGATTGTCTCGGACAGTGGCAGTCAGTTTGTCTCTTGGTTCTGGCGAGCCTTTTGCACACAGTTGGGAATCCAGCTTGCGCTCTCTTCTGCGTATCACCCGCAGACTAATGGGGCCGCAGAACGAGCCAATCAGTCCTTGGAGAAATTCCTATGTTGCTATATTTCTGACCATCATATCAACTGGTCTGACCTATTACCTTGGGCAGAGTTTGCTCACAACAGTGCCTTGAATTCTGCCTCCCGATTGTCTCCATTTATGGCGAATTATGGTTTCCAACCTTCCATGTTGCCTGACTCGTTTGTTCTGCAGAGTATTCCTGCGTTAGAGGAGCATCTCCATGGACTTCGTTCCACTTGGGTACAAGTCCAGGAGGCTTTGCGTCATGCTAATGATAGGTACAGACTCCATGCTGACCGCAGAAGTCTGCCTGCACCTCCCTACCAGGTTGGGGACAGGGTCTGATTGTCATCTCGCAACCCCCCGGCTTCGTTTTCCATCACTGAAGTTTGCACCTCGGTTTATTGGGCCTTTCCGTATCCTTCGCAGGATTAGCCCAGTGGCTTATACGTTGGACCTTCCTCCTAGTCTGAGCATCTCAAATGTGTTTCATGCCTCCTTATTGAAACCGTTGGTCTGTAACCGATTTAATACCTCGGTGCCACATCCTCACCCTATTCAGGTTGAGAAGTATGAGGAGTATGAGGTACAATCCATTGTTGACTCCCGTAGGTTTCCTGGGCGCATACAGTACCTGGTGCATTGGAAGAGGTACGGTGCGTAGGAACGCTCCTGGGTTTCATCCTCTGAAGTACATGCCCCTGTCCTCCTCCGCGAGTTCCATAGACGGTTTCCCCTCAAGCCCGGTGGCCCTTCGAGGGAGAGGGGTCATTGAGGAGGGGGTACTGTCAGGGCTGGCTTAGCTCTTCCTTCTCTGGGCTGGCCGCTCAGCTGTCGGCTAATTGCCAGCTCTCTTCTCTCTCCACAGTTACCAACTGTTCCTGATGATGCTCGTCTGACCTGCCTACTTATAGCCTTCCAGCTCACTTCACCTCTGCCTTCTACTTGGTCACATCACTAGAAACCATCTCCTGCGGTTTGTTTAAAGACTGGCTTGCTGACATCTCTTCTGGCTCCTTATCCTGCTTGCTGTTGCTCTACTTGGATCCCTGACTTTTGGCCTGGCTGACTACCCGATCTGGTTACTGGACTCTGGCTATGCTTGACTACGCTTTTTCTATTTACCTTTTTATTTTTATTAATAAACAAGTGTGATTTAATTGTACTTCTATCTCAGTCTGATTCATGGTTTCTGACAGAAGAAGACCCCCGAAGTAGGAAGAAGACCACCAGACGGCGGCGACAACGAAGGAGAAAGCCGGACTCCTCCGCTAGCAAAAGAGCGGCAAAAGAGCAGAAGATAGATGAGGAGCCTGGCGAGAAGACCCCCAAAGTCGGAAGAAGACCCCTGGAGCTGCCCAATAAACTACTTTAAAAACCTGTGTTGTGTGTTTTTTTTATTGACACTTTTCCCCCCAGGTGAATGGGTAGGGGTTATGATGTACCCCATACTCATACCCATAGGGTGAGGGGCCGGGATAGGGGGGCCCCCTTATGAAAGGGAGCTCCCAGATTCTGATAAGCCCCCCACCCACAGACCCCGACAACCAACGGCCAGGGTTGTCGGGAAGAGTCCTCATCAACATGGGGACAAGGTGCTTTGGGGTGGGGGGGCCTGGTATGGTTCGGGGGGCGCTTCCTGACCTGTCGGGCTGCATGCTTGGATAAGGGTCTGGTATGGACTTTGGGGGGACATAGGGGTTACCTTTAAAAGCCATACCAGGCGACAGGGCTCGCAAGGTGTCAATCTCACCGGTGGAGGTGGAGACATTGACTTCCTTCCCTAGTCCCGTCGTACCTGAAGTTACATTCAAAATTAACAGACTTTAGTCTGTGTGTGGGCTAATCCGTTCATTTGGAAAGTCCGGCGGACCGCTGCCAAAAGTCCGGCGGATTTTCCGCCGCACTTAGTCTGCCAGAGAAGTCTGTTTGTGCGTGGGCAAGTCCACTCGTTCGGAAAGTCAGACGGACCTCCTCTGGAAAGTCCGACGGACCTCCTCTGGAAAGTCCGGCGGATTGTCCGTTGGACTAAGACCGCCAGATGGTCCAATCGTGTGTACGCGGCAAGAGGGACAAAAGCGCTAATTCCTGGCTAGCGTAAAATGCATAAACCACCTTACCCAAATAAGAAGCTTCAAGCTGTCCATAGATAAATAGAGTTTCCCTGTATGGCCATTCCCACTCGACAGAAGTCAGTCTAATAATCAACAAAAAAAAGTATACCACGCTAAATGCTAAAAAATTACATACAGGTAATAGATACAGGTGATACACTGGTAACAATTAATAAAATGAATAAAACAGTCCCCAGAGAAAAAAAGGTGCTCGTGCTAGTGGAAAAGTATCCAATGCTGTGACTTGAATAATAGATGGATGATTCCGTGCTTCTTAAGTGCTTAAATAGGGTGCCCCCCCGTTGGATGTGCACTCACCCCTGGGAGTGGACCAACTATCACTAGTTAGGTCAAATGCGTGTGTGGGGTGACCCCTGTGGATGTCCTCTGGTCTGATGATTAGCTGCGGTGAATATTCCTCATATAAGGTAACTTCCTGAGGACGGCCAATCTGCATAGAGGTTGAGTCGCATTATTGTGACACTTCCACCCACACATTCAACCTGGAAATCAAGCCTTCACTAATCAGGTGGATTTCATGGATTTAATTATACCTGATGTTCACTATGGGTGCCCGGACATTAGGCACTCATACATGTGAGTTGAATTACAGTGCCTTGCGAAAGTATTCGGCCCCCTTGAGCTTTTCAACCTTTTGCCACATTTCAGGCTTCAAACATAAAGATATAACATTTTAATTTTTTGTGAAGAATCACCAACAAGTGTGACACAATTGTGAAGTGGAACGAAATCTATTGGATATTTTAAACTTTTTTAGCAAATAAAAAACTGAAAAGTGGTGCGTGCAAAATTATTCGGCCCCTTTACTTTCAGTGCAGCAAACTCACTCCAGAAGTTCAGCGAGGATCTCTGAATGATCCAATGTTGTCCTAAATGACTGATGGTGATAAATAGAATCCACCTGTGTGTAATCAAGTCTCTGTATAAATGCACCTGCTCTGTGATAGTCTCAGGGTTCTGTTGAAAGCGCAGAGAGCATCATGAAGACCAAGGAACACACCAGGCAGGTCCGTAATACTGTTGTGGAGAAGTTTAAAACCGGATTTGGATACAAAACGATTTCCCAAGCTTTAAACATCCCAAGAAGCACTGTGCAAGCGATCATTTTGAAATGGAAGGCGTATCAGACCACTGCAAATCTACCAAGACCTGGCCGTCCCTCTAAACTTTCAGCTCAGACAAGGAGAAGACTGATCAGAGATGCAGCCAAGAGGCCCATGATCACTCTGGATGAACTACAGCTGAGGTGGGGAGAGTCTGTCCATAGGACAACAATCAGTCGTACACTGCACAAATCTGGCCTTTATGGAAGAGTGGCAAGAAGAAAGCCATTTCTCAAAGATATCCATAAAAAGTCTTGTCTAAAGTTTGCCACAAGCCACCTGGGAGACACACCAAACTTGTGGAAGAAGGTGCTCTGGTGAGATGAAACCAAAATCAAACCTGGTGCCCACAATGCAAAACGATGTTTGGCGTAAAAGCAACACAGCTCATCACCCTCAACACACCATCCCCACTGTCAAACATGGTGGTGGCAGCATCATGGTTTGGGCCTGCTTTTCTTCAGCAGGGACAGGGAAGATGGTTAAAATTGAAGTGAAAATGGATGCAGCCAAATACAGGACCATTCTGGATGAAGACCTGTTGGAGTCTGCAAAAGACCTGAAACTGGGACGGAGATTTATCTTCCAACAAGACAATGATCCCAAACATATAGCAAAATCTACAAAGGAATGGTTCACAAATAAACGTATCCAGGTGTTAGAATGGCCAAGTCAAAGTCCAGACCTGAATCCAATCGAGAATCTGTGGAAAGAGCTGAAAACTGCTGTTCACAAACGCTCTCCATCCAACCTCACTGAGCTCGAGCTGTTTTGCAAGTAAGAATGGGCAAGAATTTCAGTCTCTCGATGTGCAAAACTGATAGGCATACCCCAAGCGACTTGCAGCTGTAATCGCAGCAAAAGGTGGCTCTACAAAGTATTAACGCAAGGGGGCTGAATAATTTTGCACGCCCCACTTTTCATTTTTTTATTACTTAAAAAAGTTTCAAAAATCCAATAGATTTCATTCCACTTCACAATTGTGTCCCACTTGTTGGTGATTCTTCACAAAAAATAAAAATGTTATATCTTTATGTTTGAAGCCTGAAATGTGGCAAGAGGTTGAAAAGTTCAAGGGGGCCGAATACTTTCGCAAGGCACTGTACCTTTATATTTTTTGGAATAAAAAGCTCTTCATGAATGGTACTGCACAATGAGGCTTTTTCTATTATATCTATTATATCTATTTATATGAGGAATATTCACCGCAGCTAATCATCGGACCAGAGGACATCCACAGAGGCCGCCCCCATGTGCATTTGACCTAACTAGCGATAGTTGGTCCACTCCCAGGGGTGAGGGCACATCCAATGGGGGGCACCCTATTTAAGCACTTAAGAAGCACGGAATCCTCCATTATTCAAGTCACAGCACTGGATACTGTTCCACTAGCACAAGCACTTTTTTTTCACTGGGGACTGTTTTATTAATTGTTACCAGTGTATCACCTATATCTTTTACCTGTATGTAATTTTTTTGCATTTAGCGTGGCATACTTATTATTTATTAATTGTTTACACCTATTTCACACTGCAGCTGCTTTAATTATGTGGTATAGCAATTAGTTTTCTTTATCCATATTAACACATATATAAGGTTTTTTTTCACTTTCATCCTTTGGCGCTTTGGTTCATTTTCATATTTTTTCACAATCTAATAATCAACTTATGTCAGGAAGGAATTTTGAAAAACTGGCGATAACCACCATTCACCTTGCTTGTGTGGATGGGGGAATCCAATCCCAAAAAAAGTCATCTTTTGTAACCTTAGGCTCTAAAACCACTTTATCCTCGTGTAAGATCAGGTAAAGTTCTTTACAAGATAAGGCAGTTAGTTCAGACACAAGCGCTGCAAAAGTGATTTCAATAAGCAAGTGTGAAAGTGTAAAAGCAGAAAGGGGAAAACACCAGATAGGGTCAAAGTTGGTTTTTGGAGAACCAAAAGAACCAAACTCTCAAATCTCAAAGACTCACCAGTGGCTGTACAGCTACAAGAGAGTCACCTAGTGTCAGAAACCATGAAATCAGACCTAGACAGAAGTACAGTTAAATCACACTTGTTTAATAATTAAACTAAAAAGAACATAGTCAAAACATAGCCAGAGTTCAGTAACCGGAAAGGATAGTCAGCCAAGCCAGAAGTCAGGGATCAAAGTAGTGGAAAAGCAAGCAGGATCTGGAGCCAGAAAGGATGGCAGCTAAGCCAGTCTTTAACCACTTGCCGCCCGCCCTATAGACAATTGACGGTGGCAAAGTGGTTTCATAATCCTGATCGGACGTCATATGACGTGATGAGGATTATGAGCCGCTGCGCGCCCCCGGGGGCGCGCATCGCGGCGATCGGTGTTGCGGGGTGTCAGTCTGACACCCGGCAACTACGATCTCGGTAAAGAGTCTACGACGGAGACTCTTTACCACGTGATCAGCCGTGTCCAATCACGGCTGATCACAGTTTAAATAGGAAGAGCCGGTGATCGGCTTTTCCTCACTCGCGTCTGTCAGACGTGAGTAGAGGAGAGCCGATCGGCTGCTCCTCTGACAGGGGGGGTCTGTGCTGATCGATTATCAGCACAGCCCCCCCCCCGACGATGCCCACACTGGACCACCAGGGACGCCACCAAACCACCAGGGATGCCCAGAAAAAGGTAATCCTCCCTAGACCACCAGGGATGCCAGTCAGCACAATGGATGCCAATCAGTGCCCATAATGGATGCCAATCAGTGCCCACAATGGGCATCACTGATTGGCATGCATTATTGTTTGGCACTGATTGGCATCCATTAGTACAGTATAACACCAATGCCGCCTATGAGTGCCCACCTGTGCCGCCTATGAGTGCCCACCTGTGCCGCCTATCAGTGCCCACCCATGCCCATCTGTGCCGCCTATCCATGCCCATCTGTGCCGCCCATCCATGCCAATCCGTGCCAGCTATCAGTGCCAATTTGTGCCACCTATCAGTGTCCATCCGTGTCGCCCATCCGTGCCACCTATCAGTGCCACATATCAGTGTCCATCAATGCCACCTCATCAGTGCCACTTCATTGGTGCCACATCATTGGTGCCCATCAGTGCCGCCTTATCAGTGCCCATCAGTGTAGCCCCATCAATGCCCATCAGTGAAGGAGAAAACGTACTTATTTACAAAGTTTTGAAACTGAAACAAAGAAAAACATTTTTTTTTTCTAAATGTTCGGTATTTTTTTTATTTGTAGCGCAAAAAATAAAAACTGTAGAGGTGATCAAATACCACCAAAAGAAAGCTCTATTTGTGGGAAAAAAATGATAAAAATTTCATTTGGGTACAGTGTAGCATGACCGCGCAATTGTCATTCAAAGTGCGACAGCTCTGAAAGCTCAAAATTGGTCTGGGCAGGAAGGTGTTTAAGTGCCCGGTATTGAAGTGGTTAAACAGGAAAACAGGAGATGTTTTTTGTGATGTTGACCAAGGCAAAGACCCTCTGAACCAGACCGCTTAAGTAGGCAGGACTGACGAGCAGGATATGAACGACAGCTAAGTAACTGTGGAGAGTGATGGGAGCTGGCAATTAGCTGACAGCTGAGCGGCCAGCTCAGAGAAGGCAGGGCTCGGAGGACCACCAGGCTTGAGGGGAAAACGTCTATGGGAATCTCGGAGGAGGACAGGGTCATGTACATCCGAGGATGAGACCCAAGAGAGTTCCTCCGGACCATACCCCTTCCAATGCACCAGGTACTTTATGTGCCCACAGAACCTATAGGAGTCAACAATGGACTGTACTTCCTACTCCTCATGGTTCTCAACCTGTACAGGGTAAGGACGTGGCACGATTGGCTTGTTCTGTGTCCCCATTAGACTGCGGATGATACGCAGAGGAGAAAGCAAACTGAATTCCCAACTGTGCAGAAAAGGCTCACCAGAACCAGAGCACAAACTGACTACCCCTGTTCGAGACAATCACTTTGGGTAGTCCATCTAAGCGGAAGATCTCCAGAGCAATAATGTAAGCCAGTTCCTTAGAAGTGGCCAACTTCTTAAGTGGAATACAATGACACATCTTTGAGAACCGGTCAACCCCCATGAGGATAGCTGTGTTGCCTTGGGAGTTGGGTAACTCTACAATGAAATCCATAGACAGGTGGGTCCAGGGCCTCTCTCCATTGGGTATGGGTTGTAGGAGGCCCACTGGAAGATGTCGTGGAGTCTTAATCTGAGCACACAAGGAACAGGCAGCTACAAAGGCAGTTACATCAGCATGTAGACTTGACCACCAGAATTGTTGGGAAATGGCGCAAACAAGTTGAATTTTCCCAGGGTGGCCAGCAGCCTTGGCAGAATGGTAAGTCTGGAGCATGGCAGAACAGAGTCATTCTGGGACAAAGCATAAGATTTCTCAAGCGGAGCATGGACCTGAGCAGCAAGAATTTTTTTCACCCAAAGGAAAAGTGAGACTGCTGCGAACCCTAGCCAGAATACGATCAGGGGGAATCTCAGCAACCGGAACAGACTCCAACTTGGAAGTGGAGGAAAATTGTCATAAGGTGTCAGCCCTTCCATTATTAGTACCTGGTAAGAATGAGACAATGTAATTGAAACTTGACAAGAAAAAAGCCCATTGTGCCCTTCTGGGAGAGAGGCCTTTAGCCTCAGACAAGAATGTGTGATTTTTATGGTCAGTAAGAATGAGTACCAGCACAGTGGTACCTTCGAGGAGATGTCTCTATTCTTTCAGGGCTAAAATAATCGGCAATAGCTCTCTGTCACCAATCTCGTAATTGCACTACGCGGGTGACAATTTCTTGGAAAAGTAGCCACAAGGATGCATAGCGTTCTCAGAGATAGGACATTGAGACAGAAGGGTGCCAAGTCTCAGAAGCATCAACCTCAAGGATAAAAGGTAACGTAGGATCAGGATGTGCTAACACAGGAGAAGAAACAAAGGCAGCATTGAGACCAACTCTTTGGGTTACCGTTCTTTCTAGTCATATCAGTCAGTGGCTTGGCCAGAGACGATAAGTTACGAATAAACTTCCGATAATAGTTGGCAAAGCCCAGGAAACGCTGCAGAGGACATAAACCCATTGGTCAGGGCCACTGTAGGACTGCTAAAAGTTTCTCTGGGTCCATCGAAAAACCAGCAGTGGAAATGACAGAAATTGAACCTGTTTACGATGGAACTCGCACTTCTCCAGTTTACATTAGAGATTGTTCTCTCTTGGTTTCTAAAGAACACGACAGTCTGTGTGGTGGCTCTCCCGGGGACTTGGAAAATATGAGGATATGATCGAGATAAACCACCACACAACTGCAACAAATCTCGGAGGACTTTGTTAATAAATTCTTGGAAAACTTCTAGGGCGTTACAAAGGCCAAAAGGCATTATGAGGTACTCATAATGGCCTGTTCTGGTATTAAATGCAGTTTTCCACTCGTTGCCCTCCTTAATTCTCACGAGATTGTATGCAACTCTCAAATCAAGCTTTGTGAAAACTGTTGCTCCCTTGAGACGGTCAAATAACTCCATAATCAATGGAATCAGATAGGCATTCTTTATAGTGAAACGATAGAGACCCCTATAATCAATACAAGGTCTCAGTTCACCACACTTCTTCACAAAGAAGAAACCAGCACCAGCAGGAGACAAGGATCTGCGGATGAAACCTTAAGAAAGTGTGACTGCAACATACTCCTCCATGGCATTATCCTCCAAGACCGACAAAGGGTAAACCCAGCCACAAGGGGGTATGGCACCAGTTTGAAGGTCAATTGCGCAATCATATGGACAGTGTGGAGGCAAACTACCGGCTTGACCTTTGTTAATGACATTGCTAAAAATGCCATATTCCCCTGGCAGGAGGAGAGTGAAAAGCTGCACACAACCTTGGCTACCTTCTGGAAGCATGTCTCACTGCATTGTGGTAACCAGGAGAGAACCTCAGCACAGAGCTAATCAAAAGAGGGGTTGTGCCTCTGTAACCAAGGATAACCAATAACCAGCAGAAACTTGGGTGAGGAAATAACTTGGAATTGGATTATCTCATGGTGAAGAGCCCCTACGACCATGGACAACGGAACCGTCTTATGAGTCACATGGGCAGGCTGTAGATGTCTCCCGTCAAGAGCCTCAATGGCAAGTGGAGTGTCATGCAGCTGTAGTGGAATCGAGTGCTGCGAAACAAATGCAGCATCAATGAACAGGCATGCAGCCCCAGAGTCGATTAGAGCCTGTATCTCGACGGACGACTCAGCCCAAGAAAGGGTGACCAAAACCAGTGGCTTATGCTTCTGGATAACTGGGGATGAAACAATGCCACCTAAGGTCTGTTCATGACAGGACCTCAAGGTCCTGGCATTCCCTGGATGGGTAGGACAAGACTTCAAAGAGTGACTGTCAGGGCTCTGCTTGTGCTTTGCGTGCACGCATGCACGCCGTTAGGCAATCCAAGCATTGACGCATGTGTGTGAACCAGCATGCACCTCAGGCGCATGTGTGTGCAAAATGGGCGAATGCGCACGCATCCCACGCACACATGTGTGCGCGCTAGCGCAGTTTGGCACCAGTGGCCTTATTTAAAGGTGCAGCTGCATTTGTTCAGTGCTATTTGTCTGCAGCTTGTACCTGAGACTCCTGTTACCTGTTCTTCCGATTGCTATTACTGACCCGGCTTACGTCTGACTCTGCTGATCTCTCCTGCCCTGATCCCGGCCTGCCTTACTCTGTTTATGGACTGCTTATTTTGATGCTGAACCTTTGCTAGCCTGTCGTTACTGCCTGATTATCTATCTGCTCTGACCCAGCTTGTCTTATGAACCCTCTGCTTGTTCCAAGTGTGCTGAGTCTATCCAAGATCCGCTGCCGCTGTTCCTGTGCCTTCTTCTATCCGGCTTGCTCACCGTCCTCCTGCTCCGCCAGCTTCTGCCAGCCTTAGCCAGTTTCTGCAGTTCCAGCCTTCTGGAAGACCATCTCCACTGCCTGCATCAGCTGCTCCATCCAGCTCAGAAACTCCTACCCCGCTGTGCTCACGGGACTACTGTCTTCACTCCAGTGGTCCCTGTACCAGAGTCGTAAGAGAAGTCTTCTTCCACCAAGTCAGGCTCACCACCCAGGTACCTAACAGTACAAACAGCCATGACTGAGCCTGCGGAAGAAGCTTCTGCTATGAAGGAGATCTGTTCACATCTTGCGGCTCTCACTCAGGTTGTGAAATCCCTCCAGGAAGGATACACCAGATTGGAAGAGCAGGTTCAACATCTTTCTGGTTCCAGTCCCACGGTCGCTGCATCTCCTTCGCTTCCTGCTCAAACCACTTCCCAGCCTGCAGTGATGATGCTCCCACCAGAACCAAGGGTGCCTATCCCAGAAATATTCTCAGGGGACCATTCTGCAATGCCTGCCAGCTGTATTTTGCTCTCCAATCCAGGACTTTTTCTTTGGAAGCTACCAAAGTGGGATTTGTGATTACTCTGCTGCTAGGGCAACCTCAGACCTGGGCCCCATCATCTCTTGGAAGGAGACAGTGCTCTGACTCGATCCCTTCCTTCCTTTTTTGAGGCCATGGCACATATGTATGAAGACCCCAAGAGAACTGCCACAGCTGAATCTGCCCTATCTGCGCTCCAGCAGGACCGCAGAGCGGCCGAGGACTAGGTTACGGACTTTAGACGCTGGAGCGCAGACACCCAGTGGAATGAGTCAGCTCTGAGACACCAGTTCCGCATGGGCCTCTCAGAAGTACTTAAAGATGAACTTGCTCGTGTTGGTACCCCAGATTCCCTGGAAGGTCTGATCACACTCGCCATCCAAATTGACCGCCTGCTCCGGAAAGGCAGATCTGAACGTTCCTCGCAGCTCCATCGCTCAGCTTGGATGACTGCAAGGGTCCCTACTCCTGCTACCCGCTACCCACCTGCTCCACAGGGAGGTTCTACCAGCTCTGCTCCTGTCACCGATGAGCCGATGCATCTTGGACTTATGCAACCCACCTTGTCTCCGGAAGAACGTGCTTGTCGACGGCAGTTGAACGTCTACTGTGGTGGGTCCGGACATTATCAGAATAACTGCCCTGCTAAGACACGCAAGTGCCTCTCTTCTGTGTCTGCCAGACCTGTATCCTTGGCAGTCAACGCCACCCACATTGCTCTCCCTCTCTAATTACAGCTCCAGGAAAAGACGGTCTCCATCAGCGCCATTATGGACTCTGGAGCTTGCAGTTGTTTTGTTGATGCCACCTTTGCCAGTCTACACACTATACCCCTTTGGAGAAAGACCCATGGACTATCTGTTTTTCTGGCTGATGGTTCTCGCATTGAATTGGGTCAGGTAACCCAGGAGACTCTGCCCTTGCTTGCCACCTCCCCTCCTCAGCACAAGGAACTGATAACTCTTGATGTAATCTCATCTCCCCTGTTTCCTGTGATCCCGGACATACCTTGGCTTCAGGCCCATAACCCTTCTATCAACTGGTCCACTGGAGAAGTGAAGTTTCAGTCCCCCTATTGTCTGGAACATTGCTTGTATAAGACACCTGTCCGGCCCCCTGCACTTCTTTGCCTGGACTCTGATCAGGACTTATGTCATTGGGTGCCAGAACAGTATCACAAGTTCCTTGACGTCTTTAGCAAACGAGGGGCGGACTCCCTTCCACCCCATCGTCCATATGACTGTCCCATCGAACTCCTTCCGGGGGCTGAGATCCCGTTTGGATGCATTTTTCCCTTATCAGAAAAAGAGCAGGAGGCCCTGAAAACCTACATCACAGAGAATTTGGAGAAGGGGTTCATCCGCCATTCTACCTCTCCCACAGGCGCTGGAATATTCTTTGTCACCAAGAAACACCAGTCGCTCCGGCCCTGTGTGGACTAATGTGAACTGAACAAGGTTACGGTCAAAAACCGCTACCCTCTTCCCCTGACACCGGAGCTCTTTCAGAAGTTGAGATCGGCCACAATTTTTACCAAATTGGACTTAAGAGGGACCTACAACTTGGTCCGCATATGGGCCAGAGATGAATGGAAGACAGCTTTCCAAACCCGTTTTGGGCACTATGAGTACCTAGTCATGCCCTTCTGTCTCTGTAATGCCCCTGCCACCTTTCAGCATCTCAAACTATGTGTTTAGAGACTTTCTGGATATCTTTGTCATCGTTGATCTCGATGACATTTTGATCTTCTCCGGATCCCTTGATCAACACCGAGGGCATGTGGGCAGAGTTCTGCTTCGTCTCCGCCAGCACGGATTGTATGCCAAGGCCGAGAAATGTAAATTTGAACAGCAAAACATTCAATTTCTTGGCCTCAAGATCTCCCCAGCAGGCATCAGAATGGATCCGCAGAAGGTATCCGCTGGTCTGGAGTGGCCCGGCACCCACAGACAAAAAAGGAATATGTTTCGTAGGCTTTGCGAACTTCAACAGGAAGTTTATTAAGGGGTTCTCTGCCATCATCACCCCCTTCACTCAGCTGACCAAGCAGAATGTACGTTTTCACTGGGGCCCTGAGTCTCAGGAGGCCTTCGAAAAGCTCAAAGGACTGTTTACCTCTGCAGCCATTCTCAACTACCCTGACCCATCTCTGCCCTACATCCTTGAAGTTGATGCTTCTGAAGTGGCGGTGGGAGCGGTGGTGTCCCAACGTCAAATCAGTAATGATCTGATGCACCTCGTAGGGTTCTTTTCCTGGAAACTCTCTCCTGCCTAAAGGAACAACGACGTCGGTGCCCGGGAGCTGCTTGCCATTAAGTCGGCATTGGAAGAGTGGAGGTACTTGTTGGAAGGTGCGGTTCATCCTGTGTTAATCTATACCGACCACAAAAACCTTGAATATCTAAGAACCCGCCAATTGCCTGAAGCCTCGGCAGGCCCGCTGGGCACTGTTCTTTTCTCGATTATGCTTTTACTTCATGTATCGCCCTGGCTCGAAAATGTGAAACCAGACGCGCTCTTGCGCATGTATGACTGCTCCAAAGACTCTGCTGCCCCAGATACTATTCTACCTGCGAGCAACTTTCTAGTCGTACAGCCGGACCTGCTGTCCCAGATCAGAGAGGCATCTTTGAACTCGCCCACTCCTCCAGGAATTACTTTGACCATCAGGGAGGGCCTTCTGTGGAAGGACAGTCAAGTCTTTGTTCCTGAAAGTATCCGAATAAGAGTCCTTGCCCTTCTTCATGACCACCCATTAGCAGGGCATTTTGGGGCTTGCAAGACTCTGGAGCTGGTGCAGCACACTTTCTGGTGGTCTGGTTTAAAAGAATTTTGCAAGAAGTACATCAATTCTTGTCCTGTATGCATCCGGAGTAAGGAAACTAGGAGCCAAGCCTGGGGACTACTGAAACCTTCCTGCACCTGATCGGCCTTGGCGAATGATCACCATAGACTTCATAGATGAGCTTCTACTCTGAGGGTTGCACAGCCGTTTTTGTAGTCATGGATCGACTTTCCAAGATGGCTCATTTCCTACCATTAACGGGGACTCCATCGGCATCAAAGACAGCCCGTATCTTTATCAAGGAAATCATTACACTTCATGGTGTACCTGCTAATAGAGTATCAGACAGCTGGGTCCAATTTACATCCTGGTTCTGGAGGGCTCTGTGTGAGAGTTTGAAGATCGAGCTGGCCTTGTCATCTGCTCATCACCCCCAACAGGCAGACTGAACGAACAAACCAGACTCTTGAACAGTATATCAGATGTTTCACGTCTTTTGTACAGGACGATTGGGTATCCCTACTGCCTCTAGCGGAATTCGCTTACCACAATGCCAGTCATTCAACCACAGGACAGCCTCCGTTTTTTGCCAACTATGGGTTTCACTTATCATTTCTCCCCGATTTTCTTCCAGAATCTTCAGTGCCAGAAGTCCAGGACACAGTGACCTTCCTCAGCCGTAACAACCAGGTCCTACAAGAAGCAATAACCAAGGCCCAGGCAGACAGTAAGAAAGCCTTCAATCGGAAGAGAAAGGGGAGAATTGAATCTTCAAATCGGGGATCAGGTATGCCTTATACGTCTAATCTCAAGTTAGCCTGTCCTTCGAAAAAAACTTGCACCTAGCTTTTTGGGCCCTTTCCCGGTGAAGAGAAGGATTAACAAAGTATCTTATGAATTGTCCTCATCTGAGTCAATGAAGGTGCACCCAGTTTTTCATGTGTCCCTGCTAAAACCTTCGGTACCTGACCTCTTTCCGAATAGAGGAACTAGACCAACTGAGCCCATCTTAGTTGACGGTAGAGAGGAATATGAGTGAGGAATATATCATCTCCTACTCCTACTACTTGACCTCTCTGCTGCCTTTGATACTGTTGACCACCCGCTCCTCCTCAATAAACTACATTCCCTTGGCCTCCGAGATTCTGCGCTTTCCTGGTTCTCTGCCTATCTATCACAGCGCTCCTTCAGTGTCACCTACAACTCTGTATCCTCCTCTCCATTGCCCCTTTCTGTGGGGGTCCCCCAAGGATCTGTTCTTGGACCCCTTCTCTTCTCTATTTATACCTCCTCCCTTGGTCACCTGATAACCGCCCATGGCTTCCAATACCACTTATACGCCGATGACACCCAAATCTATCTGTCTACTCCTCACCTCACTCCTTCAGTCTCCTCTCGCATTACTAACCTGCTAACTGACATATCAGCATGGATGTCACACCATTTCCTTAAACTAAACCTCACTAAAACTGAGCTATTAATAATCCCCCCTGCACATGCCCCCCTCCATGACTTTTCCATCAAAATCAACAATGCAACCATCAGGCCCTCCCCTCACGCCAGGGTACTAGGTGTAACCCTAGACTCTGACTTGTCATTTCAGCCCCAAGTCCAATCGCTGTCAAAAGTTTGTAGATTTCACCTCAGTAACATCTCTAAAATGTGCCCCTTTTTAACAAATGAAACTACCAAGATCCTCATTCACTCCCTTGTTATATCTCGCCTTGACTATTGCAACTCCCTTCCCATTGGCCTGCCTCTCCATAGGCTATCTCCCCTTCAGTCTATCATGAATGCTGCTGCCAGACTTATCCACCTTACCAACTGCTCAGTGTCTGCCAACCCTCTCCTCCAATCCCAATCACCCAGCGAATTAAATTCAAAATACTAACCACCACATACAAAGCCATTCACAACTCTGCCCCCGAGCTACATCACCAATCTTGTCTCCAAATATCACCCAAACCGTCCCCTCCGTTCTTCTCAAGACCTCCTACTCTCAAGCTCTCTCATCTCCTCCTCCCACACTCGTCTCCAGGATTTCTCCAGAGCCTCTCCAATCCTCTGGAACTCGCTACCTCCACCGGTCCGGCTATCCCCTACTCTTGCTACCCTCAGGCGATCCCTGAAAACTCATCTATTCAGGGAAGCCTATCACGTCTCAAACTAATCTCCTACCACTTCCATCAACTCATTCCCAACAGTTATAACCTTCTGTACCACCTGCCCCACCCTTTTAGATTGTAAGCTCTTCTGAGCAGGGCCCTCTTAATCCTCTTGTATTTAATTGTATTGTAACTGTATTGTCTCCCTTTTATATTGTAAAGCGCTGCGTAAATTGCTGGCGCTATATAAATCCTGAATAATAATAATAATAATCTCCACTTCCTGCATCAGCTGCTGCATCCAGCTCAGACACTCCTACCCCGCTGCGCTCACGGGACCACTGTCTTCACTCCAGTGGTCCCTGAACCAGAGTAGTAAGAGAAGTCTTCTTCCACCAAGTCAGGCTCAACACCCAGGTAAATAACAGTGACCTGCCTGGCCACAATAAAGGCACAATCTATCCCTCCTCCTAAAGGTTCTCTCATCCACAGATAGATGCGTGAAACCCAAGTGCATGTGTTCTACTTTGGTACCAGGAGGCATGGGAGGTGAGGGAGGCACGGTTGGGCCTGCAAAGCTCAGAGACAAATGTACAGGAGGCTTCCGCAAGCGCTCCTTAAAAAGAGAGTCTATGAGGATGGCAAACGTGATTAACTTTTCCAGCTCAGTGGGTATATCTCGGGCTGCCATCTCATCCTTGATGGTATCCGAGAGACCATGAGAAAAAGCAGCCATGAGGGCCTCATTGTTCCACGCAACCTCTGCTACCAGAGTACAGAATTCAATGGCATAGTCGGTAACAGTTCTCATACTCTGTTCGATGGACATGAGGAACTTGCCATCTGAAGCGGAGCGTGCAGAAACGTTAAATACCCTTTTAAACGAAGCCACATACTCAGGGTAACTCAAGACAACAGGTTTTTGCGTCTCCCGTAGAGGGTTTGCCCAGGCCAAGCCTCTGTCAGAAAGATATCACGAAACCTACTTTGCTTCTGTCCGTGGGAAACGCCTGGGGCAGCATTTCAAAGTATATCTCAACCTGGTGGAGAAATCCTCTGCATTGGAATGGATCGCCCCCAAATCGCTGGGGAAGCGGAGCAGCACCAGACATACCTCTTATAGAGGTAATACTCAAGGCAAGTGCCTGCACAGAGACTGGAGCAGCAGCAGGGTTGGCCTGCAACATAGGTTGTACCGAGGCAGCCACAATGGGAGATTCCAGGTGAGCCGTGCAACTCAGGAGCGTTTGTAATGCCATGACGAACTGATCCATGTGGTGATCCAGTTCATCCAATCTGGAAAATATATTACTAATAAGTAGATTGGCTGCATCTTCTGAATTCAAGGCCTTCACCTACTGTCAGAAACCATGAAATCAGACTGAGACAGAAGTACAGTTAAATCACACTTGTTTAATAAAAAAAAAGTAAAAAAGAACAAATGTAGTGAAAACATAGCCAAAGTTCAGTAACTGGAACGGATAGTCAGCCAAGCCAGAAGTCAGGGATCAATGTAGTGAAACAGCAAGCAGGATCTGGAGCCATAAGGCATATCCGCAAAGTAAGTGTTTAGAGAGGATTGCAGGAGATCGCTCTGTGATGCTGACCTAGGCAAAGGCAGAGATCCTCTAGACTGGTTGGCTTAAGTAGGCAGGACTGATGAGCAGGATATCATCAACAGCTGAGTAACTAACTGTGGAGAGAGATGGGAGTTAGCAATTAGCTGACAGCTGGGCAGCCAGCTCAGAGAAGGAAGGGCTGAGCCCAGCCCTGACATCCTCCTCTAGGCAGTCCTATCCCCTCACAGATATATACACACCTAGGGAACACATTTAACCCATTGATAGCCCCCTAGCCTGCCAGTGACATTTACACAGTAATCAGTGGCTATTTATAGCATTGATCGCTGTATAAATGTCAATGGTCCCAAAAAAGGGTCAAAAGTGTCCGATCTGTCCACCCCAATGTCACAGCACTGCTAAAAAATGCAGATCACTGCCATTGCTAGTAAAAAATAAATAATAAAAATGCCATTAATCTATCCCCTATTTTGTAGACGCTATAACTTTTGCACAAACCAATCAATATACACATATTGCGATTTTTTTTTTACCAAAAATATGTAGAAGAATACATATTGGCCTAAACTGATGAAGAAATTATTTTTTTACATTTTTTGGGGATATTTGTTATTGCTTTTCTTTCAAAATTGTCTGTTTATAGCGCAAAAAATCAAAAACCCGCAGAGATGATAAAATATCACCAGAAGAAAGCTCTATTTGTGGGGAAAAAAAGGACATACATTTTGTTTGGGTTCAATGTCGCACGACCACGCAATTGTTAGTTAACCACTTGCCGACCGGCGCACGATGATGTACGTCGGCA
Organism: Lithobates pipiens; assembly: GCF_037356315.1. NCBI lineage: Eukaryota > Metazoa > Chordata > Amphibia > Anura > Ranidae > Lithobates > Lithobates pipiens. The sequence continues at coordinate 602,156,967 of NW_027507748.1, read as the reverse complement.
GAATGGCACGGGCAGGCATAAGGGCTTACATGTTCGTCCTTGTCTGCCCGCGGGTCGGGGGCCCGATCGGGCCCCCGCCCGGTGCCTGCGGCGGTCGGTATTCATTCGGGAGCGATCCCGGACGAGGGGACGGCCATTCATTCATGGCCACCCCCTCGCGATCGCTCCCGACTAATGAAAATGTCCGGTGACATCACTTCCTCTCCTGTAATGTAAACACAGGAGAGGAAGTGATGTATTCTCTCCTCCGTGTCGGTATTTTTCGTTCCGGCACCGAGGAGAGAACATCGGTGAGTTGCACAAGCACTACACTACACAGTAGAACATGCCAGGCACACTCACACCCCCCCTTTACCTCCCGATCACCCCCCAATTACCCCTGCCCCCCCAGTCACAGTGACACCAATTGCTTCTTTTTTTTTTTTTTGCATTGGTGTCATTTGTGACTGTAATAACTGTTAGGGCAGTTAGGGTTAGCCCCCTTTAGTTCTAATGTGCCCCCCTAACCCCCCCAATAAAGGTTTAACCCCGTAATCACCCCCCGTCGCCAGTGTCACTAAGGCTGGGTTCAGATTGCAGCGGTTTATGAGAACGAATGTGATTCGCACCGCACTGCAGTGCAAATCACATCCGATCTCTGTGCGATTCGAGTTCAGCCATACAGATAGTATGGCTGAATTCGTGTCGCACCCGCCGCACCCGCCGCAAATTCGCACGGGACCCTTTTTTTGGCCCGCAGCAGAATCGGATCGCATGGGTGTTCACACCATGCGATCCGAGTTTGCAGATCGCACTGCGATATGCGAACTGATCTGGGGGTGTCATTAACATTTCACTGACACTCCCAGCAGTTCGCATAGGGCAGTGTGAACTGCCGCCGGGAGGCATGCGATGCGGGAACCCGCCACGGATTCGTGGCGTTCCCGCATCGCTCCAGTGTGAACCCAGCCTAATAAGCGATCATTTTTCTGATCGCTGTATTAGTGTCACAGGTGACGCTAGTTAGGCAGGTAGGTATTTAGGTTCGCCGCAGCTTTTTATAGCGCCAGGGACCCCCATATACTACCGCATAAAGCCCCCTGATTGCCCCCTAGTTAACCCTTTCACCAGTGATCACCATATAACTGTTACAGGTGACGCTGGTTGGTTAGTTATTTTTTTATAGTTTCAGGGCACCCGCCATTTATTACCTAATAAAGGTTTAACCCCCTGATCACCCGGCGGGTGTCATTTGTGACTGTAATAACTGTTAGGGCAGTTAGAGTTAGCCCCCTTTAGTTCTAAGGTACCCCCCCTAACCCCCCCAATAAAGGTTTAACCCCGTGATCACCCCCCGTCGCCAGTGTCACTAAGGCTGGGTTCACATTGCAGCGGTTTATGAGAACGGATGTGATTCGCACCGCACTGCAGTGCAAATCACATCCGATCTCTGTGCGATTCGAGTTCAGCCATACAGATAGTATGGCTGAATTCGTGTCGCACCCGCCGCAAACTTGCACGGGACCCTTTTTTTGGTCCGCAGCAGAATCGGATCGCATGGGTGTTCACACCATGCGATCCGAGTTTGCAGATCGCACTGCGATATGCGAACTGATCTGGGGGTGTCATTAACATTTCACTGACACTCCCAGCAGTTCGCATAGGGCAGTGTGAACTGCCGCCGGGAGGCATGTGATGCGGGAACCCGCCGCGCATTCGTGGCGTTCCCACATCGCTCCAGTGTGAACCCAGCCTAATAAGCGATCGTTTTTCTGATCGCTGTATTAGTGTCACAGGTGACGCTAGTTAGGCAGGTAGGTATTTAGGTTCGCCGCAGCTTTTTATAGTGCCAGGGACCCCCATATACTACCGCATAAAGCCCCCTGATTTCCCCCTAGTTAACCCTTTCACCAGTGATCACCATATAACTGTTACAGGTGACGCTGGTTGGTTAGTTATTTTTTTTTATAGTTTCAGGGCACCCGCCATTTATTACCTAGTCTCACTAGTGTACCCCTAAATTTAGGGGTGTCTACTTTCCAAAATGGGGTCATTTGGGGGGGGTTTGTGCCATCTTGGCATTTTATGGCCTTCAAAACTGTAACGCCCTTAGAAATCCTGAAGGCAGTGCTTGGTTTTCGGGGCCCCGTACGCGGCTAGGCTCCCAAAAAGTCCCACATATGTGGTATCCCCGTACTCAGGAGAAGCAGCAGAATTTATTTTGGGGTGTCATTTCACATATGCCCATGGCATGCGTGAGCAATATATCATTTAGTGACAACTTTGTGAAAAAAAAAAAAAAAAAAAAAGTTTGTAATTTTCCCGCAACTTGTGGCAAAATATAAAATATTCCATGGACTCAAAATGCCTCTCAGCAAATAGCGTGGGGTGTCTACTTTCTAAAATGGGGTCATTTGTGGGGGTTTTGTGCCATCTTGGCATTTTATGGCCTTCAAAACTGTAATAGGTAGTGAGGAGTGAAGTCAAATATTTACGCCCTTAGAAAACCTGAAGGCGGTTCTTAGTTTTCGGGGCCCCGTACGCGGCTAGGCTCCCAAAAAGTCCCACATATGTGGTATCCCCGTACTCAGGAGAAGCAGCAGAATTTATTTTGGGGTGTCATTTCACATATGCCCATAGCATGTGTGAGCAATATATCATTTAGTGACAACTTTGTGAAAAAAAAATAAAAAAAAATTAAAGTTTGTAATTTTCCCGCAACTTGTGGCAAAATATAAAATATTCCATGGACTCAAAATGCCTCTCAGCAAATAGCTTGGGGTGTCTACTTTCTAAAATGGGGTCATTTGTGGGGGTTTTGTGCCATCTTGGCATTTTATGGCCTTCAAAACTGTAATAGGTAGTGAGAAGTGAAATCAAAAATTTACGCCCTTAGAAAGCCTGAAGGCGGTGCTTGGTTTTCGGGGCCCCGTACGCGGCTAGGCTCCCAAAAAGTCCCACATATGTGGTATCCCCGTACTCAGGAAAAGCAGCAGAATTTATTTTGGGGTGTCATTTCACATATGCCCATAGCATGTGTGAGCAATATATCATTTAGTGACAACTTTGTGTAAAAAAAAAAAAAAAAAAATTATTTTTTGTCATTATTCAATCGCTTGAGGCAAAAAAATAAAATATTCAATGGGCTCAACATGCCACTTATCAATTTCCTTAGGGTGTCTACTTTCCAAAATGGGGTCATTTGGGGGGGTTTTGTACTGCCCTGCCATTTTAGCACCTCAAGAAATGAGATAGGCAGTCGTAAACTAAAAGCTGCGTAAATTCCAGAAAACTTACCTTAGTTTGTAGATGTGACAACTTTTGCGCAAACCAATAAATATACAATTATTGACTTTTTTTTTACCAAAGACATGTGGCTGAATACATTTTGGCCTAAATGTATGACTAAAATTGAGTTTATTGGATTTTTCTAATAACAAAAAGTAGAAAATATCATTTTTTTTCAAAATTTGCGGTCTTTTTACGTTTATATCGCAAAAAATAAAAATCGCAGAGGCAATCAAATACCATCAAAAGAAAGCTCTATTTGTGGGAAGAAAAGGACGCAAATTTTGTTTGGGTACAACATTGCATGACCGCGCAATTACCAGTTAAAGCAGCGCAGTGCCAAATTGTAAAAAGACCTCTGGTCATTTACCAGCAAAATGGTCCGGTCTGAAGGTGGTTAAAGCGATGCAGTGCAGTTTCGCAAAAAATGGCCTGGTAATTAAGGGGGAAAATCCCTCTGGGGCTGAAGTGATTAAAGCGGTTCTGCACCTAAAAAAAAATATTAAAAGCCAGCAGCTACTAATATTGCAGCTGCTGACTTAATAAAATCACACTTACCTGTCCCAGGGTCCAGCAATGTCGCCATCCTCTGTCAGGGAATCGGGAAGTGAAGCATGGCGGCTTCACTGCCCGGTTCCCTACTGCGCATGCGCGAGTCGCTCTGCGCGTCTCTTCAGATCCCCCGCTGTGTCCTGGGAACTGTGTGTTTCCCAGAACACAACGGGGGCGGGGCGTCTGCGGGGGTCTGCGGCGGTCTGCCCGGAAGTGGGTGCAGATACCTGGATTATCCAGGTAACTGCACCCCCCTCCCCCCTGAAAGGTGCCGATTGTGGCACCGGAGGGGGGGAGGGATCAGATTAGCGGAACTTCCCCTTTAGGGTGAAGAACCGCTTTAAACACTTGGGCATCGTCAATAGGAAAAGTCAGTGTTCTATTCAGGCAAGATTCCTCATCTAAAAATGCCTGTGCATTAGAAGACTCAGAGACAGCCACAGCTGTGGGAATGTCCAATATGGAAGGAGTATGAGTTAAGCCCTGTACACACGAGAGGACTTATGTCCGACAGACTTCCGAAGGAGTTCCGTCGGAGTTCTGCCGGAGTTCCGACGGAGTTCTGACGGACTTTTCGGCGGAGCGGACTTGGCCACACACAATCACACTAAACTCCAACGGATTCGAACGTGATGACGTACGACTGGATTCGAATACGGAAGTTCATAGCCAGTAGCCAATAGCTGCCCTAGCGTCGGTTTTAGTCCGTCGGAGTAGCATACACACGAGCGGAGTTTTCGAAGGGGACCGGGTCCGGCGGAGTTCCTTCGGGAAAATTTGAAGCATGTTCCATATTCTAAAGTCCGTCAGACTTTGGTGAATCAAAAGTCCGTTGCAGCCCACACACGATCGAATAGTCTGACGGACTCAGTCCGTCGGACTTTGGACGTTGAAAAGTCCGCTCGTGTGTACGCGGCATTACACTTCCCCTGCATTCTGAATCAGTTATCATGGTAGTAGTTTTGCTAATACAATCTAACATAATTGTAGAGAATTTCTCTCTGTATAATGCAGAGAACACCTAAAGGAGCTAATGGAGAATTCAAGGAATGTGCAATCTCCACTGCAAGACAATGATCAAGGCTATCGGTGTCAAGTCCCTGGTGAGGGATGCTGTAAGCCACACTTGAACTGTTAGTGGATTGTGAACTGGAAAGGGCTGATGAAACCCTCCATTTGTGTTGGGGATCTGATATGTTGTACTGCTCAACTGAGGCAACTCCAGAACACACACCAAGAACCTTGGGTATTACCAACCAGCTGATGAATGATAAATGATTTGATGCCCAGAGGTGACTCTAGGCTTCAGTGTCCATTGCAAGTGGAGTAATGGGATAAACTAACTCATGAAAAAACTCTTGCACATAAAACTTTATTGATCTGGACAAACACCACGTAGCCCTAACTGGGACCACCCCGGCTGACACATTTCACCCAATTTGGGCTTAATCACAGGGATAAAGAGGCAGGAGGGGAGATGCCTTTATACATCAATGTAATTAGGATATGAAAGTTTATAATATTACCAAAGATATAGAAGCTATCAATTCCTTTCTAGAAAACAGTGACACGATTCATGCCCTGAGGAATTCTAGCACCACATGTAAAAATCGTGACCTCGTGAGACGTTTAACTCGCAGGGCCAGCCCCCGTCCAGTGGGGCTATGTCGCGGCCGACCTAGCGCGTAGCTGCGGTCTGCATGCGCTAGTTGGCCAGACTGGGGTGACCACTGGATCGAATGTCCAGCCCAGCCTGGCAGTTGATTGTAGAGCTCACTGGAAAAATACAGGAAAAAACCAACAAACTAAAAAATAAAAATTGCCAGGACAAGAGATCCCAACAGGGAACTAGGTCCTTACTCCTGACTAGGCGGAAAAAAGGCCTATAGCAGAGAGGGGGTGTATATCACCTAGGACTGCCCATGGGCATAGCAAAGTCTTTTTTTCTTCCTAGTGTCAGTGTTTCAATAATGCTTATTCCACTTCATGCAAGTGCATATTTCAAAGCTAACTACATTAAGGCTTACCTGTAGGTCCAAACCTACACGGTTTAGGAGATATTTGCCAAAACACAGGCACCGCTGTCTACGGCGCATGCACTGTAGACAGCGGCACGCAGGTGCACTGGGCATGCCGCTGTCAACGGCAATATGCCGCCAGTGGAGGCTCCCGTGTGCATGTGCGGGAGTGAGCCAATGCACTACAACCCAAAAACACCACACCTAATCAACCTTCTAGCTCCTCTGGCTACAACAGGTATGCTCCACCGGCCCCTACTGGGAACTCTTACCCCATATACATCACTCCAGCAACATGTCATGTACCTACCCTGCTTCTGGCCAAGCCTTGGCCAAAATTCTAATTCCTCCTACTCAGGACATGACTATGAGGATTACTCCATTTGGAAAGAATATGCCTGCCACATACCCAATTCTGCTTTTTAATCAAAGAGGTCAGGGAAACCTGCTGCTCTGAAATAGGTTCCCTCTGGAAGGATTTTCGACTCCTTTGCCAATATTGAAATGCTGGAGGGTAACCTACAAACAAGATTTTTCTTGGAGGAAAGATCAGTCTCCCAGGCTACTGTTATCCACAACCTCCAACATCACATTAATGACTAGGTGACACAAAATAACATAATGATCAGGGGCCTCCCAAGATGACCTGCATACCACGCAGCGCACAAACCATTTTTGTTAATATTCTGGAGAGCTTTGTGTGTACACTGCAATGAGTGTAGGTGTGGGGTACTGTGTATGTAAAGGTAGGGAGAGCTCTGTGTGTACGCCACCTCTATCAGGTTCCAGATATATAATGTCACCCAACATGGATGCCCCCTCATCTTTGCATTGTGTATAGAACCACTTTCAGCTTATATCAAAAACAAAAAGTGCAGCTAAGTGAGAAATAAAACCCTTATACTGTCACTGTATGCTGATGATGACCCACTTCCCCTTAAACAACCTTTTATAAGGATCACAGACTACCTAAATCAGCCCAATACACCACTAAATTCCAAGGTGGTCTTGCAATCCTAGACTCAAATATAAATTTGTGGCTTAATTCTTGCATTTTGGTCCACCTCCGAAGCGTATAACAAGTGGATTGAATTGGAAAAACCCTGGCTGTCTCCAGGCAATCTATTAATATGACACTTTGCTAACATCACAAATATGCCACTTTGTCAACATTACAAATATGCCATCTTCAAACTCTACTGCATTTAAACACATATGCAGAGTTGTACCACGTAGAAAGGGATTCATTTCTGCTATTTACAAACCCCTGCTTAGTCTGGCAATCCATTTTGTAAATTAAAATACATGAGCAACTGGTAAAAAGTCTTAGGTCAAGAGAGCTCCCCACTGGCAAACTATCTGAAGATGAGCAAGCAAAAGTTCCACCTGCACATTTTAAAAGGAAAAAAATTATTATTGTTCCACTGGTATTACACCCCATAATGTCTTCATGCAATGTATCTGTCCACCTCTAACACATGCTGGAGATGGCAGTAGAAGTAGGTTCCCTATGCCATATATACTGGGCATGTCACAGTATAAAAACCTATTGGACTATCATTGAGGGCATAGTCTTTTTCATCATTTGCCAGCATCCACATGCAAACTTATCTCACTGTATTCTAACATGTCTAAACTGTGCTCAAATGAAAACAAGCTACTAACCCTTCCAAGCTAGAACTCCTTACCTGTTGTCAGGGAGATACAAACCATGGAGCTTCTATCAGTCAGAATATCCCCTCGAAAAATACAATAAAATCTTTAACATGATCTTTGTGTGTGTAAAACTCATAACAGGAAGTCAATTTTGGCAATTGTTTGATGTTTGCGTCAAGATCATCATTAATGCCTGTATAATTTACTCATCTGTGTGTTAACCTTGAGATGCTGCTCTTCATAGCAACATATAACTTTTGGCTGTTTCCGTTTGACTTATTTTATAACTTTATATGCTAATTTTGAGCTATACAGAACTGCACTTTGCATAATATAACACCGCACAGTATTTACATTTCAGCTGTATTAAGACTTTTATGCTCTTTGTCTTGAAACTTCAACACTGTTATCACATGTTATATACACACACAAGCCTGATAGGCTTCAGGTTTGTACTTTACTTTTTAGTACTTGTACCTTTAATAAAAATATTATGAAACTAAAGTAACCTCTAGATCTAAATTCCCACTTTTCTCTCGGGAGAACGCAAACCACCTTTGACACCCCCTTTCACCTTTCCCCCCTTTTCTCTACCTCTTCCTAAACTTTCAAACTTTTTTTTTGACAACAGCAATGATTAATTTATCACCAACCCAAGGCTGATCATAGATAAGTCATTTTTTTTTATTTTTTTAGATCAGCCAGCAGATTGATTAAAATATATTATATATATATATATATATATATATATATAAAATATTCCCCCATCCACACAAGGGACACAGAGGAATCCTCCCCACTGTGCTATTGTATTCTGACAGAGGGGACTCCACTATCAGGATACACTGATCAGTGAAGCAGCCGATTGACTGCAGCCTGCTGATCGAGAACATTTTTCCAACATTCCCATTCAACAAAAATCAATCTTTAGATTAATTTCTGTCGAGCGGGCCCTGCTGAACTGGCAGAATTTCAATCCACCTGTGGCCACCTTAACTGATCCAGACCTAGAGTACTTGCTGATGTTCTACATGCTTTGAAAAACGTAGTACTAAGGCACATTTAAACATGCACATGGATGTGTCCTTTAACGCTGTGGATTGTGATGGAAAATCTACATCCAACAGCCTTCATGCGCCGAGCGTTCTTCTGAATTTCATAACCTACGGACTTACCACCTGCCATATGGTTATACTGTGTCTTGGTCGTCTACTTCCGGTACATTGATATGTCCTCTACACTCTGTAGGATCTGGTTTCATATACTGCACAGATTTCTATCCTTAATTTTTATTATGTTTGTATGTTTAATAAAAATTTTAATAAAACAATGATAAAAAAAACTAAAAGATGAGTGTGCACTTGTGTGATATATATATTTTCTTTCAAAGTCCAGCTTGGCTCTGTTTCCTGCACTTTCCTATTGGGCTGCCCATTACACTGAAGTTGGGATGAGCTGGGTTCAGTCCCATCTCTGTCTGAATACAGTTCGACAGAACCAGTGCAAAGCTGTCAGGTGATCACATCCTTGCCAGCACAATCAGCTGTAAGTGGGGCATTCACCTCCCCACAGCTGCATGTACACAAAGACAGTGATGCTTATGACATCAATAACTTAATATGGCCACATGGCCATATTCAGTCAATGCCATTGACCGAATATGGCCATGTGACCATATTTGGTCATCGACATTAGAAGCATGCCCCCCCCCCCCCCCTTTTTGTATATGCAACTGCAGAAGAGGGTATGCCCTGACTGCAGCTGATTTAGCTAATGGGGATGAGACCATGTGACACCTTTCAACAAGTTCTGCTCAACGTAGATTTACAGGCAAAACTTTCTTTTTTATTTTGGAGGGTTACGATTTTTTTTCATCAGTGTCTAATTGCAGAAACTTATCTTCACTTCCTGTTACATAGCCAAATAGGAAGTGAGAGGAAATCCCTGCAAAATAAGAGAATTCCATAAGGGACCTCCAGGTCACCAGAACTAGTGTCCCCATTGGAAGATTTCCCCACAAATTTTCTGGGGACAACCCAAAACTTGGGATTTTCTTTTACTTGCACTTTCAATGATAATGGTAAACAGGACAAATATAGAGGGAGAATCTCCCTAACAGAGGCACAGACAGCGATGAAAACTGACAGGTGTCCTAATCCTTCTCTACTCCATCCAAAACCCCCCAAAAAAGTTTTGCTTTTAGTTATGCTTTAAGATCCCTTTAACACCAGGGCTTTTTGCAGGCGCTATAGCGTTAGAAATAGCGCCTGCAATCCGCCCTAAAAAAGCTGCACCATTGTTTGTAGTATGAAAGCCCGAGGGCTTTCACACTACAGTGGTGCGCTGGCAGGACATCAGGGAAAAGTCCTGCCAGCAGCTTCTTTGGAGCGGTGAAGGAGCGGTGGGTTTACCGCTCCTCCACCGCTGCTCCCCATTGAAATCATTAAAAACACCGCTATTGTGGTGTATTGCCTGCGGTTTTAACCCTTTCTCGGCCGCAAGAGGGGAGTAAAAGCAAATCTGGCGGTAAAACACTGCTAAAAATAGCGGCGTTTTACCGCCCGCGCTATGGGCAGTGTGGTGTGAAAGAAGGGGATGGGTGGGGCAAAACTATGCTGGCCTTTGAAGAGTGTACTAATCAAGATTTGCATATGGTATCACATGCCTATACCTCTGTATCCTCTGATTTTTTTGATGAACAATGCTCACTAAAGTTAACCATTGTTTATGCTTTTTTTTTTTCCCCCATCATGTGTTACCAGTTTACTTTTAACAAAGCATAAAAAATGTTTACCTGAGTGCAATTAGGGACAAATCCATAAACAAAGAGACTGTCATCATGATATAAAGACTGAATGCTGGCGGGGGCTTGCATCGGTTCAGTGGGATTTGTACCAAAAAGCCTCCACTTGATGGAGATGGCTGTACATGCAGCTGATTTGAGCTTTGAACCATGTTTCTCCATCTGTGAAGATACAATGGACAATTAGGGTAGGAACACATAAGGCTCAGTTCACAAAGCTTTAGCACAAGGATTAAGACCTTTTTCAGTCATTAGACTGTAATTTTCAAATCTCATTGGACTTAAAGTATTTGTAAAGTTTAAATTTTCACTAAAATTTATTTTGTTATATTTACCTGCCCACACACACCACCCATGGCTCCTTCAGTTCTCAGTTTGTCCTCTAACAGCAGGAAAGGAGAGAGTAGCTCTGCTGCAGACGGGACGGCACTGGATCAGTGCAGGAGTCAGGAATGTGTTGGGGGGCCAAAACTACTAGTGGGATGATTTTTACCTAAATGTAAGGCGTGCATTGAGGTAAAACAGAGGTAGACTTTAAATCCACTTTAATTAGCCTAAAGTGTCCCTTACTGGGAAGCTGTGCCTTCTGGAGATCACTTTATCTTAAGTTTCACTGAAAATGCCATACAATGCAGCTCACATTGAAACCCATCTACAGTCTATTAATTTAGCGGTCTATTGGCTTCCAATTCAGGTCTGTGAAGTCTAAGCTGCACACATGGGAGATGGGAAGAAGAGTGAGCCATGGTCAACTGGGATGATTTTGAAATAGAGGCTGTGTGTCACAGGACAGGTTAGATCTGCCTAGGAAGTTCCAGGAGGCAAGTACCAAGTACAGGGGTTGCCACTGCTGGCCTTCCAAAAAACATTAAAGTTGCTCATCAGCGCCAAGTAGGGTGAACACATTTCCAAACTGCCATTCAGGGACAACGCCGCCCCCCCCCCCCCCAGCGTGTATGCCCTCACGCCAGCCGAAAAAAAAGATAATTATTGGGACACAAATGCAGATTGCGGGACAATCCCGGGCAATCCGGGGCACCCTAGCGCCAAGGCTTATAGTGGACCTTATAGTGGACTTATAGTGGACCTTCACTCACCCATTTGGATGTCTGAATGTGCTTCCTATTCTTTTCCCAGTATTATCAAGGACCATAAAAACTTCCACTATCAAATCACTCGATATTACCCCCTGGAGGCTAGTGGAGTAAAATGAAACCTGCTGTTCTCTCATTTCTATTACCTGGCTTCTCCATCTGCTCTTAGATGTGTCTGCAAAAAATTCAAATGCTCCAGCACCATCTTTTGCCAAACGCCTTAGCATATGTTTATTTGCTTTTGCCCTGGAATAAAACACAGTAAATAGGATTAACTGTAAAATGTCTTATGGGCTATCAAGGAGTTATTTAACTATTATATGTAAATTGCACAGTTATGACATAAGGAGGAGCAACATTACTTTGCCAACAACGAATGCCTTACATTTAACAGGATGAATGCACAACATAAAAGGGATAATTAGTTATTATAGAAATCACATAGTAACAAGGAGGCTTCACTTCATCCCATAGTGGTCAGGTTTAACAGTATCTGGAGTAGCAATGTTAGATTTTAGAGTGCCACCTGCTGGTGTAATCACAGTTGTGATGTATGGTCAGTGGAACAACCAGTAAGTGCAGTATCAGACCTGCAATTTACCACTTTAGGAAGGGTTGGTTTTTTGCACAGACTTCAGGGAATAGAGACAGTTTAAAGATTTAGATTTTTTTGTAATCCTTGCTCCTGTATCCAAACACCACAACAAGTTATATAAAGCATACAAGCAATATAAAATAAGAACCATGTCACACTACCAACTTTGTAGCAGCTTCACATCTGTCTTTTTCCCCCCCTAATTATTAATAGAATTGCTTCTGTAGCTGACTAAGCCCTCGTTCACATTGGAGCAACTTGTCATATAATTTGACAGGTCAAATCACATCCCAGGTCGCATCCTATTGTTGGCAATAGCACTGTTCAGATCGGTGATTCAGAATGTGTCTTGCCCAGGAGGAAGAATACAGTGCCTTGAAAAAGTATTCATAAGCCTTGAAATTTTCCACATTTTATCATGTTACAATAAAAAAGGTAAATGTATTTTATTGGGATTTTACAATATCTCACAAAAGAGAGTACACCCCTCACATTTATGTAAATATTTTATTATATCTTTTCATGTGACAACACTGAAGAAATGACTTTGCTACAATGTACAGTAGTGAGTGTAAAGCTTGTATAACAGTGTAAATTATCTTCAAAATAACTCAGCACATCCATTAATGTCAAAACTGCTGGCAACAAAAGTGAGTACACCCCTAAGTGAAAATGTCCACAGTCAAGCATGGTGATGGTGGTGTCAAAGGCTGGGACTGAATGAGTGCTGTCGGCACTGGGGAGCTACATTTCATTGAGGAAACCATGAATGCCAACATGTACTGTAACATACTGAAGCAGAGCATGATCCCCTCACTTTGGAGACTGAGCTGCAGGGCAGTTTTCCAACATAATAAAGACCACAAACATATCTCTAATGCCGCGTACACACGATCGGACTGTCCGGCGGACAACCCACTGGGCTGTGCAGCGGAGGTCCGCCAGACTTTCCGAATGAGCGGGCCTGCCCACACACGACCGTACAATCCACCGGACTATGGTGGGAGTCCGCCAGACTTTTGAAATCTGGGACTAGCCCAGCATCCTCCGGGACTGTGACATCATAAGGGGTAGGGTCACCATGTGACATCACGCAGTGACCCCGCCCTTTGTCCCTATATAAGCCACCGCACAACGAGTGCCTGCCATTACGACCAGAGAAAGCATTGTGTCAACATTGGAAGAAGGAAGCGGAGGCCCGCCAAGAAGAACGAAGAGCAGGACAAGACCCCCGAAGTGTGGGACAAGACCCCAAAGTTGAAAAAAGACCCCGGGAGGGCAGCAGCGACGAAGGAGAAAGCCGAGCTCCTCTGCTAGTAAAAGATCCAGCAAAAGCGCAGAAGATAGCGGAGGAATCCGGCGAGAAGACCCCCAAAGACGGAAGAAGAGAAGACCCCCAGAGATGTCTAATAAAAAGTATTTTAAAAACCTGTGTTGTGTTTTTTTATGTACACTTTTTTTCACCAGGTGAATGGGTAGGGGTACATTGTACCCCATACTCATTCACATAGGGTGGGGGGGCAGAATCTGGGGGATTCTGATAAGGGGGGCTGGAATCCCAGATTCTGATAAGCCCCCCGCCCGCAGACCCTGTCAACCAATGGTCAGGGTTGTCGGGAAGAGGCCCTTGTCCTCATCAACATGGGGACAAGGTGCTTTGGGGTGGGAGGGCCACAGGGCTGGCCTTCCACCAGGTTATTATACAAAAAAAACGGAAAGAAATACTGCGCTATAAAAATATATGAAAAAAAAACAAAAACAAATCAAAATACCTAAAAGCTGCGATTAATATGATGTGATACACACCCATAAATCATATAAATCAAAAAATTTTAACCGCACTCTCACATATAATAAATCCTAGTACAAAAAATAACACCTAAAAATTATAGGAAAAACATAATATATAAACAGAAATACTGTGTATACACCATAAATAATCACAATCTAGTGAAGAAATACACAATATAAACAAATAAATGAATAAATAGGAAATATGTTAAATAATTATGAATTCATGCAATAATAAAGTGCACAAAAAATGTATAAACAATCACAGATACTGTAAATAACAAACAGGGTGCTCAAAAAAGATGTGTATAAACAACAGTTTCTCATAAAGGTGTAATCATGAGCGTGACAGTCCAACGAGCGGAAATGTTTCTTCAAAAGAAATCCTGTGCAGGTGCAATAAAAAAGCTTCCTTCACCAACACCGTGCTGATAAATAGTAAGAATGCGCGCTTACCAAATCTCAAATCAAATAGGCATATGTTATCAGGAATCTCAAAGGGTCATCACACCGGAGCACCAACTCGTTTTTCACACGGTTGAACCATTCATAAAATGCAAATAGAAACTCCCATAGCGTAAATCCGTAAATAAAATCTTTTATTCAATCATAAAAAACATACTCACAAACATAAAGGTCAAATCAGCGTTAAAAAAGCCGGCCGGCAAAGCGAACGCCCAAATGTCACGTGATTGCGTCAAGCACGTCGAGACCACCCCTTCCACCAGGTTATTTGTGAACTCTTTCTGCATTATTGCAATACAAGTTCTTTCACTGTACTGGGACTGAATGTGTTCTTCTGCTTCACCACGCTGCACCCTACCTACACATGCATTTGTGGCCGTATTTGCACCTTTTAAAATGCATAGTACTGCAGAACCATCCAATTTTGCACACACAGCAGTCCATTAATTTAGTTTTCATAACGATGCACAGGAACATGTAAAAAAAGTGCACGCTTGGACGCACCTCTTGGTGTAAACGAGGACTTAACCATTTTCAAAGGGTGCTGTTAACAGATACAGTCCGTCAGTGAATAATACTTACCCTACACCACAAGTGAACAATTTAATATGGTTTTTATTTTTCTTTAGGATCTGGAAGGCAATGTTTTCATTTTGGAGGTGCCCATCAGAGATGAGGAGGATTTTATGAGGTCCAGATGTGGGTTTAAGAAGACAGGTGGACTGTAGAGGCTTCCAGAACTCTGTACTTCCCATGTTGGGTTTGGCCATCTAGGAAAGGATCAGAGGTAAATAAAATGAGAACTACAGGTCAAAGGGAAAGTTATATTTCAGTCCGCCACTATTTTCAATTCAGTCTGGCCTGAGCCTGGGGTAAAAAATTTACTCAGTTTCTATACAGGAACCATATGTTTTGGCCATGTTCATGTCTTGTGATCTTAACTTTAACCTAACTCTAATTTGCCTTAACTTTTGCATATTTTAAAGTTGAACTCCAGGCAGATATAAAAAAAAAAACACAAATGAATGCACTTCTATATTTAACCACTACAATACAGGGCACTTTCGCCCCCTTCCTTCCCAGCCCAATTTTCAGCTTTCATGGCTCTAGCGCTTTCAGTGACAATTGCGCGGTCATGCTACACTGTACCCAAATGAAATTGTTATCATTTTGTTCGCACAAATAGAGCTTTATTTTGGTGTTATTTATTCACGACTCCGTTTTTCATTTTTTGCGATATAAGCGCTAAAAAAGCGGAAATTTTGAAAAAAAGCAATATTTTATTTTTTCTATTTTAAAAGAAATCCAATAAAATCAAATTTTGTCATAAATTTAAGCCAAAATGTATTCTGCTACATGTTTTTGGTAAAAAAAATTCCGTTAAGTGTATAATAATTGGTTTGTGTGATCACGGACATATGTACGCAAATGATCATGTACATATGTGTGCAGGTGATCACGTACATATGTGTGCAGATAATCATTGGGACATGTGATTTTAGTGGGACATATGTGGGGGACATGTTTTTATTATTAGGGACATGTGTTTTTATTATTTGGGGACATGTATGTTTTGGGGACATGTGTGTTTTGGGGACATGTGTGGGGACTGTGTTTACACTGTGTTGTGTGTTGTGTGTCCCCCCACACTAGACTGATGATCAGTGAGTAAAAAGCTGTAAAAAACAGCTCATACTCACTGATCATCAGCCGGCTGCAGCGTTCTGCTCTCCTCTCCTCAGCGATGACTTCCGTGTGAGGAGAGGAGAGCCGATTGCCTAGCAACCGGCTGTTTGTTTACATCACATGACGGCCGTGATTGGACACGGCCGTCATGTGATCAGGAGGGCCAATCACAGAGCCCTCCTGCCGATCTGAGATGTGCCGTGTCCGGGTGACACGAGCACATCGGGATCGCGCCGCTGCGCGGGCATGCGCGCGATCCCGCTACTTCTGAAGGACGTTCCTGAACGTCCTATCAGAAGTAGACGGCTCCCACCCGGCCGTATATATGCATTGGCCGGGTGAGAAGTGGTTAATAATACATCCTTAAAAGTGTAGTAACGTTTTTTATTTTTATTGTATCATTCTTACCTAGGTGGATGCAGCATGGGTCCGATGCTGCATGTTTTCCCCGGCGCCTCTACACTGAGAACCGAGCGATCAAACACCACCCTTCGCTCAGTTCTGACAGTTCCCTGAGCAGAGAGCTGCAGACTGTTAGTCACTGCTCTCTGCTCTGCCTCCTCTTCGTTCACTGGAGCACTGGGCTGTGGAGGGGGTGGGGCTGGCCATCTCAGGCTCTCAGTGGCTTGCTGAGAGGCTGAGCCAGATGTAGGGTCCAGGCACCTGGTGGATACAGACAGGCACCTGGTGGATACAGACTTTGCCACAATGACCTGGCCTGACTTCTGTGATGTCAGCAGACAGCGGACTTCAGCCCGCTCTCTGCTGAAAATGAATTCCACTCCTATGATCCATAAGAGAAGCACAGCCAAATAAGCTTTGGCTATACTTCTCCTTCAAAGCTGCACTACGGGCACACAGATTTTTAATTTAAATACAGTGTATCCCTCAATAGGTGCAAATGATCTAAATGCCTTTGCAAAAGTAACGGTGTTTTTGCTGCACATTGTCCATGCACTAAGAGGAGCTTGGGGGTGGAGCCCAGCAGGTCCTCCCACTACATGCTGCATAAAAGAGGCTGACACGAGACCAATCACCCTGCATAGACAGCACCAGTAATCAGTTTTTATTACAGGAAACTCCTGCATAGAAGAACAATACAGGATTTATTTCATGCTGGATTACTGCACATATAAGGAGGAAATACACACCAAACACCAAAATTCCAACAACAATGCACATGCTGCTTGTATATATTTTGGCTGTGGTTCAGCTTTAAATATTTGTATATGCAAGTAGCATAAGCAGGGGCGTACCTAGAGCATTTGGCACCCGGGGCGGATCCTATATCTGGCACCCCCCCCCCCCACCATAAAATGTAAAAACATCCACTGTGTCCCCTGCATACCTCTGCATCCTTCAATATCTTTTTGTCACTACTGTGTACCCCCCTCTCCACAACTGCACCTCTGGACCCCTTTAAATTACACAGCACCCTGCACCTCTGGACCCCTTTACATTACACAGGACCTTGCACCTAAGGACCTCTTTACATTACACAGCCCCCTGCACCTCTGGACCCCTTTACATTACACAGCAGCCTGCACCTCTGGACCCCTTTACATTACACAGCTCTTGTACCACTGGACCCCTTTACATAACATAGCACCCTGAACCTCCTGACCCCTTTACATTACACAGCGCCCTGCACCTCTGGACCCCTTTACATTACACAGGACCTTGCGCCTAAGGACCTCTTTACATTACACAGCAGCCTGCACCTCTGGACCCCTTTACATTACACAGCTCTTGTACCTCTGGACCCCTTTACATAACATAGCACCCTGAACCTCCTGACCCCTTTACGTTACACAGCCCTTGTACCCATGGATCCCTTTACATTACACAGCACCCTGAACCTCTGGACCCCTTTACATTACACAGCCCTTGTACCTCTGGACCCCTTTACATTACACAGCACCCTGCACCTCTGCACCCCTTTACATTACACAGCCCCTCACAGCTCTGGACCCTCTGCATGTTACACAGATCCCCTACAGTGCAGACCCCCCTCCCTACCATACAGACCCCCATCTACAGTGTAGACCCCCCTACAGTACAGAATCCTCCCCTACAGTGCAGACCCTCCTACAGTACAGACCCCTCCACCCTATAGCGCAGACCCCCCCCCTACAGTGCAGACCCTCCTACAGTACAGACCCACCCCCTACAGTGCAGACCCCCCTACAGTACAGACTCCCCTACAGTACAGAATCCTCACCTACAGTACAGACCCCCCTACAGTGCAGAATCTTCCCCTACAGTACAGACCCCCCCCCTACAGTGCAGGACCCCTTCTACAGTGCAGGACCACCTACAGTGCAGGACCCCTTCTACAGTGCAGGACCCCTTTTACAGTGCAGACCCCCCTACAGTGCAGACCCCCCTACAGTGCAGGCCCCCCTACAGTGCAGGACCCCCTACAGTGCAGGACCCCCCCTACAGTGCAGGACCCCCCCTACAGTGCAGGACCCCTTCTACAGTGCAGGACCCCCCTACAGTGCAGGACCCCCCTACAGTGCAGGACCCCCCCTACAGTGCAGGACCCCCCCTACAGTGCAGGACCCCTTCTACAGTGCAGGACCCCTTCTACAGTGCAGGACCCCCCCTACAGTGCAGGACCCCCCCTACAGTGCAGGACCCCTATAGTGCAGGACCCCTTCTACAGTGCAGGACCCCCCTACAGTGCAGGACCCCCCCTACAGTGCAGGACCCCCCCTACAGTGCAGACCCCCCTACAGTGCAGACCCCCTACAGTGCAGACCCCCTACAGTGCAGGACCCCCCCTACAGTGCAGGACCCCCCCTACAGTGCAGGACCCACCACAGTAAAGAACCCCCCTACAGTGCAGGACCCCCCCTACAGTGCAGGACCCCCCTACAGTGCAGGACCCCCCTACAGTGCAGGACCCCCCCTGCAGACCCCCTACAGTGCAGGTCCCCCCTACAGTGCAGGACCCCCCCCCCTACAGTGCAGACCCCCTACAGTGCACGACCCACCACAGTAAAGAACCCCTAGTGTACCTGGAGCCCAAGGCAGCGGCATTGCAGGGGGGGGTGCGAGCAGCACCCGAGTGGAGTGTCACCTGTCGGCTCAGTGATCCGGGACCCGGCACAATAATCCCCTTCTCTCTGTAGTCATGTGACTCACATTGCGCCGTTCAGATCAGTCTCAGGCAGCGGCTGTCACTCACAGCCGAGCAGAGTGAAGCTGCCTCCCCCTCCTTGTCTACACAGTGCTGTGCATGGAGGAGGGGGAGGCGGCTTCACTCTGCTCGGCTGTGAGTGACAGCCGCTGCCCGAGACCGATCAGAACGGCAGCGCGGCGCGACCACAGAGAGAAGGGGAGCCGGGTCCCGGATCACTGAGCAGATGTCACTCGACTCCACTCGAGTGCTGCTCGCACCCCCCCCCCCCCCTGCAATGCCGGCCACTGCCAGTGCCTGTCTGACACTTCAGTTGCGGAGAGGGGAGGGGGGGCACTGGCCTGACACCCCCCCCAGTGTGTGGCACCCGGGGTGGCACGCCCCCCCCGCCCCCCCACTTAGTACGCCCCTGAGCATAAGTACTGAGTTTGACTTTGTATCAGCCTCTTGCAGTGTCTGTACAGCAGAGCATAGCCTGGGGAAGGGAGAAGCATCACTAAGAAAGACAACAAGCATGCTGATATAAGTTTAAACTCTATTTTCACTTTTGAGTCAAAAGCTGGAGGAGAGTAAGACCTGTGTTCCTGTAGTGCAGCAAAGAAAAGGTGCAAGACAGATTTCTGGTGTTGCAGAGCTGCACAAATCTCAAAACTGGATGGACAGATATACAAATCGTTTCAGCAGGTAAATCAGCTCACATATATGTATATGTTCACATTTATTAATTGTCTTTATATAGGAACATAAATAAAAGTATATCAATATCAAAACATGCCCATGTCAAATATGTAGACTGTATGAAAACTCATATGAATACGTGACCATCCCATTCAGGCAACATAGTTCTGCCTAGTGGAGCAGATACGGGCTTGAAATATATGCTTTGGTAATTCATTATCTGTATTATTGAAAATACTTACAAATATACCTTAGTATTTTCTAACTGAAAATTTACCATACCCTAGGGCAGGGGTGTCAAATTCAATTTCATTGAGGACCGCATCAGCATTATGTTATGGTTGACCTCAAAGGGCCGGTGGTATTTGTAAGACTAGATGTCCAGAGAACTTACATTAGATGCCAAGAGTCTCCCCACCATCCCTTACATCACAGTCTACCCCCTGTTACCTTGTGCTGCTGCCAGGAAGAAGCCGGAGGCAGAGCTTGGTATCAGAAAGTGCAGAGTCTGGAGGACCAGAGAAGGGCTAGAGTCAGCTGCCGGAGTCTGCTGAATTCTGAGACCATGGTGACAGAGATGAGAGGGTGCTGTGGCTGCACAGAGAAGTGCAGGATCTGGTGGAGGAGTTATGTCTTCCTGATTGCCTGGAGTTTAGCTTTAAAGTATGTACAGCCCAGACTTTCATACATCTATCTTCTGTACCATATTTAAATAAGGCCTTTAATGCATTAAAAAGATTAACGTGCCATCCTCATATACCTGAGTTGGGACTGCAGTGCAAAGTATTATGCATGGAAAATTTATTACACTTGTAGTAACTCTTTTTTCAGTTAGGAATGCTTGTTTTACTCAATAAGGGCTCATTCAGATGGCCAATTAGTCCAACATGCAGAGCCGCTGGCAGATAAGTGTGCAACCACTTTGGAGCTGCATGCAGGCAGCCCATAAAGGTGGATGTACACACAGCAGCAGTACGCACACATTCATTTGTCAAAGTTTGACCGGCGGGCAGGAGCAGGTGCACAGACTTGAAGGTACACCCCAAACCACAGACAGATTTTCCACCTAAGGTGCCATCGGTGTGGTTAGTAAATCATGTGCCTCATCTTCTCCTACCCTCTTTCTTTTTTCAAGAATAGAAAGATTTAGGTCATGATCAATGTAGAAGGGTGTACACAAATATTCATAATCTTACAATAAAATGATTTTGGAAAGTGTACTGTAAGCAAGGAATTACTAAAAAATAGTATTTAAAGTGACATTTTCCTGAAATATTATTACACTGAATGCCATTTCTACCCTAAGTACAACTTATGCCGCGTACACACGACCGGCCTTTCCGGCAGACTAGGTCTGACGGAATCAGTCCGTCGGTCAATCTGATCGTGTGTGGGCTAATCCGAACGTTTTTTGTTAAAAATAAAAAATAAAAAATCAGACGGACCTAGAAATAGAACATGTTTCAAATCTGCCTGACGGACTCAATTCCTATCGGGAAAAACGTTAGTCTGTATGCTGGTCCGACAGACCAAATATGATGCAAGGGAAGCTATTGGCTATTGGCTTTTGAACTTCCTTTTTTAGTCCCGTCTTGCGTCATCACGTTCAAAAGGAACGCACTTAGTCCATTCATGTGTGTCCAAGTCCGTTTGTTCGGAAAGTCCGTCGGAACTCTGCCGAAAGTCCGTCGGGAAGACCGTTGGACCTAGTCTGCCGGAAAGTCCAGTCGTGTGTACGCGGCATAAATGTAGCAAATATCTAATCCTACAAAATTATGTCAAAACATTTTCCTTACTTTGATGAACTTTTCCATTTCTGAGTTATCAGACCGCTTTGGGTAGAGATAAAATTCTTTGTAAGCTATGAGAAAGAAACAAACATTAGAATACTTATACAAATATGCAACATTTTTCATTTTAATGGTACATGGATCTGCAGCCATCAGCTCAGAAACTGCTGCAGCTGCTCCCGAGGTACAGAGTGAGGCTCACCTGTCAGCATGACAGCCCTGTCTCACTAGTTATAACTGCAGAACTGCAATGGCAGGGTAGAAGGACCAAGGGTACAGTGTATGCCCTAGGAACCTAGATTACATTACGGCATGTTACGTATGCTAAAGTCCTTTAGCTGATTAAAAAATGGTAGTTTCTATTTAGACAAAATGTAAAACAGTACTCAAACCCAATGCAACATGACTCACTACCAAAATACTATAGTACACCACCATGCTCATATTCTCCATTCTTGATTGTAGCTTTGTATTGAAAATACTGCCCTCCTGAACCTGATTCCCACCCTTAATGCATTTTAATAAGTGCATGTAGTAATGTGTCACATCTTCATAGGTACAGTATCCTAAAACAGTAGCAAAGATGTTGGACAAGGCGTTCCTCTCCCCTCAGCTGCTTAAAGTGGTAGTAAACTCTTGTTTTTTATTTTTACCTACAGGTTAAGCTTATAATAAAGCTTACTTGTAGGTAAAATGAATATCTCCTAAACATGCACCATTTTGAAGATATTCTAATGAGCAGCAGCCGGTGATGTCAGGTCGGGCGAGAGGTGGTTAAAATAGGATTTTTATAACAGCTATAACAGCTTACCTGTAAAATTATTTTCTTGGAGTACATCATGGGACTCAGAGCATAAGGTAATAACTTAATGGGTATATAGGCACCTTCAGGTGATGGACACTGGTATACCCTATCCAGGAAGTTCACTCCCTGTATAACCCCTCCTCCTTCCAGGAGCACATCAGTTTTTGTAATAAACCAAAGTCAAAGCAATATACTTAACCACTACAATACAGGGCACTTTCACCCCCTTCCTTCCCAGCCCAATTTTTGTGCTTTCATCGCTCTAGCGCTTTCAGTGACAATTGCGCGGTCATGCTACACTGTACCCAAATGAAATTGTTATCATTTTGTTCGCACAAATAGAGCTTTATTTTGGTGTTATTTATTCACGACTCCGTTTTTTTTTTTTGCGATATAAGCGCAAAAAAAGCGGAAATTTGATAAAAAAACAATATTTTCTTTTTTCTATTTAAAAAAAAATCAAATAAAATCAAATTTTGTCATAAATTTAGGCCAAAATGTATTCTGCTACATGTTTTTGGTAAAAAAAATTCAGTTAAGTGTATAATAATTGGTTTGTGTGATCACGGACATATGTACGCAAATGATCATGTACATATGTGTGCAGGTGATCACGTACATATGTGTGCAGATAATCATTGGGACATGTGATTTTAGTGGGACATATGTGGGGGACATGTTTTTATTATTAGGGACATGTGTTTTTATTATTTGGGGACATGTATGTTTTGGGGACATGTGTGTTTTGGGGACATGTGTGGGGACTGTGTTTGTACTGTGTGGTGTGTTGTGTGTTTACACTACACTGATGATCAGTGAGTAAAAAGCTGTAAAAAGCAGCCCATACTCACTGATCATCAGCCGGCTGCAGCGTTCTGCTCTCCTCTCCTCAGCGGTGACTTCCGTGTGAGGAGAGGAGAGCCGATTGCCTAGCAACCGGATGTCTGTTTACATCACATGACGGCCGTGATTGGACACGGCCGTCATGTGATCAGGAGGGCCAATCACAGAGCCCTCCTGCCGATCTGAGATGTGCCGTGTCCGGGTGACACGAGCACATCGGGATCGCGCCGCTGCGCGGGCACGTGCGCGCGCGATTCCGCTACTCCTGAAGGACGTTCCTGAACGTCCTATCAGGAGTAGACGGCTCCCACCCGGCCGTATATATGCATTGGCCGGGTGGGAAGTGGTTAAACCCCAAAAGAGGGGAGGGACCTCTGTATCCCATGATGTACTCCAAGAAAAGAATTTTACAAATAAACTGTTATAAAAATCCTATTTTCTTTATCGTAGATCATGGGATACAGAGCCTAAGTTAATAACCTAATGGGACCTAATGGGACGTCCCATAGCAATGCTATTGAGCAGAGGGAGACATAACCCACAGGGTACCCCCAGACTTGAGGACCTATACTGATACCTGTAGCACACTACTCCCAAAGGTGATATCCTCATACTGCCTTACATCCACCTGATAAAATTTTGTGAATTTATGCACTGAAAACCAAGTTGCGGCCTTACAGATCTGAGCCATGGATGCCTAGTGACGTCAAGACAATGTGGTGACTTATCTTCCCTGGAACATGGTTTTGGAAAAAATGATGGCAGGACAATATCTTGGTTCAGGTGAAAACCTGAGACCACTTTTGACAAAAACGAGGGCGTAACACCACTCTGTCCTCATGAATAATCAAGTAATAATTACAGGAAAGAGCAGCCAATTCTGAAACCCTCCTTGCTGATGATATAGCAACCAAGCAAACCAGCTTCCTTGTCAAAAGGACTAAGGGAATATGCTGTATCAGTTCAAATGGCTGTTTTTGTGACACTAACAAAACTAAGTCCCTTGGGTTCAAAGGAGGTTTGACTGGCGGATTAAGATGCATCCCCCCTTGCATAAAACTCCAGACTAAAGAATATGTAGCAAGCGGTTTTTGAAATAAGAAAAAATAAGGCTGAGACTTTAATAGTACTTAAGGCAAATTTCACCTCTACCCCTAATTGTAGAAGGGCAAAAAATCTGCCTATGAAATAGCTCAGAGGGTGGCAATCCTTGGATTCACACCAGGAAACATAAGCCCTCCAGACTCTATAATATATAGTTCTGGAAGCTGGCTTCCTTGCATTAATCAGGGTAGAGATAACTGACCCGCAAAGCCCAGGTTTCTTCAGAATGTGGGTTTCAATAGCCAAGCCGTTAAATTTAGAGACCGTGAGGTAGGATGGAATATTGGCCCCTGTGAGAGTAGGTCTGGCTGTAGTGGGAGAGACCATGGACCCTCCACGGCCATCTTTACGATTTCTGCATATCATGACCTTCTGGGCCATGCTGCTACCAGAATTACCATCTTTCTTTCCAGCTTGATCCTGCAAAGAAGTTCAGGCAGCAATTGAATAAGAGGAAACGCATAGATCAGTGAGAACTGATCCCAGGGGGTCACCAACGCATCTGTTCCGCATGCGAGTGGATCCCTTATTCTGGACACAAATTTACGAACTTCATGTTGAATTTGGACGCTAGAAGATCTATGTCCCGGAGTCCCCCATCTTTGGCAAATAGCCCAAAATATGTTGGGGTGAAGAGACCATTCCCCCTGGAATAACTGCTGGCGACTCAAGTAGTCCGCCTGCCAATTCTAAACTCCCGGAATGAAGACTGACGATGGGCACGGAACATCCCTTTCTGCCAAGTTAGAATATGGTTCACCTCTCTCTCTCTGCACTGAGAGACTCTTGGTGATTGATATAGGCCACAGCTTTGGCATTGTCGTATTGGATCATGACAGGACAATCCCGTAACTTGGAAGTCCAGGGCTTTAGAGCCAGACGCACTGTCCGAATCTCTAGTATATTGATGGGCAAGGTTCTTTCGGCTCTTGACCACTGTCTCTGGACAGTTGTCTTTTCTAGTACTGCTCCCTTACATGTGATATACACTATTTTTCGATTTGTACACATACATTTTTCATTTTAGTGCAACACTTTCTCTTTATATATAGTACTGCTCCCTAGCCTGAAAGGTTGGCATCTGTCGTTACCACTTTCCAGATAGCTGGTCTGAAGGATTTTCCTTTCAGCAGATTCTGGGTTAGTAACCACCAACTGAGGCTTTTAGTCACCTTTGGGGACAGCCACATTGGCAAGTCTAAAGCTTGAAATGTTTTGTTCCAAATAGACAGGATACTGTTTTGCAACAGCCTAGAATGGAACTGGGCATAGGGAACCGCTTTGAATGAAGCCACCATGTTTCCTAGCAACCTCATGCAAAGGCGAATGAAGGGATCACCTTTTGACCTGACCATCCACACCAGCTCTCTTATGGAGTCGATCTTTGCCTGAGGCAAGAACACCTTTTTCTGGGTTGCATCTATGATCAGCACTCCAGCCTTTTTATCGGTTTTAAGGAAGATTTCTCTAGGTTGACAATCCAACCCAAACTTTCCAGGCAACTGGTTGTAATACGCATGTTTTGCTATAAAACCAGCTACCGACTGGTCTATTAGCAATGGATCATCTAAGTATGCCAAGACTGTTATGCCCTGTGCCCTTAACCTGGCTAGAGGTGGGGCCAGGACTTTTGTGTAAACACCCTGGGTGCTGTAGCTAGCCCGAAGGGCAAGGCTGCAAACTGCAAATGCTGCTGTTCTACTTTGAACCACAGAAAGTCTCCATGCGAAAGGAGTGGATCTTCATGAACTTATTTTGATTCTTTAGATCTATAATGGGTCTGACATCTCCATTCGGTTTTGGTACTGTGAAGAGGTTTGAATAAAACCCCAAACCTTGCTCTTCCATGGGGATATGCATGTTCACCCCCTGCGCCATTAATTGATCTAGTGCCCGAAAGAGAGATTGCCTTTTCTGTGGATCTTTGGGAACGTTTTACCTCAGGAAACGAGATGGTGGAAAGTCCCGAAATTTCAGTTTGTACCCTAGAGTTACCGTGGAGATGAACCATCTGTCCTGAATTTCCTCTTGCCAGACTTCTAAAAAATGCAGGAGTCTTCCACCCACCATGGCAAGTGGGGTGCCTCTTCATGATGAGGCTTTAGGATTCTGCTTTGCAGGATTCCGGCCCCAGGACTTCTTTTGAGCCTGGGCCTGACCCTGAGGTTTTCCTCTAGAGTCTGACAGCGGAGGCCATCACCACTGCCTAGAGGTCGGAAGCCCCTGGCACAGGAGAAAGATCCTGTTTAAATGAAGGGCATTTATACTTTCTTTTGACTGGCAAGAGAGTACTTTTCCCACTAGAAATTGTTTGGATGTATTTGTCCAAATCATCCCCAAATAGCCCATCCCCATGAAAAGGGAACCCAGTCAAGAGCTTTTTACATGGTGCTTCGGCTGACCAATTTTTTACCCACAGGATTCTATGCATATGTACTAGCATAAGCGTAAGGCGGGATGCTTGGTGAATAGAATCTTTAATGTCATCTATGGCAAAGCATAATGCTTTTGGTAGTAAGGCCCTTAAAGAGGTGCCTATACAACAAGCCCAGGAATTGACCGCTCTAAATGGGTCCTTTAGGGATTGAAAGACACCTATTGCAGCGACTACAGAGTAACGGCACCTGCCAAGGAAAAATAGGATTTTAACAGGAATTCCAATCTTTTATCTGTTGGATCGTCAAGCATTTGTGCATTGTCTACTACAGGGGTCATCAATCCCTGGTCTCCAGCCCACTACCGGGCAGTGGCCCTTCTACAGCTGGGCCCCAGGGCGGCCGGCAAGAGAAATGCTGGGCTGCCGACATGAGAGCGATGGGTGGATGGAAGAAGCGAGCGGGCAAGCAGAGATGATATCATCTCATCTCCCCTGCATCACCGCTCTTCCGCCCTCAAAACCAGTGCTCTGTCCCAGTGTCGGAGGTGCCGCGGGAAGCAGAGCGATGACATCATCTCATACTGCCCGCCCCGCATCACCACTCTCCTGCGGCTCTTCGCTGTGTGAATGTGAAAGTGTTCAGCGGCGCAGATTGCCTGTCCCCCCAGACAGCTAATCAGGAATGGCAGAAGGATGGAGCCAGAGAGCGACAGCTGAAGGAGTCCCGGACCCTCCCTCTGCCAGGTGAGACCGGCTGCAGCATGAGGAGGGAGACACCCTTCTACATCCAGAGGGGTGATCCCACATAGATGTGACGTCATCAGTGACAGGTGAGCCGTGTGTGGGAGTGCAGGGGAGGAGTGCTGGGACTTGCAGTTCACCCCCTCAGCTGTCTGCCTGACATACCACAAGGGGCGCTCCACTCACACCACATCTGGTGACAGGCAACGTGGCAGGTGGCATGGCAAGTGACATTCTGCATCTTGTGACAGGCAACGTGGAAAGTGACATTCCACATCTGGTGACGGGCAACGTGGCAGATGGCAATCCACATCTTGTGGCAGTAAGCATGGCAGGTGATGTGGCAAGTGACATTCTGCATCTGGTGACAGGCAACGTCGCAAGTGACTATCCACATCTGGTGGCAGGCAACAGTGGCAAGTGACACACTCAGTGCTTCCACTGATTCTACATCATGGTTAGTTTGGATATTTCCTTTATTACTACAATGTAATAATAGAAATAATACGCTTCAATCACCCTGGCACCATATCAAGCATGGTGCCATGATGATTGAAGCGCTAACACCAGTCATTGCCCGTGAAAACTGTGCCCCCCCCCAGTCGGTCCTTGGCACAATTTTCTTCCACGCAGCCAGTCTCCGGTGCCAAAAAGTTTGGGGACCACTGGTCTACCGGACAAGTTAGACTTTTATTTACACTGGAAATCGCAGCGTCAATTGCTGGTACCTTTAATTTTTTGGTGAATTTTTCCTCTATGGGATAGAGAACTGAAAATCTCATTGGAGGGAGAAAATGCTTATCCGCATGATCCCATTCAGCATAAATAAGCTGTTCTAGTAATGCATGCACAGGAAAAGCATGCAAAGGTTGTGAAGGTTTTTAAGGAACGCAAGGAAGAAACCGAGCTTTAAGCAGACTCCGTTAGGGGTAGCATGAAAGTAGAACAAACCATCTCCGTAAGAGTGCATCAGCAATTTCTCAGATTGCAAAGCTGAAAAAGGTTGATCTACCGTTGTTTCCTCCGTAGAGGAACACACCTTATCCTGTGCCCACTGTTCCCCTTGCAAAGGGGAGGGGGATCTAGCACGCTTTCTATCCATTTGAATGGAGGATGCGATTAAAGCCGCTTATCTTCCTTCCAGGACCTGCAGGATTGAGGAAAATACATCTTCAGTCACGTATACAGGGGCCGAGATGTGAGAAGCAGTAGCACCATCAAATTTTTCCGATGGCTCACCCAGGCTTGCCATAATTGGTATTTCAGACAAGGATGAGAGTGTGGAGACATGACTGGAGTTCCTAGCGCCTGGGGGTGAAACCTTTGGTACCTTTTTGGTCTTTGTGGTGTCTTTTTTGGTACGCATAGTCTTAAGCACAAAAGCAGAGGCACTATTAAATTGTACTTAATCGCTGAACATAGTCAGGATATTAAAGCCGCTATTAAGTTCAGCCTAGTGCTAGTAAAAATGTCCTTCCTGCATCAGGAATGCTACTTGCCACCCCTATGTGCCCCACCGCTCCTGTGTGCCAGTGTAGGCTACTTGCTTCCTCCTCGATGCCAAGGAGAGACTGCCTCCAGCTGATTCTTTAAGCCTCCGTGCGTCCTCGTAGATGTTGCACGGAGCCGCACCTAGGCCCCGTCCGCTTCGTAAACCCGCCCCCTCCTTTACTTTTGAAAAGTATTCCCATGCAGGAGCACGGGCAGCTTTCGGGTCTGCAGACCCAACACGGGGGGGAGCGGCAGAGCGTATTACACAGCAGGCAGAGGAAACAACGTAATGCAGAAAAAAGCGGGACCTCCGCACCCCCCTCATTACAAGGGGGATACAACCACAGCTGTCTCCCTAACCCTTCTGGTCCCTTTAGGGGTGAGAAAAGCATTCGGCAGATCTCTTACCTTTAGAGGAATACCCCTGCACAAGCTGCTGCGGCCACACACAGACTGACACTGAGCTGAAGTGAAGACAGCAGTTTAAGGTATATGCATACACTCCCTCTGGTGGAGATTTAAGGCATAACAACATTTTTTCCCTTAAAGCAGAAAGCATAGGTGGACTTTTTAGTTCCTAAGTTTCTTCCCTTAGCTTATTTCCGCCACAGGGTTTGCTGAATAAACAATCAATCCAACTTTCACCCATCACAGTAGGCTGCGTTTAGCAAACCTTCAAGGTCCGGGTCACTTTTTATCAGGGTTCCACTCCCTTGGACCTGTAAAAAGCACCCCACCAGGAAAGCTTTTAGGTAATGTAGCATGACCAAAGCCCTGGGTCCTGGGGTCTAGCCCTACAAAGAGAGGCATTACAGGCAAAACCTTGTGCTTCATATACAAGGCCAGGGTACCATCCACTTTGGCCTCAGTGGCACTTTGGATGGATCTGGTCTATGGAGGCTATTTAAATTCAGCATGGATCCCTTCTGGAGCTCCTCAGAGCACATCTTCACTCGTGACCAACACCTTAGACACTGGCGAAAAAACTGATGTGCTCCTAGAAGGAGGAGGAGTTATATAGGGAGTGAACTTCCTGGATTGGGTATACCAGTGGCCATCACCTGAAGGTGCCTAAATACCCATTAAGTAGTTTACTTAGGCTTTGTGTCCCATGATGTATGATAAAGAAAGATAAAGAGAAGAGAAGTTTTTTCTTTTGGGGGGGGGGGGGGGGATCATCAATGCTATCCTTTAGTACGGGGGTGATAAGCCCCTTTCTGTTTACTTTATACAGTTATGATTGTGTTTCTCACTCTAAGGTAGACTCTGTGTTAAAATAAGCAGACAACACCACGTTAGCGGGGAAAGAAAAGGGCGGTGACAAATCTGCATATTGCCAGAATAGTGAAAATCTAGTTGGATGGTGCAAATAGAACTAAAGCCAAAAGGAGATTATTATTGATTATAGGACAGTATAGGAGGTTAGCTATAAGCCAGTGGTGATTAATGCGATGGAGGTTGAGAGGGTAGAGGATTTCTGCTTTCTGGGAACAATAATTGGGGCTGACCTGTCATGGACAGGGAATACATCCCATCTGGTGGGCCAGGCTCATCAGAGACTGTACTTTTAGAGAAAGTTATGGAGGGCAGGCTTTTCAGAGTAGGTCTTTTATAGCTTTTATAAAGCTGCCATTGAAAGTGTGATAACGTATCACATTTCTTTGTGGCAAGGATCATGACAGAAATGCCCTGCAGAGGGTAATAAAAACTGCACAGAAGATTATTGCAGGAATTAGTCTATCATGCATTGATGAACTGGAGGGCTGACGTTGTCTACAGAGAGTGATTAATATATTGAAACACACTTTACATCCCGTTAATGCTTTGTATACATTGCTACCGTCTGGTAGGCTGTAAAGAAGTATTGGCTCTACTAACAGCATGTATTTATTAGGGTATGTATGCTGTTTTAAGTGTTTTTATGCTGGGCATGGAATTCCTTTTTATTTTATTTTTTTATTTTTTTTTACCACTTCAGCCCCAGAAGGATTTAACCACTTCCTGACCAGGCCATTTTTTGCGATAAGGCACTGCATCGCAATTGACAATTGCACGGTCGTGTGACGCTGTACCCAAACAAAATTTCCGTACTTTTTTTCCCACAAATACAGCTTTCTTTTGGTGGTATTTGATCACCTTTGCGGTTTTGATTTTTTGCGCTATAAGCCAAAAAAGAGTCACAATTTCGAAAAAAATATCTACTTTCTGCTATAATACACATCCCCAAAAAAATAAAAAATAAAAAACACTTTTTGGGGACCAGTGACATTATTACATTGATTATAGATATAAAAATGCACTGATCAATGTATAAATTACACTGGCAGGTAAGGGGTTAACACTAGGGGGCAATTAAGGAGTTAACTGTGTTTCCCTGGGTGTGTTCTAACTGTAGGGGGGATGGGCTGCCTGGAACACCACAGAGATGACCAATGACTGGGAACAGCATATCTTTATGATGTCTCCTGTCAGAGAGGGATTATTTACATAGGCAGATCCCCATTCTGCCTCTGTATTCGTGGGTCACCGCCACACCCGTAGGTGCGCTCCTGCTATATCACATGCACGGACTGACGTACACCTACGGCGATTCGCGCTATCCAGCCACTTTTGGGCATTATAACTGCGGTGGGTGATCGGGAGGGTGGTTAATGTGAGGGAGCTACAATTCTGTTTCATATTATGATTGTTATTGTAAAATGACAATACATTTTCTGATTCAGATTTCTAGATTATGTGTCAGTAAGCATGAGATTTTGCCTGTTTCTGTGTACAATATGTATATCATATCTCCACAAATATATATAGTGTAATTTCATTATTTCAGGTTAAATCTGTGCACTCTGTACCTTGAAGAAAGTAGCCTCTCCAAAAAAGGTATAAAACTGTACTGAAAAGTACTTTAATTGTTACATCTGTTGCATGAAAAAACAATATATGGATTGTAAGGTGGAATCTGCTTGTTCTTTCTCAATCACAAATAGTCAACAGTCTGAACAGGTTTAAAAGGGTGCGACTCAAATCTGTAAACTGTCTCCTTTCTCACTCTATGAAAAAGTAATGCCGCGTACACACGACCAGACTTTTCAACATCAAAAGTCTGACGGAATGATTCCGGCAGACTATTCGATCGTGTGTGGGCTGCAGCGGACTTTTGATTTGCAAAAGTCTGACAGACTTTAGAAATGGAACATGTTTCAAATTTTTCCACCAGAACTCCGCCG
Organism: Lithobates pipiens; assembly: GCF_037356315.1. Taxonomy (NCBI): domain Eukaryota; kingdom Metazoa; phylum Chordata; class Amphibia; order Anura; family Ranidae; genus Lithobates; species Lithobates pipiens. The sequence continues at coordinate 602,124,842 of NW_027507748.1, read as the reverse complement.
GACCCAGTTCCTACCGAGAAATCCGCTCGTGTGTGTGCTAGTCCGACGGACAAAAACCGATGCGAGGGCAGCTATTGGCTACTGGCTATGAACTTCCTTATTCTAGTCTGGTCGTACGTCATCACATTCGAATCCGTCGGACTTTGGTGTGATTGTGTGTGGCCAAGTCCGTTCATTCGGAAAGTCCATCAGAACTCTGTCAGAACTCTGTCAGAACTCCATCAGAACTCCGTCGAAAGTCTGTCGGACCTAAGTCTGGTCGTGTGTACGCGGCATAAGCCATTTTTTTTCTCTATCCCTTCAAAATTGTCAACTGTCCACACTTGTTTGTTAGTTGTGTTGCTGTTCCATCATCAGTGTCCAAGACAAGACAAAACAATATTGTCTTATTTTTGCAGATGCTAAATGTCAGCTCAGGCTCTCAGAAATTGCAGCCTGTTCAAAAGGGCTTAATAACTATGCCAAAATGGTCTAAAGGTGCCCCTCATAACTGTTCAATTTTTCGGTCTTCAGCTCAAAATTTTCATTTTGCCTGTACATGTTTTCTGGAATAGTGAAACAGCAAAAGCTTTAAATAAGTCTATATCCAATATTTACAACTGTTTGAATATAAAGTTTGAGAAAAAAAAAAAGAGAAAGACATTGGGATGTTTATTCCAGATCATATCTCCCTCTGACACAGAATCTTAGCAAATAAAGAGTACATACAGTTTACTTTTTCTGGCTTGTTGCTCTGAAACACAAACTCTAATTGATAATTTAGGAAGGATCAAACCCGCCTAGTCTCTACATCTTGCATTGCGGCCATTTAAAAACACTTGCATTGTCATCCATGAATTGGTTTACCATGTTTAAACATCTTTGTGAGAAAGACCCCCACACACTGGAACAGAATTCCACCCTATAACTTAAAATGCTTTCCAAGCTCTTCTCATGGCCCACATCCTATGTTAGCAAGTCAGAGCATGACCTCAGTGTTACTGTTGAACCAGAAAAATTGGACTGCTATATGGCTGGCTGCTAAGTCCTGTTCGGTGAATGTTGCCACACTGGAGGCCACATACAAGGTCCTCTAGCATGCATTTCAAAATTTATACCATACTATTCTTCCGAGTGCTTTCGGGGGTGCAAGGATTTGGGAACGCACCTACATGTCTGATGGACATGCCCCATTGTTCACAGGTTTTGGACTGAGGCTTTTGATCTGTACTCCATAGTGCTGGGCAGATCTAGTGCCCTAGGGCCAGCTAAACTAGAGCCCTCCAGACCTTACCACTGCTCAAATTAAACTTTTTTAATACAAGCAGATAGTAGCAGCTGCCTAGAAATCCTGCACTTTTAGTCTAATTGCGGTTAAAAAAACGAGTTATGCGTGCCATGGTTCATAGCAAGATTGACGCTACCCCACAGGATTGGGTCCCCAAATATACCAAAATCTGGCAGCCATGGTGGATAGATACATTTTTACCCACTAACTTTGATATCATGCTGCTCGAATCAGAACAATGTGTTCCAGACTTTTACTGCAACTACTGGCCTTCCCACTACGACAAAGGCCCCTCGGGATTCCCCTCTGCTGTTCTTACCCTTTCATACCCTTGTCTTTTCCTCTTGCTTTTCCACCACTTTGCAAAGGACATCTAGTTTTTTTGCATATGCCATTATTACTGTACTCATTGGCATATGATGATTTCTAGCTCTACTGTATATTTATCTGGCCTTGTCTGGGTAGTTTTCAACCAGGGTGCAGCAACAAAATAACAAACAACATACTGTCCGTTTTCATCCGATCTCTCCATAGAATCCAGCAGCGCTCGACAAGCCCCTCCCCGCTCAGTGAGCAGAGAGGGGCCTGTCACCCTCCGACTCAGCGGAGATCAACGGAGCGATCTCCTGCTGAGCCGGAAGACAGAGGCAGACTCCGTGCAAGTGGATCATCTGAATGAGGCCTTACTCTGTTAACTTCTGCGTACAGAGAGGAGGGAGATAGCACACTCTGCACCTCCTCTATGCTGTTATCTGTACTCTCACCAGCAAAACTGAAAGTTTTCAAAGCTGCCTGTCCGTGTCCTACCAACTGATCATGTAGCAGAGTGCCCCTTTATCTACAGTCAGGTGCAGGTCCCTTTAATTCAAACTTCCACAATCCTCTGGACTGCTCCCAGCACCAGCATCCCCTAGGCCAGTGGTCATCAACCCTGTCCTCAAGGCCCACTAACAGGCCAGGTTTTATGTATTACCTTGGGGAGATGCAGACTAGATTACTGCAATCACTGAGCAGCAAATTATGTCACCTGTGATGGATTTCAGTTATCTTGCAAACCTGGCCTGTTAGTGGGCCCTGAGGACAGGGTTGATGACCACTGCCCTAGGCTCTTGGATACACCCAGGGGATATAAATTCCAGTTCCTCCCTGCTTCCTGTGCTCAGAGAGACCCTGCCTGATGGGACAGCAGGGACCAGGCAAGTGAACTGTCACCAGGTGCTGGGTTCTCCCCCATTAAGTCTGGTGTACGGGCCACCAGCAGTGAGCACAAGAGCATGCAGCATCTATGTAAGCACCAGTCACTGGAGAGGACTTTGCTACAGTCCGTGTGGAGAGGCTGTCCATGCAGTGGGGTGGCCCTATCTTCAGCCACCAGAACCTCCTGACCATAGACAGCAGCAGCAGTGCCAATGTGAAGCCTGTGCCAGTCTCAGATACACAAAGCCATGAGCTTTCCAGAACCTTCCTTCACAAGGTGGACATGTGAGAAACCTTGTTTTCTTTCGCTGTTCAGAAGCTGAACCAAACTCAGGAACTTTACTGCCATTTAGTGGCCATTTGTAGTATTGTTCTCATTTCTTCCATTCCCGTTTCACTATTGTCAATACTAATATTTTATAGTACTGTTTGCACAGCTTTCAGTTTTGCTGGCAACAGTACAGATAACAGCATAGAGGAGGAGAGAGATGGGAGTAGGTTCGGGTGTGCGCTCTCCCTCCTCTCTGTACACAGAATTAACAGAGTAACACTTTAATGATCAGACTGTACAGGGCTTGATTACCTCCTCCTATCTCCACTCCAGGCTGCTCATGTCTCAGCAGCAGAAATTGTGGGTGGGGGCGGTACTCAAACCCTGCACAAATTCTCCTGTGTTACCAGGGGGAATGGGGGGGGGGGGGGGGATTTACAAGCTCCAGAACTCTTAAATCTGTCTTACAAACTACATTTTAGGGCTTCTTCACAGTGCGGTAATGCATGTGAAATTACACATTTTCCTGCACCACACAAAACTGCACTGCTTTTTGCAGATGCGCGGGTGCCATTAATTCTTAGGTTTGTGCTCACTAAAATGCATGGCAGTGGGGCATGAGTTAAAAACTATGCCAGCACCTTTTATGCATTTTTTGCAAGCATAGAGCAGCCTATTAAAAAAAAAAAAAATGCTGCTCGTGCTCGAGCCTCACTTCCTTGTGAGAAGCCCTCAGATTGCTGTGCCCCAGGATTTTGCACAATTCTAAAGGATGCCCTGACTCAAAAAAGGTTTAAAAACACTGCCTTAGCCTACTGTACACCATCAATGCTTTAAAATACATGTTCCACTTTTCTTGATTGTTATATATGAACTTTGAAAACCTAAATAAAAATCTTTTGAACAGAAAATAAATCAGCAAAAATTCCTCCAAAATGCTTTTCTTCTTATTAATTATGATATCCTCTCCATGTCCTGAAGGTCCAAAGGCTTGGGGCAGGGACTGCTGATGAAAATTAGCTGCTTCCGGTGTGTGCAGTTGTTCTATTGACAGTGAGACTCTTGTCAGACTCAGGCAATCATGCACTGCAGGACTGGGTGGGGGCTTGTCAGCCTGCCACATTACTAGTTAGTTATGGGACTGCAGGGGAGCTATGCTTTTGCACAGGGTCCTGTTGGTCCCACAGAAGTTCCTGCTCATGTCAACACTACTATGGGTCTGAACCTGTGGCTAGTGTTAACAGAAATTAAAAGTAAGAAGAACAGCAGCAGCCCTTGTTCACATTGAACACGACTTTGAAATTGTGCAACTACAAAGCAGCATGTCCATGCGACTTCAGGTGCGACATGAAAGTCATCTGTGCAGCTCCATGCCCAGATGTCTATTGAAGTTACTACTTTTGCAAAAAGGTGTGGCGCAGCAAAGTCCGCATCGCACGGATTGGAACGGTGCCGTTCCTGGAAATAGGCTGTGACTTGTCAAATCACATGAGAAATCAGTTCAATGTGAACGAGGGCTAAGAAGTCAGGCAGGATCGTGAGGTATTTAGAATTGACTGACCAACAAATAATCTTCAAAATATAGCATAAAGTATAGTTTGAGCTTGATTGGCATAAGCTTATTTTTCAGGTTTACAAACACTTTAATAGACAAGAGTCTTTTCCATCATTATTAACTTTGTTACCATGTAGCTACTGTAGACAGAGAAGCATTCCTAGATTGGCATATACTTCATCCTATTCACTTTACTTACTTGATCCAAAAACAATAATGTTGATAGCAGTGGAATATACAGTATTGACGGCAAGCAGAGCAACTTGCTTAGCACTCTGAAAACAGGATTCCATGGAATTGGAACAATCGAGAAAGATTGTCAATTTTGGGTCTTCGTACCAATCTTCAAACTCAGGCTGAAATATCAGCAAGCATGCCTGACAAAAACAAAAATAAAATGAACAGTTAACTGTTTATTAAATTAACAAGATGCTGTTTGCCCTGTGGGAACAGAAGCAGTCACAGAAGTCGACACAGCTGCTGTGGGACAGGTATAATGAGTGAGCTTGCCTAGGTGAACATCCCTGCATTTTTGTGGCTCGTGTTTGCACGGGTACGGCAGCCCATTCATTCGAATAGGCTGCCATGGCTGCATTTCCCGCAGAAAAGTGCATGCACCTTTTTCAACATGCTGCTTGCAGGAAAATCGCATGGTCAGTTTGATCATGCGATTTCCCTGCAGTTAATGTACTCGCACTCACGGTTAACTCACTGCTGTTTTCATGCATGTGGTTATGGGCAGCAGCCACACGTATAGGTGTGAACCAAGCCTTATGAAGATTCAGTGATCTTAGAACTCTTAAAATATAACAAAAGGCAAAACTAATTTTTATTTTTTTTATTTGGTTAGAATAAAGAGATTAAGAACACCTGTGAGGTCTTTATTGCTGTCTGTGAGGGAGATTATCCCCCTCTATTAGTCCGGTTTACCATTATTGGCAAAAGTAATAAGAATTGGGCAAACGGTTCAGCCCAAGCATCAGTTCTGGCCAAACATTGGCTGTTCGCCCTACCGAACACCCTGCAATACACTGCACAGTGCATTTTGCGCCCTGATTGGGCAAAGCTTTGCCCAATCAGGGCGCAGTATAAGCTGGTTGTTAAGGAGCGGGGCCACTCTGCCCCCCTACCCCACCCCAAAGCACCTTGTCCCCATTTTGATGGGGACAAGGGTTTCATCTCCACAACCATGGCCGTTGGTTGTGGGGGTCTGCGGGCAGGGGGCTTATCAGAATCTGGAAGCCCTTTACCAAAGGGGCCCCCATATTCCACTCCCCCTATTTGAATAAATATGGGGTACAAAGTACCCCCACCCATTCACCAAAAAAGTATCGAGAAGTAATAAAAACACAGAGAGGAGTTTTTGACAATTCCTTATCAAAAAAAAAAAGTGTCCCCCAATGTAAATCCATTGTCAATCACGCTACTCGCCAAACTTATAAAATAAAAATAAAAAAACGCTCACGGCCATCTACTGCAGGCTAAGCTGATTGACAGTTCTTATATAGGTAAGGGATGGGCCACCTGGCTATGTCATCTGGTGGCATCGCCCCCTTCTGACGTCACTGACCCAACATGCACCATTCCCTGATGTCAGAAAGAAGAGGGGCAGTGCCACCAGGTGACAAAGACAACCCCCCCCAATGTTGAGGGTATGTGGCCTGGTATAGTGCAAGAGGGGAGGGGAAGAGTTTCCCCTCAAAGTCCATACCAAACTCAGCATTGGCCTTGGTAAAAAGTTTTATTAAATAGCAGAAGTAAGTAGCATACTCACATTTGGCAACTGGAATAAAATCACACCATTCCTCTAAAAGTCCATATCGCAATACCCATGTTCCATGGGGTTATAAGGTAGTGTAATCTGCTGACGTGTTTCAAGGATTTTTCTTCTTCCTCAGAAGAGGAAAACGGCTTAGCTGGGCACCGGCAATTGCAACCGCGAGTCATTTTAAATGGGATTGGACTCTTTTTTTCCCACCCATTGTATGCTACAGATTTGCCACTTTAAAAAAAATATTGTTTTAAAAAAAAAATTGCATTGATACATGTCCCTCCAGGGCAGCACCTGGACCCCCATACCCCTTTATGGCCGATTACTTGCATATAAGCCTTCAAAATGTGCACTTTTGATTTTTCCTGTTCAGCTCCCAATAGACTTCAATGGGGTTTGCCATTCAGGTTAGAACATTTCCCCTGCTTGGGAGTTCTGCTGCGAATGGAATGGGGGGTGGGGGTGGGGGGGGGGGGTGTTCGGCTCATCTCTAAAAGTGAAAGTAAAAGAAAATTCTGGGTTGTCCCCAAAAAATAGTTCCAGTGACCCTGTTGACAATAAGGTTTAAATACCACCTAAAGAAAGTTCAAAAGAAAGTTCTGTCTAAAAAAATTATGAAAATTTAATTTGGATATAGTGTTGCATGCTTGAGTAACTGTCAACATGTGACAGCACAGAAAATTGAAAAATGGCCTGGGCAGGAAGGCTAATTGTAGATCCAATGCAGATTCTAGAAATGTCAGGAACCATACCACTGAGTATTTCCTGAGATGAAATTTTCCTGGGATGAAATTTTCTAGCCTTGCACCAGATAAAGAAAGCTTTCCTCATGCAATGATAGATGTGATTTGAAACTCCTTGTATTCAGCAGGAATCACTTAATCAGGAAGAACCCTGTCTCTGAGGACCTAAAATTTTAACAGTCATGTTCTCAAAGCTATTGGCTATGAAACAGGGTGGGAAACTCAACCATGGAGCAAGATATCAGGACAATCTGAAAGAGCCCGAATGGTGTGTGCAAGTAGTCTCTTGAGTTGAAGTCCTGCATTCTCCTGGGCTAGTTTGGTGCGATATTCATACGTTTTCATATGTGGGCGGGGCTTACGTATGCGTTCTCTTCTGCATGCGAGCACATGGGGACAGGGGCGCTTTAAAAAAATATATATATTATTTTATTGTTCATTTTACTTTATTTATTTTAGTTTGACGCTTTTTTTTCCAAAAATACATTTTTTCATCACTTTTATTCCTATTACAAGGAATGCAAACATCCCTTGTACTAAGAATATGGCATGACAGGTCCTCTTTACAGTGAGATATAGGGTCAATAAGACCTCTAGCCTGGGAAGCCTGAAATATAAAAAAACAAAACAAAAAAAAACCGATCCTGGCTTTGATCATAGCGGCAAGTCGGTAGAAGCACCGGAGGGCGGCGGAAGGGGGGTGTCCCCTCTCGCCTCCCACAAGAACGATCAGTGGAAAAGCCGCTATGATTGTTCTTATGGTGTAGGGAATCACCGGCTGAAAAGCAAATATCTGAATGATGCCTGTAGCTGCAGGCATCATTCAGATATCCCCGCACAAAGTCAAGGACGTCATATGACAGGCGGGAAGTGGTTAAAAAGTTTTTTTTTAACACAAAGTTGTCCATTTATACAATATTTCTAACACATAGCATGTACATACCAAAAATGACACCCCAAAATAGATTCTCCTACTCCTCCTGAGTAGGGCGATATCACATGTGTGAGACTTCTACAGCCTGGCCACATACAGAGGCCGAGTACAGCCGAGTATGGCTGAGCATGGCTGGGTATCGCTGAGCATGGCTGAGTATCACAGAGTATTGCAGGGTATGGCTGGGTATCACAGAGTATTGCAGAGTATGGCAGAGTATGGCTGGGTATTGCAGAGCATCACAGAGTATGGCTGGATATTGCAGGGTATCACCGAGTATGGCAGGGTATTGCTGGGTATGGCAGAGTATTGCAGGGTATTGCGAGGTATTGGCAGGGTATTGCAGAGTATCGGCAAGGTATTGCTGGGTATTGCAGAGTATTTGCTGGGTATTGCAGAGTATTGGCAGGGTACTGCTGGGTATTGCAGAGTATTGGAGAGTCAATTGTCACTGAGCAGTGCTGTGGGATCTACAGATCTAGCCCACATCGCTGCTGCCCCTGATCTCTCCCCTCTCAAACTGTACCATTTTGTACAGAGAGGGGAGGGAGGAACTGGAGTCATGACATGATGCCAGTTTGTTTACAAGTGACCGCTCCGTGATTTGATGGAGCGATCACATGGTAAACAGCCGCAATGAGCCCACCGTTCACGGATGCTCTCGGGTTTGCGCCCCAGGGGGCGCGCGAGAGCGGGATTCTGGGAGGACCCCACTGTACGCCCTCCTAGAGTTAAGCAACTGCCCTGTAACCATCATTTGACTATGGGTCGGTTGTTAAGTGGTTAAAAGGTATGCTGCCCCAGATAGCGGAAGTAACAGACAAAAGTGAGGCAAGTTATGCATACTCAAACTCAAGTAACAGATGCTGATTAGGGTTGTAATCAGCTTGAGGTGACAAGAAAACTGAATGTATGCAGTGGAAAAAATCCAGACCAGACAATCCACAAGCATAAAGGACAAAGTTAGAAGGTGGGAAAATATGTTCTGAATAAGAAAAAGAGAGACACTGACACACCTAAAATGCTTTTTTTCATACCTATAAACCAAATAGTACTCTGCAAAACACCAAGAATGTGCACTAAGAGGTGACATAAGGTAGAGAGCAGTTTGTTAGGGTTAATATTTGAAGATATGGTAACATCAAACAATAAACTCATTCACAAGGGGTGAGTATACAGAGACTGGGACACAGTAAGGGCTGAACCACAGCTCCAAGGCAATGTAATGATATACAGCCTAGTGCCTAAGGTCACAATAGGCTCATAACAGCTGTGGCAGAGCGAGGCTCTATCCCTATGAAAATGGGGTTAAAGTGGACATAGAGTCTGCATATCGGCAGATTGCAGAGCTACAAAGCGTAGATTTGAAACAGAGAAAACTGCTCTGGTAGTTTTCTCCGGATCTTGCTATTTCTGATAGGGGCTCTGTAGTTTGGAGATCCTTCAGAGTCTTGGGTGGGACGGGATCTCCAACCCTGTGTCCGAGTCTTGTGAACAGCCAGCAGGGTGTGTGTTCAGGTGCACACAGCCCATATAAGGAGGGGCTTGTGAGAGCAGAGAGGAGAGGAAGGTGGAGCTGGAGCAGTGGCTGCCAGTGAGAGAGGCTCTGTGTGAAGATAGACGTTGTGTGTGTTAAGAAGTTTGAAGCTGTGTGCGTTAAAGGGCTTGAAGCTGTGTGCGTTAAAGGGCTTGAAGCTGTGTGCGTTAAAGGGCTTGAAGCTGTGTGCGTTGAAGGGCTTGAAGCTGTTTGCGGCCAAGGAGCCTAAGACTGTGTGCATCCAAGCAGCTCGTTTGCGGGGCCAGTACCTATAGCAGTGGTACTGCTGAAGAGTAGCCAGGTGGGCTAGCATTTTCATTTGGATTTTGTGTATTTAATTGAAGCTTGGACCCCTGCATGGGATTCCTGGATTGACTTTTGTTTAGCTTTTCACTTTAATAAACGTGGGCTACCAGGCCCTTAACTATAAATGCCTGTCTGATGTGGACTCACTGCACCAAAATGCATCTATCCACTTGAGCTAAACACCCCAGTATCACACAGCATTTAGAGGAATTCAAGAAGACAGATATTGGCTGTAATACTGTTTTGAAATGAGGGCTTACTGTACAGTTAAAATAGCTTTTATGCAGAGCATAAGCATCAAAATATCAGGAGCTATTTGCACATGCAGTGGCTTACACACATAATAGACTGCAGAGACCCTGCATTATACCAAAATCAGTACCACAGCTCTGAATAGGAGAACACTCTGCGGCTAAGTGATGCAGTACACACAGGTCTGGAAAGCGACAATGAAGAGCTCAGTGCTTGAACATCATAACAGGCTGTCATGTTTTTATTGGATCATAAGCTGAAGTCATCCATAGGACTCTTTCTTCTGCATTGCCTGAAAAAGGCAAGATAAATATTCCCAGAATACAGTGGAAGCAGGGGAAGTTATATGGGTGGAGGCGATTGTGTAACTGATAAGTAGTAGCAGGGACAAACCGAGATAATACTGGTTATCCTTGTAATATAAGCAATGGTAGGAAACAAAGGCTGAACTACCAGGGTCACAAAGTTCGGACTTGCAACCAAGCCTTGGAGTTCTGCCACTGTGGGGGATCTCTGTTCACCTTTTCCACCACTGTGGGATGGTCCGCATGTTTGCCCGCCCGCTGGAGTTTCTAGTTAGAGGCATTGAGTTAGGAGCTAGTACACTGTGGCTAAAGCATTCACCATCACTGCCATACTGGACTGCCCGCCTATCCCCTCCGTCCATTGCTGCAGAGTCCACTCAGATGCCATGCCGGAAGGTGGAAACTGGAGGAGAAAGTCAGCTGATGGTCAGTAGAGTGAAGCGGGAGGAGCTCTCCACTCTGCAAGGAGACCCCATGTTAGGAGAGGCAGGCACGTGAAGGGAGCCAGACGCAGGCAGAGACACACTGAGCAAGGAGAAAGAATTGATGAAAGGGATCAGGTGAGTGCCCGTGTCACTGATGCCAACCCCTCCTCCGCTGCCTCTGCCTGAATCTATACTCCCCTTCCCCCATACGGCACATGGTTGTGGGAATAATGATGACATCAGTGGCGGTGGTGGTGGGGATACCGATGACATCAAAGGCGGTGGTGGTGGAGCTAGGGATGACATCAGTGGCAGCGGTGGGGATAGGAATGTCATCAGTGGCAGTGAAGGTGGGGATAGGGATGACATCAGTGGCAATGGTGGGGATTGGGGTTACATCAGTGGCAGAGGTGGGGATAGGGATGACATCAGTGGCAGTGATGGAGGTGGGGATAGGGATGACATCAGTGGCAGTGGTGGGGATAGGGGTGACATCAGTGGTAGTGGACTGATGTCATACCTATTCGCCCCATCTCCCTCACCACTGATGTCAGCCTGATCCCCACTACTGCCACTGATGTCAGCCTGATCCCCACCACTGCTAGAGAAAAAAAAAAGCTCACACTAAAAGTGGGAAGAGATAGTGAAAGTTCCCACGTAAAACACAGCTATTAGTGACTCAGCACTTGCAGGAGAAACGTACCATGGTCATATAAAGACAAGCACCAGACATACCACAGTCAAAAGGCCTGGAGACCATTCTGCAGCTAAAAGCACAGTAACTAGCCACTGCCATTGATCCCCCCCCCCCCCCCCCCCCACTGATATCATCCCTATCCCCACCAACAACACTGATCCCATCTCCCCCACCACCATAAGTGGACTCCACATCCACTGACACTGATCCATGGAGGGGGTCCTTCATGGTTTCTTGCACCAGGGGCCCTGAAGGTTTTAGTTACGCCCCTGATGAACCGGAGAGCCGGTTGCAGAACCCAGTGATCATGTCACATTCCAGGAAATCTTTGCCTCTACTGGAGGCATACTCCTGAGACAGTCTTCAGGAGTCTTTAGGGTTCAGGATCACACCAGAGATTGTATAATGACACTGGACTTGTAGAGTGCACCGCAATCTTTCAAGCCAGTGCACTAGGTGCCTTGAGAGCACAACAAAGAGAGCCTAGTACCCAAAGGGCACATTAATAGCTAACACTGCATCCTCATTCTAGTATGATCCTAGTACAGCCTTCAGGTGGCACTGAGGATAACCCATTTCAGATAACTGCATAACAAGTCCCAGCTCATTATCATAATGATCAATCTTGACTGAAGAAAAAGTAGTCTCAATAAAAGTAAAAATGGTTTGAAAATACATACATCTTCCTAGGACACTAGCAAAAAAAAAAAAAAAAACTATGCACCATGGGGGTGGAAAGTTTACATGGGGGTTTACATAAAAGGCAGCAGCATAGCACAATGGTCCAGAACTCTACTTTTCCTTTGTCGTTTGATGAACGGTTAGGAAATGCACAACAGCAATAGAACGGTCAGATATTCCAGCTGAAATATGTTATGTTTTTCATCCTAGAGAGAAAAGTCTGAAACCAAAATTCTGTGCATATGGAACAGTGTTTTACCTCACTGTCTTGGTCTGGGTGGGTCTCAACCCACATTCTTGGGATATAAGGATCTTCAATTTCTATGTATAAACAAAAGCCTCCATCAGTCAGGGTACTGCCTTCTTCCACTTGGATCACAGCTTTGCACTCAGTTTGCTATAAAGGATAAAAAAAAACAAAAAAACAAAAACAAATCAGTGATACCTACATCACCAATGATTTATAAGTAAACATATGCACAGGCATGTTGGCATCTTATTCCGTGTCTCTTCATTTGCTTTTGGACCAAGATAGGTTGGGTTTTCATGTTTGTCAACAGATGTACATAATACTCTTTTGTGTACCCTGGTAAATAAAAGTTTGTCAAGATGCAGGATAATCAAATTTTACTACTCACCATAAAATCCTTTTTTATAAGGAGTAAGCAACCAAAGGTTATACTGTCACCTACAGAAAAAATAGGCAATAAGCACAATGAAAATAAGGCCAGCACCCTAAAGGCTCCTCCAACCTCACACTTGCAGTCTTATCGAGCAGTCTAAAAGGGAAAGAATAGCATATGATGATAGGGAACTGTGTCCCTAAACAGAATCAAAAGAAAATAATTTTATGGCAGGTGCTAAAATCCTATTTTCTCCATTATCCATTGAGGGACACTGTTTTATTAACAATAAGCAACCAAGGGATATCTAGAAGCAGTGCAAACAGAGAGGCTGGTAGACCAAAACAAAAAGGCCAACCAGCCCAACAAGAATATACAAAAAACAAAGATAAGACAAGGCCATTAAATACCGCTTGCAGAACTTTTTTGGCCAAAACTAGCATTTGCAGGGGCAGATAGATCAATAATGTGTAGCACTACTCTCAGAGGAACAGCTGATTTGTTTTGCAATATTTCTTCATCCAGAAAGTGGCACACTTTGCTCACATTTAGAGCCGGTTCACACTGCGGGCGATGAGGCGAGGCGACACGACTCGCCTCGCTCTCGCAAGTCGCCCCCGTTCTGTACAATGGAACCGTTCTGAGAGGAGCGACTCGAGTCGCTCCGACTCAGAAAAAAGGTTCCTGTACTACTTTTGGGCGACCTCGGGGCGACTTGCATTGACTTCTATACAGAAGTCATTTGCAAGTCGCCGCCGAGGCCGCTGCAGGTCGCGGCGAGGCAAGTCGGAGTCGCCTCGCCTCGCCTGCTGTGTGAACCGGCCCTTAGAAGCTACCAACACTCCCTGAGGTATTTCAAAGAATTTATTAGGACAAGCATAGCCTAGAAGAGAGAATTAGCAAGCATACTGATATAAACAAGCAATAAGACAATGTTAGTCTGAGAGATATGGTTAAACACCTGCAGTGTTTTGACTAACAGTAATTAAAAGAACTGACCTGCATTTACCTTTCAACACTACATAAAGACAATCCTAGCTTGCTATAACAGCTCCAGTTTTGTCAGATTGGCCAGTGAATGATGTTGGCAAACAAAGTTGGGGCCCTTGAAGAAAGCAAAACAGTTTCCAGCTGATAAACTTGAGTTATGGTTGCTGAGGAGGTCAATTGTCGCTGGAGGGGATCTAATTCTGTGGGGGGTGGCGGTGGTTGGGGGTCTTGGTTGTCTATCGTTGCTGGGGAAGTGTATTGTTTTTGCAGGGGGTCTTATGTGGCTGGGGGTCAGCTGTTGCTGGCTGCTGGAGGGTGTATTGGTGCTGTCTGCAGGGAGATCTGTTGTTGCTGCTGGGGGTCTAGTGTGTTGTGGGTGGTTCATTGTTGCTGGGGGGTGGGAGGAATCTATTGTTGCTGGCTGCAGGGGATCTATTTTACTGCTTTTCCTGTTATCATTAATAAATTCCCTACAAATTACTTAGTGCCACAAATGTTACTTGGTTCTGTATTCTCTAAATGGTGCAGTACTGAGAGGTGGGTAGGGGTGGAACCAAGGAACGGTACTCAGAGGTGGGTAGGGAGCAGAGACAATGGGTGACTGTGAAAAGGGGAGTTCCTGCACATATTCTCTGGAGAAAAAAAAAGCCTTGTATATATATATAATATTGATTGGAATGTGTTTCTTCTTTGCAAGAATAAAAAAAATTGGCAACTCAATATTGAACACTACAGACTAAGCCCTTGTATACACGGTCGGACATTCCGATCACCAAATCCGCCTGATAATTTCCGCTGGATTTAGTCCGGAACTGGTGTTGCATACACACGGTCGGACAAACTTGGAATTTCCGGTCGACAAGAACGCGGTGACGTAAACCGCGTACGACGGGACTAGAAAAGGGAAGTTCAGCACCACGTGCAGCACCCTTTGGGCTCCTTCTGCTGATCTCGTGTTTATCTCGTGTTAGTAGAAGTTTGGTTAGAGACAATTTGCGCTTTTCAGATTTGTGCTTCAAATCATTACTGCTCTTCAGTTTGTGCTTGTCCGTGCGTAGCTGCTTATCAGTGCGTGAAGTCCGTTGGCATTTGTTGGTCATTGCGGACTATATCTTGGTATAGTACGCTTTGATTTTCAGTGCTTATTGTCTGCTCATTTCTGGTATTCAGTTCGTTCTTTCAGGCCTTGCTGTTTATTGGTGCTTTCTGTTGTCCATTCTGACCAGTCGACCGTTTTGAAGCCATGTTTCGTGTACATACTGGTCGTAGAGTTCGTGCTGTGCAGGGGCTTGGTATTGGACTTTTAGCTTTGACACAAGCCCAGTCCATGAACAGGGCGAGGAGGAGTTCATGGAGCAAGAATTGGTTGCTCCAGCGTGACCAATTCTCGTACATGCCTTTGCTTTGTGAGATCCGGGAGAATAATCCTGATGATTTCAGGAGTTATCTCCGGGTGACGGACCCCGTTTTACACCATCTGCTGACTTTGCTGTCCCCTTATATCAGCAGGCAGGATACCTGCATGCAGCAAGCCATCACTCCGGAGCAAAGGCTCATCGCCACGTTGGGGTACTTGGCGACAGGGAGAAGTCTTCCGGACCTGAAGTTCAACAGTTTTGCCATCATACAGGTCCTGCAGAAGAACTATATTAAGGTAAGTTTTCTCCTTTAACATCACATTCTATGTATTTAATGTTTGCTAATGTATTGTATTTCTTTCCTCATTCCCTAAATACCATGATTGTTATGTCCATGAAGGTTCTTAATGAACCATGAAGGTTCTGTCCTTGGGCCCCTGCTATTCTCGCTCTATACCTCTTCCCTGGGCCAGTTGATAAACTTCCATGGTTTCCAATACCACCTCTATGCCGACGACACCCAGATCTATCTCTCCACTCCTCAACTCATCCCCTAAATCTCCTCACAAATATCCAACTTACTGAATGACATATCAGTATGGCTGTCACACCACTTCCTCAAACTCAATCTTTCTAAAACTTTCCTCCTTCACGATCCCCCCCCTGTGACTTCCCCATTAATATCAACAACACAACCATTGGTCCCTCCTTAAAAAAGTACAGTGAGTAGGCAGGTACATTTCAAAAATACAAAGTCCAATTAATAACAAGGGGCACCAACACCAAACAACCTCCCAGAGATTAAAAAAGAAAACAAAAAGATAATAATGGTTGTGGTAAGTTGACACACAAAACGCACCATAAAAATTACGAAGATGAGCAAAATGTCAAAAAAGGAGCTCTTGATTAAAAAACCAACCACAAAATTTACAGAAAAAAAAACAAAAATTATTGGGAGATCTGACAAATTAAAATTAAAATATTGTATTCATGAAATCAGGAAAAAGAATAAAGAAATACATTTTGGAGAAGTGTGTGTGAATATGAGCAGCAAAACAACTTCATTCTTGTAGCATTATAAAGAAAAAGAGAATGTGCTGCATTAAATTTTTTTTTAACATTGCAGCATGACGAATGTGCTATATCGATCACAAACGGTAGTTTTTCCGTGCCTGAACGCTTCCATCTCAGAATTTATTCTGCGCACGCGTGGCACTTTGTCCATCGGACTAGACTACACACGATCAAAATTGACGCGCATCGGATCATGTTGTCAGAAAATTTTAAATCCAGCTCTTAAACTTTGTTGGTCGGACATTCCGACGGAAAAAGTCAGATGGAGCCCACACACGGTCGGATTATGCAACAACATGGTCCGATTGGACATTTTCCGTCAGAATGTCCGACCGTGTGTACAAGGGCTAAGACTGGGATGCCAATAAAATTCATGTGCGTGTCAATTCAGGCGCCCCAATACTTTTGGTAATGTAGTGTATGTAGAAATTGAGGAACAGGGAATAGCAGGCATGCCGGGGGGGGGGGAGGGTGGAGGGATCAAGACTTGGTATGAGAACAAGGAGCAGGAGTATGTAGCAGGGTACAGGATGCAAGGCTAGCTCAAGAGCAGGATACAGACAAGGATCTTGCAACAAGAGTGACAAACAAAACACTGATGCGCCGTGAGCTAGGAGAAGTATTATATGTCATGTTAGCAACTGAGACCATTAGGAACTGATTGCTAGGCCCTGCTAGACTCTACACCTGCTGGTGGACACTAGAACTGCAGCAAACAGCCCAGAACAGCACAGTGCCACCAGCAGGCAAACTCGGCTCTAACACTTGAATAATGCTAGTCTCTTACCAGACCCTGAACACCCTCTTCTGGGTCTCCAGACACATGCTTTGATTCAGTAAAAGTCAAGTTCAAGTCAGTGTCAGATTTTAAATTATAAATATTATGGAATCCCATTCAAAGCCCTGAACTGAACTTCAGATGAATTTGAAGTTACAGGTGTTACAAGTCAAAACTAAAGATCCTTGAAGAGCGTTTTCCAAAGACATACAGTGAAACTCAATTGTGACCAAGGACATTTAACCCCTGGACAACATATAGATGGGATACACAAACAGACAACATTTTATAACTGGGAATTCACAGATTCTTTATCCAGCTGGCTAAAACCACACTTTTGTGCGTGTCAGCTCCTCACAATATTCAGGCATCAAGAAATGATAAAAAACCGAGAAGGCTACACAAAGAATCATTAACAAGTACAGTGGGGAAAATAATTATTTGATCCCCTACAGATTTTGTAAGTTTGCCCACTTACAAAGAACTGAAGGGTCTATAATTTGTATCATAGGTGTATTTTAAATGTTGTTCCCATGTTGATGAGAATGAGGGTCTCTTCCCAACAACCCTGGCTGTTGGTTGTTGGGGTCTGCAGGCGGGGGGGCTTATCAGAATCTGGAAGCGGGCCCCCCAGATCCCAGAACCCCACCTTATGTGAATGAAATTGGGGTAAATTGTACCCCTACCCATTCACCTAAAAAAAAAAGTGTCAAAAATAAAACACAGTACACAGTTTTTTAAAGTAATTTATTAAGGCAGCTCCAGCATCTCTTCCAACTTTTTCTCCACTCTTTGGCTCTTCTGCCTCCTTTGCTGATGTCTTCTGCCTCTACTGGTTCTTCTCCACTGTCTCTGGTTCTTCTCCCTCTGTGCTCTGTCTTCTGCCTCTGACGTGTCTTCTCCGATGTCTTCTCTCTTTTGCTGGGTTCTTCTCCGATGTCTTCTCCCTCTGTTCTTCTTTCCGATGCCGATTTGACACTCTCTCCCGCTCTAATGCTGGGTGCATGGTCTGCCACTACTTATATTGTCATGTGGCAGGGTCCCTGGAGGCCCACCCCTTATGGCGTCACCACCCATCATGGCCCGGGTGGTGACATCATAAGGGGCGGTGCTCCAGATGACATCACGCGGTGACCCCGCCGGTAGTGTATTTAGGTTTTGTGCTGCCCTAGGCCTGACTAAACTCATGTACCCCCTAATTTAAATATGACCCACTAGTTCTGAGGGCCTGGGGGGGGGGGGGTGGGGCAATGGATTCCCTTAATTTGCATATCATTCCTCTTACTTCCTGTTTGCAATGGGATAGGGATGGTAAAAAAAAACTGACAGGGGCTATAACCCTCCCTTACTCTATACAAAATAAAAAATAAAGTGCTGCCTATAGTTCTACTTTAAGCACAAATTTCTAATCATTTTATGGAGAGGACTAAGCAGATATAACCATGCCAATGGTGCAGCACAAAACATAGTACAGTGAGGAAGGTTTGTGGTCCAGGATGATGAGGCAGTCAAAATTAGACGCGGTGCCCCCCCGCCCACAGTTGCGGAATTCCGGCCACCCGCATACTGGAAGCAGTGCAGCCACTTTATGGGGGCGCTCTCAGCCCATTATGCCCCATAAGACTGGCACTACACTAACAGTGTAGTGCAAGCCGACGGGGACTCTTTTGTGCTGCCTCCCTGCAAAGTGCTGCCCTAGGCCTGGGCCTTGTCAAGCCTTGGCCAGGATACAGCGTTGGACCCCACCCCATGCCAATATAAGTAGTGGCACACCGTGCACCCGGCATTAGCGTGGGAGAGAGCATTGAGTCAACATCAAAAAGAAGAACAGAGGGATAACACAGAGGAGGAGACACTGCAAAAGAGCGAGAAGACAGCAGAGAAGACCCAGTAGAAGACAGAGGACAGAGGGAGAAGAACCGGAGAAAGAGCGAAGAAGAACCCGTCAGAGGCAGAAAACATCAGCGGAGAAGGCAGAAGAGCTGGAGAGGGGACCAGAAAAGATGCTGGAGCTGCCTTAATAAATCACTTTAAAAACCTGTGTACTGCGTTTTATTTTTGACCCTTTTTTTGTTTTAGGTGAATGGGTAGAGGTAAAATGTATCCCATACTCATTCACATAGGGTGGGGGGCTGGAATCTGGGGGGCCCCCTTGTTAAAGGAGGCTTCAAGATTCTGATAATCCCTCTGCCCGAAGACCCCATAACCTACGGACAGAGTTGTCGGGAAGTCATCAATATGGGGACAAGTTGCTTTGGGATGGTGGATGCAGGGCCCCCCTGCTCCAAAGCACCCACCCCCCCCATGTTGAGGGCATGCAGCCTGGTACGGTTCAGGAGGGGGGGTGCTCGCTCGTCCCCGCCCCCTTTCCTGACCTGCCGGACTGTGTGCTCGGATAAGGGTCTGGTATAGATTTTGGGGGTCCCCCACACAGTTTTTCCGGCATGGGGGTTCCCCTTAAAACCTATACCAGACCGAAGGGCCTGGTATGTTCTTAAAGGGGGAACCAATTCCGTTTTTTTTTTTTTTTACATTTTGTGTGGAGTTCCCCCTAAAGATTCATACCTGGTATTGTCGGGGATCAAAGTCAGGTCCCTGTTCATTGAAGTTGGAGCCATGTTGGACTTAAAGGCCCGGGGAAAAGTTGGATCCAAAGTGGTATGACTGTCGTGTCGCACCAGTGTGAACCCGGCCTAAAGCTCCATATACGCTGTTAGATTTTCTGCAGATTTTTGTCTTCAGATTTACCAAAACCATGAAGTGCAAGAGCCTACTGGATTGCATACAAATTGAAACTCTTAGCCCTTGTACACACGGTCGGAGATTCCGACGGAATGTGTCCTATCGGACCGTTTTGTCGGATAATCCGACTGTGTGTGGTCTCCATTGGACTGTTTCCATCGGAGTATCCGACGGACCAAGTTTTCCAACTTGTCCGTAAAATTTTCCGACAAAATGCTCCAATCGGACATACTCCGATCATGTGTAGCCTACTCCGACGGACAAAGTGCCACGCATGCTCAGATCAAATTCCTAGACCAAAGCTATTGGCTACTAGCCTGAACGTAGTACCGTCGTAACGAAATAACGTCATCATGTTATGTACAATCTGATTTTCCGACAACTTTGTCCGACCGTGTGTATGCAACAGTTTCGGACAAAATCCGTCAGACAAAATCCGATTTGCAATCCAAAATCCAAAAACGAATTTGGTTGTCAGAATGTCCAACTGTGTGTACAAGGGTTTAAGGTTTTACCTCATATTATATAGTTTTGGTAAATCTAAAGACACAAATCTGCATATTGTTGGTTGGTATGGGTTCAAATACTTATTTTACTAACTGAACTGCAACTCAATTTATAACATTTGTATTGTGTGTTTGTTTCAAGATTTTTAGTTGATACTCTGTCTCTATCATTTAAAATACACCAATGATAAAAATGATAGATACATAATTTCTTTGCAAGTGGGCAAACTTACAAAATCTGCAGGAGATCAAATCTTTATTTTCCCCACTGTACAACCTTATGGAATCTTTCTTACAAGAGACTTAAAAATAGAGAGAAGTCAAATAGAAGTGAATCAAATTTATTTCACCATTTCATAAAAGACAAAGCTGTTTTTCCTTTCAGTATAACTAAAGGTAATCCTTTTTTTCTAGTTCTGGATGGAGTGGAGGTTGATTTGATTTTATTGCGGTCTGTGCCCCTGTTAGCCCTGGTTCACATTGGTGCGTTTTGACATGCGATCTGACATGTCAAATCGGCGGCAATGGCACTGTCCTGATCGGTGCGAAGCTTCATTTGGGGAGCAGCACCGATTTCAAAAAGTAGTTTCTGTACTACTTTTTGTGATTTCGGGTTGCAATTTCCATTGACATCTGTGCAGAAATCCACACAGATTTCTGAAATTGTTGCTGAAATCGAGACTGACATGCAGGAGTGAAAATGTGCAAGTTCAGTTGCATTCCCACAGCTCAGTGTGAACCAGGGCTTAGGCCCCTTTCACACGGACAATCCGTTCAGGTCCGCCTGTCAGTTTTTTAGGCGGACCTGAACGGACACTCCATAGAGGTCTATGGAGGGACGATCCGAAAAGTGTGACGGAAGAAAAACCTATTTTTCCATCCATATGTGGATTGGATCGGGTGACAACAGACTCTACGGTCCGTCCTCATCTGAACCCCCATAGGGGAGAGTGGCGCTCAGACAGATCCATCCCTGCACAGTGTGCAGAGACAGACCTGTCATCTTCCTGCTCAGCGGGGATCGACGGAGCGATCCCCTGCTGAGCAGAGCGGGCTCCATACACGGACACGTCCTTGTGAAGGAGCCCTTAAGGAGCTTTGCTCTCTCTATTTGTCCTATTTTTTTTTTCTTTTGGGGGAAAAATTTTTTTTAATGGTTTTCAACAAACACTTATAGTGCAAAATCAAACATTATGGACCGCCCATTGCAATACGGTAAACGGCCCCAATAAATTAAAACAAAATAAGTATTACACAAAAAGAAGTGCATTACATTAAGACATAAACATGAACATTAGGTGGTAAACTGAATAAAGCTGGCCATACATCTATAGATTATCTGTAGATTTTATATGGTTAGATTCATTAAACTGTGTAGATGGAGGAATCTCCCACTTTTTCCATCTAACCATAGAAAATCTGCAGATAATCTATAGGTGTATGGCCAGCTTAAGCTTGCGAACAAACAAAACTAATGACTCAGAACCTTCTTAATTTATACAGCTGCTCGCACTAATCACAATCTCATTAGGGCTGCAACTAATGATTATTTTCATAATCGATTTCTTGGCCGATTATTGTTTTGATTAATCGGTTAATAAAATAAAAAATTAAAAATGTGGTGTATAATTTAGTTAATATGTAAAGTTTAAAAAAAACAATTCATTCCTAAATACCTCTATACGCAGGGGTAAATATAAATAAGCAACTATATGGTTAGGGAGTAAAATCTTTAATCCACTCTGAGAATAACAGACAGAAGAGATATAATCTATATACTATTAGAGGCTGAATCTGGTAAATATAATCAGACTTCAATCAATTTTTTTTATTTAAAGAAAAGTTAAAGATTGTTTTGCAGATTTTCAAACAGAACTGTAATATTATATGCTGGCCATACTTCCTTGAAAAAAGAAAAAAAAAAAGCAATTTTAAGAACTTTGTTCGATTTTCTAATCGTTAGTGGGGTCAAATCAATGTTT
Organism: Lithobates pipiens; assembly: GCF_037356315.1. Classification (NCBI taxonomy): domain Eukaryota; kingdom Metazoa; phylum Chordata; class Amphibia; order Anura; family Ranidae; genus Lithobates; species Lithobates pipiens. Next base: position 602,102,848 of record NW_027507748.1, on the reverse strand, counting down.
ATATTCAACCACATTGACGGGAAAATTTAGAAATAGAAAACTTCTTGGTCAAAGATTTTCAGACAGTGTATGTGGTTTTCGTTCATAAATTACATTAATTTTAAAACAGAATGTTAAAAGCAAGTGAAAAGTTCAAACATTCTTTCATTCAGCGAATGTACAAAGATTTTTTGCATGAATATTCTCGTCTGAAAATTGATCCGTGTGGCCAGTATAAGGCTCTGTACACCTATGCAGTTTGCTTTTGATCTGTTTATACAGTGCATGTTGATTTTTGCGCACATGATTTTGCTGTGATTTGCGTTTTTGCTTTTTTTTAGCCAATTTGTTGGGCAGATTAAAAAAAGCAAATTGCGGCAAAAACACACTACATGCTTTTATGCAGCTTCTCCATCAAAGTATATTGAACTAAAAAAGCACCGGTTTGCATTGAAAAATGTTAGTGGGGTCAAATCAATGTTTATATTCAACCACATTGACGGGAAAATTTAGAAATAGAAAACTTCTTGGTCAAAGATTTTCAGACAGTGTATGTGGTTTTCGTTCATAAATTACATTAATTTTAAAACAGAATGTTAAAAGCAAGTGAAAAGTTCAAACATTCTTTCATTCAGCGAATGTACAAAGATTTTTTGCATGAATATTCTCGTCTGAAAATTGATCCGTGTGGCCAGTATAAGGCTCTGTACACCTATGCAGTTTGCTTTTGATCTGTTTATACAGTGCATGTTGATTTTTGCGCACATGATTTTGCTGTGATTTGCGTTTTTGCTTTTTTTTAGCCAATTTGTTGGGCAGATTAAAAAAAGCAAATTGCGGCAAAAACACACTACATGCTTTTATGCAGCTTCTCCATCAAAGTATATTGAACTAAAAAAGCACCGGTTTGCATTGAAAAATGTACCCTTTCCAAATATGCAGCAGCTGAAAAAAAGCATAGATGTGAACGTTAAATTAACTGTACTGCGTTTCTGCAAAAAGCACCAAAAAACACACATGGGTGCGAACCAGGCCTAAAACATTTAGTAACATAATGGAGTTAAACATTTTTTTTTTAAAATTAGCCCTTTATAGCACAAAAAGAGCACATAATCGCTACTGTAAGGGGTTTGTTTTTGTATTGTGCAATAGTGAATATAATATTTACAGTAGCAATTTGCTCTTTTTGTACTATAAAAGGCTCATTTTAGTTTTTTTAATCCCATTATGTTATGAAAATAGTAATCGATTAATTTCATAATCGATTAGTTGTCTCTGCCCTAAATCTCATAAGTGCATAAATATATAAAAACAAATAAAATGTTGTGCTATATTAAGATTACCAATGTGATATGACACATATAAAATGCTTGAATATCTTAGTGCAAATCATGCATGATATTAAACATAATAACATATAATAAATAAAACGTCGATTGTGCTGGCAAATTAAAATAACAACAGATGAAAAGTGCCACACTATATTGAAGCCAATACCAATGTGATATGACACACATAAATAAAGTACATGAATGACTTAGTGCAAAATGTGTATAATATCAAACTTATTGAATAATAAAATAAAAACGGTCTATTGTGCTGGCAAATTAAAACAATAGCAGATGAAAAGTGACACATTATATTGAGGTAATCATTATTGAATAATAAAGTAAAAAATGTCTATTGTGCTTGCAAAGCTAAATCCTGTGATGGTGCTCCAAAGTTGACAAGGTGGCAACAAACTTGTGCCCCCCCCCCCGTGTGAATCTGCTCACCTCAGGGCATTTGACCACACACCTAAGTTTGGTCAAGAAATGCAAGTGAACCAACCCTGAGTTCTATGTGAATGAAGCTCTTTGGGATCCTGAGATGACTAGCAGTAAGTTCCTCCGTCCATATATAAAAATAAAGTCTAAAAGTTGTTTTATTGTTTAAAAACGTATTTTATTTATAAAACATCTGGGTACTCACTAGAGGTCGACCTATATGGGTTTTTCTCTGGCCGATGCCGATATTTAGAAATCGGCCAGCCGAAGGCTGATATATGATGCTGATTTTTGCGGTCGATATTTTAAGCAGATTTTTATTTTTTTGGCAGGTGGCACTGGATGCCACTGATTGGCACTGGCAGGTGGCACTGGGAGGTGGGTCTGGTTGGCACTGGGAGGTGGCATTTGTTGGCACTGGCAGTTGGCACTGGCAAGTGACATTGGTTGGCACTGGCAGGTTTCACACTGAGCCTATATGTAACTGAATGCAGAGACCAGCTGTCAGTATTCAGCGTGATGTCGGGGGTGGAGCGGGACACAGGGTGGGCTGGGTCAAACACCAGCCAATGAATGGGCTGCTTAAGAAAGTGGGTGGGGCCACATTCACGTAGCAGCCTGCCCAGATCCCATTCTATTGGCTGGTGTTTGATATCTATGTCCCGACCACCCCTGACATCACGCTGAATTGTGACAGCTCCTCTCTCTGCATTCAGTTGCAAATCAGTTTCACACACTGAGCACAGAGCTGCCCAGTGTGTGAAACTTTCAGTGAAGTGAGGGGAAGGGAGGTAAGCGGACGATTTTTGCACACAAAAAAAATCGACCAATGCTGATTTCTTAAAAAATGCCAAATATCGGCCGATATATCGGTCGATCTCTAGTACTCACATCTTCCAGGTGCTGAAGCGTACCACTCTATAGCAGATAAAAGTAAAAAAACTGTGAGATAGCTTGTCTGTTTGCAGCATTCAAACCTGCTGCCTACTGGGGTAGGGGGACAGGACGGTGCAGTAGGCAGCAAGTTTGAAAGCTAATCCCTGATCTAAAGGACTCAATGATGACAAGAAATATAGTACCATATATAAGTATTATCATAATACTTAAAATAAGAAATAAGCTTTTTAATAAGATGGATTCAGAAGTGAGATGTTAAACAAAGATGTGATATTTATCCAAATATCCTTTGGAGATGAACAATTAAAGTAGATGTAAACCCACTCACATCAATTATAAACTACTGCCATTAGTGGTGATCTATAAGGATATACAGTGCCTTGCGAAAGTATTCGGCCCCCTTGAACTTTTCAACCTTTTGCCACATTTCAGGCTTCAAACATAAAGATATAACATTTTAATTTTTTGTGAAGAATCACCAACAAGTGGGACACAATTGTGAAGTAGAACAAAATCTATTGGATAATTTAAACTTTTTTAGCAAATAAAAAACTGAAAAGTGGTGCGTGCAAAATTATTCGGCCCCTTTACTTTCAGTGCAGCAAACTCACTCCAGAAGTTCAGCGAGGATCTCTGAATGATCCAATGTTGTCCTAAATGACTGATGGTGATAAATAGAATCCACCTGTGTGTAATCAAGTCTCTGTATAAATGCACCTGCTCTGCGATAGTCTCAGGGTTCTGTTGAAAGCGCAGAGAGCATCATGAAGACCAAGGAACACACCAGGCAGGTCCGTAATATTGTTGTGGAGAAGTTTAAAGCCAGATTTGGATACAAAAAGATTTCCCAAGCTTTAAACATCCCAAGGAGCACTGTGCAAGCGATCATTTTGAAATGGAAGGAGTATCAGACCACTGCAAATCTACCAAGACATGGCCATCCCTCTAAACTTTCAGCTCAGACAAGAAGAAGACTGATCAGAGATGCAGCCAAGAGGCCCATGATCACTCTGGATGAACTGCAAAGAACTACAGCTGAGGTGGGAGAGTCTGTCCATAGGACAACAATCAGTCGAAATGTGGCAAAAGGTTGAAAAGTTCAAGGGGGCCGAATACTTTGGCAAGGCACTGTACATGCCTACTGCATGTATCCTTACCTGTCAAATGTCCTCCCTTAGCTGTTTGAAACCCCCAAAAAGTCCAGATTCAGTGGGTGGGTCTGTTGTTCGGCACTCGTGGGCGGAGTCATGTTTTCAGCAGACTCCCCGCCCACCTCTACACTCCCCTTGGCCAGAGCATGCAGGAGAGGCAGAGCGTGTTCTGGGTAAAAGCAGAGCACGCTCACGGCCCCCTGTCACTCGATCCCCCCACTGTGCATTCATCCTCTGCCCCCCCTGATTCCCCCCGCCATGAATTCATCCTCTGCCCCCCCCTCGTTCTTCCCGCCATGCATTCATCTGCAGCTGATGGCTTTTCTCTCCTCTCCCGCGGGCTGCAAAGGCGGGGGGGGGGACGGGAGGATCTGTCAGGATGCAGAGTGCAGAAAGGGGCCAGTTCTAAACGGGACACAGAGCATTCGTTACCGATCGCTCTGTGCCCTGTGATGAATGAGCAGAGTATCCTGAGTGCTACTCTGCTCAGTTTATGAATGGAGAGGAGCTGCTGTCTCCCCTCCATTCACCTTCTGTGCAGAAAAAGGACTGGGGAATCTGTGTCCTCTGTCCTTGTCTCTGTTTAGACCCCTGACATGTCACCAAAGCCCCCAACAGGGCTGATAAAATATATATTGACACCGACACTGGCCACTGCCCCACTGACACGGCCACTGCCCCACTGACACTGACACCGACCACTGCCCCACTGACACCGACCACTGCCCCACTGACACCGACCACTGCCCCACTTGACACCGACCACTGCCCCACTTGACACCAACCACCCCCTTTCCAAAAGCACTGTGAAAAAATATATTTTAAAAAAAAAACACTCTCCCATCATTGTTAGAATAGTACAAAAATAAATAGTAAAAAAAAATAATTGAAAAATGTAATTGTAAAAACTTATAAAAATAAAAAAAAATCCACTGGTCCCAAAAAACCTTTTGAAAAAAAAAATGTAATTGTAAAATAAAAAATAATCTGCCTCTGTCCACTATCCTGACACCATGCTGCATGTACTACCCACCACTGTACACTCCGCGTCCCTGTGATTTGCACCACATTGCTGTTCAGATCACATGCAATGTCTGTTCATTGCGATTTCAGCCATACAAACTGTATAGTTGAAATCGCATCACATTCTGACCAATCCAATTCATGTCCTGTCAGTTCGCAGTGCGATATGCATGCTGAAATGGGGGTGTCGTTAACATTGTATGACACTCCCCAGCAGTTCGCATATGGCAGTGTGAACTGCTGTGTGAGTCGGATGCGATGTGGGAACCCACAGTGAATTTGCAGGGTTCCCGAATCGCAGCCTTGGTGAGAGCAGTGACATTTGTAGGCTGTATGCTTTGAGGCTCGGTTCACACTGGTGCGATGCGGGAACCCTGCGATTCCACTGCGGGTTCGCACATCTCATCCGATCCCATGATGGGAAACATCCAGTCAAAACACAGTAAAGGCAACCAATCCTGGGAGAGCTGGAGAGGAGAGGAGGGCGGGGAGGGGGATGTAAATTGTGAACTCTTTACACAGGATGTGCCTGTCCCTAGTGCATGAGATATGTAAATAACCTGTCACTCACAGCAAGGGGGAGGTTTTGACAAAGTTTTAGAGACTTTGTCAAGATTTCTCTAACTGAACAATAAAAGAGGATTGCTCAGGGCTCGAGTAACTCTGTGTGGCAAGACTGGGCTCAAATGATAGGAAATCTTATTCTCTACATTATGACATTAATTTTATTTTTATTTTTTTTCGGGTTTACATCCAATACCTAAAAAATTGTTTTCTGGTAAATCCAACATCTTTAAAAAATACCACAGGATTAAAATAAAGGCACATTGACAGTTAATATCACAAATAATAGTATCCAGAATGAGGACTGCAGCTATCCACACTATGATGAGGATAACATTCAGATTTAACCCAGGGATAAAAATATTATGTCCCGTATATAAGGCTGAACTGAACAAAGTCAATTTCATTTTCAAAAGACCTAAAATAGAATTCCTAGTTTTAGAGCGCTATTTGGTGGATAAGTACAGTCAATACCCACACAAACATTAAGTTAACCAATAAAAGTACCTCCCAATCAAATGTGGGTACATTTTCTCAACTACACCCTCTAGGCTAGTCCTTAAATAATATAAAGGTCTACACATCTGTCCAAAATGAGGAACAACCAAGAACGAAAAAGGGATAGAGGGATTTGTTTGAAATGAAGGGCAGTTGGGAGGCATGGTGGTAAGTCAGTGGCCACAATTCTGCAGATGGGCATAAAATAAAATAAAAATCCCAAAGCTGTGCTGCTGCTGGTTTACTGCAGTTCCAATAGATAGAAAAAAAACAAAGATGCCGCAGACTCCCACATATGTGGGAAACTCTACAATGCTGCATCCTCAAAAAGCAGAATTCGGAAAATGTCAGTTAAGTCATAAACAGTGCCTCACCGTCAGCATCAGCAAAAAGTACAGATCAAGATTGAAAAATAAAGAGGATGGGCACCCCCATGAGGCCAGCTTGCTAATTACATAAAGTAGAAGGCAAGCTAATAGTAAAAGGTAACTAAAAATGGAGTGCCCTACTAATAAACACAGAGGAGTAGTCACTACCAACTGTAGAATCACTGCATAGAGAGCACCAGTACACTAAATGCACTGGAAAAACCTGGAATTTCTTGTCCAAAAATTCCAAGAAAATTGCAAAATATTCAACTGCACACACTAAAAAATCTTCACAGACAAGGTCAGAGGAACTGCCAAAGCTCTGGCACTCACCCAGGGATCACCAGATATTTGGCCTGAGCTTAAATGTGAAGTTCCTTGCCAATGGAACACAGGTGGGATGTCACTGCCAACCACGAGACTGAAGCAGAGAGAAAACCAGAGAACAAACGTGGAAACCCTGTGCTTAATGACTAGCTGGAGAGACATCCAGGATTTTCAATATCAGTAAGAATCTACCAGTATCACTTGATAGTAGAAACCTTTCAATTTCAGAAAAATACAGTAAAGTGGAAAGAGACATCCATTCTCCTGAGGACCTAAGCGTAACTGAACAGCTGTGAGGCTGGAGGGGGGATTATAAGCCCTAGGATATATCTGACCTTCCGTTTCTATGTGCTTAGTTTCCATCTCTCCTGGAAGCAGCAGTAAAACCCTTGGTTGCATAGTGTTAATAAATCTGTGTCACTTAATGATCGATAGAAAGAATTTTATGCTGGTCATGTGCTAAGGGGCTAGGAGCCACTAGTACACACTTCTTGTGCTGTTGTATTGTGCTAATCTTAATGTTGCATGCAGTTTTTAAATTGATTGTAAAGTCTCGCTTTTGAAAGAAAAAATAACTAACATGTTATACTTTTCTGCCCTGTTGCAGTGGTTTTGCACAGAGCAGCCTGGATCCTCCTCTTCTCATGTCCCTCTTCATTGCTCCTGGCCCCTCCTTCCTGATAAGTGCGCCCACAGACCAGCAGCTTGCTATGGAGGCATCCAAGCCAAGTCAGAGCTCCGTGTATCCATTCAGACACGGAGCCCTGACCCGGCCCCACCTCCTCTCTCCCTTGATTGAGTAGCTGATTTTGATTGACAGCCTCAGACGCCAATGGCGCTGTGGCTGTGCCCCAGCCAATCAGGAGGAGTGTCCTGGATGGCCAAAGGAATCGTGCACATAGCTGGATAAAGAAGGGGCTCAGGGTAAGTATTAGGGGGTGCTGGGGAGGATGCTACACACAAAAAGGTTTTTTTATCGTAACACATAGAATGCATTAAAATAAAAAAACCTTTTGCCTTTACAACTCCTTTAAGCCATACTAAGCATTCACTTCAATGGCTTTAGGCTTTTTGAGGAATGACAGTAGCAAAGTTTGCACATCAATTAAAACATGCAGTATCTGTTTGAACAAAGTCTACCCAAGCACCCCTGTGAGATTTATATTCTTCCTATATGTTGGATGAGTACCTCAAGCAAAGGGCATATTTTCTGCAATTATTCTTAAAGCGAAGTTCCACTCAAAAGTGCTACTTCCGATTTCAGCACCCCTCGCCCCCTTACGTGCCATATTTGGCAAGTAATTTATTTTTGGGGGGAAGGTGAGTAACTAGTCCCACTTCCTGCTTTGGTTGCCTCACCACCTAGGCTACTCCTCCTCTCCCCCTCCCTCTCTGCAATTGCCTGGCCACTAAGAGTGCAGCGTGACTTGCGCATTCGCAGTGCGTGCCCGGCTGTGGTGCCGACAGCTTTCACAGCCAGGTGCCTACACTTGCAATGACGGCGCCACAGAGAGGAGGGGGAGAGGAGCGAGGCTTTGGGCGGCCGCTGGAGCGTGGGACATGTGAGTGTCTGTTTATTAATAGTCAGCAGCTACACTTTTTGTAAATGTACAAATGAGTGGAACTCCGCTTTAACACATAGCAAAAAAAAAACAAAAATAGGATTTTTGTACTCAGCGTAAAATCCTTTTCTCTGAAGTTCATTGATGGACACAGCTCCAGTAATCTTGACCGTGGGGTTATTGCTCCACCTTCAGGAGAGGACTAGGCAGAACATGTAAAACACGTGAAACACAACAGAACTGTACAGTTCCGCCCAGGGGGTGGTCCCTCTGGTAATAACCCCTCAGCCTGCTTCCTGCAGCTCAGTACGTCAACGTTCTCAAACGACAGTTTCTGAAGCGCCGATAACACCAGGTTCAGATTCCATGGAGGTAAGGGTGGACGCACCGGGGGGGACTACATGCCGGACCCCTTGTACAAAGGTGCTCACTAGAGAGTGAGATGCCAGGGGTCATTGGAAAAAGAGAGCCAAGGCTGATATCTGTCCCTTGATGGTGCTTAAGGCCAGTTTCTGGTCCACTCCTCGCTGTAGGAACAGCAGGATCCTGGAAACGGAATAAGTGCGCGGACGCCACCTCATCTCCTCACACATGGAGATATAAGCCTTCCACGTACGATGGTATATCTTCCGAGAAGAAGATATCCGTGCCCTCAACATAGTGGAAATCACCAATTAAGACAGACCTCGGTTCCTTAGCACCTGGATTTCAAAAGCCATGCCGTTAAAGCCAGTGACGGTAAAGCAGGATGGAGAATCGGACCTTGTGACAGGAGGTCTTCTCGCCTCGGTAACCGCCAAGGAGTGTCCGCCACCAGGCGTACTAGGTCGGTGTACCAAGGACGCCGAGGCCAATCTGGGGCAATCAGTATCACTGGAATACCCTCAGCCTCCACTCTGCAGTTTTAGCGGAGGAAAGGCGTAAATCAGCCAGTACTGCTCCCATGGAGCCATCAATGCGTCTGACACGTCCGCCCAGGGATCTATTGGCCTGGACAGGAACCTCTGCACCTTTCGATTGAGCCGAGAGGCCAGGAGATCCACATCTGGTGTGCCCCACCGCAGGTAAGGAAAGCCTGAACACCTCCTGATGCAGTGACCACTCTCCTGGGTCCAGCATCTGGCGACTTAGATAGTCCGCCTGCCAGTTTTATATTCCCAGGATGTATATGGCCGTCATGGCCGGCACGTGCTGCTCTGGCCACCGAAGGGTGTGAGCAACCTTCCGTGCTGCAGCCGAGCTTCTTGTTCCTCCTTGATGGTTGACATATGCCACCACCATGGCGTTGCCTGACTGGATCCTGATCGGATGCCCTCGTAGGCTCTTCGACCATGTGGAGAGGCATAGCCTGATTGCTTGAAGTTCGAACACATTGATCGGCAACTGGGATTCCTCCCTCGACCAGAGGCCCTGGTACTCCCTGTACGCCACCCAAGGCGGTCAGGCTGGTGTCCGTTCTGATCACTGTCCAATGACGATGTAGGAACGATTTCCCGGACCGAAGGGCCGGAGATCTCAGCCATCAGAAAAGAAAGTCCCTGACTAAGTGGTTCATCTGAATCTGCCGATCCAGGGATAACGGAGATTTGTCCCATTTTGCCAATATTTCCTTCTGCAAGACTCTGGTGTGAAATTGGGCGTACGGTACCGCCTCGAAGGAGGCCACCATGAGGCCCAGGACTCCCATGCAGAAGCGCAGAGATGACCACCTGTGGTTCATCAACAGCTTCACCGCGGCTCTGAGAGTCTGCAGTTTGTCTGAAGGGAGAAACACTCTCGCTTCCACGGAATCCAGCAGTAAGCCTAGGTACTCCAGGCATTGAGTCACAACAAGAACCAACTTTTTGAGGTTCAACACCCACCCAAATTCCTGCAGGGTTTGCATGGTGATCGCCACATCCTCCCTTAATTCTGGGACAGACCACCCACCATAGGCCCAGTGGCACCACAACGTTGAAAGTTTACAAACGTCGGGGGGCATGACCAGATGTAGGGGAGCGAGTGTGTCAAAATGACCGTCTCCTCTGCTTGCCATTGCTGCCGGTTTGGATCGGGAGTGCTCAGCGCGGCCCGGGGTGACTCCTGACCCCTCCCCCTGGCTTCCCCTGCAGTGCAGTGTGAGGAGTGGAGGACGGGGAGCAGGGACACCGCGGTTAAGCAATTCCTGTGTCTTGTGATAGGGAAGAGATCCCGCTGACCCTGCTGCGAGTTTGGCTTGCTTTGCTTACTCGATCCAGCAGACATTGAGAGATGTGAAGCATTCTGAATCGTGCTGATACGGAGGCTTACTGAGGGACACTGAAACCTGTGAGCGGTGTATGCACTGTGGAAATGAGTGAGACCTCCCCCCCTCCTCCTGAATAACAATCTAGTAACAGTAACAGCAGTATAATAACTTTCAACTTTTTTGAAGAATCTGCCTACAGCCAGCATGTCCAGGAAAAGATTAGCAGAGGAGCAGCTTCCCCAGGAGGGGTCTCAACAAACTTGTGCTGCAAAGGAGAAGGGGAACCAGAACCAGGCTGCAGCCGCTGCTGCTGCGGCCAAACTGAAGCGATATACCCACACAGCCGCCACATCACCTGCTAAAAGGGGGCTATCAACAGGCAACAGTGCAAGCTAAAGTACTGTTGGACTCTTCAACAGATAGGAGGAGCCAAGGACAGGTATCCTCAAACCAATCCACTCCATCAACCACTAAAACTAAGTACTAAGGGGTTAGGGGGAGTAAAGCCTGGAACTGCAGTAGTATCTGAGGTGGCCCCTGTGATTGGACCCATACTGTTGAAGGAGGAACCCTAGCTGAAAGATGTACTTAATGCGGTTAACGAATGCAAAGATTAAATTAATAGCCTTGATACCCAGCTCAAAAGTATTAAGGAGGAAATGCATATCCCTGGGCAAGAACTTTTTTTTTTTAACATAAGATTTTATTAAGTTTGTACAGTACATGTCAGAACAGTGGTACAATCTCAGCAGTAATTATCGTGGCAGTTTACAGCGGTAGATCAAGAAAGATATATAAAAAGAAAAGTCAGATATGGGCTACTCAGGGTGGGATACTATCATCTATACCAAGCACATGTCATCCCCATCTAAGGCAAAAGGGCAAACAAGTTCCCAGGCCCCCCCCCCCCACTAGTAAGTAAGTGGCCTCTCTTTGGTCCAGGGTCCCCATATCTTGTCAAATTTTTTAGGACAGTTTCTTCCCAGGTATCTCAGTTTATAGAGTGGTAAGGCCGCACAAATCAGGGCTCTCCATTGGGTCACCGTTGGGGGACTAGGACCCTGCCATTTAATTAGGATAGCTTTCCTAGCATAGAAGGCTGAGTAGAATACAAATAGTTTTTTAGCCTGCGATGCTGGAATCATATCTACAATACCCAGTAAGAGGGGCAATGGATCACAGGGGACTTCAAATTGGCCCATAGAGCTGATCTCCGACGCCACCCCCCTCAAGAAGGTCTGCAAGTGCTCACAAGACCATACAATATGGAAGAAAGTACCTGAGACCAAGCTGCATTTAGGGCACATACCACTCCTGTTAGGGTAAATTCTGGACAAACTTTCTGGGGAGTAGTAAGCTCGATGAATAAACCTAAGCTGGGTGTATCTGTCTCTAGAGGATATCATGAGAGGCAGATATTGTTGAACACCCTCCTCCCAGTCCCCCTCTTCTAGTTCTGGTATGTCCCGCTGCCATTTGGAGAACAGACGGGAGACAACAGAGGTATCAATACTGTTTAAAACAGCATATATGATCGACAGCATTTTCTTTTCACTCGACAGGGCCAAAATGGTCTCCACAGGGGTTGCCTCAAGAGTGATAGTGCAAGAGAACTGAGCTCGATAGGCATGCCGGAGCTGGATATACCTAAAAAACATAGAGTTAGGCAGCTCATGTCTGCGTTTCAGTTCATCAAATGGAAGCAACCCCTGTGAGGAGGAGACATCCGCCAAAGTCTTGATACCACTCCGGGCCCACAGCAGCGGGTCCGGAATGGTTCGAAAGTGGGGCAACCGCAGGTACCCCCACAGCGGAGTATCAGGGGACCGCAGGGTTTGCTGGTTTTGCAGACATCCACCACTGCACCATTACCAGGACCGCGGCCCAGTAGTACTTAACAAAACAAGGTAGAGCTAAACCCCCTAAAGAGATCGGAAGCTGAAACGTGCTCTGTGCTATTCTCGGGGTGCCGCCGTTCCAGATAAAGGAAATGATCAAACTGTTTAACTTCCGAAAGAAAACCTGGGGAATATGCACTGGGGTTTGTCGGAAGAGATAGGTGAACTTGGGCAGGACTGATATCTTGATCAAATTAACTCTGCCCACAGGCGAGAGAGGCAAAGTCTTCCAACCTGAGCACTGTCGTGTCAGTGAGGACAAAACCGGTTCAAGATTAAGAGGTATAAATCGGGTCAGGTCTTTGTGGATTATCACCCCCAAATACTTAAACTGAGTAACCACCTGAAGTGGGGCATTAACCGGGAGCCCGGCATCCGAGGGGTGGAGGGCAAACAGGACAGACTTGTCCCAGTTTACTCGGACACCTGAATACCTGCCAAAGCTGTCGATGAGGGAGAGGGCCTCCTCCAGGGACGTGGACACCTCCCTAACGTATAGAAGGGTGTCATCGGCATAAAAATACATTTTCTCCTCCACAGGGCCCAAGGGGATACCGCGGGTCATTGAAGAAGACCTAATCAATATGGCCATTGGCTCTATGGCCTGCGCAAAAAGCGCCAGGGAGAGCAGGCATCCCTGTTGAGAGCCCCTGTGGAGGAGGAAAGGGGGAGAAATGACCGACCCAGTGCGCACTCTTGCCCTAGGGGCACCGTATAGAGCCTTCACCCAAGAAATAAATCTAGGGCTAAAGCCAAAGCGGAGCAGGACCCCCCAAAGATACTCCCACTCGACAGAGTCGAATGCTTTTTCAGCATCCAGGGAGGACACTGCATCCGCCGGGGCCAGGTGGGCATCAGATCCCAGAACCGTGTATAACCTCCGGAGATTTATATCCGTACCCTTACCCGGCATAAAGCCAGACTGGTCCTCATGAACCAGGGCAAGGATCACCTCGTTTAATCTCCGCACCAAGACCTTAGTAAGCACCTTGGCGTCGGCATTAAGCAAGGATATAGGTCGATAAGAGGAACACAGCTCAGAGTCCTTGCCCGGTTTGGGTATGACCACTATTATCGCCTCAGCCATGGATGCCGGCAGGGCCCCCCCCCCGAAGGGATTGAACTATCATATAATGAAGCCTGGGGACCAACATGTCCCCATACTGTCTATAGAATTCTGGAGGAATCCCATCAAGGCCTGGAGTCTTCCCCGCCTGAAGTTCGCTCAGTGCCCGCTGAACCTCCTCCACCGCTATGGGGGCTTCCAGAGAGTCCCGGGCCTCGGGATAGAGAGTAGGGAACTGGATTCGGTCCAGAAATTGGTCAAGGTCAGCGCTGGAGTAATCCACCCGGGAGCTATAGAGATCACTATAGTAGGAAGCGAATCGAGCATTTATGAGTGAGGGGTCCAACAGCACCGTGCCATCCGAGCCCCGAATACGGGCAATGGAGGTGACAAGCTGTTGCTCTCTAGCCAACCAGGCCAGAAGGCGGCCGGTTTTACCCCCTGCTCAAAAATGCGGTGCGTCTGAGCCAGGTGTTACTTTTTTGCCCCAGAGACCCTAAAAAGCATCACCTCCCTATAGGCCGTTTGCATGTCTAGGTAGGTAATAGGGTTCTGCGTGGAGGCGTAGCGGGCCTCCAGCTCCCTAGCAGATGCCTCAGCCTCCGCCAAAGTAATCACTGAGTCATGTCGGGCCCTAGCTATAGAGGATTGGTATGCCCCCCTAATGTATGCCTTAAACGCATCACACACATTAAGTTCTGAAGCTGAACCCACATTTGTTAGCCAGTAAGTCTGGATATGTTTAGAAATCTCCACCTCCCCCAGTGGGTCAGAAATCCAATACCTAGATAACCGCCATATTCTTTCCATGGGGGGAGTCAGCATTTGAAAGGTACACAACATGGGGGCATGATCCGAGATTCCTCTCGGAAGCATGTCCACCACCTGCACCCGTGAGAGCATCGCACCGCTAAACAACACCAGATCAATCCGTGACATAGCTCTATATGAGGTGGAGTGACATGTGTAGGCCCTCTCACCCGGGTGTCTCCATCGCCAAACATCAGTTAGGGCATAGAGGGCGGCCCATCTCGAGAACGGGGATTCCACTCCACCCCCCAGGGACATCCTATCCAATTCAGGGTTCGGGACCATGTTAAAATCACCCGCGATGATGATGTTATCAGTGGGGTAACTAGACAGGAGGGGAACCAGGAGTTTTAAAAGAGTAGTGGTAGCCAGTGGCGGGATGTAGAGGCCCACAATCATCATTTCCACCGTGTCTATAACAGCATGCAGGATCACATATCTGCCCCCTGGGTCCAGTTGCACATTCAGTATTTCACATGTCAGGGATGTATCTATCAATATACTAACCCCCGTGCATAGCATGAGTATGTAGAGTGATAACCCCTGCCCACCCACGGCCTCCGCAGGCTCAATATCATAATGCAGAATCTGTCACCAGATGCAGCTTGTCACTTGCTACCAGCTTGCCATGTTGCCTATTACCAGATTTCCACATGCCACATCGCCTGCCACCAGATGCAGACTGCCACATGCCATCAGATACAGATTGACACATGCCACAGTCACATGTCACCAGATGCAGATTGCCACAGTTCAATGCCACCAGATTGCCACGCCACCAGATGCAGATTGCCACAGACACATGCCACCAGATGCAGATTGCCACAGTCACTTGCCACATGCCACCAGATGCAGATTGCCACAGTCACTTGCCACATGCCACCAGATGCAGATTGCCACAGTCACATGCCACTTGCCACCAGATGCAGATTGCCACATGTCACCAGCCACATGCCACCAGATGCAGATTGCCACCAGATAGATTGCCAGTCACTTGCCACCAGATGCGCATTGCCACAGACACATGCCACCAGATGCAGATTGCCACAGTCACTTGCCACATGCCACCAGATGCGCATTGCCACAGTCACTTGCCACATGCCACCAGATGCAGATTGTCACAGTCACTTGCCACATGCCACCAGATGCAGATTGCCACATGTCACCAGCCACATGCCACCAGATGCAGATTGCCACCAGATACAGATTGCCACAGTCACTTGCCACCAGATGCGCATTGCCACAGACACATGCCACCAGATGCAGATTGCCACAGTCACTTGCCACATGCCACCAGATGCAGATTGCCACGTCACCAGATGCAGATTGCCACAGTCACTTGCCACACGCCACCAGATGCGGATTGCCACAGACACATGCCACCAGATGCAGATTGCCACAGACACATGCCACCAGATGCAGATTGCCACAGACACATGCCACCAGATGCAGATTGCCACAGACACATGCCACCAGATGCAGATTGCCACATGCCACCAGATTCAGATTGCCACAGACACATGCCACTAGATGCAGCATCTTAAATGCAAATTGTCACCAAGTGCAGTGCAGTGGAGTGGAGGGTTCCGCGTGAGAGAGAACAGAGGTGATGCGGGGCGGGCTGTGAGAGATGATGTAATCTCTCTGCTCCCCCGCTTTACCTCCAACAGTATACTGGCCAGGCTGTGTGGGCGGAACAGCGGTGATGTGGGCGGGCGGTGGGAGATGATGTCATCTCTCTGCTCATCTGCTTCCCCCCAGCAGGGTAGCGGCAGGGCTGTGTGGGCGGAAGTGCGGTGATCGCTCTGCTCACCGCCGCCGCCGCATCTCAGTGCACACTTCGCGGCCCGGCTGCAAACGGGCTACGGCCCGGGGGTTGGAGACCCCTGTTCTAGAGAGAATAAAAAGAAGAGTTCCCCTTGGGGTTTTCAGGCAGCAACAAGAAGCAGAGATAACACCCCTAAGTATTCTAGAGAGAATAAAAAGAAGAGTTCCCCTTGGGGTTTTCAGGCAGCAACAAGAAGCAGAGATAACACCCCTAAGTATTCTAGAGAGAATAAAAAGAAGAGTTCCCCTTGGGGTTTTCAGGCAGCAACAAGAAGCAGAGATAACACCCCTAAGTATTCTAGAGAGAATAAAAAGAAGAATTCCCCTTGGGGTTTTCAGCTAGCTCGTTTTTCATTCATTTATTTATATTTATGCACTTTTTTCCTCCTTACGTTTATGGTGCTTAAGATATGCCCATATCAAGGAGCGTTTCAATTTATCATTCAGGCCCCGGATGTTCCAGGACAGCAGCCTCATCTGAACCATAGTGGGGTCTGCCGCAAATGAACGCCAGGGGAGCATCTCATCCCTGGGCCCGGATGGAGATAGGTACCGCAATGCCACCCCCCGGCTTCAGCCTGGAGGCCCAGACCGCCAACAGCAACCACTGCCAATGGTGGGGGCCCCACCAGAGAAAGATACCACTAACAAACCATTCCAACATGTACATCAGTGTAAAATAAAACAACCCAAAACCCCCCCTCCCCCCATCCTGCACAGCCGTTGGGGAACTCAGAGTGCCCATTCCCAAAACCAGAACCCAGCTCAACCGGAGCAAGTCAGGTGAAACTCCTGCGGGGGCGCAGGGAGAACTAAGAGGGGCAGCCCGAGGTGGTGTTGTGAGCAAAAATAACACGGTCGCTGCCATCCGCGCGTCACCAACCCCAGCCCGGGAGATGAAGAATAGTACACCATCATAGACAAAACTGATAAGGCAGGATCGCCTGACCGAAGTCAAGGGCACATACTTAAGAACAGTACATTGAACTAAGGCAAAAAACAATGTTTATAGCATGTCGCTCCACTTGCATGGAGACTCTGTTGTCGCTGAGCAGCCCCTCCCCCACCACCACTCAAACAGTGTCCAAGACCCCAGCTGGGCAAGTGAGTCCATACAGCTCTTAGGCCCAACACTGGTAGAAGCCAGGATCCGGGGGGGGGGGGGGGGGGAAGGATGAGCCATGATGTCTCAGTCAGGAGGACAATTTTTCCAGATGTTATGGCTTGCAACAGGGTAAACTGAAGTGGGGCATATTCACAAACCAGGGGCTAGTGCACACAGTTCTCCACAGTTAAAGTCATACAGGGGGAGCCATTAGAGGGGGGGGGGAAGGGCAGGAGACATCATGGAGCGACATTAAAAGCATAGGCTGTGTAAAACAACATAGTTACCGGGGCCTGGGTAAAGTGTCCAGCCACTGTGAAGCCTCCTCTGGCGAAGTAAAGTAGCGAGTGGACTCCCCATCCACCACCCGAAGGCGTGCAGGGAACAGCATACCGTATTTGATGTTTCTCGCACGGAGCTGGGCCTTAACATGGTCAAAAGTCTTCCTCTGCCTCTGGGTTTCTACGGAGTAGTCCGGAAACAGCATGAGACGGGCATTGGCAAACCGTAGCTCAGGGATTTTCTGCGCCTCGCGGAGGACTAAATCCCAATCCCTGAAGTTCAGTAGACGCATAATAAAGGTGCGAGGGGGGCACCGGGCGGCCCCCGCATGGATGGCATCCTGTGGGCTCTCTCTACCGCATAATGGGGAAAGAACGCCGCCGCCAGTAGGAGAGTGCGGAGAAGATGCTCGGCGAAGGTTGCGGGGTCTTGTCCCTCCTCTCCCTTCGGCAGGCCCATCACGCGGAGGTTGTTCCTTTTGCTCCTATTTTCGCTGTCCTCCGCTCAGGACTCCAGAGCCCGCACCCGCACCTGAAGAGTATGGAGGGAGGCACGGTGGTCTCTGAGGGCATCTTCGGTGTCTCTCACCCGCCGCTCAACCTCCCCCATCCGCTCCCGGAACTTGTTCATATCGTGGCGCACCAACCCCACATCCGTCTGTAGGAGGTCAATTTTAGCCGTCAGGGCCGTTTTGCATCCCGAGATAGCCTGCATCAGCGCCTGAAATCTGTCCTCCTCCACGGTGGCCGGGTCCTGTGGCGGAGTCTGGGTCGCCATGTTGGTGCCAACAGGAGGAAGCTGCTGCTGCCTTGCGTGCTGTGGGGATAGCGCCGGGACAGAGGAATTCTTCCGTCTGGAGCTGTGCTTGCCTCCTCTCATGCCCAAAAGTCTAGTTCAGTACTGCCGGGACACAGATGGTGGCACAGGAAGGCAGTTCAGCATTGCTGGAGCACAGATGTTAGTACAGGGAGGCAGTTCAGTATTGCAGCGGCACAGACGATAGCACAGGGAGGCAGTTCAGTATTGCTGTGGCACAGATGATAGCACAGGGAGGCAGTTCAGTATTGCTGTGGCACAGATGATAGCACAGGGAGGCAGTTCAGTATGGCTGTGGCACAGATGTTAGCACAGGGAGGCAATTCAGTATTGCTGTGGCACAGATGATAGCACAGGGAGGCAGTTCAGTAATGCTGCGGCACAGACGACAGCTCAGGGAGGTAGTTCAGTACTGCTGTGGCACAGATGGTAGCACAGGGAGGCAGTTCAGTATTGCTATGACACAGACGACAGCACGGGGAGGCAGTTCAGTATTGCTGTAGCATAGATGATAGCACAGGGAGGCAGTTCAGTGTTGCTGTGCACAGATAATGACACAAGAAAGACAGCCCAGCACTGCTGGGGCACAGGCGGTGGTAAAGGGAGGGCAGCCCAACACTACTGGGGCACAGGGGGTGATACAGGGGAGGCAGCCCAGCGTGGTGTGGTTGGGGGAGAGATAATGGTCAGGGGAGAGCAAGATTGCCCAGCCAAGGCACAGTACCTGACTTGGAGGCTGATCCTGGCACAGTAGGCCGCAAGATGTCGGCGGGCCTCGGGCACCCAGAATCGGCCGCTACAGATCCTCCGATGGCCTATGGGGGCCCCACACAGCTCATCACACTCCTAGGGACAGCCGCCACTGAGATGCCCGAATTCGCCGCCTCCCGGGCCACGGATCGCGGCACTCGAGCCCGCGGATTTCGGAGGCTCTGTAGGCCTCAAAATGGCGGCGGGTCCCCGCTGCGTGGAGATGCTCCCGTCTGGCCGATTTGAGTAATTCCTGCTGGGGCTGGTGGAGAAGATGTCAGACTGCTGGTGTGGAGAGTTTAAAGGCTCTCCGGGCAGGCGGCGAAGCAGGATGGCGATAGATTGTAACAGGATCGGCGGAGCTCCGCAGCAACACGTCTTTCCCCCTCTACATTCGGACATGCCCCCCAGGCAAGAACTTTATAAGATCGTGGAAAGGACTACAGCTCTAGAAGAAAGGGTAAGCACAGTGGAGGATGATCTGTACCCATTGAGGCGATAAATAAGGGGTTAAAGGAACAAATGGACATACAGGCGGCTAAACTTGATGAAATGGGGACTAGGAGTCGCAGAAGCAATGTGAAAGTGATAGGCCTCCCAGAGCAAAGCGAGGGCCCCAACCCCATAGTATTCCTGGAGGGGTGGTTTAGGGAAATTTTTGGGCCCACCATTTTTACACCATTATTTGGAATTGAAAGAGTCCCCTTTAAAACCCACCTGATGGGCGATTATCCTAGACCGATACTTCTGAAATTTCTTAATTATAACGACAAGGTGGCCCTGTTACAGAAGGATAATGGGGTTAGAGATGGGATGGAAGACATTAAGTATAATGGGGTTAAGATCTCATTTTATCCTGACTTTTCCCCAGACCTCCAAAAACACAGAGCTAAATTCATGCCGATCAAACGCAGTCTGATGAAATATAAGGTGGTATATGCATTATTGTACCCGGCCCGTTTGCGGGTAACAACGCTAGGTGGAACTGTATTCTTCAATTCTCCGGCCGATGCGGTGCATTGGCTGGAGGAAAATAAGAAGGACTTACAATCTTGAAGGACCTGGTTCTGCTGTTTTGGCTTGACTTGATTTGATTTTGATTTGATTATGTATTGAGAGGAGGGGGGAGGGGGCAAAGGGGTGGAGAGTTTTTTATTTTTTCCCTTTTTTTCTCCCTATTTGATCAGTGCTCCCTTTTGTTTTGTTTTGTTTCTCTAACCTCCCCCCCCCCTTTTTCCCCAAATTTTTTTTAATATTGTTTTCACCCCTTTTTTTTTTACTTTATATACTGTATTTATCGGCGTATAACACGCACTTTTTTCCCCTTAAAATCAGGGGAAAATCGCGGGTGCGCGTTATATGCCGATCCCCCGTCGTTTCAAAGCTCTCGGCTATTTTCGGCCGTTCTCGGCTATTTTCGGCCGCACTCGCCCATTCTTGGCGGCTTTTTCAGCTATTTTCGGCCATTCTCGGTGGCTCTTTTCGGCCGTTCTACCTGAGAATGGCTGAAAATAGCTGAAAGCCGCCGAGATACAAAAGACATCCGCTCTGTATCTCGGCCGTGCCATTTTTAAATGGCAAAGACACTGACAAGGCTGCAAATGATTGACAAGGCTGCAAACCACTGACAAGGCTGCAATGAAAGGCTCCAAATGACTGACAAGGCTGCATTGGAAGGCTGCAAACGACTGACAAGGCTGCATTGGAAGGCTCCAAATGACTGACAAGGCTGCATTGGAAGGCTGCAAATGACTGACAAGGCTGCATTGGAAGGCTGCAAATGACTGACAAGGCTGCATTGGAAGGCTGCAAATGACTGACAAGGCTGCATTGGAAGGCTGCAAATGACTGACAAGGCTGCATTGGAAGGCTGCAAATGACTGACAAGGCTGCATTGGAAGGCTACAAATGAATTACAAGGCTGCATTGGAAGGCTGCAAATGACTGACAAGGCTGCATTGGAAGGCTGCAAATGACTGACAAGGCTGCATTGGAAGGCTGCAAATGACTGACAAGGCTGCATTGGAAGGCTGCAAATGACTGACAAGGCTGCATTGGAAGGCTGCAAATGACTGACAAGGCTTCATTGGAAGGCTGAAAATGACTGACAAGGCTGCAAATGACACTGATAAGCCTGCATTAATGGGTATTTAAATGTAAGTTTTTTTCCTTAAACTTCCCTCCTAAAAGTTTTTTTCTTTTAAATTCTCTGCTAAACTTGGGGTGCGTGTTATGCACCAATAAATACGGTACATATATAAGTGCACTCAAGATATATAGGTTCCTGGAGGGAGCAAGGAGAGAGGCCTTTGGATCCTTCTCTTCTTCCTTCCTCATCCTTGTTATAACAGTTTTTGATTGTTACTTGATTGGTATGTGAGGTGGAGAAGGAATGGGAATGTCACGGGTAAACCCCTTATGGAAAGCCCAGCTGGACAGGGGTGGGGAGACATGGGGGGGTGGGAAGGTGGGCGGAGTGGATGGTAAGGGCAGGGTGGGAAGGGTAGGGGATAAAGGATACACACCACAAATACTAATACTAACATTAACACAATTCAAGATAAAAAAACAAAGGAGGATGGGTTATGAGGAAGAGGCACCTAAGGTGTAGGGGAGAAATTGGGCTACTGGACGGATCAGGTTACTGCCTACTCAACTCATTTGTTTTTCTTCTGTTCCAGTTTTACATTACTTTTATACGTCTCCATGCAAGGCAAGACAATACTTCTGTTTTTCAAGTTCTTACCTCACTCTCTCTAGAATTGACATGGCCTTAATTAATAGAGAAGCATCAGTACTGGTAAGGAACATATAATATGGTCCAAGAGGGGTCTCCAACCACTCTCCACTCCGCTGACCATAAATGCGGGGGGTAAAGTCCATCCAAGAGAATGGAAAATTAATCCACGCTAGGTGGAACTGATCGGCAGCTCTGGAGAAGTGGTGGACAAACTAAATTAATTAATTCAAATAAATACAGGCACGGCATCTGTTGGAGTGGTCTGTGACTCCTTGAAGGCCTAGTTTCCAACAGGCGCCAAGAGTCAAGGGGAAATCTAGAGAGTGGGAAAGGGAAATTAGAAATGAGGTGATGCTTGCAGAGAGGCGGTATGTAGAAGACCCAATCCCAGAAAGACAGAGGGAATGGCTAGATAAACAACAAGCTTATAAAATGACCATTATGAGAAAGACAGAGAACAGACGAATATTCCAGAGACAGTGCCAATTTGGGGAAGGAGAGAAAGTCGGCCATATGGTGTCCCTACTGATCAGTTCTAATACACACCACCCCCCCCCCCCCGCTGTCTCGGCGGTCAGAACTCCAAGTGGGGCAATCACCACCGACGCAGCAGAGATAATGCATACATTTAGAGAATTTTACAGCTCCCTCTACACTTCCAATAGGGGAGATGGGAAGGAAGATATGGACAAACTTTTTCAAACACTGAAAAAGTTTTTACTTTTTTACATTATTTCACTTTGGGAGCGCAGCACTATTGTTTTTCTTCACTTATTTAACTTACATGAGTGTGTGTCTCATGGAAGTGTTTGCAGCATCCAGCTAATAAGATAAATCATCACTTCCTATTCCATATACAGCACAGGAGCCTCAATTAAACACTTAAAGGAAGAAATGGACAATTTCCTCCAGGGAATATCAATCTTGATTTTAACAAAAAAAGGAGAAAATGGAGATGGATCCCCCAGTGGCCTCGGAGGAAGTGCGCACGAGCAGTAGCCTGGATGCCCAATCAAAAGTCCTGACCCTGATGGGCTTCCTATAGAAATTTACAAACGATATTGAGAGTTATTGCTTCCGGAGCTACTAAAAACATTGGGATGGGCATTATCCACTGGGAGACTGCCCACCTCAATGTCGGAAGCTACCATCGTTGTAATCCATAAGGAGGGGAAGGACCAACTGGAAGCCTCCTCTTATTGTCCCATCTCACTACTATGCACGGATGTAAAAATCCTGGCTAGAGTACTAGCAACCCATCTAAACAGATATATCCAAGATCTTATACACCCGTACCAGTCAGGGTTTATCCCTAATAAGTCAACGGGTGTCAATATTACGAGAGTCCTTTTAAACATGCAGATACCAACAGATAACTGAGGCTCCAAGGCCATTATGCAGCCAAGGCTTTCGACAGCCTGGAATGGGGTTACCTATGGAGAGTGCTTGAGAGATTTGGCTTTGACCCCTCCTTCATCAGATGGGTGAAAAATAGGATTTTTTGTACTCAGCGTAAAATCCTTTTCTCTGTAATTCACCGACCGACACAGATCCTCTCTGTAACTAAATGGGTTGTATAGCCTGCCATTAGTAGAAACTAGGCAAAATTGTTACACAATACACAGAACTTTAATCCCACCCCAGGGGGGCGGGCCCCATGCTATCAACCCTTCCCACTGCTCCTAGCAGCTTCAGTACGTCAACAAGCAGTATAACGTAGAAAAAAAGGAGGGGTGGGTGCTGTGTCGGTCGGTAAATTACAGAGAAAAGGATTTTATGGTGAGTACAAAAAATCCTATTTTCTCTTATATTCACCGACCGACACAGCTCCTTTCTAACTAAATGGGACGTCCCCAAGCAGTGCCAAACGAGGGGTGGGAAAAACAGCATAAAAACTTCATCCACCATGGCAAGTGGGAACTAGGGAAACTAAACCCACACAAAAAAACAGCAGTGTGTGGAGGAACACCACTATATAACCGGGTATCCTCAACAGGAGTGATCCCCAAGACCGCAACATTGCAGAAGTAATGCAACAGTGCATTAACCAAAAATGTACTGCGTTTTTATCGAAAAACCAGGAAAAATTCAATTGCAACTACACGGCCGCCTGCAAAACTTTGCGGCCAAAACAGGCATCAGCCGATGCACTGACGTCTACCTTGTAGAACTTGGTAAACGTATGGACAGACGACCAGGTTGCCGCCTTACACACCTGCGCGGCAGACGCTTGGTGTCGGAAGGCCCAAGACGTTCCGATTGCTCTTGTAGAGTGGGCCGTGACTGGAAAGGAAGGCACCTGCCCCTTCAAGGCGTAGGCTTGGACTACAATCTGTCTGATCCACCTGGAAATGGTGGCCGACGAGACCGCCATGCCCTTCTTAGGAACAGCCACGGAAACAAACAGTGAGTGACTTCCGAAGACAAGTACACCTTCAGAGCCCTAACCACATCTAGAGTGTGAAGGGCCACCTCCTTGGGGTGCTTCAGCTTAGGACACAATGATGGCAATACAATGTCCTCATTGATATGAAAGGCCGAAACCACCTTTGGTAGAAAGGATGGTTGCGGACCCAACACCACCTTATTCCTGTGGATGACCATATAAGGCGACTTGCAGGACAAGGCCGCCAGTTCTGAAACCCTCCTGGCCGATGTGATGGCCACTAGAAAGACCACCTTCTGTGAAAGGGTCAGCAGAGAAATCTCCCTGATGTTCCAAAATGGCGGCTTCTGAAGCGCCGACAACACCAGGTTCAAATTCCACGGAGGTAACAGAGGACGTACCGGAGGCACTACATGTCGCACCCCCTGCACAATGGTACTCACTAATGAGTGAGACGCCAGGGGTCTTTGAAAAAAGACAGCCAGAGCTGAAATCTGCCCCTTGATGGTGCTCAACGCCAACCTCTGGTCTACACCTTGCTGAAGAAACAGCAGGATCCTGGATATAGAGAAGGAGCGCGGATGCCACCCTTTCTCCTCACACATGGAGATGTAGGCCTTCCAAGTACGATGGTATATCTTCCTGGAAGAAGATATCCGCGCCCTCAGCATAGTTGGAATCGCCGAGTCCGACAGACCCCTGTTCCTCAATACCTGGCTTTCAATAGCCAGGCCGTTAAAGCCAGCGATGGTAAAGCAGGGTGAAGGATTGGACCTTGAGATAGGAGGTCCTCTCTCAACAGCAGTCGCCAGGGAGCGTCTGCCACCAGGCGCACCAGGTCTGCGTACTGCGCTGAGGCCAATCTGGGGCAATCAGGATTACTGGAATCCCCTCAGCTTCCACTCTGCGAAGCAGGCGTGGCAACAGTTTCAGCGAAGGAGAAGGCGTAGATCAGCTGGTACTGATCCCAAGGAGCCACCAGCGCATCTGACGCATCTGCCCACGGATCTCTTGTCCTGGACATGAATCTCGGCACCTTCCGATTGAGGCGGGAGGCCAATAGATCCACATCTGGTGCGCCCCATTTCAGGCACAGCCGCCTGAATATCTCCGGATGCAATGCCCATTCTCCTGGATCCAGCATCTGACGACTCAGATAGTCCGCCTGCCAATTTTTCACCCCTGGGATGTAAATGGCCGACAGGGCCGGAACGTGTCGCTCTGCCCACCGAAGTATGCGAGCAACCTCCCGAGCAGCAGCTGAACTTCTTGTTCCCCCTTGGTGATTTATGTACGCCACCGCCGTGGCGTTGCCTGACTGTATCCTGGTCAGCCGCCCTCGAAGACACACCGACCATGTGTGGAGGCACAGCCTGATCGCTCTCAATTTGAGCAGATTGATCGGCAACTTGGGTTCTTCCGTCAACCAGAGGCCCTGAGCTGACTGAATCCCCATCACTCCACCCCAGCCGGACAGAATGGCGTCCGTGGTGACCACTGTCCATTTCAGAGGAAGGAACGATTTTCCGTCCGAAATCACCGGGGACCTCAACCACCAGATCAGGGAGTCCCTGGCTCACCTGGATCTGCCGATCCAGGGACAACAGAGATTTGTCCTATTTTGTCAAGATCTCCTTCTGCAGGACTCTGGTGTGGAACTGGGCATAAGGTACTGCCTCGAAGGCAGCCACCATGAGCCCCAGCACCTGCATGCAAAAGTGGAGTGATGACCACTTGCGGTTCAACAGTAGTTTGACCGCAGATCTGAGAGTCAGCAATTTGTATGAGGGGAGAAAAACCCTCACTTCCCTGGAGTCCAACAGTAACCCCAGGTACTCCAAATGCTGAGTCGGTACCACCACTGACTTCTTTAGGTTCAACAGCCACCCAAAGGCTTGCAGGGTCTGCAAGGTAATCGCCACATCCTCCTCTAACTCTGAGGTGGAAGAAGCTCTCAGGAAGAGATTGTCTAGGTAACCCACGATCGCGATCCCACGTTATCTCAACAACGCCAACACTGGAGCCAGTACTTTGATAAAGACTCGGGGGGCTGATGCCAGGCCAAAGGGAAGAGCCACAAACTGGTAATGGGCTTCCCTGACTGTCAAACGCAGAAACTTTTGATTTCGAAGGCATATGGGTACGTGCAAGTAGGCATCCTGAATGTCCAAAGATGCCAGGAAGTCCCCTTGATGGAGTGCAGCGACTACTGTGTGAGCTGATTCCATTCTGAACCTCTGCACTTTTACAAAGTGATTGAGGGCTTTCAAGTCCAAGATTGGACATCCCCCTTCCTTCTTGGAAACCACAAACAGATTGGAAGTGTTCCGATTCCGGAACTTGTACAATCACCCCCTGATTCAACAAGTCCCTCACTGCCCCTAACAGGGCCTCCCGGCGAACCGGGGACACGGGTATGCTGGAGGGGAAGAATCCGTTTGGCGGCCAAGAAAGAAACTATCTTGTAACCTGTGGAAATCAGGTCGCAGACCCATTGGTCGGATAACCGGGAGGTCCAATGGGCTGCAAACTCCCGAAGGCGACCCCCCACCTGAGATGTGGGTGGGAGCAGACCTTCATGTGGTAGCACTTTTGTTCGCAGGCTTGTTAGGCTTGTGGTTCCAGGGACACTTCTAACCGTCCGTGAGCATCCTGTCGGGCTGGGGTCGTTTTGCCGAAGCACCCGGCGGACAAAAAAGCCGCTTGTGAGCGGAAAAGGAGGGCCCATGCCTGCAGTGTGGCTCCTTAGCCTTCCTGGCCTGTGGGAGTAGTGTACGCTTACCACCCATGGCATTTTTAATAATGTCACCCAATGAGGCTCCAAAGAGCCGGTCGCCAAGGAAGGGAAGATCTGTCAGGGCTTTCTTGGATGCCTGGTCAGCGGACAATCATTTCAGCCAAATAAGGCGCCTCAGCACCACAGCTGACACTGATGGCACAGCTGTGATAAGTGCTCCAACAAGCGCCTTGTCATGCCTGGACCCAGACGGGGAATTATCCTCACTGTCCGAACGGTCCTGGTCAGCCACGTCTGATAGGTCACAGCAGGGGTCTCCAGCCGCAGCAGGGCCCGAGTCTGCATCAGAGCTTTCCCCAGAGGACGGGGGGGGGGGGCAGGGGCCTCTTACGTGCACCTTTCCTGCTACGTGCCGCCTCTATCTTAGCAACATAGGAGTCCAGGAACGCCATCAGGGTGACCATGCGCCAGCACTAACCGCAGGTGACCCGGTTGCTATAGCCTGGATTTCAGGGGAAGAAACACCAGTTTCTGAAGCCATGCTGACCCTATCCTGTCTGCCACCTGCAAGGGGACTTAAGACAGTGAAGGTCCCACCCTCCTGCTGCCGCCGCGTGGAGGGGGTGCTTAGCGCTAGACTCACCACCCTGGGATGTTCTGTGAATGCCAACAACAATGCCTGTAGTCCCTAGGAGGTTCCAATATGCAGAGAGGAGAAAAAACTGTGTCAGCAGCAGCAGCTCTAACAGCGGTGCAACAGTCTGCAGAACAGCTTCAGCGTTACACACAAAGCCATCCAGTGTCCCTCACACACATGGAATACAGGAAGTGACAAGAGAAAGCACCTTGCAATCTGTCACAAGAGGCCAGCGGTGAAGAAAGCATTTTGGCTTTCACAAAATGGCTGGCAATGTAATCCATAGGAATCCCAGGGAAAATGTCTGCTGAAGCTCCCCAGGGCAATCTATAGCTTTCCCAAATCTAAGATGGCCGCTAGAAGGGCGAGGTGAAAAGAGCAAAAAATAAAAACCAACTGACTGCTGACACACAGACATCCTCCACAAAAACTGCCTTTTTTGGACCCCCAGACCTGGACCAGGACTGAACAGTAACTGCACAGAGCCCCACAGGTGAGAAACAGAGACCCACACACACACACCGCCCACAACACATGCAGACACCCCCCTTAGAGGGGGGAAGGAGGGGTGATAGGGACTTGGGAGAGAAGATAAGGAGGTGAGGTGGTCCCCGAATCGAACCCCCAGGGAATGCCCAGCTGCTCCCCCCACCAAAGCAGGGAGAGCCGTTATTACCAGTCCTGAAGAGCTGGGAGACATTCCGTGGTAGCCAACTCCTGCGCAGTTACAGGGAAGGTTACTGGCCCGGTATACTGTGATCCAGACATCAGTAGCCTGGTCATATGTATACCCCGGAGCATTGAAGCTCACAGACCACCTCTGGAGCATGAGGTCTGTCGTGGCCTGCCAAGCCGTAGCTGCGGCCTGCTCACGCTCGATGGCCGGACTGGGGGGACTACAAGGATTTCATTAACCAGCCTGTCACCCAGCCGGGAGTTGATAGAAGATCTCAGGATCTCTCATCTTGCGCAAAAAGCAGCAAACCTGCAGCAAAAACATGGACCTAGGTCATTCTCCTTACTAGGCAAAATAAAAACTGAAGCTGCTAGGAGCAGTGGGAAGGGTTGGGGGGCGGGATTAAAGTTCTGTGTATTGTGTAACAATTTTGCCTAGTTTCTCCTAATGGCAGGCTATACACTCCATTTAGTTACAGAGAGGAGCTTTTTGTTTTTTTTGTTTTGTGAAAAGCCTGTGGCATGCAAAACTTCCACCCGGTGCCAAAAAAAGTGCACACACATCAAGAGTGAACACAAAAATGTGCAACGGGTGTCTGCTGTCCTCCACAAGGAAGGACCTTACCCTGATCCCCCAGGGCGTTAGGCTCTAGACGGGGACTGAGGTACCAATACATGGCCCATCCAGCCGAAGCCGAACGACCGCCTTTCTCCGGAAGGTCTGCCGAAACAGACCCAACCAGGTACTAGGGTAGGGGCACCCCCGAAGGGAGACCCCCCAAAGAGAGGGCGAACCAAGCCAGAAGGCCCATGTCCACCCTCCCACACAACTTTCAGGGTAGCCCGAGGACCGACACCCTACTCGTCAAACGTGCAGTGACAACATAAAACGTAACACACAAATAAAATAAATAAAGTGGGGAAGGGATAGTGAAGAGGGAGAGTGAAAAGTTGGCCATTGTGAATACAATGACCAGGCCCTCCAGTCAGGAATCAAAAATTCCTCTGGTCCTAGCCAAAAGGCCCAGCCCTAGAGGCAGGTGTGAAAAAGCATGTATACAGTGAAGTGACCACGGTGCCAGACTTCAAAGTGATTAAATCACAGTGAGAGTAAGGCACCCCTGAACTGCCACTTCAGGGGCACATCACCATAGGCTTTTCAACAGAAGCATCCCCGACACCCCAGCCCAGACCACAGCAGCCCCCACCCCAGCCAGAAAGGCATGGAGATCCAGGAGCTTAGTGAGAGCCCTTTGCCATCAAGCCTCACCCTCGCTCCCATCACTCCTACCTAATTACATTCGGGAAGTACTGGCCGTCCCCCCGGTGGGAGAAAGGGGAACAAACGTTCCCTCCCAAAAAACTGACCGGAGCTAAAGCTGCCCCAATTCAGGCCAGAAGGCCAGGGTCCCCTCCCCTGGTGCTGACCAGTGGTTCTCCATCCTCATCAGAAGGCTTCCCTTTCAGGCTACGAACCACTCTGGGTCACCTTCACACCAGCAGGTTTTGCATAGCAACCGCCACCCCTGCTCCACCTCACCATAGAACAGGGACGGAAGCAAGCGCCACCTCCTGGTAACTGATAAGAACAGATACTACACTTGATCTTAGCAGAGAGGAGCTGTGAATATAAGAGAAATACTTTATACTGAACCATGTGCAAAAATAAAGCTTAACAATGAATATTCCAACCTCTTCCAGTTGCAAAGAGGGACGAGACAGGGCTGTCCCCTGTCCCCCTTACTATTCGCTCTTGCAATGGAACCACTAGCCATAATGACTAGATCGATGCCAGGTATACAGGGATTTCGGAGGCAGACAAAAGAAGATAGGATAGCATTGTTCGCAGATGATGTCCTGTTTTTTCTTGGAGCTACACAAACTTCATTAAAGGCAGTGATAGAAATGGTTGGAGAGTTCGGATGATTTTCAGGTCTGGTTATCAACTGGGATAAATCCGCCTTGTTGCCGGTCTGGAACCCCCAACCTAAAAATGTTTGAAAAACTAAAATATCTGGGCATCTGGATTGCAAGTGACATAAAATCATATCTCAATAACAACCTAGCCCCACTATTACTCAAACTAAAACAAAAAGAAGACATTTGGTGTCGAATTCCTCTATCGGTAGCAGGACGTTGCAACTTAATAAAGATGATATAGTTACCTCAAATACTATATCTCTTTCATAACTCTCCAATCTGGATAGGCCAAAAGTGGTTTAAAAGAATAGAATCTATTTTTAGGGATCTGATTTGGAAAAAGAGACAATCTAGAATTAGTTTATAAACTATGCAGCTACCGACCAGAGAAGGGGGCATGGCGGTCCCACACCCAAGGTCATACTTCCTTGCATCTCAGCTTCAACATCTGGGGGGATGTGGAGCTTTTGATGGAGGGAACTCCAGTGGCAGGATGATGATAATGGGGGCCCCACACAACACATTAATGGAGGCCTTAGAGGCAGATAAATTTACATATAGATGCCTGATGATAAAACTAATCGCCAAAGTAAGGCAGGTAACTAAGACATTGCTGGGATACAGAGGGATATCAGATGATGCCCCTCTGTGGAACAATAGAAATTTAGTGGAAAGAAGGGATATAGAGAGATCTGGGGAATGGAAGAGGCGGGGCATCAATCGACTAAGCCAATTATATGAGGGTAATGTTATGAAAACATTCCTAGACTTAAAACAGGAATTTAATATACCATACAACACATTTTACAAATAGCTTCAAATGAGACATGCTATCCAGGCGCAATTTATGTCGCAGACAACTGAATGGACCCAGATCCCCATTCTAGGAAAAATAATTAACTCCGATACATATAAAGGACTAATCTCTGAGATATATACCATACTGGAAGCTAGAACAATAAATAGAGCAGGACCTTCCAAAAGCAGAGAAGGATGGGAGAGTGATGTTGGGGTAATGACTAGACATGTGCAGAGTAAAATATTTCGTTTCCGAATTTCGTTTTCGTCTGAAAACTTAATTTATTTAGTTACTCCCGAAATTCGTTTTTATTTATTTAGTTTTTCGTTCAAAAATTGCATTCGTCCGAAAATCCACATGAATTACGGTCGAATTTGTCTTTAAGGCTTATGGTGTCTGCCGAATGTATAAAGAAGATTCGACGGAGCTAGTATATAGCATACTTTAGAACCCCTGTTAAAGTCTATGGGACTCCAACATTCAAAATCTAAAGTGCTAATTTTAAAGACTAATTTGCAAGTTACTGTCCTAAAAAGTGTTTGGGGACCCGGGTCCTGCCCCAGGGAACATGTATCAATGCAAAAAAAAAAGTTTTAAAAACGGCCATTTTTTCAGGAGCAGTGATTTTAATAATGATTAAAGTGAAACAATAAAAGTGTAATATTCCTTTACATTTCGTAGGGGGGGGGGGGGGGGGTTGTCTATAGTATGCCTGTGAAGGGGCTCATGTTTCTGGTGCTTAGAACTGTCCCTGCACAAAGTGTCATTTATGCAGGAAAAAAAGTCCCTTTATCCGAGCACGCAACCTGGCAGGCCGCAGGAAAAGAGGGGGGGGACGAGAGAGCGGCCCCCCTCCCTCCTGAACCATACCAGGCCACATGCCCTCAACATTGGGAGGATGCTTTGGGGGTCTGTGACCCCTCAAAGCACCTTGTCCCCATGTTGATGAGGACAAGGGCCTCATCCCCACAACCGTGGCCGGTGGTTGTGGAGGTCTGCGGGCGGGGGGCTTATCAGAATCTGGAAGCCCCATTTAACAAGGGGACCCCCAGATCCCGCCCTCCCCTGTTTGAAATGGTAAGGGGGTACAAAAGTACCCCTACCATTTCACAAAGAAAGTGTAAAAAATAGTTAAATAAGACAAACACACTTTTGAAAAATATCTTTATTAAAAATAAAAAATAAAAAATAAAAATTCCAGCGGTGGTAATCCACTCTTGCTATCCAGCGACGGACGGTCATCTCTCCAGCGATGGCTCATCTCATCCAGCGCAGCGAATACATCCTTCTTCTGTCTCTGCGGTGGAGACACTGCAAGGATTCCGGCGGGCTGACGTTTCTTATATACGGAGGGCGGGGCCACTCGTCACCTGACCCCGCCCCCCTCTGACGCAAGGGGAAACCCGGGGTTCCCCGTGATGTATGGGTGACCCGCCCCCTCTGATGTAACGGAAACCTGCCTGTGTTACATCAGAGGGGTGCGGGGTCACCCATACGTCACAGGGAACCCCGGGTTTCCCCTTGCGTCAGAGGGGGCGGGGTCAGGTGACAGGTGGCCCCGCCTTCCGTATATAAGAAACGTCAGGCCGCCGCAATCCCTGCAGTGTCTCCTCCATGGAGACAGAAGAAGGATGTATTCGCTGCGCTGGATGAGATGAGCCATCGCTGGAGAGATGACCGTCCGTCGCTGGATAGCAAGAGTGGATTACCACCGCTGGAATCTTTTTTTTATTTTTAATAAAGATATTTTTCAAAAGTGTGTTTGTCTTATTTAACTATTTTTTACACTTTCTTTGTGAAATGGTAGGAAGTACCCCCTTACCATTTCAAACGGGGGGGGCAGGATCTGGGGGTCCCCTTGTTAAAGGGGGCTTCCAGATTCTGATTAGCCCCCCGCCCGCAGACCTCCACAACCACCGGCCACGGTTGTGGGGATGAGGCCCTTGTCCTCAGCAACATGGGGACAAGGTGCTTTGAGGGGTCACAGACCCCCAAGGCATCCTCCCAATGTTGAGGGCATGTGGCCTGGTATGGTTCAGGAGGGAGGGGGGGCCGCTCTCTCGTCCCCCCCTCTTTTCCTGCGGCCTGCCAGGTTGCGTGCTCGGATAAAGGGTCTGGTATGGATTTTTAGGGGGACCCCCACGTCAATTTTTTTTTTAATTTGACGCGGGGTTCCCCTTAATATCCATACCAGACCTGAAGGGTCTGGTTATGGATATTTAGGGGGAACCCCACGTCAAATTTTTTCTTAAATTTGAGGCAGGGTTCCCCTTAATATCCATACCAGACCTGAAGGGCCTGGTAATTGAATTTGGGGGACCCCCACGCTTTTTTATTTATTTATTTATTTTTTTATCAATGACTTTCAATGAGTGGTCTCTGTATTACGGGAGCAGACAATTCATAATAGCTGCGAGTGATTTTAAAGGACTTTTTTTCCTGCATAAATGACACTTTGTGCAGGGACAGTTCTAAGCACCAGAAACATGAGCCCCTTCACAGGCATACTATAGACAACCCCCCCCCCCCCCTACGAAATTTAAAGGAATATTACACTTTTATTGTTTCACTTTAATCATTATTAAAATCACTGCTCCCGAAAAAACTGCAGTTTTTAAAACTTTTTTTTGCATTGATACATGTCCCCTGGGGCAGGACCCGGGTCCCCAAACACTTTTTAGGACAGTAACTTGCAGAATCTTTTCTCTCTGTCAAATCTTTTTTCTCTGTCGAATATTTTCTCTATATAATCTCGGACTAATAGAGGTAAGGTTAGGCACATTCGACCACAGGTTCTATAGACAGATTGTTATTGTGAGTCATGTCGAATCTCCTATTTTATATCGAACTGTTGTAACAATGAAAACAAAAATAAAGCATTTATTTATGTCGGATCTTTCGTTTTTCGGATTTTGTGCTTTCGTTATCGTTTGTCAAAACGAAAACGAAAATAGCTGAAATTCGGACAAAAATGCATTCGGACGAAAACGAATGCACATGTCTAGTAATGACCACAGAAGAAGAAAATTGGTCTCAATCTCCCCCTCTCTGTTCTTAATACATAGGGTATATCACACCTCTAAAAAAATGTTCAAACTTGGGTGGAGACAAAACGATCATTGCCCCAGGTGCAGGGCATCAGGGGACTTTATCCATATGGTATGGAAATGCCCGAAGCTATTCAGATATTGGGTAGAGATAGTAGATAGGATAAACAAAACTTTCAAGACTGTAATAGAACCGACGGCTAAGACCTGCCTACTGTAGGGCATGGAGTGGGGTAGAGCCTCAAAAGATACCACAGAAGTAGTCGTAAGATGCCTATTCCAGGCAAGAAAATTTATTTCACAAAAATGGCAGGCACGCAACCCCCCGACTTTGGAGAATTGGGTTGAGACCATTAACTCAACAATTGGGAATGAAAGAGTGACATATATTAGGCAGGGTAATTATAGGAAGTTTGAAGGAATGTGGCGACCCTGGTTGGACAAGATGGGGCACCCTCCATAGGGGGGGGGGAGTGGGGAGCGTATAGAGATTTTTGTCTTCCTCTTTTCCTTTTGTTGGTGTTTTTTTTCTTTTTTCTCTTTGTTTATCTCTTCTATCGTCCCTTATCTACAGAGTGAAATGATTCCATTCTAAACCTCTGTATTTTCACAAAGCAATTGAGGGCTTTTAGGTCCAAGATTGGACATACCCCTTCCTTGTTGGGGACTAAAAACAGATTGGAATAGAATCCCTGAAACATTTCCGTTTCTGGAACAGGCACTATCACCCCGCGGCTGAGCAGGTCCCTTGCTGCCCCAAACAGGGCCTCCCGGCGAGCCAGGAATAAGAGTATGCTGGAGGGGAAAAATCTGTTTGGTGGCCAAGAGAGGAACTCTATCTTGTAGCCCAATGAAATCAGTTCGCAGACCCATTGGTCGGACAGCCAAAAGGGCCACGAGCTGCAAACTCCCGAAGGCGACCCCCACCCAAGTGACGGGCAGGGGCAAACCTTCATGCGGTAGCACTTTTACTCGCTGACTTGCTAGGCTTGCGAGTCTAGGGATGCTTCTGTCCCTCAGGAGTCGCCCTGTCGGACTGGGAGCATTTTGCTGAAGTCCCAGGTGGATGAAAAAGCCTCTTTTGAGCGGAAAATGAGGGCCCTTGCCTGCGGCATGGCTCCTTACTCTTCCTTGTCTGTGGGAGCAAAGTGCCCCTCCCACCTGTGACATTCTTAATAATGTCATCCAGCGCAGCTCCAAATAGCCGCTCAACAAGGAAAAGTAAATCTGTCAAGGTTTCTTTTAGATGCCTGGTCCACAGACCAGCATTTCAGACAAATCAGGCGCCGCAGCACCACTGCTGAAACTGACGCTCTGGAGAGCAAGGGAAGCGTATCCAGGGCCGCGCCACAGACGTACTTAAGGCCGTGCACTAACTGGTCTGCTAGTTTCACACAGACAGGAGAGGCCTGCTGCTTCTCCAATTCACGGTGCAATAATTTTGCTCACTTAGTAAGTCTCTGCGACACCAATGCTGTGGCAGTACTGGTCGTATTGCTGACCTCACTACCGTAAACATGGATGGGCCACTGCCTCGGCCTTCCTGTCGGTAAGGTCCTTAAATGCAGGAGTCCCTTCTATTGAGATTGTGGTTACTTTATTTAACCTGGATACTGGGGGGTCCATGACCGGGGGAGCTGACCATTTTTTTTAAGAAGGCTTTCCTCAAAGGGGTAAAGCACCGCCATTCTTTTTGGGACCGAAAAAGTCCATTGCAGGCTTCCCCATTCCTTGTATAGGAACTTATCAAAATAAGTTTGATATGGAAACACCTTAGGTGTACGGGCTGGCTTACGGGACCCAAAAGGGACCGCTACCTCAGCAGAGGAACCTGCTGTAGCCTGTATTTTCAGGGTATCACGCACAGCTATGATAAGTGCTTCAACTAGCGCTTTGTCTTGAGCGGACCCAGACACGGAATCATCCTCACTGTCCGATCGGTCCTGGTCAGTGTCCTCTGACACATCAGAGCAGAGGCCGACAGTCACTGCGGGGCCTGAGTCTGAGACAGAACTCTCCCCGGAGGACGGGGGCAGGGGCCGTTTTTACCACCTTTGCACCTGCCAACGCCTCCACCCTGTCAACAAGCATTTCAAGGACCACCGACAAAGCATCCAAAGGCACTGTTTGCAGACAAGCCAGACACCAGTTTCTGATGCCATGTGGACCCTCCCTGTCTGCCACCCTTGGGGACTTAGGACAAGGTGCTCAACCCCACCCTCCTAGCTGCTGCACACTGAGGGGCCCCCACCGCAGGACTCACCACCCCAACCGAGCACTTTGCCATTCTGTTACAGGCGCCTGTGTCCAGTGTCAGCTCCCAGATGTCCAGAGCAAAAATGCGCTGTTCCGAGGTACCGGAACCAGTGCTGAGGAGAAAAACCGCGCTGAGGCTACACAAAAATGGCTGCCGGGAGCCCTGTATAGAGGAAAATCACAGTGAAAATGGCTGCTGACCATGCTTCTCACAGAGACTCACAGAAAATGGCCGACAAACAACTGTACACAGTGAATGTACACAGACAATGGCAGCAGACAGCGCTATGGCGGCAGCACATGCAGAGCCCACAGACACCAGTAGAGAGATCACAGTCAGCCAAGGGACACAGACAGCCAGTGCAGCCCCCAATCAAGGATCAGAGCCCCCCGGAGGATCCTGGCTCAGGTACACCCCAGTCATGCAGTATCCCCCACGGGGGGGGGAGTAGGGACAGGGAGAGAAGAAAGGGAGGAGAGGGACCCCCTAATCGACTTCCCAGGGAATGCCCAGCTGCTCAATCCTACCGAGGCAAGAAGAGCTGTATTTACCATCCGGATAAGCTGGAGGCATCTCATCACAGACCCACACCCGAGCAGTACGGGATGGCTGCGGGCCACAACACACTGTGACAAAGACATCTGTAGTCTGGTCATATGTGTGCCCCGCAGCATTGCGCTCACCAGGCACCCCTGGAGCCAGAGGGGCAAGTCGTGGCTGACCCAGCACATAGCTAGGGTCTGTACACGCTTGATAGCCAGGATGGGGAGAATACAAGGATCTATATTATCCAGCCTGTCACCCAGCCGGCTGTTGATAGAAGATCACAGGATCTTAAAATCTTGCGCAAAAGACAAAAAACTGAAAGAAAATAGCCAGGACCGATGGTCCCGGCAGGGAGCCTAAGTCCTTTCACGTTCACTAGGCAGGAAAAAAATTGAGCTGCAGGAAGCAGGCTGAGGGGTTATTAGCAAAAGCGGAACTTTACAGTTCGGTTGTGTTTCACATGTTTTACATGTTCTGCCTAGTCCTCTCCTGAAGGTGGCGTAATAACTCTACGGCCAAGATTACTGGAGCTGTGTCCGTCAATGAACGAAAGAGAAAAAAAAATAAAAGGCATGCCAGTGTGATGATGTATATTTAGATATGGAATTGTGGTCCTTGGATTCTTTGAAACAGCAAAAAAAAATAAAAAAATAGGAAGCCTGTGTTGCCATAAAAGCCTGATTGCTAAAAAAAAAAAAAAAAAAAAAACTCCATACTCTTTGCCTACTCTTTACAGCATCCTGACACAAAAGATTCATGCTCATGGATTAAAGACTTTTTGTCTAACACAAAAAGGCAAACATATACTGTACCAGAGATCAAAACAATATCAGATCCCTACTCCACAGTGGGTATAGAAAATAGTCACCACTTTAAAATAATCACATGTTGTTGCTTTAAAGCCTAAAATAAAGGCAGACACAATTTTGTTTTATCCAGTTGCAACTTATAACATCCAAGTGAAAGATATAACACCACCATGTCAGAAATAAATAAATAAAATCAAAAACAGAATTCACTGAGTTGGAAAAAGGATCACCCCTTGTGTCAGTATTTTGTTGCACCACCTTTTGCTTTAATTACAGCATTTAGTCTGTTGGGATATATCTCTACTAACGTCGCACATCTGGACTTTGTGATATTTGCCCACTCTTCCTTGCAGAACTGTTCAAGTTCAGTTAAAGTTGATGGTGACCATTTGTGGACTGCAGTCTTCATGTCATTCTACAGATGAGGTTTAAGTCTGGGCTCTGACTAAGCCATTCAAGGGCATACACCTTTTTCTCCTTAACCCCTACCTGACCAGCTGGCGCAGTTATACTGTGGCAGGTTGGCTCCCCTGGGCAAGCTGTTGTAGCTGTACGTTGGCTCTTTAAGACGCTATAGCAGGCACCCACGATCGCTCGTGACAGCAAGAATCAGGATCTGCACACAAATTCTGAGTCTGTAAGGGGAGAGGAGAGAGATTGTGTGTTCCTAACTAAGTAGGAACAACAATCTCTCTCCTCCTCTAGTCCACCACATTCCCACCACAGGTAGAATACACTGAGGGAATACAGTTAACCCCTTGATCGTCCCTTAGTGTTAACCCCTTTCCTGCCAGTGATATGCCAGTGATATTCATACAGTAATCAGTGGCTATTTTTAGCTCTGATCGCTGTATAAATGTCACTGGTCCAAAAAAAGTGTCAAAAGTGTCCAATCTGTCCATCGCAATGTTGCAGTCCTCATAAAAATCCCAGATCGCCGCCATTACTAGTAAAAAAATAAATAATAAAAATGCCATAAATCTATCCCCTATTTTGTAGACGCTATAACTTTTGTGCAAACTAATTAATATACGTGTATTGCAATTTTCTTTTTACCAAAAATATGTAGAATACATATCGGCCTAAACTGATGAAGACATTTGTTGTTGTTTTTTTTGTTTTTTTTGGGGATATTTATTACAGCAAAAAGTAGAAAATATTGTGTTTTTTTCCAAACTGTCTTTTTTTGTTTATAGCGCAAAAAATAAAAACCGCAGAGGTGATCAAATAACACCAAAAGGAAGCTCTATATGTGGGGAAAAAGGGACATACATTTTGTTTGGGTACAATATAGCATGACCGTGCAATTGTCAGTTAAAATGACGCAGTGCCGTATGGCAAAAAATGGTCAGAAAGGGGGTAAATCCTTCTGGGGCTGAAATGGTTAAACCACTGTGTTGTAATTTTGGCTGTATGCTTCAGGTCATTGTCATGTTGGAAGGTAAACCTTCTTTCCATTGACATCTCTCTGGCATTTGATCTCCTTAAAACCATTATGACTTTCATTGCATCTATTGTTCTTTTGAAAAAAGGTTGCATAAGAACGGGACTTAGGCATTTAGTGATCTATATAATTGCCCACAAGAACTCACAGAACTCAACACTATGTCCCTTTACAATGAAATTACAATGTTGTTTGTTCCATATACCTACTGATATACCTTATGTCATTGGCAACTGGGCAATGAACTGTTTTTTCTCTGTCCCTTATACACTAGCTAGTGTCCATGTTACAGCATATTATATTGCCTTTATTATCTAATAAAGAATTAAAAAAGAATAGAAGTAAATTGCACAGAGAAATATTCAGTGCTACTTACTTTCCTTGTGTTATATTCTTATAAAATGTTATGTTTAACCTATTGTAACAATTCAGAAAAAAAGAGTACTTAAATCAGGGGTGGATCCGGGGGGGGGGGCACGGGGCAATTTCCCCCTCCGAGAATGCGGCCAGTGGATGACAGCACGGGCAGTTCAGCGGGTGCCAGCGCGGCCGGTTCCGCGGGTGCCAACGAGGCCGGTTCCGCGGGTGCCAACGAGGCCGGTTCCGCGGGTGCCAGCGCGGCCGGTTCCGCGGGTGCCAGCGCGGCCGGTTCCGCGGGTGACTGCACTGAGTGCTGGTGAGTGGACGGGTGAGGAGAGGGCAGCTGGGCAGCTTAGAAGGGCTGCTGGCCAATCAAGAAGCCAGCGGGCAGGGGAGCAGGGAGATGACATCATCTCTCACTGCCCTGCATCTCTCCAGTTCCGCTCTCACTGTGCGGGAAGCTGTGTGCAGATTACAGATTACATCATCTCTCTGCTGCTTATCTTCACTCTGGGACACAACAAAAGACCACCTTAGCAGAAAGGTGACACAGTAGGTGACAATCCGCAATGTGTGGCAGTCTACCTGGCAAGTGGCAATCCGCAATGTGTGGCAGACTACGTGGCAAGTGGCAATCCGCAATGTGTGGCAGGCTACGTGACAAGTGGCAATCCGCAATGTGTGGCAGGTGACGTGGCAAGTGACAATCTGCAATGTGTGGCAGGCAACGTGGCAAGTAACAATCCGCAATGTGTGGCAGGCGACATGGCAAGTGACAATCTGCAATGTGTGGCAGGCTACGTGGCAAGTGACAATCAGCAATGTGTGGCAGGTGATGTGGCAAGTGACAATCCGCAATATGTGGCAGGCTACGTGGCAAGTGGCAATCCGCAATGTGTGGCAGGTGACGTGGCAAGTAACAATCCGCATTTGGTGACAAGTGACGTGGCAAGTGACAATCCGCATTTGGTGGCAGGTAACATGGCAAATGACACCCTCAGGGCTCCCACTGATTCTGCATGATGGTGAGTTGAACCATTTAATTTTATATTACAATGTAATAATAGAAATTATGCGCTTCAATCATCCTGACACCATAACAGCCATGGTGCCATAATGATTGAAGTGCCAATACCAGCCATTTTCCATATAAATTCCCCCCAAAAACATATTTTATAGCAGTGCCCCTCCCGAGACTAGACTCTGGATCCGCCCCTGACTTCAATGGGTCTACACATTGGTTTGTGAACATAAATGACAGTTATAGATCTTTCTTACTTACTTTTTTTTTTATGCTGTGTGTAAAAGAGCGTATAACTTCAATTTTTCGAGGCATCTCAATTGACATGTCAAGGCAAAAATTGCTGAACAAGAGAAGAAAAGTAAGTTAAAAAGTTGAATATAAGAAGTTGTAGCCTTAAAAGACTATAAGCAGCTTTTTCTTCTACCAAATGCATATTATGTTTTTTAAGACCTGACTTAGTAAATCCATTTTTTGGGAGTACAGAACATAGGAGCTTGAGTCTTTACTTTGGGTAATAGTTCCACGGATACTGGCAAATAATCTGCTGGAAGATCCTCTATACAAACCCTCCATAGTAACCTGTAAAATCCATGACTGCTTGACCGCTGCAGACATTTTCCAATACATTTTGACAGCCCAAACCACATCTAATGTGTGCAGGGCATTGTCTCCTGGGGACTGAGGCCTGGGAAAAATATGAAGGCAAAACAATATTCTGATTAAGATTAAAAATTTAAATAACCTTTTGGCAAAAAAACAGAGGAGGACAAAGTACCACTTAGTCATGATAGAGTACCAAAACAGCTCCTTGCAGGAAGAAGTCGCCAATTCCAAGACCCCTCTTGCCAAAGTAATTGCAATCACAAAATGACCTTCTGAGTCAAAAGAACTAATGAAATCTCAGGAGATGTCTCAAAATGTGGTTTCTGTAAAACAGACAAGACCAAATTCAGATCCCACAAAAACAAGGGTAACCTTTTGTCAGTATTTGGGTATGGGAAGCCCATAAGCAGGGGTACACACCTTGGATAAGGATATTCAGAAGGTGAACCCAGCACAGTTTCCAAAAATGTGGCACAAAAGGGAAAGTTCAATAATCAAAGTCAAATGTAGCAGAAGGTCAGGGCAGGCAGAAAAAGGATCAGAGTCAATAAACGTAGCAAAGATGAGTTAAGAAAAACACACGGCAAGGAACAGGTACACACTGTCGGTAGCTCTAAAACAACTGAATACTCTCTCTCTGGAATATCTCAAGTTTATAGTGATTAAACAGGAAATGACCTCTAGAGGGTGTGGTGGAAGTGATGCAATTGCAGTCTATAACAGGAAGCACTTTGGTGCTGACATCTTGATGTGAGGATGTCATCACACATGTGCTAAAGGCCTCACTGTACTCACATGGGGGTGATACAGGCCACTAACAAGAGTGCCAAGGACTGACATGCTGAGAGTGCAAGGACCCCTGTGGTTGGTACAGGCAGGTTGCAGGGTTTGACCGTGCCCCCCCCCCAAGATGTGACCTCCGGGAGCGCAAAAGGACAGGACAGCCAGAATGACATATACTGTATGAAAAGAGCGTACAAGTTCAATAGCATGCACATCAGAAGCAGGAACCCAGGAACGATCTTCAATACTGTAGCCTTTCTAGTGAATCAAGTATTCCAGATGACCCGTAATCTAGTATTGAAGATATCCTTCACCTCATATTCTTCCTCTCCATTTACAATAAAAGGATCAGTAGTAGATAGGGAGTGAGATGGACAAGGATCTGGGACAGCAGGTTTGAACAGAGAAGTATGAAAGACAGGACGACTCCTATAGGAATTAGGTAGTCTCAATTTCATTGCAGTGGGGCAAATGACATGTTCCATAGCAAAGGGTCCCACATATCTCGGTCCTAATTTTCAGCTAGGAGAACTATACTCGATCACTTGGTTGGTATTGTGGGGCAGGTTAACGGTGGGTGTCCGCATAGGCCTTATACCTAATCTGGGCGAGTTATGGTCTTCTTTAGTAGTGAAAAGCTCATCACAATTTCTTCCAAACGATCATTAGCAGCAGGTACAGTATCAGCAACTCGGGATCCAGGCAACATAGTGGGATGGTAGCCATAATTATCTTAGAATGG
The DNA here is from genome assembly GCF_037356315.1 of Lithobates pipiens. Classification (NCBI taxonomy): domain Eukaryota; kingdom Metazoa; phylum Chordata; class Amphibia; order Anura; family Ranidae; genus Lithobates; species Lithobates pipiens. The sequence continues at coordinate 602,060,423 of NW_027507748.1, read as the reverse complement.
AGAGGAGTTAATGAAACACTGGCATTTATTATTATATGAAAATTCAGCTAAAGATAGATATGAATCCCAATCATCTTGAGGACAGGTTGTGTAACAATCGCAGGTATTCTAAGGTTTGGACAAGGCCAGAATTTCGATGTAAATTGAGATCCTCTGTCAGTAACAATGGATTTTGGTTAACCATGAAGACTAAACACTTCTTGTATGAATAAAGTGCTTGCACCAGCTTAAATGAAGGGGCGTTTATTCTTTCTTTTGACTGGCACACCAGGTAACTGGTATGAAGGATGTAGATTTCCGGATACCGAGCACCAACTGAGGCTCTGGAACACCATTGGGAACAGCCGCATTGGCAAGTCTAAAGCTTGAATCGTTTTGTTCCAAGCAGACAGGAAACTATTTTGCAACAGCCTAGAATGGAACTGGGCATAAGGAACCACTTCAAATGAAGCCACCATCTTTCCTAACAAGCTCATGTAAAGGCGAATGGAGGGATCTCCTTTTGACCTGACCATCTGCACCAGGTCTCTTATGGAATTGATCTTTGCCTGAGGCAAGAACACCTTTTTCTGGGCTGTGTCTATGATCAGACCCAAGTACTCCAGCCTTTTTAGAGGTAACTGGTTGTAGTGCACACGCTTTGCTCCAAATGAGCCACTGACTGGTCTATTAGCAATAGATCGTCTAGGTACGGCAAGACTGTTATGCCCTGTGCCCTTAACCTGGCTAGAGGTGGGGCCAGGACTTTTGTAAACACCCGGGATGCTGTAGCTAGCTCGAAGGGCAAGGCTACAAACTGGAAATGCTGCTGTTCTACCTCGAACCGCAAAAACCTTTGGTGAACGGGAAATATAGGAACATGCAGATATGCATCCCTGATGCCGATAGATGCCAGAAGTTCTCCTCCTTGTAGGATAGAAACCACTGACCTGATCAACTCCATCCAAAAGGAGCGGATCTTCAGGAACTGATTTAAATTCTTTAGATCTAGAATGGGTCTGACATCTCCATTCGGTTTTGGTACCATAAAGCGGTTTGAATAAAACTACAACCCTTGCTCTTCTGTGGAATTTGTATGATCACCCCCTGAGTCAATAATCGGTCTAGTGCCCGAAATAGAGATTTTTCCCTTGATCTTTGGGAACGTTTGACCTCAGAAAACGAGACGGTGGAAAATCCAGAAATTCCAGTGAACCATCTGTCCTGAATTTCCTCTTGCCAGACTTCTGAGAACTGCAGAATTCTTCCCCCCACCCTGGTGAGGGGGGGGGGTGCCCTTTCATAATGAGGCTATAGAATTCTGCTTTGCAGGATTCCGGCCCCGGGACTTCTCTTGTGCCTGGGCCTGACCCTGAGGTCTTCCTTTAGAGTCTGGCGGTGGAGGCCGTCGCCACTGCCTAGAGGCAGATGCCCCTGGCACAGGAGAAAGAGTCCGCTTAAATAAAGGGTGTTTATTCTTTCTTTTTGACTGGCAAAAAGAGTACTTTTTTTTCCCACTGTTTGGATGTATTTGTCCAAATCATCCCCAAATAGCCGATCCCCATGAAAAGGAAAACCAGTCTAGAGCTTTTTGCACAGTGCACCGGCTGACCAACTTTTAACCACAGGATTCTATGCATGTATATGCATGCTATACAACCTCAAGGCGGGACACCTGGTGAATAGAATCGTTAATGGCGCCTATGGCAAAACATAATGCTTTTGGTAGTTCGATCAAATCCCGGGCTTGTTGTATAGGAACCTCTTTAAGGGCCTGTCTAAATTGATCCTTTAGGGATTGACAGATGCCTATTGCAGTGACTGCAGGCTGAGTAATGGCACCTGCCAAAGAAAAAGAGGATTTTAACAGGAATTCCAACCTTTTATCTGTTGGATATTTAAGAATTTGTGCATTGTCTACTGGACAAGTAATGCTCGTACACACGACCGGACTTTTCAACATCAAAGGTCCGACAGAACAATTCCGGCAGACCATTCGATCGTGTGTGGGCTGCAGCGGACTTTTGAAAAATCCGACAGACTTTAGAAATGGAACATGTTTCAAATTTTTCCGCCGGAACTCCGCCGGACCCAGTTCCTACCGAGAAATCCGTTCGTGTGTATGCTAGTCCGACGGACAAAAACCGACGCGAGGGCAGCTATTGGCTACTGGCTATGAACTTCCTTATTCTAGTCCGGTCATACGCCATCACGTTCGAATCCGTCGGACTTTGGTCTGATTGTGTGTGGCCAAGTCCGTTCATTCGGAAAGTCCGTCAGAACTCTGTCAGAACTCCGTCAGAACTCTGTCGAAAGTCTGTCGGACCTAGTCCCTCAAAGTCCGGTCGTGTGTACGCGGCATTAGACATTTATGCACACTGGAAATCGTAGTGTCAACTGCTGGTACATTCCATTTTCTGGTGAATTCCTTCTCCATGGGATAGAGAACTAAGAATCTCTTTGGAGGGAGAAAATGATCATCCGGGTGATCCCATTCAGCATAAATAAGCTTTTCTAGTAAAGCATGGACAGGAAACACATGCAAAGGCTGTGAAGGTTTTGACGAAACCAAGGAAGAAACCAAACTTTCAGCAGACTTTAGAGGTAGCATGAAAGTAGAACGAACCATCTTCGTAAGCGATTGTATCAGCAACTTCTCAGATTGCGAGGCTGAAAGGGTTCATCTACCATTGTTTCCTCCGCAGAGGAGTCAACGTGGGGGTAGCACCTCATCCTGTACCCACTTTTCCCCCCTGCAAAGGGTCTAAGGTGGGGGGGAAAGGGATCTAACATGCTTCCTCTCCATTTGAATGAAGGATGCGATTAAAGCCGCTAATCTTCCTTCTAGGCCCTGTAGGGCGGAGGAAAAGGCATCTTCAGTCATGTATACAGGAGCTGAGATGAGAGCAGCAGCTGCACCACCAATTTGTTCCAATGACTCACCCTGGCTTTCCATATATGGTATTTTAGGCGAGGATGACATTATGGAGACACGACTGGAGTTCCTGGCGCCTGGGGGTGAAATCTTTGGTAGGTTTTTGGTCTTTGTGCTGTCTTTTTTTAGTTTGCATAATCCTAAGCACAAAAAGCAGAGGCACTATTTAAATCCACTATTTTCTGAACATAGTTTGACAATGTAATGCCGCTATACAAGTTCAAGCTAGTGCTGGGGAAAATGTCCTTTCCATATTACAAATGCCCTTTGCAGCCCTTATGCAGCCCTTATGTTCCCCACTGCTCTACTGTGTCCAAGTGCAGCCAGGCTTGCTTCTCCTCGCTACAGCCGAGGAGAGACTGCTCCATGTGAAACTCTTAAGCCTGCGTCGGGCGCCGAGCAAAGCCCTGCCCCCTCCGTCAACCCTCCCCCTCCTTTCGTTTGAAAAAAACTTTCCCGCGCACGCCTTCGGGTACGCAGACCCAACACGAGCGGAGGGGGTAGAGGCGGAGCCCGAACAAGCAGGAAGAGAAAACAACACATGTGGAGAGAACTCTGGACTTCCGTAACCCTTGCGGGGGGGGGGGGGGCGGTATTACAAGGGGGGTACAACAACTGCTGGAAGTCTAAAGCTTGAATTGTTTTGTTCCAAACAGTCTTGAATGGAACTGGGCATAGGGAACTGCTTCGAATTAAGCCACCATGGTTCCTAGCAACCTCATGCAGAGGCGAATGGAGGGATTGCCATTTGAACTGACCCTCCGCACCAGCTCTTTTATGGAGTTGATCTTTGCTTGAGGCAAGAACACCCTTTCCTGGGCTGTGTCTATGATCAGACCCTAGTAATCCAGCCTTTTTAGCGCTCTTAAGGAAGATTTCTCTAGGTTGAGAATCCAACCCAAACTTTTCAGATAGTTCGTTTTAGTGCATACGCTTTGCTCCAAACGGATCACCGATTCATCTAGAAGTAATAGATCGTCTATCCGTAACGGGTCGTAATCTAGGGATTAGTATAAAATGGTTACTACTTTACCTGTTATTCTCTTGTTGGTATTGGTTTATTGTTTTTTGTTCACTACTGGTTAACTACATGGGTTTTTCCTCTTTTGTACCTTTTGGGATATCTCAACTGGAATTTCAGCATAATTGTATGTGCATATGTCTTTGTAAAACATGTTGTTTGTGTATAACCTACTCCCTCATCCTCCTTGTTTTTTTATCCCCGTAGAACTTTCAATAAAACGTTTGTGAAAAAAAATAAAAATAATAATAATAGATCATCTAGGTACGCTACGGCTGTTATGTCCTGTGCCCTTAACCTATCTAGAAGTGGGGCCAGCACTTTGCAAAACACCCGGGGTGCTGTGGCTAGCCCAAAGTGCAGGGCTACAAATTGGAAATGCTGCTGTTCTAACCCGAACCGCAGAAACTTTTGATAAGCAGGAAATATAGGGACATGCATATATGCATCCCTGATGTCGATTAACACCAAAATTTCTCTTCCTAGAAGGATAGAAACTACCGACCTGATTGTCTCCATGCGAAAGGAGTGGATCTTCAGGAATTGATTTCGCTTTCTAAGGCCTCATGCACACGAGACGCAGATGAAACCTCTGTTAAAAAAAAGCTGAAACGCGCGTTTAGAAACGCGCGTTTTGCCGCGTTTGCATGTCGCGTTTAGACGCGTTTGCGTTTAGACGCGTTTATAAAGATAACATCATGTAGACCCTCCCCAAGCTCTCAAAGCATTTTTTTTAACCATTTCTGCTATTTTGATCAGAGTGAGCAGCAGCAGCATAGAGAGCAGTTGTACACTTGCATTTGCCGTGTCACTTGCCACGGCACCTGCCACAAGTTGTGGATTGTCCACTTGCCACGTCACTTGCCACAAGTTGGGGATTGTCCACTTGCCACATCACCTGCCACGTCACCTGCCACAAATTGTGGATTGTCCACTTGCCACGTCACTTGCCACATCACCTGCCACGTCACTTGCCACGAGATGTGGATTGTCCACTTTCCACGTCATCTGCCATGCCACCTGCCACAAGCTGTGGATTGTCCACTTGCCACGTCACCAGCCACATCACCTGCCACAAGTTGTGGATTGTCTACTTGCCGCGTCACTTGCCACATCACCTGCCACGTCACTTGCCACGTCACCTGCCACAAGTTGTGGATTGTTCACTTGCCACGTCACCTGCCACGTCACCTGCCACAAGTTGTGGATTGTCCACTTGCCACGTCACTTGCCACAAGCTGTGGATTGTCCACTTGCCACATCACTTGCCACGTCACCTGCCACATCACTTGCCACGTCACCTGCCACAAGTTGTGGATTGTTCACTTGCCACGTCACCTGCCACGTCACCTGCCACAAGTTGTGGATTGTCCACTTGCCACGTCACTTGCCACAAGCTGTGGATTGTCCACTTGCCACATCACTTGCCACGTCACCTGCCACATCACTTGCCACGTCACCTGCCACAAGTTGTGGATTGTTCACTTGCCACATCACCTGCCACGTCACCTGCCACAAGCTGTGGATTGTCCACTTGCCACATCACTTGCCACGTCACCTGCCACATCACTTGCCACGTCACCTGCCACAAGTTTTGGATTGTCCACTTGCCACGTCACTTGCCACGTCATCTGCCATGCCACCTGCCACAAGCTGTGGATTGTCCACTTGACACGTCACCAGCCACATCACCTGCCACAAGTTGTGGATTGTCCACTTGCCACATCACTTGCCACGTCAGCTGCCACGTCACTTGCCACGAGATGTGGATTGTCCACTTTCCACGTCATCTGCCATGCCACCTGCCACAAGCTGTGGATTGTCCACTTGACACGTCACCAGCCACATCACCTGCCACAAGTTGTGGATTGTCCACTTGCCACGTGACTTGCCACATCACCTGCCACGTCACTTGCCACATCACCTGCCACAAGTTGTGGATTGTCTACTTGCCGCGTCACTTGCCACTTCACCTGCCACGTCACCTGCCACAAGTTGTGGATTGTCCACTTGCCACGTCACTTGCCACAAGCTGTGGATTGTCCACTTGCCACATCACTTGCCACGTCACCTGCCACGTCACTTGCCACGTCACCTGCCACAAGTTTTGGATTGTCCACTTGCCACGTCAGCTGCCACGTCACTTGCCACATCACCTGCCACGTCACCTGCCACAAGTTGTGGATTGTCCACTTGCCACGTCACTTGCCACATCACCTGCCACGTCACTTGCCACGAGATGTGGATTGTCCACTTGCCATGTCACTTGCCACGTCACCTGCCACGTCACTTGCCACGTCAGCTGCCACGTCACTTGCCACAAGATGTGGATTGTCCACTTGTCACATCACCTGCCACATCACTTGCCACATCACCTGCCACAAGTTGTGGATTGTCCACTTGCCACGTCACTTGCCACATCACCTGCCACGTCACTTGCCACAAGATGTGGATTGTCCACTTTCCACGTCACCTGCCATGCCATCTGCCACAAGTTGTGGATTGTCCACTTACCACCTCACCAGCCACATCACCTGCCACAAGTTGTGGATTGTCCACTTGCCACACCACTTTCCACGTCACCTGCCACGTCACCTGCCACAAGATGTGGATTGTCCACTTGCCACGTCACCAGCCACATCACCTGCCACAAGTTGTGGATTGTCCACTTGCCACGTCCCTTGCCACGTCCCCTGCCACGTCACCTGCCACAAGTGGATTGTCCACTTGCCACATCACTTGCCACATCACCTGCCACAAGTTGTGGATTGTCCACTTGCCACGTCACCTGACACAAGTTGTGGATTGTCCACTCGCCACGTCACTTGCCACATCCCCTGCCACAAGTGGATTGTCCACTTGCCACATCACTTGCCCCATCACCTGCCACAAGTTGTGGATTGTCCCCTTGCCACGTCACCTGACACAAGTTGTGGATTGTCCACTCGCCACGTCACTTGCCACATCACCTTCCACAAGTGGATTGTCCACTTGCCACGTCACTTGCCACGTCCCCTGCCACAAGTGGATTGTCCACTTGCCATGTCACTTGCCACGTCACCTGCCACAAGTTATGGATTGTCCACTTGCCACGTCACATGCCAGTCACCTGCCACAAGTTGTTGATTTTCCACTTGCCACGTCACCTGCCAAGTCACTTGCCGCGTCACCTGCCAGGTCACTTGCCACGTCACCTGCCACAAGTTGTCTATTGTCCACTTGCCACGTCACATGCCAGTCACCTGCCACAAGTTGTTGATTTTCCACTTGCCACGTCACCTGCCAAGTCACTTGCCGCATCACCTGCCAGGTCACTTGCCACGTCACCTGCCACAAGTTGTCTATTGTCCACTTTCCACGTCACTTGCCACTTCACCTGCCACGTCACTTGCCACAAGTTGTGGATTGTCCACTTGCCACATCACTTGCCACCTGCCATGTCACTTGCCACAAGTTGTGGATTGTCCACTTGCCACGTCACTTGCCACAAGTTGTGGATTGTCCACTTGCAATTGCAATTGTTTAAAATATTTTTCTAATGGTTTTTCATCATTTGCAATCATTTTTGAGATTTTTAATGTAAAAAAAAAGGTCACCTTTAAAAACGCATATAAACGCAAACGCGGCTAAACGCGGTAGCGGCGTTTTGCCGCGTTTTACCGCGTTTTGCCGCGTTTTGCGTCTGAAACGCAGAAATTTTTGTTTCTGAACGCATTTTTTTGCTTCTGGAAAAACGAGATTAAACGCAACTGCATATAAACGGAAAAAAACGAGACTGTGTGCATGGATAACATTGAATGAGTTCAGGTGCAGTTGAAAAAACTGTCCAACTGCATCTGAACGCGCGTTTAACTGCGTCTCGTGTGCATGAGGCTTTAGATCTAGAATGGGTTTGACCTCTGCATTTGGTTTTGGTACCATGAAAAGATTTGAATAAAACCTCAGACTTTGCTGTTTTGTGGGGATCTATATGATCAACCCTCGAGATATTAATCGGTCTAGTGCCTGAAACAGAGATTGTTTCTTCTCTGGATCTTTGAGAACGCTTGATCTCAGGAAACGAGATGGTGGAGAGTCCCGAAATTCCAGCTTTTACCCCAGCGTTACCATGGAGATGACCCATCTGTCCTGAATTTCCTTTTTCCAGACTCATGATGAGGCTTTAATATTCTGTTTTGTAGATTTGCTACCCCAGGGATTCTTTTGAGCCTGGGTCTGACCCTGAGGTTTTCCTCTACAGTCTGACGACGGAGGCCGTCGCCACTGCCTAGAGGCAAAAGCCCCTGCTGCAGGGGAAAGAGATCCTGTTTAAATGAAGGACATTTTATTTTGTTATCTTATCTGTTGGATTCTTTAGCATCTGTGCATTGTCTACAGGACAAGTTAAGTTATTATTCACACTGGAAATAACAGCATCAATTGCTGGTACTTTCCATTTTTTTTTTTTTACAGAATTTCTCCTCCGGAGAATAGAGAATTGAAAAACATTTTAGGGGGGAGAAAATGCTTATCCGGGTAATCTCATTTAGCAAAAATAAGCTGTTCTAGTAATGGATGTGCCGGAAACGCATGCAAAGAATGGGAAGGTTTTAAAGAACATAGGGAAGATGTTTTCATAAGACTCTGTTAGAGGCAGCATGAAAGTGGAACAAACCATTTCTGTAAGAGTTTGTATCAGCAATTTCTCAGATTAAGCTGAAAAAGATTAATCTATTGTTGTTTCCTCTGCAGAGGAATCGTCAGTTTACTTTTCTTCCTGATCCATTGAGCCCCCGGTTCCCCTTGCAAAGCTGAAGTGGGGGAAGAGGACCTAGTACGCTTCCTATCCATTTGAATAGAGGATGTGATTAAATCCACTAATCTTACTTCCAAACCCTGGAGGGAGGAAGAAAGGGCATCTACAGGTGGTGAGATGTGAGAGGCAGCTGCACCATCAATTTGCTCCAATGGCTCACCCTGAGTTGCCATAATTGGCAATTCAGGCGAGGATGACAGCATGGAAATACAGCTCGAGATCCCAATGCCTGGGGGTGAAACATTTACTTTTTTGGCTTTTCTGGTGCCTTTTTTGGCAGGCATAGTCCTAAGTACAAAATCAGAGGTGCTATATAAAATGCACTAAATCGCTGAAAATAGTCATGACTTTTAAAGCCGCTATAAAGTTCAGCCTAGTGCTATAAAAAGAGTGTGTTTCCGGAGTCCTTACTGAATGCCAGTTTTGCAACCCATACGTGTCCCACAGCTTGTGTGTCCCTGTGTGCAGGCAGCTTGTTTCCTCCTCATCAGAGAGACTGACAGAGCTGTATTTGTATCTGCTTTTAGCCCGGCGTACGTCCTTGTGGACGTTTACAGTGTCTGCGTTTAGGCCTTGCCCCTCTGAAAAAATTCTGCCCCCTTTTTTTATTTGAGATGTTTCCCACGCCTGAGCGAGCGTTTTTCGGGTCCCAGACCACGGGCTGGGGGGGGGGGGGGGGGGGCAGAAACTCACAGTGATGCATAGACATGTAAAAAATACAGCCACAGTAACAAAACTTTAGCGGTAAAATAGCAGTACCTCTGCATCCCCTACAGCGGGGGGGGGGGTAATGTAAGGGGGATGCAGCGCTGCTGTCCTCCTGACCCTCTGGTCCCATCAGCAGGAGAAAATAGGATTTTTTGTACTCACCATAAAATCCTTTTCTCTGTAGTTCACCGACTGACACAGCTCCTTTCTTAGACCATCGGATTGTTACGCCACCTTCAGGAGAGGACTAGGCATAACATGTTAACATGTACAACAAAACCAGAACTTTCTAGTTCCGCCCAAGGGGCGGTCCCTTAGGTAACAACCCCACAGCCTGCCTCCTGCAGCCTCGGTACGTCAACAAGCAGTATAGTGTAAAAAATAGGCGGGGGGGTGCTGTGTCAGTCGGTGAACAACAGAGAAAACGCGAGTACAAAAAATCCTATTTTCTATTACATTCACCGACTGACACAGTTCCTTTCTTAGGCCATCGGGGCGTCCCCAAGCAGTGCCAAAACGAGGGGTGGGAAACAGCATAAAAACTTCACCCGCAATAGCATGTGAGAAACAGTATAAAACTTCACCCACAAAAAAACAGTGTGTGGGAACAACATCAGCTGATGCACTGACATCTACCTTGCAGAATTTTGTAAAGGTGTGAACAGGCGACCAGGTTGCCGCTTTACACACTTGAGCAACAGACGCTTGATATCAGAAGGCCCAAGATGTTCCAATTGCCCTGGTGGAGTGGGCCATGACTGGAAAGGGGGGCACCTGCCCCTTCAAGGCATAGGCCTGTACTACAATCTGTCTGATGTACCTGGAAATGGTGGCCGACGAGACAGCCATACCTTTATTTGGACCAGCCACTGAAACAAACAATGAGTCTGACTTCCAAAAGGGAGCCATAGCAGACAAATACACCCTCAGAGCCCGGACCACGTCCAGGGAATGGAGGGCCACCTCTTTAGGATGTGTCAGTTTAGGACACAGAGATGGTAACACAATGTCTTCATTGATGTGGAATGCTGAAACCACCTTCGGCAGAAATGAAGGTTGCGGACACAACACCACCTTATCCTTGTGGATAACCAGATAGGGCGACTTGCAAGACAAGGCCACCAGTTCCGAAACCCTCCTGCCCAACGTAATGGCCACTAGGAAAAACACTTTCTGGGAAAAAGTCAACAGAGGGATCGTTCTGATATTTTCAAATGGCGGTTTCTGAAGTGCCGATAACACCAGGTTCAGATCCCACGGGGGTAACGGTGGACGCACCGGAGGAACTACATGTCGGACCCCTTGAACAAAAGTGCTCACTGGAGAGTAAGACGCCAGGGTTCGCTGAAAAAAAGACAGCCAAGGCTGATATTTGTCCTTTAATGGTGCTTAAAGCCAATTTCTGGTCTACTCATTGCTGTAAAAAACAGCAGGATCCTGGATATAGAATAGGAGCGTGGACGCCATCATTTCTCCTCACACATAGAGGTGTAGGCCTTCCAGGTACGATGATATATCTTCAGAGAAGAAGATTTCCGTGCTCTCAACATAGTTGGAATTACCGAGTCTGAAAGGCCCCCAGTTCCTTAACACCTGGCTCTCAATAGCCATGCCGTCAAAACCAACGACGGTAAAGCAGGATGGAGAATCGGACCTTGAGACAGCAGGTCCTCTTGTAACGGCAATCGCCAGGGGGCATTCGGCACCAGACGCACTAGGTCTGCGTACCAGGGACACTAGGACCAATCTAGGGCAATCAGTATTACCAGAATCCCCTCGGCCTCCACTCTGCGGAGCAGACATGGTAACAGTTTTAGCAGAGGAAAGGCATAGCTCAGCTGGTACTGACCCCACGGAGCCACCAGCATATCTGCCCAAGGATCTCTTGTCCTGGACAAGAATCTCGGCACCTTCTGATTGAGACAGGAGGCCAGAAGATCCAAGTCTGGCGTGCCCCATCGCAGGCACAGTAGCCTGAACACCTCCGGATGCAATGCCCATTATCCTGGGTCCAGCATTTGGTGATTTAGGTTGTCCGCCTGCCAGTTCTTCACTCCCGGGATGTAAATGGCCGATAGGGCCGGTACATGTCGCTCTGCCCACTGAAGGATGCGAGCGACCTCCCGTGCGGTGGCCGAGCTTCTTATTCCTCCTTGATGATTGACATATGCCACTGCCTTAGCGTTGTCTGACTGGATCCTGATCGGACACCCTCAAAGTTTTATCGACCATGTAGAGACATAGCCTGATTGTTCGCAGCTCGAGCACACTGATCGTCAACTTGGATTCCTGCTCCGAACAGAGGCCCTGGGTTGACTGAACTCCCATTACTCCACCCCAGCCGGTTAGGCTGGCGTCCGTTGTGATCACTGTCCACTTCTTGGGTAGGAACGACTTCCCGGACCGAAGTGCCGGGGATCTCAGCCACCAGAGCAGGGAGTCCCTGACTGACTGGCTCACCTGAATCTGCAGATCCAGGGATAATGGAGATTTGTCCCATTTTGTCAAGATCTCCTTCTGCAAGACTCTGGTGTGAAACTGGGCATACGGTACTGCCTCAAAGGAGGCCACCATGAGTCCCAGGACTCACATGCAGAAGCGTAGCGACGACCACCTGCAGTTCATCAGCAGTTTTACCACGGCTCTGAGAGTCTGCTGCTTGTCTGAAGGGAGAAAAACTCTTGCTTCCATGAAGTCCAGCAGTAAGCCTATGTACTCCAAGCGCTGAGTCGGTATGATCACCGACTTTTTAAGGTTCAACAGCCACCCAAATTCCTGCAGGGTCTGCATGGTGATCACCACATCCTCCTCTAATTCTGAGGCGGAAGATGCTCTCAGGAGGAGATTGTCTAGGTAACCTACGATCGTGATCCCGTGTTGTCATAGCAATGCCAAAACAGGGGCCAATACCTTGGTAAAGATTCAGGGGGCTGATGCCAAGCCAAAAGGGAGAGCCACAAACTGGTAGTGGGATTCCCAACTGCAAATTGCAGAAACTTCTGATGCTGAAGGCATATGGGTATGTGCAGGTACGCATCCTGGATGTCCAAAGATGCCAGGGAGTCCCCTTGATGGAGTGCAGCGACTACTGAGCGAACTGATTCCATTCTGAACCTCTGTACATTTACAAAGTAATTGAGGGCCTTAGGTGTATGGGCTGGCTTACGGAACCTAAAAGGGACCACTACATCAGCAGAGGCATCCGCTGTATCCTGAATTTTCAGCGTGTCACACACAGCTGTGATAAGTGCTCCAACAAGCGCTTTAGCACACACGGACCCGGACAGGGACTCATCCTCACTGTCCGATTGGTCCTGGTCAGCGTCATCTGAAACAGAGCAGGGGTCCCCAGCCTCAGTGGGGCCCGAGACTGCATCAGAGCTCTCCCCAGAGGACGGGGGCCGCTTTTTACCACCTTTGCGTCCGCGCACCGCCTCCATCTTGGCAACGAACGTGTTAAGGACAAAGACAAAGCGTCCAGGGGCACTGCACTGTCTGCAGGTAAACCGGTTGCAATTGCCTGGATTTTGGGGGAAGAAACACCAGTTTCTAAAGCCATGCTGACCCTACCCTGTCTTCCACCTGTTGGGGACTTAGGACAGTGATGGTCCCACCCTCCTTACTGCTGCAGGCTGAGGCACCCCTACCGCAGGACTCACCACCCTGACCGAGTTCTGTGCTGTCCAGCTAGGTGTGTCTGTGTCTTGTGTCAGCTCCCAAAAGCCTGTGAGAGAAAAACGCGATGTGCTGAGCCCCAGATGACAGCACTGAGAATGGAAAACGTGTTCAGGCTTCAACAAAATGGCCGCCGAGCGTCCAGTATAAAGGACATAATCACAAGGAAAATGGCCGCCTGACTACAGTAAAATGGAATCTGACCATGCTACTCCCTGGTCACACCAAAAATGGCCACCCAGGACTGTATGCAATTAGAGACAGTGAAAACAGGCAGAGGAAATGGTGGCAAACAGCGCTACAGCGATCAGCAGACACAGCCTCCAGACACCCAGGGGAGAGACCTACAGACATCCAGGGCACAGCTACCCAGCGCAGCTCCCACCCCAGGTGAGAGCCCCCCCAGGGGGCCCCTGTCTATGGCACACACACCGCTCAGCAGCTCATGCAGCATCCCCCACAGGGAGAAGGCGGAGGGAAGATAGGGACAGGGAGAGAGGATAGGGAGGTGAGGGACCCCCAAATCGACCTCCCAGGGAATGCCCAGCTGCTCAGCCCCACAGAGGCAGGGAGAGCTGTACTTACCAGTCCTGACAAGCTGGGGAACATTCCATCACAGATCCGCGTTCCGATCAGTACGGGGTGGCTGCTGGTCCTGCACTCTGTGACGCAGACATCAGTAGCCCGGTCATATGTGTGCCCCGGGGCATTACGCCCACCGGCCACCTCTGGAGCTGGGGGGCATGTTTTTGGCCGACCCAGAATGGAGCTTTGGTCTGCACACGCTCGCTGGCCAGGCTGGGGAGACTACAAGGATAAGGGTATCCAGCCTGTCACCCAGTCGACTGTTGATAGCAGATCACAGGATCTCAATCTTGCGCAAAAGGCAAACTTCTGCAGAAAAAATCCACGGACCGATGGGCCCACAGGATTCCTAGGTCCTTCTCCTTCACTAGGCAGAAAAAAATTGAGGCTGCAGGAGGCAGGCTGGGGGTTGTTACCTAAGGGACTGCCCCTTGAGCAGAACTAGAAAGTTCTGGTTTTGTTGTACGTGTTAACATGTTCCACCTAGTCCTCTCCTGAAGGTGGCGTAACAGCCCGATTTTCTAAGAAAGGAGCTGTGTCAGTCGGTGAACGTAAGAGAAAGTACATTTTTTGCAGATTTCTTTTTTACCTTGAAACTCTCCCTCCACACGCTGTGCAACCAGACACGGACTGAGCTAACAGTAAACAGAACAGAGTAAGGCCGCGTACACACGCGCGGACTGTTTGCCCAACCTTGTTCGTCAAACAGTTTCGGCAAACAGTCCGCTCAAAATTTGCATGAGCGGACTTGCCCACACACGAGCGGACTGTTTCAACGAACTGTTTGCCAAACAGTCCGCTCAACTTTTGAAATGAACGGACTCGCCCACATAAGGCGGAGGCAAATCCGCCCATTTCGAGCGCGTGTACAGGTAGGCGGGGCCCGCGAAGGAGACGTCGCGGGCTCCGCCGCCTGGAATGGGCTTAAAGGGGAACCCCAACGCCGAAAAAAATCGGCGTGGGGGTTCCCCCAAAGTCCACACCAGACCCTTGTCCGAGCACGCTACCCGGCCGGCCAGGAAAGGGGGGCGAGCGAGCGCGCCCCCCCTCCTGAGCCGTACCAGGCCGCGTGCCCTCAACATGGGGGGGTGCCTTGGGGAAGGGGGGGCCGCGCGGCCCCCCCCCACCCCAAAGCACCTTGTCCCCATGTTGATGAGGACAAGGGCCTCTTCCCGACAACCCTGGCCGTTGGTTGTCGGGGTCTGCGGGCGGGGGGCTTATCGGAATCCGGGAGCCCCCTTTAAGAAGGGGGCCCCCGGATACCGGCCCCCCACCCTATGTGAATGAGTATGGGGTACAATGTACCCCTACCCATTCACCTGTGAAATAAAGTACAAAAAAAAACACAACACAGGGGAAAAAATATTTTATTGCACAGCTCCGGGGGTCTTCCGTCTTCGGGGGTCTTCTCGCCGGACTCCTCCGCTATGTGTGTGTAGCTCTTTTACTAGCGGAGGAGTCCGGCTTTCTTCCTCCCCGCCGGCCTCTTCTCCCGACTTCGGGGGTCTTGTCCCCCTCTTCGGTTCTTCTGCCGGGCCACCGCGCCTTCTTGTAGCTCTTTTACAGGCGGTGGCCCGGTCTTCTGTCGCCGCCGCTGCCTTCCGTTCTTCTGTCGCCGCCTTCGGTTCTTCTGCCGGGCCACCGCGCCTTCTTGTAGCTCTTTTACAGGCGGTGGCCCGGTCTTCTGTCGCCGCTGTCGCCGCCTTCCGTTCTTGTTCTTCTTCTTGTTCTTCTTCTTCTTCTCCAGGCGATGTTGACACGTCGCTCCCTCCGGCCGGAATGCCAGAGCCTCGCTGTGCGGTCACTTATATAGTGACAATGGGGCGGAGTCACATGGTATATGTCACATGGGTTGGTCACATGGGTTGATGTCACATGGGGACTATGACATCGTAAGGGGGCGGGGTCACCATGTGACCAACCCATGTGACATATACCATGTGACACCGCCCCATTGTCACTATATAAGTGGCAGCGGAGCGTGTCCCTGGCATTCCGGCCGGAGGGAGCGACGTGTCAACATCGCCTGGAGAAGAAGAAGAAGAACAAGAAGAAGAACAAGAACGGAAGGCGGCGACAGCGACAGCGGCGACAGAAGACCGGGCCACCGCCTGTAAAAGAGCTACAAGAAGGCGCGGTGGCCCGGCAGAAGAACCGAAGGCGGCGACAGAAGAACGGAAGGCAGCGGCGACAGAAGACCGGGCCACCGCCTGCAAAAGAGCTACAAGAAGGCGCGGTGGCCCGGCAGAAGAACCGAAGAGGGGGACAAGACCCCCGAAGTCGGGAGAAGAGGCCGGCGGCGGGGAGGAAGAAAGCCGGACTCCTCCGCTAGTAAAAGAGCTACACACACATAGCGGAGGAGTCCGGCGAGAAGACCCCCGAAGACGGAAGACCCCCGGAGCTGTGCAATAAAATATTTTTCCCCTGTGTTGTGTTTTTTTTTGTACTTTATTTCACAGGTGAATGGGTAGGGGTACATTGTACCCCATACTCATTCACATAGGGTGGGGGGCCGGTATCCGGGGGCCCCCTTCTTAAAGGAGGCTCCCGGATTCCGATAAGCCCCCCGCCCGCAGACCCCGACAACCAACGGCCAGGGTTGTCGGGAAGAGGCCCTTGTCCTCATCAACATGGGGACAAGGTGCTTTGGGGTGGGGGGGGGGCGCGCGGCCCCCCCTTCCCCAAGGCACCCCCCCCATGTTGAGGGCACGCGGCCTGGTACGGCTCAGGAGGGGGGGCGCGCTCGCTCGCCCCCCTTTCCTGGCCGGCCGGGTAGCGTGCTCGGACAAGGGTCTGGTGTGGACTTTGGGGGAACCCCCACGCCGATTTTTTTCGGCGTTGGGGTTCCCCTTTAAGCCCATTCCAGGCGGCGGAGCCCGCGACGTCTCCTTCGCGGGCCCCGCCTACCTGTACACGCGCTCGAAATGGGCGGACTTTCCGAGCGGGAACAGTCCGCTCATTTCGAAAGTACAGCGGACAGGCCCACACACGGGCGGACTGTTCGCTCAAACACAGTTTCAGCGGACAGTTTTTCGGAATTTCCGAAAGACTTTGTCCGTCCAACTGTCCGCTGAAACTGTCCGCTGAAAGCCCACACACGAGCGGACTGTCCGCCCAAACACTGTTCAGCGGACAAGGTTGGGCGAACAGTCCGCCCGTGTGTACGCGGCCTAAGGTATGTGCATAGACTCCATCTAGTGGAGATTTTAAGGCATGACAACATTTTTTCCTTTAAAGCGGTAGTAAACCCGCTGAATTTTTTTTTTTTCAGACCTGTAAGGGAAAAGGCATAATGAGATAGTATGCACCGCATACTAGATCATTATGAAATACTTACCTTAGAACGAGGCCCCAACATCTCACCCGATACACGTCGAGGGAGCTGACATGTTCCCTCTGCATGTCTTCCGGATATCGCAGCTCTGGCGCTGTGAGTGAGAGATTTCTTTCCAGCAGGGTCCGGCGTCTGCCGGGCTTCCAGCCGAGAATCCCCTGTGCACATGCGCCACTGCAGTCAGCAGCTCATTGCGAGGGGAATATCTCCTAAACCATACAGGTTTAGGAGATTTTTTTTACCTACAGGTAAGCCTTATTTGTTGGGCCAATTCAGTCCCATTGAAATTTCACGTTTTGTTTTGTGATAGCTGTAAGTGGCTGAACAACCTTTGAGAAATTACGTATGAATCCTATAGAAGTTACAGAAGCCAATAAAACATTGTTCCCCTTTTTTGTTTGTAGGTACTGGTACTAGCTAACATCCACCCATCTAATATTAGATCCTGTTTCATTCACAGAAGATGCACTACAGCTTCTATGAATGCAGCATATGTGCGGAAAGGGAGGGCATAGCTGGGCTCTCTTGATAAGAGCCCTTTAGCTGTATAAACCCAGCTACGGCAGTGGGGGGTTAGGGGATGGTGGTTAGGACAAAAAAAGGATCACCACTAATAGAGAAATCAGCAAAAGGCACATATCCTACTGACTGTAAGCTATGTTCCTTGTGCTGATTTTTCAAATTTTGATTACACTTAGGCTTTAAATTGTATCTAAATCCAAACACATTAATCAAAATCCCTGGTGCTTTTGTAGCACCAAGGGGGCAGTGCATGCCACGCACAGCTGGCAATACAAGTAAATAGGTGTATGCAACTGTGCTCGGTTTACCAATGCATCCGCATACAGCAGTTCTGTATGCCAATTCCATGTTTGGGAAGAGCCACACGTGTGCACACCATATGTGCATGTGCAGGTAAATTCAAATGCAGAAGAAATCAGCATTTACCCAAGCACAGTCTCCTACAGCCATTGGCTTGTGGCTGTATGCAGCTACTCGGGCACCAGAAAGTGCCTGCCATTTTTATAGCCCAAAACACAGAACAACTAAGTGTCCATGTGCAGGAGGTCTGAATCATGCAAGTGAGGTGTATTCAGAGGCAGTTCCTTAGCTAGGATGATAACACTTGTTCAGTTTAGTGGCAGTGTCGTCAAACTATCCTGTGCACTGCGGAACACTAGAGTTCCAATGTACAGAAAACTGGCATGTTCTTCTAGAGTCACCCCAGTAAAACCGTTAAGCCACTGCTAGAGAATGCACACATCTATAGGAAGTTCATCCAAAAAGTCTATAATATTTGCACAATGCAGGGAGAGAAAACATGAAGAAAGCAGAGGAGAACTGGGTTTAAAAGAAAAAAAAAAACAGGATTTTTAACAGCTTACCTGTAGAATCCTTCTCTTTGAAGTACATCACGGGGCACAGAGCCATAGTAATTACTATGTGGGTTATAGGCCACCGTCAGGTTATAGACACCGGCACACCCTAAGACAGGAAGACCACTCCTTATATAACCCCTCCCACTACTGGGAGTACCTCAATTTTTTTAGAAAAGCAACACACGTGTATACCAGAAAGAAGGGAGGGGCCTCTGTGTCCCGTGAAGTATTTAGAAAAAAAGGATTTTACAGGTAAGCTGTTATAAAAATCCTACTTTCTTAATCGTACATCACAGGACACAGAGCCATAGTAATTATTATGTGGGATGTCCCAGAGCAATGCCAACCAAAGGGAGGGAGATACAAAAAAATTAGGGCACCATGAGATCAGAGTACTTATACTGCTGCCTGCAGCACACTGTGCCCAAATTCGATATCTTCATGACTTTTTACATCTACCCGATAGAATCTGGTAAATGTATGGACTGAAGACCAAGTTGCGGCCTTGCAGATTTGAGCCATGGAGGCTTGGTGATGCACTGCCCACGAAGCACTAACAGCCATTTTGGAGTGCGATTTGATTTAAAAAGGTGGACTCTTCCTCTTTAATTCAATCTTATTTTTATTGAGATATAGAAGCAAGATAGAAGGGGAAAAAAAAATACTGAATATTCCAACATATTAGTTTTACATTGTTACATAAACATAAAAAAGAAGCCACAGAGAAATCCACTCTACTACAGTGGTGTCGAACTGTCATGAGGTTAAAGTGTTTGTTTTGAGCTTCGATTTAGGTAGTATGGTAAGAGAGCCTGTAGTCCTACCATGATTAGTCTAAGTTAAAGTGGGTGTGTGTGCACCACTATCCTCTCAGCGGGTGATGCCCACTCATTACAGGTAGACTAGGGCTATTGTGTTTATTCTGGCAACGTTCACTCTGGGGGGGAAGCTCTGTATGTGCCACCATGCTGGTCTAATGAGACTAGAGGTCATAACTTAAGTAATCGGGTATTACTGCAACTTGTATAGAGGAGGGAAGAAAGGGGGAAGAGAGTGAGGAAAGAGGGGTCAGGACAGTAAAGAGCTTAGGGATCAAAAGATATACATTCCACCCTGATCACACAGGTGTATTGGTAGAGTCCTCTGTGGCCCATGAGATAAACTCTGAGGAATATCGAAACATCGACCATGAGGTCCAGGTCTTAGAGAATTGTTCCTCCCTACCCATTTCCTGCGACAACATTCTTTCCAAACTATTAATTCGGTCCACTTCAATTGCCCAATCGCCCAGGGAAGGCATGCTCGTTGACTTCCAATGTCTGGGCAACACCGTTCTAGCAGCCGCCAAAAAGTGACGCAGAACGTCTTTCTTGACTGACTTAAGCGGTCCCGGGAGCAGAGATAGCAGAGCCATCTCAGGAGAGGGTGCGATGGAGGTCGCCATGAGTTTGCAGTACAAGTCAAGGATCTTTTGCCAGAACTTCCTCACAGGGGGGCATGCCCACCAAATGTGAAGTAAGGTTCCCTTAGATGACAAGCAACGCCAGCAAGTATCCGGAAGTGTCGAGTTGATTCGGTGCAAAGTCGAAGGGCATCTGTACCAGCGGGTCAACAGCTTGAACCCCTTTTCTTGAGAATTGGAGGCTATGGACATTTTGTGGGTCAGTATGAAGCACTTTTGCCAGTCTACAGGCGAGATGGAGTGGCCCAGGTCTTCCTCCCATGCCTGTGTGTATGGGGGAAGGTCAGGATTGTAAGCCACATGTAAGAGGGAATATAATTGAGAGACTACATGTGTAGGAGGGGTGGCCTGGAGCAGCATGCCCTCCAAGTCTGTTAAGTCAGCGAATACATTAGGTAACGATGGGAAAGTGCGAATGAAGGAAATCACCTGTTGTCTCTGCAGCCAGTGCGTAGAGGCATGAGAAGATGGGTCAGAGGGAATTTCATGAGTCAGAGAGGGGTCTGAACGTAGGACTTGGGCAAGTCGCCTGTGGTCCTCCTTACACCAAGGTCCAAAACTCACTCCCTGTAGGGCCGGTGGAAAAGCCAGAGTTCCAAACAGTGGAGCCATGGGTCCCTGCATGGGAGATAGGGTCTTGGAGGAATTCATTCGGGTCCAGATTTGTATGGTTTGTCAGGTGAGGTCGCTCAGTGGTACCTCTCCTTTCAGGAATTCAGTAGGTGTCCACGGCAATGCACAGAGATCTATTGGGTTAATATGGCTCTCTATCTGTACCCATAATTTGGAGGAGGAATGATGGAACCAGTTAAGTATACGCGTGAGCACAGCTGCTCTATAATATAAGGAGGCATCCGGGGCTCCTGCTCCACCACGAATCTTGGGGAGTGATAAGGTCTCGTAGCGTATCCAGGGACGAGCCCCTCCCCAAATAAAGGAGGAGAATAGTTGGCGGAGCTTCCTGAAAAACCAGGAGGGTATGGAAATGGGAATTGTTTGGAACAAATAGAGAAACCGAGGGATTACGTCCATTTTTAGGGCATTTACTCTGCCTAGCCACGATAGGCATTTCTTTGCATAGTTTGAGAGATCCGTTTTGGTTCTAAGCAGCAGGGGGACCTTTATAGATGGGACCTTTCCGTGGGTATTTGGATTCCGAGGTAGCGGATGGAGGTAGAGCCTGTTTTAAATGGGTACCTAGCGGATATCTGGCGGAGGACCTCTTGGGACAGTGAGATGTTCAGGATTTCTGATTTAGTATGGTTTACTTTGAAATTGCTCAGCATGCCAAACCTCGTGAATTCCTGCATTATATGTGGTAAGGATAGGTGGGGTTGGGTTACAAACAATAGCAAGTCATCCGCGAAGAGCGCCAGCTTAGAATGAATGGGGCCTATCGATACACCTGAGATGTTGGGGTTATTGTGTAAGGCTATTGCTAGGTGTTCCATGACAAGGACATATAGAAGGGGAGATAAAGGACAGCCCTGTCGTGTCCCATTTTTAATGGCAAATGTAGGTGACAGTGAACTATTTACCCGAATTCTAGCGGAAGGGGAGGAGTAAAGGGCCATAATTCGGGATAACATTTTGGGACCCAGGCCTATCTGTTGCAGAGACATCCGAAGGAATTGCCAGTCAACCCGGTCGAATGCCTTTTCTGCATTGACTGTCAAAAGGCATAGAGGGATTTCGTGGGTGCGGGCATAGTCGGTAAGAAGCAGGGTTTTCAGGGTGTTATCCCTTGCCTCGCGGCCACTTACAAAACCCACCTGGTCCAGATGTATAAGGCGGGGGAGTAGCGGTTGCATTCTAGTAGCTAATATTTTGGCATATATTTTCAGATCCACTCCAATTAATGATATGGGCCTATAATTTGCACACAAGGTAGGGTCTTTGTCTGGTTTGGGGATAATGGCGATGTGGGCTTCAAGCGTTTGTGGAGAAAACGCTGAGCCTTCTGATAGAGAGTTAAACACCTTAGCCATAAAGGGGGTCAGTAGAGGAGCAAATGTTTTGTAGAATTTAGGGGTAAAACCGTCGGGTCCTGGGCTTTTACCGGAAGGAGTGGCCGCTATTGCTCCCACTACCTCGTCTGCTGTGATTACTTTCTCTAGGTCTCCTGCAGTATCGCCATCTAATATAGGGAGCTCAGTTTCCTCGATATAGGACTGGCCATCGGGCGCAGGAGTGTGGGATGGGCTAGATGGGATACCGGTCGGTAGGTTGTACAGTGTTTGATAGAAATCTCTGAATGTTTGTGATATCTTGGAGGGCTCATTAAGCATTTCTCCAGAAGGGGCCCGAATATGAGGTATAAATGTGGAAGGCGTGCTTGGATGGAGGGTGCGGGCCAACGGCCTACCACATTTATCTCGAAATCGGTACTGATGTAAAGCAAGTCTGTCCGCGTAAGTACTAGCTGAGGCCTCGTATAGGTCCCTGAGTTGAGATCGGGCCAGTGAAACCTCTGTCAAAGTCACCAGCGTAGGGGCTCGTTTATGCTGGGTCTCAAGGTCCCGAAGCTTTTGTGTTGCTGAGGTTATTGCAGCTGAACGAGTCTTTTTCAAGCGGGTTCCCGCCTCGCAGACCAGCTTTAAGCGCCTCCCATTGGAAGGGTAGCGAGGTGGTGTCTGTGGCATGATCTAGCAAGAAATTAGAGATAGTTTCCGAGACCTTGTGGGAACACTCAGGGTTCGTGAGGAGGGAATCATTCAGCCTCCATGTCCATTCCCTCACCGGTGTGGAAGGAATAGATAACGTCAGATATATAGGCGAGTGGTCAGACCAGACCATTGAGTCTATGTCACATTCAGGGGACCAATCTAAGCAGCTATGGTCAAGAAGGAAGTAGTCGATACGACTATAGGAGTGATGGACCTGTGAGAAATGGGTATAATTCCGATTTGTTGGAAACAGAACCCGCCAGATGTCGATTAGACGGAGGTCGTATATAGCCCGTTTAAAAGCCCTCAACTTAGTAAAGGAGATGGATGAGCGAGAGGTGGACGAGTCTAAAAGCGGGTCTACGGGGGCATTAAAATCCCCGCCTATAATTAGTTTACCTTCTGCAAATTCTGACAAGAGCTTCATGTATCGCAGAGCAGTCGAGATTTGGTTAGTGTTTGGTAGGTAGAGGTTGGCTATAGTAAATTTGGTGCCCCATAGGGAGAACTTTACGAACACATACCTTCCCTGAGGATCCGACAGCTGGTCTATCAGATCAATCGGGAGCGTTTTGTGGAAGGCAATAGAAACGCCTTTAGTTTTCTGAGAGGGGTTTGTACTGTGGAACCATCTGTTAAAGTACCTGTTGGAGCAGGAAGGGGTGGAGTTTGTGTGGAAATGTGTTTCCTGTAACAGTAATACATTGACCTGCTGTTTATGCATGTGGTAAAGGATTTGTCCTCTCTTGGATGCAATATTGAGGCCATTTACATTGTACGAGCAACACGTCAAGCGAGGATGAGATAGTACTGTGTGAGCCATAGTGGAATGCGGATAAGAAAATCAAGTTATAGACAGTGGGGGGGGGGGGGTTGGAGAAGGAAAGGGGGAACTTATAAGGTAGCAGAAAGTGTACTAGTAAAAAACTAAAAAGGGAAAAGAAAAGGGAAAAAAGGGAAAGAGGGCTCCCAGGCAAGGAGCCAGGTAAATCTAAGGGGTCCACGAGAACGGGACACCACGTGAAAGTTCACGTATACGAGCACTATTCGTGCCCGGCCTATTGAGGGTGAAGGGTCGAAGCGGAGAACCTGAGCCATGAGCCCAGTAGCATGACAGGCATGTAAAACTTCACTGAGGCACATTAGTATAACAAGATATTAATAGAGAACACACAGCAGATCCTCCACGAAGGGGAGACGGTCCGCATGGGCAAATAGCTCCACACCAGTCCCATCTCCCCCCTCCGCAGAGGAGACAACAGTCCGTGAGACACCTCAAGGGAAGGGAGCAAACATTGTCAACATATGTTTCCACATACCCCAACGGGGGGCCAGAGATTCATCCGTGCAATATGACAGAGAGCGCATTAGGGTGAAATTACCTGGTGCGTAAGAAACTGTGAGTATATAACTAAGGATGCCCACGTGGATAGCAGCAAGGGACCGTGGACCCAACCGGTCCATCAGTCGCCCCTCCACCCATATCCAGGTGGGCCATTACCGCTAAACATCTAGAGAGTAGACCTGTATATTAAAGTAGATTAGGAACTCAACATTTACATAACTAGATCAAGCATGAGCAACCCGCTGTTCCATTGCCTCTCCCGAACCCCAGCCAGTCACAATACACTAGCAAAGGGCAGGGAGAAGGTCCGTGAATTAAGTGCACCAGCTGTATTGAGGTATTTAGTATGCGGTCTACCACCCCATCCCCCATCATGGCATAACCAACAGAGTATATGGAGAAACAAGTAAGATGAAAGGATGGGAGAAACCACAAAAAAAAAAGAATAACATCCCCAAAAAAGAAAAATGCTGCCCATCCAGGAGACAAGGGATAGGTATAATACTGAGATGGCACTAGTCATACAATGTGCATCGAAATAAGTCCAAAAGGTTTCTTGAAGTTACTTTAATCTTCGGAGAGGTAGGGTGACGTGGTCCAGGATCAACAGAGTGCGATGCATACCTCGGATGTCTGCGGCGTTGCGGGAGGGGATCACTTATTTGTACCCTAGTGCGGTCGTCTGGGGGTCCAGCCAGTTAGGTACATCAGTTGGATCTTGCTCCAAAAAGCGGAAAAAGGCTGGAAGTTGATCTGGATCAGAGAGTACAAATGTATGCTCGGCCCTGGTCACCTTGATGCTGAAAGGGTGCCCCCAAGTGTAGGTTGCTCCGGCTTGGCGTATCAGGTCTAGCAGTGGGCGGACCATTCGGCGCATGTGGAGAGTGTTGCGAGAAAGGTCTGGGTATAGGTGGATAGTTGAACCGTCAAAGTCCACAGGGCCCAAACGCCACGTTTGCGCATAATTTCTTCTTTAAGGGTGAAATAGTGAACCCTGCATAGGACGTCACGTGGGTGGTCACTATGTTCCCTCCTGGGCCCCCCCCACACTGTGCACCCGGTCTATCTCAATAGGGGACATAGTCTCTCTTCCCAGGACTAGGTTGAGGATGGCAGTGACAGATGGTTTCAAGTCTGTACCCGCCGTGACTTCTGGTATGCCTTGTAGTCGTATATTATTCCTGCGGCTCCTATTCTCCCCGTCTTCTATGCGCAGTTGATGTTGACGAATACGGTGCAAGTGTTCTTTGGAGGCCCGCTCAAGAGACGTGATGCGGGCAGCATGGTCAGCTTGAGTATCAGTTAGGGTAGAGATTGCGGTCTGATTGGTAGAGACCTGCTGTTGGATGGCCTGAAGGTCCTTGTGGAGTGAGGACTCCATTTTGACTGCCCAGGCATCAAACTCCGCTCGGAAGGCCGCCAGAAGAGTCGAGGCTTCAGACCTAGGTAATTCTCCTGAGGTTGGAGGGGCCACGGCTCCAGGAACTGCACCTGGAAGAGGGACAACAGTGGTGCCGGATCTGGACGCTACACTTGAAAGGACCGAGTGCTGGGTCGGGGGGTCATCTGATTCCTCGCCGCTGTCCGTTGTCGGCTGAGTAGGAGGAGGAGGTTTGCTCTTTCCTGGATTACGCGCTGGTGCCATCTTGTCTCTGGGAGTGCGGGGATCAGACTGAGACGTACGGAGCAGGTATCACTGGATTGTACCCTGTTGGAGATCCACAGACTCAGTAGATCGAGAGCTGTGTGTGGACATGCTGTTCAGGTATGTGCAATGTCTGAGGTATAGCCTGTCTGCTACGGGTGATCACGGGACTCAGCTGGACATTTCTTTAGCCAGACATGGTCGTTCTGTGTCTCTGCGGAGTTGAACGGACGGAGACCCCAGGTGGGCGCTATCTGGTTGGGCTACTTTGGTGGCTGTGTATGTAGAGATCCAGGTTTGTATGGATGAGGGAGCTCAGGAGTGTGGGTGCATACAGCAGCCTGGGTGAACCAAGATGGCCACCTTTCTGGGTCTCTGGATATGTATCAGCAGCCTATGTAATAAGGGGGGTTGGTCCTCAAGGACATCCCCGTCTAATTCTGAAGGTGCCCGGCCAGGATTTCCAGGGGGTCAGTGAGTCTAGAATGGGGCCCAGATGACACGGAGGTGTAGCAAGATGGCCGCCCCTCTAATTCTTTGAAGCCAGAGCCTTGTCAGCAAATGCAGCCAGAGAAAAGTACATGCCCCCTTAATAACCCCTTTAGGGGCCTCTGGTGGTCTGGCTAGAGTGTTCCTGAGGGTGGATGGGGACGGATTGAGCAAAACAGAGAGGCCTCCGGGTGTACCAAGATGGCCGCCGTCACTTACCAGGACCGTTTTGGATGATCCCAGGGCCACTTAGGGAGGACTTCGGGCTCTAGATGGCAGGCTGGGTGTCCCCGGCAACCTGCAGGTGGTAGAAACAGCCGCTGGGCTATGTAGTGCGCCGGAGCTCAGCCTCCGGGTGGAGCAAGATGGCCGCCGTAGGCCGAAGCCTCGGACTGTCCTGCCGGGTGGCCGGAGCTCCGCGAACAGCGCACCCCAGCTCCTCCTGGTATGCCCAGGGCCTCCGGTGGGGTCCGTTCTGCTCCGGTGGACGGGAAGGCTCTGGGTGTGCGCTCTAGTAGCGGAGCTCACCCCAGGCACGTCCACTCGGGTCTCCGCTCGGCCACGCCCCCGACTCTTCCTCTTTAAACCATAAGCCTGAACAATTACTTGTCGAATCCATTTGGAAATAGTAGATTTCCATGCTGCCTGTCCTTTTTTAGGACCTTCTGGAAATACAAACAAAACATCAGTTTTTCAAATCTGAGCAGTTGCCTTCAAGTAGACTTTGACTGCTCTCACCACATCAAGAGAATGTAGTAACTCTCTTTTCCTAGAACTGGGTTCTAGAAAAAAAAAATGTAGAATAATATCCTGGTTTACATGAAAACCTGACCCTACCTTCGGTAGAAAGTTAGGATAAGGTTGCAATACTACCTTATCCTTGTGAATAATTAAATATGGCTCTTTACAACTAAGAGCAGCCAACTCTGATACCCTTCTTGCAGAAGATATGGCTACCATAAAAACTAGTTTCCTTGTCAAAAGGACAGAGGGAATATGTTGTATCGGCTCAAAAGGCTGTTTCTGTAATGCTGACAGAACTAAATTCAATTCCCAAGGGTTCAGGGGTAACCTAACCGGAGTATTAAGCCGCGTTACCGCCTGAATAATGCTACGAACCAAAGAATGGGAAGCAAGTGTTTGCTGAAATAATACTGATAAGGCCGAGACCTGGCCCTTGATAGTACTCAAGGCCAACTTCATTTCTAACCCCATTAGTAGAAAGTCAAGGATTCTCCCTATGACATACTTCCTGTGGTGCCAACCCTTGGATTCACACCAATAGACATATGCCTTCCAGACTCTAATAAATGATTTAGGAGGCTGGCTTCCTTGCATTAACCAAGGTAGATACCACTGACGGCCCATGCTTCTTCAGAATGTGTGTCTCAATAGCCAAACCGTTAATTTTAGCGCTTGTAAGGTAGGATGGAATACCGAACCTTGCTAGTGAAGGTATGGACATGGTGGTAGGGTCCATGGGTCCCCTACCGCCATCTTTATGATCTCTGCAAACCAAGATCTCCTGGGCCACAAGAATCACAGACTTCCCTTCCTGCTTGATCCTGAGAAGAAGTTGTGGAAGCAGCAGAACAGGAGGGAATGCATAAATCATTGAAAATGGATTCCACGTGAATACCAAGGCATCTGTTCGGCACGCTAGCGGATCTTTTGTCCTTGACACAAAGCTATCGATCTTTTTGTTGAACCTGGACGCAAACAGATCTAGGTTCGGAATCCCCATCTTTGACATATTGTCAGGAAGATATTGGGGTGAAGAGACCATTCTCCCAGGAACAACTGCTGGTGACTTAATTTGTCCTCCTGCCAATTCTCTCTTCCTGAAATGAAGACTGCTGACAGGCAAGGTACATTGTTTTCTGCCCAAGTTAGGATATGATTCACCTCTCTCTGGGCCACACGACTTCTCGTGCCCCCTTGGTAATTGATATAGGCCACTGCTGTGGCATTGTCGGATTGGATCCGGACAGGACAATTCCGTAATCTAAACGTCCAGGCCCTCAGGGCCAAGCGCGCTGCCTGAATCTCTAGAATATTGATGGGCAAGGTCATTTCTGATCTGGACCATTTCCCTTGGACAGTCACCTCTTCCAGGACTGCTCCTCCCCAACCTGAAAGGCTGGCATCTGTTACCACCTTCCAGGTAGGTAACTGGTAGGAAGGATCTTCCTTTCTACAGATTCTTGGTTATCAACCACCAACTAAGGCTCTGGAGCACCCTTGGAGACAAGCACATTGGGAAATCTAGAGCTTGGACCTTCTTGTTCCAAGCCGATGGGATACTGTTTTGCAGCAGTTTCAAATGAAACTGAGCATAAGGAATGGCCTCGAATGAAGCCACCATCTTTCCCAAAAACCTCATGCAAAGTCAAATAGAAGGATTCTTCTTTGCCTTGACTACCTGAATCAGCTCCCTTATGTATGGCACTGATCTTCGTCTGGGGTAAGAATACTCGCTTCTGGGCTGTAGCTATGATCAGACCCAAGTATTCCAATCTCCTTGATGGTTTTAAGGAAGATTTCTCGAAGTTGAGAATCCAACCTAGGTATTCCAGGTATTTGACTGTGGTGACGATACTTTGGTTTAAGTGGGCTACCAACTGGTCTATCAAGAGCAGATCGTCTAGGTACACTAAAATAGTTATACCTTGAGCCCTTAATCTGGCTAGAGGAGGGGCCAGAACCTTTGTAAATACTCGAGGAGCAGTAGCTAGTCCGAAAGGCAGAGCTACAAACTGAAAATGAAGATTTTCTATCTCGAACTGTAGATATTTCTGGTGAGTGGGGAAAAGCGGCACATGGAGGTATGCATCCTTGATGTTGATTGACGCAAGCTCTCCACCTTGTAGGATGGAGACTACTGATCGGATTGACTCCATGGGAAAAGAGCGGATATTCAAAAACCAGTTTAGATCTTTGAGATCTAGAGTGGGTCTGACATCTCCATTTGGTTTGGGTACCATGAAAAGGTTTGAA
This sequence comes from Lithobates pipiens, assembly GCF_037356315.1. Lineage (NCBI taxonomy): Eukaryota > Metazoa > Chordata > Amphibia > Anura > Ranidae > Lithobates > Lithobates pipiens. Next base: position 602,031,408 of record NW_027507748.1, on the reverse strand, counting down.
TAAAACCCCAATCCCTGTTCTTCTATGGGGACCACCGATATCACCTTTTGAGACAAAAGATGGTCCAATGCCTGAAAGAGAGACTTTTTCTCTGGATCCCTAGGAACGTTTGATCTGAGAAAATGAGGAGACGGGGACTCTCGGAACTGTAGTTTGTACCCTAGAGCAATTGAAGAAGCCACCCATTTGTCTTGACACTCTTCTTGCCAGACCCTGGAGAACTTCAGAAGGCTTCCCCCCACTTGAGCGAGCGGGGGTGCGCCTTCATAAGGAGGCTTTAGTATTTTGTTTTGTAGGTTTCCTTCCCCAGGACTTCTTTTGTCTCTGGGGTTGACCCCGAGGTATACCTCTTGATTTTGAGGGTGGAGGCCCTCGCACTGGAGAAGCGGCTCATTTAAATTAAATACGCTTACTCCTTTTCCTAACTGGCAAAAGGGTGCTTTTTCCATTAAAAATTCTTTGGCTTTATTTATCCAGATCATCCCCAAACAGCCATTCACCGCGAAAAGGAAAACAAACCAGAAACTTTTTGCAGGGCACTTCAGCTGACCAATTTTTCAACCAAAGTATTCTACTTATATGCACCAGCCCTAGCGTAAGGCATGAGGCCTGGAGAAGAGAACCTCCAATAGCGTCTATTGCAAAACATAATGCCCCCGGTAGCTCGGCCAAATCTTGGGCCTGCTGATCAGGAATAATCTTGAGCACCTGTTTAAACTGGTCTTTCAAGGCTTGACATACACCAATTGCTGCCAGTGCAGGCTGCGCTACTGAACCTGCCAGAGAAAAAGTGTTTTTTAACAGGAATTACAACTTTTTGTCTGTTGGATCCCTAAGCATTTGAACATTGTCTACCGGACATGTCAAACTTTTATTCACAGAGGATATAGCAGCGTCAATTGCTGGTATCTCCCATTTATTATTAAACTTTTCCTCCATAGGATAAAGTGTTGAAAACCTTTTAGGAGGATAAAAATGCCTATCTGAGTAATCCCACTAAGAATGCATAAGCTTTTCCAGCAATGAATGGATAGGAAAGGCATGCACAGCTTGGGAAGGCTTTAGCGACCCCAAACAAGAAGTAGGCTTGTCAACCGACTCAGTTAAGGGTAGCATAAATGTGAACCTGATCCTTCCACATTTGAACCCTAAGAATAGGAGTCATCAGCCTCTCCCCAGTCCCCTGAGAAAAATTCATCATCTCCCGCCCCCGGTTCCTCAGTTTGAGGGTCCTGGGTAACGGAAGGGGACCTATCGCACTTAGTCCCACTCTGGGATGCGATTAAAGCCTCTTACCTCTGCTTCTATCCTAATATGATTTAGGAAAAAACCTTTTCAGTAACCCAGACAGGGGCTGCAGTGTTGGAAACAGTTGCAACACCTGATGTCCCTGATGGCTCACTCTGACCAGCCACTTCAGATCTCTCAGGGGAGGATGCCATTTTAGAGATGATTTTAGGCTTTTTTTTTAGCTTAAAGGAGTACCCTGAGCACTTTTTTGGGGTGTTTCCACTCCCCCTTCTGACCATAGCCCAATGCACAAATTCAGAGGTACTACTAGAAGAAATCGCATCCACTGCTTGAGCCAGTCCAGTAACTCCCGCTGCTATTTAACGCTCAGCCTGGTGCTTTTAGTAAATGTGCCAAGGTAATACCTGTGTCACAACATGTTACAGGCCCCATTTTGCTCTTGTGCTCCCCCGACAACTGCAGCCAGCAAAAAAATTTAGCTTTTAAAAAAACTCCCTCGCTGGACGTTGGCACACGCCAGCGCCGTGCTAAGCCCCGCCCCCTCCATCATGTCGCGCCCCCCTTTTCAAAAGAGTGTCTTATCACGTGGGCCTCCGATCCCACAGGAAACTTTAAAAGTCCTTAGAAATCTCCACTTACCTTTCCCGCCGCAGGGTTTTCTGTGGTAAAACCAAAAGACCCAATCTTCACCCCCTCACGATGGGCTCCGTTTAAAAACCTTCAGGAACTGGGGCCCTTTTTTATCGGGGGATCCACACTCCCAGACCCGTAAAAGACTCTGCCAGAAAAACCTTATGGCTGAAAAAAACAAAAGTACTGGATCCCGGGGTCCAGCTCTCTAAAAAGAGAAGTGTTATGGGCTAAACCTTGTTTCTTCCACCACAAGGCCTGGGTACCATTCAATTCGGCCTAAAAAGACACTTTGAATGGATCTGGCTGCATAGCTAGCCCCAGCAAGGATTGCTCCATTGGAGCTCAGCACAGCACATCTTTACCCGTGACCAACACTTAAGACACTGGCAAAAAGACTGAGGTACTCCCAGTAGTGGGAGGGGTTATATAGTGAGTGGACTTCCTGTCTTAGGGTGTGCCAGTGTCCATCACCTGAAGGTGGCCCATAACCTACATAGTAATTACTATGGCTCTGTGTTGTATGGCCAGTGATGTACGATTAAGAAAACTCAGTATCCTTTTGTAAGCGTTTAGTTCCACTTTAACACCTTTAAAATCCATTACACTTACCCTTGCGCTGCCTTGTCACCCTCAATTCCCACTGTTGCTACCGTATCCTGAGGAAAACAAAAAAAGTTATGGAAAACTATAGTTTCATAGATTAGGGCTGGACAAATGAATGTCCAAAAGGGAATGTTAATGATCTAGGGAATAGGTACTTCAATTACCAACAACAGAAAAGGCTCAAGATAAAGTAGAGCACCACCTGTAATATTTGACATTCATTAGCTCACTGAGATTTTGTCTAGCTGGCAATAGCTATCTAGACTATTGATTTTCATATATAATGTGTGTATACAGAGTATAAAAAACAAAGTATAATAAAAATGAGCAGTACAGTTACCTGGGTATTTTCTTTCAGTGCTTGATCTTCTTGCCAAGAAGCCACAGTTCCAGGAATAGAGAAGAGCACATCTGAATATGAACATTTCAGTTCCGTTATATAGGTGACTTTAATGATGACAGTTGCCTTGGCGGGCAGATTCCCAACACTCACTGTAAAGACATCCTATAAGAGAAATATCTGTATAAATACTATTTATTATACTGTATAAAATACTAGCATAAACAGTATCAAGACCTTCCCTCAACAGTGATGCAGAAGATAATATGTACAGTGTTTGCAAAAAATAAATAAATAAATAAGATGATAGAAATGTAAAATACAACATTATTAAATAAATTGTTCACACTCTGGGGCTTGTGAAATGCTGTAGTGCAGCAATGATCAGAAGTTCTAGTATTACATAGTAGTAGTTCACACAAGCATAATAAATGCAGTTTCTTCATTACCGTACATCATTTGTGAATTTATACTGTATGTGAACCCTACCAATGATCTTGCTCCCCTTTCAGCTCTAAAACTGAAAGCGTTTTGTTATATTGGTTGAATAAGTGCATAATAATACCTGTTGATCCTGCCAAAAATACACTGCTGTCTTGTGTCCTGTGCACTCTGCATTGTTATCTCAAATATTGGAATCGGCCCTTTTCACCTCACTTCTGTGAACTACAGAACTCATACCCCATGCTATGAAGAGTGGTAGGTGTTCTATAGTCTTAACAAACTTTCTGTCCTATAGTGACATTACTACTCCATTGATACAATACAGTTGATGGTTGTTGTCACCCTATGACAGGAAGTATGTTACTAGCAGGATCACTAATGCCGCGTACACACGATCAAACAAGCGGGTGGAAAAGTCCGGCAAACTCAAGTCCGCCAAACAATCCCCCCGTGTGTAGCCTCCGGCATACTTTTTTGACCCGAAAGTACGGCGGACTTAGAATGCCGTGTTACACTCCAATCTTCCCGCCGGACTCGCATTTCGGCGGACAATCCGGCCGTGTGTGTGCCAGTCCGCCGTACTTTTGAAATGAGCGGACTTTTCCCGCCCGGAGAAAAGTCCGCTCATTTCGAGCAGGTCTCCAGGTAGGCGGGGCTTGCGAAGGAGACGTCGCTGGCCCCGCCGCCTGGTATGGACTTAAAGGGGAACCCCAACGCCGAAAAAAATCGGCGTGGGGGTCCCCCCGAAGTCCACAACAGACCCTTGTCCGAGCACGCTACCCGGCCGGCCAGGAAAGGAGGGGCGAGCGAGCGCCCCCCCCCCCCTCCTGAGCCGTACCAGGCCACGTGCCCTCAACATGGGGGGTGCCTTGGGGAAGGGGGAAGAAGGAGAAGAAGGAGAAGAAGGAGAAGAAGGAGAAGGAGAAGGAGAAGAAGGAGAAGAAGGAGAAGGAGAAGAAGGAGAAGAAGAAGGAGAAGAAGAAGAAGGAGGAGGAGAAGAAGAAGGAGGAGAAGGAGAAGAAGGAGAAGAAGAAGGAGGAGAAGAAGAAGGAGGAGAAGAAGAAGGAGGAGAAGAAGAAGGAGGAGAAGAAGAAGAAGGAGAAGAAGGAGAAGGAGAAGGAGAAGGAGAAGAAGAAGAAGGAGAAGGAGAAGGAGAAGGAGAAGGAGAAGAAGAAGAAGAAGGAGAAGGAGAAGGAGAAGGAGAAGAAGAAGAAGAAGGAGAAGAAGGAAGAAGAAGAAGGAAGAAGAAGAAGGAAGAAGAAGAAGAAGAAGAACAACAACAACGGAAGGCGGCGGCGGCGACAGAAGCTATAAAAGAGCTATAAGAAGGCGGGGTGGCCCGGCAGAAGAACCGAAGAGGGGGACAAGACCCCCGAAGTCGGAAGAAGAGGCCGGCGGCGACGAAGAAGAATGCCAGGCTCCTCCTCTAGTAAAAGAGCTACAAGAAGATAGCTGAGGAGTCCGGCGAGAAGACCCCCGAAGACGGAAGACCCCCGGAGCTGTGCAACAAAATTATTTTATCTTGCGTGTTGTGTTTTTTTTGCACTTTATTTTACAGGTGAATGGGTAGGGGTACATTGTACCCCATACTCATTCACATAGGGTGGGGGGCCGGTATCCGGGGGCCCCCTTATTAAAGGGGGCTTCCGGATTCCGATAAGCCCCCCGCCCGCAGACCCCGACAACCAACGGCCAGGGTTGTCGGGAAGAGGCCATTGTCCTCATCAACATGGGGACAAGGTGCTTTGGGGTGGGGGGGGGCGCGCGGCCCCCCCTTCCCCAAGGCACGCCCCATGTTGAGGGCACGCGGCCTGGTACGTCTCAGGGGGGGGGGGCGCTTACTCGCCCCTCCTTTCCTGGCCGGCTGGGTAACGTGCTCGGACAAGGGTCTGTTGTGGACTTTGGGGGGACCCCCACGCCAATTTTTTTTGGTGTTGGGGTTCCCCTTTAAGTCCATACCAGGCGGCGGGGCCAGCGACGTCTCCTTCGCGGGCCCCGCCTACCTGGAGACACGCTCGAAATGAGCGGACTTTCCTCCGCGTGTGTGGGCGAGTCCGTTCATTTCAAAAGTAGGGCAGATAGTACGGCGGACTTAGTACGCCGTATTAGTCTGCTGAAAAAGTGCAGTGTGTGGGCAAGTAGCCTGTTCGGAAAGTCCGACGGACAGTCTGGCGGGAAGTCCGCCAGACTAAGTACGTCGGACAGACGGCTACGTGTGTACGCGGCTTAAGTAAAATTAAAGGAAAGAAGGTTTGAAAAAAAAAGAAAAGAAAAACAATTGTAGCCACCACATCTGAGAACTTGTAAACTGCAGGAGATTACATTTTTATTTTAACTAATACATGTTTTCACATTTATTAGAGCTTTTATTGCAGGGAATTGCTGGATTACTTTTATTTTTTGCCATATTCTGAATATCACTGACAATAATCGTGGGGCTTTTCCTTTAGTCCATTAACATGGGGCATATACAACTATGATGAAGAAAAATTATGGTCAAAGACCTCCACTTGTTCTTGCTTCGGGTTCCCGATGCGCAGTGATGCAAATAACGTTGGGCGGGGCCACAAACATGTGTTGTCCTGCCAATTCCGGTTGTTGGTTAGGTCATCTACTGTCTGATTGCCTTGTATCTGCCTGATCAGTCTGAATACCTTTTATGGTTTTAATAACAAAGCTGTACTAGCGGTATTGACGCTATGCAAGTCCTTTACTCTGTATGATGGTGATGGCTGAGTTTACTTTGGAGATGTGATGATTACTAAGTGATGCTTTTATAGTGGGACCCTGCTGACCATACTTACCTGATTTGGAGACTCCAGATGAGGATTTGAGGCTCCCTAAGTGCTGTTGATCTCAGCATCCCATCCATCACATCCGTCTGGTAAGAGGCTTTATGGTGGTGGTGGGCATGCATATAAGATGCACTTCCTAGTCTCTTCACAGGTTTATTTCTCGTGGAATCTCTGAGAGAAGATCAACCTCAATTTATTCACAAAGACATTTTATCACAGTTGTTCTTTTACAATATGGGCTGACCACTTTTTAACCTATGACATTTAGGAACGTGTAATGGTTGTTTTGTTTGATGTATATACACATAACACTGATAAAGTCATAAGCAGAGCACTATTTTCTCTGTATGTATATTGCTATATCACATTTGATATTCAGGTAATTAAGTTGCAGCTCATTTGTTTCCTTTTTTACACTTCAGCGCAGGAACATTTTCTTGTTTTTATAACTCTTACCTAAAGAGATGTGATTATAAAGAGCATGTGATGTGTACACAGTGGGGGAGGGGAATTTACTAAAATGGAGAGTGCAGCACTGCACAGAAACAAATTAGCTTCCAAGTATTATTTGCAAAGTAATTGACCAAGCTAAAGTTAGGCACCATGCACGAGACGCTGTTAACCACTTAAGGACCACCGCAGGTAAATATACGTCGGCACAATGGCACCGACAGGCACAAGCACGTACCGGTACGTGCTTGCCTTCCAGCGGGTGGGGGGTCCTATCGGACCCCCTCCTGCTGGCTGAGGAAGTCCGTTTCTCTTCAGGAGCGATCCAGGATGAGGGGATGGCTGTTGGTTTCTGGCCATCCCCTCTCAATCGCTCCTGGAGAATGAGAAGCTTCCCCTGCCTGTGTAGTGTAAACACAGACAGGGAGGAAGTGATGTCATTCTCCTCGGGGCAGTCTTTTTGACCGGACTGCGAGCATAGCAGCGATAGTAAGTGCACCAACACTACACTGACATGTAGGTACACATAGGCACACAAATCACCCCCCGATCCCCCCCCTCCCAGTCACAGTGTCACTGATTGCAGTGATCATTTATTTACTGATTACTGCATTTAGTGTCAGTTGTGACAGTAAAAAGTGTCAGGGCAGTTAGTGTTAGGTCCAGGGTAGCCCCCTACCCCCCCTAATAAAGGTTTAACCCCCTGATTGCCCCGAGAGTTAACCCTTTCACCCCCTTTTGCCAGTGTCACTAAGCGATCGTTTTTCTGATCGCTGCATTAGTGTCACTGGTGCCGCTAGGTAGCTAGTTATTTTTTTAGGTTCCCCGTCAGGTTTTTATATAGCGTCCGTGACCCCCATATACTACCTAATAAAGGTTTTAACCCCCTGATTGCCCCCAGGTAACCCTTTCACCCCCTTTTGCCAGTGTCACTAAGCAATAGTTTTTCTGATCGCTGCATTAGTGTCACTGGTGCCGCTAGGTAGCTAGTTACTTTTTATGTTCACCGCCAGGTTTTTATAGCATTAGGTACCCCCATATACTACCTAATAAAGATTTTAACCCCCTGATTGCCCCTAGAGTTAACCCTTTCACCAGTGATCGCCATATAAGTGTCACTGGTGACGCTGGTTAGCCAGTTAGTTATTTAGGTTCCCCGTCAGGTTTTTATATAACGTCAGGAACCCCCATATACTGCAAGTACTAATATCACTGGAACAAACACACGAAACACAAAATATTAAGCGTGTCCACCACTGATCCCAGCGCCCTCCGAAGTAAGTCAAAATACACACTGACAAGCTGCTATCATATAAAAAGACAAATCACAAAACTATATAGTATATAACACCCGTTCACTTGTTACCTCATATATACCATATTGACAGCGCTGAAACAGAAATATAAACAATAAACTAATAACATATAAAGAGGATAAATATTCTATGATTAGAGAAAGTCACTGAAAAGTGTTCAGAGCATTCCCAAACATATAAGTCTCAATTTTCAATTGAACGTTCACACTTTGGAAGGTCAGGAAAGAAAGTCCATCTCCAAGAAAGAACCACCAGTGCATGAAGAGTCTGACAGCCGGTGACACCCCTTATGGTAATTCACTCACCAGACCCCCAAGGGTTAACAGGCACTTCGTTACGACTGTTAAAGAAATCCCACTGGTATCCCTCTGGAGAATCTTCTTATCACACCGCCAAAAGTTTCTCAACCTCAGGTTCCCTGATATCCCACCGATAAAGGTTCACTTAGTTCTCATTGACAGCACCAGATTCACATATAGGAAACGATAAAACATAGATTCCATAGTGCAAAACTGTTTTATTATTTAAAACTCTCGTGCGCATTAAAACATACGTACACAATTTATACAGCAAAAGTCTCCCTTAAGAATGTCACTGGCAGCATGATCAGAGTAGTCTCACCGCAGTCCTGAGCGTGTTCGATCTAATGTAGGCTCAGCTTCCACGGCGGGTCCCGGGTAACAACACCAATCGTCTGCTCAGTAGTGACGTGTAGCTGCCTGGCAGCTACACATCACTACTGAGCAGACGATTGGTGTTGTTACCCGGGACCCGCCGTGGAAGCTGAGCCTACATTAGATCGAACACGCTCAGGACTGCGGTGAGACTACTCTGATCATGCTGCCAGTGACATTCTTAAGGGAGACTTTTGCTGTATAAATTGTGTACGTATGTTTTAATGCGCACGAGAGTTTTAAATAATAAAACAGTTTTGCACTATGGAATCTATGTTTTATCGTTTCCTATATGTGAATCTGGTGCTGTCAATGAGAACTAAGTGAACCTTTATCGGTGGGATATCAGGGAACCTGAGGTTGAGAAACTTTTGGCGGTGTGATAAGAAGATTCTCCAGAGGGATACCAGTGGGATTTCTTTAACAGTCGTAATGAAGTGCCTGTTAACCCTTGGGGGTCTGGTGAGTGAATTACCATAAGGGGTGTCACCGGCTGTCAGACTCTTCATGCACTGGTGGTTCTTTCTTGGAGATGGACTTTCTTTCCTGATCTTCCAAAGTGTGAACGTTCAATTGAAAATTGAGACTTATATGTTTGGGAATGCTCTGAACACTTTTCAGTGACTTTCTCTAATCATAGAATAATTATCCTCTTTATATGTTATTAGTTTATTGTTTATATTTCTGTTTCAGCGCTGTCAATATGGTATATATGAGGTAACAAGTGAACGGGTGTTATATACTATATAGTTTTGTGAACCCCCATATACTACCTAATAAATATTTTAACCCCCCGATTGCCCGTAGTTAACCCTTTCACCAGTGATCACCGTATAAGTGTTACAGGTGACTCTGGTTAGTTAGTTTGCTTTTTATAGCATCAGGGCACCCACCATTTATTACCCAATAAAGGTTTAACCCCCTGATCACCCGGCGGGTGATATCAATTAGGTTTTAGGGTCAGGGTCTGCGCCGCCCAGGCAGCGCTAGGTTAGTGCCAGTGCACCCACGTGCAAAGCATACACCTCCCGTAGTGGTATAATATCTGAACAGATCAATATCTGCTCTGATCAGATCTATACTAGTGTCTCCAGCAGTTTAGGGTTCCAAAAAAACGGATTGTTAGCGGGATCAGCCCAGATACCTGCTAGCACCTGCGTTTTGCCCCTCTGCTCAGCCCACCCAAGTGCAGTATCGATCGATCACTGTCACTTACAAAACACTAAACACATAACTGCAGCGTTCGCAGAGTCAGGCCTGATCCCTGCGATCGCTAACAGTTTTTTTTGGTAGCATTTTATATTTAAATCCTGAAGGCGGTGCTTGGATTTCGGGGTCCTGTACGTGGCTAGGCTCCCAAAAAGTTCCCCACATGTGGTATCCCCATACTCAGGAGAAGCAGCAGAATTTATTTTGGGGTGTAATTTCACTTATGCCCATAGCATGTGTGAGCAATATATCATTTAGTGACAACTTTGTGCAAAAAAAATAAAAGTATGTAATATTCCCGCAACTTGTGGCAAAATATAAAATATTTCATGGACTCAACATGCCTCTCAGTAAATAGCCTGGGGTGTCTACTTTCCAAAAGGGGGTAATTTGGGGGTGGGGGGGTTGTGCTATTTTGGCATTTTATGGCCTTCGAAACTGTGATGGGTAGTGAGGAGTGAAATCAAAAATTTGCACCCTTAGAAATCCTGAAGGCAGTGATTGGTTTTCAGGGTCCTGTACATGGCTAGGCTCCCAAAAATTCCCACATATGTGGTATCCCCGTACTCAAGAGAAGCAGCAGAATTTATTTTGGGGTATAATTTCACTTATGCCCATAGCATGTGTGAGCAATATATCATTTAGTGACAACTTTGTGCAAAAAAAAAAAAAAGTATGTAATATTCCCGCAACTTGTGGCAACATATAAAATATTTCATGGACTCAACATGCCTCTCAGTAAATAGCCTGGGGTGTCTACTTTCCAAAATGGGGTCATTTGGGGGGGGGGGGTTGTGCTATTTTGGCATTTTATGGCCTTCGAAACTGTGATAGGTAGTGAGGAGTGAAATCAAAAATGTGCATGCAGTGATTGGTTTTCAGGGTCCCGTACGTGGCTAGGCTCCCAAAAAGTCCCACATATGTGGTATCCCCGTACTCAGGAGAAGCAGCAGAATATATTTTGGGGTACAATTCCACATATAACTATGGCATGTGTGAGCAATATATCATTTCGTGACAACCTTTTGTAGACTTTTTTGTGTGTCATTATTCAATCACTTGGGAGAAAAAAAAAAATATTCATTGGGTTCAACATGCCCCTCAGCAATTTCCTTGGGGTGTCTACTTTCCAAAATGTGGTCATTTGTGGGGGTTTTGTGCTATTTTGGCATTTTATGGCCTTCGAAACTGTGATAGGTAGTGAGGAGTGAAATCAAAAATTTGCCCCCTTAGAAATCCTGAAGGCAGTGATTGGTTTTCGGGGCCCCGTACGTGGGTAGACTCCCAAAAAGTCCCACAAATGTGGTATCCCCGTACTCAGGAGAAGCAGCAGAATATATTATGGGGTGCAATTCCACATATAACTATGGCATGTGTGAGCAATATATCATTTAGTGACAACTTTTTGTAAACTTTTTTTTTGTGTGTTATTATTCAATCATTTGGGACAAAAAAATAAAAAAATATTCAATGGGCTCAACATGCCACTCAGCAATTTTCTTGGGGTGTCTACTTTCCAAAATGGGGTCATTGGGGGGGGGTTGTACTGCCCTGCCATTTTAGCACCTCAAGAAATGAGATAGGCAGTCATAAATTAAAAGCTGTGTAAATTCCAGAAAATGTACTCCAGTTTGTAGACGCTATAACTTTTGCGCAAACCAATAAATATACGCTTATTGACATTTTTTGTACTAAAGACATGTGGCTGAATACATTTTTGCCTAAATGTATGACTAAAATTTAGTTTATTCGATTTTTCTTATAACAAAAAGTAGAAAATATATTATTTTTTTCAAAATTTTCAATCTTTTTCTTTTTATATCGTAAAAAATTAAAATCGCAGAGGCAATCAAATACCATCAAAAGAAAGCTCTATTTGTGGGAAGAAAAGGACGCAAATTTCGTTTGGGTACAACATCGCATGACCGCGCAATTACCAGTTAAAGAAGTGCAGTGCGGAATTGTAAAAAGACCTCTGGTCCTTAGGCTGACAATTGGTCCGGGGCTTAAGTGGTTAAACGCGTGCTCAGAGGCAGTTGGACACTTTTTTCAACTGTCCCTGAACTCATTCAATGTTATCCTATGTGTCCATGTACACAGTCTCGTTTTTATGCAGTTGCGTTTAACCTCATTTTTCCAGAAGCAAAAAAATGGGTTCAGATGCAAACGTTTTCCACGTTTCAGACGCCAAGCGCAGAAAAATGCCGGTGCCGTGTTTCAGTTTATAAGCGTTTTTAAAGGTGACCTATTTTTTTTACATTAAAAATCTCAAAAATGATGGCAAATGATGAAAAACCATTAAAAAAATATTTTAAACAATTGCAATTGGACAATCCACAACTTGTGGCAAGTGACATGGCAGGTGGCAAGTGACGTGGCAAGTGGACAATCCACAACTTGTGGCAAGTGACATGGCAGGTGAAGTGGAAAGTGACGTGGCAAATGTACAATCCACAACTTGTGGCAGATGCGTGGCAAGTGGCCTGGCATGTGACGCGGCAAGTGACGTGGCAAGTGGACAATCCACAACTTGTGGCAAGTGACGAGGCAGGTGACGTGGCAAGTGGACAATCCACAACTTGTGGCAGGTGATGTGGCAAGTGACGTGGCAGGCGAAGTGGAAAGTGATGTGGCAAATGGACAATACACAACTTGTGGCAAATGCGTGGCAAGTGGCCTGGCATGTGACGCAGCAAGTGACGTGGCAAGTGTACAATCCACAACTTGTGGCAGGTTACGTGGCAAGTGGACAATCCACAACTTGTGGCAGGTTACGTGGCAAGTGACGTGGCAAGTGGACAATCCACAACTTGTGGTAGGTGACGTGGCAGGTGACGTGGCAAGTGGACAATGCACAACTTGTAGCAGGTGACGTGGCAAGTGACCTGGCAGGTGACATGGCAAGTGGACAATCCACAACTTGTGGCAGGTGACATGACAGGTGACGTGGCAAGTGATGTGGCAAGTTGATAATCCACAATTTGTGGCAGGTGACATGGCAAGTGACGTGGCAAGTGGACAATCCACAGCTTGTGGCAAGTGGACAATCTACAACTTGTGGCAAGTGACGTGGCAGGTGACGTGGCAAGTGGAAAATCCACAACTTGTGGCAAGTGATGTGGCAAGTGGACAATCCACAACTTGTGGCAGGTGACGTGGCAAGGGACCTGGCAGGTGATGTGGCAAGTGGACAATCCACAACTTGTGGCAGGTGACGTGGCAGGTGAAGTGGCAAGTAACATGACAAGTGGAAAATCCACAACTTGTGGCAGGTGACGTGGCAAGTGGACAATCCCCAACTTGTGGCAAGTGGACAATCCCCAACTTGTGGCAAGTGACGTGGCAAGTGGACAATCCCCAACTTGTGGCAGGTGACGTGGCAAGTGACACGCTAAATACAAGTACACTGTTGCTCTCACAGCTTCTGCTACTCTCTTTGGTCTCACAAAATGGCTGAAATAGTTAATACTGTTTTTGTGAACTTGGGGAGGGTCTATGATGTTATCTTAACTAAACGCTTCTAGACACAAACGCGGTAAAACTGGCGTTTCTAAACGCCGGTTTCAGCTTTTAAAAACATGTGTTCAGCAGAGTTTGCACCGGCGTCTCATGTGCATGGGGCCTTAGGAGCTGATTGGCTGCCATGCATAGCTGCATCAGATTCTGAGTGCTCCAGTATTAGTAAATATCCCAAAGTGTTTTCATGATCTTACTCATACAACCAACTTGAAATCACCTTATATACATATTTTAATACTGGAAACTGTGCATAAAACTCACAGGTGCATCTTGGTCCATGAGATAAGCGCCATGACCCTGGCTGATAGCTGTTCTGTACTCCCGATGTGCCTGCTGCTTTTCTTTCACCTATGTAGAAAATAGTTTTTATAGACTAATACAAAATCACTTTATTAAAATATTTATCCTAAACAATCAATTTGGTTTACCATGCCAACAATATGTTTTCCATTGATAAATGCTTCAAACCCACAAACAGCTGCAGTTTCGTCCAGCGGAAAAACATATTTAGCTTCAATTGGAAAGAGGGAATTATTCTTGTAGGTCTGGAAAATGATAACCTATTGAATACAGAAGACACAAAGTAAGTGAAGGAAAAATGGCGACCGTTTTTTGTGAACAAAAGTGTGTAAAAGTCACAGATACCTGAGCGGCAAGGTCCTTTAATCGAGCTTTGACATGAATGCTCGCTAGCGGAATCTGCTGCCCATCCTTGCTCTGAAGACCACCTTTTGGGACCTTGGCTTCAGGAAGATCCTCTACTGGATCATCTGTTAAAAATACAAGTGCACATTCTTTCTAATTTACTAAATTGTGAAACTAGCAGTTAAGGGTTTGAAGTGGACATTTCACCTTGTTCTACACTTTAGTAAATCCGATCCAGTAAAATTGGTAAGTAATTCATCACTTTCAATTATGCCTTGTAATTTTGCAACTCTCGTGTACGATAAGGGACTGGTTTAACAGCAAACACCTCCCATCTTCTGCCTGTGTATAGCTGAACAGTCTGTCCAGTCTAATGCATGCCTACAATGAATACGAAGGGCCATCTACTGTATATCAGTTTATATTTTCACAAACTATGCTTTCTGAAAGTGCCTATCCCAGCACACTTCTGTGCTTTCAACTGTATTATGAAAATAACAATTTTGACAGAGTATATCATTACCAAACCAAGATGGAAACAGAAATCTAGGACAAAAATGTTGTGCCCTAAAGAAGATGTTGTAAAAGAGCTTTAGAAGCCATATTAAATATAATCAAGTCAGAGATAAGTAGAATAAAATTAAAAAAAAAAATTGTTGCACAGAATTGTAACAAAAACCTCCAACCAAGACCACTGTGAGGAGCAAGGCTATGTAAGGTAAAGAGCAGGAATACATTGGGTTATAAGTATTGTGATTGCCTATATGTACCCTGCAATTTGTTAGCTATTGAGATGGATTTCCAATACTGATTCCTGTAGGTACATAGTCTTTGCAGATTAACCAGTAGGCGCAGTAGGTCTGGACCTGGCTGCATAATGCGCTGGCACCATATAAGTATAGGAAACAAGATTTTAAAGAATCTCTGAAGACAAACTTTCTTATTTGAATAAATTGGGGAATGTAAAACTCCCCTCAGGTGTTTTTTTTTTAATATCTGTGTGACATTGCAGAGAATATTCTTTACTTTCTGTTCTGTTGACACAAGAGGAAGTGAGAGAAAATTTCTCCAAAGTGAGGGAAATGCTCTCAGACAGTTGTCACTTGAAAAGTGATCACTTCAGAAGACCTCTACTCTATTCCTGCTCATGTTATGACTCAAAATTTTGGATTTTCCTGCTCCCAGTCACAATGATCACCAAGACAAATGGAGAGGGTTCATTTCTTGAACAGGGACACAGACACTAATAAAAACCTCACAGCGATTCTAACCTGTCAGCACTCTACCCAGAACTGAAATTTGTCTTTTGATATACTTTAAAATCAATGATCTAGGACTTCATGGAATAAAGTGTTGAGATCAGTTATGGCTGCCCTTTAATGACCACACTAGATCAAATAAAAGATGAGATCATCACGTAACAATTCCTTCCACTTAAAAGAGAAGTATGGGAATATTTTTGTTCCCATAATCATACTTACCTAGGTGGATGTAGGACCTATACAGACCTATGCTGCATGTGTCCCCCGGCATCTCTGCACTGGGAACTGAGCCATCGAACATCGCTTATGACTCGGTTCTCTCAGCTCCACAAGCAGAGAGCTGCTGCCTGTCAATTAGCAGCTCTCCTGCTCTGCTCCTCCATGCTCACTGGAGCGTTGAGCTGTGGAGGGGCGACTTGCTGAGAGCCTGAGACAGCCATCAGTCTACGCATCATGGGGATACAGACTCCCATAGTCGGGATGACACAGTGACTGGAATGATTTGTCAGAGATCAGCAGAGAGCGGACTTCAGACCACTCTCTGCTGAAAACAGGCTTCACAGCTGGCTCACAGCCGGCTGCCCGCTACATTTTGTGAATAATTCCACAGTCTTCTGGGAACTAAGACGTGTTCCAGAAGGAGGAGGGGGAGAAGGGAAACTTCTGCTTGGATTACCTAGGTGACCCGAGCACAAGTAGAAGATACACGTCCAAACTGGGTATCCACTCTCCTCCAAAACTACATGTCACGTTAGGCAGAGGGGTGGGGGTGATAGGAGGTCTTAAAGTGGAACTTCCCCTTTTGGGTGGAGCTCTGCTTTAATAAGACAGGTTTGGCGCTATATTCTGTAATCCGCGTCATAATATACAGCACAATGTTGTGATGTAAGATAGATAAGATAAGTAGATCAGACATACAGATAGATAAGCCCTGTCAACATTTTTTTTGCCACCACAGCCATTATAAATAATGTCCCCATTGGAAGATTTCTCCTCTATACCTATTCTGGGGATAACTCAAACTTTGGGATTTGCTTTAAAGCACAACTCCAACTCCTGGATCGGCAAAAAATCCCCCATTAGTACACCCCCCTACACAAAACACTAAACAGTTATTACATTTGTGAAATTCCTTACCATTGAAGAGAAAAGTCTAATTGAATTTTCAGGAAGTCATCTACCTAATTCAAAAAAATGCTGCATGTATTCTGCCAAGGAGGAGCTATTAGCACAGGGATTACATCATATCCTCTTCTCTCTCTCTACACTGTAATCAAACTACATTTCCCATCATGCTTTGTGAATGTGGGAGGGTACACTAGGCCTGTACAGCAGGATAGGTAGGTTACAGCCTTATAAATGCAAAGCATGTCTGTGCTTTCCCCTTCCAGCCAAAATAACAGATAAACATATTGCCCTTACTTGCTTTAGGTAATCATTACTGACCTGTAGACATCCCACAATTCTAAATGATATGCACTGTGTTCTGCTGTAATTCAATATTAGAAATATTCCTCCTGCTGCAGCTTCGAGATCTTTCTAACAGTAATCAGTGCTAGTATGGTGTATGAGAACATCCCTAGCCGCACCACATAAAGATCTGGGCCATGCTACTTTACATCAGCATGTGACACAAGTAAATGTCGGCATGAGAAAAAAATAAGAAAAAAAGTGCAACGCTAATTTACTAATCAATAACACAATAATGATGGAACCTTCTAATGTATGGAAATCTCAATAAACTTCAATATTACCACAATACCGGTCTCTGATATATAACGGCACATATAGTACACACCAGACTGAAAATAAGACATAAAAAATTACTGCAAACTTTTCAGGGATGGTGGAAACCCCTCCTACAGATATTTGGCAGTAGACAGTGTCAGTAAAGCAGTGGACGGTGTAACTGCTCATCATTGCAGCCTCATCAGTGTCCATAAGTGTGGTCTCATCAGAGCCCAAATGTGCAGTCTCATCAGAGCCCAAATGTGCAGTCTCATCAGAGCCCAAATGTGTATACTTATCCATCATACCATACCATCAGGGAGGTGTGTGTTTTCCCCCCAAATTTATTCTGCAGCATTACAATGACCCTAACTAAACATGCAGGCAATGTAATTAAAAACTATCTTTAGTGTAAAGAAGAACAAGGAGTCCTGGAAGTGATGGTTTGCCTCTCACAGAGCCCTGATTTCCACAATCATGGAATCTGCATGTGGTTTCATGAGGAGATCTGAAGCAGCCTACATCAACAGAAGATCTGTGGTTAGTTCTCCAAGATGTTTGGAACAACTTACCCGCTGAGTGCTTCAAAAACTGTGTGCAAGTGTACCTAGAATTGAGGAATTGATGCTGTTTGGGAAGGCAAAGGGTGGTCACACCAAATATTGATTCGATTTGGATATCTCTTCCATTCATTTACTTTCTATTTTGTTAATTGATAAAACAAAATTATTAATACCCTATTTCTGAAAGCATTCTTTTTTTTTCTTTTTTTATTCCTGCAACCCATATACCTCGCTATTATTCTTCGTAGACTTAAAGGTTTTCCATCTTTCCCATTTTCTCTGAGGTTCTCTGTTCCCTTCTTCCTCCCTGTCAAAATATTCCATCCTAAACGTGTCGTCTATTTTCTCAAACCATTCTTTTATCATAGGACCTTCCACCTCTCTCCATGTTTTCGGGATCATGCTCTTAGCTATATTTAATAGTTGGGGTATTAGAGACTTTTTATATTTTTTTAAGGGTAAGTCTGTCCCGTGGAACAGGTACATCCATGGATTTTTGGAGACTTGTACGTTGGTTATCTCTTTTACATATTTTAATATTTCCTCACAGTATTTTTTGATCTTTGGGCAATTCTACCATACGTGGGCCATAGATCCTATCTGCCCACATCTCCTCCAACAATCCCCAGATTGCCCCTTTTGATATTTTGTTAAGATGTCTGGTGTTCTGTACTATCTCAAAACACTTATAATTTGTTTCCGTCATCCCTATATTAACTGAAGAGCTGTGTGCCATTTTCAATATTTTCCCTATCTCTTGTTCCCCTCCCCCGTGGACCTATTTCCCTCTCCCATTTTTTTATGTATGAGGGTACCTCCAGCTCATCCTCCCGCACTAAGATGTTATATATCTGAGAGGTCCCTATCCATGCTGTTCTTCTATCACATATACGCTCCAGGGTTGTAAGTTCTTCTCCCCCTCTCAGTGGGCGAGGTAAGGCTGAAACCAGATGTCTGAGCTGGAGATATCTCCACTCATTTAATTCAAACATTTCATTCTCTCTCTCTAACTTTTCTTGTGCAATTATTTTCCCTCCGTGTACTATGTGTCTAAGTTGAGCATTCTCCTCTTTTATCCAATTCCCTCCCCATTTCCTTTTACCTGGTAAGAAGAGATCATTCTCTTTTAAATATATCAGTGGCGAGTTATACTTCCATTTATTGTTTTTGTGCATTTCGTCCCAAATCCTAATCGCATTAATAGTGACTGAGTGTACTTCGTCCTAGTACTCAATAATGTGGTGGTAACCAAATACTTTTCCCCAAATTTGTTTCTGCCATACAATGTTCTATTCCTGCCCACCTTTGTTTACTACTCTGCCTCGTCCATTCTACAACTCTAGTTATCACAGCTTCGTAATATTTTTTAAAATCTGGCACACTTGCTCCTCCCTGATCCTTTGCAGCACCTTTAGGGATATCCTGGGTTTCTTATTTTTCCAAATACATTTTGAAATTAAAGTTCTAATAATTCTATAATACACCAGGGGAATATAAATTGGGAGAATCTGGAATTTGTACAGTATTCTAGGTAAGATTGTCATTTTTAAAGGTGTTTATTCTACCAAACCAGGACAGAGGTTTCATCGTTATTCTCCTCATTTCTTCTTTAAGCTCGTTTAATAGTGGGATATAGTTTGCCTGGTATATCTCTTCAAGAGATGATGTTAACTTAATTCCTAGATATTTTACTCCTGTACTCTTCCATGAGAAAGGGAATTCCGCTCGAAGACTCCGCTCTTCCTTTGAGGGTATATTAATATTCAATATTTCTGACTTTCCTATGTTAATCTTAAAGTTAGATAGCTCTCCATACTCTTTTAAAACCTTCAATAGATTAGGCATAGAGGTTCGGGGTTCCGACACATAAAATAACACATCATCTGCAAATGCAGCTAGTTTGTGTATCTCCTCTCCTACTCTAACCCCTCCTATATCATAGTTATTCCTTACTATCATCAATAAAGGTTCTAGTGTCAAGACGAATAGGAGAGGAGACAGCAGGCACTCCTGCCTTGTTCCACTGAACATTTCAAAAGGGGGGGGACAGTACTCCTTTAACCCTTATCGCCGCAGTTGGATTTCTATAAAGTACCTCAATCCACTCCAGTACCCTAGGACCAAAACCTATTGTCTCCCGAGTACCCATCATGAATCGCCAGTCTACTCGATCGAACGCTTTTTCTGCATCAATCGAAAGGGGCAGACTGGGGATTCCACTCTCATCTTCTGAAGGAGGAGCAGTGTTCTTACCCCATTGTCCTTACATTCTCTCCCCTCTACGAAGCCTGACTGATCCAAGTGTACCAAGCCTGGCATTAACGTCTTCATCCTAGTTGCCACTACCTTAGAGAACAGTTTCGTATCTATATTCATTAACGATATCGGTCTGTAGTTAGAGCAGACTGTATTTTCTTTACCTTCTTTCAATACAGTTGTAATTGTCGCTCTGAAGGCTTCTTTACTTAACCCATATCCCTTTCCTAGTCCATTAAAGTATGCGCAAAGTTTCGGGGCTAGGATCTCAAAAAAAATTTGAAAATGGTCTATTATGAAGCCATCTGGTCCTGGGCTTTTTCCTCCTACTGATCCCATTACCGCCTGAATTATCTCTTTTTTCCTTAATATTCTGGCTAGACATTTACCGTTTTTTATTCCCCCAATGATATCTTTCTTTTGCTATTTTATTATAGATTTTCCTCGTTTTCCAATTCTATTAATTCCCTCAAATCTTCTCTTTTAGTGATTAGTTTATGTTGCAGCTCGCCGTCTAGTCCTCTATTACCCCTTTTCTCTTTTTTATGGGATTGTTCCAATCTGAAGATATCTTCAATTAATTATTTTCTTTTATTGAGTCTATCTTTCTTTCTTTTAGGCTTTATGAGTCTCCCAGACTATATTCTCCGCCACCTCTCCTGTATCATTTATTCCTCCCCCTTTCCATCTAATAGTTCTTCATTAAGCTTCCAAGAGAATGGTTGCTTCTGTACCCCAGGGATTTTAATTTTCATTAGCATCGGGGCATGATCGGATAAAGATCTTATTTCTATGTTTGTAGATATCACCCAATCCAACAATCTATGTTCCACCAACCAGTAATCTATTCTAGTGTACGTCCCGTGTACAGGGGAATAAAATATATAATCCTGTACTCTCGGATGTTGAATTCTCCATGTATCTACTAATTGAAGCTGATGCATCTGATGTTTTATTGCTTTCAGCTGCACATTTCTCAGCCCCTGTACATGGGATGTACTATCCTGCTCAGGGTCCATACAAAAGTTCAAATCACCGGATATGATAACAAACCCACTCTTAAACTCCCACATTCTATTTAGTGTTTCCCTCAAAAAAACTGTGGGCCCTCTATTGAGGCTATATATATTAGCCAGGGTATATTCCACTCCCCAAAGCTTACCCTTTAAGAAGAGGTATCTTCACTCTGGTTCACATAATCTATCTTCCAGGGTGAAGCAGACCTCCTTCCCTATACCTATGAAAGCATTCTTAATATACATTTTTTCACACCTGCCTAAAACTCTTGCACAGTAGTTTATATAGGTTATAGAAACTTAAACATTGTGCAGTGTGCGTCTTACCTTCCGTTGGCTCACAAGTTGTCATCTGCTCATTCTCCTCTAGTAAAGTTATTGCAAGTTCACTTCTCAAATTAGGTGTGTCTTTGCTAGTGCAAAACTGAACACCATATCTAAGCTTCACCTGATTTACATTATACACCACAAATTCATCATCCTGAAAAATAAGCAAACATTTATTATCTATGTTAGATTCTATACAAAATGCAAAGCACAACAGAATCACCTTTATTACTATAAGGCAGTCAGGTGCATATACAGTAATAAATATGTTGCTGTGCGTCATTTTTTCATCACAAGTTAAACTACCCTGCTTTGGAAGCACAAAGAAGAATAGAATCACTGCTCTCAAACACAACATGGCGGTTCAGCTCTCCAGCATAAACATAAGCATTATAAACATACTGAACGCTAGATAATAGCAACATTTTTACTCTCACCCATTGCATTTTGAGGATTCAATCCAATCTCGGATAAAATCACACAAAACAAATGACTTTAACCACTACAATACAGGGCACATTCACCCCCTTCCTTCCCAGCCCAATTTTCAGCTTTCATCGCTCTCGCTCTTTTAATGACAATTGCGCGGTCATGCTACACTGTACCCAAATGAAATATTTATAATTTTGTTCGCACAAATAGAGCTTTATTTTGGTGGTATTTATTCATGACTCAGTTTTTTATTTTTTGCGATATAAGCACAAAAAAGCGGAAATTTGGAAAAAAAACAATATTTTCTTTTTTCTATTTTAAAAGAAATCCAATAAAATCACATTTTGTCATAAATTTAAGCCAAAATGTATTCTGCTACATGTTTTTGGTAAAAAAAATTCTGTTACGTGTATAATAATTGGTTTGTGTGATCACGGACATATGTACGCAAATGATCATGTACATATGTGTGCAGGTGATCACGTACATATGTGTGCAGATAATCATTGGAACATGTGATTTTAGTGTGACATATGTGGGGGACATGTGTTTTTTTATTTGGGGACATGTCTTTTTATTATTTGGGGACATGTGTGGTGACATGTGTATTGTGGTGACATGTGTGTTTACACTGTGTGGTGATGTATGTTCACACTAGACTGGTGATCATTTAGTAAAAAGCTGTAAAAACAGCTCATACTCACTGATCACCAGCCGGCTCCATCGATCTGCTCTCCTCTCCTCAGCGATGACTTCTGTGTGAGGAGAGGAGGAGCCGATTGCCTAGCAACCGGCTGTTTGTTTACATCACATGACGGCCGTGATGTGATCAGGAGGGCCAATCACAGAGCCCTCCTGCCGATCCGAGATGCGCCGTGTCCGGGTGACACGAGCACATCGGGATCGCGCCGCTGCGTGGGCACACGCACGGGCGATCCCCCTCCTTCTGAAGGACGTTCCTGAACGTCCTATCAGAAGTAGAGAGCTCCCACCCGGCCGTATATGTACATTGGCTGGGTGGGAAGTGGTTAAACACCAATCACAAACCCTCATAACCATGTCAGGCTAATATAAAACTGGATGCTGAAGTGCGCTATAATTTTTAATTAGCTTAGTGAGTGGTGAAATCTTACCCAACCCTGTGAAAGGAGACTTAAAAAAAAAAAAAAAAAGATTTGTTTTGATTTTATGATCACACACGATTGGATGATTGAGGTCAGTACAGATTTAACTAATTCACTAAGCAAAGTTAAAATTGCCTTGCAAAGTTAACATTTGGGAGACCTGACGAAACAGATTCTCCAACCTCTGGTGCTACTTCTCTATTATTTGATGCCCTGTAGATGGGAGCTGAGAACTTTATAACTTTATTTGGATTGTTACACTGAAAAATCTTTTTATTAGAACTATACTTTGGAGGGAGTAATTTTTCCGTAAACCCATAATTATTGTTTGATGGGAATTGCTATTTCCAAAGTCGAGGCGTCTCCATGGGTGCCAGATTTGCACCCATTAACAAGCAACATCAACATGGATTGTTGGGAGGAGTGCCACGTCTTTGGAGACACTAATGCCTTTAGGTCTAAAATTAAGCTTTTTTTTGGTACACTGACAGTTTTATTTTTGTAGTTGATAGATGCAATGGGGGTTGATTTCCTAAGTCTGGAGAGTGCAAAATCTGGTGCAGTTGTGCACTGAAACTAAACAGCTTCCAGGTTTTTTTTGTCAAAGCTTATTTGAAAAGCTGAAGTTATAAGCTGATTGGCTACCATGGACAGCTACACCAGATTTTGCACTCTCCAATGTTAGTAAATCAACCGTAGTATGTCAGTGGAAAAGATCCTGCACTGAATACTAAAGGAGTACGACTTGAAGTTTACCTTTAAAGAACAGGAAACTTATAATAACTATTTACTAAGATTCAACAGTTAGTGGATCTTGTCTGGATTATAGAATCTTTGTACAAGTGTATCGTAAACCAATTTCTAGGGACCCCCTCCTCTGTGTGCATAGTTGTCATCTGGCTCATTTGAGCAGGCCCATACCCAGGGGTCAATTTATCAGATCCTGGCATGATTGCTCCACCAAGGAGCACTTCTAGTTGGACGCAAAGAAGGTGAGAAAAAAGGTTTATTGAACAGGGCTACAATTTGTCAAATGTGGATTAAGCATATCTATCTGCAAGTAGTATTCCAAAGGAGTTGTTAAAACATGGAACTAAAAGGAATCAAGAATATATAAATTGAGGTACTCGATCCGTAACCTTCATAACTGAATACCGTTTTGAGTGTGTGGGAATTTAACATAATATACATAAGCATTTACATTATGTATATGTTGATACTGAGTTAAAGAAGATATTTTCCTCTGGAGTTTCCCTTGCAGCAAAGCTCCCACAATCTAATAATTTGAGATCACTGAGTTTATTTCATTCCAACAGTAAAAGAAATACTTGGTTGAGCTCTACAGGCATGTTCAGGTGTGGAATCGGCCTGTTGATTGAGCTGTGCTTATCTGAGAGATGCCTATATGATTCAGTCATTTGTAAATGGTTGTTCTGTCCACATTAAATAACTAGTGAACTGTCACACAAGATACATAATGTGTTGTGTGTTACGTGTCATATCAAGTATGTTAGGAGGATAACAACCCGTGGGTGCAGAAAAGAAAATTGCTCAATCTATGGCCGGCCTTCCAGTTGATGTTAATTACCTCCAGTTTCCTTATATAGGAGCTGGAGGTGGGGTGGAGAGTAAAGGTGAAGTTGTCTGTTTAGCATCTAATTGGAGACCACAGTCAGCTACAAGGTGCTTCTCTGCAAGCACAAACACAGGGATGATCAGTAATGAAAACATAAAAACTTACAATAAACTGAGAATTCTTCGACACATTGCTTCGGACCCCATGTAAACTGTGGAAGCCTTCAGGTGGTTCAGTGATGCTGTAATCTCTCTTACCGACATCTTTTGTTGTACCTAAAGCCACATCACAAACCAGTAATAGCCGCTCTCCACTGACTCTAGATGCTTCTGTATATTTTACACTTGTGCTGCATAAAAAAAAAATCAAATATTATACACACTAAAAGCAAACAAATTTCAGTTTAAATTGATTTGAAGAAAATGGGCTTTAGAGGTCTTCCAGCAATTTGGCAAACTGGAAATTCACATGTTTACTCCATGAGCTACTTTGAGGTAAAAATCTACTATTTTGGTTAGTTTAGCTTATTTAATTTGTTCCTTTTTTTGAATATTTGTGTTTTAGATTGTTGGAGTACTGACACTTTTTTTTATTCACTTTTCTTCTCTTTAGTTTTTTTTTTTCCCCGCAGAAAACCTTAAATAAAAAGGGGCATATGATCAGGTCCAGAATAGTTGCAAGGAGCTTTTGTAATTTTCAGGAGTCTTTTAAAAACTACTGCACCCTTTAATTTTTTTTATTTTTTTTTTAAATGCGCCTTCCCATTTAACTCCAATAGATTTCTAGGCGGTTATATCATTTCTGGGAAATAAAAACTCAAATTTTTTCTCAACCCTAGTTCCTGATCAGTCAACACTCCAGATAGAGGTTAGAGGATTCTACAGTGGTAACAGTATATCCAGATTCTTACACCTACTGAAACTTCCTGTAATTTCAACCCCAAATCAGGGCTCCGATATAGGGATACTTACTTTTCCAATATTTACCCCAAGGCCGGATTCACATCTATGCATTTTTAGTGCTTTTTTCATTTTGCAGATTTGCAGACAGTCCAATTACCATGGTTTTCTATGGAACACGTTCTGTAGTGCAAATCTGCAAAATGCAAAAAGCACTAAAAATGCACAGATGTGAATCCAGCCTAAAAGGGACAGAGCGGTAGGCAAAAAATGAATCTGTTAGGCCTGGTTCACACCTATGCATTTTTTAGTGCATTTTCAGTTTTGCAGAAACAGACTACAGTCCATTTACCATGGTTTCCTATGGGTCACGTTCACATCTCTGCATTTTATGAAAAGGGCCAGGGACTTTTTTTTATTGTTTTTGGTTCCATAAACTTCAATGGATTAAAAATGTGTATTTAAAAATGCAAAATTCACCTGGAATATGCAAACTGTAAGGGCTCTTTCACACGGGACGGATCCGTGATTATCCGCCCTGTGGACAACCGCTTGCTCAGCGGGGATCACTCCGTGGATTCCCACTGAGCAGGAAAATGACAGGCCAGTCTCTGCACTGTGCAGGGATGGACCTGTCAGAGCGCTGCTCTCCCCTGGGAGATCAGATGACGATGGACCGCATAGTCCGTCGTCACCCGATCCGATGACGGATGGAAAATTAGGCTTTTCCTTCGTCACACTTTTTCAGACCGGAGTGGGTCAGCTGTTAGCGGACATGTCACTGCTGACATCTGACGCTCCATAGACGTCTATGGAGCATCCGTTAAGGTCTGCCTAAAAAATTGACAGACAGACTGGAACGGATAGGTCATGTAAAAGAGCCCTAACCTGTACAGGTGTAAACCAGGCCTAAAAGCGCAGTAGGACTTTATGGGGAATCACAGCATATACAGTGCTTAAGTTTACTTGAAAATAGTAAATCAGCAAAATCTTGCAGTGGCAGAAAAAAAAATCAGAAAGTGAGAAAACACTTTTTTAATGCATTGCACACCCTAAGTTCTCACTCTGCCTCGCAGTATTAAAGAGACACTGTTATGTTGCCCATGCAAGGCAAAGCAAAGCAAAGGTGTCGTCTTTGCAAAGGCCTACCTTTGACTCTCCTTACCAGTGCTCCCCTACTGCTCCTTCCTCCTCCATTGGGAGCGACAATACCCCACACTTCCAGGCCCTTTCAAGGGAGAGCTAGTAAAGTGCCTATTGGGGTGTTGGAGGGGGCCCTCTGCAGAGACCCTGTCACTTTTCCCTGCATTGGTAAGGTGTCGATGTCGCTTTAAAGCGCTCCTATACCATAAACCACTAAAGCTATGTTTACAGTCCTTCTGGAACACATAAAGCTTAATGGAAGGGTTAAAATACCTTTGACTGGATGAAATGCTGATCTAGATTCCTGTCAAGTGTTACTCGCATAACCCTAAATGTAGTTTTGTTCAGCAGTTTGCAAACTTCAAGTATTCAATTAAAAATTTGACCACTCAGTCATAAATTCATATGATCTATTTAAAAAATAATTAATTGATCTGTGTTATGATTAATTCCCTGACAGATAGTTGCTTTTGATTGATGAAACAAATGACAAATTTCTGACACCGTCGATCATCTTTTGCAATGTTGAAAGTGATCAAGAGCTCATTAATCGATGCAATAAAGGATTAATTAAATAAAATAGATAAGCGCAGCTAAATAAAACTAAATGGTATGATCTAATTAAATGGTCAAATGGATCACTAATTAGTGCAATGGACCAATATGTGCAAACTGATACTGTGCATAAAAACTGTGCAAAAACAACAAATTGTGGAAAGATGCAAATACCCTGTGAGAAATACCAATGTTGTGCCAAACATAATTATCCTGCACAACAAACCACTGATATAATCCTATAAAATAAAATTCAGTTCAAAATACTGTGCAAAAGAGAAAAAAATTATGTTGTGCAAACAAATAATGTGCAAAGAAGCTTGTGCAAAAAAAAGGCCACAGATTGTACAATAATGCAACAACCCTGTGATAATTAAAATGGTGAATACTGTGATAAATGCTGTGCAAAAATCATAATAGTCATAAACAGCAAATTCGTGCTATTTTCCTGTACAATAAAATATAATCTACAATGCCGCATAATAAAACAGTCAACATGTGTTCCTAATTAATCCTGTGATCCTATATAGTTAAACAATGCTGTGCTTCAGCGCACATAACATGTGTATAGGAATGTTCCATAACAGTTCTCTGTGAATATAACTCATACACCAAAAGTGTCAGTTCTACTGTGTGTATCCACATCATACACTGGAGATTATAACAACAGTCCATACAATGTCTGGTAGAGTCAGAAGAAAATGCCGTAATGCTTAAATTAGAATCCTCAATGACATTCTCCAATAAGTGCTCTTTGTGCGTGTTACTTAATTCTCCCCATGCTCCTACCTCTATTCAGAAGAAAATCAGCTTATTTCAATCAATAAGTAAGGTAATCACCACCGATCCCTGAGAGTAGTAGATGATCCTTCACGTCTTACGCCTCGGTTGGTCAGCGCTCAGTTCCCAGTTCATGGCGATGGATGACAGTGATAACCCCCGGGGGGCATAAGACGTGAAGGAACATCTACTACTTCCTCCTCTGAATGCCTTTTGGGGGGGGGGGTTCTCCTCTGCTTGGGATATATCCCAGGATTTCTCCTCCGTTGTCGAGCCATATGGGTCGGAATACCCTCGTTGGATTTTTCTGTGTAGAGGTTCTGCTCTAGCCATAACATTTGTTCCCTACGGCCATTTTTCTTTCTTCCTCATTATTGGCTCCTTCGTTGGATCTGTGATCTTTGGATTCCTTTGCATATTGGAGGGCTATAATAGGCTTATGGTTTATCTGTCGGCATCAATAGAGTTGCACTTTGCTTGCCTGTATTCTGTGACATAACTGGCAAAAATATCCCTGATGAAGATTACTGTTATTTACAATTTTCGAAACGCGTTGGATACTCACTCATGGATGTTTTTCATTTATGTAGTGAAAATCTTTTTCGCCACATCTGTCATTTTTAAATATATATAACTTTTTCTGTTCTAATTAATTTTTAAATATGTTATTAATACATTTAAAATTGTTTTATCTCTAATATTATTTCTTTATATATTTTTTTGATTAATTGCCTCAAAAATCCCACATTTGAGGTATTTTCCTTCAATTATACATTTCAGGGATGATGGCAATTTACAAGTCAATTCCATGAGTCAAACTTCTTTCCAACTATAGGATCACAGGATTAATTAGGAACACAGGTTGACCGTTTTATTACACAGCATTGTAGATTATATTTTATTGCACAGGATAATAGCACAAATTTGCCCTTTAAGATTATTGCGATTTTTTCACAACATTTATCGCAGCATTCACCATATTAATTATCACAGGACTGTTGCATTATTTTACAATCTGTGGCCCTTTTTTGCACAAGCTTCTTTGCACATTATTTGTTGCACAGCATAATTTTAGCAAATTTTTGCTCTTTTGCACAGTATTTTGAACTGCATTTTCTTATAGGATTATAGCAGTGGTTTGTTGTGCAGGATAATTACATTTGGCACAACATTAGTATTTCTCACAGGATATTTGCATCTTTGCACAATTTGTTGTTTTTGCACAGTATCAGTTTGCACATATTGGTCCATTGCACTAATTAGTGATCCATTTGACCATTTAATTAGATCATACCATTTAGTTTTATTTAGTTGCGCTTATCTATTTTATTTAATTATTCATTCACATGAGGACACGGTATACACTACAGATATCTGCAATTACCTAGTTTAGTATATATTTTTACATAGATAGCGCAAGGGACCCTCACTATTTATGATGCAATAAAGGAGCTCTGGTTTGAAATTTTTACTTAATTGAATCAGTTTAATCGCATTGCATGATTAACTGAAAACTCATATTAATATGTGTGTAATCACTAAAAGAATTCCTTCATGAGGTTCTTCAGCATGAGCACCTAGGCTTTCAGTTTCGTGAGTACCACTGGAGGAAGCCTAGCACATCATTTTCTTCAGGACAATTTTAGCTCACTATTACTCATAATATATTCCCAGCAATACACTTAAAAAATTAAATAAGATAATACATTTATGTTCACTTTAAAGTGTAACTAAAGACCATTTTTTTTTAAATTTTGGATAGATTTTCATGTGCTTCCTTTCCCATAACCTACACAGGAACTGTGAGAAAATCCCTCCAAAGTAAGGGAATCTTGAGTTATCACTGGGGTCACCACAACTAGTGTCCACCATTGGGGATTGTTTAGACTTGCTTCAAAATGTGGCATTGGACACACTTTAACTACTTCCCATCCCTGCTATAGCAGAATGATGGCTACAGGGCGGACTTACTTTGCTGGTAGGCAGTCATATGAAGTCCTCCTGTGATTGCGCTGCCCATGTGCCACACTCTGTGATTGGTGAGTCCTTCTGTCTTATCGGCATTCCTTTCTTCATGCCCTCAGCGTGAGGAGATGAGAGCCGATAACCAGCTTCTGTTAAAGGGACATCTACACTGATAATCAGGGCACTGGTTATCAGTGTCCTAAAAATCAATGCAGTCTCAACAGTGCCCACCAGTGCTGCCAATCAGTGCCCATCAGTGCCTCCCTAATGTCACCTCTCAGTGCTGACCATCAGTGCCGCATACCAGTGCCACTTATCCATGCCGTTCATCAGAGGACATCAGTGAAGGAGAAAAACTGCCTGTTTGCAAAAGTTTATAACAAACTACAAAATATTATTTTTTTCGTTTGTTTAGCAAAAACACAGTGGTGATTAAATATCACCAAAAGAGTGCTCTATTTGTGTAAAAATAAATTATACAAATTTCATATGGCTACAGTATTGCATGACCATGCAATTGTCATTCAAAGTGTAACAGTTCTGAAAGCTGAAAATTGGCCTGAGCAGGAAGGGGAGTAAAAGTTCCCAGTAGGCAAGTGGTTAAAGCACTCTGAATGTCAACCAAACCCCCCCTTCACTAAATAAAATGATTAGCTTAGAATCCTGTTCACACATTGTGTTTCCTTTGCTTCACCAGTTTAGGCCAGTATGTATTCTTCTACAATTTTTTGGTAAAAACAATAAAAATTGCAACAAGCATATATTGGATGGGTTTGTGCAAAAGTTATAGAGTCTACAAAATAGGGGATACATTGATGGCATTTTTATTTTTTAACTAGTAATGGTGATGATCAGAGACACTGCGGCGGACAAATCAGACACTTGACACTTTTTTGGGACCAGTGACATTTATACAGCGATCAGTGCTATAAAAATGCACCGATTACTGTATAAATGACATTGGCAGGCAAGGGGTTAACATTAGAGGGTGATCAGGGGGTAAAGCGTGTCCTAGGGAGGGGTTTCTATCTGTGGGTGGAGTGGACTGACTTGGAGTACAGAGAGATTGCTATTCCTAATCACTAGGAACAGATGTTTACCTTGTACGCCCTTGACAGAATGGGGATCTGTTTTGCTTACACTGCAGATCCCCATTCTGCCTCTCTGTGGAGCAATCGCGGGTGGCCACCGGCCACGCGTATTGGCTTCAGCACTGGGCACATGTTCGCTCTATCTATTACATGAAGTGCTGTACTGGTACAGTGATTTTCCCAATAGAGGCTCCCTGCCGCAGTGTAACTGCGGTGGCTGGTCACCAAGTGGTTAAGCTTTTGAGGAGCTTTTATTCAGCTTTAGCTTAGCTTTGTTTTGTAGGTATTGCAGGTATGAGATATCCCAGGATGCACTGGGAAACTAACAAGGCAGCCAGAAAGACGTCATCAACAGTCATTTCCAGTTCATGTGTAAAAATTCTGGAAGTGGTTGGTGCAAACGACCCATCTGCTGTGCAGTGTTGGAGCAGCAGGAAGGTGTGTGGGGTCCAGACTAGAGAGGAGTAACTAGCAGATGGCACATGTGGTGTGCAATATTGGAACACTATAGAAGAAGGTGAGCTGGGACCAGAGAGAGAACTGAGCAGCAGAGGATCAGCAGAGCTGGAGGACTAGAACATACAAAACAAGAAAAAGTCACAAACGGTGAGCAGCGTGGGAGCAATATAGCAGGAGATGAGTCCGGACCAGAGAGAAAGTAAGGATCAGCAAACCAGAGGATCAGCAGAGCTGGTGGTTATTACTGAGTGGGGAATCAGCAGAGCTGGGGGTTATTACTGAGTGGGGGATCAGCAAAGCTGGGGGTTACTACTAAGCAGGGGATCAGCAGAGTTAGGGAAGATATTTATGGAGATTGGAAGATGCAATCTAATGAGTAAAATGGTTATTCACACCTTATCGAGTCGCTGAAATAAATGCCACTGCCAAGGTTTCCAATGTCAGTCCTGTCCAAGCCAAATTCATCAACAATTATTTTGGGCAACAACAATCCACTGTAAAGAAAATAAAAGAGGATTAAACACTAAAAAGGAATACTCACAGTTATAAATGTAGCAGAGAGTCTGGAACTCATTGAGAAAGAACGGAAAGTACAGGAACGTAATAGATCTAGTAACAATTCTAGTGAAGTTTTATGGTAAAAGCCTATGGATTCCTATGGCACATACTTGAGGATTGAGTAAAGGATACTGTCAGGAAATAACACATTTTATCATATCTGATTCCATGAAAATGCTAGTTGCCTGGTTATCTCTGGCTCCAATGCTTTTTGATTTACTGACCCAAAATAAGTAAGCTCCAAGTGATGACAGATGTAATCTGCTTTCTTGCTTAGTGAATCAGCCATGCCATTTTCAGGAGAGGAGCAATGGCAGCCTACATATTTCTTCAATTAGTTTTCTTTCAATTTCTCCTAAGCCAAAGTAATGTAGCAGGGCTTTTCCATCTTTGAGGCTGGGTTCACACCTATGCGAATTGGATGCAATGAACCCTCATCCAAATCGCAAGAGCAGGAGATTTTGAGCAACTCTCTATGGAGCTGGTTTACATACCTCCGCTGTGGCTCACATGCAAATGTGCACAGGAGCCCTTTGGGTCTTTTGGTCCATTTCAGGTCCAAATTCAGCTAAAATTTTGTGCTGAAATCAGACCTAAAACGGAGAACCAGGATGCATTGGACCCCTGCTGAGAGCCATGTGCGGCGATAGTGTGAACCATGTCCCCTGACACTATCCAATCTGATCCTGCCTGCAAAATCCAGACAGATATCCTATTTTCCATTCATCTGGCGGATCGGATGAAAAAGGACAGACGGTCCGTTTACACTCGATTTCCCCATAGAGGAGAGTGGGACTTTGTCCGCTCTGCAAACAGAATGGACAGGACCTGTGATTCATCTACTCAGTGAGGATCAGCAGAGCGATCCCCCGCTGAGCAAAGCAGAATCCGCAAGAAGGAGGCAACTGTGAGAAAA
The DNA here is from genome assembly GCF_037356315.1 of Lithobates pipiens. Lineage (NCBI taxonomy): Eukaryota > Metazoa > Chordata > Amphibia > Anura > Ranidae > Lithobates > Lithobates pipiens. The sequence goes on along the minus strand of NW_027507748.1, from coordinate 601,998,879 downwards.
GGGCCAGAGTGCAGAATGGGAAAGAATTTCAACCTTTCTGGTATTTGCTGCTAATTGGGCTGTTAGGCTACATTCAGACGGCCGAAAATTACATTTGTGGCTGCCAGCACGAATCAATACATTTTTGCTGGTGGTTATAAACATTGTTTGCACACACTGTGTATGACCAGCAGCAGGTGTCCACAGTGGCTTTTAGACTTACTTGTACTCTGTACCAATCAATGGCAGGTGCCGCTACTGTTCTCATGTACAGTGCTCAGCATAAATGAGTACAACCCTTTTGAAAAGTAAGATTTTAATCAATATCTCAGTGAACACAAGAACAATTTCCAAAATTTTGACAACACTGAGTTTTATAGAACATTTATTTAGCTCCATTACATGAAAGTAAGGTTAATAATATGACTTGGATTACAAAATCCTCAGTTTTACTCATATTAGTTGATGCAAAAATAAATACACCCCACAACAAAACTACTACATCTAGTATTTTGTATGACTTCCATGATTTGTAAGGACAGCACCAAGTATTCTAGGCATGGAATGAACAAGTTGGCGGCATATTGCAACATCTATGTTTTTCTATTCTTCAAGGACATCCTCTTTTAGGGCCTGGATGCTGGATGGAAAGTGATGCTCAACTTGCCTGTGTAGAATTCCCCATAGGTGTTTGATTGGGTTCAGATCAGGAGACATACTTGGCCACTGAATCACTTTCATCCTGTTGTTCTTCAGAAATGCAACAGTGGCCTTAGATATGTGTTTTGGATCATTGTCATGTTGGAAAAGTGCACAACGACCAAGAGCACAGATTGATGGCAGCATCTTCTCTTTCAATATAGAGCAGTACACATTTGTGAATTCATAATACCATCAATGAAATGCAGCTCCCCGACACCAGCAGCACAGTGGGACACTGCCAACACCATGTTTCACTGTAGGTACCATGCATTTTCTTTATACTCCTCACCTTTGCAACGCCATACAGTTTTGAAGCCATCAGTACCAAAAAAAAATTATCTTGGTTTCATCACTCCAGAGTAGAGTCCCAGTAGTCTTCTTTTTCAGCATGGCCCCTTGCATGTCATTCCTTTGCAGTGAATGCCATATTGTGAGCTTGGTCCCTTGTAAATTCTAGGTGGGCTTTTTTGTGCATGGGCTTTAGAAGAGGCTTTCTCCATTGACAACACAATTGCATGTCATTCCTTTGCAGTGAATGCCGTATTATGTCACTGGAAAGTTTGGCTTTCTACTTCTTTAGCTAACTGCAGTGAACTTGCATGGTGACTTTCTTCAACCCTTCAGAAAATGCTCCTGCTGAGGTGGTAACTTCTGTGGATGGCCTGAATGTCTCTGTGAGATGTTTACAGTTCCATCTTTGTTAAATTATTTTCTTTATCGTACATCATGGGACACAGAGCACAATAATAACTATCTGGGTTATACGCTAGCTTTAGGTGACTGGACACTGGCAACCAATAGTAATAAAGTTCCTCCCATATAACCCCTCCCATACGGGAAGTACCTCAGTTTTTTCACCAGTGTCTTGAAGGTGATAGTCATGGCTGTTTGAAGTTTTTCAGCACCCAATGATGTCCCAGTGAAAGGGCGTTATAATCGGATCCATTCAGATGGCATGAAGGCTAAAATGGGTGGTACCCATGCCTCATGGGAAGGAGAGAAGATGTTTGCAGCCTATCTTTTAAAAAAAAAAAAGAGAGAGAGAGAAATCTGTCTGTTCTCCCGGTGGCCACTGAGAGCAGTGTGCTGCTTAATCAGCTATGTACTCTTACTTAGAGATGGCGTTGTGATTCGCTCGGCGGTCGTTTCGCGGCAAGCTTTGCTCGTTCGCGATTCGCCAAACCGGCGGATTTCTGGCGCTGTTCACGTCGGTCATATTCGTTTACATTGTGAAGAACTTTGACCCATGACACATCCATCATAGGGTACAGGACAACCAATTGAGACATTTCAGCACATGGACATACCCCCTACCTTATAAATAGACCTGATCTGGCGGCCATTTTACATTCTGTCTTTTGTCAGTGTAGGGAAAGGACGCTGTGTGGAGCAAGGACAGTCAGTCTAATCACTAGCTAGCTAATTAGCTATTACTATTAGGTCCACAAAAGTCCTTTTTAGGACTGGTATAGGTGTACAGTATATAGGGTTGTACACATATAATATACTTTCTTTCAAATATAGAAAGTATATTATGGTGCACTGCTGACTTCCGTGCTGCTGAGTGCTGACCGATTCTGCAGCTGTCTTTTGAATCAGCCTAAAAGGGCGTTACTTAACAAAGAACATCCCTTCCCATTTTATGCTGTCAGCAAAGACACCACATGGAAGAGAAATGTCCCAAGGCCTGAGAAAGAAAATAATTTAACAAAGATGGAACTGCAAACATCTCACAGAGACATTCAGGCCATCCACAGAATCCACAGAACCAGAAAAAAGTCCCTCTCCCTTTCTATAAAATGCACAGATATGAACTACAGCCATAGGAAACCATGTTAAATGGATGTAGTGTGTTTGTGCAAAAGTGAAAATGCACTAAAAAATGCATAGGTGTGAACCAGGCCTTATAATTAACTGTCTGCTGGACACCTTATTAATTGATATAAAATTAGACTCACCTGCAGTTAAACTCTTATTAATTAGGATTTTGTTGTCTAAATTTTAGCTTTGCTTCTAATGTCTCATACACACGATCAAACAACCCGGTGGAAAAGTCCGGCGGACTAAGAAAGTATTTATGCACTCCAATCTGTCCGCCGGACTCGCATTTCGGCGGACAATCCGGCCGTGTGTGTGCCAGTCCACCGCACTTTTGAAATGAACGGACTTTTCCCGGAAAAATGTCCGCTAATTTTGAGCACGTCTTCAGGTAGCCGGGGCCAGCGAAGGAGGCGTCGCTGGTCCGTCACCTGGTATGGACTTAAAGGGGAACCCCTACGCTGAAAAATCGGCGTGGGGGTCCCCCCAGGTCCATATCAGACCCTTATCCGAGCACACTACCCGGCCGGCCAGGAAAGGGGGTGGGGATGAGTGAGTGGCCCCCCCTCCTGAGCCATACCAGGCCGCGTGCCCTCAACATGGGGGGTGCCTTGGGGAAGGGGGGCCGCGCACCCCAATGCACCTTGTCCCCATGTTGATGAGGACAAGGGCCTCTTCCCGACAACCCTGGCCATTGGTTGTCGGGGTCTGCGGGCGGGGGGCTTATCGGAATCCGGGAGCCCCTTTAATAAGGGGGTCCCCGGATCCCGGCCCCCCCACCCTATGTGAATGAGTATGGGGTACAATGTACCCCTACCCATTCACCTGTGAAAAAAAGCAAAAAATAAAAATAAAAACAACACACAAGGGTTAAAATAGTTTATTGCACAGCTCCGGGGGTCTTCTTCCGTCTTCGGGGGTCTTCTTGCCGGACTCCTCCGCTATCTTCTGCTCTCTGGCTAGCTCTTTCACTAGCGGAGGAGCCCGGCTTTCTTCTTTGCCGCCGGCCTCTTCTTCCAACTTCGGGGGTCTTGTCCCCCTCTTCGGGGGTCTTGTTCCCCTCTTCGGTTCTTCTTGCCGGGCCACCGCGCCTTCTTCTAGCTCTTTTACAGGCGGTGGCCCGGTCTTCTCTCACCGCTGTCTTCTGGCCTTCTGTTCTTCTCTTCTGTTCTTCTCTTCTGGAGATGTTGCCTCGCCGCGGTGACTTATATAGGGACATCACCGGATGATGTCCCCGCCCATTATGATGTCCCAGTCCCAGAGGATGCTGGCCCAAGTAGCTCATTCGGAAAGTCCGCCGGATAGTCTGCTACGTGTGTACGCGGCATAAGACTTTCATTGGGGTGTATTAATTTTTGCAACAGGGTCTTGGATGAATTTGTTAGAAAAAATACTTTGTGTGTGCACATTTACAAATCTTGGTTGCAATCAATGGCCCGCATTTGTGGGAGTATTTTGTACTATAGTGCCCCACATAAAACGTTGATTCTGAAAGTAAAGGTTTTCTGACAATTCTATTGGGGCATATTAATTTATGCTGTGCACTGTAACTGCTTATCTGAGCAGCTACAAGAGAATACGGACTCTGGACGGAGAGTCAGTGTTTGTGCAGAATTATGTCCACACACAAACTGGCCGCAGGTAATAATTCAGTTTGCATGCAGCCATAGCCCAGAGTTTTATTGCTTCCAGAGAATGTTTAGCTGCCTCTGAATGCAGAAAACTAGTCGCAAGTTGCTAGCCAGAAAACTTGCCCGCTACAAATGTAGCCTTTGAGGGATGTCGCCTCACTTCCTGTCTTGCTGACAACAGTTTCACCAGACAGGAATATAGAAGAAAATATGCAACAGGGATGAAAAATCTGACACATGATTTGGTGAAAGTTGGCTGAAAAAGTCATGCTGTGTGTATGCAATACAAGTTCTTGGCCGACGCCCTTTGTACAAAAATCCAAGGAAAAGTTTGTACAAAGTCCTATCGTGTGTATGAGGCATTACACAACGTTCTCTCCAGACTGACAATTCTTTTATCCAGAGGTTTCTCCATTGCTTCACCATCCAGAGTGGAGATCCTCTATGGCAGGAAGTTTGTTACTGGCTGCCTCACCAGGAGAAAATAAAGAAATAAGCCTAAAAAAGGAAAATAACCCAACCGCTTAACAATCCTAAACTAAACTGCCCTAATTCCTTCCCTGTATTTCTCCTATTGTCTACTTACCTCCTTTGCAGAGTCACAGCCTCCTCCAGCATTACCAGCCTATGCCATAAAAATCTTTTCAGCTATGACAGTGTTCAAAGTCCCTGTTGACTTGAATGGGGCCCTACACCAAGAGATTTCCTTGGGAAAAACTATAAACAAAGGAGGAAGTCCACTCTGAAACTACAATAAGTAAGCAGCTTGGGGGGGGGGGGGGGGGATGTTAGAACAGTTTAGCATAGAGAGGTTGGAATAGCAAAAGTTTTGGTAAAAATACAGCCGTCTTATGTTAAAAAATAAAATAAAAAATATATAGTTGTCTTTTAAATATTTAACTTCCCTTCAGCTTGCCAGTAACTGTTACATCACCTCACCGAACTTAAATACCATCTTACCGGGACAGAATCCCAACAATGTTGCGTAGTGATGAGGCATGGAGCAAAGACTTGACATTGCCCAGATCACTCCTAAAATTACTGGCTTCTGTTAATCTTCCAACACGGAAAACACGGAAAATCTGAAACTCTTCATTGCTGTAAATGGAAAAGACGAACATTTCATTTCAATTATTATCATCTCTATTAACAACAATAATACAGTAGGCCAATGTTATTCTGGCGTGTCAAATTTTAGATTGGACTTATTTTTTTCTTTAAGGAAAAAGCAATTGTTTTAAGCAAACAAACATTTTTATTGATCTAGATTCTGAAGGATAACAACTAGCTTATTGTACTCATGTTCTATCAAGCTTCTAAGTATGAGCAACTTGGCCTCCATCCAGTAGGTGGTGCTGTGCCACTATACTGATGGAATGGGATCTTTCGAGGAAAATTGTTCCTTGAGGGATCTCATACACGTCACAAAGGTTGCAGCTGTCTGATTGGACGCTGTAACTTCTGATGACCTCTAGCAGCCAATTTGGTGTGGGACTCTATAAATTAGGGCACCTAAACGATTTGGGCGTGCCTGGAGATTTTGGATAGGTGAGGAACAGAAACACTATTTGTCAGAGAGGGTTATCAGTGGGCAAGGTTCCTGAGCAAGTAGGGTCAGTGCAAGAAACACCTTTTGTTCTCCACAGACATTTCGATACCCGGATCAGCAATTAAAGACTAAGTAATGTGCTGCTGCAAAACTGTGCGTGACTAACTGTATTATCTCTGCAATGCTGTGCCATTAACCACTTGCTGTCCATGCTACAGCATGGCCGGATAGTTCTGCCATGATCACATCCACCGCGTGCCTGCTGCAGGGCACAGGCAGCACCGTCTGTGATTGCAGTGTCCAGAGGACACTGCTGATTACAGATTGAGGTAAAAAGTCAATCCGCTTACCAAATAGAATTTAAACCACTCCTCTATTCTAATAAAACATTACCATTGCTCCCTCGCACTACATCTATTAAACGCAGTGAAATTATGCATCCCACTCCCTGGAAATACCCCAAACCCCCTACAACCACTGACTGGCTCAGACGTATATCTAAAATTGCAGAGATGGAGGAATTAATTCATCAATCCAAAGACACACATACCAAATTTAGGAACGTCTGGTCTTGCTGGCAACACTTTAAAATGACAGACGAATACAAATACTTGCTCTCTCAAGGTTAGACCCTAACCCAAGAAACCCACGCGAAGGAATAGAAGTTCAAGTCAAACCCCCGCAGTCATTTAATTCTTCAACTCCCCCCACCTAACTTACACATTGCCACGACATGGATAGGACTGCTATGCTCTCCTACAACCCGTTATATCACAACACACTCCCACCCCTTTCCCTACCCATAACCACTCCCAACCCACTATCCCTCAAGCCCCATCCTGCTTAAGAACCTTGCCTACCAGAGGACTCCCTATTGGGATGCTAGTTGTCAGATGACCACATCCCTAAAATTGACCTAAACACCATAAGATTTGTTTTTAAGGTTGAACTGGATGGACTTGTGTCTTTTTTCAACCTGACTAACTATGTAACTATGAAAGCAAATAGGCAACAGTCTATTGACATCTTCTTATAAATTCACAATGACCCCAAATGACTACCCCCTTCCCTTGATGCCCCAACCGAATGTCCAACCACCCACATCAATACTGCCTCACTTCTCAATGGCCTCTTGTTTTCTAGCTATATAAAAGGTGCAAAACCACTTTGAAAGGTTCGGACCCTCATAAAGTAGCATCTAAGCTCCCTAGAACTTATTAAGGGGATACCTCTGTAACTAAGACAATATACAATTCAAATGAGAAATACACATTGACTTTCTCGATTATACATCTTAAGGGCTTACGTTTACTGGTTATATGTTTATGTTGTAAATTTACTCTAACATATCCTTTGCAATTGTTTTTGGCTTAAGGAACACATTTGTTAAATGTAATGTACCAACTTGTTTAGTTTTTTTCTCATCATTCTCGAGATGTACCGATATGATGTATTTCATGTTGTATTTACAATAAACTTTATCTTGGAAAAAAAAAAAGTAAATCAGCTGATCACGGATGTAAACAGAAGCCGGTTATTGTCACTCCTTTCCTCATGCTGATAGCATGAGAAGAGGAGAAGAGAGTGATAACCGACTTCTTCTAAACAGACATGTACACTGATGATCAGGGCACCGATTATCAATGTCTTGATCATCAATGCAGTCCAAACAGTGCCCACCAGTGCTGCCAATCTGTGCCTACCAGTACTGTCAATCAGTGCCTCACCAGTACCGCACCCTCCATCAGTGATGCCTCATCAGTGCAGCCTATCAGTGCCCATCAGTGAAGGAGAAAAATTACCTGTGTTCAAAATTTTATAACAAACATTTTTGAAACATTTTCGGCCATTATTCGTTATTAAGTGGTGATTAAATACCCCCAAAGGAAAGCTCTATTTGTGTGAAAAAAAAGGATATACATTTTGTTTGTGGACATTGTTGCATGACCGTGCATTTGTCATTCAAAGTGTGACAGCACTGAAAGCTGAAAATTGGCCTGGGCAGGAAGAGGGTATAAGTGCCCAGTGAGCAAGTGGTTAAAGGATATGTAAACCCAATATTTCAAATTCCTAATATGTGACTGCTGTACCATGGAAAGTAGTGAAGTGACCAAGGCTCCTTAGTCAAAACGAGTCTGCTCTTTTGTTTTCCTATATGTGCCAACAAATTTTTCGTACGGATTGGATTTGCCGGATATTTTTCTATTTTATCTACCTATCTGGGTGTTGTTTGGAGGGCACCGCTGCCTGAGCACCCACCTGTGGACTCCGCCCTGCCTGTTAGTATTCCCCTGTTCAGAGCGCTGCACCTTTCTGTTTGCATACCATGAAAAGTATCCTGCTCTCTTTGTATTGTTTCCTTTGTGTGGAATAGCTGGTATACCTGCCAGTACCTCTGCTTTCCTATTAGAGAACTGGCCACACTAGGCAGGAGAGCACAGTGAGGGTAGTTCTCTAGCTGTGCTGGGAAATCAGCCTGCTCTCTTCCAATGATCACACTTGTGCTGACACACCCCCTCCCATTCACTGGGAAGATCAGTGTACTGCTGTTTCTCCTCTCCTAGCTCTTATGCAGCTGTGAACAGAGGGTATGTGATCACTTATAAAGAAGGGGGAAAAAGGATTTAAAATGTTTTTATATGTATACTGTACATAAATGTTTTGTCTCTCATTTCTATTTTAAAATGAAAGGGTTATATAAGGCGAGGATTTACATATACTTCAATGACTATTCTACTGCATCCGTATGAACACCCACTGTTTGTTATTGGAATACTAGTGCCTAAAACAACTAATTTAAATGAATTCTCTTGATCATATTACATTATACAAGAAACTATACAACCTCCTTGACTGTGTGTGTGACCTCTCGCAGTTGGTGCAGCTCTCAGCCCCATGCTTTGCTTGCAAGCTTGTAACCTCTTGGCACTGGCCGTAATTATGTATGCATGCATATCGGCAGGTGGGCCTTAACGCAGAGCAGCCACATATGTGTCGCAGTTAAAACAACTGTCCATGCTGAGAGCGCACTCCCTGCACACTCCAAGCATGGTAGCCAGCGGGTGTTGTTAAGTACGTAATGCATACTTGCGCCTCCACCTCCCAGCTTCTAGAGCTCTTAAAAGGCTGGGAGGCGGTTGGCACAAAGAGGTTAAAGACCAATTCCTGACAAAAAAAATTTTTAGTTTTGGATACACATGCAAAATATTTTTTTTTCAAGTTTGCATTGCTGTCTGTGACCCCACACTGAAGGATCTGTACCTCCTTTTTTGTCTCTGTAACAGTAAGACAAGTAGTAAGGACTCGGAGAGACCTCCTTAAAAGAGTCCTGGACAATAGTAAAAATCTGACTGGTTCTAACTCTTCCCACCTCATAAAAAGAAAAGAACAGAGGATTTTGATTGACAATATAATATACAAGTAGGGAGGACTCTCACCATGGCAACATCCAAAATCTATATTCAAGGATTAATAAAAAGAAGGGGCCTTCGCGCTACTACGTGGAAAATACAAATAGGGTATATAAATACCTCTTCAACTATTCAATATAAATAAATATATAAAAAAGTAATAAATAATCATAAAGTGCACGTGCAAAAATAAGGTGCAAAAAAATGCAGCAAGATAAGATAGTGAACACAAACTACCATATAAAGTAATAAACGAAAAAAGTCCTGCGCAAAATATGCCAAAAATATATAGTCCTGAAATTGCTATGTGCAAGAAAACGTGTAAATAGATCAATATAGGTGTAAATAAAAAGTCCATATAATCATAAACACCAACGATGAAGGATAAAATGATGAACAGACGGTGGTATAAAATCCCAAAAGTAAGGGCTCTCAGAACTCTCACCTTAAAAAAGAGAAAACCAGGCTCATCACAAAAACAGGGGGTATCCCACTTCACTCCTCATATTCAGCCACCAGAGGGATCCTTAAGGCCGCGTACACACGGGCGGACTGTTCGCTCAACTTTGTCCGCTGAACAGTGTTTCAGCGGACAGTCCGCCCGTGTGTGGGCTTTCAGCGGACAGTTTCAGCGGACAGTTTGACGGACAAAGTCTTTCGGAAATTCCGAAAAACTGTCCGCTGAAACTTTGTTTGAGCGAACAGTCCGCCCGTGTGTAGGCTACTTTCGAAATGAGCAAACTGTTCCCGCTCGGAGGAAAGTCTGCTCATTTCGAGCGCGTGTGAAGGTAGGCGGGGCCCGCGACGGAGACGTCGCGGGCTCCGCCGCCTGGAATGGACTTAAAGGGGAACCCCAACGCCGAAAAAAATCGGCGTGGGGGTCCCCCCAAAGTCCACAACAGACCCTTGTCCGAGCACGCTACCCGGCCGGCCAGGAAAGGGGGGCGAGCGAGCGCGCCCCCCCTCCTGAGCCGTACCAGGCCGCGTGCCCTCAACATGGGGGGTGCCTTGGGGAAGGGGGGGGCCGCGCGGCCCCCCCACCCCAAAGCACCTTGTCCCCATGTTGATGAGGACAAGGGCCTCTTCCCGACAACCCTGGCCGTTGGTTGTCGGGGTCTGCGGGCGGGGGGCTTATCGGAATCCGGGAGCCCCCTTTAATAAGGGGGCCCCCGGATACCGGCCCCCCACCCTATGTGAATGAGTATGGGGTACAATGTACCCCTACCCATTCACCTGTAAAATAAAAGTACCCAAAAAAAAAACACAACACACGAGAAAAAATATTTTATTGCACAGCTCCGGGGGTCTTCCGTCTTCGGGGGTCTTCTCGCCGGACTCCTCCGCTATCTTCGTGTAGCTCTTTTGCTAGCGGAGGAGTCCGGCTTTCTTCCTCCCCGCCGCCGGCCTCTTCTCCCGACTTCGGGGGTCTTGTCCCCCTCTTCGGTTCTTCTGCCGGGCCACCGCGCCTTCTTGTAGCTCTTTTGCAGGCGGTGGCCCGGTCTTCTGTCGCCGCTGTCGCCGTCGCCGCCTTCCGTTCTTCTTCTTCTTCTTGTTCTTCTTCTTCTTCTCCAGGAGATGTTGACACGACGCTCTCTCCGGCCGGAATGCCAGAGCCGCCCTGCGCTGCCACTTATATAGTGACAATGGGGCGGTGTCACATGGTATATGTCACATGGGTTGGTCACATGGGTTGATGTCACATGGTGACCCCGCCCCTTACGATGTCATAGTCCCCATGTGACATCAACCCATGTGACCAACCCATGTGACATATACCATGTGACACCGCCCCATTGTCACTATATAAGTGGCAGCGCAGGGCGGCTCTGGCATTCCGGCCGGAGAGAGCGTCGTGTCAACATCTCCTGGAGAAGAAGAAGAACAACAAGAAGAAGAAGAAGAACGGAAGGCGGCGACGGCAACAGCGGCGACAGAAGACCGGGCCACCGCCTGCAAAAGAGCTACAAGAAGGCGCGGTGGCCCGGCAGAAGAACCGAAGAGGGGGACAAGACCCCCGAAGTCGGGAGAAGAGGCCGGCGGCAGGGAGGAAGAAAGCCGGACTCCTCCGCTAGCAAAAGAGCTACATGAAGATAGCGGAGGAGTCCGGCGAGAAGACCCCCGAAGACGGAAGACCCCCGGAGCTGTGCAATAAAATATTTTTTCTCGTGTGTTGTGTTTTTTTTTTGGGTACTTTTATTTTACAGGTGAATGGGTAGGGGTACATTGTACCCCATACTCATTCACATAGGGTGGGGGGCCGGTATCCGGGGGCCCCCGGATTCCGATAAGCCCCCCGCCCGCAGACCCCGACAACCAACGGCCAGGGTTGTCGGGAAGAGGCCCTTGTCCTCATCAACATGGGGACAAGGTGCTTTGGGGTGGGGGGGCCGCGCGGCCCCCCCTTCCCCAAGGCACCCCCCATGTTGAGGGCATGCGGCCTGGTACGGCTCGGGGGGGGGCGCGCTCGCTCGCCCCCCCTTTCCTGGCCGGCCGGGTAGCGTGCTCGGACAAGGGTCTGTTGTGGACTTTGGGGAACCCCCACGCCGATTTTTTTCGACGTTGGGTGTCCCTTTAAGTCCATTCCAGGCGGCGGTGCCCGCGACGTCTCCTTCGCGGGCCCCGCCTACCTGTACACGCGCTCGAAATGGGCGGACTTGCCTCCGCCTTACGTGGGCGAGTCCGTTCATTTCAAAAGTTGAGCGAACTGTTTGGCAAACAGTTCGCTGAAACAGTCCGCTCAAAAAGTGCCGTGTGTGGGCAAGTCCGCTCATGCAAATTTTGAGCGGACTGTTGCGGCAACTGTTTGACGAACAAAGTTTCAGCGAACAGTCCCCGCGTGTGTACGCGGCCTTACTGTGCCAGATTAGAGATGATAGTTTCTATATCCGGCCACTAGAGGGCCATTAGGGAGAGGGAGAGAGAGGAGGCTCCAATGGTGTAGTATTTTAAGAGTAAAATAATCAATTTATTGATGTAAAAGCAAAATCGGACTTTCACATTTTAATAGAAAAACACACAGCAAGAGAAGATAAAATAGTGGCGTGGCGTCTTCCGCCAGTCCTTTTAAGGTGAGAGTTCTGAGAGCCCTTACTTTTGGGATTTTATACCACCGTCTGTTCATCATTTTATCCTTCATCGTTGGTGTTTATGATTATATGGACTTTTTATTTACACCTATATTGATCTATTTACACGTTTTCTTGCACATAGCAATTTCAGGACTATATATTTTTGGCATATTTTGCCCAGGACTTTTTTCATTTATTACTATATTCAAGGATTGAGTCAAAAAATGAACGGACTTTGTGGGCACATAATGACAGCGAATCAATAAAAAAGTATACATTTTATTACAACATAGTTAAAACACATATAAACAGCATACAAACAATACCCCGTATGGGCACAGTTACCCAATGGACTGGATCTACGGTACACAGATTAATTTAATACTGTATTGAGGTAAAATAAAAAATTTCTGATCCAGTAATGCCTCCAAAAACGTAATATTTGCTTCCTCAGGACAGATACTGGGTAGGTGCTGGTATATTTAAAAACAAGAGAGTACAAGTGTAAGTATTCAATGTAGTATATATCTATAGAGATATGAATTATGATTGTTTGTGAGAGACTTATTGCATATAAATATAACAACGTGTAAAGCCCCATACACACTATCAGTTTTTCTGCTGAGTTTTTCCTTCAGACTTACCAAAACCATGTAATAGAAAAGCCTGCCTGATTGCACACACATTGAAACTCCTAAGGTTTGACCTCATATTACATGGTTTTGGTAAATCTGAAGGAAAAACTCAGCAGAAAAACTGATAGTGTGTATGGGGCTTAAGCTTGTCTGGTAAACTTGTTGCTCAAGGTGTGGGAGAACTTGACCAAACTGACAAACAACCAAAGAACGAAATTGTCTGTGTGTCTATAGTGATGGGATACACATATAGCATGTGGTCTATAGTAGATACCACTAAATAAGACAAAAAACAACATATGCGTTATAGATTAAGGTGCTACTATAAAAGTCCCCCAATTCAAAGACCGATTTATATTGGATTCTGCTCTCACCTGGTATATAGTAGTCATGTATAGGTATTTGAATATAAATCACACACAACAGTAACTGGTCACAAATTCCCACTACACTTCCCAATACAATATCTAAAATTAAACCAAGTCAATAATCAGATATTGCCCCTTTAGATAGGGTGTATATAATAGAGAAAAAATTAGAAAAGAAAATATACAAAGAGATAACCCATGGATACCGGACCAAGTTATTAAATGCATAAGTATACAGTCCCCTTAAGTATGGAGGCGAGTGAAATATCTAAGGGGGGGCATAGCAAACTATTAGGTATTTGACATAAAAAAAAAAAAACGCACGGACCCACCTGAATGTGTAAAAACTGCACTTATCACGCAGGGGGAGAGCTTTTGTTGGGGCTCAAGTTGGTATTGCTGCATATATAGGGGAAAAGTATGCCCATGTAATAGAAGCAATTGAATAGAATAAATATCCACTTTAGGACATAAAGTCGCATAGCGGTTACTGGAATGGTTGAGCAAAAATACGGCTTACCTTTTGGTACTGCACCCCTGTGTATGGCTTTCCTTGCTGTGTGTGGCCCAAACCCATGTGCATACCCCCTTATATAGAGGAAGAGGAAGTAGAGGGGTGTGGCAGCCTGAAAATTGCGCCAAAAAAAACCCAAGTCATGTGACGTAGAACAACTCCACGTGATCATAAGTCACATGCTCAAAGTCATGTGACCACCTGCATGCCCATCTTTGATAGGACATGAAGAAAGCAGAGAGATATCCAGTCACATGGCATATGTTTTTGGAGGAATTACTGGATCAAAAATGTTTCTTTTACCTTGATACAGTATTAAATTAATCTGTATACCGTAGGTCCAGTCCTCTATAACTGCATTATTAGGTAACTGGTAACTGTGTCCATACAGGGTGGTGTTTGTATGTTTTTTAACTATGTTGTAATAAAATGTATACTTTTTTATTGATTCTCTCTCTCTCATTATGTGCCCACAAAGTCTGTTCATTTTTTGACTTGGTCAATCCTTGAATATATATTTTGGATGTTGGCATGGTGAGGGTCCTCCCTACTTATGTCCAGGGTAGCAAATACCCACTTTTTGACCTTCAAGTTCGCCACCTGACTATGGCACAGGCCGTGTTTAAAGCTTTGAATACATTTTTTACTTAGGTCTTCATTTAATCCAGGTCGTCTTTTTTTTTCTTTTTGCTTTAGAGAAAAATGTCAGGCCTATATTGGCATTACAAATTATTGACTAGATATATTGATGAGGATATAAACCTGAGTGGTTTAAGGATACAAAGATTTCCTAACCTACATAATAAGTCTCCCACTTTTAGAAATGCAAGGGAACAAACCTGCAGAGATGCACCAAAAAAATGATGTAAATGTTGGTCGCTGAGTACATGAAAAGTATTAAAGAGGTTGATGAAGAAATAAAACAACTCTATGCCCAAAATAAATTATTATGTTCAAACCCATTGTATAATGTGAAGGATAAACAATTAAGGGATCGTCTTGAACAATTCAAACCTAATTAAAAACAAAGAGCAAAAATTCGCAAGAGACAAAATTGTGTTTGCAAATCATGAATCATATAGATAGTCTCTTCTGAATTCAAGACACTCTGGTGGCTGGCGTCAAGTGGCACAGTAACCTAGGACCCAGAATGAACAGTAAATTAGGGACTCATATTCCTCTAATGTCTCCAATAACTCTCGATTCTCACAAGGTACGGCTCATGGAAGAAATCGTAATTTCCAAAAGAACCCTTTAGTCACGAAAGTTTGCTCATAAATCCTCTGCACATGTAGTTGAACATGATTGGGGTAAGTTAAGCTCTGCACAATCTTCCTCCCTTTCCGGTACTTACACCTTCGTTTTTTTACGGCCCAAACAAGGGGGCAGCGCCTCCATCAAAAGAAAGCAAAGTAAGAAGCAACCTGGACCCATTCACAGTCAAAACTCCTCAAGAAATGACATCTTAAATGTAATTAACCTGTCAGATTATAATTTGACTACTGAAGAAATACAAGTACTAGGTTTAGGTCTAACCTTTTGTCCCACTCAGGAAATAGACCAATTTGAGACTATTAAAGATCTAAACTTGCTCATAAGTTGACCTACAAGTATTTATTTGATCAAGAGAGAAAAAGAAGGGATAAAGATAAAAAGCTTAGAGATCAATGGAAAACTTTTTTCAGTGAGGGATTTCCGAGCACTAAGAGATCTTACGGATCTTTTGGAAGAAAATGAAAAAAGTTTTAGCCCTTGTACACACGGTCGGAGAATCCGTCGGAATGTATCCTATCGGACTGTGTCGTCGGATAATCCGACTGTGTGTGGTATGCATCGGACTGATTCCGTCGGACCCAATTTTCCAACATGTTGGAAATATTTCCCGACCAACTGGGCCGGTCGGACATACTCCGATCATGTGTAGAGAATTTTGATCGGACCAAGTGTCACGCATGCTCAGATCAAATTCCTACATCAAAGCTATTGGCTACTAGCCTGAACGTAGTCCCATCTCAACGAAATTACGTCATCACGTTCTGAATGATCGGATTTTTCGACAACTTAGTCCGACCGTGTGTATGCAACAGTTTCGGACAAGATCCGACGGACAAAATCCGACGGATTTGGTTGTCGAAATCTCCGACCATGTGTACAGGGGCTTAGAGCGAAATTATGTTTCGAATGTCCCCATTGACAATGCTTCACAAATTATTATAAAAAATAAATCAGAGAAATTTCCCCCATTACAAACCAATCCAAATGTCCTGGCTTTTGTTACCCAAGTGACAAAGGAAATTGAAAGGCTACAAAATATATCCCCATAATGTCGATAATATGCCCCCTTTCAGAAACAGGCTTCACAAAAACTTTTTGCACAAGAGGGAATTATTATTAAACCCTCAGATAAAGGAGGCAATATCGTACTCATGAATAGAGTACAATATGCAGCCATGTGTGACAGGATCCTGGACAATGAAGAATGGTATAAAAAAAAAAAAAAATCTTTGAGGAACATGCTAGTAAGGTTCAGAATGAATTCTATTTACGTTTATTGGACTCTTTTCATCAATGAGTTATTACTAAAGATTTATACGAGGCCCTTCCCGTTAAACATCCTATCATGCCCACTTTTTATTATTTTCCCAAGACGCATAAAGATCTGGTGTGTCCTCCTGGACAACCAGTTATATCTGGATTTAGAAATATGGAGGAGAAAATGGACTTTTCAGGCACATATAAAAAAGTAACAAAAATGTCTTTATTTATACAGATCAAAGACTCACTAATCCAACAATACAAAAACAGAGACATGCTAAAAAAGTATCCAACAGGCCCATGAGTTAACCCTAACAGAGAGCAAAATCACAAAAAAATACTTCCTGTGGGGTATTAATATTAATTAAAACACAAACTCCCACTGGAATGTGACATCAATTGCTGGGATGTATTCATGGGTCCTGGTGGTTTTGTTTAAAAACACAGGTGGATGCTCAACATGTAATTGTCAGTGTACATAATAGGAAAAACTAATTTGTGTCTCTTTATTACCAACTCACCACACTGAGTACTGATACAGGCTCAAGCTTGCCTAGCACACGCTGCTCTGCCGCTGTTACACCACAGGCCCTCCAGTTGGATTCACAAGGGAGAGGCATTCCTACAGGGACCCCAAAAAAACTCAGAAACAACGCCACTGTGCGGACTACACTTGCAGGGATGCACCAGGTAGCTATAGAATAGGCATATATAAAAAAAAAATGTGTATCAAGAGACGCTGGCAAGGAAAGTCATGACCTAAAGGCATTCATATGCCATAAATGGGCCCCACAATATGAACCTTAATATTTTTTTAAAAATAATTTTATTTATTCAACTAGTATTCCCAGAGTGTTGTTATAAATATTTATTTCTGGGGGGAAAAAAAATATTTTTTGTATTATATATTTAAAGGGAAGATTTTTGAATACCGTAAACTCATCCATAAAAATGCTAAGAGGGCTGTCCAGAACAGGCTTGAGGAACATCTAATTATTTATTAATTTATTTATTAATCAGTGGTAATACACCTAGGCAGTATTATACTATTTAAAACAAGCCTAGAAAAGCCCTTTATCTAGCCTGGATTTCTGTAGGAAAAGCCCTGCTTCTGCTCTGACCCTTTGCCTCCTTTTTCCCACCCCCCATTCCTTTCCTCCTTGTTCTTCTCTCCCCCCTTTTTACCCCCCCTCCATTCCAAAATCCCCCTCCCCTTTTATTCTTCCCTTCCCTGATAATTTTGTTCACAAATCACCCTGGCTAGAATGATTATGAAAAAACATTGTTTCTTTTTTATTGCTCCACTATTACCAATACCTTATGGTTTTTAGGTAGTATTTAATTTCTGGTGATATGGTTGATTACTTGTGGGGTTGGAAATGATGTTGTGTCTTAAAGCAAAATGTTCAAGGTAACAAGCGGGTCTGTTACCAGAGTATTATGTATAGCAATGCTGTTAAGGACACTGAGCAGCCTTGATTTGTTAAATATATAATTTTATGTAATGTTGTGTCTTGAGTCTTGCCCAGGTGATCGCTGTTATGTTGCAGTATTTACCCTCCTACACTTTTTTTTGGTTTCTCCTCCCCCTTCTTTTTCCAAGCGAGGCCGGTGCCGGAACGCAGCGCAGCTAACCAGGCTGCGCGCCGCCTGCCATCTTTTGCCCCCCCCTTTTGTGTGTATACATGCGTCCACTTATTTGTGGAAAGAGTTTTGGTGTTGGCCGCTTGGTGTATGTTTGCGTGAATATGTGTCATTATATTGCTGTATGTACCTATCCACTTCCTGCGTACATCTATTTAATCACTGGATACATGTTTGTGATTGTGTGACCATGCACACTTCCTGTTGATATTTGCTGACCCACCTTAGAAGTGTTCCGATTGGCCACATAACCATGTTCACATGACGATTACATGGTTGACGGTATATGTCATGTGATCAGATATCTCTTTATCTGTCCAGAAGTGTTTGTGGTCGTATGGACTTGCTCACTTCCTGTTGATGTCGGTTTAATCCTTCGCAAGGTGGGTTTGTGGTCAGATGATTACACCCACATGACTATGACTACATGGCAATGTTATACGCCATCTCTCTGCTTTCTTTATGTCCTATGAAAGATGGGAATGCAGGGGCTCACATGACTGAGCATGTGACTTATGATCGTGTGGAGTTGTTCTACGTCACATGACTTGTTTTTTATTTTTTTTACACAATTTTCAGGCTGCCACACCCCTCTACTTCCTCTATATAAGTGGGTATGTACATGGGTTTGGGCCACACACAGCAAGGAAAGCCGTACACAGGGATGCAGTACCAAAAGGTAAGCCGTATTTTTGCTCAACCATTCCAGTAACCACTATGCGACTTTATGTCCTAAAGTGGATATTTATTCTATTCAATTGCTTTTATTACAGGGGCATAATTCTCCACCTATATATGCGGCAATACCAAAAGCTCTCCCCCTGCGTCATAAGCGCAGTTTTTTTTTTTTTTTACACATTCAGGTGGGTCCGTGCGTTTAAAAAAAAAATGTTTTATGCCAAATACCTAATAGTTTGCTATGCCCCCTCTCAGTTATTTCACTCGCCTCTATACTTAAGGGGACTGTATTAGGGTTTCCCCCTTTTCGTCAAGCCAAACCCGAACACTTTAGCGGCGCATGGCAATTTGTTTTACTATAGGATTGTAGGAGACTTGGGACACCTTTGAATGACCCTAGAAGAGTAGTAAGAGGCGCGCATAGCGCGCTCCAGTGAACAGTGGCGGTGGCCAAATTGTGTTAACAGTGGAGAGGGGGGTGGACTTAAAGGGGCATGGTTAAATAAAACAAAAGCATTTGTGTGACCATAAAATATGATTAGATTAATAAAATAAATGTCACAGTTGAAATATGAACCTAGCCTACCTTAAAAGTGGACGCAGTCAGTCAGTAGGGCAGTGGATGGTGTCAGTGGGGCAGCGTGCGGTGTCAGTGGGGCAGAGAGCGGTGTCAGTGGGGGGGGGGGGCAGAGTGCGGTGTCAGTGGAGCAGAGTGTGGTGTCAGTGGGACAGAGTGCGGTGTCACTGGGGCAGAGTGCGGTGTCAGTGGGGCAGAGTGCGGTGTCAGTGGGGCAGAGTGCGGTGTTAGTGGGGCAGAGTGCGGTGTCAGTGGGGCAGAGTGCGGTGTCAGTGGGGCGTCAGTGGGGCAGAGGACTTTTAATTACCAAAAAAAGCACTGCACAGTAATGCACAATGAAGTAATTATGCCAGGCTGGTACTGCAGGGAGAATTAGACTGCAATCTTTAATCAGCAGCCATGTCCCTGGAAGACCAGCATGCCGAGTCCCACATTGGAGAGCTTGTGGACTGAACTGCAGGGAAGTAAAGGCTCTCAGCTCTGCACTCACCCAGCGGTCTGTCTGTGTCTCCATAGCTCGCTCGGCAGGCTCTCTGTTCCTCACGCTTTCTGGACAGGTCACATGAACGGTTGCAGAGGGGAAGAGCTGAAGCTGTGTGTCTGCATGGAGTAGGCACTGGCACGTCTCTCCCCCCCTCACAGCCGCCCTGCAATGTGTCACAACTTAAGTTAGACAGCGCCAAAGACTCGGCCAGAGCGCCAGGCAGTGCAGGCAGGGAGGGAGACACCTGCACGGGGAACACCAATACAGAGAATGAGAGACTCCTCAGCACTGTGTCTGGGGCTCAGGCTGATCCCCGGACACAGGAGGCAACCCTAGACTGTATACTTACCCATTTAATAACTTCCGGTATCCATGGGCCATCTCTTGGTACTATTGTTAAGTACCATTTGTATATACTCTCTGGTTATTTTCTTTTATAATTTTCCTCTATTATATACACCCTATCTAAAGGGTCAATATCCGATTATTGACTTTTTTATTGGGTTTATTTTTAGATTTAGATGTATTGAACACGCTTATAGTGGCAATTTGTGACCACTTACTGCTGCATGTGATTTATATTCAAATACCTATACGTGACTAATATATACCAGGTGAGAGCTAAGTACAATATAAATTGGTCTTTGAATTAGGGGACTTTTATAGCAGCACTTTAATCTATAACACATATGATTGTTGTTTTTTGTCTTATTTAGTGGTATCTACTATAGACCACATGATATATGTGTATCCCACTACTATAGACACACACAAACAATTTCGTTCTTTGGTTGTTTATCAGTTTGGTCAAATTTTCCCACACCTTGAGCCCAAGTTTACCAGGCAAGCTTACACGTTGTTATGTTTATATGCAATTAGTCTCTGTGTATATGTACTCCACCTGGAGAAATGTTATAACAATCATAATTCATACCTGTATAGATATATACTACATTGAATACTTACACATGTACTCTCTTGTTTTTAAATATACCAACACTTACCCAGTATCTGTCTCGAGGAAGCCAATATTTTAGTGAAACCCATCAAACAAGTTTTTGGAGGCATTATTGGATCAGAAATTCTTAATTTACCTTGATACAGTATTAAATTAATCTGTGTACCGTAGGTCCAGTCCTCTATAACTGCATTATTGGGTAACTGTGTCCATACAGGGTATTGTTTGTATGTTGTTTATATGTTTTTTAACCATGTTGTAATAAAATGTATACTTTTTTTTTTTTGAAAACTGACATTTTATTGAAATTTCAAGTGAAACAAAGAAATCAAAGAAGGAACAATAAGGCACAGGCAATAAAAGTAAGCGGTCACAGACCACAGTAAGCAAAGGCAAAGAATGCAACATTGCATCAACTCATGCATTACAGTACAATGACACTCAGTTACCGGGATAGTTAGATTCCTGCAGCCTGCTACCGGTCAATTTAACAAACCTTTCTGTGACCAAAAATAGAAAAAGGAAGGGAGCTTAAAGAGAAAGAAGGAAAATAGGAAAGGTGAACAAGAACACGAAGAATCGTGCGAACAGGAAAAAGGAAAAAAGCATAAAAAGGAGAACAGAGCATTCCCAATAAAGAGCACAGGATGATGCATAGTACAGTAATAATCACAACATCAGATTGTTAGTTAAACCAGCATCCCGAGTAGGGGTAAGAGTAGGTGGCGGCTCATAAAGTTTATGACCCCTGAGATCCTAATAAACTACTATAGAGTAAAAGGGCCGCAATAGCGGGTCTCCTGTGTCAGGTCACTTCAACATATAGCAATAGGAGCATCCGAGAAGGGAAAAGCTAAGTCAGGAAGAGAAGAGAAAGAATAGAAATAGGGTGCAAAAGGGTTAAGGCAGCCTCCCGCCCCCAGAGCCCAGGGCTGTCCCAAAAAAACAGCCACCTCAGGCAGCAGTAGCCCCATGAGAAAAAAAAAACATGCATCAGTAGGCTGGGGGAGTCTCGAAAAATGTATACTTTTTTTATTGATTCTCTCTCTCATTATGAGCCCACAAAGTCAGTTTTTTTGACTTGGTCAATACAATATACAGTAATTTAACATAGCAAATTATATAAATATTAGACTTGAATGCCTATGCTCCACTGATACTCCAAAGCAAAGATCACATTTAAAAAAGATTTAGGTCAACCAACCACAAACTGACATCAAACATCTCAGTTTCTGTATCAGAAAATATCTTTCCAGGCAGAAATACCAAACAAATAAAAGTTGCTTGAGGTGAGGCCTGGGAAACAGGGCAAACTTTACCTGCTTGATAACCTTCCATTGCACCAGTATGTGGGTCAGTATGTGAGAACTCTGCCTCTCAACTTCCCCAAAGACAAAAAAAATCAACTGCTCTTGACACTCGAAATACAGTCTAATAAATACTATATACTAAATATACTATTTAGCAATACAATATAAAGCAGCAGATACAGTTGATAGGAATTAAATCTAAAGGAGAATGTACAAACAACTATGTAGTACCCCATTGCATATGAAATATAATGGATAAATTGGGTAGGTCCTCTAGTCATAGTTTCAGTAAATCAAAATCTGCCTGTACACAGATTGTATGGTCTGTAATGTGTATGCTAGGGTGACCAGACCTCCCCCGGTTTCCAGGGACAGTGCCCAAACTGAAGACACTGTCTCCAGTTTTGTCACCATGTTGTCCTCATCAACATGGGAACAAGGTGCTTTGGGGTGCGCCCCCTGCCCCAAGGCACCAACCCCCCCCATGTTGAGGACATGCGGCCTGGTATAGTTCAGGAGGGGGGTGCTCGCTCGTCCTCACCCCCTTTTCTGACCAGCCAGGTTGCACGCTCAGATAAGGGTCTGGTATGGATTTTGGGGGGGCCCACCGCCACACTATTTTTTCGGCATGGGGGTTCCCCTTAAAATCCATATCAGACCGAAGGGCCTGGTATGCTCTTGGAGGAGGAACCCATGCCGGTTTTTTAAAATTTGACCTGCAGTTCCCCCTCAAGATCATCAGAGCACAAGTTGCATGCCAAAGTCAGATCAGGCAAGACGGTAATCCGACTTCAATGATATTCAATGGGCTGAAGCAGGATCAAAGTAGTACAGGGAGCATTTTCAAAGTTGGACCGACTTGTGTCGGACCAGTTAAGGCGGCTCCCATAGAGAAACATTTATATTCACACGTCATGCGACATGAGCTCTCAATGTCAGAGCATTTGTCGCACCAGTGTAAACCCGGCCTTACTCTATACAGTAATCATAAACATGAGTACAGCAGCGTACAACTGTTCATGTCAGTGACGGGCTGCACATTGCACCTGGGCTGCAATTACACTGAATGGGCTAAGCCATCTGTGTGCAAGAGTCCTAAATCTCAGTAAAAGTAATGTGAACTTTCTCTCTGTATTATCTCTCTATGTTAGTGTAAATTATATCCCCTATTGGGTTTGGTGGTCAGTACCATCAGCAAATGCAATCTTTTGAAGAGAATCGACTGATTCACAACTCTTCACCCTATATAGTACATGCCTGAATGTTACACTCTGTATGGTGTACATATAGTGTGCGCCTGATCTCTGCACTGTGTACGTAGGGCACTCCAGATCTCTGTACTGTGTACATAGCGCATTCCTGATCTCTGCACTGTATATGTAGCACACTCCTGATCGCTGCGCTGTGTATGTAGCGCACTCCTGATCGCTGCGCTGTGCATGTAGCGCACTCCTGATCGCTGCGCTGTGCATGTAGCGCACTCCTGATCGCTGCGCTGTGCATGTAGCGCACTCCTGATCGCTGCGCTGTGTATGTAGAACACTCCTGATCTCTGTGCTCTATATGCAGCACACTCCTGATCTCTGTGCTGTATATGCAGCACACTCCTGATCTCTGCACTGTATACATAGCACACTTCTGAACGCTGCACTCCTGGACTTTGTACATAGCGCACTCTTGAACTCTGCACTCTACATCACACATCTTATCATCTTATCTTCTTAACATTTGGCAGTCATATCCAAAAAATACTAAAGTAGTATCTTTTTTTCTTTTCTTTCATCGGGGGACACAGAGCCATAGTACTTACTATGTGGGTTATAGGGCCACTGATAGGTGATGGACACTGGAACACCCTAAGGCAAGAAGTGTACTCCCTATATAACCCCTCCCACTACTGGGAGTCCTCATTTTTTTCGCCAGTGTCTAAAGTATTGGTCATGAGTAAAGATGTGCTGTGCTGAGCTCCACCGGAAGCTTCCCTGCTGGGGCTAGCCATGCTGACCGGATCCGTTCTGATGTCCTTTCATGGGCTAAATGGATGGTACCCTGGTCTCATGTCCGAAGAAACTAGGTTTTACTTGTGAACACTTCTCTTTAGAGAGCTAGACCATGGGATCCAGTACTTTTTGGTAGTAAGGCCATAAAGTTTTTATGGGCAGGGTGCTGTCGCAGGTCCAGGATTGTGGGTAACCTGAGGTTCCCCTGTTCCTGAAGGTTTCCTAAAGGTCTCGGAGCCCATCGTGAACGGTGAAGATTGGGGTTTTTATCTCCAATAATCCTGCTGTGAGGAAAAGGTAAGGGAGATTTTCTCAGGAATTTCTCCTTCTATGTATAATTTTGTCATGCCTATGTGTCACCACTGGGGGCTGTAATGAGCATGCACTGACCTGATGCTGGAAACAGTGCAGAAGCCTTTAATTTTCTCCTCTCCTCCGGCCACAACAGATCCTCCGGTAAGACAGGGGGGTCTGGTTCTGCTCCTGTGCCCCCAGTATTGATCCTTTTACCCTTTGGGGGATTGATATAAAAGCAGTTTCCTTTTTTTTTTTTAAAGGGGACAGAACGCGTGGCCGCTCAGCGGAGGATTTACCCCCCGCCACCATGTCTGCTGTTTTTATAGGACGCCTGAGCCGCCAGTCGTGCGGAAACTCTTTCCTTTGAAAGGAAAGGAGGGGGGTGTAATTCACGTGGGGGCGTGGCTAATAGCATGAGACACTGACCACACATGGAGGAAGTGTTAAAGAGCTGTGTATGTGTAGCTGCTGGCTGTGGAGGGACAGAGCAGGAGGATGACTTGTTCATGTTAGTAACACAGGCATTTCCCTTTGACACGTTATACTTTACCAGGCTAGGATTAATAGCAGCTAATGGTGCTGGACTATAGCCTAGCAGTGTACATTCTTTTGCTGGTAGTGCCTCTGTTTTATGCTTCAGGCTATGAGTGGTAACGGGACCAGGAACTCCTCTAAGGGTTCTAAAGGGATGAAGGGTTTTCACTATAAACTAAATCTATTTCCAAAAGAATGTCATCCTCCTCCGAGAGGGATGCGGCTGGTCAGATTGAGCCATCAGGGGAAACTGTTGTTGCATAAACGCTTCAGTCTCTGTATATATCATACAAGAGGTTTTTTCTTCTACCATTTGTAATTTGGAAAGAAGATTGATGCTATGGTGTCCTCTCCATAGTGTGGCTAAATATAGCAGATTTCCATCTAGTGCTTAGGACCCTCTTATTGAGGTGCAGGAGGCTGGGGATCAGATAGATCTTCCCAAATATTTGGAAGATACTTATTTATCCTCTTCTGAGGATCTTAATATGGAAGAGTAGCATCACAAGACAGGTTGCTTGTGTACTCCCTCATTCAACCTTTTTGCTGCCTGCAGCGCAGGATCTTGAGGAACCTACCTCTAATTTTGTTCATTAGAACCTCCCCCATCTGGGGATGTTTTTCCCTATTCATGCATGGCTAAAAAACGCTTATGTATTCTGAATGGGAACATCTGGATAAACAATATTATCCTCCCAAGAAATTCTCCACAATTTATCGTATGGAAGAGGATTTCTATTAAAGAAAATGGGGGGTTCCAGCAATTGATGCTGCAATCACCTCAGTGAGCAAGAATCGCACATGTCCAATGGATAATGCACTGATGTTAAAGGATTCAACAGATAAAAAGTTGGAACTTCTTTCTAAAAACAATAGGTCTTTAGCAAGTTCAGTAGCGCAGCCGGTTCTTGCGTAATGGTGTATCTCAGTCCATTGAGGAACAGTTTGTGGAGATACTTAAAATTCTGCCTGATCAGTAGGCCCAGCAATGGGCTGGTGTATCAGACGCACTATGTTTCACCGTAGATGTTATGAAAGACTATCATTTAAGCCTCATGGCTTATGCTTGGACTAGTGCATTTGTGAGTTCTGTGGCTGAAAAATTGGTCAACCGAAGCCAGTTTTCCCTTTCATGGTGAACGGCTATTTAGAGATGATCTGGATAAGTACATCCAAAGGATCCCTAATGGAAAAATCTCTCTTTTACTAGTAAAGAAGTTCAAATATTTCTCCTTTAATCTTGCTGCCTCTCCTGTGCCAGGGGCATCAGCCTCTAGGCAGTCTCGACGGCCTCAACTGTCAGGTTCAAGGGCAAGTCCCCAAGGGTCAGAAGAGATCTTGGGGCAGAAAGCCCACAAAGCAAAATGCTAAAGCCTCCTCATGAAAGGGAGCCCCCGCTCGTTCGGGTGGGGGGAAGGCTCCTGCAATTCTCAAGATCTGGCAGGAACAATGTTAAGACAGATGGGTTGCTTCTGCAGTTTTTTCTCTAGGTTACGACTGGAGTTCTGAGAGTTTCCGTCTCCTTGTTTTCTCTAAGGGAAAATGTTCCCAAGGATCCAGAGAAAAAGTAGTCTCTTTCTGGCTCTGGATCATCTATTATGCCAGTGGGAGATATCAAAGGTTCCCTTAGTGGAACAGGGCACAGGGTTTGATTCAAACCTTTCACGGTTCCAGAACCAAACGGAGTGGTAAGACCCATTCTAGATCTCAAAGATCTGAATCAGCACTTAAACACCCGATCCTTTCGCACAATCCAATTGGTTGTGTCCATCCTGCAAGGAGGGAAATTTTTGGCTTTAATCGATATCAAAGATGCATATCTCCATGTGCAAAATTTTCCCGCTCACCAGAAATTTCTGCACTTTCAAATATAAAATCATAATTTTAGTTGTGGCCCTGCCACAGCACCACGGGTGTTCAGAAATATTTTGGCACCTCCTTTAGCCAGATTAAGGGCTCAAGGCATAATGGTCCTAGCCTATTTAGATGATCTACCTTTAATATATCATTCAGACTCAGGTTTAAACCAGAGTCTGATCGCAGAATCTCTGGGTTGGATACTCAACCTAGAAAAATCCTCCTTAAAACCATCAAGGAGATTACAATACTGGGGCTGGTTATGGATACCGTACAGAAGAAGGTATTCTTACCCCAGACGAAAATCAGTTCCATTGTAGAACTAATTCAACTTATCAAAACAAAGAAAAATCCTTCCATTCGGCTGGGCAGGAGATTGTTCGGGGAAATAGTGGCCTCCTTCGAGGAAATCCCTTACGCACAGTATTCACTCAGGACTGCTTCAAAATACCATCCTTTCGGCCTGGAATAAAAGGATTAAGGCCTTCATTCTTTCCCAAATCCGCTTGGCTCCCGACGTAAGTCAGAGCCTAAATTGGTGTTTTTTATCCAGCAAAAGGGAAAATCTTTTCTACCTGTATCTGGAAAGCGTAAACAGATGCCAGCCTTCTAGGCTGGGGAGCAGCCCGGAAAGAAGATTCTGTCCAGGGGAGATGGTCCAGGTTAGAGGACCTTGCCAATCAACATTTTGGAATATTTGGGCAGTACGTCGGGCCAGACTAAGGGACTGTCCTGTCAGGATTCAGTCCGACAAGGCCACGGCTGTGGGTTACGTCAATCACCAGGGGGGCACGAGAAGTTGTGCAGCCCAAAAAGAGGTGAATAATGTTCTAGCTTGGGCAGAACACAACATTCCTTGCCTGTCGGCAAATTTAATTCCAGGAATAGAGAGTTGGCAGATGGACTACTTGAGTCGCCAACAATTATTTGCGGGAAAATGGTCTCTTCGCCCCGACATCTTCCTAGAGCTATGTCAGAAATGGGGTGTTCCAGACATGGACCTATTCGCTTCCAGATTCAACAACAAAGTCGACAACCTTGTGTCGGGAACAAGGGATCCGCTAGCAGGCAGAACAGACGCATTAGTCCTCCCATGGGATCAGTTTTTTACTGATCTATGCATTTCCTCCAGTTCTGCTACTTCCGCGACTTCTCCGCAGATTCAAGCAGGAACAAAAGGAGGTGATTCTGGTGGCCCCGGCGGGCCCCAGAAGATCTTGATTTACCGAGATCATAAAGATGGCAGTAGGAGTCCTTTGGACTCTGCCATTATAGCCAGACCTTCTCGCACAAGGTCCGGTATTCCATCCTACCTTGGGGATGAAAAATGTAACAGGTTTGACTGTTGAATCCTACTTTATAAAAGGATCGTGGGTGATCTCCTTCAGGTAGTGTCTATTTTGATTAATGCCAGGAAGCCGGCTTCCAGAATCATTTACTATGGAGTCTGGAAGGCATATGTTTCTTGGTGTGGATCCAGGGCTTGGCACCCCAGGAAGTATGTCATAGGCAGGATCCTTGATTTCCTGTAAATGGGTCTGAAATTAAGTTGGCCTCGACTTCCATCAAGGGCCAGATCCAGGCCTTGTCAGTGTTTCCTTTTCAATGGCCCCTTGCTTCCCAATCTTGGTGTGTATCTGATTCAGGGGGTAATATGGATTAATCCCCCTATCAAGGCACCTCTAATCCTTGAGATTTGAATTTGGTCTTATGAGCTTTGCTGAATCAGCAGTTTGAGCCTTTACAAGAAATTGCCTTGGTCCTTTTTGACAAGAAAGATAATCGAATTGCCATTTCTTCTGCTAGAAGAGTATCGGAACTAGCAGCTCTGTCTTGTAAAGAGCCATATTTGATCATGCAT
The DNA here is from genome assembly GCF_037356315.1 of Lithobates pipiens. Taxonomy (NCBI): domain Eukaryota; kingdom Metazoa; phylum Chordata; class Amphibia; order Anura; family Ranidae; genus Lithobates; species Lithobates pipiens. Next base: position 601,970,470 of record NW_027507748.1, on the reverse strand, counting down.
AAGGATGAGGTGGTTATGCCCTCATCCTGAATTCCAATCAAAAGTGGTAACAGGTTTTCATTTAACCACTTGCCGACCGCCGCACGACGATGTACGTCGACAGAATGGCACGGGCAGGCATAAGGGCTTACATGTACGTCCTTGCCTGCCCGCGGGTCGGGGGCCCGATCGGGCCCCCGCCCGGTGCCTGCGGCGGTCGGTATTCGTTCGGGAGCGATCCCGGACGAGGGGACGGCCATTCATTCATGGCCACCCCCTCGCGATCGCTCCCGACGAATGAAAATGTCCCGTGACATCACTTCCTCTCCTGTAATGTAAACACAGGAGAGGAAGTGATGTATTCTCTCCTCCGTGTCGGTATTTTTCGTTCCGGCACCGAGGAGAGAGCATCGGTGAGTTGCACAAGCACTACACTACACAGTAGAACATGCCAGGCACACTCACACCCCCCCTTTACCCCCCGATCACCCCCCAATTACCCCTGCCCCCCCAGTCACAGTGACACCAATTGCTTTTTTTTTTTTGCATTGGTGTCATTTGTGACTGTAATAACTGTTAGGGCAGTTAGGGCTAGCCCCCTTTAGTTCTAATGTGCCCCCCTAACCCCCCCAATAAAGGTTTAACCCCGTGATCACCCCCCCTCGCCAGTATCACGAAGGCTGGGTTCACATTGCAGCGGTTTATGAGAACGAATGTGATTCGCACCGCACTGCAGTGCAAATCACATCCGATCTCTGTGCGATTCGAGTTCAGCCATACAGATAGTATGGCTGAATTCGTGTCGCACCCGCCGCACCCGCCGCAAATTCGCACGGGACCCTTTTTTTGGCCCGCAGCAGAATCGGATCGCATGGGTGTTCACACCATGCGATCCGAGTTTGCAGATCGCACTGCGATATGCGAACTGATCTGGGGGTGTCATTAACATTTCACTGACACTCCCAGCAGTTCGCATAGGGCAGTGTGAACTGCTGCCGGGAGGCATGCGATGCGGGAACCCGCCGCGGATTCGTGGCGTTCCCGCATCGCTCCAGTGTGAACCCAGCCTAATAAGCGATCATTTTTCTGATCGCTGTATTAGTGTCACAGGTGACGCTAGTTAGGCAGGTAGGTATTTAGGTTCGCCGCAGCTTTTTATAGCGCCAGGGACCCCCATATACTACCGCATAAAGCCCCCTGATTTCCCCCTAGTTAACCCTTTCACCAGTGATCACCATATAACTGTTACAGGTGACGCTGGTTGGTTAGTTATTTTTTTATAGTTTCAGGGCACCCGCCATTTATTACCTAATAAAGGTTTAACCCCCTGATCACCCGGCGGGTGTCATTTGTGACTGTAATAACTGTTAGGGCAGTTAGGGTTAGCCCCCTTTAGTTCTAAGGTACCCCCCTAACCCCCCCAATAAAGGTTTAACCCCGTGATCACCCCCCGTCGCCAGTGTCACTAAGGCTGGGTTCACATTGCAGCGGTTTATGAGAACGGATGTGATTCGCACCGCACTGCAGTGCAAATCACATCCGATCTCTGTGCGATTCGAGTTCAGCCATACAGATAGTATGGCTGAATTCGTGTCGCACCTGCCGCACCCGCCGCAAACTCGCACGGGACCCTTTTTTTGGTCCGCAGCAGAATCGGATCGCATGGGTGTTCACACCATGCGATCCGAGTTTGCAGATCGCACTGCGATATGCGAACTGATCTGGGGGTGTCATTAACATTTCACTGACACTCCCAGCAGTTCGCATAGGGCAGTGTGAACTGCCGCCGGGAGGCATGCGATGCGGGAACCCGCCGCGCATTCGTGGCGTTCCCACATCGCTCCAGTGTGAACCCAGCCTAATAAGCGATCGTTTTTCTGATCACTGTATTAGTGTCACAGGTGACGCTAGTTAGGCAGGTAGGTATTTAGGTTCGCCGCAGCTTTTTATAGCGCCAGGGACCCCCATATACTACCGCATAAAGCCCCCTGATTGCCCCCTAGTTAACCCTTTCACCAGTGATCACCATATAACTGTTACAGGTGACGCTGGTTGGTTAGTTATTTTTTTTATAGTTTCAGGGCACCCGCCATTTATTACCTAGTCTCACTAGTGTACCCCTAAATTTAGGGGTGTCTACTTTCCAAAATGGGGTCATTTGGGGGGGGTTTGTGCCATCTTGGCATTTTATGGCCTTCAAAACTGTAACGCCCTTAGAAAGCCTGAAGGCGGTGCTTGGTTTTCGGGGCCCCGTACGCGGCTAGGCTCCCAAAAAGTCCCACATATGTGGTATCCCCGTACTCAGGAGAAGCAGCAGAATTTATTTTGGGGTGTCATTTCACATATGCCCATAGCATGTGTGAGCAATATATCATTTAGTGACAACTTTGTGTAAAAAAAAAAAAAAAAATTATTTTTTGTCATTATTCAATCGCTTGAGGCATAAAAATAAAATATTCAATGGGCTCAACATGCCACTTATCAATTTCCTTAGGGTGTCTACTTTCCAAAATGGGGTCATTTGGGGGGGTTTTGTACTGCCCTGCCATTTTAGCACCTCAAGAAATTAGATGAGAAATGCAGTCGTAAACTAAAAGCTGCGTAAATTCCAGAAAACGTACCTTAGTTTGTAGATGTGACAACTTTTGCGCAAACCAATAAATATACAATTATTGACTTTTTTTTTACCAAAGACATGTGGCTGAATACATTTTGGCCTAAATGTATGACTAAAATTGAGTTTATTGGATTTTTCTAATAACAAAAAGTAGAAAATATCATTTTTTTTCAAAATTTGCGGTCTTTTTACGTTTATATCGCAAAAAATAAAAATCGCAGAGGCAATCAAATACCATCAAAAGAAAGCTCTATTTGTGGGAAGAAAAGGACGGAAATTTTGTTTGGGTACAACATTGCATGACCGCGCAATTACCAGTTAAAGCAGCGCAGTGCCAAATTGTAAAAAGACCTCTGGTCATTTACCAGCAAAATGGTCCGGTCTGAAGGTGGTTAAACTACGATATTATTCTTCCTTCTTTCTCCCAGAGCCTCAATCTAGGGAAGAGAAGGCACTACATTCCCTTGATGTAGTAAGAGCGATCAGTCTATTTAAAGGCGACCGCTCAGATTCGCAAAACACATGTTTTGTTTGTTCTGCCAGAGGGTCCAAAATGTGGACAGGCAGCATCAAAATCCACTATTTTCCAAATTCATTCAAGTGATTGTTCAAGCTTCAACTTAAAGAAGAAAATTCTTCCTTCTCATGTTAGAGCACACTCATCCAGGGCGATTAGTGCCTCTTGGGTGGTGCATCATCAGGCCTCTATGGCTCAGATCTGTAAGGCCGCGACTGGGTCATCGGTTCATACGTTTATCAGATTTTATCAAAATAATATTAAAGGTCATGAGGATATTGTCTTTGGGCGCAGTATACTGCAGGCTGCAGTATAAGCCCTCTGGCCTCCTGTTTTTTGTTGTGTCTCCCTCCCTTCAGTTGGGACTTCCACATAGCAAGTACTATGGCTCTGTGTCCCCTGATGTAAGAAAAGAAAACAGGATTTTTAAAACGAGTTACCTGTAAAATCCTTTTCTTTGTACATCAGGGGACACAGAGGTCCCTCCCTTTTTGGTATACACTTGTATTGTTTGGCTACAAAACTGAGGACTCCCAGTAGTGGGAGGGGTTATATAGGGGGTAAACTTCTTGCCTTAGGGCGTGCCAGTGTCCATCACCTATCAGTGGCCCTATAACCCACATAGTTAGTACTATGGCTCTCTGTCCCCTGATGTACATCAAAGAAAAGGATTTTACAAGTAAGCTGTTTTAAAAATCCTGTTTTTATCTCATGGACAAAATGTGAGAAATAACATATATATCATGCAATCATTCCACAAAGACATACCACATACACTGCATATAAAATTTGAGAAAAATATGCTTATAAAATAGTTAACCATTTGTCAGGGGCAGGTTAGGGCTGTATAGGGTATTATAGGGGCAGGTTAGGACTGTATAGGGTATTATAGGGGCAGTAGTAATTAGTAATAGTGGTTTGAAATTGGTAATTAGAAACTAATGAGTAGGTACCTGGTCATGTGATCTCCTCCCATTTCCGGTCCTTTGGTTGCCGTTTTCACATGGTGGAATGCACGCCGACCACAGAGGTGGCGGACGGCTCACACACTGAGATCCACACTAGACAAGCGATCAGCCCCAGTGCCAGGCAGGCACTGACCAATGTAAGCGCCCATTTGTTTATATTTTTTGTAATGAAATAACGTTTTATTCAGTATTTTTGTGATACATAAGAAGAGTATTACATCACATACCATGCAAGTAAAGAAAAGGCAGAGAGACTGATAATAGCACATATTATAGTCCTTGTATAGTATTACTTTGGAAGGAGAAAGAGAGAGAGAAAAAAATCTCTCTCGCTTGTCTTATAAAAGCGGGCCTATAATAAATCAGCCTATGCCAACTCATAACTGTTGAGAGTCACAAGAATACTCTCAGAAAAGGGAGAGAAAAGGATATAGAAAGAGGGAAAAGGAAGTTGTTGTCACCTTATGGGTTCATATCACCTGTTGAAGGAGGGTCCTCCCGGGGGTGCCAGAGTTCCCATGTTTTAGGATGAGCCTCCAGCCTAGCCCGAATCCTGGCAGTCATTTTCTCCATCAGCTCCACATCTTTGATTCTAGCGTACAGAGCATCGGGGGTGGGAGGATGTTTCTTTTTCCAGTTAAGGGCGATGAGACAACGGGGCGCGGTCAAAATGTGGAGTGTCAATTTTTTGTATATTTTAGAAAGTTTTGGCAGAGGTGCTTCTAGTAGATAATGCCTGAGGGTCAGGGGTATCTGTGTGTCTAGTAGACGAGTCAGTAATTAGACTTTGGTCTAGAAGGGAATGATTAGTGGGCAGTTCCAATATATGTGAAATAGAGTGCCTCTTTCTTTTTGACATCTCCAACATCGGTCCGAGGTAGCGGGGAAAATATTGTGAAGGACGTCAGGTGTCATATACCAGAAATAGAGTACCTTCTATGTATTCTCTTTGTATAGAGTGCAGTGATTTTAGGGAAGTGGTTTTCCAATGGTAGGGGAAGTTGGACTGCAGATGAGCGGACTTGGAGGTATTTATTTTGTAACCCGAGAGGACTCCGTAGCGCTTGAGTTCTACGTGTAAGTTGGGAAGGGAGATTCTGGGATGTGTCAGGGTGAGGATGATGTCATCTGCAAATAGCGAGATCTTAAATTCTGTCCCTAACCGGTATCCCTTGTATGGCTTGATTATTGCTTGATTATTGCGGATGGAGGCGGCCAAGGGCTCTACACAGAAGAGCAGGGGTGAGAGTGGGCAACCCTGCCTAGTGCCGTTAGACACAGAGAAGGAGGGGGAAAGGGCAAAGGGGGTCTTGACCTGGGAAGAGGGATTGGAGTAAAGATGGTGGATCGCCTGCATAAAGGCCTTTTCAGCATCCAGGCTAAGTAGCAAGGAGGCCGAGTTCTCCCTGTTCGCCACATCCACTAAGTCAATCATCTTCCTGGTATTGTCTCCTGCTTGTCTGAGGGGCACAAAGCCCACTTGATCTTTGTTAATAAGTGAGGGGAGGACCGTGTTCAGGCGAAGGGAAAGCAGTTTCGTGAAAATTTTCAGGTCTGAATTCAGTAGGTAAATAGGCCTGTAGTTGGCACAAAGATGGGGTCTTTGTCTGGTTTGGGGATTAGGGTGATAAAGGAGCGTTGCATGTCTGGTGGGACGGGGGTGTCTCGGAGGAAGGCATTGAAGAATCTGCACATGCGGGGTAGTAGAAGGGGGAGGAAGGTTTTATAATATTCATAGGGCAGGCCATCTGGGCCTGGGGATTTATGGACTGGTAGGGATTTAATGGTTTGTTCTAACTCTTCTTCCGTGATAGGTGCATTTAAGGCAGTTAGGTCGGAGTCCTGGAGCCAGGGGACACCACTCTGTTCAACATATTGTTGCATGCGGTGGAGGAGGTCGGGGGAAAGGGGGTTACTGGGGATGTCGGGATTGTTGTAAAATTCTGCAAAAGTGTCCGCAATGTCCTTGGGGTGGGATAGTGTGGAGTTTAGTTTGTTTTTAATCTGGTGGGGGGCGGACATATGGGCATGATCTCGTAATTTCCTTGCTAGGAGGGAGTGGGCCTTGTTATCTTTGTCATAGTATAGAGCTTAGAGCTTTTTCGACACGACCTAAGGCCAGGTCATTTAGTGTTGCTTGTAAACTTGTTATTTTTTTTTAAGAAGACTTAAGGTAGGGGATGTTTGCAGTTGTTTTTATTTTTATTGTTTTAAAACTTCATTAAACTGTATTACACTATGGAAGTTTCCATTGTTCTCTCCATGTCCCAAGTTTAACCATCCGGGGAAGAACCATTTGTTGCCTATTGACTTCCAGCTTCTACATGTGAGCAGGCACATCCCTGCACAAGCTCGTATAACTCTCTTTTTAATTAAAGGAGTCATGGGTATTTGGTAAGCAGATTATTCACCTATCACTCTATGGTGCATTGATCACTTGGGAAAGGAATATCCACTTTGTATATAGAAGATTCCACACATATTGAGAAGATGGTCTTTCTCTGCCGTTCAATTGTGGCTTTGGTTTCCTTTGTTTTTGGGACTTTTACATTATCACTGTTTTCTATTAAGTGGGTCACCACCTATGTTTTGTATAGTTCAAATTTCTACATCTATCAATTTATATAGTACCCCAAACGTTTTTCTTGGTTTCCTTTTTTTGGTGATTTAGTGAATGGTATATCATTAGTTTCTAATTACCAATATCAAACCACTAGCGCCCCTTATCTATTTCTAATTTCTATTGACCACTGTGTGCAATCAGGGGAGCAGCTCATTGTTATTTTTTCACCATATGATTTTATTTGGCGCAGAGTTTTGCACTTGTTCAATATTATAGGGGCAGGTTAGGGCTGTATAGGTTTTTATAGGGCCAGGTTAGGGCTGTATAGGGTATTATGTTGGCAGGTTAGGGCTGTATAGGGTATTAGGGTGGCAGGTTAGGTCTGTATAGGGTATTATGGTGGCAGATTAGGGCTGTATAGGGTATTATGGTGGCATGTTAGGGCAGTATGGGGTACTATCGGCGCAGATTAGGGCTGTATGTGCTCACTTATAGCATAGTTGCAGATGTAGGCAAACGCTGCTTCTATGTGCTGTTCTCTCCTCTTTCTCCTCCTTCAGCTGCAGGATCAGGCAGTGAACGAGTCTACGAGTCTGCTTGTAACAACAACTAAGCCACATCGGTTAATACAAGAAAGTCGACCATCCACTCTAAAGAATGGTACCGGGGCCAGTAACATCGGTAAGTTTTGTGACCGATACTGATGCTTCAAAAAAAAAAAAGTGAATATCGGCCGCCGATAATTGGCCACACCCATAATTGGTCGACCCCTACTGCCCACAGATAAAAAATATGATAAATTACTGCAAACAGACAGCTGCTCTGCTTATCACTTACCTGTGATTATTATTCAAAACCTCCTGTTTGACCCGATGAAACTCCTCTGTGTTTGGATCAACATATTCCACTCGGCACTTGAGTGCCCGGTATTTTCCAACTGGGCTTGGGTGAGGTTTTGCGTTTGTCTCACTAATGTTTACCATGTCTCTTATAAGCTGGTAAGAAATTTCAAGAAAATTAAAGAAAAATTTTAAAACATTATAATACAGTGGTAGACTGGAGTTAAAAGCAGCCACAGTGGTTACAGTAAAGTTCCAGGTTTATCCAAATAACCAACATTTTATATTCTACCAGCATACAACTCCATGATCATGCCCCTATGGTATGATATTTATTAGAGAGAGTAGTTAGTTGATGGATGATTAACTTTTATGTGCAAGGGCATCCTCGTGTTATTATTATACAGGATTTACCGTATCTCACAAAAGTGAGTACACCCCTCACATTTTTGTAAATATTTTTTTTCCATCTTTTAATGTGACAAAACTTTTCTACAATGTATAGTAAGGAGTGTACAGCTTGTATAACAGTGTAAATTTGCTGTCCCCTCAAAATAACTCAACACACAGCCATTAATGTCTAAACCTCTGGCAAAAAGTGAGTACACCCCTAAGTGAAAATGTCCAAATTGGGCTAAATTAGCCATTTTGTCTCCCAGGTGTCATGTGACTCATTCATGTTACAAAGTCTCAGGTGTGAATGGGGAGCAGGTGTGTTAAATTTGGTGTTATCACTCATTCTCTTATACTGGTCACTGGGAGTTTGCTGTCTTCCCGCTCGGATGGCGTGGTAAAATCACTATGTGCCTTCCTCCAGATGGTGGTGGGAGTGTCATGGTCTGGGGCTGCATGAATGCTGCAGACACTGGGGAGCTACAGTTCATTGAGGGAATCATGAATGCCAACATGTACTGTGACATACACTGTGTTAGTACACAGTGGGTCTGCATGGTGATCGCCACATCCTCTTCTAACTCTGAGGCGGAATATGCCCTCAGGAGGAGATCGGCTAGGTATCCCACGATCGCGATCCCACGTTGCCGCAGCAACGCCAAAACTGGAGCCAATACCTTGGTAAAGACTCGGGAGGCTGATGCCAGACCAAAAGGGAGAGCCACAAACTGGTAGTGGGCTTCCCCGACTGCAAATCGTGAAACTTTTGATGCCGAAGGCATATGGGTATTTGCAGGTATGCATCCTGGATGTCTAAGGACGCCAGAGAGTCCCCTTGATGGAGTGCAGTGACTACTGAGCAAACTGATTCCATTATGAACCTTTGCATTTTCACAAAAAATCTACAACTTGTGGCAGATAACATGGCTAGTGGACAATCCGCAATGGGTGGCAGATGACATGGCAAGCGGACAATTTGCAACATGTGGCAAGTGACAATCTGCAACTTGTGGCAGGTGATATGACAAGTGGACAATCAGCAATGGGTGGCAGGTGACGTGGCAAGTGGACAATTTGTAATGTGTGACAGGTGACTTGGCAAGTGAAAACCCGCAACACGTGGCATGTGACGTGGCAAGTGGACAATCTGCAATGTGTGGCAGGTGACAGTGGACAATCTGCAACGTGTGGCAAGTGACAATCTGCAACGTGTGACAGGTGACGTGGCAAGTGACAATCCGCAACACGTGGCAGGTGAAGTGGCAAGTGACAATCTGCAACGTGTGACAATATGCATCTGGTGGCAGGCGACGGTGGCAGGTGACACACTCCGGGCTCCCACTGATCTGCATTATGGTGAGCTGAACTATTTCATTTTCTATAACAATGTAAGAATAGAAATAATGTGTTTCAATCATCCTAACACCATAACACAAATGGCGCAGTGATGATTGAAGCGTCAACATCAGCCATTGCCCCCAAAAATGCCAGTGCCCCTCCCGAGACTAGACTCTGGATCCGCCCTTGGGTGAGGGTGAGGGAGGCATACAACATTTTGCTATGGGGCCCTGTGATTTCTAGTTACGCCCCTGCTTGAAGTACATCACGGGACACAGAGCACTATTCATAACTGTCTGGGTTATACGCTACCTTTAGGTGACTGGACACCGGCAACCAATAGCAAGAAGGTTCCTCCGCCATTCCCCCATACGGGAATTACCACCGTTTTGTAGCAAGCAATGAAGATCCCAGAAAAAAGGGGAGGGACCTCTGTGTCCCGTAATGTACTTCAAGAAAAGGATTTTACAGGTAAGCTGTATTAAAAATAAGTTTTTCTTTATCGTACATCACGGGACACAGAGCACTATTCTTAACTATCTGGGATGTCCTAAAGCAATGCACCAGAGGGGAGGGAGACACAGCTAATACAAGTCCCAACAAGCCCCCGACCTATAAGGCTGACTGCAACACGCTGTGGCCAAAGACAGTCTCCTTTTGAGATCTAACATCCACCTAACCCGGTGAACGTATGAACCGAAGAACAAGCAGCTGCTTTGCAAACCTGAGCCATAGACACTTTTTGGGCGCACTGCCCATGATGCACTAACCCCTCTAGTGGAATGTGCCTTTAAATCCCAAGGTGGAACCCTGCGCTACAACCCATACATCTGGATAATAGCCTGGCCAATACACCTCGAGATAGTTGAACTAGTAGCTGCCTGTCCTTTTTTAGGACCCTCTGGCAGAATAAGAAGGGAGTCAGTCTTCCGGAACAGAGCTGACATACTTAAGTAGACTCTGATAGCCCTCACCACATCAAGCGAGTGAAGTAACCTTTCTTCCCTAGACTTAGGGTTTAGAAAAATGGAAGTCAAAAAAAATTTCAGCCGGATCCTTGAATACTTGGGCGTTATCCACTGGACAGGTTAGACTCTTTTTCACTGAAGAAATGGTGGCATCACCATGGCACCAGGATGATCCCATTCTGCGTAAATTACCTGCTCCAATAATGGATGCACAGGGAATGCTTGGGAACCTTGCTGAGGCCGCAGGGATCCCAAAGTAGAACAGGAGAGTCCAGTCTCCTGAACTGGGGGTACTTTAAACCCAGCTCAAACCATCTCTGCCAAAGATTGGACAAACATTTTTTTGGGAATGGGAGGCTGAAAATGGTTCCTCTGAACCAGTGTCCCCTGTTGAGGAGTCCTCAGTCTCTCCTTCTTCCTGATCTTTTGTGACCACCTCCTCTAAATTCTCTGCCCACTCCGGCTCTGGATCCCCTGGACCCGCCTGGCTATAAGAGTCCTGATGCTCAAGTGATTCACCACTGGGGTCAGGCTCAGGAGAGGGAGATCTATTACGTTTCTTCTCTCCTTGTGTTACAGAGGCAATCATACCTGCTATTTTGTCCTCAAGGCCAGCTAAGGCAGATGCCAAATCATCCTTGGTAACATAAGCCGAGGCAGGAACATTGGTAGTGGCCACAATGCCTGAAAAATGCAATGGCTCAGCCAGGCGAGATGCCACAGGTCTTTCCGGGGAGACTGAGGCTACATCTACATGAGGTTGGTCTCCTAACTTTAAATGAGGTACTCTTAGCCCTCTATTTTCCTTGCTCCCTGTTCCTCATTTTCTGGAAGACATTGCTTACGAAATGAGGAAGACAGTACTCCCTCCAAGCCACCAGCTGTAAACCAGCATAAAGCAGCTATCACAGCCTGTAAAACTCTCCCCGCCAACTTGTTGCAACTATATCCAAAACCTCCATCCAATTACAACATCCCCACTGGGACATTATTGAAGAATTTGAAGAGCTTCAACAGCCATGACCATCACTTTCAAGATACTGGCAAAAAAAAAAAAACTGAGCTAATTCCCGTATTGGAGGGGTTATGTGGGAGGAACCTTCTTGTTATTGGTTGCCAGTGTCCAATCACCTAAAGGTAGCATATAACCCAGATAGTTCTGAATAGTGCTCTGTGTCCCGTGATGTACGATAAAGAAACTTCCCCTCCCCCCATTTTTGATAGAGTAAAGGTGGGTTATAACCCCTGTAGGTTTATTTTTTGCCATTGGTGTCATATTTCCTTTCACTTCCTGTAACATAGTCAAAACAGGAAGTGAAAAAACTACCTATAAAGTGTGTTGTCACCAGGGTTACCAGAACTAGCATCCCCGTTGGAAGATCAATATTAAAATTACTACATGGTTAGCTAGACTGATAATATAAATTGTATTTCTGATACCATGATATGTTGTGAAAGATAGTTATCATCTGAATTTCAAGGCCTTGCATACAAAATGGAAAAATAATCAGCACCCCCAAAATTGGAGAAAAAATTGTGATAGATTTGATAAAGACCTGTCAAATTGAAACCCGCTTATTGAAGATGTTGTGCTCATACACTGGCAATGCAAAGTTTTTCATATGAAGAATAAAGTTTTGGACCTAATCTGATGTGGTGATCACTTTTCCATCGCTTTGTGTGGGAGAATGCAGTCAGACTCTTGTGCTGGCAGCACATAGTACATTATTCCCTATACATATCCCCTATGTTCCGAAGAAATTAGCAGTGTAAAAAGGTAAAAAAGCCTCATATGTATTATTGTACAGTGCCTTGCAAAAGTATTCAGATTACTGTATAAATGACACTGGCAGGGAAGGGGTTAAACACTAGGGGCCGATCAAGGGGTTAAGTGTGTCCTAGGCAGTGATTCTAACGGGGGGGGGGGGTGGGCTCATTACAACATGACAGCGATCACTGCTCCCGATGACAGGGAGCAGTAGATCAGTGTCATCTTGCTAGGCAGAACAGGGAAATGCCTTGTTTACATTGGCATCTCCCCATTCTGCCTCTTCTAGTAGCAATCGTGGGCAAACATCGATTTTGTGGGACCCACGCATGCTATAGGCAGCAAATTTAAAGGGACGTACAGGAATGCCAATTTGCCTGCCTGTGCCATTCTGCCGACATATATGTGTGTGCAGCGGTCGGCAAGTGGTTAAAATTCCGCTAACAGATTTTTTAGAATAGAGTTTTACATTACAGTAATACCAATAATGTAGTAGTACAATGTAAATAAAGAGCAAAGCTGCACTCTAGAAATCATGCCCTGTAGTTTATTCGACCTGGCTAGCTTCAAAACACAGTCCCGGCCTTAAGCAACACCCTTCTGGCTTGTTTTGCTCTAAGTCCAACTGGGGTGATATGCATCAGCGGTGTGGCCTAGGGCACAAACTGTTTGTAAAACAACATACAATGTAGCTGGCTTCCAGACTGCAGCTTTGCTCTTTACTTGCTATTGAAGCTGAGCTGGTCAAATTCTTTAAAGTTTGCACCTGACGCACAAAAGGGCCAGGGAAGCAAAATCACAGGACTTGTGGTTCCGTTTCTCTTTGAACGTCCCCAACAATGTAGTGAAATATGTGTCATGAATACAAGATAGAAAAAAAAAAAAAGATAAAAACTCAGCAGGATAAGAAAAAAAAGGAGGAACATAGGGAAGGGGAAGAAGAAAATAAAAAAAATCTGAGTTAACAATGGGAGAATAAGGAGGGGAAAAGGGGAGGCAAAAAAACTGAGAGATGGAAAAGGGAGGAGGGGTCACAAGCACCCCCCATCCCAGCCACAGCATCCATTAACCAGTAAATCTCTGAGGTCTTGGGAATGTTGAAAAATCCTCCATGCGGTTCCGGTTAGAGCCGGTTCACACAGGGGCAACTCAGGATCCGACTTCAGGTCGCCCCTAGTCACGCTACATGTAAAAAACAATGTAAGTGAATGAGAGCCGTCTTCATGCACACTACTGAAGTCAGAAAAGGTTCCTGTACTACTTCTATGCGACTTCTAGGCGACTGGTACCCATTGATTTCAATGGAAGTTGCCTCCAAGTCAGATCTCCATCTATATTGAGGCGACAATCAGCTCCTGAGAGGGAACTCCACGCCAAATTTTAAATAAAAAAATGGCATGGGCTCCCCCTCCGGGAGCATACCAGGCCCTTAGGACTCATATGGATTTTAAGGGCAAGCCCACCTACGCCGAAAAAGCGGCGTGGGTGTCCCCCCAAAATCCATATCAGACCCTTATCCAAGCACGCAGCCTGGCCAGTCAGGAAAGGGGGTGGGGACGAGTGAGCATCCCCCCCTCCTGAACTGTACCAGGCCGCATGCCCTCAACATGGAGGATTGGTGCTTTGGGGAAGGGGGGGCGCCCTGCGGCCCCCCCTCCCCTAAGTACCTTATCCCCATGTTGATGAGGACAAGGGCCTCTTCCAGACAACCCTGCCCGTTGGTTGTCGGGGGTCTGCGGGCGGGGAGCTTATCGGAATCCGGGAGCCCCATATAATAAGGGGGCCCCCAGATCCCGGCCCCCCGCCCTATGTGAATGAGTAAGGGGTACATTGTACCCCTACCCATTCACCTGGGGGGAAAAAAAGTGTCAATAAAAACACAACACAGGTTTTTAAAGTAATTTATTAATCAGCTCCGGTGGTCTTCCGACGTCAGGGGTCTTCTTCCGACTTCTCCGCTCTGTTCGGCCTCTTCTCCTGGTGTCCGGTGTCGTCTCCCGGGCTCCTCCGCTGTCTTCTTGCAGCTCTTTTACTAGCGGAGGAGCCCGGTCTCCTTCGTCCTGCTTCCTTTTTCCCTCTTCTCTCTTCTTCCGATGTTGACAAGGCGCTCTCTTCCGCTGTAATGGCTTGTGCGACCTGTGCGGCGACTTATATAGGTATGGGGCGTGGTCACCGGGTGATGTCACAAGGTGACCCCACCCCTTTATGACGTCAAGTCCCGGGGCATGCTCGGACTGTGACATCATAAAGGGGCAGGGTCACCCTGTGACATCACCCGGTGACCACGCCCCATACGTATATAAGTCGCTGCACACGTCACACAAGCCATTACAGTGGAAGAGAGCGGCGTGTCAACATCGGAAGAAGAAATAAGAGAGAAGAGGGAAGAAGGACAGAGGAGGCCGGGCTCCGCTAGTAAAAGAGCTGCAAGAAGACAGTGGAGGAGCCCGGGAGATGACGCCGGAGAGCGGGAGAAGAGGCTGTACACCGGGAGAAGAGGCCCGCTGCTGATTCATAAATTACTTTAAAACCTGTTTTGTGTTTTTATTGACACTTTTTTCGTCCCCACCCCCTTTCCTGACCGGCCAGGCTGCGTGCTCAGATAAGGGTCTGGTATGGATTTTGGGGGGACCCCCACGCCGTTTTTTTGGCGTGGGGGGCTTCCCCTTAAAATCCATACCAGACCTAAGGGCCTGGAATGCTCCCGGAGGGGGAACCCATGCCGGTTTTTTATTTAAAATTTGGCGTGGAGTTCCCCCTTGAGAGCTCATTATTCTCTGATTGGCCACGGCCAAAGTCGCCTGCCCTGGGGCGACTTCAAGTCGTGTTGTAAATCTCCCCAAGTCGTGTTGAAGTCGCGCTGTTATTCATACTCAAGTCGTGTCCAAGTTGCCTCCAGAAGTCGCGCTGGAAGTCGTGTTGCCCCTGTGTGAACCGGCTCTAAAGGTATGTCTATTAACCACTTCCCTACCCGCCCATAGTAATATGAAGCCCGTAGATGGGATCTCCCATCTTGGGCGGGCGTCATATGACGTCCTCCCATTTCCAGCAGTCTAGGGGGCGCGTGCGCGCTGCCGGCAGCGTTGCTCAGGACCCGGTGCGCGTGCCCGGTGGCTGTGATGTCTGCCGGGCACCCGCGATTGCTCGGGAACACAACAGGACCATGGATCTGTGTGTGTAAACACACAGATCCATGTCCTGTCAGAGGAGAGGAGACCGATGGTGTGTTCCCAGTGCAGAGGAACACCGATTGGTCTCCTCCTCTTGTGAGTCCCCTCCCCCCACAGTTAGAATCACTCCCAGGGAACATAATTAACCCCTCCCTAGCCCCCTAGTGTTAACCCCTTCCCTGCCAGTCACATTTACTCAGAATCAGTGCAATTTTATAGCACCGATCGCTGTGTAAATGTGAATGGTCCCAAAAATGTGTCAAAAGTGTCCGTCACAATGTCGCAGTCACAAAAAAACACATAGGTGATTAAATACCACCAAAAGAAAGCTCTATTTGTGGGGAAAAAATTACGTCAATTTTGTTTGGGTGCAAACGTTGCACGACCGCGCAATTGTCAGTTAAAGCGAGAGAGTGCCGAATCGCAAAAAGTGCTCTGGTAAGGAAGGGGGTAAAATCTTCCGGGGCTGAAGTGATAAAAAATCTATTGTATTCTGCAGCAACTGGATGTTCAAGATGCATGGAAGAAATTCAGTAGTCCATTTAGCTAGGAAAGGTATCTGTGGTGATCAACAATATCTAGGAATGACTGCTCTCACAGCGGTAAGCAAGTTGCCTAAGCCCTTGTACACACGGTCGGAGATTCTGATGGAATGTGTCCTATCGGACCGTTTTGTCGGATATTCCGACTGTGTGTGGTCTCCATCGGACTGTTTCCGTCAGAATATCCGACGGACCAACTTTTCCAACTTGCCGGTAAAATTTTCCGACAAAATGCTCCAATCAGACATACTCCGATCATGTGTAGCCTACTCCGACGGACAAAGTGCTACGCATGCTCAGATCAAATTCCTAGACCAAAGCTATTGGCTACTAGCCTGAACGTAGTCCCGTAGTAACGAAATAACGTCATCATGTCCGACCGTGTGTACAAGGGCTAAGACATCTTTCGTATTATAGATTTGATTTCACTAGGGATAATTGACAATGTTATCATGGGAGAATTTGGTATCATAGTATCTGTCACCTATGCATAGATATGCAGGATGGGAGCCCAAAATTTTTGATGGGAATTCTCACCATATGTAGGTCATATTATCAACTGTTGCATTAGATCACCAACAGCTGTCAGTAACTGAGGAAGGGAACATTAAACATTTTTTGTCTGATATAATTATACACAACTGTTTGTTTTGTTTTTGCACATTGAAGTTGTTTCATATTTGCATACAATTTTATTAACACTGGCAATGTTTGATAATAAAACCTTTCACAGATTTTAAATTTACCTGAATAAATATTTTTGTAAATTATGCATTCAGATTACCAAGGTGCTCATGTTTTGCAAGAAAGTATTTTGCACAAGCATTTGTTAAAGCATATCTAAACCCAAAAATGTAATATATTGCAGCTCACTAGTCCTTGGATGTGATGGCTGCATTGGTTTTCTTTTTCCTTTAATTTTACCTGCCGATCCTGTCAGTTAGTCCCCATTAACACTTCTGCGACTTGTCATGCGACTTTGGACCCCAAAGTCACAAGACAAGTCACACCCCATGTTTCCCTATGAGTAGCGTTTGTATCTGCGTGACTTTAATGTAGTTCCTGTACTACAGGCATACCCCACTTTTAAGTACACAATGGGGTTTATTTACTAAAGTTGGAAAGTGCAGGCTCACTTTTGCATAGAAACCAATGATCTTCTAACCCCAGCTTGTTCAATTAAGCTTTGGTAATACCTAGACGCTCATTGGTTTCTATGCAGAAGTGAGCCTGATTTTGCACTTTCCAGCTTTAGTAAATAAACCCCATTGTGTACTTAAAAGTGGGCTATGCCTGTACTATGGTCTGACTTTCATGCAACTGAGGGCCATAGACTTTAATGTAAACCCTTAAAAGTCCCCTTGTGACTTCACTGATCCAGCATGCCCTCGGTCGATGTCGTCACAAGGGGCTGTCAGATGGCGGCGCAGATTCCGATAAGCCCCGTGCAACCACCGGCCAGTGTTGTGGGGAAGAGGTCCTTGTCCCCATTAACATGGGGACATGGTGTTTTGGGGGAATCCCCCAATGTTGAGGGTAAATGGCCAGGTATGGTTCAAGTGGGAGTGGGGGGTGCTTGCTCGCCTTTCCCTGACTACATAGTCATAGAAGGTATGGTTTTGGGGGGGGGGCCCATGCCGTTTTACTTTTTAATTTTGGCGTGGGGGGAATGCATACCAGGCCCTTCGGGTCTGGTATAAATTCTTAAGGGAAACCCCATGTCAACATTTTTTAAAAGGCAGCATGGGGCCCCCATTTTTTTCATTTATTTTTTATTGACGACATTCTCTTTTTTAAATTCAGCTGTCAGTGGGGAAACTCGCTGACAGCTGATGAGTCATCAGTTGTTAAGGAGCTGGCTTTCTGTCTCGTTGCTTAACAACCAGCTATTCCTTACACAAAATTTGAATCGGTCGATCAATTTTTTACCAATTCAAATTCGAATCGTTCTGAAAATTTACAACTCGTTAGAAAATAAAGAAACCAAACTAAACTAAACTCATTTTTCCATTCTGCACGTCTAACGACTTTGTAAAGCACAAACAAAATGATCACACTGGTCAAAGCCAAAGACGTAACAGTCCCAGTCATCTAAAGTCGCATCAAAGTCCCAGTGGAAATCACATGATTTTTAAGTCACACATGTGTGAATGGACTCTAACGCAAATAGTAATCTAGGGTGACAATGGTTGCTCTCTGTTAGGTATCTGTGGAGGAGCAGCTTATCACCCTAGGCTGCTTGTTCTTAATTTAAAATACAGAACACTATTCTCTCTTCTCTTGTCCACAACACAAGGGTGGGGGTGACCTGTAGTCCACAGAGGGAAGAGGGGCAGGGCCAATTGCACGGCTTTAGAATTCAGTGCAGCAGAATCAGGCCGCGTACACACGCGGGGACTGTTCGCTCAACTTTGTCCGCTGAACAGTGTTTCAGCGGACAGTCCGCTCGTGTGTGGGCTTTCAGCGGACAGTTTCAGCGGACAGTTTGACGAACAAAGTTTTTCGGAAATCCCGAAAAACTGTCCGCTGAAACTTTGTTTGAGCGGACAGTCCGCCCGTGTGTGGGCCAGTCCGCTGTACTTTCGAAATGAGCGGACTGTTCCCGCCCGGAGAAAAGTCTGCTCATTTCGAGCGCGTCTCCAGGTAGGCGTGGCCCGCGAAGGAGACGTCGCGGGCTCCGCCGCCTGGAATGGACTTAAAGGGGAACCCCAACGCCGAAAAAAATCGGCGTGGGGGTCCCCCCAAAGTCCACAACAGACCCTTGTCCGAGCACGCTACCCGGCCGGCCAGGAAAGGGGGGCGAGCGAGCGCGCCCCCCCCTCCTGAGCCGCACCAGGCCGCGTGCCCTCAACATGGGGGGTGCCTTGGGGAAGGGGGGGCCGCGCGCCCCCCCCACCCCAAAGCACCTTGTCCCCATGTTGATGAGGACAAGGGCCTCTTCCCGACAACCCTGGCCATTGGTTGTCGGGGTCTGCGGGCGGGGGGCTTATCGGAATCCAGGAGCCCCCTTTAATAAGGGGGCCCCCGGATACCGGCCCCCCACCCTATGTGAATGAGTATGGGGTACAATGTACCCCTACCCATTCACCTGTAAAATAAAAGTACCCAAAAAAAAAACACAACACACGAGATAAAATACTTTATTGCACAGCTCCGGGGGTCTTCCGTCTTCGGGGGTCTTCTCGCCGGACTCCTCCACTATCTTCTTGTAGCTCTTTTGCTAGCGGAGGAGTCCGGCTTTCTTCCTCCCCGCCGCCGGCCTCTTCTCCCGACTTCGGGGGTCTTGTCCCCCTCTTCGGTTCTTCTGCCGGGCCACCGCGCCTTCTTATAGCTCTTTTACAGGCGGTGACCCGGTCTTCTGTCGCCGCTGTCGTCGCCGCCGCCTTCCGTTCTTCTTCTTCTTCTTCATCTTCTTCTTCTTCTTCTCCAGGAGATGTTGAGACGTCGCTCTCTCCGGCCGGAATGGCAGAGCCGCGCTGCGCGGCCACTTATATAGTGACAATGGGGCGGTGTCACATGGTATATGTCACATGGGTTGGTCACATGGTGACCCCGCCCCCTTACGATGTCATAGTCCCCATGTGACATCAACCCATGTGACCAACCCATGTGACACCGCCCCATTGTCACTATATAAGTGGCCGCGCAGCGCGGCTCTGCCATTCCGGCCGGAGAGAGCGGCGTGTCAACATCTCCTGGAGGAGGAGAAGAAGAAGAAGAAGAAGAAGAAAAGAAGAAGAAGAAGAAGAAGAAGAAGAAGAAAAGAAGAAGAAAAGAAGAAGAAGAAGAAGAAGAAGAAGAAGAAGAAGAAGAAGAAGAAGAAGAAGAAAAGAAGAAGAAAAGAAGAAGAAGAAGAAGAAAAGAAGAAGAAAAGAAGAAGAAAAGAAAAAGAAGAAGAAGAAGAAGAAGAAAAGAAGAAGAAAAGAAGAAGAAAAGAAGAAGAAAAGAAGAGAAGAAGAAGAAGAAGAAGAAAAGAAGAAGAGAAGAAAAGAAGAAAAGAAGAAAAGAAGAAAAGAAGAAGAGAAGAAGAGAAGAAGAAGAAGAAAAGAAGAAGAAGAAGAAGGAAAAGAAGAAGAAGAAGAAGGAAAAGAAGAAGAAGAAGAAGAGAAGAAGAAGAAGGCGGCGACGACAGCGGCGACAGAAGACCGGGCCACCGCCTCTAAAAGAGCTATAAGAAGGCGCGGTGGCCCGGCAGAAGAACCGAAGAGGGGGACAAGATCCCCGAAGTCGGGAGAAGAGGCCGGCGGCGGGGAGGAAGAAAGCCGGACTCCTCCGCTAGCAAAAGAGCTACAAGAAGATAGCGGAGGAGTCCGGCGAGAAGACCCCCGAAGACGGAAGACCCCCGGAGCTGTGCAATAAAATATTTTATCTCGTGTGTTGTGTTTTTTTTGGGTACTTTTATTTTACAGGTGAATGGGTAGGGGTACATTGTACCCCATACTCATTCACATAGG
The DNA here is from genome assembly GCF_037356315.1 of Lithobates pipiens. Lineage (NCBI taxonomy): Eukaryota > Metazoa > Chordata > Amphibia > Anura > Ranidae > Lithobates > Lithobates pipiens. Next base: position 601,950,354 of record NW_027507748.1, on the reverse strand, counting down.
GTGGGGGGCCGGTATCCGGGGCCCCCTTATTAAAGGGGGCTCCTGGATTCCGATAAGCCCCCCGCCCGCAGACCCCGACAACCAATGGCCAGGGTTGTCGGGAAGAGGCCCTTGTCCTCATCAACATGGGGACAAGGTGCTTTGGGGTGGTCGGGCCGCGCGGCCCCCCCTTCCCCAAGGCACCCCCCATGTTGAGGGCACGCGGCCTGGTACGGCTCAGGAGGGGGGGGGGGGCGCGCTCGCTCGCCCCCCTTTCCTGGCCGGCCGGGTAGCGTGCTCGGACAAGGGTCTGTTGTGGACTTTGGGGGGACCCCCACGCCAATTTTTTTCGGCGTTGGGGTTCCCCTTTAAGTCCAGTCTCCGTCGCGGGCCCCGCCTACCTTGACACGCGCTCGAAATGAGCGGACTGTTGCCTCGTGTGTGGGCGAGTCCGTTCATTTCAAAAGTTGCGCGGACTTAGTACGACGAACTTAGTTTGCCGTATTTGTCCGCTCAAAAAGTGCCGTGTGTGGGCGTGTTCGTTCATTCAAAAGTTTGAGCGGACTGTTTGACGAACTTAGTTTCGGCAGACAGTCCCCGCGTGTGTACGCGGCCTCAGAGTACATGAAGTTAAGACGATCATTGGTTTTCTGGCATTCATGAGTATGAAATTTTAAAGGTTTGAAACACAGGGAAACAAGTATTGAAAATATAAACAGGGTATTTTTTATTTTGCCCTGACACACACGCAGTTGTGAAACACATTTTTACCTGGCACAAGTCCTGTTTTGCTGACAAAAACTTCTTGTCAACATTTCTTTGCTGTCTTTGCCAGTGGGGAATACATTGGTAAAACTCTCCCATCAATTCTCTAATATCTTCATTCTTGCTCAGTGCATTGCGCACATTTTGAAGAATTCCTTCAGCTTTACTCACCTGCAGAGAAGAAGAAAGAGAAGTAATTAAAAATTCTCATTGAAGCAAACCAAAGCTATTTAACAACTTTCTTGTTTAAAATGAAGGAGATAAGCCCATGAAAAATGTATAGGCATTATGTGAATGTTGCCTGGTTTGCCAAAATCTCAGAAAACATCCTCAGCACAGCACTCTGGAAATAAACAAAACAGTGACCCCCCTGAGCTATGCACAAATATTAGGCTTTTCCAGGGGGCACAGACAAGCACACTCCTAGGAAAAGAATGTATGCAACTTTGTTTATTTCTGCTTACTAATATCAACTCTCATCTCCTGCTGACATCTTTACCCAGTCTTCCTTCCGGGTTCGCGGCCTCTGGCTACATGAGTGGCTGGAGGCGCAATGACGTCACTCCTACGCATGTGCTTGGGAGCTGCCATTTCCGGCACGGGCTATGAAGGGCCACCACTGTAAGCCGGACCTTCAGAGCGCATGCGCAGATGATGTCAGCGGCTGCATGCCCTCTGAATTTCTCCTAAACTGTGATTTAGGAGATATTCACAGTACCTACAGGTAAGCCTTAATTTTGGCTTACCTGTAGGTACAAGTGGTAGTACAGAATTTACAACCACTTTAAGGCTGGGTTCACACTGCTGCGGGGGGAGATCCGGATGTGATTCGCACCGCAAATCACATCCGATCTCCGTAGCGATGCGAGTTCAGCCATACAGATAGTATGGCTGAATTCGCATCGCTCCCGCAGCAAACTCGCACGGGACCCTTTTTTTGGTCCGCAACAGAATCGGATCGCATGGGGGTTCACACCATGCGATCCGATTCCTGTGCGAGACGGCAGATCGCACTGCGATATGCGGACGGATCTGGGGGTGTCATTAACATAACATTGACACTCCCAGCCGTCCGCATAGGGCAGTGTGAACTGCTGGCGGGAGTAATGCGATGCAGGAAAATGCCGCGGATTGGCGGCGTTCCCGCATCGCAGCGGTGTGAACCCGGCCTAAAGTGATATTAAAGTGGTTGTAAACACTTACAACACACTTTGACCTACAGGTAAGCCTAGATTAAGGCTTACCTGTAGGTCCAAGAAATATCTCCTAAACCTACATGGTTTAGGAGATATTTCCGGAAAGACAGGCACCGCCATCTATGGCGCATGCTCCGTAGACAGCAGCACACAGGCGCACTGAGCGCGGCATCGTCAACGACGAAGATGCCATGCGTGTCGGCTCCCGTGCACATGCGCGGGAGTGACAACATCGCGGCTTCGCTGAATGACAGCGGCGGAGCAGCGAGACCCCACCGAGAAGATGGATGCGCCAGACTACAGGGGACAGCGGTAACTTCGCTGGCTCCTGTGTCAGGTAAGTGACACGTAATGGACTACTATGCGATGCATAGTAGTCCATTATGCTTTGCCTTTGCAGGGAATGAAAGAGGAAGTAAACTCATCAGGGTTTACTTCCTCTTTAATGTCTCAGTTTTTTTCATTTGAAAATAACAAACATGGTATTACTTAACTGCGCTTTGCAGTGGTTTTGCACAGAGCAGTCCAGTTCCTCATTTCTCAGGCCCCTCCCCCTGCCAAGTGTCCCCACAGCAAGCAGCTTGCTATGGGGGCACCAGAGCCAAGCCCCTGCTCTGTGTCTAGTCAGATATGGAGCTGTTCGGCCCTGCCTCACCCTCTCTCTTTCTCTCTCTAATCATTTGTTCAGTGACTCTGACAGCAGCAGGAGCCAATGGTACCGCGCTGCTGCCTAAGCCAATAAAGAGGGAGAGTCCCGAGACTCTCCTGCAACTTCGCTGGATCAAAATGGGCTCAGGTAAGTAGTGGGGGCGTGAAGGAGGCTGCTGCACACAGAAGGATTATTCTCTTAACCACTTGCCGACCGCCGCACGCCGATGTACATCGGCAGAATGGCACGGGCAGGCATAAGGGCTTACATGTACGTCCTTGCCTGCCCGCCCGGTGCCTGCGGCGGTCGGTATTCGTTCGGGAGCGATCCCGGACGAGGGGACGGCCATTCATTCATGGCCACCCCCTCGCGATCGCTCCCGGCGCATGAAAATGTCCGGTGACATCACTTCCTCTCCTGTAATGTAAACACAGGAGAGGAAGTGATGTATTCTCTCCTCCGTGTCGGTAGTTTTCGTTCCGGCACCGAGGAGAGAGGTTCGGTGAGTTGCACCAACACACCCCACATACAGTAGAACATGCCAGGCACACTCACCCCCCCCCTTTACCCCCCGATCACCCCTGCCCCCCCAGTCACAGTGACACCAATTGCTTTTTTTTTTTTTTTTTTTGCATTGGTGTCATTTGTGACTGTAGTAACTGTTAGGGCAGTTAGGGTTAGCCCCCTTTAGTTCTAATGTGCCCCCCTAACCCCCCCAATAAAGGTTTAACCCCGTGATCACCCCCCGTTGCCAGTGTCACTAAGGCTGGGTTCACATTGCAGCGGTTTATGAGAACGAATGTGATTCGCACCGCACTGCAGTGCAAATCACATCCGATCTCTGTGCGATTCGAGTTCAGCCATACAGATAGTATGGCTGAATTCGTGTCGCACCCGCCGCACCCGCCGCAAACTCGCACGGGACCCTTTTTTTGGTCCGCAGCAGAATCGGATCGCATGGGTGTTCACACCATGCGATCCGAGTTTGCAGATCGCACTGCGATATGCGAACTGATCTGGGGGTGTCATTAACATTTCACTGACACTCCCAGCAGTCCGCATAGGGCAGTGTGAACTGCCGCCGGGAGGCATGTAATGCGGGAACCCGCCGCGGATTCGTGGCGTTCCCGCATCGCTCCAGTGTGAACCCAGCCTAATAAGCGATCGTTTTTCTGATCACTGTATTAGTGTCACAGGTGACGCTAGTTAGGCAGGTAGGTATTTAGGTTCGCCGCAGCTTTTTATAGCGCCAGGGACCCCCATATACTACCGCATAAAGCCCCCTGATTGCCCCCTAGTTAACCCTTTCACCAGTGATCACCATATAACTGTTACAGGTGACGCTGGTTGGTTAGTTATTTTTTTTATAGTTTCAGGGCACCCGCCATTTATTACCTAGTCTCACTAGTGTACCCCTAAATTTAGGGGTGTCTACTTTCCAAAATGGGGTCATTTGGGGGGGGGTTTGTGCCATCTTGGCATTTTATGGCCTTCAAAACTGTAACGCCCTTAGAAAGCCTGAAGGCGGTGCTTGGTTTTCGGGGCCCCGTACGCGGCTAGGCTCCCAAAAAGTCCCACATATGTGGTATCCACGTACTCAGGAGAAGCAGCAGAATTTATTTTGGGGTGTCATTTCACATATGCCCATGGCATGCGTGAGCAATATATCATTTAGTGACAACTTTGTGAAAAAAAAAAAAAAAAAAAAGTTTGTAATTTTCCCGCAACTTGTGGCAAAATATAAAATATTCCATGGACTCAACATGCCTCTCAGCAAATAGCTTGGGGTGTCTACTTTCTAAAATGGGGTCATTTGTGGGGGTTTTGTGCCATCTTGGCATTTTATGGCCTTCAAAACTGTAATAGGTAGTGAGGAGTGAAGTCAAATATTTACGCCCTTAGAAAACCTGAAGGCGGTTCTTGGCTTTCGGGGCCCCGTACGCGGCTAGGCTCCCAAAAAGTCCCACATATGTGGTATCCCCGTACTCAGGAGAAGCAGCAGAATTTATTTTGGGGTGTCATTTCACATATGCCCATAGCATGTGTGAGCAATATATCATTTAGTGACAACTTTGTGTAAAAAAAAAAAAAAATTTTTTTTTGTCATTATTCAATTGCTTGAGGCAAAAAAATAAAATATTCAATGGGCTCAACATGCCACTTATCAATTTCCTTAGGGTGTCTACTTTCCAAAATGGGGTCATTTGGGGGGGTTTTGTACTGCCCTGCCATTTTAGCACCTCAAGAAATGAGATAGGCAGTCGTAAACTAAAAGCTGCGTAATTTCCAGAAAACGTACCTTAGTTTGTAGATGTGACAACTTTTGCGCAAACCAATAAATATACAATTATTGACTTTTTTTTTACCAAAGACATGTGGCTGAATACATTTTGGCCTAAATGTATGACTAAAATTGAGTTTATTGGATTTTTCTAATAACAAAAAGTAGAAAATATAATTTTTTTTCAAAATTTGCGGTCTTTTTACGTTTATATCGCAAAAAATAAAAATCGCAGAGGCAATCAAATACCATCAAAAGAAAGCTCTATTTGTGGGAAGAAAAGGACGCAAATTTTGTTTGGGTACAACATTGCATGACCGCGCAATTACCAGTTAAAGCAGCGCAGTGCCAAATTGTAAAAAGACCTCTGGTCATTTACCAGCAAAATGGTCCGGTCTGAAGGTGGTTAATACACAGAATGCATTAAGATAAAAAAAAAAAACTCTTGACTTTACAACCACTTTTAGGGCATCTAAGCCCAGAAACAAAAATGTTATACAATACAGATTACTAGCTATGTACACACGACCGGCAGACTAGGGCCGACCAACTTTCAGTTCCAATGGGCTTTCCGAATGAACGGACTTGGCCACACATAATCACATCAAAGTCCGACGGATTCGAATGTTATGACGTACGACCGGACTAGGATAAGGAAATTCATAGCCAGTAGCCAACAGCTGCCCTAGCGTCCGTTTTCATCCGTCGGACTAGCCTACAGACGAGCGGATTTTCTCCATAGGAACTGGGTATGGCGGAGTTCCGGCGGAAAATTTTGAAACATGTTCTATTCCTAAAGTCCATCATATTTTTGGACCATAAACATCCGATGGAGCCAACACGGACCTGCTGTCAAAGTCCAGTCCAGTCGTGTGTACGCGACATAAGCGGTTATTGTTGCATTTCTTTTATTTCCGCCAGGTGATTCTGGCAGTAGCTTCAAATACAAGCCAAAGTCGGTAAACAGCGAAACAGGAATGCAAGAATACCAAAACCTTGGGCAAGGGTAGAAACCTATTGTTCAGGCAATAGGTGTTGGCCTCAGCACAGCTAAATCTTGAGATTGAATGACAGGCTGGGTGGGGACCAGCTGTGTAGCTGCTATATATCAATCAGCAAGTGGAATCCGGTCACACCTAAGGCCCCTTTTACATGGGAAGGATCCATGATGATCCACCCCGTGAACATCCGCTTGCTCAGCGGGGATTGCTCCATTGATCCCTGCTGAGCCGGCAGATGACAGGGCGGTCCCTGCCCACTGTGCAGGGACTGCCCTGTCAGATCTCCGCTCTCCTCTATGGGAGATCGGATGAACACGGACCATCTGTCCGTGTTCATCCGATCCGCTCTGCAGACGGATAGAAAAACAGGATTTTTCTCTGTCTGCAGAATCGGACTATAGCGGAAACGGATGATATGGGGTGACACCCGCTATCCCATAGGGATACATGTATGTCTGTATTTCATCCGAAAACGGATGGATGAAATACGCACATACGGTCCGCAAGTGTGAAAGGGGCCTAAGGCACCATGAACACTAGAAAAGTAAAAAATACTGGAGGAAAAAAGCCGATAAGTGTTTTTGTGCGGCTTGCAGTAGCATTCAGAAGCTTTTAGGAGTCTTTAGAAGCTTTAAAGTTTTATTAGCATTTTTACAGTACATTAAGAAAAAAAATCAGTTAGGAGCGGGTTAGTAGTGTTTAGAAGTGTTTGGCGTAATTTTCTGCAGAGAAAACGCTCCCAAAAAAACCTCTACAAAAACATATTTTTTCTGCTTCTGAACTTTTGAAGCCTGAAAAATGTTTTCAGGAAATAGTGTGCATGGTCACATAGGATAACACTATTAGCTTCTAGGAGCAACAAAGAAAAATGCTCATATTAGCTTCTAGGAGCTCACAAAAATGCTAGTGTGCATGGAGCCTAAATCTCCCAGTCCTGTGGGTCAAAGCAGGCTGTAGTCACACATGGTAAGAGATTACACAGATGATCTGTGACAGCAAACCCCTTCATCCCCCTTTTCTGCAAAGCAGCCTAGAATCAATAACAGGTACAAAGTTATAACCTTTCTTAATAGTCCACCAGGACAGGAGTAAGAGGAGGAGGCTTCTGGGAATAACAGTTCAGGATCACAAGTTTCAGGTTGAATACATGGATTAAATTAGTGATCCAAAGATTGGGACCAGTCAAATTTACAAGTCACATAGTTAATTTAAATCAAACAGATTGGCAACCAAAGACATACATGTTTAGTAGACAGCCATACCCAGCCACAAATTTAAGGATGGGAATCCTCTTTTTATTAGCCCACCTCTTTTAACCACTTCAATACTGGGCACTTAAACACCTTCCTGCCCAGACCAATTTTGAGCTTTCAGAGCTGTTGAATGACAATTGCGCGGTCATGCTACACTGTGCCCAAATGAAATTTTTATCATTTTTTTCCCACAAATAGAACTTTCTTTTGGTGGTATTTGATCACCTCTACAGTTTTAATTTTTTGCTAAACAAATAAAAAAAATTGAAAAAAATATGTTTTTTTTGTTTCAGTTTCAAAACTTTGTAAATAAGTACGTTTTCTCCTTCACTGATGGGCACTAAAGGGGCTGCACTGACGGGCACTGATAAGGCGGAAACTGATGAGCTGGCACCAATGAAGTGGCACTGATGAGGTGGCATTGATGGGCACTGATATGTGGCACTGATAGGTGGCACTGATGGGCGACACGGATGGACACTGATAGGTGGCACAAATTGGCACTGATAGCTGGCATGGATTGGCATGGATAGGAGGCACAGATGGGCATGGATAGGCAGCACGGATGGGCATGGATGGGCACTGATAGTTGGCATGGATGGGCACTGATAAGCGACATTGTATTGCATTGTTTTCTACTGATGTATGCCAATCTGTGCCAAACAATAATACATGCCAATCAATGATGCCCATTGTAGGCACTGATTGGCATCCATTGTGGGCACTGACTGGCATCCCTGGTGGTCTAGGGTGGCATACCTGGTGCTGGGCATCCCTGGTGGTCTAGTGTGGGCATCCTCGGGGGGGGGGGCTGTGCTGATAATCGATCAGCACAGACCCCCCCTGTCAGAGGAGCAGCCGATCGGCTCTCCTCTACTCGCTTCTGACAGACGTGAGTGAGGAAAGGAAAAGCCGATCACCGGCTCTTCCTATTTACACTGTGATCAGCCGTGATTGGACACGGCTGATCACGTGGTAAAGAGTCTCCGCCGGAGACTCTTTACCGAGATCGTAGTTGTGGGGTGTCAGACTGAAACCCCGCAAACAACGATCGCCGGGATGCCCGCCCCCGGGGGCGCACAGCGGCTCAATATCCTGAGGACGTCCTATGACGTCCGGTTAGGATTTTTAAACCACTTTGCAGCTGTCATTTGCCTATTGGCGGGCAGCAAGTGGTTAAAGAAACGACCTAAGAAAATTCCTTTGAGCCTCCTCCTACACTGTTGAAAGTTGTCTCTAATTGCTGCAGTGGCAGAGTCCTCAGAACTAAAAGAATCAGGAGGTGACACATTGTGATGACACTTGTAAATCAAGAAAAAAAAAAAACTTGCCAACGTGATGTTGTAGGCAACCTCTGCTCAGGAAAACAGTTCCGTCCAATTTTCTGACTTGACTGATGTGTTCAGTCTGACCACTGGACCATTGATAGCAGGCTAATGCCCCATACACATGAGCAGAATTTCCATCAGAAAAAGTGATGGGAGCTTTCGATCAGATATTCAGACAGTGTGTATGGTCCATTCAACTTTTTCTGTCTGAATTTTCGCTAGCAAAAGATAGGAACTTTTTCTGACAGAAAAATGCTCTCAATCTTAAATTCCGTTAGTCTAATGCAATTCCGACGTCGGCTGGTCGTAGTGTTGTATATCACTGCGTTCTTGACGGAAATTCCGCTCATGTGTACAGGGCATTAGGAGATGACATAGAGCTTGTTTGAACGACAGAGGAAGAATACTTCCTGAAAGAAGATTTTTGCCCACTCCAGAGCTAAGGAAAGTACCTCAGAAGAATAAAATGTGGCATTGATCCACCACAAAAAGGAACATCATGCAGGCATTGGAGGGGTGTGGGCCACAAGAAAATCCACGTGGGTCTAAGGACATGTTGGCATAGGTAAAGGAAGAATCAGATCACCAGGAAGCTCTTTAGGGACCTTGTTTTGGGCATACATAGAGGAAGCTGCAAAAAAGTCACTAAAATGATGTTCCAATGTCTTGTGAAGACCTTGTCTCCCAACAAGCTTAGATATTATGGTGTCCCTTAGCAGGGGATGCAAGCTCACACAGGGTGCAGAGTCTAAGTACCAGTCAGGCTTCACCAGAGCACCCTATATTGGATATGGCTGGGAACCCTAGTGACCCTTGGTTATCTTTGCTGAAAATTGGCAAAAGATTGACCCACCAAAAAGGGTGCAGGAACAGAGGCACTACAGTAGAGAGACAATCCAGGCAGACATCAAGGCTGATGATTAGGAGGGAGTTATCAGGTTCAAGCAGAAGTTGAGGCTAGCGGCAGCAGAGGGTAATTAGGCAGCCCATGCAGGCAAAAAATTGAAAGCAGACAGGGCAGAAGACGGGAGAGTAGCCAGTAAACCAGGTCAGCAGCAATCAGATAATAGCAGGTTTCTTGGTTATTATGACTCTCAGGTAGCTGGTAAGAAGCTACAGCACCAGCCTGTTCAACCACCTCCCTACCGGCCACTGTATACATGCATCCTGGTAGGGAAGTGGTTATACTGAGATCATGGTTGAGGCTACAACCATGATCCCAGTATAATTTTTTTTTTTACAGCCGGCAATTCTTTCATGTATAAGTAATCCCTAGCAGCTGGGCAGCCACTAGAATACTTTTACAGGTGGTAGAATGGGGTCCCACCGTCATTACCAGACTCTCCCGAGCGATCGGGATCCATGTCAGGCCTCACAGGTCAGAGAGAGCTTTAACAAGGCTGGAAACAAGCAAAGGCCAACAAAGCAGATCATAGCTTTAACATTAGAGGTGTGCCCCCAAGCTAGGATATGTGGGCAGATTTAAGCTGCCTTTCAGGAGGAATCCTCATTAGGCGTACTGGATTTGCAAGAACAATTCAGGTTCAGTGTCCCTAGAGTTGAAGGAATGGGACAGGGCATGTGCTTTAGTGTTCTATGACAGAGGACATAAGGTGAGGAGAAAGCCAAACCAGTAGGCAGTTTGGAGGTTCTTGTGCATCAGCGTATATAGTAATATAAAAGAAAGCCCATTCAAAAAGGTGGCACCACTGCTCAAGGGCAAGTTTTATAGCCAAAAGCTCACAATCCTCTATACAGTAGTTCTTCTCTGGAGACAAGAACTTTCTAGAAAAGAAGCCACAGGTACAGAACTTGCCCAAGTTGTTCATCTGTCAAAGGACAGTGCCAACCCCCAAAGAGAAGGTATCCACCTCAAAGAAGGCATCAAGCCTATCTGGGTCTGAACAGAATAATACGGGGGGGGGGGGGGGAGAGGTGAAGGCTTGGTTTAGGTGATCAAAAGGTAGAGAGAGCCTCATCTAACCAGTGTTTTCATTTGGTTCTCTTCTTGGTGAGAGTAGTGATGGGCATCACAGTGAAGGAATCATTTTTAGAAAGTTATTATTGAAAATCCAAGAAAACCATGGATTACTTTCAATTTTTGTGGCAACAGTCTTTTCAAGACTACAGAAACATTCTCTGGGTTTTTACGCAGACCCTGATCGAAGACTGCAGTGCTTTGAAAAAATATTCACACCCTTTCAAATTTTCCATATTTTGTCATGTCACAACCAAAAACGTAAAATGTATTTTATTGGGATTTTATGTGTTAGACCAACACAAAGTGGCACGTAATTGTGAGGTGGAAGGAAAATGATAAATAGTTTTCAAAAATGTTTACAAATAAACATGTAAAAAGTGTGGCGGGCATTTGTATTCAGCCCCCAATACTTTGTAGAACCACCTTTCACTGCAATTACAGCTGCAAGTCTTTTTGGGGATGTCTCTACAAGCTTTGCATAGCTATAGAGTGACATTTTTACCAATTCTTCTTTGCAAAATAGCTCAAGCTCTGTCAGATTGGATGGAGAGCATTTGTGAACAGCAATTTTCAATGTACACACCCCTGATGACGTCAGTTGTGAAGAAAAATGTAGGGCAGAGAGTCTACATACGTACCGTGGCCACGCCTGCCTTGCTGTGTCCACAAGCTGTTTTATGGTTCCTTGCTGCATTTTATTGATCCTACATGCCTGATTAATTCAGAGGCATTGTGAGTACCTCCAACCCTTTGTTTTAATAAAGTGTTCCTCGCGGACTTATGCTATGTGGATGCTTTATTGCATATCTATGATGGGAGATGCATTTTTGTACATCCCCTGAGCTATTTGAAACTGTCTAATCATTTATCCTTGTGGTTGGATGACACGAGCTGTCTTATTTATCCCATGAATAAGTCCTATGACGAAACATGTCGGGGCGTGGCTATCTGGCAACTATTATTGATTGATTCAACACTGCAAACAAGGCGGAAGTGTGTGTGTTTGTAACACGAGGAACAGGACTGGAGAGAGAGTGTCATTGGGAACCTGGCTGTAGGGTACCATACAGCAGAAGGAGGGGTGAGAGATATCACTGACACTGCTAACTTTGACCAGTATCCACTGTGACCACCAATGCCTTAGAGTGAAGTTTTGCTGTTGTGAAGGATTGCAGTGACTTTGAAGTGATTGTTCCAAGTTTTACACATGTGAGTGCATTACTGAGTGGCTTTTAAAGTGTGCTATTAAAGATATTTTATAGTGTTACACTATGGGAGGCCTCTTTTTTTCTCTTTGAGGAACTTTGGGAGATAATCTTACTGGAATCTGAAAAGGGGAAAACATATTTGCTGAATGCTGTATGCCGAACATCTACGATCCTCAATTGAGTGATTTAAAACGCCTGTTGAGCCTGGTGCGAGAGTGCCAGGCGTTATAGTTGGTGAGTGCTCCATCTAAAGGGGGGGTCACTGTTGGTGTGGTGAAGGTTTTCATCGTTTTGGGGACACTGATAAGAAACCACACAGGAGAAGGACTTGTTGATCTTCTATATATCACTATTAGTCCCTTTTTTTTGGACACTTTTTTTGAGGACTTGCTTTTATGTTTGTTTTTTTGTTTTACAACACATATTAAGTTGTGGCTTACACATTTGCATTTTGCTGTTTAATGTACTGTGTTTCTCACTAGCATTTCAAAGGAAGGGATATATATATATATATATATATATATATATATATATATATATGCATTTGGATTTGATACATAATTTTTTTTTGTATATATATTCATTGGGTGAATTAGAGTGACCTGATATTTAATTTGTATATATATTTGTATATATATTTGCACACATATATTTTTAGTTAAGTAGAATAAGGGCTAGATAGCCCCTTCTATATACTAAAAGTATACACTTTTGTAAGGGTATATAGGGGGGCTTTATATATTTACTTAGCGCCACAAGGTAATATTGATTTGACAAAGTGAAGTCGTCAGGCTATATTTACTTTTCGAATCACATCCGATCTCTGTGCGATTCGAGTTCAGCCATACAGATAGTATGGCTGAATTCGTGTCGCACCCGCCGCAAATTCGCACGGGACCCTTTTTTTGGCCCGCAGCAGAATCGGATCGCATGGGTGTTCACACCATGCGATCCGAGCTTGCAGATCGCACTGCGATATGCGAACTGATCTGGGGGTGTCATTAACATTTCACTGACACTCCCAGCAGTTCGCATAGGGCAGTGTGAACTGCCGCCGGGAGGCATGCGATGCGGGAACCCGCCGCGGATTCGTGGCGTTCCCGCATCGCTCCAGTGTGAACGCAGCCTAATAAGCGATCATTTTTCTGATCGCTGTATTAGTGTCACAGGTGACGCTAGTTAGGCAGGTAGCTATTTAGGTTCGCCGCAGCTTTTTATAGCGCCAGGGACCCCCATATACTACCGCATAAAGCCCCCTGATTTCCCCCTAGTTAACCCTTTCACCAGTGATCACCATATAACTGTTACAGGTGACGCTGGTTGGTTAGTTATTTTTTTATAGTTTCAGGGCACCCGCCATTTATTACCTAATAAAGGTTTAACCCCCTGATCACCCGGCGGGTGTCATTTGTGACTGTAATAACTGTTAGGGCAGTTAGGGTTAGCCCCCTTTAGTTCTAAGGTACCCCCCTAACCCCCCCAATAAAGGTTTAACCCCGTGATCACCCCCCGTCGCCAGTGTCACTAAGGCTGGGTTCACATTGCAGCGGTTTATGAGAACGGATGTGATTCGCACCGCACTGCAGTGCAAATCACATCCGATCTCTGTGCGATTCGAGTTCAGCCATACAGATAGTATGGCTGAATTCGTGTCGCACCCGCCGCACACTCGCACGGGACCCTTTTTTTGGTCCGCAGCAGAATCTGATCGCATGGGTGTTCACACCATGCGATCCGAGTTTGCAGATCGCACTGCGATATGCGAACTGATCTGGGGGTGTCATTAACATTTCACTGACACTCCCAGCAGTTCGCATAGGGCAGTGTGAACTGCCGCCGGGAGGCATGTGATGCGGGAACCCGCCGCGCATTCGTGGCGTTCCCACATCGCTCCAGTGTGAACGCAGCCTAATAAGCGATCGTTTTTCTGATCACTGTATTAGTGTCACAGGTGACGCTAGTTAGGCAGGTAGCTATTTAGGTTCGCGCAGCTTTTTATAGCGCCAGGGACCCCCATATACTAACGCATAAAGCCCCCTGATTGCCCCCTAGTTAACCCTTTCACCAGTGATCACCATATAACTGTTACAGGTGACGCTGGTTGGTTAGTTATTTTTTTTATAGTTTCAGGGCACCCGCCATTTATTACCTAGTCTCACTAGTGTACCCCTAAATTTAGGGGTGTCTACTTTCCAAAATTGGGTCATTTGGGGGGGGGGTTTGTGCCATCTTGGCATTTTATGGCCTTCAAAACTGTAACGCCCTTAGAAAGCCTGAAGAAAGCCTGAAGGCGGTGCTTGGTTTTCGGGGCCCCGTACGCGGCTAGGCTCCCAAAAAGTCCCACATATGTGGTATCCCCGTACTCAGGAGAAGCAGCAGAAAAAAAAAAAAGTTTGTAATTTTCCCGCAACTTGTGGCAAAATATAAAATATTCCATGGACTCAACATGCCTCTCAGCAAATAGCTTGGGGTGTCTACTTTTTAAAATGGGGTCATTTGTGGGGGTTTTGTGCCATCTTGGCATTTTATGGCCTTCAAAACTGTAATAGGTAGTGAGGAGTGAAGTCAAATATTTACGCCCTTAGAAAACCTGAAGGCGGTTCTTGGCTTTCGGGGCCCCGTACGCGGCTAGGCTCCCAAAAAGTCCCACATATGTGGTATCCCCGTACTCAGGAGAAGCAGCAGAATTTATTTTGGGGTGTCATTTCACATATGCCCATAGCATGTGTGAGCAATATACCATTTAGTGACAACTTTGTGAAAAAAAAATAAAAAAAAATTAAAGTTTGTAATTTTCCCGCAACTTGTGGCAAAATATAAAATATTCCATGGACTCAAAATGCCTCTCAGCAAATAGCTTGGGGTGTCTATTTTCTAAAATGGGGTCATTTGTGGGGGTTTTGTGCCATCTAGGCATTTTATGGCCTTCAAAACTGTAATAGGTAGTGAGAAGTGAAATCAAAAATTTACGCCCTTAAAAAGCCTGAAGGCGGTGCTTGGTTTTCGGGGCCCCGTACGCGGCTAGGCTCCCAAAAAGTCCCACATATGTGGTATCCCCGTACTCAGGAGAAGCAGCAGAATTTATTTTGCGGTGTCATTTCACATATGCCCATAGCATGTGTGAGCAATATATCATTTAGTGACAACTTTGTGTAAAAAAAAAAAAAAATATTTTTTTTTGTCATTATTCAATCGCTTGAGGCAAAAAAATAAAATATTCAATGGGCTCAATATGCCACTTATCAATTTCCTTAGGGTGTCTACTTTCCAAAATGGGGTCATTTGGGGGGGTTTTGTACTGCCCTGCCATTTTAGCACCTCAAGAAATTAGATAGGCAGTCGTAAACTAAAAGCTGCGTAAATTCCAGAAAACGTACCTTAGTTTGTAGATGTGACAACTTTTGCGCAAACCAATAAATATACAATTATTGACTTTTTTTTTACCAAAGATATGTGGCTGAATACATTTTGGCCTAAATGTATGACTAAAATTGAGTTTATTGGATTTTTCTAATAACAAAAAGTAGAAAATATCATTTTTTTTTCAAAATTTGCGGTCTTTTTACGTTTATATCGCAAAAAATAAAAATCGCAGAGGCAATCAAATACCATCAAAAGAAAGCTCTATTTGTGGGAAGAAAAGGACGCAAATTTTGTTTGGGTACAACATTGCATGACCGCGCAATTACCAGTTAAAGCAGCGCAGTGCCAAATTGTAAAAAGACCTCTGGTCATTTACCAGCAAAATGGTCCGGTCTGAAGGTGGTTAAATAATACATTCAGCACATGGTGGGGAGCATTTGGTAGTTTATCACAGTACAGCTGTATCAGACCTAGAGTAGCCAAGGCCCTAACACTTACTGGGTTCTTTGGTTCTCCCGCTCGGTACCACCTTTTATAGTAATGCGGCACATGGGGTGGTCCCTCCTAGGCCGACCCCGAGGGGTCTTCGTTAATGGCTTGGGATCACTCGCAGAATGGGAAGCCCAGTCGGGGCCACTCCCACGGCCAACAGCCATTAGAAAGAAAACTGGGTAAATAGTTTGATAAGGCCCTTGCAATCACTAGTTATTTTTATCGGGATTGTGGGGAGTGGAAGAGGGAATGGAAGGGGGGCGGGGAGGCTAAAGAACAGAAAGAAAAGAAGGGGGGGGTAAATTGGGTCAAAAGGTAGAAGGGGAATAAAGGGGGGTGGTGTGGACCAGAACGGTCCTCAGGTGGAGGTAAAGACTGTGGGGACCCCGGCGGTGAGCCCAGACCGGAACCGCCATTCTATTCCCATGCCAAGTATCACAAGTAAGTTCTGTATGCATCAGAATACCTAAACAGGCTCCAAGGCATCCATCGAGCGGTGTGTTCCTCCTCTCTATCATGCAGGGACGCTGTAAGCTGTTCCATTCGATAGATGTCGCAAACTCTCGCAAACCATTGAGACACCATCGGGGCGGCCTGCTGCTTCCACATACTAGGTATGCATGCTCCCCTTTTTCTTTCAACAGTGGCTTTCTTCTTGACACTCTTCCACAAAGGCCAGATTTGTGGAGTGCACGACTAATAGTTGTCCTGTGGACAGATTCTCCCACCTGAGCTGTGGATCGTTACAGCTCCTCTAGAGTTGCCATGGGCCTCTTGGCAGCTTCTCTGCTTACTACTCTCCTTGTCTGGCCTGTCAGTTTAGGTGGATGGCCATGACTTGGTAGGTTTGCAGTTGTGCCATACTCTTTCTGTTTTCAGATGATAGATTGAACAGTGCTCCATGAGATGTTCAAAGCTTGGGATATTTTTTTTTATAACCGAACCCTTATTTAAACTTCTCCACAACCTTATCCCTGACCTGTTTGGTGTGTTCCTTGGCCTTCATGATTCCGTTTGTTCACTAAGGTTCTCTAACAAACCTCCGAGGGCTTCACAGAACAGCTGTATTTATACAGAGATTAAATTACACACAGGTGGACTCTATTTACTAACTAGGTGACTTCTGAAGGCAATTGGTTCCACTAGATTTTAATTAGGGGTATCAGAGTAAAGGGGGCTGAATACAAATGCATGCTACACTTTTAAGATATTTGTAAAAAAAAATTGAAAACCATTTATCCTTTTCCTTCCACTTCACAATGATGTGGCACTTTGTGTCGGTCCATAATATAAAATTCCAATAAAGTACATTTTTTTTCAGTATTTACGTTTTTTGGTTGTAACATGACAAAATGTGGAAAATTTTCAAGGGGTATGAATGCTTTTTCAAGGAATGGGATCTCAGAGTTCAAAGAGGCATTTCTCTAACTTAACATATAATCCATTTTCTTAGATGTGTTTAAGCACAATCTGCTCACAGTGAGTTGGAAGATCACTTGGATCAGTACATCATCCAGACATACCCCAAAGAGGAGGCCATAGAACACATAGTTTACAAAATTCTACAAAAAAAGAACGGCACGGGCACTGCAGAGCCAATTGGTGCCAAAAGCTGTTCTCCACTCATTACCCATTTTGATTTGAATGAGGTTGTAGCCTTCATAAGCATCTAATCTCATGAAAATAGCACCCTGGAGATGATGAAAAGGTAGGGAGTATCTATTCTTTACCGTGACCTTATTCAAGAGGTTAACTTTATACAGAGGTTTGCAGAAAGACATCTTTTTCCCTCAAAGAAGAAGCCAACCTCAATAGTTAAGGTAAACCCTGTTAACTAATGTACGCAGACATAGCTTGGGTCTTTATATGAATAAATAAATGTAAAATAAATACGCAAATAACTAAGAATCATCATAAATAAATTAAATAATGTGTAATAATACTGAACATACATAAATATTAATTAACCCCAACCTTAAACCTTAAAAAATATTAAAATTAAAATAATAAACACCCACATTTTTTTAATAATGTTGTATTTATTTAATTTGTGTTATGGTGTTTAGTTATTTATTTTTTATTTTTTTAAGGGTTAGGGGCTAAACGTTTATTTAATAAGTAGTAGCAGTAGTAGTAACACCCTAACAAAAATAAAAGCTAATGGAAAAGCTTAAAAAGCTGAAATGATTAGCAACAAATGATGCAACAGATGATCATTTTCTTTATGGGCTAGTAAAAAAATGTTAAAAGCTCAAAATAGCGGATACAAACGTGCAAGCCGCAAATAAAACGCAGCAAATTTGCGTATTAAAAATGCATGAAAACTGCTCAAAGACGCTACGCTCAGGTGTGAATGCAGCCTTGGAGGTAGGTATTCAGGGAGCGGTTCTGTTTAATCATCCTCTTTTAGGCCACTCCCACTATTAGACACAATCTTGTCATGCCCATTGCTCTCTTTGACACGCATAACAAAACTTGTTTTTGAATTGTATCCCAGCAGGGTGGCTGATAATTTGTCAAGATGTGTCAACTTTTTAGGTGTAAACTGGACCACTTACTTTTTATGGGTATCATCAGTGTTTACAGATTGGGTTTATATGGTTTAAATATTGAATTTGTTTTAGTTTCTAATAGAAGTTCTGTAATTTTTTCAGTCTGTCAGTAAAAAAAAAGTTGTAAGCGGTTGGCAGCCCTGCTTCATGACTGCATCAACCATAAAGCTTGAGGGCATTTTTGAAATTACAAAACACCATCCAGCCACCAGAGAAGTGGTCTGAAAAATTTATTTGTACAAGAGAAAGTTTAAAGGTAGTAACCCCATTGAACAGTAGGGGAGGTCTCTGTATTGGCAAGAGCACCCAAAGAAGGCCCCAGGAGGGACACTAAAAGTTGTAGCAGGCTACAAGGAACAAAAACCTCTTGCAAAGAGAGGGCTCAGGAAGTAGTCAGGATGTTCGGAAGAAGATAGACAATGTCAAACCAAGCCAGGGTACCAAAAGTGTTTGGTGAATACAAACAGAAGTTGCAGGATGAGGAATGGGAACAGCTTTTCCCTCATTCCAGTGGCCAAGGGGAATGCAGATCTCAGTGATAGGAGGAACTCAGCATATATGCTGCTGATGCCTGTCTGTGCAAGCCCAGCCTGTGACACTGCAGTGGAGCCCCAGCTGCAGACAGGAGTCCTATCTGAAACTGGAGGAGCTTGTTCAACAGCACAGGGCTGAGACAAAAATACACAAGACCCTCCAGCGAGCACCAGGTTTGGCTGAATTTCATTGTACATAGTAGGTTGGCAAAGAAGCATACAAACAACCGCTGGAATATAGTGTGTGTGTGTGTGTGTGTGTGTGTGTGTGTGTGTGTGTGTGTGTGTGTCTCTGGGGGGTGGCCAGCTTGGGGTATGCACTCACTTTCACCGTTTCCTCCTGGGCTCTTATTATCTATTGCTGGAACTGCACACTGCCCTCACCCTAAAAACTCTTTGATGTCTACCAGTGCTCCAGTGATCACTCCTCTCTCATCGATACCCATACAATGGACCACTCCTTGAACTTGTGTTGCACCCTGAAGCTAACTATACTCATTGTACCAAATGCCAAGGTAAATGCTGAATGCGGGTTCCAGAGCCTGAAGCAAACATTGCAGGCTGGCCTCAGTACTGTAGGGTTTGGGTACAAGCAACAATCAACTCGCCACACTCGACCCATGGCTCCTAATTGGGCTAAATGGCAGGTCAGTGCTCTGGCAGTGGCTCCCGGAGGCCTGGGAAATAGTACAAAATTGTAGCAAAGCTACGGGATCTTATTTTATCTTATCTTAATTAACCACTGGGCACTTAAACCTCCCCTAGTAACCAATTTTTAGCTTTCAGTGTTCTCACACTTTGAATGACAATTACTCAGTCATGCAAAACTGCACCCAAATTATTTTTTTGTCCTTTTTTTTCATACAAATAGAGATTTATTTTTTTGGTATTTGATTACCTCTGGGTTTGTTTTTTTTGCTCTATAAATGAAAATAAATAAAAAAAATGGGGAAAATGTTTTTTCTTAGTTCTGTGATAAAATTTAGCAAATTATTAATTTTTCTTCATACATTTTGGCCATAATGTATACTGCTACATAGCTTTGGTAAAAATAACCCAAATTAGTGGATATTATTTGGTCTTTTTGAAAGTTAAAGAGTGTACAAGCTATGGTGCAAATCATAAATAATAATAATTGATCACACCTGATGTACTGGTGGCCTATCTCATTTCTTACAACCCGAACAAGCCAGGAAAGTACAAATACACCCAAATGACCCCTTTTTTGAAAGTAGACATTCCAAGGTATTTAGTAAGATACATGGCGAGGTTTTTGGTGCCATTTTTTCCCACAATTCTTTGCAAAATTAAGATTTTATTTTCCACAAAATTGTCATTGTAATAGGTTATTTCTCTCACATGGCATGTGTATACCAGAAATGACTCCCCAAAATACATTCTGCTACTCCTCCTGAGTATTACGATACCACATGTGTGGGACTTTTTCTTAGCCTAGCCACGTAGAGAGGCCCAAAATGCAAGGAGCGCCATCAGGTGTTCTAGGAGCAAAGATTACACAGCTAACTTGTTGACTACCTATTACACTTTTGAAGGCTCTGGAGCACTAGAACAATGACACTGATGTGGCACTGATGACAGATGGCACTAATATGTGGCACTGATGACACGTGACCCTGATGACAGATGGCACTAATGTGTGGCACTGATGACAGATGGCACTGACAGATGGCACCAGTACGTCGCACTGATGACAGATGGCACTAATACATGGCCCTGATGACACTTGACGCTGATGACAGATGGCACCAATGGCACGTGACACTGATAACAGATGGCACGTGACACTGATACGTGGCACTGATGAAACAAGGCACTAATATGTGGCACTGATGACAGATGGCACTAATACGTGGCACTGATGACAGATGGCACTAATACGTGGCACTGATGACAGATGGCACGTGACACTTATATGTGGCACTGGGGACAGATAGCACAGACAGGTGTCACTGGGGGCACTCACTCGCACTGCAACCGTTCGCTCTCCCTCCTCACACACTGTCTCTGTGTAAGGAGGGAGAGCTGGCAATGAGAGATGATCTCATATATTTCATATGTGGACACTCAGATCGAGTGCTAAATGGCCCCTGTGATTGATCATTTAGCACGATCTGTGATTGGCTGTGTCCAAGGGACACGGCCAACACAGAATTTCCCTGATGTGCCCGCACAGAGGGGAAATAAACATGAGTACATGCAGGGACGCCCTCCCGGCAATTGACGTCCACGCTGTAGCCGTCTTTCAGCTATAGCACGGACGCCTAGTGGTAATAAACAAGGTAAAACATCAGAATAGCCCACACTTACATTTTTCACCCTACGTTGTCTTAATGATAGCTATGATTAAAGCTGTGTGGGCTGAAATGCATAAGCATGGGCTACTCTGATGTTTTACCCTGTTTATTACTAGGATACTTTTAAGATCTTGTCAAGTACTGGCTGTGCTACAATTTTGGGGTGCGGGTACAGTTCTCAAGGTATATGGGAGTCATTAATATATGAGTTGTTTGTGTGGTCATTTGGTCATTCAGCCATGTGGTCATTTTTTTAAATTCTTTATTTTACAAAACACAACTGAGGAGTCATATTTATAGACACACAATAGGATGCCACAAGTGATGGGAGTCACTTTGGGCGGACGGCTTGTGGAACCCAGCTTACTTGGAGAGCACTGGAAACTCCTTGTCCGACTCCCCTGGCCCCTCCTATGTGCAAGTTACCCTGTGTCTATTATCGGCACAGGGGGACCGAGAACCCCAGTCGGGTATGCCTAACCCGACTCATTGTACAACCACACCAGACTCAACATTTAATTTTACCCCTGTTGTCCTGGATTCTATATGTGTGGTTTGTGCTGAAAGAATTAAGGGGCTCTTTCACTTTTTAATATTTCTGAACAATATCCCTCAAGAAAATATAAAGATAAATCATTTCACCTTTCAGACTGCTACATTGTTTGAGTTGTGGCTGTATCCCAATGTTCTATTGCTTCTGTCTGCTTTGGTAGCAACCTATTACGGGATGTATATGTGTATGTGGATTAGCTGGGAGAGGGGAGGGGGAGTTTCTCCAGCATCTCCCCCCTAAGACGGTCTACTGTTGAAATGGGTGTAATTTTACTGGAGGAGGTTAAGTTTACCCCACTGTGTTATTATGCAAAGAAGGGGAATTGTCTCCCGAGTGTGTATCTCTTTGTGTCTGTGTTTGAATACGGTAAACAGTCTGATATCGGACAAAGGAAGCTTTTATGGCAGACAGACTCTTGAGTACGGGAGTCCGTGATACACAGTATACCTAAATGTTTACAGAGAGAAGCAGGATGTATAAACTGTACATAATAATTGGAATTAATAACTTACATTTCTCTCATTACAAAAATTGCACCAATAACCATCAGTAAAATTAAATGTAAGGAAGTCACCTGGTAATGAGCTTGATGTACCAAGATGAGTGATGATATGTATTGCTCAATGCATGAAATCAAAAATTTACGCCCTTAGCCTGAAGGTGGCAATTGGTTTTCGGGGTCCTGTACGCGGTTAGATTGCCAAAAAGTTCCACACGTGTTATCCCTGTACTCAGGATAAGCAGCAGAATGTATTTTGGGGTGTAATTCCACATATAACCATGTCATGTTTGAACAATATATCATTTAGTGACATCTTTGTGCAATGTTCCCGAAACTTGTGACAAAATATAAAATATTCCATGGACTCAACATGCCTATCAGCAAATAGCTTGGGGTGTCTATTTTCCAAAAAGGGGTCATTTGGGGGGTTTTGAACTGTCCTGGCATTTTATGCACATTTAGAAGCTTATGTCAACCATCGCCCACTCTTCTAACCACTTGAAGACAAAGCCATTTCTGACACTTTTTGTTTACATGAAAAAATATATATTTTTTGCAATAAAGATTACTTGAACCCCGAAATGTTATTATTATCTTATGCCAAGTACATGGATACAAAACATGACATGCTTTAAAATTGAGCACAAACGTGAAGCGTCAACAAACTACATACATTTTTAAAAGCCTTTACAGGTTACCATTTTTATTTTTATTTTTTTAACAGAAAGGTACAGGTTACCATGTTAGATTTACAGAGGAGGTCTACTGCTAAAATGACTGCCCTCGATCTGACGTTCGTCTTTGTGCGTGAACACGTGGGGGGGGGGGGGGGGGGGGTGACAGGACAGGGGGTGATTTTTATTATCATTATTTATTATGCTTTTTTATTATATTTTTTAAATTGTTCCTTTAATTTTATTATTTTTATAATTTTTATTGTTATCTCAGGGAATGTAAATATCCCCTATGATAGCAATAGGTAGTGACAGGTACTCTTTTTTTGAAAAAAATGGGGTCTTTTAGACTCTAGATCTCTCCTCTGCCCTCAAAGCATCTGACTACACCAAAATCGGTGTGATTAAATGCTTTGCCAATTTCCCAATGGCACTGTTTATATCCGAAATGCTTGTAGCGTCTGGTTTCTTAGGCCATAGAGATGATTTGAGCTGTTCTGGTCTCTGATCAGCTCTATGTTCAGCTGGCGGAACCACTGGCTGCATTCTCGGGTTCCCTGTTGGGACAGGAGAGCCAGAGAAAACCATGGAAGAAGGGGTGGGGGGGAACATTCCCTCCCACTGCTTATAAAAGCAGTCTAGAGGTTAATTAGCTGCTAGGTTTGCTTTTACATGAAAGCTGACCACTGGCTGAAAAGAATGATACCAAGATGATACCTAAACCTGCAGGCATCATTCTGGTATAACCACTCAAAGTCCAGCAACATACTAGTACGTTGTTGGTCCTTGTTGGGCATACATTGTAATGTTCCTTTTTTTCATGCAACCTGTGGGCTGAACAAAAAAAAGAATAGATTGATCGGTGGGTATATGCCCACGATTAGAATACTGCCCTTCAGCCACTCACTTCTAAAGATGGGCATACATGCACCATTTTCTTTTAACTGTGTTGGTGAAATCACCTCCTACAGCACTGGAGTCACTGATTTATGTATCGTGGGAGCAAACGTTGTTGCTGTCAAGATAAATAAATCAGTACTGCAGCTAAATAGCGTACCTGCTAAGCAAATGATGCTTAACAATAAAACAAAATACCATTACAGTATAACAGTAAGACTTTACCATACATGCAAAGCAAATACAATAAAACATAGTAAAAATATTTTTTTTTTAATGCAATCTGTGCCTTAAAAATATATGCCGAAGCATGGGGGCATCCAACCCTTAATGTTAGGAGCAAATCGTTCTTCCACCCCTGCCCCCATGCTTCGGCATATATGCTCTTTTTTTTTTTTTTTTTATTGTGGTGGTGAAATCACCTCAGACAGTGCTGGAGTCACTGATTTATGTATCGTAGGAACAAACGCTGTTTCTGTGAAGATAAATAAATCAGTGCTGCAGCTGAATAGTGTACCGGCTAAGCAAATGATGCTTAACAATAAAACAAACATTACAGTATAACATACCATACCTTCAAATCAAATACAATAAAACATAGTAAAAATAAAACAGAGAGAACGATACATATAGAACAATAGAGAGTGAACAGTAGAGCGGACTGTAGAGAGCAAACATAAGAGAGAACGAGAGAGAGAGAGAACAAGAGAGAGAGAGAACGAGAGAGAGAGAGAACGAGAGAGAGAGAGAACGAGAGAGAGAGAGAACGAGAGAGAGAGAACGAGAGAGAGAGAACGAGAGAGAGAGAACGAGAGAGAGAGAGCGAGAGAGAGAGAGCGAGAGAGAGAGCGCGAGAGAGAGAGCGAGCGAGAGAGAGAGCGAGCGAGAGAGAGAGCGAACGAGAGAGAGAGAACGAGAGAGAGAGAACGAGAGAGAGAAGAAAAATACATCCACAACTATTTTTGGCTTTTTTATTTTCTTTGTTTTTTTTTCACTTTTATAAAAACTGTAAAAAAATATATAAACTGAACGTTGCAGATTAGGGTCTCTCAATATGTGATGGCCATCACATCTTCCGAGACCCTGTGTACGTGTGCCTATGACTGTGTGGTGCTGTACCCTATGCCAATACTCAACTAGTGTGTGATAGCGTTCAAAACAGTCACCAATGCAAAGACCAGGTTGGTCAGGACAAGAGGGACAATAAAAGCGGGTGTCACGCCTAAATCCGCGCTTCTCCATGACATCGTCTTTGGGGTGTTATTTGGGTAGGGGTACCAGAGAGGAAATGCGTAAAATGTCTCTCATGCAGCCGGCTTACTGCATTTGCATTGGGAAGTTGGGCCAGTGCACTGTCTGGAAACAGAAGGGCTCTGATAATCTCTTCCTGGAATTTAAGGAAGGAACCAGTTCATCCTGAAGCTTTGCATAGCACAAAAGCATTGAGCAAAGCCAATTGAAATAAATAAACAGACACTTTTTTGTACCAGCGTTTGGCCTTACAGGCAATTGGGTACGGCGCCATCAACTGGTCGTTGAGGTCCACCCCTCCCATATTAAGTTTATATTCGTGGACACAGAGGGGTTTCTCCACAACACCAGTCGCCTTAGGAATTTGGACGGTCATATCCGCATAAAGGGAGGAAAGAACGAAAACATTCTTATTATCCCTCCACTTCACAGCGAGCAAGTTATTACACTTCAAGCAGGCTCTCTCCCCCAGCCTAAGACGGGAATTTACAAGCCGCTGGGTAAAGCCCCAGCGATTAGATTGCACGGCACCACATGCTCTAAATTTGTTGATCAAACAAGTGACTAGAAAGTGGACTGCTCATGTAATAATTGTCCACATAAGGGTGGTACCCCTTTACGAATAAGGGTAACACCAAGTCCCACACAATCTTACCAACGCTCCCTATGTAATCTGGAAAGTTTGGGGCTCTACATGATTATCTCTTCCCTCGTAAACCATAAAACTATATGCATAGCCTGTGGCCCTGTCACAGAGCTTATACATCTTGGCGCCGTATCTGGGACACTTGCTGGGAAGATACTGTTTGAATGACAAACGGTCAGAAAACTTATTCAGGGACTCATCAACGCAGACAGCATTATGGGGAGTAAGCAAGGCTGCAAAACGTTGAGTGAAGTGGTTTACAAGGGGCCAAATTGTGTAGAATCAGGGTCGCCCCAAGGACGACAGCGTTCATTATCGTGGAAATGCATGATTCGCAAGATCTGCTCGTATCATGTCCTGGTCATGGAGGCAGAGTACACATGGTGAATTGGGTCAGTGGATCAATATGACCACAACTCACTCTTTTTAGTTACGCCCATGAGGAGGGATAGGCCCAGGAAGGTCTTAAATTCGGAGACTGTAATTGGTCTCCAATCTCTGGCAAGGGTCAGCTGGGGATAAGCGGCGATGAACTGACCAGCATATAAATTGCTTTGGTCCACAATAGATCTATAGAGATCTTTGGAGAAAAACAGCAAATAAAAATCAAGTGACGTAAAATCAACTGTTCCCACCTGAATTCCGGGTTGGCCAGTGAATGGGGGAAGTATGGGTACTGCAGAAGTGGTGGGTTCCCAATTAGGATTGGCGAATGCAGCAGGAAGGGCACTATGCGCTCAACATGCCCGTTTTTGTCTTCTTCTTGGTGGCAGTGGGACACTACTCGTGCTTGCCACCTCGCTAGCTTGAACTGCACTTGTTGGGACTCGCCACGTCACCAAGTGTTATTGCAGTGCTCGATGTATGACTAGGATGTACTAGGCCGCTGGTGCTTGCCAGTTCACCAGAAGGAATAGCGACACTATTACTGGCTCTCTACTTGCACCTCAACGACAGCAGAAGAAGAGCAGGGTCTGGTACGCCTGACCTTGGCAGGGACCACAACTCCGTCATTAGAGCCATCTGTCAGGGTGCCGCTGCTGTCTACTGGTTTGTATTCTGAGCCTGAATCTGACAGATGAGTGACTTCCTCTTCACTATCTGTCATGCTCAGAATCGTGTAGGCCTCTTCACTAGTGTACCTTCGATTTGATATTTTGGTCTCTAAATTTACTGGTACACTAGTGAGATTCACAGGTAAAAAGGCTCCTGACTGTTAGCGACCGAATAAAATGCTACCAAAGAAACTGTTAGCCTGACTCTGCGAATGCTGCAGTTATGTGTGTTGTGTTTTGTAAGTGACAGTGATCGATTTATACTGCTCTTGGGTGGGCAAGGCAGAGCGGGGAGGAGCTGGGTGGAGGGGCTAAACGCAGGTGCTAGCAGGTATCTGGGCTGATCCTGCTAACACTGCGTTTTTGGGAACCCTAAACTGCTGGGGACGCTAGTATAGATCAGATATCGATCCGTTCAGACACTATACTACTAAGGGAGGCGTATGGTGCGTACGTGAGTATTAGCAGTACTGGCACTGATCTGACACTGCCTGGGGCAATGCAGACCCTATCTGATGCTCAAATCTAACTGTGATCACCCGCTGGGTGATCAGGGGGTTAAACATTTATTGGGTAAAAGACAGTGGGTGCCCTGACGCTATAAAAAATAAACTAGCTAAACTGCATTACCCGTGATACTTATACTGTGATCACAGGTGACAGGGGATAATAAAGGGGTTAAACCTTTATTGGGGGGGTTAGAGGGGGTCCCTAGACCTATTGTAGCCTCATACTAATTACCCTAACACGGATTAGTGTCACTAATGACACCAGTACAGTGATATAAAAAAACTGAACGATCCACTGAGTGACACAGCGACAGGTGGTGAAAGGGTTAACTGGGGGGGTGAATTGTGTGCCTACATGACCTGGTGTCAGTGTAGTGTTGTGCAACTCACTCTGTGATGTCTTCTTTCTTCTCAGTCTGGAACGAAAAGACTGACACGAGGAGAGATGACATCACTTCCCCTGTCAGTGTTTACACTTACACGTCAGGGGAAGGATCTCATTCATCAGGACTGATCACCAGGTCCAGGACAGATTTCATTGGCCTTGGCCTGATCGGTTCCTGATCGAATCTGATCATCGTGGCTGGCGGGGGAGGGGGGATGCACGTGCACAACCCCCAGCCAGCTGCGCACCCCAAGTAGCATGGCAGCGATTCGCCTGCCTGTGCCATTCTGCCACAGTATAACTGCGGCGGATGGTCGGCAAGTGGTTAAAGACAGTTTCTAGGGTTAGGATAAGAAAAACCCAAAAGGTATTTAAGATTCCCCCATGCCCATTTGAAGGGAAAGTTGGCTTTCAGTGTGTTTCTGGTTTAGTTCAGTTAATTTATAGTTGGCCAGCTTGGAGTGAACTAACTCCAGTAGAAGGTTTGGGGCTGTTATTTCTAAGAATAGCAGATCATCAGCATATACTGCAACTTTGTTATGTGTACCTCTAACCCCTGTAGGGGAGTCAGGATTTCATCTTAAAAAAAAATAATTATAATAAATGCACATCTTTTTGCAGGTAAAAACAAAAATGTGCATTCATTTTTATTTTTATTTTATTTATTTACTAGGAACCTGCAAACCATTGCACCCACAATCAGCAGATCACGGGTGTAATGCATAACCTCGGCAGACTGTCTGTGTAAGCTGTATGCTTGTACCTCATATGAGCAGGCAGTTACACACTGACAGGAAGAAACAACATACTACATAGAACACTCATCAGCATCCTGGTAGTTCATTGAGAACTACAAGCTGACAGCCACAAAGGCTGTCCATATTTGTATTTCTCCTCTCTGTGAATGAATAATGCAGACAGGTGGACAAAACCCCACATGGCCACGTTTAAAAAAAAAAGAAAAGTTAGCGAGTTTAGGAAAAAGATCCCAGGTTCACTGTCAGGTTCCATTAGCCATTGTGAAATCTGTGGAGATTGCCTTGTTTACGTTCACCCCAATCACTGGATTTGGTTGTTATTTTTGGCTCCGCTGTACCTAGTATCCATTTATCCCTGTGTTGGGTTCCTGTTAACATTAATAGTACCCTATAGTTTACCCCAATAACAAATAGTGTAATTTATTTTAATTCACTAATTTTATCTAAATAGAATTTAAAAATAAAATAATGTTAATCAAGGTGTTAATAGGTTATACTGTCTTTATTTATTTTTTTAGTTCATTTACATGCTTTTGGGAGTCAAATGTATCTCCTGCTGACAAAACACTCCTTTCTGAGCATTATACTCATGATTTAGTATTGGGGTAGAGACAACTAGAGCTTTGCCGTTTACAATAGAGGGATACCCTCACACCAATCATAAGTTAGTAAAAAAAACAGTATTGGGATTTTAGCCACTTTCCAGGTATGACCTAGGATTTCATCCGACACACAATGCCAATATCTTAAACTTGCTAAAACGCCATGGAAATAGGAAGACAGATATGGTTGTAGTATCCATTTGGTAAATAATCCCTCATGCCTTCTTTATCAGCATACAGCACATCAATTTATCTGAACTTGAAAAAGAAGATGATATACAAATGACGGCAGTGCTGGTGGTCCCTGCCATGCACCTTGTGCAACAAACATGCAAGATATTCTGTTGTATAAAGGATAAAGAAAGCTGATTTTATCTCACTATCGTAGATGAGTGTGTTTGTTGTCTTTTTACCAGGGTCCCGAGAACTTATAACAAAGTAGCATATGGACAAATTTTACCAGAATTTTGAGAGAGCTTTTTCTTTCAATTGGACATATTCTACCAACTAAACATGTATTTTAATATTAATATTTTCATTGATGTATTTGATACCAAGTTATAGTTGTCAGCTTACATCATTGAGGCTGATATTTTCTACTGGACAAGACAGTACAGATGTAAGATGTCCTTGAGCTTCTGTCCAGATGGATTCCACAAACCCGCTGACTTCTGGGGACAGCTGTGTAACATTCAAGGCTTCTCCCAGCAGCACCTTTTGTTATGAGGACAAAAAACAGAAATGTTAACTATGAAGTATATTCAGTTTGCCAGAATTCATTATGGCCAGCTCAAAACCAAGTTCTCTACCAGAATCAGTAAGCAGTTTTTTAACCAATCATGTGGCGTACACCAACCTATTAAACTTCTCTCTCAGAACTGAGAACACCTATACCTGCCTAAAATTTGATCATCTACTCAAGCACCCCTTGGACTGACTCAATTATGCAAACATCAAATTATCTGCTGTATTTAGTCCAGACCAGAAGCAGAGACTATTAGGCAATAATTCCAATTTCCAATAGTTTAACTGTAGCTGCCCATAGCTTATCGAGTATGTGTGTGTGTGTGTGTGTGTGTATATATATATATATATATATATATATATATATATATATATATTTATATTCAATCTTACAACAGAAGTATCTCTGTCCTATTATTATTTCACATGCCCAGTGGCATATAACAAGGTCTGTGCTACTGTATGTAATAGTGGACACCTTGCAGTATATTATGCGGTGAACCTCATTATTACAGGAGAGTTTTTGCTGCTCCTTTTACCTTAGTTATCTGCAGTCCTTTCTGTTCTGAGATCCTCTAGTTCTAGGCATCCAATTGCCCATAGGTAGTTAAAAGGTATTGCTTAACCACTTGCCTACAAGGCAGTTTCACCCCATTCCTGCGCAGGCCAATTTTCAGCTTTCAGCGCTGTCACACTTTGAATGACAATTGTGCAGTCATGCTACACTGTAACCATGTGAAATTTTTATTTTCACACAAATAGAGCATTCTTTTTGGTGGCAATTAATCATGGCTGGGTTTTTTATTCACTGATGGGCATAGATAGGCAGCACTGGTGGGCAGTGATAGGTGGCACTGATGGGTGGCAATGATGGGCAGCACTGATGGGTGGCAATGATGGGCAGCACTAACAGGCATCACTAATGGGCACTGATTGGTGGCATTGGTGGTGTTGTATTATAATTAGGGCATTTATGATCAGAGCCCTGATTACATATCTGGA
Organism: Lithobates pipiens; assembly: GCF_037356315.1. NCBI lineage: Eukaryota > Metazoa > Chordata > Amphibia > Anura > Ranidae > Lithobates > Lithobates pipiens. The sequence goes on along the minus strand of NW_027507748.1, from coordinate 601,919,880 downwards.
TGTCCCCAGCGAGAAGATGTCACTGATCAGCTCTCCTCGCCACACTATCTGTCAGTGTGAGGCAATAAGAGCCAATTACTGGTATTTCTGTGTTTACATGTGATCAGCTGTGATTGGACACGTGCGGCCGCGATCGCTGGGCTGCACGCCCGACGAGAGCAGTCATTCGAGGACAATGCCATATGAAGTTGTCCTAGAATGAGAGCCACACCGCCCCTCCATCATTTGACGGTGGGCGGGTGGCAAGCAGTTAACTTTAAACCCATCAATATACTCCTGACAGAGCCACTATCATTTTTTCTCTCCAGAAGGCTACACCGCAACATGGTTAGCCAAGAAGAAAAAAAAACAAGTCCATCTAGTTCAACCAATATGAAAAAAAAATAAACAAATATAATAAATAGAAACCTCCATATACAGGAAAATATACCCACAACTGATCAACAGGAAGCTAACAAAAATAAAATAAAAATAAATAAAAACACAATTATAAGAGCTGGTTCACACCAGATGCAGTCCAGGGCATTTTTATTCTGCATCAAAAATGCATGGACAGTGTTGAACATGAATTCTAATGGTCTTGATTCAGACAAGTGCAGTCAACAAAAGTAGAACGTGCTGCATTTTTTCTGAATGAAACACATCTGGAACGTGGCAAAACACATAAAAAATGCACTGGGCTGCATATCCTCAAATGAAATGAAAAGCAAAGCCGGGTTGAAAAAAAAAAAACACCGGAATGCATCAAAAACTATCTTCCAGGAGGCAATTGGATATTCCCTGGATCAATAATCTCTGGCGTTATATAAATATTGACATCAAGTTAGGAAAACAGCCAAACCTTTTTTAATCTACTGAGTTGACCAGAATTGGCTCTTGAGGGATCCTATTCACCATTTTCACATCTCTTACTACAAAGAAGCCTTTTCATATGTGGAAGTTAAATGTTTTTTCTTCCAGAAATATATAGTGTACCCTTGTCCTTTAGAATATTATGCTGCAAATAGGGTCAGTGGCGCTACCTAAAGTGTAGGCATATGTATTGAATCATACCTTAAACCAATTTTCCCACCAGGATTATCGTGCAATACCCCTATAGGTACTCTAACGAAAGAGGAAATAAAGAGAGGATTAATAAACTATATAGTAAGCTCCCCAAAAAAAGCTACTACTCAGTATCTCCTATTTAGGAATATGTATAGTAATTATATATAGATATAGATAAAGAGAGATATTAGTTCTCTGTAGTAGTATGACCTATTTTAGGGGAATTTAAACTATATCAAATGTATTATAGTAAACCTGTGCACACAAGCATATGTACGTGCTATAATCTATGCATGTGATAACTAAATATCCTAAAAAATTATGATAAATAGTAGAGTCCAATAGAAATAAGGTGGACTGATCGAATAATCAAAAGATCAATCAATCATCAACAAAAACAGGTGAAAAACATGCACCCCTAATCAAAGCATGCTATGCGTGACATAAAAATAATATACAATGTGACCAAACTAAACAATGTCCAATGTGCAACCGCACGTAGACATAAAAGATGAGGGTGTCAGGTCTGGCGTAGCCCTTCCTTCTCTGGGCTGACTGCTCAGCTGTCGGCTAATTGCCAGCTCTCATCTCTCTCCATAGTTACCAGCTGTTCCTGATCATGCTCATCTGACCTGCCTAATTAAAGCTGTCCAGTTCACTTCACCTCTGCCTTCGCCTTGGTCACATCACAAGAAACCATCTCCTGCGGTTCTGTTTAAGGCCGGGTTCACACCGCTGCGATGCGGGAACGCCGCGAATCCGCTGCGTTTTCCCGCATCGCATTACTCCCGCCGGCAGTTCACACTGCCCTATGCGGACGGCTGGGAGTGTCAATGATATGTTAATGACACCCCCAGATCCGTCCGCATATCGCAGTGCGATCTGCCGACTCGCACAGGAATCGGATCGCATGGTGTGAACCCCCATGCGATCCGATTCTGTTGCGGACCAAAAAAAGGGTCCCGTGCGAGTTTGCTGCGGGAGCGATGCGAATTCAGCCATACTATCTGTATGGCTGTACTCGCATCGCTACGGAGATCGGATGTGATTTGCGGTGCGAATCACATCCGGATCTCCCCCCGCAGCAGTGTGAACCCAGCCTAAAGACTGGTTTACTGACATCCCTTCTGGCTCCTTATCCTGCTTGCTGTTGCTCTACTTGGATCCCTGACTTCTGGCTTGGCTGATTACCCGATCTGGTTATTAAACTCCGGCCTGGCTGACTACTCGATCTAGTTACTGGACTCTGGCTATGCTTTGACTACACTTTTTCTGTTTGCATTTTTATTTAATAAACAAGTGTGATTTAATTGTACTTCTGTCTCGGTCTGATTCATGGTTTCTGACAGAGGGTAAAAATAAAAATAAAGATAATAATACTAATAATAATGTCCGTGACACCTAAAATATAGTGCAAAAAACAAAACAAAATTATAAAAGTATATAGTCTATATACATAAAGAATTGTCCATATAATTGTTTATAACTTAATATACAAAAAATCCAAAAAAGTTGTGATAAAGTGACTTTTGTGCTTGTAGGGTCTGAAGACATCAATGACGAAACGCGTACGACAGAGCCACGCACACTACGTTACTTCTGGGGGCTCGATCGAATGGAACGCACACCGCTCGTTCACAGATCAAGTCCCTTTACTGAACCGATCAACCCGGATGAGTGATGGTTTCAGATAGCTCTGAGTTTTTTATAATATATATCCTATCTATATTTTTGGATACATTGCCTACCAGCTAGTGGAGTGACTTGGTCGTTTATTTTTATTCTTATTTTTATTTTTATTTTTAATTCTTAACTAATTTTTTAATAAATGGAATTTTAGCTTTGCAATTACTACACGATGGGAGCCATCCTTTGTCTTTTAGGAGAAATAGATTTGGATACATCTGGCATAGCACAAAAGTCACTTTGTCACAGCTTTTTTGGATCCCGACCCGGGCCTGAGCTCCGTGACCGTGGCCGCGGGACCAGCAGACCTGATTGCTGCTGGTGTCCTGCGATTGGGTCACAGAGCTGAAGAACTTCCTAGTGTGGCCATCACCGATCGTCTGTTCCCTTTTATAGGGAAGGATGATCAGTGACGTCACATGCCAGGCCACGGCCCTCTACAATAAAAAAAAAAAAAACACATAATGTCATACAAAACCCCTACACTGCCCCCTAGTGGTTAACTCCTTCACTGCCAGTGTCATTTACACAGGAATCAGTGCATTTAAATAGCACTGATTGCTGTATAAATGACAATGGTCCCAAAAATGTGTCAAAAATGTCCGAAGTGTCCGCCATAATGTTGTAGTCACAATAAAAATTGCTGATCGCCGCCATTACTAGTAAAAAAAAAATATATTAATAAAAATGCTATAAAACTATCCCCTATTTTGTAAACTATAGCTAGCAAGCAAGTTATTGCAAGTTATAACTTTTGCGCAAACCAATCAATAATCGCTAATTGCAATTTTTTTTTACCAACAATATGTAGAAGAATAGGTATCGGCCTAAACTGAGGGAAAAAATGTTTTTTTTATATATTTTTTGGAGATATTTATTATAGTAAAAAAAATATTGCATTTTTTTCAAAATTGTCACTCTAGTTTTGTTTATAGCGCAAAAAATAAAAACCGCAGAGGTGATCAAATACCACCAAAAGAAAGTTCTAAAAAAAAGGACGCCAATTTTGTTTGGGAGCCACGTCGCATGACTGCACAATTGTCAGTTAAAGCGACGCAGTTGCAAATCGCATAAAGGGGCCTTGTCCTTTGGCTGCAAATTGGTCCGGGGCTTAAGTGGTTAAGTTATAAACAATTATATGGACAATTCTTTATGTATATAGACTATATACTTTTAGAATTTTGTTTTGTTTTTTTGCACTATATTAACCACTTGACAATTGGGCACTTAAACCCCCCTTGTGACCAGACCAATTTTCAGCTTTCGGTGCTCTCACACTTTGAATGACAATTACTCAGTCAGGTAACACTGTACCCAAATTAATTTTTTGTCCTTTTTTTCCACAGAGCTTTCTTTTGGTGGTATTTGATCACCTCTGGGTTTTTTATTTTTTGCACTATAAATGAAAAAAGACCGAAAATTTTGAAAAAAAAAACAAATTTTTCTTTGTTTCTTTGATAAAATTTTGCAAATTATTAATTTGTCTTCATAAATTCTGGCCACAATTTATACTGCTACATATCTTTGGTAAATATAACCCAAATTAGTGGATATTATTTGGTCTTTGTGAAAGTTAGAGAGTCCACAAGCTGTGGTGCAAATCATACAAAATTGATCACATCTGATGTACTGGTGGCCTATCATTTCTTGCGACCCGAACAAGCCAGGAAAGTACAGTCATTTTTTTCCCACAATTCTTTGCAAAACTAAGATTTTTTTTTCACAAAATTGTAATAGGTTATTTCTCTCACATGGAATGTGTATACCACAAATGACGCCCCAAAATAAATTCTGCTACTCCTCCTGAGTATTACGATACCACATGTGTGGGACTTTTCCACAGCTTAGCCACTCAGAGAGGCCCAACATGCAGGGAGTGCCATCAGGTGTTCTAGGAGCATAAATTACACATCTAACTTGTTGACTACCTATTACACTTTTGAAGGCCCTGGAGCACCAGGACAGAGACACTGACGTGGCACTGATGACAGATGGCACTGATGGCCAATGACACTGATGTGACACTGATGACAGATGCCACTAATACATGACACGTGACACTGATGACAGATGGCACTAATATGTGGCACTGATGACAGATGGCACTTATACATGGCACTGATGACAAGTGGCACTAATACATGGCACTGACATGTGACACTTATACGTGGCATTGATGGCACGTGACACTGATAACAGATGGCACATGAAAATGACAGGTGGCACTGATACGTGGCACTGATGACAGATGCCACTAATATGTGGCACTGATGACAGATGGCACTATGTGGCAATGATGACAGGTGGCACTTATACGTGGCACTGGGGACAGATGGCACTGACAGTTGGCACTGGGGCAAATGGCACTGGGGACAGGTGGCAGTGACATTGTGGGCACTTTATTTATTTTACCTAACGGCCGCTGCAGCCATTCATCTCTCCCTCCTCACATGCTGTCTGTGTGAGGAGGGAAAGCCGGCGATGAGAGATGATCTCATATGGTTACATATGAGATCAGCTCTCATTGGGCACGCCGATCGCGCTGTAAACAGCCGCTGTGATTGGCCGTTTAGAGCTATCTGTGACTGGCTGTGTCCAGGGGACACGGCCAGCACAGAACTTCCCCGATGCGCGCTCGTGGGAGCGCGCAACGTGGAAGTAAACAGGAGGACGTCCAGGGACGGCCTCCCGGCAATTGGCATCCGCGCTGCACCTGTCTTTCAGTTATAGCGCTGACGCCTAGTGGTTAAGGTGTCACGGACATTATTATTATCTCTATTTTTACCCTCATCTTTTATGTCTATGTGCGGTTGCACAGTGGACATTGTTTCGTTTGGTCACATTGTATATTATTTATATGTCACGCGTAGCATGCTTTGATTAGGGGTGCGTGTTTTTCACCTGTTTTTGTTGATGATTGATCTTTTGATTATTCGATCAGTCCACCTTATTTCTATTGGAATCTACTATTTATTATTTTTTAGGATATTTAGTTATCACATGCACTAACAGATTATAGCACATACATATGCTTGTGTGCACAGGTTTAATAGAATACATTTGATATCATTTAAATTCCCCTAAAATAGGTCATACTACTACAGAGAACTAATATCTCTCTCTATCTATCTATATCTATCTATATCTATATCTATATATATATATATATGAGTAGGGTGTTGCACGATAATCCTGGTGGGAAAATTTGTTTAAGGTATGATTTAATACATATGCCTACACTTTAGGTAGCGCCACTGACCCCATTTGCAACATAATATTCCATATTTTAGAGTCCTCTAGGGGGCTTAATTTTAGGGGAGGCAGAAACCGTGACCGTGATTGTTGACCTAAGCATGGCTTTGTGTATTATTAAAAGACCCTTGTCCAATGTAATGGCCTTAAAGCAGTCTTTCTCGTCAAGGCGCCCCAACAGGTCATGTTTTCAGGCTTCCATTATTTTGCACAGGTGATTGGAACAGTTTCACTGCCTTAGAAATTACCACAGCCATTTCATCTGAGGGATATCCTGAAAACATGACCTCTTGGGGCACCTTGAGGACTGGAGTTGAGAAACACAGCCTTAAAGTGGAAGTAAACCCATCAATTTAAACAGTTGAAAAAAAAAGGCATGCCGGGAATGCTAACTGCACATTAGCTGTGCTCTCAGCCAAACTATCAAACCATCCAATGGCTTGTGTCATAACGAATCACATGTGCAACACCATAGCAGTTGAAGATTAAACAGAGGCAAAGATGGCAGCTTCTTTGGCTGAAAACGATAGGGGAGTTTACTTCCACTTTAAAGTGAATAATTCTTTGATTCCCTGCAGATTTTGCCCATTTACAAAGAAACGAGTCTACAATTTGTTATCATAGGTGTATTTCAAAATGATAGAGGCAGAATATCAACCAACAATCCAGAAAACACATGATACCAATGTTATAAATTGAATTGCAGTTCAGTGAGTAAAACAAGTATTTGATCCCCAAACAAAACATGGCTTAGTACTTGATGGAGAAACCATTGTTGGCAAGCACAGAGGTGAGACATTTCTTGTAGTTGGTTACCAGGTTTGCACACATCACAGAAGGGACTTTGGTCCACTCTTCTTTACAGATCTTTTTTAAATCCTTAAGGTTTCTTGGTTGTTGCTTTGCAACTTGAAGTTTGAGCCCCCTCCATAAATTTTCTATAAGATTAGGGTGTGCAGACTGGCTAGGCCCTCCATGACCTTAATGTGCTTATTCTTGAGCCATTCCTTTGTTGATGTGGCGGTATGTTTTAGGTCATTGTTATGCTGGAAGACCCATTCACGACCCATCTTCAGTGTTCTGGCTGAGCAAAAAAGGTTCCCATCCAAGATTTTACAATACATGGCCCCCATCCTATGGCTCCTCAATTTGGCAAAGTTGGCTTGACTGTAGGGATTGTGTTTTTAGGGTCATAATCAGCATTTTTCTTCATCCAAACAGCACAAGAATGTACATGTACAGGCCTGTCTAAAGTTTGCCAATGGAAACCTAAAATGATTCAGAGAAGGACTGGGAGAAAATACTGTGGTCAGATGAGACCAAAATTTAGCTCTTTGGCACCGTGTTTGGAGAAAGACAAATTGCTGACTGTGACCATAAGAACACCCTCCCTACAGTCAAGCACAGAGGTGGAAACATTATGCTTTAGGTCTGTTTCTCGGATAAAGGTACAGGCTGATTTTTCCGCATTGAGGAGCCAATGGACTGTGCCTTGTATTGTAAAATCTTGGATGAGAACCTTCTTACCTCACCCAGAACACTGAAGATAGGTCGTTGATGGATCTTCCAGCATGACAATGACCCAAAACATACTACCAAGGCAACAAAGAAGTGGCTTAAAAGGAAGCACCTTAAGGTCATGAAGTGACATAGCCAGTCTCCAGACCTTAATCCTAAAGAAAAGATATGGTGGGAGCAGAAACTTCGATTTGCCAAGCAAAAGCAAAGAAACTTTAATGATTTTGAGGAGATCTGTAAAGAAGAGTGGACCAAAATCCCTCCTGACATGTGAGCAATCCTGGTAACCAACTGCAAGAAACATCTTACCTCCTTGCCAACAAGGGTTTCTCCACCAAATACTAAGTCATGTTTTGCTTGGGGATCAAATATATTATTTGCTCACTAAACTGCAATTCAATTTATAAAATTTTTGCTTGGTATTCTGTCTCTATCTTTTCAAATACACCTACGATAAAAATTATAGACCCTTTATTTCTTTGAAAGTGTGAAAACGTACAAAATCTTCAGGGGATCAAATAATTATTTTCCCCACTGTATACCATATTGACCATTTGGACCACTTATGTATGTATATACGTTGACCATATCCCCCCTCAAAACACCTTTTCTCAAGAAAGAACATAGTTGTGTGAAAGTATTTTTCCCCTTCCTGTTTTTTTTTTTTTTTTTTCATATTTCTCACACTTAAATGATTCAGATCAAACACATTTTATTATTAAGGAAAGATAACCTGAGTAAATCCAAGACGCAGTTTATAAATTATTATTTCATTTATTAAGGGAAAAAAGCTGTTCAAACCTGCCTGGCCCTATGTGAAAAAACAATTGCCCCTCCCATGCTGAACCAAGAATGAACTGTGATTAACCACAATTTTTTTGGAAAACTGTCTCTTAAGGAGCGCTTGCAGAAGCCTCCTGTACATTTCCCTCCGAGGTTTGCAGTCCCACCCGTGCCTCCCTCACCTTCCATGCCTCCTGGTACCGAGTCAGTCACTAAAGATGAACCCATGCACTTGGGCTTCTGTCTTTCTGTGGATGAGGGAACCTTTAGGAGGAGGGAGAGATTGTGCCTTTATTGTGGTCAGGCAGGTAACTTTTTGAAGTCTTGTCCTACCCGTCCAGGGAATGCCCGAACCTTGAGGTCCTGTCACAGACAGACCTTAGGTGGTGTGGTTTCATCCCCAGTTATCCAGAAGGATAATCTCCTGGTTTTCAGTCACCCTTTCTTTGGCCGAGTCGCCCTGAGTTACAGGCTCAAATCGACTCTGGGATGCTGTCTTTGTATTGAAGCACTCGATTCCACTTGTCATTGAGGCTCTTGACAGGAGACCTCTACAGCCTTCCCATGTGACTCAATGAGACGGCTCCATTGTCCATGGCCATAGGGGCTCTTCACCATGAGATAATCCAATTCCAAGTTATTTCCTCACCTAAGTTTCCGCTGGTTATTGGTTATCCTTGGTTACAGAGGCACAACCCCTCTTTTGGTTGGCTCCATGCTGAGGTGCTCTCCTGGTCGCCACAATGCAGTGAGACATGCTCCCAGAAGGACCTGTGCACCTCTTCACTCTCCTCCCTGCTGGAGGAGTACCGCAATTTTATTGATGTCTTTGACAAAAGTCAAGCTGGTAGTTTGCCTCCACACCAGCCGTATTATTGCGCAATTGACATTCAACATGGTGCCATACTCCCTTGTGGCCTGTTTACCCTTTGTCGTTCTTGGAGGATAACACCATGGAGGAGTATGTTGTAGACGCACTCTCGAGGTTTCATCCACAAAGCCTCGTCTCCTGCTGGTGCTGGTTTCTTCTTCATGAAGAGGAAGAGTGGTAAACTGAGACCTTTTATTGATTATAGGTGTCTCAATCGTTACACAATTAAGAATGCCTATCCAATTCCATTGATCACGGAGTTATTTGACCACCTCAAGGGAGCAACGGTTTTCCCAAAGCTTGATTTTTGAGGTGCATACAATCTTGTGAGGATTAAGGATGGCGACAAGTGGAAAACTACGTTTAATACCAGAACAGGCCATCATAATGCCTTTTGCCATGTCTAACACGCAGTTTTCCAGGAATTTATTAACGATGTCCACCGAGATTTGTTGATGTTATGTGTGGTGGTTTACCTCGATGTTTCTAAGTCCCCGGAGAGCTACCACACAGATGTCTGTCATGTGCTTCAGAAACTAAGAGAGAACAATCTCTACTGCAAATTGGAGAAGCACGAGTTCCATCGTGAACAGGTTAAATTCCTGGATTATGTATTTTCCACTGCTGGTTTTTCGATGGAACAGAGAAACTTTCGGCAGTCCTACAGTGGCCCTGACCCGTGGGTTTACATCCTCTGTAGCGCTTCCTGGGCTTTGCCAACTATTATCAGAAGTTTATTCGTAACTTCTCATCTCTGGTCAAGCCCCTGACTGATGTGACCAGAAAAGATGATAACCCACAGGGTTGGTCTATGGAGTCCGTTAAGGCCTTTCAGAGTCTAAAGACTGCCTTTGTTTCTGCTCCTGTGTTGGCACATCCTGATCTTACATTACCTTTTATCATTGAGGTTGATGCTTCTGAGACTGGGTTGGCACCCTTCTGTCTCAATGTCCTACCTCTGAGAGTGCTATGCATCCTTGTGGCTACTTTTCCAAGAAATTGTCACCTGTGGAGTGTAATTACGAGATTGGTGACAGAGAGCTGTTGGCGATCATTTTAGCCCTGAAAGAATGGAGACATCTCCTTGAAGGTACCACTGAACCCGGTTTTCATTCTTACTGACCATAAGAATCTCCCATTCTTCTCTGAGACTAAACGCCTCTCTCCCAGAAGGGTGTCATGGGCTTGTCAAGTTTCAATTACATTGTCTTATTCTTCCCCATTACTAAGAATCTAAGGCTGAGGCCTGGTCACAACAATTTTCCTCCACTTCCAAGTTGGAGTCGGTTCCAGTTCCTAGGATTCCACCTGATCATATTCTGGCTACGGTTCACACCAGTCTCACTTTTCCTTTGGGTTTGCTGCTCAGGTCCATGTTCCTCCTGAGAAACCTAGTGACCGCTGCTTTGTCCCCTGTCTTCGCAGGATTAACCCAGTGACTTACGCATTAGACCTTCCTTCTAATATGCGTATTTTCTATTTCAAATATTTTATTGATTTATATGTGAATTACAATGTACAATTAGATTTTGTACGCCGTGCAATGATGTCGGTGGATATATTTCAACATTTTAACTTATGTTCACTAACAGGTTTCAAATGTAACAAACAATAAACGATCCACTCCACTGGTGTGGCACCACAAGTGGGAGCTTTAGTGCCACAGGAGTGGAGAGGTCCTTTTAATGATGGAAATTTTCTAGTAGAAACTTACTAGGTCATATAACGTATAACTGTGGAAAAGGTTATTGGTATTGCTCGGTCAAGAAAGAGAGAGTTGTGGTTTGGTAAGATTAGGTGGCAGTGGCAGTCTTGTTCCAAACGGTCCATGGTTGCCAGTTTATGTGGGTTTTTGCAGCCTGTTCATTGCTGGTGGCTATTATGGTCTCGTAGCTGAAACGAAGGGCCACTAACTAGATGACTTGAGATATGGTTGGGGGGTTGTTAGACTTCCATTGTCTAGTTATGTTGAGTCTGGCTGCCAGGAGGATATGGGTTATGTGTCTGAGGGAGTAGGGGATGTTGTCTATGGTTAGGTTTAGGATTGCAAGTGCTGGCGATGGGGGGATAGTGATTTTCGTTATTTTTGATATAACCTTAAAGGTGTCTTCCCAGTATTTCTGTATGTTTAAGCATGTCCAAAATATATGGAACATGTCACCTGTGGCAGATTTACATCTCCAGCATGTGTTGGGGATTAAAGGATGCTAATTTTGTTGGGGTGATGTACCAGTGTAAAGATATTTTTTGCATGAGCTCCCAAAGGGCTGAGCATTTGGTGGCATTGTAGACGGTTTTGAGTGTGTGTTGCCATTGTGTGTCGGTAAAGGTGCATGCAAGATCAATATCCCACTTGTGGTGTGGGTTTAGCTGGAAAAGGTGCATTTTTGGTGTAGGTTGTAGTAGAAGTAGGAAATGTCATTGATTTTGGTGGCAGGGTTGGTGAGATAATCCCAGGTCTTAGGATGTATGTCGTAGAGGGGGAGGGGTATCTCCCGCATTCGATGGTGTATGCGTAAAAAGGTAGTGTGATTTTTTTCCAGGCATGGCCTGAGGCTTTCATTGTTGGGGGTACAGACGTTGGGATTGGGGTGCCAAGGGGAGTGCTTAGTAGCCAGGTTTTTAGGTTAGGCCGGGTAAGCGAGAATTTCACTTTCCACAATGTAGTCGGGAGGGGGTGGAACCAGGTGGGTAGTTGAGCTAGGATAGCTGCTAGGTGGTAGTCCTCCAAGTCGATGGATCCTGTGCCTCCTGCCAATTTGTGTTTAATAAATTTTAGATGGGCACATCTGGGTCTTTTACCGTTCCATAGATATTTGTTAAATATCGTTTGAAGGGATCTGAAGAATGTGGTAAATATTGGAATGGGAAGGGTTCGGAAGAAATATGAAACTGAGCTAAACCAGTTGAGCAATTTTTGTACTTCTGCCAGGGAGGAAGTCGGGTTTGTGAGGATGAGGATAACAACATCAGCGAATAAGCTGATTTTATGGGATGAAGTGCCAATATGAAGTCCTGAGATGTTGGGATGGGAGCGGATATGTTCTGCAAGGGGCTCCATGAGCAGGTTGAAAATGAGGAGGGATAAAGGGCAGCCTGGTCATGTGCCGTTGGTGATGGAGAATGGGCAAGAGAGCATGCCTTCTGTGTATACTTGGGCTTCGGGGGTTGGAATATAGTGCCACAATGGCGTTTAGGATGGTGCCCTGGAACCCACATTTTTGGAGGACTATTTTGAGGTAGGACCAGTGGACTCTGTCGAACGCCGTCTCTGCATCCAGAAATAGGAGCAGAGAAGGCGTTGCTGTTGATTCTGCATGGTGAATGAGGTTGATCATCCCTCTGGTGGCATCTGATGCCTGTCTGCGTTTTGGGAATCCTGTCTGGTCTTGATGGATAAGAGTGGGCATAACCTCAAGCAGTCTTGCTGCTATTGTTTTAGCGTATATTTTGAGATCAAGGTTGAGTAAGCAATTGGGATAAAATTTTTGGTGACATTCGACCTTTTTCCTGGCTTCGGTATCTTTATAACCAGTGCTTTTAAGTATTCTTTCGTAATATTAGAAGAGGAGGCAGCGCAGTTAAAAGGTTCAGTGAGATGTGGGGTTAGGTGTGAGGAGAATTGTTTGTAATATTCTCCGGTTAGTCAGCACCCGGTGCTTTACCACTAGGTTGTGAGTCAATGGATATCTTAATCTCTTGTTCTCTAAAGGGGGTGTTTAGGGCGGCTAGTTGTTTCTCAGTCATCTTTGGCAGGTTAAGATTGTGGAGGAAGTTGTCAATGTCTGCCTGTGTGGGTTGTAGGGTTTGGGGGTCTTGTTTTAGCTTGTATAGGTCACCATAATAGGCGCTAAACGCATCGGCTATGTCTTGTGGGTTACTTAGGGGGAATTTTGTGTGGGGGTGGAGGAGTTGGGTGATTTTAGTTTAGGCCCGTCTGCCTTTAAGGCGTTGGGCAAGTTTTTTTCCCACTTTATTAGAGGTAGAATAGGTAGTTGCTTTTAATTTCCATTGGAGGAATTCATATGAGTGGAGATGTAGGGTTTTAAATTCTTGTCTTGGGGATAGCAGTTGGTTTGTCTGCGGGTCTCTAGGGTTAGTTTTGTGTTTTGTTTCTAGGGCCGCTATATGAGCTGTCAGTTCGTCTAAGCGCTGCATCCTCTGTTTTTTATGCTACGGGCTTACTTTAATCAGCATTCCTCTCATGTAAGCTTTATGTGTGCTCCACACCACAGCATGGTCAGACACAGAGCTCTTGTTTAGTGAGAAAAAGTCAGTAATGTGATTGGCTATCTCTGGTGAGTATTTAGTATGTTGGATAATGTAATTGTTTGCTCACCAATGAAAGGTGTTGCGTTGTAGATTTGAATCTTATTATTGAGATTGGAGCGTGGTCCGACCATGTCGTGGTGTGGATTTCAGATTTAGAGATTTTTTGCGGGTACATTTATCGGTTAGAAACAAGTCTATTCGTGAATACGAGCTGTGGAAGAAAAAAAGTGACGTTTTTTTTAGAGGTGAGTCTTGTCTCTTTGCGGCTGATGTGGAGTCCATGATCAAGTCTGGGACTAGGTCGAAGTCTCTGCAGATTATTGGATGGCCTTTCTGAATGGGTCTGGCGGTGCGTAGCACTCTGCGTAGATATTTCATTTGGTGGGAATTCAGGACATAAACATTAATGATAGTGTAGGGTACCCGGTTGATGGTACAGACTAGGATTAAAAAGTGGCTTTCAGAGTCTGACACAATGTCTAGTAGTTGGAAGTCTACTGTTTCTTTGATTGCAATCATGACCCCTTTGGATTTAGTGGAGTGGGAAGCACGGAAGATGTGAGGGAATTGTCAGTTATCACAGAGGGAGGAGCTTGATGAGAGAAAATGGGTCTCTTGCACGCATAGTATATCACTGTGGAGAGCCATGGCGGTTTTCCATAGCGAGTGGCATTTAGCGGGGTGATTTAGCCCGTTAGCATTCAGTGAGAGGATATTGAGCGGCATCTTGTGGGTGTGAGGTCGATGAATGTTATGTACTGACACTTACAGTTAGTCACTGGAGTTCTGGTCTGTTGGTACTTGGGAGCGAGACTCAGTGGCAGACTTGTGGATGTCCATGGGTCTGAGAGTAGTGTGGACTAGGAAACTGCAAATAGAGCAATACGTTGGGTACAAAAACAGTGTGAACAAAGAAAAAAAGGACTATCAAGACGAAAACTTGTAGAACAAACTGTTAGTGAAGGGTTTGATGTAGCTGGAGAGACTGAAATAGCAAAAAGGTTCGTAGAGGGGGTGCAGAGCACCGTGTTAGCCTCTGGATGGGGGTAAAAAAAGTTATTGATACAGGAAGGTGAGATCAGGGGTAGTAGGTTGTCAGATCTCAGGGGAGTTTTGATGCCGTTTCTTTGGCCATTCTTGACAGATAGATGGGTGCCATTTAGGTGTAGTTGTGGTCCAGGTTTTTGCGGGGTGCTCCTCTTTCATGTGGAGTCGGTTTAGGGAGTTCTAGTAGTATTCCCCAGGCGTGGAGGAGCCTCAGGCTTTTATCAAGGTCTCCGAGAATGTGAGTTTGTCCATTTTTCATAATGAGGAGAGTGGCTTGGTGTCACCACTTATATTGTATTTTGTGGTTTTGGAGGCCCTTGGTAATTGGATTTGTCGTCTCAGTTGGAGGGTATATTTAGAGAGATCAGGGAGGAGTTGGATCCATATACAGGGGGCTGGCAAGGGCGATTTAGCTTTGATCCTCATCAGGAGTTTTTCTTTAATGTGGCAGAAATGGACCCTCATTAGGACGTCTCTGGGGACCGAGGCTGCCAGGTGGGATGGTTTAGCGATTCTGTGAATTCTGTCAATGATAACATCTCGTAGAGATACTTCGGGGATGATGATGTGCAACAATTCTTTTGCATAACATGGTAGGTCCGCAGGCAATATGGTCTCAGGAATGCCTTTCAGTTTGACATTGTTCCTGCGGGACCTGTCTTCTAAGTGGGCCAGCTTGGTGAGCATCCATGACTGTTCCTCTTTAATGTCATCATAGGAGTCAATGACTTGATTAACTGTGGAAGTGCAAACATGTTAGGCCTCTCTCAGTGATAGTCATGGGTGCCATCTTGGGAGTTTTTGTCCGCCAGCTTGTAGGCAAATTCCGTTAGTTTCTGAAGTTTGTGGTTGGTAAATCTTTTCCTGGACGTGTGCATCTTGATCTCCAGTGTCTCAGGAGCAAGGATGGCTGTGGATGGGGTTGTAGTGACGGCCTATGTCGCTGGATTGTTTCCCCTGGCTGACGCGCTGTGAGCTTAAGCATCCATCTCCTTCTCCAGTCGGCCACACCCCCCTAATATGCATATTTTGAATGTACTTCGTGTCTCCTTATTAAAACCTTTGGTCTGCAACCACTTTACCACCTCAGTGTCATGTCCCCACCCTGTACAGGTTGAGAACCATGAGGAGTATGAAGTACAGTCCATTGTTGACTCCCGTAGGTTCCGTGGGTGCATACAGTACCTGGTGCATTGGAAAGGGTAGGGTCCGGAGGAGCGCTCTTGGGTCTCATCCTCAGATGTACATGCCCCTGTCCTCCTCCATGATTTCCATCGACATTTTCCCCTAAAGCCTGGTGGTCCTCTGAGGGGGAGGGGTTGTTGAGGAGGGGGTAGCTTCTGGCTCCAGATCCTGCTTGCTGTTTTACTACGCTCATCTCTGGCTCCCTGACGTTTGACTGGTCTGACTATCCATTCCGGTTCCTGAACTCTGGCTATGTTTTGACAACGTTTGTTCTATTTACTTTTATTATTAAACAAGTGTGATTTAACTGTACTTCTGTCTCAGTCTGATTTCGTGCTTTCTGACATATACTCCAAGAGCATAACGACTCCTCATCCAGGAGGTCATAAAATAACCCAGATCATCTAAAGAACTGCAGACCTCACTTGCCCCAGGTAAAATCAGTGTTCATGATTCAACAATAAAAAAGACTGGGCAAAAATGGCATCCATGGTCAAGTTCCAGGGCCAAAGCCACTGCTGACCAAAAAGAGCACAAAGGCTGATCTCACATTTACTAAAAAAACATCTTGATTATCCCCAGGACTTTAAGGCAAATATTCTGTGGACTGACGAGACAAAAAATGTAACTTTTTGGAAGGTGTGCGTCCTGTTACATCTGGCATAAAACTAATACAGCATTTCATAACAAGAACATCATACCAATAGTCAGACATTGTGGTGGTAGCGTGATGGTCTGGGGCTGCTTTGCAGCTTGAGGGCCTGGACAACTTACCATAATTAATGGAATCATGAATTCTGAGCTACCAGATAATCTTAAAGGAGAATGTCTGGCCATCAGTTTGTGACCTCAAGGTCAAGTGCACTTGGGTTACCCAGCAGGATAATGATCCAAAACACAACAGCAAGTCCATCTCCAAATGGTACAAACAAAGCAAAATTTAGGTTTTGGAGTGGCCTAGTCAAAGCCCAGACTTAAATCCAATTGAGATGCTGTATCGTGACCTTACATAGGCTGTTCATGCTGGAAAACCCTCCAATGTGGCTGAATAAAAACAATTTTACAAAGAAGAGTGGGCCAAAATTGCTCCACAGCAATGTGAAAGACTCATTTGTAGTTAATCGCAAACGCTTGATTGCAGTTGTTGCTGCCAAGGGTGGCACGACCAGTTATTATTTTTAGGGGTCAATTACTTTTTCACATAAAGCTAGGCAGGTTTGGACAGCTTTTTTGCCTTAATAAATGAAACCATCTTTTAAAAACTGCATTTTGTATTTACTCGGGTTATCTTTGTGTAATAAAATGTGTTTGATAATATGAGCCATTTAAGTGTGACAAATAAGCAAAAAAAAATAAAAAATAAGAAAAGGGGCAAATACTTTTTCACACAGTTGTATATTCAGTTCAACTAATCCTCCATGCCTCTTATGAGTTTGGTTTCCCTTCTTTGCACTCTCCCCAGTACCCCTGGTTAGAGAAATCTCTGTTCGGATATCATTTGCATTTATTTGCTGGAGTACATTTCTGGTAGCTAAGATGCCATTGTGTCTACATACTGTATATTCAGCATCACACTTCTCTCCTTGTGATTAATCGCTCTGAAACTCTACATTTCTCTTGCCAGGAAATGTATTAATGCATAAACTTTAAAACATACAAAGCCATTACCTTTTGCAGAGGTTGGGAAGCCATTAACTCAGCTTCAGGTTCAATTTTATCAATCTGTGCGAATCCTTTATTCTTCAGATCATTCATTCGCTGTTGATATTTATTGCAAGCCTTCTCACTAGAAGTGAATAAGTTAAAACTACACTCTTTCTGTATAGAAAAAACAAAAACAAAACATAGAACACACAATAAGACTATAAAGTAAGCTTGTAGAACAAATAGCATGAGTCATCAATTCCTTTCTTTGCTGCTCAAATGTAACACTATGCAATATAGTACAATACTCCTTCATCACTTCTTACAAGTGTGTGTTTTAAGGAGGAGCTATAGTATTTTACATTTTTTTAAAGGAGCATTGCTTGAAAGAGAAGCTTGGGAATTAAAAAACAAAAAACACAAACATTCATACACAGCTGGGTAGATGCAGGATCAAACCATGCTGCATTTGTCCCCTGCCGGCTCTAAGACTGAGAATTGAGTGTTCAAACAGTGCTGATTGCTCAGTTCTTGGTCTTTAGTCTGCAGAGAGCTGGTGAATGACAGTCTGCTCCGCCCTTCCAGCACTAACTTGAGCGCTGGGCTGTGGAAGGGTGCCGGAAGCGGCTGTATCAGGCTCTCAGCAGCTCGCTGAGATTCTGAGACAGCTAACAGTCCAGGCATCTGGGTGGAACCCGACTGTAAAGTTAAGATTTTTACAGAGCCTGGCCGAGTGATGTCGGCTGAAAACAGGGCACTAGAAGGGCAGAACTAAGTGCACTCTGTTGAACCATAGGATAAAAAAAAAACTTTATTCATATTTCTCCTTTAAGAAAAAAATAGAATAGCCTCCCATGAAAGTGCATTAGCAGCTACCAGTTTCCCCCACAAGTTTCACATATACCTGTTGCTCCTTCCTTTTTTTCTAAAATAACAAATATGTTATACTTACCATTGTTGCACCATTGCACATAATGGCCCTGAACATCTTCTGGTGTGCTCCACTGGTGCTCTAGGCTCCTCGACTTCCTTGTGTGCCCCCAATAGGAAGATGATTGCTACAGAGGCGCACCTACGAGCTTGATCCCAAGCAGGATTGTGTGCATCTATTAACAGTGCGGCTCAGTCCCATCCTCAGGACTTGATTGACAGCAGCAGGAACCAATGATGGAGCATAAAGCAACAAAAGAGCCACTGCAGATGGGCACAGCATTGGATCGAGATAAGCAAGTATACAGGGGGGGTCGAGTGGGCCATACAAACACTAGGACATTTTCACAATAATGCAGGGAATGCGTGAAGGTAAAAAAAATGTCCAGACTTTAGAACCACTTTAATGCATTCTTATGGGGAAAAAAGAAAAAAAAAACATTAATTATTCCCTCCCTTTCCTAAACGCTTATCCTTACTCCTCTCATCAATCCAGTGCTGTCCTGGCTGCAGTTGCGCGTAAAAGGTAGGTATACCCTCTTTTTTATTTTAAACACAAAAAAAAAAACCCTGTTGGATAGCACCAAAATATTTTAAAAGGATTGATCCATTTGTATCGAACCAAGAGGTGACTAAGGGTGTCTTTAAGAATGCATCACCTAATATTCCCCAGTTTTCATCTTTATTATCTTGTAACTAGTTAAAATATACGACTGTGGTTGCGTTGATGGTAAAGCACCACTTGTTTTAGCGGCACTTTTCAGCCTCGAACGGGGCACTTTTAACTCCCGCTAGGGGCTGAAGAAGGGGTTAAAAGTGTCAGTGTTGCGGCACTTCCGAATCAGTTTTCAGGCGTTCCGGAAGCTCTGCCCATTCATTCCAATGAGCATGGACTTGTTTTCCCATCCTGCAAGCGCACTGCCACAGTGTGAAAGCACTCAGACTTTCACACTGGGATGGCATGGGAGGCAGTTTTCAGGCACTTTACAGGTGCTATTTTTAGCTCTAAAATGCCTGAAAACTACCTTCAGTGTGAAAGTAGCCTTATGGAAATAATGCCTGTACAGCAACAGAAGCAGCCATAGTTTCCGTCACACTTTCATCAAATCTCCCTTAAAATTATACTCTTAAGTGTCAGCTGAAATACAGTATCTCACAAAAGTGAGTACACCCCTCAATTTTTTGTATATATTTTATTATATCTTTTCATGTGACAACCGCAGGGTGCCCCCCTTCCCCAAAGCACCCATCCCCCCATGTTGAGGGCATGTGGCCTGGTACGGTTCAGGAGGGGCGCTCGCTCGTCCCCACCCCCTTTGCTGACCGGGCTGGGCTGCGTGCCTGGATACGGGTCTGGTATGGATTTTGGGGGTACTCAAGTCGTGTCCAAGCTGCCTCCAAAAGTCACACTGGAAGTCGTGTTGCCCCTGTGTGAACTGGCTCTAAGTGAAAATGTCCAAATTAGGCTCAATTAGCCATTTTCTCTCCCCGATGTTATGTGACTCATTAGTGTTACAAAGTCTCAGGTGTGAATGGGGAAGCAGGTGTGTTAAATTTAGTGTTATCACTCTCTCATACTGGTCACTGAACATTCAACATGGCACCTCATGGCAAACAACTCTCTGAGGATCGGAAAAAAAGAGTTGTTGCTTTTCATGAAGATGGCATAGGCCAGGCCTCAAGGGTTACTTGCCACCAGTTGCCCCACTCCTAAACATGCCCCACCCTACCCCTAAACACACCCTCATAAATTATCTCATTACAATGACACTTAAATGGTTTATGCAGAATTAAGTTTTGAAAATAAATATTAACAACTTTATCAATGCCCACCAATGCAACCTGCCTGTGCCTACCAATGCAAGCTGCCTGTGCCCACCAATGCAAGCTGCCTGCGCCCACCAATGCAAGCTGCCTGTGCCCACCAATGCAAGCTGCCTGTGCCCACCAATGCAAGCTGCCTGTGCCCACCAATGCAAGCTGCCTGTGCCCACCAATGCAAGCTGCCTGTGCCCACCATGCACCGTGAAGCCTGTGCCCACCATGCACCGTGTAGCCTGTGCCCACCATGCACCATGTAGCCTGTGCCCACCATGCACCATGTAGCCTGTGCCCACCATGCACCGTGTAGCCTGTGCCCACCATGCACCGTGTAGCCTGTGCCCACCATGCACCGTGCAGCCTGTGCCCACCATAAACCGTGCAGCCTGTGCCCACCATACACCGTGCAGCCTGTGCCCACCATACACCGTTGAGCCTGTGCCCACCATGCAGCCTGTGCCCACCGTGCAGCCTGTGCCCACCATCCAGTCTGTGTCCACCATGCATCATGCAGCCTGTGCCCACCATGTGTCGACCATCCACCATGCAGCCTGTACCCACCATCCAACCTGTGCCCACCATGCAGCCTACCTGTGCAGGGGAGGAGAGGAACAGGAGAGCCACCCGGATATTCAGGGGGTGGGGCTGTATCTGACAGCAAGCGGCGGGGAACACAGCAATTGAAATTAAAGCGGTTATCGCTGGATGTTGACTGATATATCGGCCAATATTTGCCGTTGTTTTTTTATTAATTGGCATCGGCCGATTGTGCTGATAAAAAAAGGCCGATTATAACTTCCGTGCGACTTGCAAATGACTTCTGTAATAAAAGTCAATGCAAGTTGCCTGAAGTCTTCAGTGGAGGGACTTCTCTTTTCTGGGCAGTCAAGAAAAGACCAAAGAGATAAAATGTTTATACTTATGAATGAACTGAGCTCTGTGTGTAGGAGGTCTCAGTTTAACCATTTAAAGACTAAATCTTTTCTGACACTTGTTGCTTACAAGTAAAAATTCTGTATTTTCTGCTAGAAAATCACTTGGAACCCCCAAAAATTATATATATTCTTTAGCAGAAACCCTAGGGAATAAAATAGTGGTTGTTTTACTAGCCTCCTGTCTAGCCTCGTTTATCCCCGATCTAATACACCCCGATCAGGTGGGCTTTATTCCCCTCCGCCAAGCCTCAGATGGCACCCGCAGGTTCATAGACATGATCCACTGGGCGGAGCACCGTCGAGTGCCTTCTCTGGTGGTTTCCCTTGACGCAGAGAAGGCATTCGATCGGGTCAACTGGCTCTACCTGGACCTTGTTCTACAAAAATTTGGCATTAATGGTTCCTTTAGACAAGCCATCCTCGGCCTATACTCCTCCCCAAGCGCAAAAAAGTTTTAACATCAGGACTTTTATCTTCCCCATTTCCCATTACCAATGAAACCCGTCAGGGCTGCCCCTTCTCCCCACTTATTTTTGCGTTGGTCATTGAACCACTAGCGCAAGCGATTAGAACACACCCGGGAATAGCCGGTCTACAGATAGGTCCCACTGCACACAAAATAGGGATATATGCCGACGACATCATTATTTGGCTCACTGACCCCCTGCGCTCCCTGCCCCCATTATGTGACCTTTTGCAGCAATTCAGCCTCGTCTCTCTGTACAAACTAAACCATTCTAAATCTGCCATGCTAGGAATATCTTTACCCCCGCAACTCAAATCCAATATCTCCTCTATATCCCCGTTTTCCTGGGCTCCCAACTCCTCTCTGACCTACTTGGGCATCCAACTGACCTCCCCTGCCGCTCTAATACTGCGTACTAACTTGGCTGGGCTCACCCAGAAACTACAGACTTTAACCACTTCGCTTTTACAGGTACAGGCCTCCTGGGCAGGCAAAATAGCTCTTACTAAAATGTTCTTATTACCACATATACTATATATGTTCAGAACTCTACCGATACCAATGCTCCAATCTGACATAGCTGGTTTACAACGACTGCTTAACAACTTTATATGGTCAGGCCGCAAACCACGAAAGCCTCTTTGCTTTACACACCAACGAGACTTGCCGGCTTGGGAGTGCCTAACCTCAAACTGTATTATAAAGCAACACTGCTCGACCAAACCAGGAAACTCTGGGATATGTCCTCACTACAGCCCTGGACCCTCATCGAAGCAATGGACTTTGCACAAGCGCCCTCACATCTCCTGGCAGCCATATGGATGGGCTATCACCCCAATCAATCCTCTCTACCCACCTTGAACGCCACTCTGACTAATTGGAAATCCTTGCTACAAAACGCAGAGGGAATACATCCTCATGCTCTCCGCCAATTACCTCTTGCAGCGTTCACCTTCCTCTCCCCAGATCTACCTGTGCAAAGATGGATAACGCATGGCATCCGGAACATAGGAGACCTATTTCAGGACACTCAGCTCCTCTCCTTTCACCAACTCACCAACAGATTCTCTCTCCCCCACAAGGACTTCTACATTTACCTGAGAATACACCACATCCTTGCCTCGATTTCAACTTCCACCTGCAACTCCACTAAAAGCATCATTCAGCTTTTTTCCTTGTCCAACAACAAGATCCGCGGCATCTCCTTCCTTTATGCCCTTCTGGTCGGACACTCTCAACCCGAAAAACCTCCGTCTATTACCCGCTGGGAGACCGATTTGAACATTCATCTTCCACCAGCAGACTGGTATCGAGCAATCCACTTAACAGCTAAGTACTCAAGGAATGTATCTCATCGGGAGACTGTACTTAAAATTCTATACAATTGGTATTATACACCTGCAAAACTTGCCCGCATCTTCCCCACTCACTCCAGCAAATGTTGGAGACACTGTAATATGGAAGGACATACACTTCATATTTGGTGGGGATGTCCCTTCATAAAACCTTTATGGACGGACATCACTAATTTCATCCATGGCATAACTGGTCTGTCTCGTGTCATCACCCCGCAGATGGCCTTATTTGGTCTTGACATCTCACTATGGCCTCTGCATTTCTGCCCTATTGTCACACAAATTCTCATAGCAGCTCGGCTAGCTATATCCCGCCAATGGAAGCAACCCAATGTTCCCAATATCGGCAATGTCATTGACATCTTAAATGAACACCTGCTGATGGAACACCTTTTTGCAAAATCGCATATGTCCCTGGGAAAATTCCACTGCCACTGGAAGCCCTGGCTCTCTGATCCTAGAGCTAAATCCTGCACCTGATTGTATTGTAATCTTTACCCCCCGGTGATAACCCTTATGTTGGGGTATACTGACTGATCCACACTCTTCTAGAATAACCTGAATCCTCTGCGATGTGATTGACACGACGATAGACAACACTGCTTACTAACTAAATACTAACCTTGATTCCCTACTGGCAACCACCCTTCTTACTTATCTCTACTCCTTTCCGCTTCCTCCTGCCCTTCCCTTCCCCCTTCAGTTCCCTTGCTGCATGAAGGCACTGGAGTATACCATTGATTTTCTGCACTTACTTGAATATTATGCCCCTTGTCACTGTGGTTTATTGACATTTGTATCTTACTTATGATATGTCTGTAATCCCTTCTATTTTTTCTTATTTCTTCCCATGTCCTACTTTGTATTCCACTTGTTATTTTCAATAAAGCTCTTTGAAAACGAAAAAAAAAAAAATGTTGTGGCCATATTTTATGTCACACAGTATTTGCGCAGAGGTCTTTCAAACGCAATTTTTTTGGGAAAAATACACTGATTTTAAAAAAAAAAATACGAAAACAGTAAGGTTTTCCCTTTTTTTTCCATCCAAAAGTTTTGATTACCCATTTTTGTGTATTTAATATATTTTTTTTGTTTTGTTTTTAATCTAAATTATACATACAAGTGAACTGATTGGAGGTTTGTTTTGTTTAAACAATGTTTAACCACTTAAGGACCAGGCCTCTTTTTCAGACTTGGTGTTTACATGTTTAAAACAGTTTTTTTTGCTAGAAAATTACTTAGAACCCCCAAACATTTTATATTGTTTTTTTTCTAACACCCTAGAGAATAAAATGGCGGTCATTGAAATACTTTTTTTCACACCGTATTTGCGCAGAGGTCTTACAAGCGCACTTTTTTTGGAAAAAAATCACTTTTTTGAATAAAAAAATAAGACAACAGTAAAATTAGCCCAAATTTTTTTTATCTTGTGAAAGATAATGGTACGCCGAGTAAATTGATATCCAACATGTCACGCTTCAAAATTGCACCCGCTCGTGGAATGGCGTCAAACTTTTAGCCTCAAAAATCTACATAAGCGATATTTAAAAAATTCTACAGGTTGCATTTTTTGCATTACAGAGGAGGTCTAGGGCTAGAATTATTGCTCTCGCTCTACCGATCACGGCGATACCTCACATGTGTGGTTTGACCACCGTTTTCATATGCGGGCGCCACTCACGTATGCGTTTGCTTCTGTGCGCAAGCTCGTCGTGACGGGGTGTTTTTTAAATTATTTTTTTTTTTTCTTATTTATTTTAATTGATTTTATTTATTTTTACACTGTTTAAAAAAAAAAAAAAAATGGATCACTTTTATTCCTATTACAAGGAATGTAAACATCCCTTGTAATAGAAAAAAGCATGACAGGTCCTCTTAAATATGAGATCTGGGGTCAAAAAGTCCTCAGATCTCATATTTGGGCTAAAATGCAAAAAAAAAAAAAAAAAAAAAATCTGACATTTTTAAAAAATATACCTTTAAGAGGTATGGGCGGAAGTGACGTTTTGACGTCGCTTCCGCCCTCTTATGGTATAGAGACGAGTGGGGGCCATCTTAGCCTCACTTGTCTCTATACCCAGCAGATGAAAGGACCCGATCGCCTCCGCCGCTACCGACGGCTCCGGTAAGCGGCGGAAGGTGCGAGAGGGTGGCGGGGGGGTGGCACCTCTCCCGCCGCCGATAGCGGTGATCTCGTGGCGAATCCGCCGCGGAGACCACCGTTATCGTACAGCCGACCGCCGCCTGAAGAGATGGATATCTCGGTTGTGGCAGCAGCTGCTGCCGTTACCGAGATATCCCTCTTCAAAAATAGGACGTACATCGTTGTGCGGCGGTCGGCAAGTGGTTAAATGTAAGACATTTTTTGTATCACTTATTAAGGCTGCTTTCACACTGGAGCAGGCAGGCATTGCTGGTAAAATGCTGCTAGTTTTAGCGGCAATTTACCGTCATTTTAGCGGCGCTATTCGGCTGCTAGTGGGGCAATTATAACCCAGATAGCGGCCGAGGAAGGGTTAAATGTGCCCGTGAAGCACCACTGCCAAATAGCATTGCAGGCGCTTGGGCAGTGGTGCTCATTCATTTCAAGTGGAGGAGGAGCGGTATACACCGCCCCAAAGATGCTGCTTGCAGGAGTTTTTTTAACGTTCTGCCAGCGAATCGCTTCAGTGCGAAAGCACTCATGCTTTCACACAGACTGCAGGGGTGCTGTTTTGCAGGCACTTTACAGGCACTATTTTTAGCCCAAAAGCGCCTGAAAAACGCCCCCGTGTGAAAGGTGCCTGCTAGATTTTATGAGATGAAGGGAAAAAAAAAAGGGAGAAAAAAGAAAAAATCGGCCTGACATATCGGCCAAAAAAAAACAAAAAAAAAACGGCATTATATCGGCCATCGGCCGCCACCATTTCTAAATATCGGTGTCGGCCAGAGAAAAACCCATATCGGTCGACCTCTAGTTGTCGCTGTGCTCCCTGCACTCTGAACTTCCGGACGTCTCTCTCTCTCTTCCCCTCTGTGATCGCTGGGAGAAGGACTCCCATTCCACCCAGGCGGTGCTCCCCCCCACCCCCCCCCCACTCCAGGCAGCCCTTCCTCGCCAGCACACAAAATGCGAGCAGGCAATGCAATTTTTGAGGGCTGGCCTAGGCTATAAGAAGACCCTGAAACTGAACTGCAGCACCTTGGCCAAGACCATACAGCGGTTAAACTGGCCAGGTTCCACTCAGAAAAGGCCTTGCCATGATCGACAAAAGAAGTTGAGTGCATGTGCTCAGCGTCATATCCAGAGGTTGTCTTTGGGAAATAGACATATGAATCCTGCCAGCATTGCTGCAGAGGTTGAATGGGCGGGGGTCAGCCTGTCAGTGCTCAGACCATACTTCGCACACTGCATTAAATTGGTCTGCATGGCTGTCATCCCAGAAGGAAGCCTCTTCTAAAGATGATGCACAAGAAAGTTTGCAAACAGTTTGCTGAAGACAAGCAGACTAAGGACATACATAGTTACATAGTAGGTGAGGGTGAAAAAAGACACAAGTCCATCAAGTCCAACCTATGTGTGTGATTATATGTCAGTATTATATTGTATATCCCTGTATGTCACTGTCGTTTGGGAGCTTATCTAATAGTTTCTTGAAATTATCAATGCCACCCGCTGAGATCACCGCCTGTGGAAGGGAATTCTACATGCTTGCCGCTCTTAGAGTAAAGAACCCTCTACGTAGTTTAAACCTCTTTTCTTCTCATTTTAATGAGTGGCCATGAGTCTTGTTAAACTCCCTTCTGTGAAAAAGTTTTATCCCTATTGTGGGGTCTCCAGTATGATATTTGTAAATTGAAATCATATCCCTTCTCAAGCATCTCTTCTCTAGAGAGAATAAGTTCAGTGTTCGCAACCTTTCCTCATAACTAATATCCTCCAGACCCTTTATTAGCTTTGTTGCCCTTCTTTGTACTCGCTCCATTTCCAGTACATCCTTCCTGAGGACTGGTGCCCAGAACTGAACAGCATACGTGAGGTGTGGCCGGACCAGAGTATAGTAGAGCGGGAGAATTATCATTTTATCTCTGGAGTTGATCCCCTTTTTAATGCATGCCAATATTTTGTTTACTTTGTTAGCAGCAGCATGGCATTGCATGCCATTGCTGAGCCCATCATCTACTAGTATCCCCCAGGTCCTTTTCCCCAGAAGTTCTCCCCCCTCCCCCCCGTGTATAGATTGCATTCATATTTTTGCCACCCAAATGCATTATTTTACATTTTTCTATATTGAACCTCATTTACCATGTAGTTGCCCACCCCATTAATTTGTTCAGATCTTTTTGCAAGGTTTACACGTTCTATGGAGAGGTTATTGCCCTGCATTGTTTATGAACAAATGAAATATGGTTGTTCCCAGCACAGAACCCTGGATTACTGGAACCATATCCTGTGGTCAGATGAGACCAAGATAAACTTATTTGGTTCAGATGGTGTCAAGCGTGTGTGGCAGCAACCAGATGAGGAGCACAAAAACCAAGTATGTCTTGCCTACAGTCAAGCATGGTGGTGGAAGGTGGTGGAAGCTGCATAAGTGCTTCCGGCACTGGCGAGCTACAGTTAATTGAGGAAACCATGAATGCCAACATGTACTGTGACATACTGAAGGTATGCAGGGCAGTATTCCAACATAATAACGACCCCAAACACACCTCCAAGGCAACCACTGCCTTGCTAAAGAATCTGAGGATAAATATGATGAATTGGCCAAGCATGTCTCCAGACCTAAACCCTATTGAGCATCTATGGGACATCCTCAAATGGAAGGTGGAGGAGCGCAGGGTTTCCAACATCCATCAGCTCCACAATGTCGTCATGGAGGAGTGGAAGAGGAATCTGGTGGTAACCTGTGAAGTTCTGGTGTACTCCATGCCCAGGAGGGTTAAGGCAGTGCTGGCAAAGAATGGCACCCACACAAAATATTGACACTTTGGGTTGAATTTGGGCATTTTCACTTAAGGGTGTACTCGCTTTTGTTGTGAGCGATTTAGAGATTAATGGCTGTGTGTTGAGTTATTTTGAAGGGACAGCAAATTTACACTGTGTTGTTGACTGTTGCCACATAAAAAGATATAACATATTTACAAAAATTTGAGGGGTGTATTCACTTTTGTGAGATACTGCATATAAAAAGACCGGTCTGGCTCCAAAAACAACCAGCTTGGGGCAACTTCATACCAGAATTCACAACTATTGACACAACCATTGGCATTACATTTTTCCACCAACTGTTCAGTGGGAGAAAATGCAAGAGTTTTGCACAAATTTCAGGGGGAATATGATGTTCTTCAATTACAACACACAACCAAACACAAACTGGCACATTAAAAAACACTTTTTCTAAACCCAGAATTGGAGAATCTCCTGTTAGAGAAGGATAACACCAAATTATTCTCCATGTATTATTCCCCCCTATTATATGTTAAACTTATACAACATAAGACTAGGGACAAATGGCAAGATTCCACAGTCCTGTGATTCATACATGTGTGGACTAAAGCTTATGAGTGTGAAAAAGAGCCCCAAGCTATTTTCCACACAAGCCTCAAGCAGTCTGCATCTATAAATGGCCCAATAACTTTATAAGGTACAAATGAAAAAAAGCAGCAATACCAGAATCTACAATTTTCTGAGCATTATGCTCTAAATACTATACCTGCAACGTTCCTGGTATTCCAGACACTGTAGATACTTTAAATGGGAAGGGACACTGTTCACTAAAACAGAGTATTTCCACAATAGCCACCTCTTCACCCTAAAATGATTACACAAATTGAATACATAAGCATATTCATCTATTATATCTCTTACTTTGTTAATTTACATAGAATCATATCACAAAAACACTAATTTCAGAGCGTCTACATTAGGAACCATTTGTCCACTCCAGTAACCGTTTAGGTTTGAATCTGCCCTGAAAATTAAGTCTGAACTGTGGAATCTGACCTGTGCCTTTTGAGTTGTTAGTTTGATTTCTAGTAGGAGGTAGTCACTTTCTGGAATGTTAAAGCTTGTTCGGGAATGCTGAAGACAGTTTGCAGCTTCTCCAGGGCACTCCAAGCCAGTTCTAAAGAGTGTCTAGCAAACACCCCAGCATTTATATCCACAAAAGTAGCACCCACACCCTAATTCAATCAAGGCAGATGTTATTGTCCAAGAACAGGATAGGAGGTATGAAAAATCTGTTCTAGTTACATAATCCCAGCCTTCCTTTTAGGAAGGCTTCATAGGTGTTAATTCTTATATTTCCATAGCTGAAGGTGTGAAGCGTTGTCAAAATGCAAGGGTAAAGAAGTTAAAACTGCATTAAATGTGTACGACAGATGGTGCTAAAGGGCCCCAGCAATGATGTTTTTCCGGTTTGATGTAGATGACCCCTTTCATGCCTCTATGTTCTTAAAAAGACGTCCCTGCTGACTCTTGACATAGTAGAATTTGCCCTCCTATGATGGGCCAATCATTTGTTGAGAGGTTGTTATATCTCCCCAATATACAGGTCTTTGGATTCCTCTCTACACTACACTCCATATACAGAGTTGCTTGTGTTTGGGTTTTGGATCTTGGATGTACAAGCGTCTGTTTCAGTGCATTTAAATGTCTGTTATAGGTCCTTCAGCATTTTTCCAACACTCATACTACAAATGATGACTACATTACTCTGTGTGGTATGTTTGATATGTTCTAACTTGACCCTGTGGATGGGTCTGGGCAGCCAAAACCTTTCAAAGCACTCTTGAGATGTCTGAGTTCTTTGTCTATAGACTTTGTGCTTGTAGTTACCATCTCAGCCTGATGTTCCAGCTACAGTAACTTCCAGTTTGTGTTCCAGTGGATGGTGGGAGTAAAAAGTAGACACTGGTCTGTGCTGGCGCGTTTCCTTTAGACTTTATTGTCCCAGTCACTCACGTCTTTGACATTTAAAGTGGAGTCCAAACAACATCTTTTGTTATTCTGTGCCACTTCCCATATAGATGTAATGTTTAAATCCACTAAGTTAATGTAATCATCAAATAGCTGGTATTTCCAATTTTATAATCCTGACCCACATAATGTCCATATACCTGAACCAATCAGGTATATGGACATTATGTTCTTTCCCTGAAGGGTGAAACCTGACTGGTGGTTACTGGCATGAATCCCCTAAAAAACTGGATTTTTTGTACTCCCCGTAAAATCCTTTTCTCTTTCGTTCATTGATGGACACAGCTCCTTTAATTTTTGACCTTAGGGTTATCACACCACCCTCAGGAGAGGACTAGGCAGAACATGTAACATCCAGGGGGCAGTCCCTCTGGCTATAACCCCTCACCCTGTTTCCTGCAGCTCAGTTAGTCAAAAAGTACAAACATAAATAGGAGGGGTGGGTGCTGTGTCCGTCAATGAACGAAAGCGAAAAGTATTTTACAGTGAGTACAAAAATCCCATTTTCTCTTTCGTTCATTGACGGACACAGTTCCTTTAATTCTTCACTGTAGGGACATCCCCAAGCAGTGTCAAAAAACGAGGGGTGGAAACAGCAAAACATAACTTCACCCACATCAAAAGGAACACCTCAACAGAGGAGTCACCACCTTAAACAGCCGCCATCAAAACCTGCAGCCAAACTTGTAACTTAATGAAAGTGTGAATTGCAACCTTACACAGCCGCCTGCAAAACCTTGTGGCCAAAGCAAGCATCCAAAGATGGGCTTGCGTCAACTTTAACTAAATTCTACAAAGTGTGAGCGGATGACCAAGTCACCGCCTTACACACCTCGGAGACAGACGCTTGATGTCAGAAAGCCCAGGAGGTTCCAATTGCCCTGTTGGAATGAGCTGTGACCGGAAAAGGGGGCACCCGCCCCTTTAAGTCATAGGCCTGAACCACGATCTGTCTGATCCAAGAGAAATGGTGGTCGACGAGATCGCCCGACCTTTTTTTGGACCAGCCACCGAGACAGAGTCTGACTGCCGGAAAGGAGCAGTAGCAGATACATCTGTAGAGCCCAGACCACATCCAGGGAATGTGAGGCAACGTTTTTCGGGTGTGTCGGCTTAGGACATAGAGATGGTAACACAATGTCCTCATTTAGATGAAAAGCCAAAACCACCTTTGGAAGGAAAGAGGGCTGCAGACATAGCACCGCCTTATCCTTGTGGATGACCAGGTAGGGAGACTTGCATGACAAGGCCACCAACTCAGAAACCCTCCTGGCAGATGTAATAGCCACTAGAAAGACTACTTTCTACGAAAGATTTACCAAGGGAAACTCCCTGTTTTCAAAACGGTGGTTTCTGAAGCGCTGATAGCACCAGATTCAAATCCCATGGAGGTAGCGGTGGTCGAACCACGGGACTACGTGTCTAACCCCTTGCACAAAATTACTCACCAATGAGTGAGTCACCAAGGGACGTTGGAAAAAGACAGCCAAGGCTGATATCTGCCCCTTGATGGTGCTGAAGGCAAGTTTTTGATCCACTGCTCCCTGCAAAAACAGCAGAATACTAGAAACAGAGTATGTGCGTGGACGCCCCCCGTCTCCTCACACATGGAGATGTAAGCCTTCCATGTATGATGGTAAATCTTTCGAGAAGACGACTTCTGTGCCCTCAGCATAGTGGAAATTACCGAGCCTGACAGACCTCAGTCCCCTAGTAGCTGGTTTTCAACAGCCATGCCGTTAAATCCAGCAACAGTAAAGCAGGATGAAGTATCGGACCTTGCAATAGGTCTTCTCGCATCGGCAGCCACCAAAGAACATCCACCACCAGTCGTACTAGGTCGGCGTACCAAGGACATCAAGGCCAATCTGGGGCAATCAGAATCACCAGAATCCCCTTGGCCTCCACTCTGTGCAGCAGTCGTGGTAGAAGTTTGAGGGGGGCATAAATCAGATAATGACCCCATGGAGCCACCAACGCGTCTGACGCGTCCACCCAGAGGTCTCTTGTCCTGGACACAAACCTCTGCACTTTCCAATTGAGCCGGGAGGCCAAGAGGTCCACATCTGGTGTGCCCCACTTTAGGCAAAGGAGCCGGAATACATCCGTATGCAATGACCATTCCCCTGGGTTCAGAATCTGATGACTTAGGTAGTCCACCTGCCAGTTTTCTACACCCAGAATGTATATGTCTGACTGGATCCTGACAGGATGCCCCTGTAGCCTCCTTGACCACATGGAGATCATGGTCACAGACATACTTAAGGCCATGCACCAACTGATCTGCCAGTTCTATGCAGACCGGGAAAGACTGTTGCTTCTCCAATTTACGGTGCAACATAACTTTGCCCATTCAATAAGCGCCTGTGACACCAAGGCCATAGCCAGCACAGGTTGTAACGCTGACCCCACTACCGTAAATATGGACCATGCCACTGCCTCTGCCCTCCTGTCGGCAGGGTCCTTGAAGGCAGGAGTCCCTTCTGGCGGAATCGTGGTTACTTTATTTAACCTGGATACCGGGGGTCAACGACCAGAGGAGACGCAAATTTTTTCAGGAGGCTCTCCTCAAAGCGGTTACGCACCGCCATTCTTCTTGGGACTGAAAAGGCCGTTGCAGGCTTCCCGATTCCTTGTAGATTAAAGTATCAAAATAAGTCAAATACGGAAACACCTTAGGCGTGAGGGGCAGTTTGCGGGACCCGAAAGGGACCGAAACCTCAGCAGAAGTTCCTGCTGCAGCCTGTATCTTCAAGGTATCCTGCACTGGAGTGATAAGTGCTCCTACTAGCACTTTTTCCTGTGCTAACCCGGACACAGAGTCATTCTCACTGTCCAAACGATCCTGGTCCGCATCCTCTGACATGTCAGAACAGGGGCCGCCAGTCACCGCGGGGCCAGAGTCTGAATCAGAGCTCGCCCCAAAAGATAGGGGGCAGGGGGCATTTTTTAACCCCCTTGCGCCTGCACGCCGCTTCCACCCTGGCAACAAAGGTCTCCAGGACCGCCGAAAAAGCATTCATAGGCACCACATTTTGAGCAGGTGAGCCAGTTGCAAAAACAGGGGTGTCTGGGGAAGAAGCGCCAGCTTCTGACACCATGCTGACCATCACTCACCTGCCACAACTTAGGGACTTAAGGCACGGCACACAATTCCTACCCTTCTAGCTGCTCGCAGACTGAGGCCCCCTGCCGCTGGACTCACCACCCTGACCGAGTGCTGCCGCAGTCCGCTCTGCCCTGTGTCAGTCATGAAGTGTCCAGAGGTACACAGACACCAGCACTAGAGGTAAACCGCGCTGAAGCTACAAGAAAATGGCTGCCGGCCACCACAGGAAAAAAAAAACCACCAAGAAAATAGGCGCTGGACCTTCTAGAAAATGGCTGACAGCATATACACTGCATAAGGCTACAGGAAAATGGCCGCAGCCCGCACGGTGGCCTTTCCCCATGTCAAATAGCCTAAGTACCTCACAGTGAAGGAAAAAGGCAGGGAAAGGAAAAGCAGACCCTAACAGCCAGTGCAGCCCCTGCCAAGGCCCGGAGCCCCCCCCCCCCCCCAGAGGACCCCCGGCCAGATGCATACACCGCACCTCATGCCAAGTCACACAGCGGCCCCAGCTGGGGGAGGAGGGAATGAGGGATAGGGAGAGATGAAAGGGAGAGAGTGAGAGACCCCCTAATTGACCTCCCAGGGAATGCCCAGCTGCTCCATCCTGCCGAGGCAGGGAGAGCCGTAGTTACCCCTCCTGTTGGGATTGCTGGACGCATTTGACCACAGGCCATTCACCTGAGCACTACGGGGTGGCTATTGGCCATGGTCCACTGTGACACGGACAGCAGTAGCCTGGTCATATGTGTGCCCCGGAGCATCTAGCTCACCAACCTGGAGCAGAAGGGCCATGTCGTGGCTGACCCAGCTCATAATAAAGCCAAGGATAAGTCTCTGCATAGACCTAAGAATATATGAAGGAACCACGACTGGGAGAACTCAGAAATAATAACAGTTTTGGAGAAAAGTAATTTTGATTTGAGCCACACTTCCAAACCAAGAAAGCATGAATTTGTCCCAAGTTGCTAAAAGTGACTGTAGGTTACATAGTAAAGATGGGTAATTAGCAGAATACTAGGTGTTGTAGGAGCTGGTTGTGTCAGGGAACTCACCGTACTTATGCCCGCTCCCGTATAGCAGTAGTTCCCGTTCGTTCCAGGCGCCATGCGAGGTGTCTCCGTCAGAGGCGTACGAATTCCAGGACGAACGGACGTATGCTAATCCGAACACGTGGCTGTACGCCAATCCGAACACGCGAAAACACCCGCGCAAACTGAACGGATGTACGTCTTCACGCACGGACGGCCACTTCCACCAATCCTGGCTCACTTCCCTCTATATAAACAGGGTCCTGGCCTGACACCAATGCTGGATCGTCTTCAGCTGTTCCTGTAAGACTTGATCATTGCTCCTGTGACCTTGTTCCTGAAACCTTGCTCCTGTGACCTTGCTCCTGTGATCCTTGCTCCTTTGACCCGTTCCTGATACCCACTCTTGGATTCCTGGACCACCTCTGACCTTGGCTTGGACTTTTGACTTCGGCTTGTCTCCCGATTCGGTACCTCGTTTTGCCTGCATGTTACCAGACCCCTTGCTTGTTCCTGATTTCGCACCTGTCTCCTGTCATTGTGCCGCATTGCCTGCCAGTTGCTGATCCTACCTGTTTCAGACACGTAGTGTTCCCTGCACACCTGCTGGTCTTCTGGTGCCTACCTACGTGACCAATCTACATCTCTTCTACCGTGAGGACCCAGCATCTTCAAGGCCTTCTACTTCCATCTGCAGGCACCTGCACCCTTTCGTGTCCTCACGTTCCCTGTTCCCATCTCCAGGGGCGTGGTGACCGGAACCGTGCGAGAGGCCACCCTCAGCAGTCTGACTCCGCTGTAAGGTACGTGACAGTACGATCCAGCCAGAAACATGGAGTCAGACAGGGGGGCCTCACCTCTGGACGCTTTGTGCCAACAGATCTCTGCCCTTACCCAAGCAGTTCAAGGCTTGCAAGATGGTTACCATCAACTCGAGCAGAGGGTGGAGTCATTATCTCCAAACACTACTGCCTCCCAAGGGGCTACAGCGTCTCGGTCCGCCAGTCCGGCAACTCCAGCATCCATGCCTGCAATAGTGGTGCCATCCCCGGAGCCTCGAGTTCCTATACCAGAGCGGTTTTCCGGAGATCGCAGCAAATTCCGTGCTTTTCGTAATGCATGCCAATTATACTTCCTGCTACAGCCTCGCACCTTCTCCTTGGAAAGCACAAAAGTTGGGTTCATCGTCTCCTTGCTTCTCGGGGAACCTCAGACCTGGGCCCATCGCCTCTTGGAACAGGCCAGCTCCCTGCTTGATACCACGGACTCTTTTCTGAATGAGATGGCTAAATTATACGATGATCCTCAGCGTGCCACCACTGCTGAGGCCAGTCTCCATGCTCTACGACAGGGTCGCAGACCTGTAGAGGATTACGTGACGGACTTTAGGCGGTGGAGTTCTGACACTCAATGGAACGACGCCGCCCTACGTTACCAATTCCGCATTGGACTGTCCGAACCATTAAAAGACGAATTAGCCCGCATCGAAGTTCCCAGTTCTTTGGAAGACCTCATACAGGTATCAATCCAAATTGACCGCCGTCTTAGGGAACGGAGAGCTGAAAGAGTTGGTCAGTTTCGCCCCACCTGGATGTTACCCAAGGTTCCTAATTATCCTCCTACCTCTACACCTGCTCCCATCTCCGAAGCTCCAGAACCAATGCAACTAGGATTACTTCGCTCACCATTGTCTTCAGAGGAGAAGCTACGCCGGCGTCAGAATAACCTTTGCCTCTACTGTGGGGAAACTGGTCACTATGCGAATGCATGTCCCAATAAAAATCGTAAGTTCAAAGACTCACCTCTTGTATCCAATGCATTACCTCTGACGAAATCAATTCATATAGCTGTTCCTTTTTCCTTACAGCTGCCAGGAGGAACACTACAGGTCCAAGCTATAATTGATTCGGGCGCCTGTAGTTGCTTCATTGACCATACTCTCGTTCTGCAACACAACATTCCATTGGCACTCAAGCAACGCCAACTTTCTATACGGTTAGCAGATGGATCCAACATCAGATCAGGTCCCATTACCCATGAGACTCAACCACTGCTCGCCAACATTCTATCCGGTCACCAAGAATTAATCTGCTTGGATGTCATTTCTTCACCACTCTTTCCAATCATCTTGGGAATGCCATGGTTACAAGCCCATAATCCCCAAATAAACTGGATAACCGGTGAGGTAGTGTTTCGGTCCACTTACTGCCTCCAAAATTGTGTCAGGACCTCAAACAACCTGGTTCCGGTCATTGCCTGTTCGGGTCCTACATCTGAGCTCCAGGGGTTGGTCCCAACCACATACCACAAATTCCTGGACGTGTTTGACAAAAGAAAGGCGGACACACTACCTCCTCACCGGGTCTACGATTGCCCAATCGAGTTATTGCCTGGAGCCGAAATTCCATTCGGGAGGATATTCCCTCTATCAGAACCCGAGCTCCTGGTCCTCAAAGAATACATTGATGAGAACCTCAAGAAAGGATTTATTCGACATTCATCTTCTCCAGCCGGTGCTGGAATATTTTTCGTTGAAAAAAAAGACCATTCGCTCCGCCCATGTGTGGATTATAGGGATTTAAATAAAGTAACGATTAAAAACCGCTACCCCCTTCCATTAATTCCAGAATTATTCCAGAGACTTCGATCAGCCAAAATATTCACAAAGCTGGATTTACGAGGGGCCTATAATCTAATCAGAATCCGTAAGGGGGACGAATGGAAAACGGCTTTTCGGACACGTTTTGGCCACTTTGAGTATCTGGTCATGCCATTTGGACTTTGCAACGCCCCAGCCACTTTTCAACATTTTGTTAATGACATTTTCAGGGACTTTTTGGATTTATTTGTAATTGTTTATTTGGATGATATTTTGGTATTTTCAGACTCTCTAGAAACCCATCGTGACCATGTGAAACAAGTTCTCCTGAGATTAAGGCAACATGGGCTTTACGCCAAGGCCGAGAAGTGCGAGTTCGAACGGCAGACCATTCACTTCCTGGGTCTGGTAATATCAACTGAGGGAATAGAGATGGATCCTCAAAAGGTTTCAGCCATTTTATCCTGGCCACCTCCAACTGATAAAAAAGGGGTACAACGCTTCATTGGATTCTCTAATTTTTACAGGAAGTTTATCAAAAACTTTTCCAGTGTTATTGCCCCCATCACGCAACTGACCAGCAAACAAAACCGTTTTCGATGGTCCATCGAGGCCCAAGCTGCGTTCAATAAACTAAAAGGATTATTCACATCAGCCCCAATACTCAAACACCCTGATCCTGCTCTACCTTACACTCTGGAAGTAGACGCTTCAGAAAACGCCGTAGGTGCCATTCTGTCTCAACGCCAAGGGCCTAAATCATTAATGCATCCTGTAGCGTTCTTTTCCAAAAAACTCAATACATCAGAAAGAAACTACGATGTGGGAGACCGAGAACTCCTAGCAATCAAACTGGCTTTGGAGGAATGGCGGTACCTTCTTGAGGGGGCAACACATCCAGTATTGATTTTTACAGATCATAAAAATTTGGAATATCTCAGAACAGCTAAGCGTCTCAGGCCCCGGCAGGCAAGATGGGCTCTTTTCTTTTCCCGTTTTAATTTTCACATAACCTACAGACCAGGATCCAAGAACAGTAAACCCGACGCATTGTCCCGCATGTTCTCTGAAACTGAAGCCTCATCCCCTCCAGACACTATTTTGCAAGCTGGAAACTTCCTATTAACACAAACCAGTTTTCTATCACAGGTTCGACAGTCATCCCGAGGTGCATCAATCCCTCCAGATATGAACCTTCAAGAAAAAGATGGTCTGTTTTGGCGAGGAAGCAAATTATTCATCCCTCAAAACCTTCGCGCCTCCATTTTACAGGTTTGTCATGACTATCCTCTGGCGGGTCACTTCGGGAGTCACAAAACAACAAATTTAGTTCAAAGGCATTTCTGGTGGCCAAACCTCGCGAAAGACTGCAGGAACTATGTTAGTTCTTGTTCAACCTGCCTCCGGAATAAAAACAGCAAAAATAAAGCCTGGGGATTATTGAGGCCATTACCTATCCCTGAAAGACCATGGGATAAGATCGCAATGGACTTTATTGTTGAGCTTCCCCCCTCTGAAGGATTTTCCTCTATCTTCGTGGTGGTGGATCGCTTTTCTAAAATGGCACACTTTATTCCCATGAAGGGAACCCCATCTGCAACCGAGACAGCCAGAATATTCATTAGAGAAATTGTCAGACTCCATGGAATTCCCGGTGATATTGTCTCTGATCGTGGAGTCCAATTCACGTCAAAATTCTGGAAATCATTGTGTGAAACTCTGGGTATCAAGTTAAATTTCTCTTCAGCTTACCATCCCCAAACAAACGGGCAGACCGAACGCACTAATCAAACCTTGGAACAATATTTACGTTGTTTCACTTCTTTTTCTCAGGAGGATTGGGCTTCGTTACTACCTTTAGCAGAATTCGCATTTAATAATTCTATTCATTCCGCTACTAACCAGTCACCATTTTATTCTAACTTTGGTTTTCATCCCTCTTTCCTACCAACATCCTTACCGGATTCTCCTGTACCAGCTGTCCAGGATAGGCTGAATTTCTTTGTTACCAACAATCAGGTACTTAAAGAAACCCTCTCTAAGGCTCAGGAGGACGATAAAAAATTTTTTGACAGGAAGAGAAGGGGAGAACTGGATTTAAAGATCGGTGATCGTGTATGGCTGTCAACCGCAAATCTGAAACTGGCGTGTCCCTCTAAAAAATTGGGACCCAGATATTTGGGGCCTTTTCCAATTAAGAAGAAAATTAATTCAGTAGCCTATGAACTTGAACTTCCCGGCTCATTTAAAATTCATCCTGTATTTCACACTTCTCTACTTAAGCCTGATGTACCCAATTCCTTTCCAGATCGGGAATTATGCTCTCCAGAAGCTATTTTGATAGATGGTGAGGAGGAGTTTGAGATCGAAGCCATTCTAGGTTACAGGAAGCGCCAAGGACAAAACCAATATTTGATTAAGTGGAAAGGCTTCGGCCCCGAAGAAAATTCCTGGGAACCCGAAGCGAATCTTCATGCCCAGAGGCTTATACGGGCTTTTCATCGCTCTCAAAGGTTGGTTCAAAGGGGCACCCGGAGGCTGCCCTTAAGGGGGGGGCACTGTCAGGGAACTCACCGTACTTATGCCCGCTCCCGTATAGCAGTAGTTCCCGTTCGTTCCAGGCGCCATGCGAGGTGTCTCCGTCAGAGGCGTACGAATTCCAGGACGAACGGACGTATGCTAATCCGAACACGTGGCTGTACGCCAATCCGAACACGCGAAAACACCCGCGCAAACTGAACGGATGTACGTCTTCACGCACGGACGGCCACTTCCACCAATCCTGGCTCACTTCCCTCTATATAAACAGGGTCCTGGCCTGACACCAATGCTGGATCGTCTTCAGCTGTTCCTGTAAGACTTGATCATTGCTCCTGTGACCTTGTTCCTGAAACCTTGCTCCTGTGACCTTGCTCCTGTGATCCTTGCTCCTTTGACCCGTTCCTGATACCCACTCTTGGATTCCTGGACCACCTCTGACCTTGGCTTGGACTTTTGACTTCGGCTTGTCTCCCGATTCGGTACCTCGTTTTGCCTGCATGTTACCAGACCCCTTGCTTGTTCCTGATTTCGCACCTGTCTCCTGTCATTGTGCCGCATTGCCTGCCAGTTGCTGATCCTACCTGTTTCAGACACGTAGTGTTCCCTGCACACCTGCTGGTCTTCTGGTGCCTACCTACGTGACCAATCTACATCTCTTCTACCGTGAGGACCCAGCATCTTCAAGGCCTTCTACTTCCATCTGCAGGCACCTGCACCCTTTCGTGTCCTCACGTTCCCTGTTCCCATCTCCAGGGGCGTGGTGACCGGAACCGTGCGAGAGGCCACCCTCAGCAGTCTGACTCCGCTGTAAGGTACGTGACAGGTTGAGACATTTTAGTAAAAGTGCAGAGTGAAGTATCCATTAGCTCAAAACCCAAGACAACCTATTATCCAAATTTCAACTTCCTCTAGGAGGCCAGTGATTGACCCCATCCCTCCTTTCCCTGGTTTTGGTTTTTCCATGGTTTTGTATGATAAGATGTTGGTGACAAAGGATATTTTCTTTGTAAATGTCAAGGGAATATTCCAAGAGGACTATTTCAAGCGGCTACATGACATATGTTTTAAAAGGTTCAGAGGTTTAGTCTTATCTATGGAACTCCTAATGAAGTAAAGTTATGTTGAGATGACGGTTTAAAGAATTAAAAAAAAAAAAAACACACACATTTCTGTAGGAGACATGTGGAAGGTTATGTTTGGTTTTTGTCTTGTACCATTTCAAAAATATAAAGAGCCTGACCCGTGAAGCTGCAACATTACTTACGACATACTTAAAAGTGGGCTTATAGAAATGCCCGGAATGTCACCTGCAATATTTATACACGATTCCAAAACTAGTTCACTGGGTCAAAATGATAATATTTGGAGTGAAGATTGCTTTAGTTTAGCACAGCTTTTGTAATGTAACCTAGTTTAAAATAATGCACATGGATGGTTTGAGGCATAAAAATATCCCTGAGTTTTTCTGTGTCAGGGGAGCCGCAAATGGCACATACAGCCAACCATAGCAGTGAATGGGTGCACAAATGTTGTTGGATATACACTGATGCTTTTTAGCAGAAACTCTGCATTCAGGGAATACGACATATGTGCTATGACCGGTTGCATGTGGCACCTGCAGCTTTCCAGGCACATAAAAAATAAAAATAAAAGAGTGGAAAACTGTCCGTGTGCATGAGCCCTAATATCTCTTGGGTTAAACAAATAAGCAAAGTTAATTAATCAAATTAACAAGTAGCAGAATATTTGTATGCTATAAAAGAAAACATCACACCTAGTAAAAAAAATATTTACATGTAAAGCATATCTGTCATCTAGAAATAGAAGAGGCAGCCAATATTCCAAATCAATATTAATGAGAATGAATCCTCTTTGGAAGAAATTACATTAGTATGACATGCTCTGCAGTCTAGACAACAGTATTTTAAAATATATATATAAATACTACTGCAGCACAATTCTGCAGGATCACTATTACTTATTATCAAATAAAAAAACAACATACTTTTTGGAAAAAGCTGTATTTTGCCACGTCTGTATCAAATGGAAGCTCTTCCTCTTCAAACTCTTCAGCATCTATGAAATCACTATGTGAGAGAGGAGAAATGTTTACAGAAAAACACCTTGACAGTTTTCACTCTGTTCATGGTACAGGTAATACATGGTAAAACTAACTATAAGTTATAAATTACCTTTCACCAGTGTCACTTTTCGAATGTTTCAAAAATTTGGCAAGAAATCTACCTTTTTTGTCATCTGAAAAAAATAAATACATACAGAAACATTAACATTCACTAGTTTCCTTAATAAGAATATGCAACATATATTTTATTTATTAAATCATATATGAGCACTGATAGTCTGTATTCCAATAGGGGATAGCAAGTGTCATCTATAAACTGTGGAAGAAGCACAAATGCGGATGACTGAAAAAGTCTGCGTCGGGGGTGGG
The DNA here is from genome assembly GCF_037356315.1 of Lithobates pipiens. Lineage (NCBI taxonomy): Eukaryota > Metazoa > Chordata > Amphibia > Anura > Ranidae > Lithobates > Lithobates pipiens. The sequence goes on along the minus strand of NW_027507748.1, from coordinate 601,878,375 downwards.
GGGGCATGCCCGAAAGTCGACGTGTTGCTGAAGTGCTCCGCTGTCCACTCTCACCATCCACGGCCATCCGAGCGCTAAAGAAGAGCGGAGAGCCTCCAAACTCTCCCAGTCTAGTGCCAGACCCCAGCCGCATCAATCCGTGGGGAAATTGCAGAGCCTGGCCGGCCACTCGAGTCCTTTTCAGGATCGTGGCCGGCTCCTCATGGCGGAGCTCCGCCGCCATCTTGGTGCCTACCAATACCCTGGCCCTGCCGCACTAGCCTCCCGTGATCGGCGGGACAGCTGGGGGAGAAAATGTATTGGCAGTGAAGCGGTCTGCCTCCAAGGGGGCCCCGGAGAGCATACACTGCCCTAAGGCTGCACTGAGGCCTGCGTCGGCGGCCTCTGTGCACCCGCGGCCGGCCGCCATCTTAAGGCCTGCTAGGCCTGTGAAGTCTCTATTACAAACAGCGGTATTTGCAGCGGTGGATGAGGCAGAGGACATATAACTCCACCCATTGAAGATAGGATAGTCTGCTGGGAGGCCCTGGAGAAGTCCCTACAGCTGCCTACTGCCAACCGCCAGCCTCTGCACCACTACACAGAGTGCACCCTCTCCTGACAGGTACTGTGGCACAACAGCATTGATCTGTTTCTCCCTGTGCCCCCTCCCTTCCCTAAACCTACACCCAGTAGCAAATCTCGTTCGATCATCCTGATCCCTCTTACATTTATTGGCCTGCTTACTGCCGCCAGTGCCTGCGGTCCCGCTGCTGCCGAGTATACAGCCTTCCATCCCATCAGAAGGGACATTCTGTACAACCGAGCCCCCCCCTCCCCCCGAAACCCATTATGCCATGACTGTAAACTCTTTGAGGATATGTGGGGCACCCTGATATGGTAGGCATGTGAACTCGGGGCTATGTCCTCCCCCCCGTCTTCCCAAGACTCCTGTTGAACTCTTCAAAGCCTTACTACCATCAGGAGTCACTTACAACAGCCGTGCACCCCATGGGAAAAATCGGAGACCAAAAGAAAGACCTACGCCTCAGTGCTCCTTCCCCAGACTTTTTCCACTATGGATCGCTATCTACACAAACCGCTACCTCAACCCAAAATGGCGGAGACCCTACACAAGACCCGCAAGGTCATCATGAGTAGGAGCCGGGTACCCCAACTGATCTTTCGCTCACCCCGGAGCAGGGATCGTTTGCCCCATTGACAGCGGACATCCTAGACACTAAACTACAATCCCTACTCAAAGCCATCACTCACAATATAGCTCAAGAAGTAGGGAAACTTGCTAAAGAGCTGAGAGGGGAGATTGATCAGCTAGGAGGCCACACAGACACCTTGGAGACTAAGTTTGATGAACTGGTACAATATTTTCAAGTTTTGGAGGAAGATAACACCACCATTAAATACTCTTTCACCCAACTCCAAGCACAACAGGAGGACCTTGAAAACCGGGAACACAGGCAGAACTTGCAGATCAGAGGCATCCCTGAAACAGTAGAAGACAGGGACCTTCGCTCCTATCTCCTGAGCCTGATTAATGTGGTGGCCCCCAGAATTTCGGATATCGACTGGCGCTTAGACAGAGCTCACAGATCCTTAGCTCCCAAACCTCCAGCTGGAGCTAACCCAAGAGACGTGGTGGTTCGGTTCCACTACTACAATAGCAAAGAAGCATTAACACTCGTAACCAATCCAGGCTGGATTTTAGGGGATCCAAGATCCAAATGTTTAACGATCTCTCACCCATTACCCTGGCGAGACGAAGGAACCTCTGACCACTGACACTACACCTCCAGACCCACATGATTCTATACCGCTGGGGTTTCCCCTTTCACCTCTCAGTGATTCTAGATGGCACACAATATTCTCTTTGCGATCTCCAGGAAAGTGATGCATTCTTACACAACCTGGGCTTGCCTACTCTCCCTGACGAGGATCCTACACTGCTCCCTACCACTTCTAAACTGTCTGCAATCCCAGGTCGCATTTGGACCCCAGTGAGACAGAAGCCACCCAAGGCCAACCTCACCCCTCAGTGGAGACCATCCTTCAGACCTCCAACTTCAAATGACCCGCACCTGGTTAAGGTTCCATTTACTTCCTCTGTTGGGACTTTCGCTGCTCTTGTTTGGCCGAATATGCCTTAGTGGATACCCTCACTTAGTGGATACCCTCACTTATGATGAATGAAATACTTATATAGCGCACAATGCGAACTGAATCGCCTCTGTCTATCCCCGACACCCACGGGGTGCACTGTTCATTGTTATGTTTATTGCTTACTATTTTTTTTTGTCTTTTTCCTAACATCGCCCTGGTTCAGTTGAGATATACCTTACCAGATCTTGATGAACCAGGCCCTCTGTTTCGGAAGGTGGGGTGAGGCCCCCCGGCTCCCCCATGTTAGGTGGTCTACATGACCCCCTCACCAGCCCAAGGCCCGGACCTGGGCTTCCTGGAGGTCTTTAACCCTCCAGTTTTCTCTTCGGATGTCACTTGGACTCATGTTTATTTTTCTGTTTTACTGTTCTCTTATTGGTTGCTTTTTTTTTTTTTTTTTTTTGCCCGCAGCCCCCTTTTGATGCTCACCACATCTGTGTTACCTTCCACAGTTTTTTTTTTTAGTCCTTTTTTTGACCGGTGGCTGCTACATCTTAGTGAATATAACTGTTTATGTTGCACATCTACTACTGTTCTACATATTGTCGGGTTAGTTTGTACCTACCCCATATTCCTTGCACCATGGAATCCCTTACCCAATGTATGCTACGCTATTTCTCATATGCTTAGTTACCAGGTTAACTTGTTATGGCGCTGAAATTTTTTACCTATAATGTGAAAGGTTTAAACTCTGTTCGGAAGAGATGGCTGGCTCTGAAAGAGTTTAAAGCTTCCAAAGCGGATGTTATTCTAGTCCAGGAGACTCACTTCCGTCCTAGGGGTTCCCTCGAATTTGCCAGTAAACATTTCCCAATATCATTTATGGCCTCCGAGCCGTCTGGTAAGGCTGGCGTGGAGGTTCTAATTAATTGCTCCTGCCCCTTACGAATCAAATCCTCATGACAGATTTATTATCCTGGACTACATGCACCAATCCCTCACGATACTTAATGTTTATGCTCCTAACTCCGGTCAGGTTTGCTTCCTTACTACCATATTTGACACTTTAGACAGGTTCTCTCAGCCATTCATTGTGATTGGCGGTGATTTTAATATGGCCATGTCCCCCAGTAAAAACAGACATGTTCTGTTCCCACTTAAGACCCCTTCTAACCCAGACTCCCTCTCCAAATAATTTCGTAAACTCATCAGGGCCAAACACCTCTTGGACATCTGGAGGATCAAACATCCCACGCATAAACAATACACATTCTACTCCCACTCCCATAAACTTTTCTCTAGATTGGATCACTTCATCTCCACACCCCTCTTAACGTCCGCGGTCTCCTCTGAAATAAACCCTGTCTCCTGGTCAGACCACTCCTCTGTACACAAATGCCACATACACACGATCGAATTGTCCGGCAGAATTGGTCCAGCAAACAATCCAGCGGACTTTATAACGAACGAACTTGGCCATACACGGACGCTCCAAAAGTCCGGCGATTTCTAACGTGATGACGTACAGCACATAAGGCGGGACTAGAAAAAGGAAGTTCAATAGCCAGTAGCTTTCTTCTCGTACTTGCTTCAGAGCATGCCTCATTCTTAGTCCGCCGGACTAGCACACTGACAAACGGATTGTCCGCTGAAAGCCAAGTCCAGCGGACAAATTTTGAGTCAAAATTACTTTCTAAGTCCGCCGAACTTTACGATGAAAAAGTCCACTGGAGCGCACACACGATCGAACTGTCCGACGGACCTAGTTATTAGACAATATATAAGATTTTAATGTCCTGGTATAGAACCCCAGAGGTCCTACATAAATACGACCCTGGGGTTTCCCAGATGCGCTGGAGGTGCCGGGACAATATTGGCTCCCTTTTTCACATCTTTTAGGAATGTCCCATTATTCCTCTTCCACAGGTTCTGCAGACACTGGAGCAGATTCACAGAATGGAGCACCTTACTGCTACTAACCATGCCAATCTGCCTCGGTTTTCCAGGGTTTGGGACCTGTGGGACAACTTAAACCATAATCCTGGGACCCCTTCAGTAGTACACTCTCCTCTTGAATAGATACGTGGTGGGTTCATCCCCCGACTCTGCCTACACTCCCATTAAAGATTCCTTGGTGCTCCCACCCCCCCCCGTGAGATTCCCATGGAGTGGCTCTGTCTGGTATAGGCGCTTCTGGGACCCCATTTACCCTAGACCTACTGAGTGGCTACTCTTATGGTGTGGCATACTAATACACTAAATCTGCCCACCCTTTGGGTCCCTCCCCACTCCACCTTCCCCTCGTAGCTACCTCTCCTTGAATCCCATAAGTATTAAAATGTAAATCTGTACAACTGGTGCAACTGTAACCTGACCTTGTCTGGCTCTGGCCTTTGTTTTATTTCAGCTAAATGATTGTATTCTTTTATTTTTTATTTTTATTACATCATTGACACTGACAATTGTTTGATGTTGCATTGTCCTATGTATTTTTGAAATCTTTCAATAAAACATACAATTAAAAAAAAAAAAAGAAAAAAAGTCTGCGTCACAAATTATCCTTTTTCCCTTCGGAAAGGAAACAATCATACCACAAGTCGCAAATGAAAAATGTCACCTGCTATTTATTTCTTTTTCCTTACAGACATCCATTAGCAAAAAGTAAATGAGCTTTATATCAAGGCCTCACCAACCTCTATATCTGCAGGCACCGAGCGTCAATTCATCCTCAAATTCACAGCAGAAGCACAGAAGTTGTTCTTTTTCTCAGCAGCTTATAGGAAAGTTGTATGTCTCCTTTGCTATGAAGGAGAATCACATAGCACCCTCTGCCCCTTGGCTTCAACTCTATGCAGACTGTGCAATGAAGCGTTTTCCCGCTTGACAGTCTGTATAATCTGTTCTCTCCACACCCAACTGGGCTGTACTGTTTTCCATCACCGGGCACTATTATTCATCCCCACACTCTGCTGGGCACTACTGTGCTCTTTCCACTCCTTGCTAAACACTAATGTTCTTACCTTCCTAAGTTAAGCTGGTAATATTGTGCTTCCCCTTGCCCTGCTGGACACTATGGTCCCCACCCCTTTTGCTGGGCACTATAGTTCTGCCCCATCCACTATCAGGCCCTACTGTTGTTCTCCCCACCTACATTGGGTACTATCGTACTCTCACACCCCACTGGGCCCTATTGACACCCTCCCCCCCCCCCCCCATTCTTCACTGGGCATAATTGCTTTTCTCAACACGCTAACTGGAATTTATTTAATACGTTGTACAAAATCCTTTGCTAGTAATGACAGCTTCAAGACACCTCTTTTATGGGGGAACAAGTCAAATGCATTGCTCAGGTGTGATTTTTGCACATTTTTCCAGTGTTTTCAAATCTTGAAAGTTCCGTGGGCCTCTTCTATGAACTCTGATCTTTAGTTCTATCCATAGATTTTTTATTGGATTCAAGTCAGGTAATTAACTGGGCCATTCTAGCAGATTTATTTTCTTTATTTGAAACCAATCAAGAATGTCCTTGGCTTTGAGTTTGGGATCATTGTCTTGTTGAAATGTCCACCCTCGTTTCATCTTTATCATCCTGGTAGATGGCGGTAGATTTTTATCAAGCTGCCAAAATTTATAAATTTTTCCATTCATCCTTCCTTAAACGATATGAAGTTTGCCTGTACTGTATGCTGAAAACAGCCCCACACCATGATTTTTCCACTTCAGTTCAATTTTGGTCTCATCTGACCGACTATATTATCCCAGTATTTCACAGGCTTGTCTAATTGTTGTGCCGCAAACTTTAAACAAGCTTCAACATACTTTTTCTTCAGCAATGGAGTCTTGCATGGTGAGCATGCATACAGGCCATGGCGGTTGAGTGCATTACTTCCTAGAAACAATTGTACCTGTCAACTCTAGGTCTTTCTGAAGCTCTCCACACGTGGTCATTGGCTCTTGCACCACTCTTCTGATAATTCTTTTCACTCCTCTGTCAGAAATCTTGCAAGGAGCAATTGGTCGTGGTCAGTTTATGGTGAAATTATGTTCTTTTTCACTTCCGGATTATGGCCCCAACAGTGTTCACTGGAACATTTAGAAGTTTAGAAATACTTCTGTAACAAATACCATCAGTATGTTTTGCAACAGTAAGGTTGCAAACGTCTTAAGAGAGCTCTTTGCTTTTACCCATCATGAAATGTTTCTTGTGTGACACCTTTTTATAGGCCATCAGTTGAGACTGAACCAGCTGATATTAATTTGCACTGACAAGGAGCAGCATTTATTTCTAATTACTGATAGATTTTAGCTGGAGTCTTGGCTTTCCATGTCTTTTTGCACCTCCCTTTTTCATGTGTTAAACACTTTTCCCTGTGACATTCCATTTTATTACACCAAACATAATTTCTGAAATTATTTGTTTTGGTTTCTTTGTATTTATGGATTGTTTGGGTTGTTACCTACATGTGGTGAACATTTCATGTCAATAGCACCTTAAGAAATAAATTTACCTAGAAAAATGGTGATGCTAATACTTTTTTTACCCACTGTATTATGTACAATGAATACATTATAAAGGCTTAAGACTCTATTTAACACTCCACTACCAATATTCAGGACAATTTAGCAGTGCCCATTTTTGCTGCAGCATGCGGAGCATGCCACATCTCTTCTGTATCTCAGGGTGTCCCTCTTTCCCAAGCTGATATGTATAGATTCAACCTTTTTCCAAAATTATGTATACCTAACATATTAATATTGTTAGCATTATTAGAACAAGTGGTAATAAATCCAAAACCAAAACATGTGACATACTGCATTAGATGTAAGATGTAATGGCTGCATTAGTTTTCTTCTTTCGTTTTTTTTCCCTGGTGATCTGGCCAGTAGCACACCTCCTGTATTAGAGTGCCCCCACAGTAGCCCTGTCAGTCTAGGGGGACGGTAGTGTTAGATGCATCAAATTTAGATACAATAACAAACTGAAGTGGAACCCCAACTAACATTTTTTAAGCAGTTACAGAAACTTTTTTTTTTCTTTTGGGATAAAGGTTTTACATAAGTAAATAAAAGCTGACCCTTGTAAGCATCCCTGGTGGTGTTAAATGGTTTGTCCCAACCCTCTAACTGCTACAACTGCAAGACAAATTCCTCTGTTGAAAAAAAAAAAAAAAACAGATTTAGGGTAGATTTAGACATGCGTCTAACTCTCCCTTTCCTCTGAAGCCTGATCCGTGTTTGGATCACACTTCAGAGGCCACTGAAAGGTGGTGAGGAAGCATTGCACCTATTCATTTCTATTCACACATTTCACAAGTTGCAGTTCTACTAGGTGGATGCTTCTGTCTTATCTGATGTCAGCTTCGGACGCAAGGTCCTTCACGTGGCTCTTTGACCTGCCTTTTGTATTTTCCTTGGCCTGTTAGCAATCATTTGTGGTGTTGCCTAGCCCTCAGTTGGACTTCTTTTGGACATCCTGAAGGTTTAGGACTTCCTTTGTCCTTCTTGTGTCCCTCAATGGATTTCAAGAAAAAGATTATATGGCAAGTAAAAAAAATCTGGTTTCCCTCTAAGAAATGCATGAAAGAATTTGGTATTTCATCAGGGCATATCATTTCAGCCTTTATAAAAATTTACCTTTAACTTGGTCCTGCTTCACCTCTAATGCTCTATTGTCACACAATCCAACCTCAACAAGTCGATTCTCCTGGATCGATCTCCAAATAAAATCAGGCTTCACTACCGGTATACAATGCTTCTGAATATTCTTCTGCTGGGAACTATTCAGAGCTGCATTACTTACTGCAACAACATGTGTACACTAGAAGACAAAGAACTCTGATCAAAATAAAATTCATGTATAAGCCATAAACAGTATGATATTCTGACAGTAAGATTTGACTATTGTATTACTTCATCTGTAAATTTCCCTTTATTACAGAAAGTGAAAAATTGCAATTATTAATAATTCCAGACAAAAGAAGACCAGAAGAAGACGGAAGCCTCAAAGAGGGGGAACACAGACATCACATCCCTGAAGGAGGAGCGATTTGCTAAGTAAGTGTGCATAATGTGTTCTGCATACTCACACACTATGACAAGAACTCCTGATTCTTTGAACCCAAATTTTTATTTTTTTTTGTGGTCTAGTTCGGCTTTTAGTGCAGAAAGTTGAAAAAGTCTAAAGCCTTGTGTTAACTCCAACTACAGCAACTAAAATCTTCCCTGGGGCTGCCATTTCTCGCTTCTGAAGACTCGATAGCAGAAGTGAGAAAGGTGACTACATACTGCTGGGGGTGAGGCCTGAAAGCAAACAGATTTATTTAACCTGCATGGAATAAAATGCATGCTTGATTTAAAGCTGTGCATGATGGTAATTTGATTTTCTGTTCAAGTATTTTATTAAAGATTATCAGAAAACATTGAATGTAATAAGTAAAGAGAAAAAAATTAAATTATAACATTAAGATAATCTTATTATAGGAAAGTAGGTCTCTCGTCTCATATGATATCATATAATTGTTTAGTTAAACATTAAAGTAAGACAGATCAATGCAGTAAATTAATAGTTATCTATCTAAACAACAATCTACCTTTTATATATATAAATGTATGTAGAGTCACTAGTATATTTGGTGCTCTTTTCAATAGTGGAACATTATGGTTAATCTACCGCTGATTTGGGGCCTAATATCAGCATATTATTATAGTATGTCAACCAACTATAGTAGAGTTTACCTGAATTAAAAAGGTAATGTGAAAAATAAGGAGGGGAAGGGGTTTACAACAAGGAGGGGAAAGAAAGCAAGTAGGAAGAGGGAGGGATAGGAAGTCCCCGAAGGTAGGTTACTCTCAGAGGGTAATGATATCTACACATTAAATCCTCATCTACCATGGTAAAAATACTTGATCTTCAAAGTTTGGTGGCAAGCAAATGTTTAATCCATGGTTTCCATAGTTTATTGAACTTTTTTAGACAGTTTTTTATCTAAAACTTCAATTTTTGCATGTAACAGAGTTTGGTTCATTCTAGGTTTGGTATCGACTAAATTCAGAATAGGCTAAATTCAGAATAAGTGTTTTTCAAACTTTAGCTATATTAGCAACTGTTAAAGTGGTTGTAAACCCTTACAACCAACTTTGACCTACAGGTAAGCCTAGATTAAGGCTTACCTGTAGGTCCAAGAAATATCTCCTACACTTATACGGTTTAGGAGATATTTACCTGAAGACAGCCACCGCTGTCTGTGGCGCGCAGGCGTACTTGGCAGGCCGCAGATCGCGGCAACATGCCTCTCGTGATGGCTCCCGTGCGCATGCACGGGAGTGACATCATCGCGACTCCGGCGAATCACAGCGCCGGAGCAGCGAGACCCGGAAGTCACTTCTGGGATACATGGCAACGAAGAGGAAGACAGAGGACCGCTTCGGGGGCTTCGTTCTCAGGTAAGTTATTCATAATGAGCTAGTATGCTATGCATACTAGCTCATTATGCCTTTGCCTTACAGGGTGTGTTTTTTTTTTTTTTTGCCTTTACTTCCTCTTTAACCACTTGCTTACTGGGCACTTAAACCCCCCTCAGTCCCAGACCAATTTTCAGCGTTCAGCGCTGATGCACTTTGAATGACAATTGCGCGGGCATACAACACTGTACCCAAATGAAATTTTTATAATTTTTTTCCCACAAATAGAGCTTTCTTTTGGTGGTATTTAGTTACAGCTCGTAGTTTTATTTTTTGCTAAACAAACAAAAAAAGATGCAAAAAAAAAAAAAAAAATCATGTTTTAATAGTTTGTTATAAAATTTTGCAAACGGGTCATTTTTCTCCTTCATTGAAGTGCGCTGATTAGGCGGCACTGATAGGCTGCATTGGTGGGCACTGATGGGCTGCATTGGTGGGCACTGATAGGCTGCATTGGTGGGCACTGATAGGCTGCACTGGTGGGCACTGATAGGCATAGTTAAGGCGGCACTAATAGGCACAGATAAGGCGGCACCGATGGGCACAGATAAGGCGGCACTGATGGGCAAAGATGGGCACAGATAAGATGGCACGGATGGGTGGCACGGATAAGTGGCACGGATGGGTGGCACGGATGGGCACTGATAGGTACCACAGATAGATGGGACTGATGGGCACTGATAGGTGGCACTGCTGGGCACTGATGGGCGGCACTGCTGGGCACTGATGGGCGGCACTGCTGGGCACTGAGGGGCGGCACTGGGGTGCAGCACCTTTGAGGCAGATTGTGGGCACTGTGGGTGGCACTGTGGGTGGCACTGTGGGGTGGCACTGTGGGTGGTACTGTGGGTGGCACTGTGGGCACTGACGGGGGCACTTACTTTTGCTTTTACTTCAGGATGGCACTGCGGGAGGCAGGTGGGCACTGGCATGTGGCAGGTGGTCCCTTGTATTGATGGCCGTGATCGGGACTGATGTCCCGATCACGGCCGCCGGTGATCGGCTTTTTTTTTTTCTCCTCTTGCTGACAGGAATAATAGCCGATTACCGGCTCCGTTCTATCACATGATCAGCTGTCATTGGCTGACAGCTGATCACGTGATAAGGGGTCGGGATCGACCCCTTGCACGGATCGGTGATCAGGCGAGTCTCATGGACTCGCCGATCACAGAGCGCGCCGCGCGCGCCCCTCAGGGGGCGCGCAGGCCGCTCGTACACGGGACGACGTCAATAGACGTCGTCCCGGAAATGTAGGTCCGCGCTAATGCCGTCATTTGGCAATAGTGCGGATCCCAAGTGGTTAAGAGCTGAAATAAAAATGTAAACCAATTTTGTTGTAGAAATTCTGGTCTTAAGTTTAGAAGGGCCAATGCCGGGTCAGGTGTAATAGTGCTTTCAAACATTGCTGAGCCAAGCATGAAAATGGATTTCCCAAATTCTTGTACCACTGGACATTTCCACTATATGTGGTGGACCCAGCTGGAAACAGCCGCAAAAACATTATATAATATTTAGAGATTCTAGTTTGAACCAAGTACCATCGTATGAGTACTTTGTATGCAGTCTCAACTGCTGTTACATTTGGTGAGGAAGATTTTGTTATGGACCATATCTCAGACCATTCGGCTGCATCAAAAGTACAACATAGATAGTTTTGCCATTTGGCCACATAAGAGGGTGGGGATGCATCGGGTTTAGTAAGCAATTGAGAATAGAATTGTTTTCGTAACTTGTGCAAGCATGATATACCAGCCTTTGACCGGGCTCAGAAGACTATGGGGAAGTCCATGCTGGATAGAAGGCCAGATTTTTGTAGAATGATAGGAGTGGGTTATTTAAAGATTGTAGACCATACATACAGTTGTGCTCATAAGTTTGCATACCCTGGTAGAATTTATGATTTCTTGGCCATTTTTCAGTAAATTCTGCAAATTCTTGGGCTGTCTTGCATGAACTGCAAATTTGAGATCTCACCAAAGTGGCTCAATGATATTTAGGTCAGAAGACTGAGATGGCCACTCCAGAACCTTCCTTTTATTCTGCTGTAGCCAAAGACAGGTTGGCTTGGCCTTGTGTTTTGGATCATTGTCGTGTAGGAATGTCCATGTACGTCCTATCTATACACTGCTTCTTGGCTGATGAATGCAAATGTTCCTCCAGTATTTTTTGATGACATACTGCACTCGTCTTTCCATCAATTTTGACCAAATTTCCTGTGCCTTTGTAGCTCATGCATCCCCAAAACATCAGCGATCCACCTTCATGTTTCACAGTAGGAATGTTGTACCTTTCATCATAGGCCTTGTTGACTCCTATCCAAATGTAGCGTTTATGGTTGTGGCCAAAAAGCAAAATTTTGGTTACATCACTCCAAATGACTTTGTGCCAGAAAGTTTGAGGTTTGTTTCTCTGCTGTTTGGCGTATTGTATGGGGGATGCTTTGTGATATTTGCATAGTAATGGCTTTCTTCTGGTGACTCAACCATGCAGCCCATCTTTCTTCAAGTGCCTCCTTATTGTGCATCTTGAAACAGCCACATCATGTTTTCAGAGAGTCCTGTATTTCACCTCAAGTTATGTTGAGGTTTTTCTTTGCTTTGCAAACAATTTTCCTGGCAGTTGTGGCTGAAATTTTAGTTGGTCTACCTGACCGTGGTTTGATTTCAATAGAACCCCTCATTTTCCACGTCTTGTTTAGAGTTTGAACACTGCTGCTTAGCATTCTCAATTCCTTGGATATCTTTTTATATCCCTTTCCTGTTCTATACAGTTCGACTACCATTTCCCGCAGATCCTTTGAGAATTATATTGCTTTTCCCGTGATTCAGAATCCAGAAACATCAGTGCAGCACTGGATGAAAGATGCAAGGGTCTGTCAGGAGTCCAGAAACTCATTCACACACACAAACACTAATTACAATAAAACAGATTACAGGTAAGGATGGTTACCTTTAATAGCCATTCAAACCCCCCTGTGTCAACTTATTTGCATGTCATCAGGCCAAAATCACCAGGGTATGTAAACTTTTGATCAGGGTCATTTGGGTACTTTCTGCTGTCATTATGATTTAAAAAGAGTAAACAGAGTTGATTAATAATAAAGGCTTCAGCCACACACTAACCATGAGTAAAATACGTTTTTGTGTTATCATTCATATAAATCATAATTCTTGATTCTGCCAGGGTATGTAAATATTATGAGCACAACTGTAGTTCTGTGTCTATCTCATAACGATAAAGAATGTTTAGTGATCAGGTTCAGAAAGTTCTTACGATCCCTTGGACCTAACCATAATACAGTGCCTTGCGAAAGTATTCGGCCCCCTTGAACTTTTCAACCTTTTGCCACATTTCAGGCTTCAAACATAAAGATATAAAATTTTAATTTTTTGTGAAGAATCACCAAAAAGTGGGACACAATTGTGAAGTGGAACGAAATCTATTGGATATTTTAAACTTTTTTAGCAAATAAAAAACTGAAAGTGGTGCGTGCAAAATTATTTGGCCCCTTTACTTTCAGTGCAGCAAACTCACTCCAGAAGTTCAGCGAGGATCTCTAAATGATCCAATGTTGTCCTAAATGACTGATGGTGATAAATAGAATCCACCTGTGTGTAATCGAGTCTCTGTATAAACACCTGCTCTGTGATAGTCTCAGGGTTCTGTTGAAAGTGCAGAGAGCATCGTGAAGACCAAGGAACACACCAGGCAGGTCCGTAATACTGTTGTGGAGAAGTTTAAAGCCGGATTTGGATACAAAAAGATTTCCCAAGCTTTAAACATCCCAATGAGCACTGTGCAAGCGATCATTTTTAAATGGAAGGAGTATCAGACCACTGCAAATCTACCTGGCCGTCCCTCTAAACTTTCAGCTCAGACAAGGAGAAGACTGATCAGAGATGCAGCCAAGAGGCCCATGATCACTCTGGATGAACTGCAGAGAACTACAGCTGAGGTGGGAGAGTCTGTCCATAGGACAACAATCAGTCGTACACTGCACAAATCTGGCCTTTATGGAAGAGTGGCAAGAAGAAAGCCATTTCTCAAAGATATCCATAAAAAGTCTCGTCTAAAGTTTGCCACAAGCCACCTGGGAGACACACCAAACATGTGTAAGGCCGCGTACACACGGGCGGACTGTTCGCCCAACTTTGTTTGTCAAACAGTTTCGGCAAACAGTCCGCTCAAAATTAGCATGGACGGACATGGCCACACACGGCACTTTTTTGAGCGGACTGTTTCAGCGAACTGTTTGCCAAACAGTTCGCTCAACTTTTGAAATGAACGGACTCGCCCACGTAAGGCGGAGGCAAATCCGCCCATTTCGAGCGCGTGTACAGGTAGGCGGGGCCTGGAATGGGCTTAAAGGGGAACCCCAACGCCGAAAAAAATCGGCGTGGGGGTTCCCCCAAAGTCCACAACAGACCCTTGTCCGAGCACGCTACCCGGCCGGCCAGGAAAGGGGGGCGAGCGAGCGCGCCCCCCCTCCTGAGCCGTACCAGGCCGCGTGCCCTCAACATGGGGGGTGCCTTGGGGAAGGGGGGGCCGCGCGGCCCCCCCACCCCAAAGCACCTTGTCCCCATGTTGATGAGGACAAGGGCCTCTTCCCGACAACCCTGGCCGTTGGTTGTCGGGGTCTGCGGGCGGGGGGCTTATCGGAATCCGGGAGCCCCCTTTAAGAAGGGGGCCCCCGGATACCGGCCCCCCACCCTATGTGAATGAGTATGGGGTACAATGTACCCCTACCCATTCACCTGTGAAATAAAGTACAAAAAAAAACACAACACAGAGAAAAAATATTTTATTGCACAGCTCCGGGGGTCTTCCGTCTTCGGGGGTCTTCTCGCCGGACTCCTCCGCTATCTTCTTGTAGCTCTTTTACTAGCGGAGGAGCCCGGCTTTCTTCCTCCCCGCCGCCGGCCTCTTCTCCCGACTTCGGGGGTCTTGTCCCCCTCTTCGGTTCTTCTGCCGGGCCACCGTTGTAGCTCTTTTGCAGGCGGTGGCCCGGTCTTCTGTCGCCGCTGCCTTCCGTTCTTCTGTCGCCGCCTTCGGTTCTTCTGCCGGGCCACCGCGCCTTCTTGTAGCTCTTTTACAGGCGGTGGCCCGGTCTTCTGTCGCCGCTGTCGCTGTCGCCGTCGCCGCCTTCCGTTCTTCTTCTTCTTCTTGTTCTTCTTCTTCTTCCCCAGGAGATGTTGACACGTCGCTCTCTCCGGCCGGAATGCCAGAGCCGCGCTGTGCGGTCACTTATATAGTGACAATGGGGCGGTGTCACATGGTATATGTCACATGGGTTGGTCACATGGTGACCCCGCCCCCTTACGATGTCATAGTCCCCATGTGACATCAACCCATGTGACATATACCATGTGACACCGCCCCATTGTCACTATATAAGTGACCACACAGCGCGGCTCTGGCATTCCGGCCGGAGAGAGCGACGTGTCAACATCTCCTGGGGAAGAAGAAGAAGAACAAGAAGAAGAAGAAGAACGGAAGGCGGCGACGGCGACAGCGACAGCGGCGACAGAAGACCGGGCCACCGCCTGTAAAAGAGCTACAAGAAGGCGCGGTGGCCCGGCAGAAGAACCGAAGGCGGCGACAGAAGAACGGAAGGCAGCGGCGACAGAAGACCGGGCCACCGCCTGCAAAAGAGCTACAAGAAGGCGCGGTGGCCCGGCAGAAGAACCGAAGAGGGGGACAAGACCCCCGAAGTCGGGAGAAGAGGCCGGCGGCGGGGAGGAAGAAAGCCGGGCTCCTCCGCTAGTAAAAGAGCTACAAGAAGATAGCGGAGGAGTCCGGCGAGAAGACCCCCGAAGACGGAAGACCCCCGGAGCTGTGCAATAAAATATTTTTTCTCTGTGTTGTGTTTTTTTTTGTACTTTATTTCACAGGTGAATGGGTAGGGGTACATTGTACCCCATACTCATTCACATAGGGTGGGGGGCCGGTATCCGGGGACCCCCTTCTTAAAGGGGGCTCCCGGATTCCGATAAGCCCCCCGCCCGCAGACCCCGACAATCAACGGCCAGGGTTGTCGGGAAGAGGCCCTTGTCCTCATCAACATGGGGACAAGGTGCTTTGGGGTGGGGGGGCCGCGCGGCCCCCCCTTCCCCAAGGCACCCCCCATGTTGAGGGCACGCGGCCTGGTACGGCTCAGGAGGGGGGGCGCGCTCGCTCGCCCCCCTTTCCTGGCCGGCCGGGTAGCGTGCTCGGACAAGGGTCTGTTGTGGACTTTGGGGGAACCCCCACGCCGATTTTTTTCGGCGTTGGGGTTCCCCTTTAAGCCCATTCCAGGCGGCGGAGCCCGCGACGTCTCCGTCGCGGGCCCCGCCTACCTCGAAATGAGCAGACTTTCCTCCGAGCGGGAACAGTTTGCTCATTTCGAAAGTAGCCTACACACGGGCGGACTGTTCGCTCAAACACAGTTTCAGCGGACAGTTTTTCGGAATTTCCGAAAGACTTTGTCCGTCAAACTGTCCGCTGAAACTGTCCGCTGAAAGCCCACACACGAGCGGACTGTCCGCCCAAACACTGTTCAGCGGACAAGGTTGGGCGAACAGTCCGCCCGTGTGTACGCGGCCTAAGAAGGTGCTCTGGTCAGATGAAACCAAAATCGAACTTTTTGCCCACAATGCAAAACGATATGTTTGGCGTAAAAGCAACACAGCTCATCACCCTCAACACACCATCCCCACTGTCAAACATGGTGGTGGCAGCATCATGGTTTAGGCCTGCTTTCCTTCAGCAGGGACAGGGAAGATGTTTAAAATTGAGGGGAAGATGGATGCAGCCAAATACAGGACCATTCTGGATGAAAACCTGTTGGAGTCTGCAAAAGACCTGAAACTGGGACGGAGATTTATCTTCCAACAAGACAATGATCCCAAACATACAGCAAAATCTACAATGGAATGGTTCACAAATAAACGTATCCAGGTGTTAGAATGGCCAAGTCAAAGTCCAGACCTGAATCCAATCGAGAATCTGTGGAAAGAGCTGAAAATTGCTGTTCACAAACGCTCTCCATCCAACCTCACTGAGCTCGAGCTGTTTTGCAAGGAAGAATGGGCAAGAATTTCAGTCTCTCGATGTGCAAAACTGATAGAGACATACCCCAAGCGACTTGCAGCTGTAATCGCAGAAAAAGGTGGCTCTACAAAGTATTAACGCAAGGGGGCGGAATAATTTTGCACGCCCCACTTTTCATTTTTTTATTAGTTAAAAAAGTTTCAAAAATCCAATAGATTTCGTTCCACTTCACAATTGTGCCCCACTTGTTGGTGATTCTTCACAAAAAATAAAAATGTTATATCTTTATGTTTGAAGCCTGAAATGTGGCAAAAGGTTGAAAAGTTCAAGGGGGCTGAATACTTTCGCAAGGCACTGTATATTTGATATTGGGAAAGGGTCACAGTCCACTGCTTCTATTGCAACCTAGAGGAGGGTTTCAGTAGTAGCTTGATATTTTGACTATTGTGCCACTTGAGCAGCCTTGTAATATGTCATGAAACCCAAACCACCTCGCAATTTGGGAGATGTAAGGTTTCTTTAAGCAATCTTGGTATAATTTGTCCCCAAGTGAATTGTATTGCTCTCTTCAGGATGTGTATAAGGAGAACTCTAAAAATATAAAGATTTCAGCAGAATTATCATTTTAATTAAATAGATTTTCTCGAACCAGGAAAGTGGAATAGATTACAATTTTGACAAAACTCATGGTTTGTTTCAATAAGGCTGGATAATTGGCGGAAAAAGATCTTTGTGATCACCAGTGAGCTGGATGCCTAAGTAAGGTAGACTGTGTGTAGTCCATTTAAAAGGAAATGTCTCCTAACAATACACATTTCCTTATCAGATAATGAAATGTTCAATGCTGTTGATTTCTGCATAATCATTTTAAACTGTTACTAAACCCACAACAGTAAAATCTGTGTATATGCAACATAGCATGCTTGTTATACTCACTGTGGAACTTAAAGTGGAGGGCCACCCTAAAAAAAAAAAATACATAAAAACAATCCTTTAAATACATTAAAAACATTTGAAAAAAAAAATCTTCAGCTGGCCCTCCTCTTTAAGGCGCTAATCCTCTGCATTGTGTAAAAATAGGATTTTTAAAACAGCTTACCAGTAAAAATCCTTTTCTTTGATGTACATCAGGGGACGCAGAGCCGTAGCACTTACTACGTGGGTTATATCGGCTTATCATGTGCTGGACATTGGCACACCCCTTAAGGCATGAAATTCCCCCATATAACCCCTCCCACTACTGGGAGTTTTGTAGCCAAGCAATCAAAGTGTATACGAAGAAGGGAGGGACCTCTGTGTCCCCTGATGTACATCAAAGAAAAGGATTTTACAGGTAAGCCGTTTTAAAAATCCTATTTTCTTTTCTTACACCAGGGGACACAGAGCCGTGGTACTTACTACGTGGGATGTCCCATAGCAATGGCAACTCAAGGGGGGAGACACAACAAAAAAGGAAGTCAGGGGACTTATACTGCAGCCTGCAGTACGCTGTGCCCAAAGGCAGAATCCTCCTGTCGATTAACATCGATTTGATAAAATCTGGTAAATGTATGAACTGAAGACCATGTCGCGGCTTTACAGATCTGAGCCGCAGAGGCCTGATGATGCACCACCCAGGAGGTACTAATTGCCCTGGTAGCGTGTGCCTTAATATGAAAAGGAGGAATCTTCCTCTTTAAACCATAAGCCTGCACAATGACTTGACAAATCCACCTGGCAATAGTGGATCTAGATGCTGCCTGTCCTCTCTTTGGACCATCCGGCAGAATAAACAAAATATCTGTCTTACGAACCTGAGCGGTCGCCTTTAAATACACTCTGACCGCCCCTTATTACATCAAGGGAATGTAGCAACCTCTCTTCCCTAGACTGAGGCTCTGGGAAGAAAGAAGGAAGAACAATATCTTGGTTTAAGTGAAACCCTGTGACTACCCTTGGCAGGAATTCAGGATGAGGGTGTAAAACCACCTTATCCTTATGCATAATCAGATATGGCTCCTTACAAGATAGAGCCGCTAGTTCAGAAACTCTTCTGGCAGAAGAAATGGCAACCAGAAATACTATCTTTCTGGTCAACCGAACCAAGGGAATCTCCCATAAAGGTTGAAAAGGCTGCTTTTGTAAAGCTGACAGGACCAAGTTCAAATCCCAAAGATTTAGGGGTGTCTTAATCGGAGGACTGATCCGTGTTACCCCCTGCACAAAGCTACGCACTAAAGAGTGAGAAGCTAAAGGCCGCTGAAAGAACACTGACAAGGCCGATATCTGGCCCTTGATGGTATTCAGGGCCAGATTCATATCTAATCCCATCTGTAGGAATTCAATAATTCTACCTATAACATATTTCCTGGGGTGCCAACCCCTGGATCCGCACCAGGTAACATATGCCTTCCAGACTCTATAGTAGATCATCCTGGAAGCTGGCTTCCTGGCATTAATCAAGGTAGATATGACTGAAGGAGATAACCCACGACCCCTTAGGATGTGGTTCTCAATAGAGACACCGTCAAATTTAGCGCCTGTAAGGGAGGATGGAATATTGAACCCTGTGAAGGAAGGTTCGGCCGTAATGGCAGAGTCCAGGGAACCCCTACTGCCATCCATATGACCTCGGTGAACCAAGGCCTTCTGGGCCATGAGAATCACCTCCCTTTAGCAGAACTGGAGGAAATGCATAGATCAGAGAAAACTGATCCCGTGGAAAGGCTAATGCGTCTGTTCCACAAGCTGGCTGATCCCTTGTCCATGACACAAAGTTGTCGACTTTGTTGTTGAATCTGGATGCGAACAGGTCCACGTCCGGAGTACCCCATCTCTGACATATTGCAAGAAAGATGTCGGGGTGAAGGGACCACTCTCCTGGAAACAGTTGTTGGTGGCTCAAGTAGTCTGCCTGCCAATTCTCTATTCCCTGGGAATGAACACTGCCGATAGGCAAGGAACGTTGTGTTCTGCCCAAGACAAAACGTGATTCACCTCTCTCTGGGCTGCACGACTCCTCGTGCCCCGCTGATGATTGATGCAAGCCACAGCCGTGGCGTTGTCGGACTGAATCCTGACAGGACAGCCCTTCAGTCTGGCCGTCCATGCTGTTAAAAACAGATGGATTGCCCAAATTTCCAAAATATTGATAGTCAAGGTCCTTTCCAAGCTGGACCAACTTCCCTGGACAGAATCCTCTTCCAGGACCACTCCCCAGCCTGAAAGACTGCCATCTGTGGTTACTACCTTCTGGGTGGAAGGCAGCAATGTCCTTCGCTTTTGAAGGTTGCTGGATATCAGCCACCAATTCAGGCTCTGACGTACTTCGGGAACAAGGTGAATCGGAAAATCTAAGGCCTGAACCTTTTTGTTCCAGGCTGACAGGATTGCGCTTTGTAGTAATCTTGAATGAAACTGTGCGTAAGGGACAGCCTCGAAGGAGGCCACCATCTTCCCCACTAATCTCATGCACAACCGAATTAAAGGCTTTTTCTTTGCCCTGATTAGGTGAATTAGTTCTACAATGGAACGGATTCTCTTCGGAGGTAGAAATACCTTTCCCTGCCTGGTATCTATGATTAGTCCCAGGTACTGTACTGTCCTTGATGGCCTCAATGATGACTTTTCTAGGTTGAGAACCCAGCCTAGAAATTCCAGGTAGTTTACCATTGTCACCAGACCGTGGTTTAACCCAGAAACTGAATGATCTACTAAGAGTAGGTCATCCAAATATGCTAGGACCATTATGCCCTGAGCCCTTAACCTGGCTAAAGCAGGAGCCAGAATCTTTGAGAATACTCGAGGAGCTGTGGCTAAATCGAATGGCGGGGCCATGAACTGAAAGTGACAGTTTTCTACTTCGAAGCATAGAAACCTCTGGTGAGCTGGAAATATTGGCACATGAAGATAAGCATCCTTGATATCGATTGAAGACAAAAATTCTCCTCCTTGGAGGATGGCTACTACAGATCGAATTGATTCCATGGGGAAGGATCTGATGCACAAGTGCTGATTTAGATCTCTGAGGTCTAAAATAGGTCTTACTTCCCCGTTTGATTTCGGGACCATGAAGATGTTTGAATAAAAAACCTGTGCCCTGTTCCTCTAAGGCAGGGATATGCAATTAGCAGACCTCCAGTTGTTGCAGAACTACAAGTCCCATGAGGCATAGCAAGACTCTGACAGCCAGAAGCATGACACCCAGAGGCAGAGTGTTAGGTACCTGGTGGCGAGCCTGACTTGGCAGAAGAAGACCTCTCTTACGGCTCTGGTTCAGGGACCACTGGAATGGAGACAGTGGCCCTGTGAGCGCAGCAGGGTAGTATTGTCTGAGCTGGTAGCAGCGGCTGGATCCTCCGGAAACTGGAACTGCAGAATAGATGATGGATCAACAGTCAGTGGTCAGCAGACACAGGAACAGCAGCAGCAGAACCGAGATGGAGAGCAGCACTCTTGAAGTGAGCAGCGGGATGGTCAGACAGGCTGGTTCGCAACAGATGAGGCAATCGGGTATATCCAGCAGGCAGAAGCGAGGTACAGACAGGCAGAGGTTCAGTAACAGAAGTTCAATCCATAGCAAGGTCAGGCAGGCAGGGGTCTGGACAGGAGAGGTCAGCAAGGTCAATCAAGAGCCGGGTCAGAGAATATGATCAGCAGGCAGATTACAGGAAACTCCGATGCAGAGCTGCAGACAAACAGCACTGAGCAAGTGCAGCTGCCCTCCTTAAGTAGGGCCACTGGCGCCAGAGTTAACGCGCACACGCACATTTGCCCATTTCGTGCGGGCAAAACCAGACACAGAGGCATGATGGGATTTGTAGTTTTGCAACAGCTGGAGGTCCGCTAATTGCATATCCATGCTCTAAGGGAACCTCTGATATGACTGCCTTGGCTAGCAGATGGTCCAGTGCTAGAAGGAGAGCCTTTTTCTTTTCTGGGTCCTTGGGAACCCCTGACCTTAGAAACCGGGGAGACGGCATAACTCTGAACTTTGTAACCTAGAGACACTGCAGAAGCCACACATTTGTCCTGACATTGCTCTTGCCAGATCTTTGAAAATTGCCAGAGCCTTCCCCCCACCCAAGCGAGGGCACCCCTTCATAAGGAGGCTTTAGTACTCTGCTTGGTGGGCTTCTTTCCCCAAGATCTTTTCTGACCTTGGTGCTGTCCCTGGGGTTTCCCCCTTGAAACTGACGGCTGAGGCCGTCGAGACTGCCTAGTGGCTGATGTCCCTGATACAGGAGAAGAGGCCCGCTTAAACGAGAAATGTCTAAATTTCTCCTTTACTGGCAACAGAGAGCTTTTGCCATTGGAAATCCCTTAAGTATTTATCCAAATCTTCTCCGAATAGCCGTTCACCATGAAAAAGGAAACTGGCTAGGAGCTTTTTACACAGTGCTTTGGCTGACCAACTCTTAATCCAAAGAACTCTGCGAGAATGCACTAGTCCCAACATCAGACGTGAAATCTGAATAGACCCTTCTCTCATAGCATCTACTGTGAAACACAGTGCATCTGCTAAATCAGCGTACTGCTGAACCTGTTCAACAGGTAAAAATGTAAGCATCTCCTCAAACTGCTCTTTAATGGCCTGGGATACACCCATTGCGGCCAGAAGCAGCTGCATTGCTGAACCTTCTAAAGCCATCTGGTTCTTAGAAAGGTGCTCCAGCTTCTTATCCGCTGAGTCCTTCAACATGAGTGCATTATCAACTGGACATGTAAGATTCTTATTTACGAAGGTAATCACAGCATCAACCGCTGGAATCCCCCATTTCTTATAGAAATCCTCTTCCATAGGATACAGTTTGGCAAACCTCTTAGGAGGATAAAACTGCTTATCCGGATGCTCCCACTTTGCATACATAAGCTTTCTTAGCCACGCATGATAGGAAAGGCATCTCCAGCCGGAGGAGGTTTTAACGATCCTAACTTAGAGATGGGATCATCAGAAGTCTGTGCTGCAGTTAGCAAAAAGGTTGACCGAACCAACCCAGTGAGAGTTTGCAGAAGCAAGCTCTCTTGCGGTGATACTCCTTCCGTTTTAGGATCCTCAGAAGAGGATAAGCCAGTATCTTCCATATCTTTAGGAAGATCTGCCTGAACCTGCGGCACCCTGAACCTCCAGAGGAGGATCTTGAGCACTTGAAGGGGATCTACTGTGTTTAACCCCACTCTGAAGGGATAAAATCGCATCAAGCCTTTTCTCTAAGCCAGCAATGGTAGAGGACAACACTTCACGTGTGACATATTCAGGGGCTGAAGCGTCTTGAGCGACTGCAATAACAGCTTCCCCCGATGGCAAAATCTGACCGGCCACAACACTCTCCGAAGAGGAAGACTTTCTTTTAGACAGGGTCTTAGTTTGTTGTGACCCCCTAGAACCCTTAGAGGAGTTCCCGGCCCCCTTGCCACTCATAGCTTACAGTACAAAGCAGAGGTACTACATGCAAAATAATGTAACACTTGCTAGGCTATAGTACAATACAATTAGTCTATTAGTCCTAGCTATACAGTACAATGTTCTCAACAAAAGAGAAATGCCTGCATCACCAAACCTGTCCAGCAACCACTCTGCTCTGTCCCTC
The DNA here is from genome assembly GCF_037356315.1 of Lithobates pipiens. NCBI lineage: Eukaryota > Metazoa > Chordata > Amphibia > Anura > Ranidae > Lithobates > Lithobates pipiens. The sequence goes on along the minus strand of NW_027507748.1, from coordinate 601,855,219 downwards.
CACCGCCAGACTGCAGCTCTGCCTGTGTAGCTTAAAATACTTCCTCCACGTTTGCCGGCATCTGACTCCATTTAGCCACGCCCCCCCTTTCAACTGGGGATGTGAAGAGCGCCGGCAACATGGCGGGGGGTAAAATGGCCACGATTTGCCACAAAAACAATTTTTTTTTATAAGAAAAAAGAGGCAGCGGACTGGCATACAAAGGAACATAAACCGCCACTCTGGGGGCCCAGGAAGTGATCAGACCCCCCTTCATACCTGAGAGCCTGAGCTGACTTGAATGGAGAGGAGAGAGAAAGCGTCTGCTGTTTCCAGCATCAGAATGGTAAGTGCTCAATACAGCCTCCAGTGGTGACACATAGACATGACAACATAAATACATGGAAGGAGAGATTCCTTGCAGAAAATCTCCCCACCTTTCCTTGGTGCAGGGCTTTATCAGAGATAAAAAACCCAATCTTAGCCCTTCACGGTAGGCTCCGAGAAAGGAAACCTTCAGGAACAGGGGTACACTCAGGTAATCCCGCAATCCTGGACCTGCGAGAAGATCCTGCCAGTAAACTTTTATTAGCCTCACTACCAAAAAGTACTGGATCCCAGGGCCCAGCTTTAAAGCATTCGCAAGCAAAACCTTGTGTCTTCGGATGACTAGGCCCGGGTACCGTTCATTTAGTCCATTACAGAGACATCAGAACGGATCCAGTCAGGATGGCTGGCTCGCATCAAAGGATTACTGCCAGTGGAGCTCAGTACACACATCCTTACACGTGCCCAACACCTTAGACACTGGTGAAAAAAACTGAGGACTCCCAGTAATGGGAGGGGTTATATGGGGGAAGTTCACACCTTAAGGGGCGTGCCAGTGTCCAGCACCTGATTTGCAGATATAACCCACGTAGTAAGTACTACAGCTCTGTGTCCCCTGATGTAAGAAAAGAAAAGACTGTATGCTCAGATTCTCCCCCTCCTGCACTGTCTATCTGGGGAAGGCCAGCTAACACAGGCAGGGTAGCCAATCTGCACATGCTTGCACATTTACTTGTTCTCAGAGCTAGCCAGGTCACATGATATTGGCATCACACATGTGGGTGTGTATGCAGGCTGAAGTGGAAAACTCCTCCTAACTGAATGCTCAGCACTGCAGAAACTGTGCAGTTTATGGTATACAGATCAGCCAAAAAAGGTATATAATGGCAATATTTTAATGTAAAAAAGAAGATTTATAAGCTGTGGGCAGAGATGAACCATTTTCATATTACTGGGTTTAGTAACACTTTAAGACCTGAAATAGCTAAAAACCCTTTTAGGATGTTCATAAGATTAGGGATAGAGATTTGTGGGGAGGATAAGAATAGAAAAATGTCATCCGCAAATAAACACAACTTATGATGTTATCCACCTAGTTCTATTCCTGTAATGGAAGGATCAGTTCTAATTCTCTGAGCCAATGGTTCAATAAGCAGGGCAAATAGAAGAGGAGAAAGAGGGCACACTTGTCTTGTGCCCAGGTACGTAACTATAGGGGGTGCAGCAGTCGCGACCGCAACTGGGCCCTGTGCTGCAGGGGGCCCATGCAGCCCCCTCTACATATGGCCGGCAGCAGCATAGGCAGCTAGGGGTACCAGTGCACCATGCACATGGGTGGCTGGAGGTGGAGGGTGACTAGCAGAGCTCCATGTTCGACTATCGCACTGGCTGCTCTTTAGCTGTGCATTCCCCGCATCACCTGTGTCCTCGGCTGGCTCCTCAGACTACCCCTCTCCTGCTCCATGTATTACCGCTCACTCCGATGTCTGTTCTCCCCAAGCAGAGTCGTCCCCCCCCCCCCGAGTCCGGCACCCACTGCACTGCATACTTCTCCCGGGTAAACAAACTTTAAGCACACAGATGCAGTGCAGCCCTATGAGAGCCGGCTCCCCGGAGGACACTGCAGGCTTGTCTGCCAGCCCCCCTCCTCCCCCGTCATACACAGATGATGAAAGGTCTTTCTGGGAGATATGCTGATCCCCCGTCCAGCACACTGGATGGAGCCCAGGCCAACATGGATGAGTGTGCGGCCTGCAGAAAAGGACCTCATCTCTTCTGGGGACGGGGACCCCATCCTGCCTAGGGACAGTCCCCCAATGGGGCACCTAAAAAAAAAAAGTGGTGGAACTACAGGGCTCACAAAGGTCATACCTGTGACCACGCCCTGGAGTTCCACCGCCAGACTCGGAGGGAAGGGCCCTGGCTGGGGTTCAGGGGGGCCCTTCATGGTTTCTTGCATCGGGGCCCTGAAGGTTCTAATTACGCCACTGCTTGTGCCCCTTTCTATAATAAATCCATCTGATTTATAGCCTGCATATTTAATATATGCTTTAGGTTGGTTGTATAATGCAGTGATCCATTGTAGGACATGTGGGCCAAAGCACAATTTCTGCAAAGTAAAATGCATATAAGAACATGATATTGAATCAAAAGCTTTTTTAATGTCTAAGGAAAGAAAACGGGATGGAATGCAACATGTTTTAGGAAAGTGAGATAAAAGGACCACCCAACTAATATTATCGCTGGCTTGCCGAACACGCATAAAATCTACTTGGTCATGGTGTATAAGATTTCCTATAAATATATTCAATCTAGTGGCAAGAACCTTAGCTAGACTCTTGATGGCTAGGTTTAACAGAAAAATAGGATGATAATTAGACCAAATTGTATCATCAGTGTGGAGTTTGGGAAAAAGCATTATTGCTGTCAATATTTCCTGTCTAAAAGACTGACCTTTGAGGAGGGAATTGAAGGCATTGGCTAAAACAGGAGATAAATTTTACATGAAAAAAATAAAATATAGAGCAGAGAACCGATCAGGTCCTGGTCTCTTATTAAGTTTCAATGTTTTTATAGCATTGAGCTCTTCATTAGCTGAGATCTGATCTTCTAGTAAGTCTGCTTGTATTGGTGATAATGAGGGGAGAGAGATATGAGAGAAAAATAATCATCTGCCTTAGAGGTATCCGGCTCCTTTTTGGGTGAATATAATGTCCCCAAGTTTGATCTAAACTTTTGTAGTATTTTCTCAGGGTCATTAGAATATATATCTCTTGTTAATTTTGAAGCATATTGGTTTAGAGGGTTTTTGGGAATTTTTTGATGTGTACGGGCCAAAAGCGTGTCAAGTTTATTAGCTTTAATGTACTAGTTATGGTGTGATCTTTTAAGTGTTTTGTCAGCTGTTTCTGTAAGAAATAAATCAAACTGCAGTTTGGCCTTGTACAATTTAAGTTTTAACTTTGGCGAGGGGTTATTTTGAAATGCCATATAACTAGCATTAAAATATGCTTCTAATTTACTACACAGAGTTTTGCGCTCTCTAGTAAACAAATCCCATTAATAACTGGTTTATGTGCCTCCCAAGGGGTAAGTGGCGATATGTCAGGGGTGGAGTTATGTATTGGGTATTCCTTAAGAGCAGAGTCTATATCTATTCTATGTTCCGTGTTTTGAAGAAAAGAGTCTTTGAGATACCCTGAGGGATCATGAGCTTTAGGAATCAGAGGCCATGACAGTAAAAAATGCATTATGTTTAGACCATATGACCGGTATGATCTTAGATGCCAAGGCGCCATTCCTATGGTTAAAAACACATGGTCAATTTGTGAGAATGAATTGTGTGGCTACAAATAATATGTATATTATCGTTTTTGATGGGGTTCAGGGGCAGAGCTGTGTGTTTGCCTTTAGGAATCTCACAGCGCTGCGTGAGGTAGCTGAGGATAAAGTCGGCGGCACCATTTTAGCTATAGAATGGGCCGGTGCATTTTTGCTGTTTCTCTTCCTCGTATCCCACAAAGGATCACCTGTACTATACCACTGGCTCCCTGAACTCAATGGCCACAGATAGGTGGTACGAATTGCTGTTATTGGTAAATGTATTTTGTCCTTGTGTCTTCCGTTCATTATTGTGATCTTGTGTTGTCTGCTAAATCTAACTGTATCATGATAATTTCAATTTGAGATTAATAAAAGTATTCTTAATCTGAAGGGCAGGTTTAGTGTTAGGTTCATAGATGAACATGTAGGATTCCTCACTTTTTCACTGTACTAAAAGTTTTAGATGTCAAAAACCAGTGTACTGCATTATTCACAATGAGTAAGGCCATGCCCCTTTAGGCTCCCGCATGCAGTGTGCTGCCTCATCAATGTATAGAGACAGCAGTGCTTAAATATAAACAATGCAGGTTTAGCATGTGAATTTTCAGGACATACAGGGGGTTTGATTAATCCCCCCCCCCCCCGGTTGTGGCAGGTGCTGGATAATTGATCACGTGGGAGCTCACACGCTATTACCCATCCCCTACCTTTACTTTCCTATGACCTTCCTACCCCTCCCCCTCCATGACATATGGTCAGCTGTGCCTCTGCCTGCGGGCCTCACGGATGACTTGATGCTGGGAATCATGTCTTCTGTGAATGTTTCTCCTCAGGCTCTCTAGGAGACCCCCCCCCCCCCCCGAGTTTGCAGAAGGGGACTGGCTGCTCTAGGTCCGAGACTCCATGTTGCCTTTTTCTTCTCACTGGCCCAGGTTGTCTACTTGTTACTAAGCCTATTTTTGAGTTAAGTTAAAATTCATATTTTTGCTAGAAAATTACTTAAAACCCCCAAACATTTTATATATATATATATATATATATATATATATATATATATATATTTTTTATCAGAGAATCTAGGGAATAAAATGGCGATTGTTGCAATATTTTATGTCACGCAGTATTTGTGCAGCAGTGTTTTAAACGCAACTTTTTGGGAAAAGGGACACTGTCATGAATTTAAAAAAAAAAGAAACAGTAAAGTTTGCCCAATTTTTTTGTATAATGTGAAAGATGATGTTACGCCGAGCAAATAGATACCAAACATGTCACGCTTTATAATTGCACACACTTGAGGAATGACGACAAACTACAGTACCTAAAAATCTCCATAGGCGACGCTTTAAAAAAAAAATTCTGGTTACCAGATTAGAGTTACAGAGGAGGTCTACTGCTAGAATTATTGGTCTCTCTCTGACGACCACGGCGATACCTCACATGTGTGATTTGAACACCGTTTACATGTGCGGACACGACTTGCGTATGCGTTTTCTTTGCTGCGCAAGCTCGCAGCAACAGAGGCGCTTTAAAAAAAAAATGTTTTTTTCTTATTTTAAAATTAATAAATTGTTTTTAAAAAATAAAAATTTTATCACTTTTATTGCTGTCACAAGGAATGTAAACATCAATTATGACAGTAATAGGTGGTGACAGGTACTCTTTATGGAGGGATCAGGGGTCTAAAAGACCCCAAATCCCTCCTTTGCACTTCAAAGTATTCAGATCGCCGTTTTCGGTGATTCTGAATACTATATATCTTTTTAAAACCGGTGTCATTGGCAGCCAAGTAAACGGGAAGTGACGTCAAGATGTCGCTTCTGTGTTTACAATTAGGAGGCTGGAATGAAGCCGCTTACGGCTTCATTCGGGTCTGTCGCTTACCCGCCAGAAGTGGCGGTTTGTTGATCAGGGCTCCCGGTGGAATGGGAGCCCCAGTAAGAGTGGTGAGAAAGGGGTGTCCCCTCCCACTCCTCCGGCATAACAGTCGAGTGGCTTTTAGCCGCATCGGCTGTTATAGCTGGAAAGCCAATCGCCGGCTCTAAAAAATAGTACTGGGATGATGCCTGCAGCTGCGGGGGTCATCATCCTGGTATAACTCCCGAAAGCCGAGTACACACATCTACGTATGCTCGGTGGCAAGGGGTTAATAAAGAGCTGGTGCTTAATTGCAATACTGTATGCATTACTGGTTTATGGTACTTTTAGTTGTGTTGACCTTAACTCCAATGGTTGTGGCCCCCTCTAATGGCCCACCTACACAGCAATTGTCACTTCTGGCCACTCTCCCCGAGGGTCGCTAGTCAGGTTGACCTCTTACTCCACTCCTAAGCCCCTATCTCCCCTCCCCCTTGTTTTTTTTTGGCCAAGTCTCTCCCTCTTTTTATATAACTCTGGCTGCTAATGCCCAGAAAAGCCATGTGTCCGGCGGCAGAGTCCCCCTGCCTCACACATCTTATCACAAGATGTGGTTCACGCCTAGCGTGCTGTATTTCGTACAATTTTCCCTCCTCCTCTGTTTTGATTTTAATTCCCTCCTCCCTACTCTAGCTCCTCTCTTTCCTATTCCTCTCTGTTCTTATCATTTTCTGTCCCCCCAGGCTGGCATTTATCTATGGTTTAGGTTCAAATACCTGATAATCGCTGTGGAATCCCATCAGTTCAACTTTGTCTCCTTGCCATGGCTTTGACTGCACTGAAGTTCTATTTACAGGGGGTGAGTAATATATATGGGGCTCTAAGGTGCCAAGGGTTTCACTGGATATCTTATAACTACCATTAGATCAAGGGGGCCAAGCGCTATCTGATCTTCACTTCTACTATTTTTCATCTCAATTGATGTATATTCATTAGCGCATGTTTCCACCAATGAATAATATGGCAGTAGACGTTAAGGTAGCGGTTGCTTCCCCATATGAGGCTTTGTTAAATTTATTTTATAAAGATGAGGTTCCTACGATAGGGGGTATGAACATACTTAAAACTAACAAATACATCCTGGGAATCTGCTTAAAAGGAGGTACTTCACTCTTATATGAATACTGCAATTTTGGCCAAGGATAAGATGATCCAATTGAGTTATTTACATCAAATGTATTCTACGCCGCTCCGACTATTTAAAATGGGGAGGAGGGAGACCCCTACATGTCATTAGTGTAGAGCACCCAAAGGTTCCTTCATACATATGGTTTGGGAGTTTAGTAAAGTTCGCCCTTTGTGGTCCCAGGTTATTCAGTTTATGTCAGACTCTTTCGACCTACCGAACATATGTAGTCCTATGATGGGGCTTCTGTGAATAATCAGCTTGGAAAAACCTGGTTAATGCTTATGTTACTCTATACATCTATTCCTAGGTAAACACCTAGGGGTTGTACAATATAAAGGTAGGGGGTAAGCTGCATACTTCACAAAGGTTTCATGGTTGTTACCCCTTTATGTTTTTTTTTTATGTTCTACCGTTTGAAAATAAAATTAAAAGGCTACATGATTATTGATGTAATTATATGGCAAAGATATCCTAAGCTGGAAAAGCAATATCTACATCTAATCTTTGTGTAACATTGCCCTGTAATATGTTGTTTATTTTCTTGTTTTGTGCATATGGCAATAAAAACTCTTCAAAAAAAAAAAAAGTTCTTTTCACACAATATACACAGATTTAATTCCCAGTAAAACTCTCAAAAAGGTATTTCACCACCTAAAATCTAGTCAGGTGGACGTGATATGCCTCCAAGATAACAGGTTTTCCTCCTCTACCGCGCCAAAATACCTCTCACCCCATTTTCCTACCTTTAATACAGCCTCGGCGCAAGGAAAACACAGAGGTGCCCTAATCGCCTTCCAATGCAATCTCTCATTTACCTGTACAAATTGATGCAACCCTGGTCGCCTACTATGCTCCTAACCACTTCCAGCATACATTTTTTTTTTATCATTTCCTTAAAGTGGTCTTCCAGTACTATTCTGGGACCCTTATACTTATGGGCTACACAAATGTAGCCCTGAATTTTTCTATGGACAGGAAAAATTTCCTAGGGGTGTCCCCTTCCCACAATTCAGTTGTGGAAGAACATATGAGATCTCTTTTACAAACTTACAGCTTACTAGATGCATGGATGGAACATCACCCATGTGATCATGGCTTTTTTTATTCCAACCCACACAATAGCTAGCTTTTGTAGAATCGACCATGTCCTTATCCCCTTGCGATTAATTTCCAACATACACAAAAACAGGATTTTTGTACTCACCGTAAAATCCTTTTCTCTGATGTTCATTGACGGACACAGCACTTAAATCTTGACTTTAGGATTATATCGCCACCTTCAGGAGAGGACCATGTAGAACACAACACAGCACCGCCCAGGGGCGGTCCTACTGGCTATAACTCCTCACTCTGCTTCCAGCAGCTGAGTTAGTCAAAAAGCAGTACAAACAAAAATAGGAGGGGTGGGTGCTGTGTCAGTCAATGAACATCAGAGAAAAGGATTTTATGGTGAGTACAAACATCCTATTTTCTCTTTCGTTCATTGATGGATACAGCACTTAAATCTTGACCTTAGGGACGTCCCCAAGCAGTGTAAAAAATGAGGGGTGGAAACAGAAAGAAAATAAACTCCACCCATAACTAAATGGACTCCTGCTCAGAGGAGTCGCAACCCCAAACGGCCGCATGCAAAACCTTGCTGCAGAAGCACGCATCCAACCTTGCTACAGCAGGTCCTCCCGCATTGGCAGCCGCCAAGGAACATCAGCCACCTTTCGTACTATGTCGGCGTACCAAGGACGTCAAGGCCAATCTGGGGCAATCAGAATCCCCTTGGCCTCCACTCTCCGCAGCAGACGAGGGAGGAGTCGGCTGAAAGGCATAAATCAGTCAATAATGCCCCCATGAAGCCACCAACGCAGCTGACGCGTCCGCCCAGGGATCTTTTGACCTGGCCACAATCCTCTGTAGCTTCTGATTGAGCTGAGAGGCTAAGAGATCCACATCCGGCATTCCCCACCTCAGACAAATGAGCCGAAACACTTCCGGATGCAGTAACCATTCCTTCTTGTCCAGCAGCTGAAGTTTAGTCCACCTGCCAGTTTTCTATGCCCGGAATGTATATGGCTGACAGAGCCGTAACACGCCACTCTGCCCACTGTAGGATGTGAGAGACCTCCAGCGCTGCAGCTGAGCTCCTTGTCCATCCTTGATGATTGACATACACCACTGGATCCTGACCAGCGCCCCTGCAACCATGTAGATATGCACCGCCTGATCGCACGCAGCTCCAGCTCATTAATCGGCAGGCAGGATTCTGCCTGCGTCCAGCGACCCTGGGCCGACTGGATGCCCCAAACTCCCCCCAGCCAGTCAGGTTGGCGTCCATCGTGATCACTGTCCAATGAAAAGGAAGGAACGACTTCCTGGTCCAAAGGGCCGGAGCCTCCAGAGAAGCGAAGCCCTGACTAGCTGGCTCACCCAAATTTGACAATCCAGGGATGTCAGAGATTTGTCCCATTTGAGCATACGGTACCGCCTCGAAAGTGGCTACCATGAGACCCAGAACTTGCATGCAAAAACACAGCGACCACCTGCGGGACATCAATAACTGCCCCATAGATTGAAGCGAATGCAGCTTGTTCGAAGGGAGAAAGACTCTCGCCTCTGAGGAGTCCAGAATCAACCCCAAGTACTCCAGGCGTTCAGTTGGCACCAACACCGACTTCTGGAGGTTCAACACCCAACCAAACTCCCTGAGAGTCTGTATGGTGATCGCCACATCCTCCCTTAATTCTGTGGCAGAAGCTGCTCTCAAGAGGAGGTTGTCCAGGTGACTCACGACTGCAACCCCTCGTTGTCTCAGCAACGCCAGAATTGGGGCCAGCTCCTTGCCGCTGTCGGTAGGCCATAAGGGAAGAGCTACAAATTGGTAGTGCTCACCCCCGACTGCAAATCGCAGAAACCTCTGGATTTGGCACATATGGGGACATGCAAGTATGCGTTCTTGATGTCCAAAGACGCCAAGAAATCCCCTTGAAGTGCAGCAAACACAGAACGAACCGATTCCATCCTGAACCTTCGCACCTTCATGAAGCAATTGAGGGCCTTGAGATCCAGGACTGGACAGACCCCTTCAGATTGGAGTAAAATTCCAGAAACCTTTTTGACGTCGTTACAGGTACTATCATCCTACGCAGTAGTAAGTCCTGTACTGCCCCAAAGTAGCCTGACAAAACCAGTTCGCAGACCCACTGCGCGGAAAGAAGATAGGTCCACCGGACTGCAAACTCACAAAAGTGACCCTTCATCCGAGAGTCGGGCAGGGCAAACCTTTATGCGGCAACAGATTTGCTCGCAGGTTTCTTTGGCTTGCGAAACTAGGGATGCTTTTGTCCCTCAGATTGCACCTTGTCGCACTGGGAACGCTTACCTGCCGACCCGGGCAGACGAAAAAGCCGCTTCTGAGCAGAAAAGGAGGGCCCTTGCCTACAGCGTGGCGCCCTACCCTTTCTGGACTGTGGGAGCAAAGTACTCTTTCCCCCAGTAACATTCTTAATAATGTCATCCAGCGAGGCTCCAAATAGCCTCTCCCCCTGAACTCTTCCCCTGGAAGGGCAAATCCACCAGTGCTTTCTTAGATGCCTGGTCCACAGACCAGCATTTAAGCCAAATCAAGCGACGCAGCACCACTGCTGATACTGAGGCTCTAGAAAGCAAAGGGGCTGTATCCAGGGCCGCATCACAGACATACTTAAGGCCGTGCACCAACCGTTCTGCCAGTTCCACACAGATTGGGGAAACCTGTTCCTTCCCCAACTCTTGGTGCAACAACTTAGCCCATTCAGTAAGCGTTTGTGACACCAGGGCCATGGCTAACACCGGCCGCCATGCTGACCCCGCCACCGTAAACATGGAACGGGCAACATCCTCAGCCCTTCTGTACGCAGGGGACCCTTCAGACGGAATCGTGGCTACCTTGTTTAACCTAGATACTGGGGGGTCAACAACCGGAGATGTCCACTTTATCAGGAAACTCTCCTCAAAGGGGTAACACACCACCATTCGTGTCAGGACTGAAAAGGCCCGCTGCGAGCTTCCCCACGCCTTGTAAATAAACGTATCAAAATAAGTTAGGTAGGGAAACACCTTAGCAGTGCAGGCCATCTTGTGAGATCCAAAGGGGACCGACACCTCTGCAGATGCCCCCGCCGTATCCTCTATCTTTAATGTGTCCCACACCGCTGTGATAAGTGCTCCTACTAGCGCTTTCTCCTGCTCTACACTGGACGCAAAGTCTTCCTCACTGTCTGAATGGTTCAGGTCCGCGTCCTCTGAAACATCAGAACAGGGACCACCTGCCACAGTGGGATCCAAGTCTGAATCAGAGCTCTCCCCAGAAGACGGGGGAGGGGCACTATTTACCCCACCCCGCATGCCGCTTCCACCCTGGCAACAAATGATTCCAGGGCCGATGAGAGCGTCCATAGGCACCACAGGTGCAGGGGAACCGGTTGCTAAAACAGGGGTGCCTGGAGAAGCACCAGCTTCTGATGCCATACTGACCCACGCTCGCTTGTCACCCTTAGGGACCTAAAGGCAAGCAATAGCAAATGTCCACCCTCCTAGCTGCCACAGACTGAGGGCCCCCCCCGCAGGACTCACCACCCAGACCCAGGTGCTGCGCTGTGTTGTCTTAGTCCGCTCTCCCCTCTGTCTGCCACGAGGTGTCCTGTGTATATTTTTCCCACTGTACCAGTCTAAACCACCCGCCCAGCGCTACAGCACCCTTAGGGACCTAAGGCAAGCAAAAGCAAATGTCCATCCTCCTAGCTGCCACAGACTGAGGACTCCCCCGCAGGACTCACCACCCAGACCCAGGTGCTGCGCTGTGTTGCCTTAGTCCGCTCTCCCCTCTGTCTGCCACGAGGTGTCCTGTGTATGTTTTTCCCACTGTACCAGTCTAAACCAGCCGCCCAGCGCTACAGCACAGCAGACCTGAGGCTACCAGAAAACGGCAACCGGCCGCCTCAGCAAAAAGCATCTGAAAATGCCTGGAAAATGGCAGTGGCTACAAGAAAATGGCCGCAGTTCCCGCGGCGACCAGTCCCCCCACACGGCGGCACACAGACACCCAAAAAGGCACAAAAACAGAGAAAAAAAACGAGCGGACCACCAACCGCCCAGTGCAGCCCCCTGCCAGGACCCAGAGACCACCCAGAGGACCCCCGGCCAGGTACATGCTCCACACCCCCTAAGCCCAGTCACACAGAGGCCCCATGGGGAGGAGGGAAAGAGACAGGGAGTTAAGGGAGAGAGAGACCCCCTAACTTACTTACCCCTCCTGCAGGGACTGCTGGACGCACTTCACAGACAGACCCATCACCCGAGCAGTACGGGGTGGCTGTCGGCCACTGTACACTGTGATTCGGACAGCAGTAGCCCGGGTCATATGTGTGCCCCGGAGCATCTAGCTCACCAGCTGCCCCTGGACCAGAACGGGGCTTGTCACGGCCAACCCAGCGCGTAGCTAAGGTCTGCACGTGCTCGATGGCCAGGCTGGGGAGACTACCAGGATTTATATTATCCAGCCTGTCACTCAGAACCAAAAACGGCAAAAAAGAAAAAACTCCAAGGACCACTGGTCCCCACAGGGAGCCAGGTCCTTCTCCTAGACTAAGCAGAAAAAAATGAGCTGCTGGAAGCAGAGTGAGGGGTTATAGCCAGTAGGACCGCCCCTGGGTGGTGTGGTGATGTTTATGTGTTCTGCCTAGTCCTCTCCTGAAGGTGGTGATATAACCCTAAGGTCAAAATTTAAGTGCTGTGTCCGTCAATGAACGAAAGAAAAATAACAGCCTCTCCATGGTCAGATCATGACGACACCATCATCTTTTTTGATCACACTTTCCGGCTTTACCCACGAGGCTTTTCATTGGCAGCTCAATTACTCTCTCCTCGCACCTCAGGACGCCTTCCTTGAAATCTTCTCCCGTCTTCAAATTCTTCTTTTCAGGCAATGTGGTTTCAGTGACATCAGCAATATCTCTGTGGGAAGCCCACAAAGCCACCATGAGGAGTGCCACTGTATACAGCTTGATTCCTCCCAAAAACGAGAAAGGGAGAAAGGGATCCAGGAGCTTATAGCTCACCTGGGATCTGTCGATGTGACATGGAAGTTCAAACCCACACCTGCCAACAAAAAGACTCGTGACACCATTGCCGCAGAGTTGTTTTTGCTATCATCTGACAGAGTCAAAAAGCCCTGCGTTGGGCCAAACACAAATTTTACACCTGCGCAAAAAAAGACGGTCGTGATGCTGGCCAGAAAACTTAAATGCAATGGGTCGTGCCCACAAACCTATATGCCTTTGCCCTGCTGGAGGAGATCTTATCGCCAATCCAACTAAAGTTTCAGCGGCCTTTCGATTACTTTTTATCCACTTTATATAGTAAACCCTCTCCATTCCATCTTGACCTAGCAGGCACATCGATGGCAGGAAGTGGAGGGGCAGCCATGTTTGCAATGTGGATGGCAGGTTCAACAGGACCTCTTTTGATAACAACAGTCCATAGATACTAATGACATGTGAGTACTTGGCAAAAATGTGTGGCCAGACAAAACATGATTATATACTACATACTTACTGCTTAATCCAGGGGGCCTGTACAACTGTAAATCAATACACCCCTGTATGGGTAGCAGTGCAATTTAAAGTGCTGTGTCTCCAGAATAATGTGCATTTGGCACAAAACTAGTATGGGGCCTGGTGCAGTTGAGTAGATGTATACATGCAAACTTTAGAATATTTTGCATTCGGTCTGCAGGAGCTTAATTTTAGGCTGATCTGAAGCAGAAAAAGGCTGCAAGGCATGCATATATGCTAAACTAGTAAAAACTAGTATGGGGCCGAGTGCAGTTGGGCAGGTGTAGCATAAAATACATCCCTGTAAGCTTGTTGCCTAAACATGTTTGAATTAACACATAGGTTGGACTTGTGTGTTTTTTCAACCTCACCTACTATGTAACTATATGTTTTACATAGATATTGCATACATACATACATACATACATACATTCATACATGTGGCATAAGCACATGTTTGGAAGGGCATGAGCATCAGTGCACAAGTTGTGTCTCCAGAATGGCATTAATTGGGACTGCAGGAGCTTAGTTTTGGGCTCCTTTTCATGCTTGTGCGACTTGAATTTACCACAATTGTGTAACAATGCCTGTATAGTCTTGAGGTCTATGGACCTCAAGTTACGTCCCAGTCTGACCAGCGTAGTACAGGGATTACTGTGAAGTCACTGCAACTTGAAAAGGCACAGATATGAATGGTGCTCACTGGAAATCATAGGGTGTGACTTGTCATGCGACCTTGCAGTCCGAGGACAGGTAACAGGTCTGGAAAAGGCCTTAGGCTGTTGAAGCAGCATAGAGACTGCATTGGATGCCTATGTACTTGGCTAATCCTGACAAAAACTAGTATGGGTCCCAGGTGCAGTTGAGCAGGTGCAGCATAGTATACATGTTTGCTTGAATAAACACATGCTTGCATAGGCAAATGCTTGCAGAGGGCCCTGGCCCGCCCACCCTGTGGCCCCCATGCCTGACAAATGGGCAGCCTCCATCCGCCCAGCATGCACCCTCCCAAGGCTGGCCACGATGGCGCGTTTTCAGACGCAGGTTTTTATAGGCAAATATTTGTATAGATGTGTGTGCATAAGTGTGTGTGCAAGTTGCATAAATATACATGCTTGCGTGGATTAGACATGTGCAAAAGGAAAAAAAATTGTTTTGTTTCAATTCGTTAATTAATTTTGTTTAGTTATATTCGTTAAATTAGTTAAATTCGTTTTCAGATTTTGTTTAGTTTTCTACCGAATTCGAAAAATCTGTCGCATTCGAAAATATTTCTACCAGATTCAAAATGATTCTCGGGGTCACTTTGTGCTAGAAACCCCAAATTTGGAGATGTCATAGTGCTAGGTCTACTGTGTTTGCATACCTAATTTGGGGTTTCTAGCTATAAGTGGCCCGAGATACGTGGCCCCAAAGTCGGGTCGCAAAATGTAAATCTCTGCTGTAGAAAAGTACTTGGCATATTGCCCATATCTGGGGTCACTTGGTGGCAGGTGACGTGGCAAGTGGACAATCCACAACTAGGTCGCGTGGCACTCATGGCCAGTCGCGTGGCAAGTGGACAATACACAACTTGTGGCAGGTGACGTGGCAAGTGGACAAATACAATACACAACTTGTGGCAAGTGGACAATGACATACAGCATATGCACTTGCCTTGCGATCGACATCCGTGATTTCTTCAATCAGGCATGCTGACAACTTCATTGATACCATAAATATAAATGAAATAAGATGTGTGTGTTTTTTTTTTGCACTGGTACACTGCAAGTATGAAAAGTTGATGTGACAGTTATATATAAGTATAAGTAACTAACCATCTTCCAAAATGTATAATTCAAATTAAAAAGATTAGAACAAAATAGAATAAAAATAGAATAAAATAGAATAAAATAGAAAGAATATACAACCATCTTCTGAAATTCGAATTTGAATAGTTCATAAACGGCTGAGCGGCCAGCCCAGAGGAGGAAGGGCTAAGCCAGTCCTGACAGTACCCCCCCCCCCCCCCCCAATGACCCCTCTCCCTCGGAGGGCCACCAGGCTTGAGGAGAAACTGTCTATGGAACTCGCGGAGGAGAACAGGGGCATGTACGTCAGAGGATGAAACCCAGGAGCGTTCCTCCAGACCGTACCCCTTCCAATGCACCAGGTACTGTATGTGACCACGGAACCTACGGGAGTCAACAATGGATTGTACCTCATACTCCTCATGGTTCTCAACCTAAATGGGGTGAGAACGTGGCACAGAGGTGGTAAATCGGTTACAGACCAACGGTTTCAATAAGGAGACATGAAACACATTAGAGATGCGCATACTAGGAGGAAGGTCCAATGCGTAAGCTACTGGGTTAATCCTGCGAAGGATACGGAACGGCCCAATAAACAGAGGTGCAAACTTCAGTGAGGAAACACGAAGCTGGAGGTTGTGAGATGACAGCCAGACCCTGTCCCCAACCTGGTAGAAAGGCGCAGGCGTCTGCGGTCAGCATGGACTCTGTACCTATCATTAGCATGACTCAAAGCCTCCTGGACTTGTACCCAAGTGGAACGAAGACCACGGAAATGCTCCTCTAATGCAGGAATACTCTGCGGAACAAACAAGTCAGGCAACATGGAAGGTTGGAAACCATAATTCGCCATAAATGGAGACAATTGGGAGGCATAATTCAAGGCACTGTTGTGAGCAAACTGTGCCCAAGATAATCCAAAGCCAATAAAAAGAGGGGTTGTGCCTCTGTAACCAAGGATAACCAATAACCAGTGGAAATCTGGGTGAGGAAATAACTTGGAATTGGATTATCTCATGGTGAAGAGCCCCTACGGCCATGGGCAATGGAACCGTCTCATGAGTCACATGGGCAGGCTGTAAAGGTCTCCCGCCAAGAGCCTCAATGGCAAGTGGAGTGTCACGCAGCTGCAGCAGAATCGAGTGCTGCAAAACAAATGCAGCATCAATGAACAGGCCTGCAGCCCCAGAGTCGATTTGAGTCTGTATCTCGATGGACGACTCAGCCCAAGAAAGAGTGACCAAAACCAAGGGCTTATCCTTCTGGATAACTGGAGACAAAACAACGGCACCTAAGGTCTGTCCATGACAGGACCTCAAGGTTCGGGCGTTCCCTGGACGGGTAGGACAAGACTTCAAAAAGTGACCTGCCTGGCCACAATAAAGGCACAATCTCTCCCTCCTCCTAAAGGCTCTCTCATCCGCAGAGAGACGCGTGAAGCCCAGGTGCGTGGGTTCATCTTCACTGACTACCTCGGTACCAGGAGGCATGGGAGGTGAAGGAGGCAAGGGTGGGACTACAAAGCTCAGAGGCAATCGTACAGGAGGCTTCTGCAAGCGCTCCTTAAGAGAAAGTCTTTCTCTGAGTCTGGAGTCAATGAGGATGGCAAAACGAGATCACGCTCTCCAGCTCAGTGGGTATATCTAGGGCTGCTATCTCATCCTTGATGGAATCCGAGAGACCATGAGAAAAAGCAGCTACGAGGGCCTCATTGTTCCAAGCAACCTCTGCTGCCAGAGTATGGAATTCAATGGCGTAGTCGGCAACAGTTCTCGTACTCTGTTTGATGGACACGAGGCACTGGGCAGCAGAAGCGGAGCGTGCGGGAACGACAAAAATCCTTTTAAAGGAGGCCACAAACTGAGGGTAACTCAAGACAATAGTTTTTTGTCGTCTCCCATAGAGGGTTAGCCCAGGCCAAGGCTCTCTCAGAAAGCAAAGATATCACAAAACCTACTTTGCTGCTGTCTGTGGGAAACGCCTGGGGCAGTATTTCGAAGTATATCTCAACCTGATTGAGAAACCCTCTGCATTGAACTGGATCGCCCCCAAAACGCTGGGGAAGCGGAGCAGAACCAGACAATACCTCTTATAGAGGTAATACTCGAGGCGGGTGCCTGCACAGGGACTGGTGCAGCAGCAGGGATGGCCTGCGACTCAGGTTGTACCAGAGGAGCCACCGTGGGGGATTTCAGGTGAGCCATGCAATTCAGGAGCATTTGTAACAAGGCAAACTGATCCATGCGGTGATATTTTTTCCAGATTGGATGAGCAAGATTACCAACAAGTGGATTGACTGCATCTTCTGAATTCATGGCCTTCGCCGACTGTCAGGAACCATGAAACAGACAGAGACAGAAGTACAATCAAATCACAATTGTTTATTAATAAAAATAAAAAGGTAAATAGGAAAAAAAAAACAGATCGGGTAATCAGCCAGTCCAGATGTCAGGGATCCAAGGAGAGCAACTGCAAGCAGGATAGAAGACAGGAGGGATTTCAGCAAGCCAGTCTTGAAACAAACAGCTGGAGATGGTTCCTAGTGATGTGACCAACGCGAAGGCAAATGAAAAAGTGAGCAGGAAGGCTTTAAATAGGCAGGTCAGACAAGCATCATCGGGAACAGCTGGTAACTGTGGAAAGAGAAGAGAACTGGCAATTAGCCGACAGCTGAGTGGCCAGCCCAGAGGAGGAAGGGCTAAGCCAGCCGTGACAGCCCTGGATCGAACCCACCCCATCGTCCAAGGAGGGGATTGGAACAAACTTTCTCCTCCAAAGGGAACGGAGGTGGATTCATTGGTTAAAGGCCACCATATATCCAGGCCTCAATGAGGCTGTCGCCCTTCTTGGAAGGTTTTTCCTCCGGAGGCGTGGAGCAGTAATCCATCCTACTGCCCCACAATTCTTCTTTTCCTGCCTCTGATGCCCGGCGGTCACTTACAATTTATACTTGCAATTCCACTATGGTGCGCATCCCAATCCATGGTAAAGTTTCATTGGATGCATCTGGCACACCCAGGCTGGTGGGATTCAGGTAGTCTCTGATGCACAGGGCTGTGTCCCTGTGTGTAACCCCTGCCTGCATCGCATCGACCAGAACACGCCGCCCACTTCCAGGTTATGCACGGTGCTGTACCCATGACCCCTGAACGTCACTTCCTCTGGGCCTCCGCCGTACTGACAGCATTGGTGGCCACGCCTATGGGTCGGGCGTCCATTGTGTCAGTGGGTTCCGAGCGCACAAGGTCACCTCACACACCACACACTCTATTTTTACCACTACGGCACTAATGGATGGTGGGCCACTGTTTGGGGAAGGCTCCAGCATTCTATATCAGCAGGTCCAATCACCTTGCAGGCACCCCTATATATGGGCAGCTTCCTCCCAACAGCATGTGATCTGGCCTTGGCTACGTAGGCTGCACTGTATAGTGAAAAACTATCTAAGCAGGTATGCACCTGTTTTTTTTATTTATTTTTTGTTCTTCTATGGTGACTAGTGTTTTTGGCGTTGAGACTTGGGAGCAGGGACTTCCACCCCGCTCCTTCCCCACCACCATATTATGATCAGTCCTATATAAATAAAACACATACTTTTTACTCAGTGCTTTCTAGTTTAACCACTGGTGTATTGACACTGTCCTTGCTTGGACACCTCACATCATGGAGGACTCCTCCATTAAAGGCAAGGGACAAGTGATTTTGGTCCGCTGATCAAGGAAGATATTAAGACATTTCAGCTACCTTCCAAGCGGAGGGTTTTCCTTGTCTCTGATGGGAGAATTCTCTTAGGATAAGGTGCGTGAGGTTTTATTCAATATAGCCCTACCTTATTTAAATGATTATACACACACACACATACATCTTCCCCTCCTTTTCCCTCTATCCAGACTAGTGATACCTGTGCACCCCACGTGGTGCATCCAGCAGCCTAGAAGACCTCTTACTTTTTTTTGCATACTTGTTTTTATCCAGGTTGGAATCATTACAAACATGGTTTCTACTATTGGTCGATCGTGCGCTGTGTTCTTCCACTCAGGCATTGTGAGTAGTGGTTGCCGTGTGTCTCCTTTTCCCCCCTCTCACTTCTCTGCTTCTATCATGTTACGTTACCATCAATTATCTATGAATGCTCTAATATATGTTCTGTTCTATAGATTATATTTATCAAGATTGTTAAAACCTTCCCTGAAGAAGGAGCTCTGAAGACTCTGAAACTTGTCGGCGTATGGTTTTCTATATCAATCTCCAATATCATACTAAGTGGACAAATACACATTTTTGCTTGTTAGTGGCTTTGACCACATATCGGTTTCCATGTATTGTATTGATTAATTTTTTTTTTAAGGATATTTTCTATACTAATAAAATACTTATTGTATACTATTTTAGTGTATTGTACATTCCTCAGAGCCTTTAAAGTCCCAAATGTGAGGGGAGTTATCTCTCATGAATTTTGTTTAAAGTCTTTGTCTATGTTTATTACTAGTATGTTAGATTTGGATGGGTTTTTTATAGTAGGACATTTTATTAAATTGGTTCAGTATATTGTGTACTGCCGGAAGAGAGGCGTTTGGTTTTGACAAGGAGAGGATCACATCATCTGCAAACAGTGAGAGTGTGATTTTTGTGAGGCTAAAATGGCATTTATGTCTGGGTTGGATCTTATTTTTTCAGATCCATTACAAGGGCAAATATCAAGGGGGGTAATGAACACCCCTGCCTTGTCCCATTGGTAATATTAAAGCTGTCCGAAAAACATACCTTCTGAAAAAACAGAGCCGAAGAATTGGTGTATAGTGCTAATATAGCTGAACCAATTGTACCTACTGTGCCAAATTTAGATAGGACGTGCTTCAAATAACCCCAATGAATCCCATCAAAGGATTTCTCCACGTCTAAAGACAGAAGCAGAGAAGGGACCTTCGACGACTCTGCTATATGAATTAGATTTAGAATTATTCGTGTAGCATCAGGTACTTGTCAGCCCGGGATAAAGCTGATTTGATCTGGTTTTACCAGACTAGGCAGAAACCGAGTCAGTTTATTAGCGATAATTTTAGTATATATCTTCAAATCTACATTCAGTAGCGAAAAGGGTTGGAAATTTTGCAAAGAAACAGGTGTCTTGCCAGGTTTGGGGAGTATCACAATTGTGGCGTTTAGCATTTCTGGAGGAAATGAAGCTTTGGACTGCGGTTTTGTATAATTTTAATAAGAATAGGCTTAATGGGGGGGCGTGGCCTGCTGCAGCATGGTGTAGGACGCTCTTTCTGTGAGCTCCGGCTGCCTATCATCCTTTCTACCATCCTTGCGGACCCGAGAGATTCCTTTACCCGCTATACTACTCTGCCTCCCTCGGGAGAACCACCCGCGCTCATGTCGCCGCCAAAGAAATCTCAGGGAGCCCTTGCTAAGCTGGCAAAGTTCCGCGCGGACGCTCCGGACCTCGTGGAGGAAGATGGCGCCGCTCCGGGCCCGGCCGCCGAGAATCCTCCCTCAGGCGACACGGCGCGCATTCTTGAGGCCGTAACCCTTTGCCGAACCTCCCTCACCTCCAGGATTGAGGAGGTGAAGGTTGACATCTCCCTCATCCGTCAGGATATGCACAAACTGAGGGAGAGGGTCGGTGAAACGGAGCGCAGGCTGGGCCAGCTGGAGGATGACATCCCTCCCCTCCAGATCACCACCGAACGACTGCAGCACCAGCTCACCGCTGTCCTGTGCAAACAGGACGAACTCGAGAACAGGATGCGACGCTGTAACCTTCGCTTCGTGGGGTTGCCTGAGAAGGCAGAGGGCTCTGACCCCCCCGCATTCCTTGAACGCCTGCTAATTGCCAACTTTGGTCGCGAGGCCTTCTCGTCCACCTTCACTGTTGAGCGTGCCCATCGCCTAGCCTCAAGACCTCCGCCTCCAGGCGCCCCACCGCGAACATTCATCACAAAGATGCTCAATTACCGCGATCGGGACGCGGTCCTGCGCCTCACCAGGGAGAAGGGTAATATCCCCTACAATGACAAACGTATCGCGGTGTTCCCGGACTTCTCCGCAGAGATTCAGAAGAAGAGGGCCCAGTTCACGGAAGTCAAGCACCAACTCCGCATCCGTCATCTAGTGTATGCCATGATGTTCCCTGCTCGGCTCCGCGTGGTGCGCGATGGCAAGGCTCACTTTTTTGAAGATCCTTCGGCTGCTCTTTCCTGGCTGGAGCAGCGTCCGGACGATGCCCCTGCCTGACCCTGTTGGTCTCTGTGTGACATCTACGTGGCCCTGCAGTTGTTCCCTCTCCGTAACAGTTAACCGTCAACCGTGCCACTAGCCGTGAGTACCTTTGATCCCTTGTCACCTTCCCCTGGCATGCTGGGCCCCCCTTCTTCCCTGCTACTTTACAGAGCCTGCGTGCCTCTACTTGTACTCTGCATGCCCCTGCATGTGCTGCATGTCGACCTGACTTTGCTTTCCCTGGGTCCCCTCGTCCCACAAACATTATTGCAGCCGGGAACATGGACACCGTGTTTGGCGAAGACTCTTCCGTGCCGAACCCTCCTACCCGGTCGCACTGCACAGTTGACTTCTGTTCGCCCCCATTCCCGGCTGGGAATGTGCCCGGTCACGTATGTTCTACGCTCCTGGACGCCTCTCCTGCTGCCCATGGTGGCCGGGCGCATTCCCCACTGCCATTTCAAGAAATGTTTCCCTGGCCGGCCTCAGTTCCCCTGTGTTTTGCGGGTTACTGTGTATTTGGCTTGCCCTGCCGGTCCAGTGTAGGCACTGTTCTGTTGTTCTTTGTTCTTTTCAGTTCTTGTTTGCTGCTAACACACCATGTTTTTTTTTTTTTCTCTGTCTGCATTTACCAATCCATGTCTGGCAGATACTCTGCTACCTGTTTATGTATCTCATGTATTGCCTGTGCTACCTCTGGTATGTGTTTGTGTTCTGGGGGTAGCCCCTGTGATGGGTGGCGGTGGCGCTCTCACCCTGTATGCCGCCCCTCGCGGGGGCTCCCACGGGTGGGTGGCTGGGTCATTCTGGTTACCACTTGTTTCATTATCCTGCACTGTGCCTTCCATTTGCTATGGCGACCCTTAAGGTAGTCATGTGGAATGTGCGTGGCCTGCGGGAGAGATCTAAGAGGGTTGCGGTGCTATCCCACCTTAAACAGCTACGGGCTGATGTAATGGTTCTGACTGAGACGCATGTCACGGGCCAGCTGCAGTTATCCCTTAAAAAACCGTGGGTGGGATGGATGTATCATGCTCCCTATACTAACAATTCTAGTGGTGTTGCTGTCCTGCTGGCCAAATCTGTCCAATTCCGCCTACATGATTTACAATCCGATAGACGGGGTCGCTTTCTATTCCTGCATGTCACGATCGGGGGTCTTGAATTTTTGTTGTTAGCCTTCTACATTCCCCCACCCTTTCAGTTTGAGGCCCTCCAGCAGGGAATCGATTTTATGCTGCAGCATCCCTCCCTGCCGGCTTTATGGCTGGGCGATTTTAATTCTGTAGTGTCCCCTGTCCTGGATAGACTTACCCGTTCCCCTGGTCCCTCTTCTCCCTCGGGTCGGACTAGATTCGGCAATTTTCTTGCCGAGTTTGCTTTGACAGACGTGTGGAGGTATAGTTATCCCACCCGTAGGGAGTACTCCTGCTTCACGCCAGCGCATGATGCAATGTCCAGGATAGACCTGATCCTGTGTTCCCCTACCCTGCTTCCATGCCTTTTGGATGCTGGGATTGGGACTAGGGTCTTGTCCGATCACTCACCTTGCTGGGCCCGGTTTCGTCTACCCTCCGCTTCGGTGTCCCGCCTGTGGAGGTTGAACCCGTTCTGGCTGACGGTCCTCCCTGATCTGGAGGCCGCTCAGAGGGAGTGGATTCATTATTTTCGGACTAATATGGACTCTGCACCGTTTGGGCTGGTTTGGGAAGCTTTTAAATTGCATGCCCGCATGTTTATGTCTACTCGTATCAATCAGTTTAAGAAATCCTCGGGACTGGCGGTGCAACAGGCCGAGGAGTTGCTGGGGGAGCTGGAGAGCGCGTTTCTTGCGCATCCCACTCCCTCCAACTCCTCTAAACTGAGACTACAGTCTAGACTCACCGATCAGTTGCACCTAGCTGGGGCGGAGAGGAAGGTCTTTTTCAGCAAGCAAAGAGTTTATGAATATGGAGAGAGGGCTGGGAAACTGCTGGCCTACATGGCACATCTGGATCACAGCCCTCCGGTTGTGGTACAGCTCTTGTCTGCGGCGGGAGTCACGCTGTCGGATCCACAGGAGGTGGCTCAGGAGTTTCGGCGCTTTTATGCCGAATTATATACCTCTGAAGCCGACGGCTCCTTGGACGACTTGCGTGCCCTGCTGCAGACGGTTGACTTCCCGGTTCTCACGGACTCCCAGGTGGAGATTTTGGAGGCTCCCATCACAGAGGAGTGTATAGCAGAAGCGATAGCTTGCTTGCCACCTTCTAAGGCCCCAGGCTCAGATGGCCTTCCTCGGGAGTTTTACACCCAGTTTCAGGAGGCCCTGCTCCCCAAGCTCCATCTGCTATACACCCACATATTCGATACCGGCGTACTCCCTCGCTCCATGAACGAAGCGCTGCTTGTTCTCATTCCTAAGCCGGGTAAGGACCCCCTCTCCCCCGAATCATACAGACCCATCTCGCTTCTGCAGCTGGATGTTAAAATTTTGGCCAAAATTCTCGCCCTCAGACTCAACAAGGTAATACTCCATCTCATACACACGGATCAGACGGGCTTCATGCCCAGGAAAAATACTGCTTTTAACCTAAGACGACTGTTTATGAACCTACAGGCCTCTCACGACAATATTGGTTCCAGGGTTGTTGTTAGTTTGGATGCTGCCAAGGCATTCGACTCGGTGGAGTGGGGGTACTTGTGGGAATGCTTGCACAGTTTTGGCTTTGGCCCTAAATTTGTGCGTTGGATACAGCTTCTTTACCAGGCCCCCACTGCCCGAGTTCTTGTCAATGGCCAGATCTCCAGCCCCTTTTCCCTGGCGAGGGGCACGCGACAGGGCTGCCCCATTTCGCCCATGTTGTACGCATTGGCGGTGGAGCCCCTGGCGATTGCCATCAGAGCGCATCCGGGTATCCGTGGCCTCCGCGTGGGTCAGCTATCGGAGGTTATCAGCCTCTATGCGGATGATATGTTGTTATATTTGGAGGACGCTGGCCCCTCCCTGGCGGCGGTTTTGGAGGTGGTTCGCCGTTTTGGTGTTTTTTCGGGCCTCCGCATCAATTGGTCCAAGTCCCAAATTCTCCCCATCGATATCACCGCCCCCACGAGGGCGCAGACCTTATTGCCTCTCGAGTGTACGGACCGCATTAAATACCTTGGTATACACTGCTCTCGCTCCCCCGCGGACTACGTCGGCCTTAACCTTGAGCCCCTTTACCCCCTTTTGAAACGGAAGACCCAGGTGTGGTCCAGGCTCCCCCTCGGGGTCATGGGCCGCCTGGGTCTCGTTAAAATGATTCTACTCCCCAAACTCCTTTACATTTTTTGGCATGCCCCACTTCATATACCGTCGCGACTGTTCCGTGATATGGAATCGATTCTCAACTCCTTTGTTTGGGGCTCTTCCAGGCATAAGTTGGCCTGGCAGACCCTCAAGTGCCGGGTTCGTCTTGGCGGCGCTGCCCTCCCCGACCTGGAGATGTACTACTTGGCCTCCCAGCTTTCCCACTTTTATTATTTGAACACGTATGACAAACTAAGGTACTCCCTCCTGGTGTGTGCCTTGATTACAGATGTCATTGCGCATCCCTTCCAAATACTCTTTTGCAGGCATAGAGCTGTCCCCTACTTGTCTTATAAGCACACTATGATTGCGCACCACTGCCGATTGTGGCGGGTGGTGCAGTCCAGATCTGGGGCCCCCTCCTTGCATGCACATACACCTCTCTGGGACAACCTTGACATCCTGGAGTTGCTGGGTATACCGGACTACAAAATATGGATATGTAAAGGGGTCATATACCTGTCCCAATTTTATGCGAATCACGGTGTTAAGACTTTCCAGGCTCTTAAGGATGAGTTTGGCCTCCCGAATCATCTGTTTTTCCGTTACCTGCAGGTCCGTCATGCACTGCAAGCTCAGTTTGGTACTGCGCCTCTGATTCTGGCGCGTGCCCCCCTGGCGAGCCTGGCTCTTGGCAGTGATTCTTATAAACTCACCTCCACCATTTATGCACACCTCCTCACTCCTCGGGCTACGGCCCATGCTTATAGTCTTAAACCCAGATGGGAGGCTGACATTGGACCGATAGAAGACGAGCACTGGGGTGAGATGCTGTCGGTGTCGACGGAGGTCTCCCCCAGGTTGTCGGATAGGCTGACTCACCTGTATATACTCCATCGCTCCTATGTCACCCCGGGACGGTTGGCTAAGTACAAACCCGGACTTGATCCTGCATGCCCCCGCTGCGGTGACCCAGCCAGTACGTTTTATCACCTCATCTGGACTTGTCCCCCCATTCAGCGGTACTGGGCTCAAATAATCCAATTCCTGCATGACCATATGGGGTCCCCCCTCACACTTTGCCCACGCCAGTGTATTCTCGGCCTCCTCCCCCTTCAGGACGAAAGTAAATACCTTAGGATACTCTTACAAGAGACTCTCTTCGCGGCTAGGATGCAGATAGCCCGACTGTGGCTCAGACCAGACCCCCCGACGCTCCAGCAGTGGAAGAGAGCTGTTAACCAGACTATACCCTACAAAAGACTTATTTATTCCAACCGAGGGTGCCCTGCCAAGTTCCATAAAATATGGGATGTGTGGCTGGATACTCCCCTTAGCTGCACTGGGTAGATGATGTACATTGGGGGGTGGCAACAATCCTCTCTACCAACTCTGTCTGGGCGCTTTACTGTGTGTATACATGTATTACCCGTATTCATGATTTTTGTTTACGCTGTGTTTCTTTACCCGTCACTTCGGACATGGATTGTATCCCTTTTCATGGTGTGAGGCGCCTGTTGCGCCTAATTTTTGTTTGAGTATTGTTATGTCATCTTTTTTCTTTTATGCTCAATAAACTTCACTCTGGTTAAAAAAAAAAAAAAAAAAAAAAAGAATAGGCTTAATATGGTATTGTATGTGCGGTAGTATTCGGAGGAAAACCCATCCGGTCCTAGAGATTTTTTTCTTAGCCAGGGATATGATTATTTTTTGAATTTCTTCTAAGGATATCGATTCGTTAAGTAGTTTTTGTTGTTCTCCTGTTTAGGCATAGAGAAGGAGTCCGGAAATTCCTGGATCAACTCAGGGGAGGGTTGTGAAGTTGATTTGTCATCTTTTAAGTTATCGAGATTATTGTAGTTATCCCAAAATGCATTAGCAATTTCTTTTGGGTTTGACAATCTGGCTGCAGTGGTTGAATGGAATATAAAAGGTATTTTTTGATTAACTGATTCTTCTTTTACCTGATTAACTAAGAGCTTACCTGCTTTGTTCCGTGGCAATAGAAGTTTGCTTTGTAGTGTCATAGTGTATGTTTGTGTGGCTGAAATCGAGTTTTTTTTTTTTCAAATAACATATTTATTTATATTCAAAGAGTGCATTACACGTCATGCATTACTACATCATAGTAGAACAGTTAGAATAGATAATAGAGGGCTGCAGGGACCACCCATCCAGCGGCCCGTTCCAGCAGGCCCCCCCAGGACCGGCAACTGCCAGCCCGGGGGGGGCCCCCCGCGAACAACCGGGCCGACCCCGTCAGTCAACAAGTGGCATTGCCCACCTCAGGGTCCAGTAGGGTAGCCCCGCACCCAATCATAAACAGCTACCAACAGTATTAACTTCTCATGAGAAGCAGCATCTACGAAGTAGTGCGCTAGAGGAGCAACAAGGCACGTAGGAACACCAGCCATGAGGAAAACGGAGAAAGAGACTGGCAGAGAGATATAAGAATACCAAGCAGTAGAGAGAGAAGAAAAACGAGAGCAGAGACGAGAAGGATAGGAAATAAGAGGGGTGAGGAGAATGAGAGAGAGAATAGCATAGGAGATAAAGAGAAGAGAAAAGAAAAAGGAGGGAGAGGGGAACGTGGGGGAGGAGGGGTAAGGAAAGGCAGGGGGTATAGTCACCATGTGTGGTCCCTGCGGCATTTTCACCTCCGGAGCTCCCGTAAGTTCCAAGGGCTCCAGACCACATCGTGGGCCTCAAGCCTGTCCCGGATCCTGGCGGTCATCCTCTCCATCAACTCCACGTCCTGAACTCTAGCATGGAGTGCTCCGAGAGCGGGGGGCAGTACCTTTTTCCAATGTAGGGCTATTAGGCATCTCGCCGCTGTCAGGATATGTCGTGACAATGTCTTGCGGGACTTCGTCAATTTAGGGAAAGGGATACCCAACAAGAAGGTCTTAGGATCCAGAACCACCCGCCGGTCCAAGAGATCCGACAAAAGGCGCCGGACCCCCTCCCAGAAGGGAACCACCAGGGGACATTGCCAAAAAATGTGGAACAACGTGCCTTTGTGAGTCAAGCACCTCCAGCATCTGTCAGAGGTAGTAGGGTAAATGGCGTGAAGGACGTCTGGGGTCATGTACCAGAAAAACAAAATTTTGTACGCGTTCTCCCTGTAGAGCGTGCATAGAGAGCTTTTCGAGGCCTGGGACCATATCGTCTGCCATTGCTCGTCCGTTAGCTCCTCCCCCAGCTGTTCCTCCCACCGGAGCATATAAGCATGTCTGCGTACCGAAGCTAACGGGGGTGCATTAAGAATTTTATATATAGCTGATATCAATCCCCTTTGGGCCATGCCCTCTAGGATTATGGTCTCAAAAGCGGAGGGAGGGGAGAATCGCAGGTCAGAGGATATGGTCTGGGCGAAATTCCGTATCTGCAGGTAGCTGTAGAAGCTCTGTCTCGGGAGGTCAAATTTGGACTGAAGATCAGCATAAGACAACATTCTCCGCGATCTGGGGTCCACTAAGGTCCCCAGATGGAAGAGGTTCCGGGACGACCACGGGTGGGACATCGCATACGTCAGGCTGTCTGGCATCTTAGGGTGGTACAGGAAGGACGTCAGGAGCGATTTGTCCGAGGACAAGACATGTATCTTAGTAAGCTTGCGCCATAGGCCCTGTAAATGGGACATAGATCCTAGCAGCTGGGTCCGGGGAGTCAACGCTGGAGCGCTCCATAGCATACTGTTAGGATGCACTGGGGCCATCCAGAGCTTCTCAATTTCCGTCCATCGGTTGTACGACCTCTGGGTGAACCAAGAGGTCACTGCCCGGAGCTGAGCTGCCTGGAAATACTTTACAAGATCCGGAAACGCCAATCCCCCGGCTGAGCGAGAGGCTGTCATTACCGAACGAGGGATTCTATGACGCTTGTAATTCCATGTAAAATCAAGCAGGTCCGCCTGTAGTTTTCTCAGGTGGTGATAAGGTACTGGGATAGGAAGGGTCTGGAAAAGGTAGAGGAGCTTCGGGAGAATCGTCATCTTCACCGAAGCAATCCTACCAAAGAGGGAGATTTGGTGCTTCCGCCATTGGGAAAGTAAGTGCCTAATAGCTCCATACAGGGGCGGGAAGTTTGCCTGATACAGAGATTCAAAGGTCGGGGTGATATGAACCCCCAAGTATTTCAGGGAATCAGTTTTCCAGTGGTACGGAAAAGTGGCTCGGAGATGTTCGACTTCCTGGGGCGGCATATTTACCGGGAGGGCTTCCGATTTGGATGCATTAATTTTATAGCCCGAAAGGGCGCTGTAGCGGTCCAACTCCCTATGTAGGTTAGGCAGGGATATCCTGGGCTGGGTCAGGGTGAGAATGACATCGTCCGCGAACAAGGCCACCTTAAATTCCCTGTCCCGAACCGGGACGCCCCTGATATCCGGGTTCCGCCGAATGGACGCCGCCAGGGGTTCCACACAGATAGCAAATAGTAAAGGCGACAGGGGGCCCTGGCGCGTGCCATTAGAGACCGAGAACGCCGAGGATGTAGCGAAGGGGGTTTTAACCTGGGAGGACGGGTTAGAGTAAAGGTGGCGTATGGCCCGCAGAAACGGTCCCCTCATCCCCATGTGCTGCAACGTGGCGAACAGGAAGGGCCACCCCAGTCTATCAAATGCCTTTTCCGCATCTAAACTCAGAAGCAAAGACGGGGTGCCCCCCCTATTCGCCACGTCGACTAAATTTATGACCCTCCTAGTATTGTCGCCGGCTTGGCGAAGAGGGACAAATCCCACCTGATCTTTATGGATGAGGGAGGGGAGGACCCTATTGAGCCGGAGGGAGAGGAGCTTCGTAAAGATCTTTAGATCTGTATTCAGGAGTGCAATGGGCCTATAATTGGCACAGAGAATGGGGTCCTTATCGGGCTTGGGTATCAGGGTGATGAAGGAGCATTGCATATCGGGAGGGACCGGGGTATTTAACAAAAACGCATTAAACAATCTGCTCAAGTAAGGAAGCAGAAGGGGCAGAAACGTTTTGTAGTATTCGTAGGGTAAACCGTCCGGGCCCGGGGATTTATGAGTCGGTAGCGACTTGACAGTCAGCTCTATTTCCTCCTCCGTGATGGGCATATTCAGGGAGGCCAGATCCAGGTCTCGGATGCGGGGGATCCCACTGTCTGTCAAGTATTGGCGCATGCGCTGGGAGAGCTCCTCTGACAGGGGAGCACTAGGTATATCGTCGCTGTTGTACAACTCCGCGTAAAATTTCGCAAATGTGTCTGCTATCTCCTTAGGGTGAGAGACTACGGTGTTGTTTTTAGATTTAATCTGATGTGGAGTGGATAGAAGGGTTTTATCGTTTAGTTTCCTCGCCAAGAGAGAGTGCGCCTTGTTGCCCCTATCGTAATACAGCTGCCTAACCCGCAGAATGGCCTTTTCTACTCGGCGAAGCGCCAGGTCCTTAAGCACCATACGAAGCCTAGTGATCTTCCGGAGGAGTCGCAGTGACGGAGAGGCCTGCATATCCCTTTCTAACTGCCCCAGTTCCCTTTCCGTCCGCAATTTAGCGGCCTCTGCATCCTTCTTTAAAGCAGAAGAAAGAGCCATGCACTTTCCGCGAATGACCGCCTTATGGGCCTCCCACAGAGTGGGGAGAGTAACGTCCGGGGTCGCATTCTCAGCGAAGTAAAGTTTCAGGGTGGAGGTCATTTCCGCCTGTGAGGGGGAATGTTGCAGGAGAAAGGTGTTAAGTTTCCAATTGTAGGGTCTAATTACAGGGGCCGCTAGATCTAATGTCAGCAGGATCGGCGCGTGGTCCGACCATGAAATCGGCAGGATATGGGCCCGGCGGGCCACTCTCAGCGTGGAGTTATTAGTAAAGAAGTAGTCTATGCGGGAGTGCAACTGGTGCGGGGCCGAATAGAACGTGTACTGGCGGTCCGCCGGGTGAAGGGCCCGCCAGACGTCAAAGAGAGCGTGTCTACGGGTCAACTGGCGGAATAGTTTTGAATCCCTAAGAGCTTTAGCAGAGGGAGGCCGGGTCATCGTCGCCAAACGGTCCGCAATAGCGGAGTGAGCCAGGTTAAAGTCACCCCCCACCACCAAGTAACCATGGTCCGACTTGAACAGACGAGACATGAGTTTAGAAAGAAAGCCATGTTGGCGGACGTTGGGGGCGTACAGGGTGCATAGGGTGATCGGCTGTGAACCCCAGTTGCCTTTAAGAATCAAGACGCCTCCCCCGGGATCACCATAGTGATCGAGGTAGGTAAAAGGAGCTCCGCGACGTATCAGGATGGCCACGCCGGCCTTCCTGTGAGGGCCTGAGGATAGGTAAGCTAAAGGAAAATATCTAGAGGCGAAAGCGAAGGACCCCCCCTTATCAAAGTGTGTCTCCTGGACAAAGACTATATCCGCTCCAGACTGCCTGAATTCCCTAAGTGCCAGATGCCGTTTCCCGTTAGAATTCAGTCCATGGACATTAAGGGATAAAATCTTAGCCATTGGTCATGTCAGGGGGGTGACAGTATAAGCGGAGACTTACCCATATTCCACCATGCAGGACGACCGCCAGGAGCCAGGAGGTTGCTCGTTCCGGAGAAGGGGCTCCAGAGGTAGATCCACGCCGCCCACCAGCCACGACACGGTGAGAGAACAGGGAGGGAAGAGGGAGAAGGAAAAGTAGAAAAGGAGAGAGAGAGAAGAGGTTAGTATCGCACATAAAGGTATACACAGCAATTAAACAACCATTGTTCATTACAAAATTAAACCATAGGAGACCATGAACAGGCAGATCGCTCAGGTCCAATCGGATTCCCAGGGGGCCACCAGAACCCGAGCCCGTGGGTCGGGCCTGGCGGCCGCATGGGAGTCCAGCCCCCCCCAGCAGGAGGCATAGATAAAGCCGTTGACGTAAGGTGGGGGGGAGCTGAGGGAACGCCCCTGCGACAACAGTCGCCAGGCAGTTCCCAAAATCCCGGATGCAACACCAATGCATCCGGTTAAAAGGGGGGTGACTCAGAGACAGAGAGAAGCCCATGATCTCAATCTCACAGATACATCAGCCTTAAGGAAAACAAAACTCAACTTGAAGGCACTTAGTAGGGGGAGAAAAAACAAATAAAAAACGGAAACTCTTGGGGCTGAAAAAAAAGGGCAAGTTCGGAGTGTCCGGACAGCAGTCCATCGGCCAACCAACAAACAAAACGGGCCACGATCCCTTGCGCCCCGCGGGCCTACGGGATCAAAAAAAAAGGAGAGAAAGAAAGTACCCGAAGATTGCCGCCTTGCAGAGCCTCAGCCCTTTCCTTGGCGGGCCGTTTTCTTAGGCGCCTCCCGGTTACGAAGGCGTTGACGGGAGGGGACCTTCTGCCACAGGGTGGGGGCGGAAGGCTGTGCAGCCACGAGATCCCAGTCCGGCAACTGGGGGGGATGAAGCCCCAGATCCTCACAAAAGGAGTGGAGATCCTCCGGGTACCGCAAGGTTGCCGTCTTGCCTTGATGCTTGGCTGTAAGAGCGAACGGATATCCCCAGCGGTATGGAATATGGGCGTCCTGCAACGTGCGGAGCAACGGTTGAAGCAATCTGCGCTTCTGCAGTGTGAGCCAGGATAGGTCTGGGAAGAGCTGGACTTGGATGTCGCGAAAGTTCACCACCCGGGCCAGGCGGGCTTGTCTCATTATGTCCTCTTTGATGTGGAACGAAGTAATTCTACAGATGACATCCCTGGGGGTAGAGGTCGCACCTTTAGAGCGCAAGGCCCTGTGAGCTCTGTCCATTTCAATAAACTGGGAGGGGGGTTCCCCAAGAAGGTTATTAAATATTTCTTGCAGGATAATCTGGAGATCTTCCGGCCCATCCGCCTCTGGAATCCCCCTCACCCTTATGTTATGCCGACGCCCCCGGTTATCCAGGTCTTCCACATGACGCTGCATGTCCCTCAAGAGCATTCGATGGTCGGCCCCTTGTGCTTGGGTCCTGTGGATTGCAATTTTAGTTTCCTGTATCTCCTCCTCGGCCATCTCGACCCGATCCGCTAAGTGCTTGAGACCGGAGTGCAACATTTGTATTTCCGATCGACAGGTTGATTTTACATCTTCTATCAATTGCTTAAAGTCCTCCTTAGTGGGGATAGCTTGTAGGTATTGCTGCCACTGCGGGTGTAGGGGCGGGGGGGGCCCTCCAGGGTCAACCCCAGTAGGAATCAGAAGGGGCGGCTGTGGAGAACCATGGGGTCCATAAGCTGTCTCCCGTGAATCTGGGGGGGGCCCAATGTGAGAGTCCCACGCCCCGGGCTGAGGAGGTGGTGACTTCAGGGGGGTCGTGCGGGTCTGCCCCACTACCCATTGCGGGTCCAAGCCAGTACTACGGCCGACAGGGGCCGGGGAGCCACTTCGATGTCGCTGTGGGCCAGGAGCCCTCGTGGAGGACAGTCTCTGGGATTTGGGTGGTGGGGACCGGACTTCTAGGTCCATTCGGGGCTCCGCCACTCCCCCATGTCCCCGCCGAGGCCAGGGCAGTGGGTTTCCCGGAGGGGGGAGGGCTGGGAAGTCAGTGTCCTCAATGGAAGGGGGGGACCCCAGTGAACTAGTGGAGAGGAGGGGGTCCGACGTCGCCCTCAGCAACCTAGGGAGGTTCCCCGTGCATTGGGTATCCGTAGGGGGGGGAGGGGGTCCATGCTCCAGGTACCCCGAGTGCTGATCCAGCCTGGTGCGGCCTCTTGCCCCCCCCCAGGCCTCCCCCCGTCCTGCTCCCAGTCGGTCGCCCTGCGTGGAGGGGACCGCTGGCCCCACCGCAGCGGGCTCAGATCCCTCAAGGCCTCGCGCTGCTCTGTATGCCGGGGGGGGGATGGGTGCACAGACGGCCGGAGTAAGGGGCCTCGTAGTAGGCCTCGGGCCTAGGCTGGCGGTCTGGTACGCGGGCGGGAGCGGCACTTCACTCACCGCTGCGGGGGTCCGGTCGGCTGTGCTGGGTGGAGGAGGCGTCCCGTCCTCCACGATCTCCGCTCGGTGGCCGCTCCACACACTCGAGGCCGGGGATGGGGCCTGTAGCGTCGCCTCCGGCGCGGCCGGCGCCATCTTGGGAGGCCCGCCGGCCGGAGCTTCTGGCGGCGAAAAGTACGTCCGGAGGTCGGCTGCGGGCCCCGGAGGGGCGGCGGAGGGTCCCCTGCTAGCCGCGGATCGGGTGGCCCTCGATCTCCCCATCGGATGGGTGCGGATTGTCCCCCTTTAAGGCCTATGTAGCTGGGCTGATGAGAGAGCTGCCTCAGCAAGCGTCCATGCAGGTCCGCTTCCGGTCACACCCCTGAAATCGAGTTTTATCAAGCTGTGAGCTGATTATAGGGTCAGGTGATGTTTTTATTATTCATTTCCAGATTTTCAATAAGAAATTGAGATAATACGTCACTGAGTAGCTGTTTCCGCTGCTTCTTAACCACTTATGGACTGCCTCACGCCGATATACGTCAGCAGAATGCCACGGCTGGGCACAATCACATACCTGTACGTGGCTCTTTAAGTGCCCAGCCATGGGTCGGGAGCGTGCCAGCGGCGGCTCGCTCCCGACCCGGTCCTGAGCTCCGTGACGGTGGGACCAGCGGACCCGAACGCAACTGGTGTCCCGCGATTGGGTCACAGAGTTGAAGAACGAGGAGAGTTCTGTGTAAACAAACCTCTCCCTGTGCTTCCTAGTGTGGCTGTCACCGATCGTCTGTTCCCTTTTATAAGGAAGGATGATCAGTGACGTCACATGCCAGGCCATGCCCCCCTACAATACAAAAAAAAAAACACATAATGTCATTCATAACCACTGCACTGCCCCCTAGTGGTTAACTCCTTCACTGCCAGGGTCATTTACACAGGAATCAGTGCATGTAAATAGCACTGATTGCTGTATAAATGACAATGGCCCCAAAAATGTCTGATGTGTCCGGCTTAATGTCGCAGTCACAATTAAAATCGCTAATCACCACCATTACTAGTAAAAAAAAAATATTAATAAAAATGCTATAGAACTATCCCTTATTTTGTAAACGCTATAACTTTTGTACACACCAATCAATAATCGCTAATTGCGATTTTTTTTTACCAAAAATATGTAGAAGAATGCGTATCGGCCTAAACTGAGGAGAAACGTTTTTTTTATATATTTTTGGGGGATATTTATTATAGCAAAAAGTAAAAAATATTGCATTTTTTTCAAAATTTACGCTCTATTTTTGTTTATAGCGCAAAAAACAAAAACTGCAGAGGTGATCAAATGCCACCAAAAGAAAGCTCTATTTGTGGTAAAAAAAGGACGCCAATTTTGTTTGGGAGCCACGTCGCATGGCCGCGCAATTGTCAGTTAAAGCGACGCAGTGCCGAAACGCAAAAAGGGGCCTGGTCCTTTGGCTGCAAATTGGTCCGGGGCTTAAGTGGTTAATAACAATACTGAGTTTCATAAGGACCCCTTTTATGCAAGCCTTGTGACTGTTCAGTATAATGAAGGGATCCAGCACAGATGGGGCATTAATGTGGAAAAATTCTTGGAGGTCATTAGCTATTTTAACTTGTTCAGATCCGGGCTATAGCTGAATGACCTGCTTGGCCGGGAGTACATCTTTTGAACGTCCTCCCCTGCCCAAAAGGCCTGTGCGCCGTGCTGCGCGCTCTGTGATCAGCGAGTCCATGAGACTCGCAGGATCACAGATCGGAGTAAGAGGTCGATCCCGACCCCTTACCATGTGATCAGCTGTCAGCCAGTGACAGCTGATCATGTGATGTAAAAAAAAATTCTTCTCACGCTGACAGCCTGAGGAGAAAAAAAAAAAGCCAAATCAGTTGTGAGAGGGACATCAGTCTCAATCATGGAGAGCTGCCGCCAGCTCCTCAGTGCCCATATGTGCAACCTGCCAGTGCCACTTAACAGTAGACAACAGTGCCACCTACCAGTGTCAACCAGCGCCACAGTGCCACCCATCAGTGTCTGCAATCAGTGCTACACATTATTGCCACCTATCAGTGCCCATCAGTGTCACCTATCAGCGTCACCCATCAGTGCCATCTATCAGTGGTAACTATCAGTGCCCAGAGACACCCATCAGTGCCATCTCATCAGTGGCCATCAGTGCCGCCTTATCTGTGCCCATCAGTACCGCCTTAACTGTGCCCATCAGTGCCGCCTCATCAGCGCACATCAATGAAGGAGAAAAAATTACCTGTTTGCAAAATGTTATAACAAACTATGAAACATGATTTTTTTTTCCATCTTTTTCGTTTAGTAAAAAATAAAAATCACAGCTGTGATTAAATACTACCAAAAGAAAGCTCTATTTGTGTGAAAAAAATAATAAAAATTTAATTTAGGTACAGTGTTGTATGGCCACGCAATCGGAATTCAAGTGCATGAAAGCTGAAAATTGGTCTGGGCAGGAGGGGGGTTTAAGTGCCCAGTAAGCAAGTGGTGAAGTTTATGATCTGGGTGTTCAAACAAAAATACATTTTTCTTCCATCTATTTGCCCGCGTTTCTGTGCGTGGACCCTCCACCACAATGCAAATTGGGCCATGGTCAGACCACGTATAGTTGTGTATAGCAGATGGAGTCACATTTTGTAAAATAAATTTGTCGACTAAAAAGAGATCAATTCTCGAGTATGTATGATGCACACTCGAAAAGTAGGAATAGTCTCTCTCAGTCGAATGTTGAAATCGCCAAATATCATATAGATTTTCTGAAGACAAAGTGCAAGAGGGTAATATCGATTACAAGCCTCATCTGAGACATCTAGTGATCTATTAGGGATGGCAATAAAATCTATGCATAATATGGTTTGACCCTGCCACACTTTGTGTACCAATTTCCATACCTTTTTTTAGAAATGATAATTGTTTCACATTTGGTAGAAATACATTCACTATGGTGTAAATTGCATTGTTCCCTTCACATACAAGTATAACATATCTACCTATCTCGTCAATCTCTATATGGATGTGTTTAAAAGAAAAAGCACCTTTGATGATGGCAACTCTTCATTTGAGCAGTACATCGTTGGGAAGCATTGATGTTGGAATTTCTGAGGTTTTTGTGTCGCGAAATGAGTCTCTTGAAGACATAGAAGATCGCAGTGTAGGTGTTGTGCTTCCTTTCATAGCATGCTCCTTTTATATATGGACTGTTCAGTCCCCGAACGTTAAATGAAGACATTTTAAATCCCATTATGTGGACTGTATGGATCAAGGGTCCTGAGAACAGTCAAGTTACCTCTACGTTTCAGTGAATTGACAGTTTTTAGATGAGATGAGCTTCTAGTGAACACAGTCCCAACAATGAGCTAGAGTCCCGGATGATAAAGTTTGAGGTTAAATTTAGGACAGTAGAGATTAAAAAAAAAAAAAAATTCTGAATTTCTGGTGTGAGTTCAATTCAGAGAAAAAAAAAAAAAGAACAATTCAAACCGAATCTGATGGGATAATATTCCATAAGATCTCAAAAGGGGCAAAAAATAGAACTAGGTAGAGTTCTCCAGGTCTACTGGAGCCTAGTTGAAGTAGTAGGGAAGATGATTAGCCTGAGCCTTCATCCGTTTACAGTATTTGGCCATTCAGGAGAATGGGGATTTTCTGGCAGGTGTCTAGGCTTAGGTAGTCTGTGGATCCTGTTGATAGACACGTCAGTCAGAGATGCAGCAGGGAGAATTTCTTGTAAGATATTTTGGAAATAGGTTGCGTAATTCGGGTGATTTTACCGATTCTAGTATCATGCGGCTTTTAATATTTATTCTTGACCGATCCTCAAGATCGGCCAATTGGGCTTTAATTTGTTATAGTTAGTCATCCCTTGCATTGTGAGCATCATCAATCACTTAGTTTACTGTGTCAGCAAATTCACCCATTTTATTTTCGATATGGTTGACTCTGCCATCAACTGCTTTAATTTCAAATTTGAAGTGGTTGGTGAGGGATAAATTATCAGCATGGATTGTACTGTGTAGTGAAACAAGCATGTCTTTTAAAGTCGTGTCAATCACAGGTTGGTTCTTAGCAGGGAAATCTAAGATGGAGTCCTGTAGTTCCCTGGTAACATTGAGAGAGATGTCTATTCCCCCATCAATTTCCTCTGTGTCAGCCTTTTGTAGGTTTGCATGTTTTGCTTTAATTGGGCTAGATGAGGAGGAGGGGGACTGGGATTGAGGAATTTGCCCATGATGTGGCTTGTGCTTATGGGAGGAATAGTGTTGTGCAATCTCACCTTGTCCCGAGTGGCTGCTATGTGCTTTACTAGCATGCTTACCGGTACCGATTTTGCCAGTGTCTTACCTCTTCCTGGAGATGTTGCCACTATGTGCCCGCAGGTCTGGGAGGAAAAACCACTGTGATCTGAGGCTCAGGGATGTAGTAAATTGCTCACATTTCCCTGTGATATTAAGAGCTCTGCCACTCTCCTTTTTCCCCCCTCTCACTTCTCTGCTTCTATCATGTTATGTTACCATCAATTATCTATGAATGCTCTAATATATGTTCTGTTTTATAGATTATATTTATCAAGATTGTTAAAACCTTCCCTGAAGAAGGAGCTCTGAAGACTCTGAAACTTGTCGGCGTATGGTTTTCTATATCAATCTCCAATATCATACTAAGTGGACAAATACACATTTTTGCTTGTTAGTGGCTTTGACCAAATATCTGTTTCCATGTATTGTATTGATTAATTTTTTTTTTAAGGATATTTTCTATACTAATAAAATACTTATTGTATACGATTTTAGTGTATTGTACATTCCTCAGAGCCTTTAAAGTCCCAAATGTGAGGGATGTAGTAAATTGCTCCCATTTCCCTGTGATATTAAGAGCTCTGTCACTCTGCAGCCATACTCCTTGGCAGCTGGCATTGCAGTGTTTTTCGTGACATTTATTTTTTCATCAAATGGACTGCTACCGCATCACCTTGATCATGGCTGATCTCTGGTGATCAAAGCCTAAGCAGGATCAAGCCTGGTTAGTATATGGATATGAGACTGCCCGGGAATACCAGAGGCTGTAAGCTTTTCCCCACCTGTGTGAGGGTGGCATCTGAGGCTGCTGTATTTTGAGAGCTTCTCAGGCCAGAAGATCTTAGGGCAGTCTCTGATGTGGCCACATAGTTGTCAGTCTTTTGCCTCAAACTTGGCTTTGGTGCAGAAGCTATGGGCTCGTTATAAAGGAAAAAAAAAAAAAAAAAGGGGGGGGAAAGGGAAATACTCAACCAGGGAACATAAGGTCTAGCTTAGATCTTAAGCTGCTGGACATCCTTCTGTTTCAGTTAGGCTCTGTCCATTTAGTGTTGACCTCTCTGCAAGGGGTAGATGTCAGGGTCCATAGTCAGCAATGCCATGTTTTTCCAGACTCGTCAATTTTTGACTCTGCTTTTCGGGCTGGCCACAGCTCTGAGTGTTCATAAAGCTCCCAGCCCCAGTGCTGGACTTCTTGAAAATGCAGGGGGTGCCAATCTCAATATACCTCAATAATCTTTGTTCAGGAAGTAGTCTGTTCCAGATTTTCCTTTGATACATTTCTGCAGGAGGAAGTTGTATCTAGATGAAGGGACATTCCTTGTCTAAAGTCCTACTCCAGGTTTTTTGTAGAGGATCATTCTCTCCATCTGGAACACGAATATCCAGGCATTGGATTGCCAGAGGGCTCTGTTCCTGGGGTATGGCAGAGCTAAAATTGTTGGTTGATGGTTCGAAAATCTGAAGAAGGGATTGGGAAGATAATAACCACTGATGCCAGCTTCTCCAATTGGTTTGAAGGTGGCTATAGTTCAGTGGACTTGGCCTCCACAGGAGAAAATACTGCCCACCAATATCTTGGAACTTTTGGCCAGCACTCTTTGCTCTGGATATTGGGATAAACCAGTTGTAGGTTTAATCAGGAAATGCCTCTGCAGGACCATATACAAGTCAACTGGGGCGGCACCAAGAGTCATGCAACTCAGGAAGGTGAACCACATCTGTCTCGATCATCAGTGCATATTCCATGTATAGAATAGTGGCAGGAGAAAGATCCACTGGGGGCAGGAGATCGCTATGTACTATAGAAGTAGTTCAGATGCTCAGGATTCACTTGAGTTGTCAGCACAGATTCCTGGTTTATGCTGCCAGAGGAGCCCAGGAAGGGCAGGCAGCATCCAGGGAAAATATTTAGCAGTGGATCTGCCAAGTTATCATTGCCTATGGTTTAAATGGAAAAATCCCATTTTTTTTCTGGGGAGAGATTCTCTACAAGGTGTGTGAGAGTATCTTGGGCCATCCACCATCAGGTGTCAGTGGCCCAGTTGTGCAAGGCCACTATTTGGTCTTTGGTTTATACATCTACAGGATTTTCACCAGGTGGATGTCAAAAGCATGGAGGATACTGCCTTTGGCCTCAGCGTATTACAAACAGCAGCGTATGTCCTTCTCTAGTGGCAGTTCCTTTGATGGTGTCTGCTTCCCTTTTAAGGGTATTGCTTTGGAACTTCCCAAGTAGTTTTTATAACCGGCTCTGTGTCTTGTAATGTACGATGTAAGAAAAATAGTATTTTTTGTACTCACTGTAAAATCATTTTCTCTGTAATTCACCAACCGACACAGCTCCTCTCTGTAACTAAATGGGTTTGTTAGCCTGCCACTAGGAGAACTAGGCAAAATTGTAACCTAATACACAGAATTGTCAGTACCGCCCAGGGACGGACCCTGTACTAACAACCCTCCCAGCTGCCCCAGCAGCCTCAGTACCTCAACAAGCAGTATAGCGTAGAGAAAAGGAGGGGTGGGTGCTGTGTCGGTCGGTGAATTACAGAGAAAAGGATTTTACGGTGAGTACAAAAAAATCCTATTTTCTCTTATATTCACTGACCGACACAACTCCTCTCTGTAACTAAATGGGATGTCCCCAAGCTGTGCCAAACGAGGGCTGGGAAAAAAAAGAATAAAAACTTCATCCACCATGGCAAGTGGGAACAAGTGAAACTAAACCCACAAAAAACAGCAGTGTACGGAAAAACACACCGCCATATAACCGGATATTCTCAACAGGAGAGATCCCCAACAGCGCAACCATTTTACGGAAGTAATACAACAGTGCATTAACAAATAGTACTGCATTTTATTGAAAAACCAAGAAAAAATCTCAATTGCAACTATACGGCCGCCTGCAAAACTTCTTTGGACCAGCCATCAAAACAAACAGCGAGTCTGACTTCCGAAGGGAACTGTGGCAGACAAATACACTTTTAGAGCCCTAACCACGTCGAGTGTGAAGGGCCACCTCCTTGGGGTGCTCCGGCTTAGGACACAGAGATGGTAATACAATGTCCTCATTGATATGAAAAGCCAACACCACCTTCGGTAGAAAGGACGGTTGTGGACGCAACACCACCTTATCCCTGTGGATAACCAGATAAGGCGATTTGCAGGACAAGGCCGCCAATTCCGAAACCCTCCTGGCCGATGTTATGGCCACTAGGAAAACCACTTTCTGTGAAAGGGTCAACAAGGGAATCTCCCTGATATTCTCAAACGGCGGCTTTTGAAGCGCTGATAACACCAGTTTCAAATCCCACGGTGGTAACGGTGGATGCACCGGAGGGACTACATGTCATACCCCCGGAACAAAGGTACTCACTAATGAACGAGATGCCAGGGGTCACTGAAAAAAAAAAAAAAGACAGCCAGAGCTGAAATTTTCCCCTTAATGGTGCTCAACGCCAACTTCTGGTCTACACCTTGTTGAAGAAACAGCAGGATCCTGGATATAGAGAAGGAGCGCAGATGCCCCCCTTTCTCTTCACACATGGAGATATAGGCCTTCCAGGTACGATGATATATCTTCTGTGAAGAAGATTTCCGCGCCCTCAACATAGTCGTGATCACCAAGTCCAACAGACCCCGGTTCCTCAGCACCTGGCTCTAAACAGCCAACGCAGTTAAAGTCAGCGATGGTAAAGCTGGTACTGATCCAGCGGAGCCACCAGCGCGTCTGCCCTCGGATCTCTTGTCCGGACACAAATCTCGGCACAGCAGCCTGAATATCTCTG
Organism: Lithobates pipiens; assembly: GCF_037356315.1. Taxonomy (NCBI): domain Eukaryota; kingdom Metazoa; phylum Chordata; class Amphibia; order Anura; family Ranidae; genus Lithobates; species Lithobates pipiens. Next base: position 601,813,693 of record NW_027507748.1, on the reverse strand, counting down.
GATGCAATGCCCATTCTCCTGGGTCCAGCATCTGTCGACTCAGTCCGCCTGCCAATTTTCCACCACCGGGATGTAAATGTCCGTCAGGGCGGGAACGTATCGCTCTGCCCACCGAAGTATGTGAGCGACCTCCCGAGCAGCGGCTGAGCTTCTTGTTCCCCCTTGGCAATTTGTGTATGCCACAGACATGGCGTTGTCTGACTGTATCCTGGTCGGACGCCCTCGAAGACACATCGACCATGTGTGGAGACACAGCCTGATCGCTCTCAATTCAAGAAGATTGATCGGCAACTTGGATTCTTCTGTCGACCAGAGGCCCTGAGCCGACTGAATCCCCATCACTCCACCTCAGCCGGATAGAGTGGCGTCCGTAGTCATCACCGTCCATTTCAGAGGAAGGAACGATTTCCCGGACTGAATCACTGGGGACCTCAACAACCAGATCAGAGAGTCCCTGACTGGCTGGCTCACCTGGATCTGCCGATCCAGGGACAACGGAGATTTGTCCCATTTTGTCAAAATCTCCTTCTGCAGGACTCTGGTGTGGAACTGGGCATAAGGTACTGCCTTGAAGGAGGCTACCATGAGCCCCAGTACTCGCATGTAAAAGCGGAGCGATGATCACTTGTGGTTCATCAGTAGTTTGACCGCAGATCTGAGAGTCTGCAATTTGTCTGAAGGGAAAGGACCCTCGCTTCCCTGGAGTCCAATAGTAAACCTAGGTACTCCAGACGTTGGGTCGGTACAATCACCAACTTCTTTAGGTTCAACAGCCACCCAAATCCTCACAGGGTCTGCATGGTGATTGCCACATCCTCCTCTAATTCTGAGGAGGAAGATGCTCTCAGGAGGAGATCATCTAGGTAACTCACAATCGTGATCCTACATTGTTGCAGCAATGCCAATACTGGAGCCAGTACTTTGGTAAAGACTCGGGGGGCTGATGCCAGGGCAAAAGGGAGAACCACAAATTGGTAGTGGGCTTCCCCGACTGCCAAACACAGAAATTTTTGATGCCGAAGGCATATGGGTATGTGCAGGTACGCATTCCTGGATGTCCAAGGATGCCAGGGAGTCCCCTTGATGGAGTGCAGCGACTACTTAGCGAACTGATTCCATTCTGAACCTCTGCACTTTTACAAAGTAATTGAGGGCTTTTAAGTCCAAGATCGGACGTACCCCTTCCTTCTTGGGAACCACAAACAGATTTGAGTAGAACCCCTGGAAGCGTTCCGATTCCGGAACTGGTACAATCACCCCCTGATTTAGCAAGTCCCTCACCGCCCCTAACAGGGCCTGTTGCTCTCCCAATTCGCAGTTGCTCTCCCAATTCGCAGTGCAAAAGTGTTGCCCACTCAGTCAGTGTTTGCGACATGAGTGCGGATGCCAGTACAGTTTGCATGACTCACCCCACAACCGTAAACAAGGAACAAGCCACCACCTCGGCCTTTCTATCCGTGGGATCCTTAAATGCAGGAGTCGCCTCAATTGGGATCGTGGTTACTTTATTTAACCTAGATACTGAGGGGTCCACGACGGGAGGAGCCGACCATTTCTTGAGAAGGCTTTCCTCAAATGGGTAATGCACCGCCATGTTTTTGGGGATCGAAAAGGTCCTTTGCGGCCGACCCCATTCCCTGTAGATGAACTTGTCAAAATAAGTCAAATACGGGAACACCTTAGGTGAAAGTGCTGGCTTGCGGGACTCAAAAGGGACCGATACATCAGCAGAGGGATCCGCTGGCTCCTGGATCTTCACAGTATCACGCACAGTTGTGATAAGTGCTCCAACAAGTGCTTTGTCGCGCCCGGCCACGGACGGGGAATCATCCTCGCTGTCCGTATGGTCCTGGTCAGCCTCGTCTGATAGGTCAGCCGCAGCAGGGTCAGAGTCTGCATCAGAGCTCTCCCCAGAGGACGGGGGGGGAGGTGCCTTTTATGTGCACCGCCTCTATTTTTGCAACAAAAGAGTTAAGGACCGCCGTCAGGGTGTCCATGGACACAGCGCTATCCGCAGGTGACCCGGTTACAATAGCCTGGATTTTGGGGGAAGAAACACCAGTTTCTGAAGCCAGCTGACCCTACCCTGTCTGCCACCTGAAAGGGGACTTAGGACAGTGAAGGCCCCACCCTCCTGCTGCCGCCGCCTGGGGGGGTGGGGGGATTCCTAGCGTGAGACACACCACCCTGGGGCGTTCTGTGATGGTTACTAGCCGTGCCTGTAGTCCCCAGGAGGTTACCCAGTTGCAGAGTGAAGAAACTGTCGGCAGCAGCTGTAGAAAAGAGCGGTGAAACGATCTGCAGAGCTTGCACCAGCATTCAGGAACGGCCATCCAGTGTCCTGCATACACAGTGGACACAGGAAACAGCATGTGATAGCACATGGTATGCTGTCACAAGAGAACTGCGGTGAAAAGAGCGCTCGGGCTTCAAAAAATATTGCCGCCAATTCTACTAATAGGAAAATCCCATAGAAAATGGCCACTCAGGCTCACAAGGGGAACCTGCTCTGCCCTCAGCCAAAATGGCTGCCGGACAGCACCATGCGGTGAAAAGAAAAATCCTAGAACAGCGCTGCCTCAACCAGCAAAAATACCTCCACAGACACCTTTTGGGACCCCCCCCCCCCACACCGGGACCAGGACCATCGCTAGCCGCACAGACCCCCTACAGGTGAGAGACCCAGTGATCCCTATACACACACCGCCCGCAGCACATGCAGCCGCCCACCCCCGGGGGGGGGAGGGAAGATAGTGACGTGGGAGAGAAGAAAAGGAGGTGAGATGGCCCCCAAATCGACCTCCCAGGGAATGCCCAGCTGCTCAACCCCCCTGAAGGAGGGAGAGCCATACTTACCAGTCCTGAAGAGCTGGGAGACATTCCATCACAGACCCTCTCCTGTGCAGTTACAGGGTGGCTGCTGGCCCGGTATACTGTGATCCAGACATCAGTAGCCCGGTCATATGTATACCCCGGAGCATTGAAGCTCACCGACCTCCTCTGGAGCTGAGGTATGTCGTGGCCTGCTGAGCCTTAGCTGCGACCTGCACACGCTCGATGGCCGGACTGGGGGGACTACAAGGATAACTCAACCAGCCTGTCACCCAGCTGGCAGTTGATAGAAGATCCCAGGATCTTTCATCTTGAGCAAAAGTATAAATCCTGCATCAAAAAAAAATTGAACAAAGGGCCCGCAGTGTTCCTAGGTCATTCTCCTTCACTAAGCAAAATAAAACTGAGGCTGCTGGGGCAGCTGGGAGGGTTTTTAGCACAGGGTCCACCCCTGGGAAGTACTGACAATTCTGTGTATTGTGTTACAATTTTGCCTAGTTCTCCTAGTCGCAGGCTAACAAACCCATTTAGTTACAGAGAGGAGCTGTGTAGGTCGGTGTTTATAAGAGCAATCTGATTTTTTCGTCATACTTACCTGTAAAATCCTTTTCTTTGAGTTCATCACAAGACACAGAGGTCCCTCCCTTTTTTTGGCAATTTATTGCTTGCTACAAAACTGAAGTGCTTCCTATGTAGGAGGGGTTAAATAGGGGAGGACTTCCCGTTTGATTTTTCTGATTGATCTACCAGTGTCCATTCACCTATAGGTGGCATATAACCCAAGTAGTTATTATATTAAATTAGCTCTGTGTCCTGTGATGTAGTCAAAGAAAAGGATTTTACAGGCAAGTATGACAAAAAAAAAATCCTATTTTATACTCCCTGATCCATAGAGACCAGGTTGGCTTTGTACCAGGCCGCCAGTCGTGGGATAATGTCCGGAAAGTGGTCCATTTGATCACTTTGTAACACCAGCGTTGTTCTTATGTCTCCATTCCTTCCGCTCCTCCCTCCCTTGAAAAATTCCATGCTCCCTCTCGGCTTAGAACGACCACATATCTTTTCAAGGTAGCCTGCTCATGAGTTCTCCGAGGTCCGACACTTTCTCAGCTCTCGCACCTTCCCTTCTGGGCTTTGCTCCAAGAGACCCACGGGGCCCCCCTTAGTGGAATTTTTACACTATCTTCAACTGCAACAGTGGGTAACCTCACTATCACACCTTGACACTTTCCCATACCAGAAAACAGCCTTCGAGCACACCTTTCTACATTATCCTGGAGCCCCTGGTACCAAATCCTTAATTTATTCCACCCTTAATTCTAGCAGTACCCTAGCCTCTTTATCATATGCTCGTAAGTGGGAACAAGACTTTCCCCCCATTAACTTAGCGGATTGGCACAAAGCCTGGACCAGTATTGCAAAGTGCTCCTTCAATTAGATTACTCTGGAGGCAGCCTATAAAGTTCTACTACGCTGGTACTGGGTCCCAGCCTGTATTGCAAAATCCAGTCCAGCTCACATTGATAGGTGCTTCCGGGAATGTGGTCAATGGGAAGACAAACTTCATATACGGTGGTCCTGGCTCCCCCCGGTGGGATTTTGGTTGAGGGTATTTGGACTTCCGTTAACTCTTTTCCACATGCAAACATGCCAAATAGGCTTTACTCCATTGTCCAATCTCAGGCCTTTTCTCCTATCAACAGAAATTGGCAACCTATTTATTCATTGCAGCCAAACTGAGGATAGCTAGGGCTTGGAGGAATCCGGCGGTCTCGTTCATGAAAGTGAAGTACTAGTATCATCCATGACTCCCATACTAAATTTCTTAAGGTATGGGGCTTGTGGTGGTCTTACGCTATTCCGACCTGGCACCTGACCAGCCTAGGCTTTCCAATTTTATCTCTTCTGCCCCATGGCCTGGGGGGGAACCCTTTCCCCTTCTACTCTGAGCTTCTTTTCTCTCTTCTTGTTCTGGGATCTCCTCTCATTTCTCCGTTTACCCCTCTGCCATCTAATCCTTTCCCCATTCCCTCCTCCGTATTCCTTTTTTTTTTTTTTGTTTGCGAGTTTGGTTTGGTTTAAGATTTCCCCGATTTTTGTGGACTGTCCACACCCAAACCTCTGAACAATTCTGCTCAGGCACCTTGTGTTGACCCCTGGGTTTGACCAGAGGGTCATTACGGTTCAATAGTTCCTCTATTATAGTTTCATAGTTAGTAAGGTTGAATAAAGACACCAGTCCATCCAGTTCAACCTGAGTGAGTGTCCACAATTGCCCCTATCCCTGCACACTGAACACTCAAATCGGTCCCTACCCTCAAGGAGCCCACAATCCAAGGTCCCCATCCATATACTAGGGCCAATCCTGGACAGAAGCCAATCAACCTACCTGCATGTCTTTGGATTGTGGGAGGAAACCGGAGTACCCGGAGGAAACCCACGCAAGCACAGGGAGAACATGCAAACTCCAGGCAGGTAGTGTCGTGGTTGGGATTTGAACCAGCGACCCTTTTTACTGCTAGGTGAGAGTGCTAACCACTACACCACTGTGCCGCCCTATTATAGCTATATATCTTTTTCGTTTTTTTAAATAAAAATATTGTACCAGAAAAATATAAACAATGCAGAAGTAGCAAAACCGTATGGTGGATGGAAAAGGAGTTAGAAATTGCGGTAAGATCGCAACACTGGAGTTCACTGTAGAGAAACATAAAAAAGCCAATGGCCGACAACTCACTAGATTCAACCTACTGTTGAAAAATAACTTAAAAGGACTACCGTATATACTCGAGTATAAGCCGAGATTTTCAGCCTCTTTTTTGAGGCTGAAAGTGCCCCCCTCGGCTTATACTCGAGTCATCGCTGTCTGCCCGCTCGATCAGCGTGTCGAGCAGACAGACAGCGGCCATTCTATAATTCAAAAGCCGCGCCTCCGGCTCCGCCTTCGCCTGTGATAGGCGGAACACTGAATTTCCCAGCAGCCTGTGTTCCGCCTATCACGGACATCGTATCATCCTCGTACTACGGACGAGGATGATACGATGTCCGTGATAGGCGGAACACAGGCTGCTGGGAAATTCAGTGTTCCGCCTATCACAGGCGAAGGAGGAGGCGCGGCTTTTGAATTTTACAATGGCCGCCGAGGCGCCGACGAAGAGGGCACGGGACGGAGGCAAGGCAAGGCACGGCACGGGACGGGACGGGACCGAGGCAAGGCAAGGCAAGGCACGACACGGGACGGAGGCAAGGCACGGCACGGGACGGAGGCAAGGAGGCAAGGCACGGGACGGAGGCTCGGGACAAAGGCTCGGGACACAGGTAGGCTGGACACACACACACACACACACACACACACACAGGGATGGGTGGATGGATGGAGACACACACAGGGATGGATGGATGGAGACACACACACACAGGGATGGATGGATGGATGGATGGAGACACACACACACAGGGATGGATGGATGGAGACACACACACACAGGGATGGATGGATGGATGGATGGAGACACACACACACAGGGATGGATGGATGGATGGACACACACACACACAGGGATGGATGGACGGACACACAGGGATGGACGGACACACAGGGATGGACGGACACACAGGGATGGACGGACACACACACAGGGATGGACAGGCATGTCTCACCCTCGGCTTATACACGAGTCAATAAGTTTGCCAGTTTTTTTGGGGGTAAATTGGGGGCCTCGGCTTATATTCGGGTCGGCCTATACTCGAGTATATACGGTAATCCTTTAAATGCTAAAATAATTCTGCAAGTTGGGGCAATTCTAAAACAAGGACCAGAGTTGTCTACTGGAGGACATGAACACAGGAGCTCTCCTAGAACAGTTGCTATATGTTTTGCCATGGCAGTAAGTCATCAATACATAACAAATGCTGTCAAACGCAGTCAGTTGCTACACATACCTTTTCATTGATAGCAAAGGAAATAGCTCCTCCATTGGAAGTTATGCTGGTCTTGAGGTTTGTCTTTTCTTTGGATGGTAAAGAGTTGACTTTGAGGAAGAAAACACACTCTGAAAAGATGCCTACACCCATCCTAGAATGAAGAACAAAAAAAAAATCTGTTACTGTACTTAGAATAAGCATTTTTCCTTTTAAAGTGAGGTAGAAATAAAATATGAAGTATGAATAATTCTGGGACATGGGACATGGAACTGTGAGCTAATTTTTTAGTGTTTACCTGCTAATTTTAACTGCTTTGCAAAAAAAAAAAAAAGAAGGAGGGTTATTTTTTTTTTTTTTATAATTTTTTACAGATTTCAATGGTTGAAGCTTAAAATTGCACACATAGCTGAATTAGTAGAGAGGGAGAGAAGGGGAGAGAGGGAGAAGGGATAAAAGAGATCACAATTGACTGTAGCGAGTAGACAGCCCCATTAAAAGCAATGGGAAGCTGCCAGCTTTCAGTTACTATGCCCACTCACATGTAATTGCTCATGTAGCGATCTCATGCGAGTGAGCACAAATAGCTGGGAGAGTTGGCAGCCGGATGCTGCTAGGGGTTCATTAAACAGTGCCTGCGTAGATTCAGCACCTACGCAATGCAACAGTCAGTGAAGTGGAATTACCTTTTTAACTGTTTGTAAGAGGTATTCTTCCTAGTTCTCCACAGACCACCAATGTAATGGTCATTCCACTGATCAACAAATGTTAAGGGCACCAACCACATTGACCATCAATGTGAACAAGGCATTCTTCCCACTGAGCCCTTGTTTGGAGGAGTCCTTCTCCTACTGACCATAAATTAAATAGAGCATTTCTCTACTAACCACCAATGCAATGGGTCACCACACTGACAAGCCATGTAAACGGCACTTCACTTAAAGTTATGGTTTGATTTTGGGCCGAGTCATCTGTTAGCCTTTTATATCTTTTTTGAAATTTAGTCAGATCTTCCACTCTATGATCCTAACTGTTGTCAGTCTATCAGGGAACTGCAGCTTGCAAAGCCACAAGAAAACAGATTACTCGATTGATTACATTTTATTAACTATCAACAATAAAATAAATTGGTTTTGTGTGGATTTTGCTTGATTATTTCTGATGACGGTGTCATACGCTAAAAGTAATTTACAAACTACAGCAGCAGATACAAGATCTTTGTTATGGTCTCCATGGTGTGGCAAAACATTAACTGGAACAGATAGCTTTGGCAAAAAGCCTTTGACTTCAGTGACAATCATCAAAAGTGTGTGAGGAGTGCCAGTAGGCACACATAGAACAACTACACACTACAATTCTCAACAGCCATCCATTCCTATGTGTGAGTTTTATTCAGCACTGGGAAGGGCCACGTAGTGAAGATTACCCAAATGGGCACAAAGGTAAGTATTTAACACGGCAGGCAGCACTCAGAGGGGTAAGGGATCTATTAACATACATTATCTCACAAACGTGAGTACACCCCTCATATTTTTGAAAATATTTTAATATATCTTTTCATGTGACAACACTGAAGAAATGTACAGCTTGTATAACAGTATAAATTTGCTGTATTAATGCCAATAGTCCCAAAAAACATATCAAAATTGTCCGATATGTCTGCCAAAATGTCGCAGTCCTGATAAAAATCGCAGATTGCCGCCATTACTAGTAAAAAAAAAAATAATAATAATAATTCATAAAAATGCCATAAACCTATCCCATATTTTGTAGACGCCATCTATAACTTTTGCGCAAACCAATCAATAAATGCTTATTGCTTTTTTTTTTTTACCAAAAATATGTAGAAGAATACGTATCAGCCTAAACTGAGGGAAAAATAATATTTTTTCATATATTTTGGGGGGATATTTATTATAGCAAAAAGTAAAAAATAATGTGTTTTTTTTTCAAAATTTACGCTTTTTTTGTTTATAGCACAAAAAATATAAACCGCAGAGGTGATCAAATACCATCAAAAGAAAACTATATTTATGTGAAAAATCGTTTGGGAGCCACGTCGCACGACCGCGCAATTGTCAGTTAAAGCGACACAGTGCCGAATCACAAAAAATGCTCTGGTTAGGAAGGGGGTAAATCCTCCCAGGGCTGAAGTGGTTAAAACTCCTTGTATGGACAACGAATGAACAGGAATTGTATTTTTATACATGTTGGTCTACTCATGGGACTAGCTGAATGTAACCTGGAATAGTATGCAACAAGTTTTTTCTTCTTTATAATTTTTTTTTTCTTGCCGTCGCCCTCTTATAATGTCATCATTACTGTGCTGTTTTACCTGCGATTTTGGGCTATAAATGGCCGCCACACACAGGGGCATGTTGTGATTAGCATATGACTGTCTGCCTGGGGCCACACATCATTGTCTTAATATTAAAGTAGGTACTTCTGCTTTGTAGCTATAGATAGATTCTTATAGTGCATCACTTGGTTACTTAACCTCTTGCTTACTGTTTTTCTTGGTTCTTTGTTCTATAGATTTTGCTAAACATTGTGGACAATCTCTCAGTCTCATATTTGGACTATTTTCCCGGTGGGTACCCACTTTGATTGGTGGGCATATTTGATTAGTAGTCCATATTTGGCTCCCCTCTTTTGCACCGAGTCCACTCTTTGTGCATTATTCTGCCCCTGTCCCTGGAACCATCTGGCTTTTTACGCTCCTCTCTTACTAGCAGGTACTCCTTTCCTATGATCATTGTCATTAGGTGTTGTATATTAACATACCTTAAGGCCGGGTTCACACCGCTGCGATGCGGGAACGCCGCGAATCCGTGACGGTTTCCCGCATCGCACACCTCCCGCCGGCAGTTCACACTGCCCTATGCGGACGGCTGGGAGTGTCAATGATATGTTAATGACACCCCCAGATCCGTCCGCATATCGCAGTGCGATCTGCCGACTCGCACAGGAATCGGATCGCATGGTGTGAACACCCATGCGATCCGATTCTGTTGCGGACCAAAAAAAGGGTCCCGTGCGAGTTTGCTGCGGGAGCGATGCGAATTCAGCCATACTATCTGTATGGCTGAACTCGCATCGCTACGGAGATCGGATGTGATTTGCACTGCAGTGCGGTGCGAATCACATCCGGATCTCCCCCCGCAGCAGTGTGAACCTGGCCTAAAAGGAGCCTACTATGTGTGTTGGTAGTTACATATTTATATCATCTTACACTGTTTACTAGATTGGGCTGGCCTGACCTTTCTGTGCACAGATCCTGACAGTGGTGTAGTAGAACCGGTTTCCAGGGGGATGGCACCCTCTGAACCAGTTTTCAGATACTTATAAGTGAGATTTCTCTCTTTGTAAAGGTATGGCTGTTTAAAGTATATTTGCCCTAATAACAATGTTTTTTTTTCTTCTTCTTGTATATATCCACCTGCATTATTAGTTATTTCCTGGTGACAAAAATAGTATTTTTGTACTCACCGTAAAATCCTATTCTCTGAGGTTCATTGATGGACACAGCACCTTTAATCTTGACCTTAGGGTTATATTGCCACCTTCAGGAGAGGACTAGGCAGAACATGTCAAAACAGAAAACTGCACAATACTGCCCAGGGGGCGGTCCTACTGGCTTTAACTGCTCACTCTGCATCTAGCAGCTCAGTTTGTTAAAAAGCAGTACAAACATAAATAGGAGGGGTGGGTGCTGTGTCCGTCCATGAACTTCAGAGAAAAGGATTTTACGGCGAGTACAAAAATCCTATTTTCTCTTTCATTCATTGACAGACACAGCACCTTTAATCTTGACCTTAGGGACGTCCCAAGCAGTGTCGAAAAACAAAAGGGTGAGAACAACAAAAAAAATAAACTCCACCCATAACAAAAAAAGAACCCCTCAGAGGAGTTGCAACCTTAAACGGCCGCCTGCAAAATCTTGCGGCCAAAGCATGCATCCGAAGAAGCGCTCACATCAAACGTGTAAAATTTAGTGAAAGTGAGAACGGACGACCAAGTCGCCACCTTACACACCTGGGAAACGGATGCTTGATGTCGGAAAGCCCAGGAGGCACCAACTGCCCTGGTAGAATGTACCATGACAGGAAAGGGGGGCACCCGCCCCCTCATGGCATAAGCCTGGACCACGATCTGTCTGATCCACAGAGAAATAGTGGCCGATGAAACCACCAGGCCCCTCTTCGGACCAGCCACCGATACAAATGAGTCCGAGAGCACCAGATTAAAATCCCACGGAGAAAGCGGTGGTCGAACCGGAGGGGTCACATCAAACCCCCTAAACAAAACATACTTGCCAATGAACGAGTCACCAAAGGTTGCTGAAAAAAGACAGCCAAAGCTGACACCTGCCCCTTAATGGAGCTAAATGCAAGTTTCTGATCCACTCCTCGCTGCAAAACAGTAGGATCCTGGAAACTGAAGATGTACGCGGACGCCACCCCATCTCCTCACATATGGAGATGTAAGCCTCCCATGTACGATGAAAAATCTTTTCCCGAGAAGATGACTTCCGTGCCTTCAGCATAGTGGAGATTACCGAATCCGACAGTGCTCTGTCCCTTAGCACCTGGCTTTCAACAGCCATGCTGTTAAAAACATCGACAGTAAAGCATGATGAAGTATTGGACCTTGTGACAGAAGGTCCCCCTGCGTACCAAGGATGTGGAGGCCAATCAGAATCACTGGAATCCCCTCGGCCTCCACTCTGCGTAGCAGATGGTGTAGGAGCTTGAGCGGGGGGAAGGCATAAATCAGCCGATGTGATAAAGGGGCGCTTAATATAATATACCCAAATAGCTGATATTGGGACAAATAAAGTGTACTAGTGCCTAATGATGAAACTTTGACATTTCAACATATCTTGTGCATAATACTGTGCATACACCAAATACATTAAAGGGGTTGTAAAGGTAAATGTTTTTTCACCTTAATGCATTCTATGCATTAAGGTGAAAAAACATCTCACACTGCCGGCGCCCCCAGTCCCCCCGTTTTACTTACCTGGCCCCTCGAAAATCCCGCGCTCGCCCCCGCCGTCCTCTTCGCCGCTCAGCCTGGCCGCTGATTGGCTGGAGTGGATGGATTGAAAGCAGCGCAGCCATTGGCTCGTGCTGCTGTCAATCACATCCAATGACGCAGCGCGCCGGGGGGCGGGGCCTTGTGATACAGCGAGCGGCTATAGCCGCCGGCTGTATCACGGGAGCGCGCCCGCAGTGCTTCTCACCAATGCGAGGGAGCTCGCATTAACGTGAGAAGCACCTGCGGGAGGAAGCTGAGACAGCCGCCGAGGGACCCCAGAAGAGCAGGTTCGGGGCCACTCTGTGCAAAACGAGCTGCACAGTGGAGGTAAGTATGACATGTTTGTTATTTTAAAAAAATAAAAATTTTTACTTTACAACCCCTTTAAAGAGGATAATCCAATATTTAAATAAAATATCAACAGAATAAATTAACTCGAACAAAAAGTCCATGTTATTGAAGAAAATAGCTGAAGTGAATGGATTCTATGCACCGTCACCACTTGGACATAATAGGAACACAAATGCATCACTCGGTGGATATATGGTAAGTAGTCTACTCACCAACTCACCATGACCCCTTTAATTGAAAAGACAGGTCAGGTGAAGCTTTGACAGATTGAGGAACTGCTGCCTTTGATGGAGAAATCCTGCTTGGATAAGTCTGGAGTATTACTTCAATCTGCAGTTACTCAGGAAAAAATATAGGAAAAATGCTGGGTTATAGCCAGTAGGACCGCCCCCTGGGCAGTTTTTACATGTTCTGCCTAGTCCTCTTCTGAAGGTGGCAATATAACCCCAAGGTCAAGATTAAAGGTGCTGTGTCTATCAATGAAAGAAAGAAAACGAAAAACTATTTTTAAAATGTACAGTGGTATGTCACCATTTTAAAACCTATATATATATATATATATGTTCTATTTTCAGACAGTGAGGTCCGTTCTCTTTATTTGCTATCTGTAGAACGTTGACTTTATGCTGAAGAACGGTAAAACACATAGATACACAAGGGCTCACTGCACATTGTGTATTAGTGTACATGATTTTTAATTTTTCTGTACTGTTCTATTCATGTTGTGTATTTTTCAATAAATAGTGTTTATTTTCATATCTCTTCATTGTTTCCTATGCCTTCGAAGTCTGACCTAGGTTTACTGTTATATAGTGCACCTTTTTCTTGTTTATTCCCTTAAAATTTGGTGTTATCGCTCTCACTCGCTCATATTGGTTACTGGTGGTTCAACATGTCACCTGCTAGCAAAGAGCTCTCTGTGGATCTGAAAAAAAAATAATAATTGTTGCACTACATAAAGATGGCCTGGGCTTTAAGAAGATTGCCAAGACTCTGAAACTGAGCTGCAGCAGGGTGGCCGTGGTAAGGCAGTGCTGGAAAATAATGGTGGCCACACATAATATTGACATTTTTACTTACGGGTGTGCTCACTTTTGTTGCCAGAGGTTTAGACATTAATGGCTGTGTGTTGAGTTATTTTGGGGGAACTGCAAATTTACACTGTTATACAAGCTGTACACTCACTACTTTTCATTGTAGCAAAGCGTAATTTCTTCAGTGTTGTCACATGAAAAGATATAATAAAATATTTACAAAAATGTGAGGGTGTACTCACTTTTGTGAGATACTGTACAAGTTCACTAAAAATGTTCTTTAACATGTTACTATAATTTTTAAAAGGCCATTTTGCATTCATGCTAGGACACCTATTTTGGGGTGACAAGGCTCCCTCCCTGTTTACAAATTGCGAGCCCCAGCTACAAGTGGCCAATTCAACACACTTTACACAGGCAATGTTTACTGTTAGGTAATCGGCACCACCACCCAGTCTGGTTGGCCGGTTGGGTCATACAGAGCACTTACCCCATCCATGGTGGGCAGCACTTCACACGGGTGACACCTTCCCCCCTCCATGGGTATCACAGCGGCTTCTGTCTCCTCCCTCTTCATCCCTGGTGGCCAATCGGAACACATCTCATTTCAGCCATTTGGGAAACGGGTCTCAGACCCGCTTGCTGATTGGCCAGGAGGAAAATCAGTGTGAAAATTTTTAATATCCATTTGCTATTATCACACAACTGGGTGGGCTCAGTTGACAGTGCTCTGCGCCCAGAGTCCCACCCTATTTTGAAGCCTCTTGGAGTCTCTGGCTCCAATCACGTACTTCAAAATAACACTCCCTATTGGAATCCAGGCAACTGGCATCCTGCATGGGGGCCGGACACATGGATGGGGGGGGGGCAGTGCCCGTGCACCCCTAATGGATGGGCTGCTGCTGCTTAGGACTATACTGTCACAGATTGTAAACTTAACCCGATTCAGTTAGGGTAGATTTAGACATACTAAAAATATGTTGGTATTGCGCTGCCCCTATATTAAATAACCCTCCGAGGGTGATAAGTATAATGCCTAGTTACATAAATCAATAGTGTAATATAAAAAAAATATATATAAATGTCTACTGAATAATATCAAAACGTGCAAAGTGCTACATTAAATAAAATAAACACACCACAGAGGTGCTAGAATCCAAATAAATGAAAATCAAGTGAACAAAAGGTAAGTAACTAAAAACAGTCTCTTAAAAAATTACTATTTTGATAAAGTGCAGAGAAAATGCAAAAAAATAAAATAAATAAAAGTAAACGCACTACAGAGTCAATTGAAAACCTCCATGGAAACACAACTGCTTCAATTGAGTGCAAAGCCAAAAAAACAGTGAATTGATCATAAAGTGCCAAGTGCGTCTAAATGTGCAAATAAGTAAACACTCTCCAGAGGTGATATAAGTTAACCACCCTAATAATAAACAAATGATATACAAGAAAATAAGAAAGAGTATACCTAGACCAAAAAGAGGGTACCCTCTCCTGATCACATGGGAATAAACTTTAGAATAAACAAAAAATATATATAGTAGTAAACGCACTACAGAGCTGGCTGTAACATACCTTATATCACAATGAATCCGGCCTCTCTAGATTAAATATACATATTGAAATCCATCAAAAAGAAAAAGATATAAATATTCAAGTCCATAAATAAACAACAGTCTCCTTTAAGTGCAAGTGCTTTGTGCAAACTTGTGCAAATTCAACTGAGGTGCGGATCTCCCAGTGCTTAATCCCGCTGTGATCACACTTTAGTGGGCAGTGGCCCCTTACCTATAGCAAGGAGGGATTTGCATAAAGGTATATAGATTTCTTTATATGTCTTCTCTTCTGGTAAATTCTGTCACCTTCTCCTTTAAATGTTATTCTTATTGCTCCATAGGACCCAATAGATTAATAGAGAGGGAATACCATAGTGTAGTATTTCACAAATAACATTTAATGAAATTTTCATACACAGGGTACTCACACATTAATAGATAGAAAAAAGCCTTTTTCTAGTAATCAGCAGAAAGTGCATCCACAGTCAGCTTCCTTCCCATCCCTACGCGTGACATCACATCACGTGACTTCATCCCCTGATATTTTTTTTTTAATGTAATTTTTTCAAATGACTTTTTTAATTGCATTTAAAGCGGTAGTAAACCCGCAAATTTATTTATTTTTAAACCTGCAAAGCAAAAAGGCATAATGAGCTAGTATGCACTGCATACTAGCTCATTATGAAATACTTACCTTAGAACGAGGCCCCGACA
This sequence comes from Lithobates pipiens, assembly GCF_037356315.1. NCBI lineage: Eukaryota > Metazoa > Chordata > Amphibia > Anura > Ranidae > Lithobates > Lithobates pipiens. Next base: position 601,798,242 of record NW_027507748.1, on the reverse strand, counting down.
TCTGGCCCGATCCACGCCGAGGGAGCTGACATGCTCCCTCTGCGTTTCTTTCGGGTATCGCGGCTCCGGCGCTGTGAGTGGCCGGAGCCGCGATATCGTCACTCCCGCGCATGCGGAGATTTCATTCCGGCCGGCCGGCCACTGCCGGATTTTCAGGCCGAGAATCCCCTTGTGCGCATGCGCCGCTGCAGTCAGCGGCGCATACCGAGGGGAATATCTCCTAAACCGTAATAGCCGATTACCGGCTCCGTTATATCACATGATCAGCTGTCATTGGCTGACAGCTGATCACGTGATAAGGGGTCGGGATCGACCCCTTGCTTGGATCGGTGATCAGGCGAGTCTCATAGACTCGCCGATCACAGGGCGCGCAGGCCGCTCGTGCACGGGACTACATCAATAGACGTAGTCCCGGCAAAGGAGATCCGCGCTGTAGCCGTCATTCGGCTATAGCGCGGGTCTCAAGTGGTTAAAAACACCCCCTCACGACGAGCTCGCGTGCAGAAGCGAGCGCATATGTGATTAGCGCCCGCATATGAAAACGGCGGTCAAACCACACATGTGAGGTGTTGCCGCGATCGGTAGAGCGAGAGCAATAATTATAGCCGTAGACCTATCTGTAACACAAAAAATGCAACCTGTAGAACTTTTTAAATGAAGCTTATGGAGATTTTTGAGGCTAAAAGTTTGACGCCATTCCACGAGCGGGCACAATTTTGAAGCGTGACATGTTGGGTATCAATTTACTCGGTGTAACATTATCTTTCACAATATAAAAAAAAATTGGGCTAATTTTACTGTTGTCTTATTTTATTATTCAAAAAAGTTAATTTTTTTCCAAAAAAAGTGCACTTGTAAAACCGCTGCACAAATACGGTGTGAAAAAAATTATTGCAATGACCGCCATTCTCTAGGGTGTTAGAAAAAAAAAATATAAAATGTTTGGGGGTTCCAAGTAATTTTCTAGCAAAAAACATCGAGTCTGAAAAAGAGGCCTGGTCCTTAAGTGGCTAATGTATACAAAACAAAACTGGTAGATAGAAAGTGTATAGAGGGGGAAGCACAAAAAAAAATAAAAAAAATAATCGCATTCCTTAAGTGTTTCAAGAGGGGGGAAGATAAAGATAGGGGAAAAAAAATGAATAGTAGAGTAAAGAGGGTGGAGAAAAGGGGCAGAGAGAAGAAGCAAGGCGAAAAGAAGGGAGGTCAACTGCTCTGGGCCAGCCAAAGACCCTGGTTATAGTAGTCATGAAGAATCTTTTCTCAGGATACCAGGAGAGACTCAAAGCTTGGGGGAATGAAATGATCCACCCATGATCGCCAGATTTTAAGGTGTTTAGGAATTTTATCCTGAATAGTTGCTTCAATTTTGCTATGGATCATAGCCTGGGTGACCCTATGTTTAATTTCAATGGCGCAAAGAGAGGGGGACTTCCAGGCACATGCTATGGATTGTTTAGCCTCCGTCATGAGTTGCAATATGAGGCGGAACGGAGCTCTAGTACAGCCTTATGTATTGTGATTCAGTAATGCCAGTGATGGGTCAGGATCAAGCGTGAGGTTAACCAGAGTGGAAGCCATTTTGAAAATTTCAGTCCAAATTCGCTGCACGATAGGGCATTCCAGATATGCAAGTACCTTCTTGATCACACTCACGGAAACACAAAGGGGAGTACCCAGGCAAAAATTTGGCAATCCTTATCGGGACCAAAATACCAGCGCATGGAGGAGCTTATAATTTGTTTCAAGGGCTAAAATATTTTAAGTGGAGGATTTTATGTTCGGCCAGATGGCATCTCAATCCTCCAATTCTAGGTCAATCTCAAGAACAGCGGATTATGTCCCAAAGTGTAAGCGAATGCGAGTGGGTGCAGATACCTGTACTGTACAGGTACCTGCACCCCCTCCCCCCTGAAAGGTGCCAATTGTGGCGCCGGAGGGGGGGAGGGTTCCAATGAGCGGAAGGTCCACTTTAGGGTGGACCTCCGCTTTAAGTCTAAGGGCTAGAATTTTTATGTCGAAGTTGAGCAGGAAAATTGGTCTGTAGTTTGTCAATACTGTATGGTTTGTAATAGGTTTCGGTATCATGGATATTATAGCCATCAATGTGTCTCTGCCAAAGGAACACTGCTTCAGCAAAGCATTAAAAGCATTAGATAACAGGGGGGGGGGGGGGGGGTTAATATGTCCAGGAGTAGGGATGAGCTTCGTGTTCGAGTCGAACATATGTTCGACTCGAACATCGGCTGTTCGCCCGTTCGGCGAATTCCGAACGTTATAGGCCTTTCGCGCCAAATTCGTGTGGCGCTCACGGCCCACAATGCACTGCGATGGCGCAGTGCATTGCTGGCTCATGATTGGCCAAGCATGCACTGTGACCCCGCATGCTTGGCCAATCACAGCGCCGGCTGCGAGGAGAGCCATGATTGGCCACAGGCAGGATGCCTGTGGCCAATCATAGCTCAGGCTGTGTAGTACACGCCCCACACTATATAAGGCCACCAGCGCAGAGGCCTTGTGTAGTGTGTTGGCGACTGAAGCAGTTAGTGGGTGTTCTGTGTACCTTCAACACACAGGGCCGCTGATAAGCCAGTACAGCCAGCCCTGTTGTACCGGGCCCGGCCAGCAGGGGGGGCCTGTGCAGCTTCAAAGACAGTTCAGTGGAGAAAACCCAAAAAACGCTTTCTAATTTACAAGTGGCTCCCTGCGCTCATTGTACACTACACACTGGATCTTTCCATTACAAAATCCTGGAAACAGAATCCAGGAATCTGTGTCTCCCAGGACCTCAGCTGAGCTCTGTAATCCAGTCCAGAGCTTCTAGATTGCCTTCTCCACAGACCCAAGACCACACCCCTCCGCTGCTCTCATTGGTTGGAGGAGAGAAGTCTAATTAGCACTCAGCAGCCGGGGACGGGAGCTTCTTAGGTAAGAGACATGCTGCTGTGCAGGAGAGTTCTCTCATGTTGGCACAGATTAAAACAGGCCCACTGACACTGCATCTGGCCTGCCAGCACAGACACAACACGAACAGTCAGAAATGTTTTGTAATGTAAACGATCCTAACACCTCCTGAGAGGCCCCCTCCCCCACCAACCTGAAATGGGGACTGATGTTGAGAGGTGCTCTGATGTGATATAAGGGGCTCTGCTGTGATGGAGGGGGCTCTGATGTGATGGAGGGGGCTCTGCTGTGATGGAGGGGGCTCTGCTGTGATGGAGGGGGCTCTGCTGTGATGGAGGGGACTCTGCTGTGATGGAGGGGGCTCTGCTGTGATACAAGGGGACTCTGCTGTGATGGAGGGGACTCTGCTGTGATGGAGGGGGCTCTGATGTGATATAAGGGGCTCTGCTGTGATGGAGGGGGCTCTGATGTGATGGAGGGGGCTCTGCTGTGATGGAGGGGACTCTGCTGTGATGGAGGGGGCTCTGCTGTGATACAAGGGGCTCTGCTGTGATACAAGGGGACTCTGCTGTGATGGAGGGGGCTCTGCTGTGATGGAGGGGGCTCTGCTGTGATACAAGGGGCTCTGCTGTGATATAAGGGGCTCTGCTGTGATATAAGGGGACTCTGCTGTGATGGAGGGGACTCTGCTGTGATGGAGGGGGCTCTGCTGTGATGGAGGGGGCTCTGCTGTGATACAAAGGGCTCTGCTGTGATATAAGGTGTGCTGTGATGGAGGGGGCTGTGCTGTGATACAAGGGGCTCTGCTGTGATATAAGGGGCTCTGCTGTGATATAAGGGGACTCTGCTGTGATGGAGGGGGCTCTGATGGAGGGGACTCTGCTGTGATGGAGGGGGCTCTGCTGGAGGGGACTCTGATGGAGGGGGCTCTGCTGTGATGGAAGGGACTCTGCTGTGATGGAGGGGGCTCTGCTGTGATGGAGGGGACTCTGCTGTGATGGAGGGGGCTCTGATGGAGGGGACTCTGCTGTGATGGAGGGGGCTCTGCTGTGATATAAGGGGACTCTGCTGTGATGGAGGGGGCTCTGATGGAGGGGGCTCTGCTGTGATGGAGGGGACTCTGCTGTGATGGAGGGGACTCTGCTGTGATGGAGGGGACTCTGCTGTGATGGAGGGGACTCTGCTGTGATGGAGGGGACTCTGCTGTGATGGAGGGGACTCTGCTGTGATGGAGGGGACTCTGCTGTGATGGAGGGGGCTCTGCTGTGATGGAGGGGGCTCTGCTGTGATATAAGGGGTTCTGCTGTGATATAAGGGGCTCTGCTGTGATATAAGGGGACTCTGCTGTGATGGAGGGGACTCTGCTGTGATGGAGGGGACTCTGCTGTGATGGAGGGGACTCTGCTGTGATGGAGGGGACTCTGCTGTGATGGAGGGGGCTGTGCTGTGATACAAGGGGCTCTGCTGTGATATAAGGGGCTCTGCTGTGATATAAGGGGCTCTGCTGTGATATAAGGGGACTCTGCTGTGATGGAGGGGGCTCTGATGGAGGGGACTCTGCTGTGATGGAGGGGGCTCTGCTGGAGGGGACTCTGATGGAGGGGGCTCTGCTGTGATGGAAGGGACTCTGCTGTGATGGAGGGGGCTCTGCTGTGATGGAGGGGACTCTGCTGTGATGGAGGGGGCTCTGCTGTGATGGAGGGGGCTCTGATGGAGGGGACTCTGCTGTGATGGAGGGGGCTCTGCTGTGATATAAGGGGACTCTGCTGTGATGGAGGGGGCTCTGATGGAGGGGACTCTGCTGTGATGGAGGGGGCTCTGCTGGAGGGGACTCTGATGGAGGGGGCTCTGCTGTGATGGAGGGGGCTCTGCTGTGATGGAGGGGACTCTGATATGAAATGGGGGACTCTGTCCGTTGTTCTACTGACCTACCCCCCGCATCTTCTGCCAGTTATACTGACTTTGCTGCATATTTTAATATAATGCACATAAATAAAAAAAGATTGTAAGTTTACAAAGTAAGACATGGGCACCTCTTGGCATCATTAACCCCTTCCCACCTATATCAGCCCTTTTGCTGGATGGATAGGTGGGGTTGAGGTTGGGGCAGAAGGGGGCCCCATCAGGTAGGCTGTACGGGGCCCCATGGTTTCTATCAGCAGCCCTGTCAACACAGTATACACCGATCGTTATCGGCCGATTTTCGTTCTTGCTCTTCTGTAGTGGTTGTTGTTTGCATGCCCTGACCGCAGTATACACCGCTATATTCACCTATATAGCTAGTGATATATCTATGTTTTATAATAGAGCTTGCAGTCAGCGTTAGGAGCTTGTGCTGTCTGCGTGCTCTAAACCCAGTACACACCATTATATCCACCTATATAGCAAACTATCTTGCTCGTTTTAAATAGAGCTTGCAGTCAGCGGTAGGAGCTTGTGCGTGCTGTCTGCGTGCTCTGAACCTAGTACACACCGCTATATCCACCTATATAGCAAACTATCTTGCTCGTTTTAAATAGAGTTTGCAGTCAGCGGTAGGAGCTTGTGCGTGCTGTCTGCATTCTCTGAACCCAGTACACACCGCTATATCCACCTATATAGCTCTTCTCTATTTGAGCCATCTGCCATCTGCAGGAGTTATTGGAAGTTGTGTGTGCGTCCAGCACAATATACCTTACCCAATTGCTGTTTTTCCCAACTCCCTTCAGGCCATTACTATGTCTGGAAGGCCAGCAAGGAGAGGCAGACAGGTGCGAGCCGATAAAAGAGGGCAAGCAGGCTCTGTGCCTAGAGACAACAGTGCTGGTCGTGGACGCGGTGCATCGTCATCATCAGCACGTGGCCATGGGACACGCTTGTCCTTCTTTTCGGCAGCTGGACATGTTGAGCCGAAACATGCCAACGACTTGGTAGAGTGGATGACCAAGCCCTCTTCATCCTCCTCATCCTCTCTCACCCAGTCTCAGGGTACTAGCAAAGCAGCTGCCAACGCATCGTCTTCCCTCGTCTCAATGTCATCATCAGTGACTCCTTCCCTAGACCCACCATGTCCTCCTGAGGAGTCTCCTGAACTCTTTGAGCACAGTGTTGGGTACATGCTCCAGGAGGATGCCCAGTGTTTTGTAGGCTCTGATGATGATACTCAGCTAGAGGAAGGCAGTAGCGTGAATGCAGAGAGAGGGGATGCTCAAGAAGGACAGCAATCTGGCAGTCATGTTCCACAAGCTGCAGCATACTGCCAGGTTTGCTACAGCGATGAAGAGGGAGGGGATGATGAGGGCACTGACTCCACGTGGGTGTCTGGTAGGAGAGAGGAGGAGGAGGAGGCACATGTCCAACGAGGCAGGATGCCCTCCGGGGGCCAGCTTAGGGGCAGCACACCGACTGAATCACACCGCAGAGCTCCGCCTGTGCAGGGCGCTGCCTCTGCGCGTTATTCCAAACGCGCAGAGGCAGTGTGGGTCTTTTTTGAGACGAGTGCATCAGATCGCACCGCTGCTATTTGCAACATATGTCTCAAGCGTATCTCGCGTGGCCAAAACATCAGCCGCTTGGGCACCACATGCTTGAGCAGACATATGTTGACCTGCCATGCAGCTCGTTGGCAAGCGTACCTCAAAGACCCACACCAAAGAACAAAGCGGACCTCTCCTTGCTCCTCATCAGCTGGCATCTCCAACCCCACTAGACCTTCGGTGCTCTCTGAAACCTGCTCTGAGAGGAATGAAGGTGTAGAATTAGGTGTGTCACAGCCAAGTGCTTCCGGGCACTCTGCTAGCAGTACACCCACGTCCGATTATAGCAGGCAAATGTCCCTGCCCCAGCTGCTGGACCGGCGAAAGAAGTTCACTCCCAGCCATCCACATGCCCAGCGGTTGAATGCTAGCTTGGCTAAATTGCTAGCACTTCAACTGCTGCCTTTTCAGTTGGTAGACTCGGCCCCCTTCCGTGAGTTTGTACAATGTGCGGTTCCTCAGTGGCAGGTCCCCAAACGCCACTTTTTCTCACGGAAGGCGATTCCGGCTCTCTACCGGCATGTGGAAGGCAATGTCCTTGCCTCGCTGGACAGGGCGGTCAGCGGTAAGGTGCATATTACCGCTGACTCATGGTCCAGCAAGCATGGACAGGGACGTTACCTGTCTTTCACCGCCCATTGGGTCACTCTTCTGGCAGCTGGGAAGGATGCAGGACAAGGTGCAGTAGTGTTGGAGGTTGTTCCGCCACCACGCCTCCAAAATGCTACTATTGGTTGTGAGACACCTCTCTCCTCCACCCCCTCCTCTTCTTCTTCCTCTATGGCCTCTTCCAGTGCTCTGTCCTCAGAACCAGTGGTGTTCCGTAGGCGTTCCAGGGGCTACGCAAGTACGCAGGCAAAACTATGCCATGCCGTGCTTGCGCTGGTTTGTTTGGGGGACAGGAGCCACACTGGGGCGGATGTTTTGTCAGCTCTGCAGGGGCAGGCCGAGAGGTGGTTGACACCACGCCAGCTTAAGCCAGGAATGGTGGTTTGCGACAATGGCACCAACCTCCTCTCCGCCCTCCGACCGGGACAACTGACCCATGTGCCCTGTGTAGCTCACGTCCTTAACCTGGTGGTGCAGCGGTTCTTGGGCAGGTACCCGGGCTTACAGGATGTCCTGAAGCAGGCCAGGAAAGTCTGTGTGCATTTCCGCTGATCATTTAATGCCTGTGCTCGGCTGGCTGAGCTCCAAAAGGAGTTGAACCTGCCCAAGAACCGCCTTATATGTGACATGCCCACCAGGTGGAACTCAACGTTGGCCATGCTGCAGTGGCTGCACACGCAGCAGAGGGCCATCAATGAGTACCTGTGCGACTACGGCACCAGGACAGGGTCAGGGGAGCTCGGTTTTTTCTCACCACGCCAGTGGGGCATGATCAGGGATGCATGCACTGTCCTGTCACCATTTGAGGAGGCCACAAGGATGGTGAGCAGTGACAGTGCATGCATCAGTGACACTGTACCTCTTGTCCACCTCTTGGAGCATACGCTGCGTGGAATAATGGACAGGGCACTTGAGGCAGAACAGAGGAAGGAAGAGGAGGACTTCCTTGCCTCTCAAGGCTCCCTTTATCCAGACAGTGTTCCTGCTGTGCCACCCATCACACAGGAAGAGGATGAGGAGGAGGAAGAGGAGGAGGAGGATGATTGTGTCAGCATGGAGGTGGAGGCTGGCACTCAGCATCAGCAGCAGTCTTGTAGGGATGATTTACAGTCCCAAGAAACCCGTGGACTTGTACGTGGCTGGGAGGAGGTAGCTGCGGATCATGTTGTCCTTAGTGACCCAGAAGACTCCGGACCGAATGCCTCAGCTAACCTACGCTGCATGGCCTCCCTGATCCTGCAAAGCCTGCGGAAGGATCCTCGTATTCTTCGGATCAAGGAGAGGGACCATTACTGGCTGGCCACTCTCCTTGATCCACGGTACAAGGGTAAGGTTGCCGACCTTATCTTGCCATCGCACAGGGAGCAGAGGATGAGACATCTCCGGGAGGCCTTGCAGAAAGGTCTGTGCAACGCGTTCCCAGAGACTGGGAGGTTACAAACTCCTGATCCTGGACAACGTGTTGCTGAGCCATCGGTCAGAAGGAGCGGTGAAGAAGGTGGCCGCCTGACTGATGCTTTCAGACAATTTTTTAGTCCGCAGCCCCAAGGTATGATCGGTTCCAGCAACCATCGCCAGCGTCTGATTTACATGGTGCAGGAATACCTAGGGGCAAGGTCAGACTTGGACACCTTTCCCACCGAAAATCCTCTGGCTTACTGGGTCTTGAGGATGGATCACTGACCAGAGCTTGCACAGTATGCAATTGAGCTACTGGCCTGTCCTGCATCCAGCGTTCTTTCGGAACGCACCTTCAGTGCTGCTGGTGGCTTTGTTACTGATCACAGGGTGCGCCTGTCCACCGAATCAGTTGATCGACTGACCTTCATCAAGATGAATCAGTCTTGGATCACCACCAGCTACCAAGCACCTGAAGCTGATGTAACCAAATAATTTTTTTTGAAATATCACATCCCTTCAAGACTGCCTATGCTGAGTGACTGTCCTGTTATGTCGATTGTCTATCCTCTTCCTCCTCCGCTGATATGTTGGAAGAACATTTCTGGTTCTGGGTGATGCCATCAGCCCAATTTTTCTGCCCCTGTCTAACAGGGGCGTTTAATTACAATTTTTGATGCAATGCTTTGCAGCAGGGCTAATTCCTGCACTAAAACTAGAGTATATGGGAGAGGTTGCAGTGTCGTGGCACCAGCACCAGTGCCTAAGGCCCAATTTTTCTGCCCCTGTTTAACAGGGACATGTAATTACAATTATTGATATAATATTTCACAGGAGGGCCCGTTTCTGTGTCCACCCAGAGTAACTATCAGGATTTATAGTGTTGTGGCACCAGCACCACAACCACCAAAAGGTCAATTTTTCTACCACTGTTCAACAAATGGCATGTAATTACAATTCTTGATATAATCGTTCACAGCAGGGCGCTCCAGATAGTTTTTTTGACTGGAGCTACACTTTAAAAACGTACCCATTGAAAATTACAAACAGATTCTACTTAACACAACAAACCTACACAGTCCCCGTCTTGTTTGCACCGATTGTATACTGCTGTTCTGAGTATATACGGCCTGGGGGCCCCGCGTATTTCCTTTTTTTAATATGGTTACGGGGTTCCCCTTATTATGCGTACAAGACCCAAAGGGGCTGGTAATGGGCAGGGAGGGCTACCTATGCCATTTTTCTCAATGATTTTCAACCATATTGCAGGAACCAGATATAACATTAAAACCGCAAGCAGTTTTAAATGATGCTATTTCTGTTAAATGTCATTTTGTGCAGGGACTGTTCTAAACACGGGAAACACGTGGCACTTCACAGGCATACTACAGACACCCCCCAGGCACGATATTTAAAGGAATATTTCACTTTTTATTTTTTCACTTTAATCGTCATTAAAATCAGTGCTCCCGCCAAAACGGCCATTTTTAAAAACATTTTAGGCATTGACCCATGTCCCCTGGGGCAGGAGCCAGGTCCCCAAACCCTTTTTAGGACAGCATCTTGCATATTAGCCGTTAAAATTAGCACTTTTAATTTCGAACGTTCGAGTCCCATAGACTTCAATGGGGTTCTAAAGTTCGTACGAATTTGGGGTCCGTTCGAAAGTTCTGGTGCGAACCGAACCGGGGGGGGGGGGTGTGTTCGGCTCATCCCTATCCAGGAATTTTCTTTAACCAATTCAATACAAGGCGTTTTCAGCCCCTTCCTGCCCAGACCAATTTTTAAATTTCACTTGTCACACTTTAAATGACTATTGTGCGGGAAATGCAACCCTGTACCCAAATAAAAAATTTTTACCCACAAATAGAGCTTTCTTTTGGTCGTATTTGATCACCTCTACGTTTTTTATTTTTTGCACTAAAAATAAAAGAAGAATTTTGAAAGAAAAAACATTTTTCTTTTTTATTTTTGCTATAATATTCCAATTTAAAAAAAAAAAAACACATTTCCTCAGTTTAAGCCGATATGTATTCTTCTACATATTTTTGGTTTAACCACCTCAATACAGTGCACTTACACCCCTTTCCTGACCAGACCAATTTTCAGCGCTCTCACAGTTTGAATGACAATTACTCAGCCATGCAACACTGTACCCATATGAAACTTGCTTCCTTTTTTCCACACACAAATAGAGCTTTCTTTTAGTGGTATTTAATCACTAGTGGGTTTTTTATTTTTTGTGCTAGAAATAAAAAAAAATGTAAAATTTTGTGAAAAAAAAAATGCCTCTTTGTTTCTGTCATACATTTTTGCTAATTAGTCATTTTTCTTCATAAATTTTGGCCAAAATTTATACTGCTACATATCTTTGGTAACAATAACCCACATTAGTGTATATTATTTGGTCTTTGAGAAAGTTATAGAGTCTACAAACTATGGTGCCAATCACCGAAAATTGATCACGTCTGATCAGGCCTTCAGTACATCAGGTGTATCTCATTTCTTGAGACACTAACAAGTCAGGAATGTACAAATACCCTCCAAATGACCCCTTTTTAGAAAGTAGACATTCCAAGGTATTAATTAAGTAGCATGGTGAGTTTTTTTTTAAGTTGTAATTTTTTCCCACAATTCTTTGCAAAATGAAGATTTTTTTTTATTATTTTTTTTTTTACAAAAATTGTCATATTATCAGGTTATTTCTCACACACAGCATATGCATACACCAAATTACACCCCAAAATACATTCTGCTACTCTTCTCGAGTATGGCTATACCACATGTGTGAGACTTTTACACAGCCTGGCCACATATAGAGCACCAACATTTAAGTAGTACCTTCAGACGTTCTACGAGCAAAAATGTGACAGGTACTTCACCGCCGCCGTACTCGAGCGCACGCGCCATGCACAGTGGGGGTGTGACCATCTGATCGGCCGTGATCACGTGGTGTCATGGTTATGCAGTGATCTTCCTGTGTTTGCTTACCTTCCCTCATGTCTTCACACTAAGAGGTCAGCCACTTCCACCTGGTGGCTTTTATAACCTATCCTCTAAGCATGGCTCCACCCCAGGCCCTATCAGGGAGCCCTATATTCATCACGGCCGATCACGTGGTGTCATGGTTATGCAGTGATCTTCCTGTGTTTGCTTACCTTCCCTCATGTCTTCAGACTAAGAGGTCAGCCACTTCCACCTGGTGGCTTTTATAACCTCTCCTCTAAGCATGGCTCCACCCCAGGCCCTATCAGGGAGCCCTATATTAACCTGTGCACTGCAGGCCATCAGTGCTGATCAACCATTGTGTATTCCTTTGTGTGTTAGCTTCCTGTTTCCTGCCGTGTGCTCTGCTTCTGTTTTGCGTTACCGACTTTGGCGTGTCTTGACTATCCCTGTTTGCCTGTGATCCTGACCTTTTTGCATGTACCCAACTATTCTTGTCTGCTTGTGGCCCCGACCTTGGCTTTGTCCCTCACCATCCCTATCCTCCTGTTGCCTACTGTGGGTGTGAGCTGGGGGACCCTGGGGGTCGCGACCTGGAGCCAGTTGCAGCCAAGTCCATCCTCACCACTAGAGGCGCTGGTGAACACCTGCTGGCTCTTAGACTCCGCGCCCCAGGGAATCTTACGCTCTAACCCCAGTGGGATCTGTCCCCTGTCTGCAGCAGTCAGCCGAAGGGTCCTGTCACGGTCGTGCCACTATCCCGGTCGTTCAAGGAAGACTTACCCGCAGATTCCCCGTACAAGGGGATCGTCGGCGCCTTCGGACTCGGGTCGGCGCTAACGAACGCACGCGAGTGCACGTAGTCCCCAACAGGCGCACGCGGGTGCGCGTTGACACGAGCGGGTGCGCGACGAGCTGAACGGGCGTACGCGGGTACGCGGGGTCACGAACGGGAGCACGGCTACCCACGGGGGTACGCAGACGTACCGTGCGACCGTTCGTGGCGCCCAATTGCCTATTTAAGGGACCTGCTCCTGCTCCTCAGTGCTGTCCTGTCTACAGCGTTCCCGAGACTCCTGCTATCCGTTCCAGTGTGTGTGCTCCTGATCCTGTACCCGGCCTGTTCCTGGACCTTGCCTGTTTGCCGCCTGCCTCCGACCCTTTGCCTGATTGACCTCGCTTCTGCCTTCTGCTGCCCGATTGTTGCCGACCCTGCTCGTCCCAGACCACGCCTGCCTACCTACCTGAAGTCCAGCACCGACTACTTCTGCGGTTCCTGCCTGTTCACCTGTGCCAGCTGTCCTGCAGTTCCAGTTCAGCACCCAGCGCTGGTTGCACCTGCCGTTCCAGTCTACCACCTGTTCCGGCTTGCCTACTACCTGCTATCAAGCCTGGACTCCTGAAACCCTGTTCCCACCTCCAGGGGCTCTCGAGCCGGAGGCTTACGAGGCGCCGCTCCCTGCACGATTGGGCTCTCCAACCAGGTACGTGACAGGTCCACAACCTTGCGGTGCACTCCTGATCCCTACGGTGTGCACCTGTCACCTCAAGGTGACCTGACACGTGGTAAACAGCCATACCCAATGGCTGTTCACCCCCTTCAGTGGCGAGCGGTGTCTCCGTGACACGCCGCCACAGAAAAAACAGGGATACGCGCACACAATCACGCGCATTCCCTGTTTAAAACGGGAGGACATCATATGACGCCCTCCCGCTACAATAGGTGCGCTGCCTGCCCGTCATTTGATGGCTGGCGGTCGGGAAGTAGTTAAAAATAAATAAATCGCAATAAGCATGTATAGATTTGTAGACGCTATAACTTTTGTGCAAACCAAATACGGGATAGATTTATGGCATTTTTTTTTTTTTTAATTAGTAATGGCGGTGATCTGCAATTTTTTTTTGTGACTCTGACATTGCGATGGACATATCGGACACTTTTGGGACCATTCACATTTATACAGCGATTAGTGCTATAAAATTGCACTGATTACTTTTTAAATGTGACTGACAGGGAAGGGGTTAACACTAGGGGGTGATCGAGGGGTTAATTATGTTTCCTAGGGAGTTATTCTAACTGTAGGGGGCAGGGACTCACAAGGGGAGGAGACCGATTGGTGTGTCTCTGTACACAGAACACACCATTGGTCTCCTCTCACCTGACAGGATGTGGATCTGTGTGTTTACACACACAGATCCACGGTCCTGCTGTGTTGATGGCCAATCGCGGGTGCCCGGCAGACATGGCGCCCGCCGAGCACGTGCACCGGTCCCGAGCAATGCAGCAGGTATGTGCCCCCTAGACGGCCTGGAAGCCCAGGACAGGAGATCTCTCTTGTGGGAATCATATTACTATGGGTCGGTAATGAAGTGGTTAAAATTATGCAGCCGAGAAGCTGTCGGGGCTGGGACACTTATTTGGTTTAAGGGCCTTGATCTCCAGCAAGACCTTGTTGACTGAGAAAGGGCGTTCCATTGACTCTTGCCAGGGCTGGGATCAGACCTTCCTTCTTTGAGCTGGCCACTCAGATGTCAGTTAATTGCCAGCTCCTATCTCTCCACAGTGACTCACCTGTTGATATCCTGCTCGTCAGTCCTGCTTACTTAAGCCGTCCAGCCCAGATCTTCTCTGCCGTTGCCTGGTCAACATCACAGAGACTCTCTCCTGCATGCCTGTTAAAGACCTGCTTGGCTGACATGCCTTCTGGTTCCAGATCCTGCTTGCTGTTCCACTATGCTGATCCCTGGCTTCTTGGCTTGTCTGACTGTTACGGTTACTGAACTTTGGCTATATTTTGACTATGTTTGGTCTATTTACTTTTATTATTATTAAACAAATGTGATTTAACTGTACTTCTGTCTTGGTCTGATTCATGGTTTATGACAACTCGCAATTGGACATTGTTGGCATGTGCAGATCCTGGAATGGAGAGTTAGCCTGATCAGAGGAGAAGTTAGACTTTCTAAATGCACCTCAACACAATTGCTCTTATGAAGGTCCTTAGCCAATTTGAGTATGATCGGTTTTCGGACCTGGTCCAGCCGATGTAGGCGAAGAGCCAAAAAGGTATCCTGCTTGTTAGCTTTATCATAAATTTTGGAGTTGGACCTATGAATAGCCTTGTCAGCTATCTCAGCCAAAAGCAGGTCCAGCTCCATTTTAGTTTTCTCTAGGCGGGTCCTATTCAATTCGGTGGAGGGAGACTGGAAGTGATTAAATAGTTGGCGATGTTCTGCTTCTAAATGTTATAATTAAATTTTTTTGTCCCGGTTAAGATGGGAAGAGACAGAGATTCTGGTGCCTTGAATTGCTGGTTTATGGACTTCCCACAGGAGAAATATCTGGAGAAGCATTGTGCAGGAGGTATTCTTTGAGGGCTTGCTGTATATCAAAGCAGTAGGATTTGTTTACTAGATGCAGATCATTCATACACCAGGTCTGGTTTGAGGAATCAAGGAGGAGATAGTGGCGATTACAGCGCAGTGGTCAGACCATGGGATAGGATTTATTCTTGAATCTAATCGTAAGGACGTAACCGGGATAAATATGATCTATTCTGGAAAAAAGATTTTTGTGGATAGGAATAAAAAGTATATATATATATTTTTATTTTTTTTCATGGGATTACATTCTCTCCAAGTGTCTAAAAAGGATGCCCACTGGAGCAGTTTACGTAAATGTATAAAGGGTGAAAGTGACTCTGGGGTATAAGAAGATTTATCTAGGAGTGGGTACAAGTACAAGATTAGAGTCAATGAGTCTGCACTACCTGAAGTAAATATGAGGAAAAAAAAGGATTATCAATTGGGGCGTAATAAGAGGCCAATAACAAAAGAACACTGCTCTAGGCAGACCTCTCATAATGCATCCCACCTGCTAATGGAACAGGTGCTGGCTCTGTATGTAGGAATGAATCGAAGCATAGACTGCATGGCCACACTGACACTTATATTGAAGAGGGTTTAAAAATTCTTCTGGTACAAAGACATCAGAGGCACAGGATCAATGAAAAGCTGACATGTTTCACATGACTATGGGGTGCTTAGTTAGCTTCGTCATAAGAGACCAATGTTGTCTCAACATCCTGCAATAGGCCAACTAGAATAAATGTAACAACCCTTAGGGTTTTTGATCTCAGTAGGGAGAGTGAATGATATTGTATGATGGAAAGCCAGTAGGATCCCCCTGTGTTTTGTGCTAGCTGAAGCAGAAAAAACAAAAACAAAAAAAAAAAAAAAACTTGAGGGTAAGGGCCGGTTCACACTGCAGGCGCGGCGAGGCGTCTCCGACTTGCCTCGCCGCGACCTGCGGCGGCCTCGGCGGCGACTTGCAGATGACTTCTGTATAGAAGTCAATGCAAGTCGCCCCCGAAGTCGCCCAGAAGTAGTACAGGAACCTTTTTTCTGAGTCGGAGCGACTCGAGTCGCTCCACTCAGAACGGTTCCATTGTACAGAACGGGGGCGACTTGCGGGAGCGAGGCGAGTCGTGTCGCCTCGCATCGCCCGCTGTGTGAACCGGCCCTAACGAGAGCTTAAAATAAATAAATAAAAAAAGTAGGAGTCAATCGTGCAGCTAAAAAAGGGTTTCTTTTGCAAGGCCATCACACCCACCTTTAAGGATTACAAATGCCTGTAAGCCCTTAACCCTTTTATGAGGGGAGTTAAGGCCCTTAACATTGAGGAACAATATATTCAGGGGAGCCATCTGGTGAATGAAAAGAGAACATTACAAATGAGCTTCGGGCCCACCGAGATCTGATGCCCTCGCAAGAAGAGAAGGAGAAAAAGTAGGTAGAAAGAAGAGGATTCAGAAAATTTTTTCGAACAGGGAAACAATTTTCCGTAAGGCAACATAGTATGTAGTTAGTACTTTTTGGGCTGAACAGTATTGCCCGACCAAGTTGTGTGCAGGCACCCAGGACAGCCAGCTGACCAGGGTATATGGACACAGAAAAAACAAACAAAAAGGAGGGGGCGAGGTTCAGTGTTTGCTCCCCACAGCACCCAAGGTAAACCTAAACTCAAAAAAGTTTGCAACATCTCTGAGGAATAGAATAAAATAAACCACAATATAGTGTAACATTACTTAGCTACTATAACTAGGAAAAAGGCATTGAATGATATAAACATTAAGGTTAGTATGGCAGCAAAAAGGTACAATATGGTACTGTATATATAGCCACATTATTCTGAATACAGTAGAAATAGTAACATGAACAGGATCCAACCCAAAGTGGGCTGATATCAACTCAGTAACTTGCAGGAAGAACACTGGCCTTTAGCAATTTGCAGCCAGGCACAGGCCCAGAGCCAATGGTCATGCGGAACCACACAAAGGAGTTCCCCACAGAAGCACAGCGGTTAAAGGTAAACAAGGTGACAGTGTTCCATGGTGTCAACTCATCCCAGCCTGGGTGAAGTGGAGTTCTCGGGGCCCGAGTTTGATGACCGCACTGGAGTTCCTTTGCGGATGGAGGATGGGCCTGGAGAAGCACGCATTGGTGTAGCGTGATAAGGGTGAGGGACCGGATGTGCAGGGGTACAAGGCAGTGCAGTTCAGATTCTGGGTCAGGGGCCACTAGGTGGAGGGTCTCTAGCAAGTGCTGCAACAATTCAGGTGAGGTGCAAGAGTGTTGCTGAATTGTAAGGCAAACAGAAAATGGCAGGTATAATTAAGCCGATGTTGTAGAAGGATCTGTAGTTAGGGTTTCATAGCTTTTCATTTTGCCACGGTAAGAGGAGCTAAATCGCCACAAGACCTGATATGCATGCCCTTGGAACTGCAGTGCTTAGAACAGGCAGCAGATAAAAGTTGCTCTTTCGTGCAGTAGAAATGTAGCTTGACAATTATGTCACCAGGTGGACCAATTGGTAAATGGTGTGTCAAAGCTCTATGTATCCTATTTGTCGCCATCTTGGAGGAGGCATGGGCGAGTGCCTCCTTGATAAGTTTCGGTTTGTTCTTCCCCCGGTGACCTGTTAGTACCAGTCTGCCGAGGCCGCCGGTGGACCAGGTAAAGATTGCGGGGTGGCGTTGTGAATCAGGCGGCTTGGATCCAGCTGATGCTGTGGGGAGTTCGGAGGTCTATATAAGTGCGACCACCATGTCAAGCTTCGCGCATGAGCCCCAGCAGTTTATATTTACTAAAATAATTGCATTTCCATGTTCTGTGTACTGTGGGAGACCAAATATAGTAAATTCAGGCTCCTGGGTTTAGTAACACTTTAATTTCACTGTGTGTCACATTTGCTTTTCTTTTTTTTTTTTTTATGCGAGAATGTGATTCACAATAAGAATAGCTGCAACATTTAGCTAATAAGTCAATACAGGCAGTCCAAAACATTACCACGTTCATGTCCATATCTACTTCTAATGTATCCTACATTATAGCCAGCGTTATTTTGTATATGTCATGCTGGTCTATTTCCCAAATTAGGGATGTACTGTATTTGTTAAGTGAAGCATTTGTGATTTTTTTCATGCCACATACTCAGTGCTGGCTTGATTAAAAGGTACATAAGCCAACACAATGCTCTGTTCAACCCAAATATACACAGTACATATCCTGGCTACTTCTTTTGTGAAACTTGTAATTTGACCTGAGTATATTCTTTGCAGAGCACCTGTCCTGAAGTGACAGATCAGGATTCCCTAAGACAGGGTGTGTACTGCCATTACAGACCTAATGCCGCAAGATATACAAGTTATCTACTGCAGATTATATATAGATAGCTTCAGTGTTTTAATACATTTTTCTTTTTAATAATAAAAAAGACAGTCTTAGTTTACGTTCACACAACCATCCAATGATTATTGTTAAGATCTATTAAAGCTCACATACAAAAAAAATCCTTTAGAACAGTGATTCCCAACCAGGGTTCCCGTGGAACCTTAGGGTTCCTCTGGAGGTTGCTAGGGGTTCCTTCAGCATTGGGAAATTTCTGCCTTTCAGATAAGTTCTCACTGACACCATTTATCTTTTTAAAAATCTGAAAGGAGGTAATTCTCCCCAATGACCATAAGTGTAAGGACCATTCTTCCCACTGACCATCACACTAATGTATCCTGAATAGTAGATTTCTAATTTTTAGCAGGTGTTCCCTAAAACCAGAGAACTATTTCAAGAGTTCCTCTGTATTGAAAAGGTTGAGAAAGGCTGCTTTAGAATGTTCTTACCTTTTATGTGCCAAGCAATAGTCCCGCAGTCTGAATTATGAGAGGAGCATTCAGTGGCAGCACTTGTATGTAAATCAGACCAATGTATAGACAGGGTATATGATTTTCTACACTTGTGTGCAAAGTTGTTCCTGATAGGGAGGAGACACTGCTCTGGATGAAAGCATCCGAGTACTTCCTGTTTCTTTTTAAAGGAACAGTGTTCATGTCACAAGCGAGTCAGTGATACAGCATAATACTTCAGCTACAGATAATATGCATCAGTGAAAAGATGTTTTAATCATAAAAAAATAAATTATATATATATATATATATATATATATATATATATATATATATATATATATATATATATATATATATATATATATATATATATATATATATATATATATATATATATATATACATACATATACACACACACACACACACATACACACACACATATACATATACACATACACAATATTAGAAAAAATATTATGGTGTCTGCCTTTATACACACACATGAACTTTAATAGCATTCCAGTCTTTTGACCATTACACATGATCCGAAAATCGGACGAAAACTACCGCTATCGATGCGATAATAATAATAAAAAAAAAATAATAATCGGATCGTTAGTACAGAGCTTTCGAGAGCCATTCACGACAGTTTAGCCGATATTATTTTATCGGACATGCACAAAAAAAAATTCTCGTACAATACCAGATTGTACGATTTCTCTTTAGTCTGTACAGTTGTCATCCGAAAATACAATACAAATACATCACAACACATGATATCACTACTGGTTTTTTATTCTGTCGTATGAGAATTTTTGGAACTTTAATAAACTCTTCAGGTTCGATATATGACTAGCATGCAAAAAAAAAACAAAAACCTGATGATCTGTTGTCCAATTTTCAGATCGTGTGTACAGGGTATTGGTCCATAGGGTTTAATATGGTGTTCAATTTTTCTAGGAAGGCTGTTCACGAGGTTTAGGAGTGTGTCTATGGGAATGATTGACCATTCTGCCAAGCACATTTGTGAGGTCAGGCACTGATGTTGGACAAGAAGGCTTGGCTTGCAGTCTCCACTCTAATTCATCCCAAAGCTGTTCTATCGGGTTGAGTTCAGGACTCTGTGCAGGCCAGTGAAATTCCTACACCCCAAACTCACTCATCCATGTCTTTATGAACCTTGCTTTGTGCACTGGTTCACAGTCATGTTGGAACAGCAAGGGGCCATCCCAGTGGCCTAATTAGAACCGTCAGGGCCCTGATGCAAGAAACCATGAAGGGCTCCCCTGACTGAGCCCTTTCCTCTGAACCGAGTGGCAGAATAACAAGGCCTGGTCGCAAGCGGGTGGCTGCATATAAAAGGAACCAATTTCTCCATTTCCCCCGCTTCTCCACCTTTTCCTCCCGCAGGCATTCAGCGGCTGCAGGAGGAAAATGGAGAGATGGGTTCCTCTATCTTTTTTCAGTCAGGGCACCCTTGAAGTATACCCCTAGGTGACTGGGGCTGCACTGCAACCACTCCGCAACTGTGCATTGCATGCAGTTGCAGCATAGTGATGATACATTTAAAGGGGTTGTAAACACTCGTGTTTTTTCACCTTACTGCATCCTATGCAGTAAGGTGAAAAAACACCTGGCAGTGATTGCCCCCCCCCCCAGCCCCCCGTTTTACTTACCTGAGCCCTGGAACTTTACCTGGTGGCTCTTCCTTTGCCCATGATTCTCAGCTCCTGATTGGATAGCTTGATAGCAGCGCAGCCATTGGCTCTCACTGCTGTCAATCAAATCCAATTATGTGGACGCCGGGGGCGGGGCCGAGTCTGGAATTCGTGTCTATGGACGCAAATGCTGGACTCAGAAGCATGCCTGCAAGGTAATGGCAGGGGAGAGCGCTTCTTCTCGGGGGTTATATGATAAGAGGATGAGCCGAGAGAGCCACCGAGGTAACTCAGAAGTCGCTGTTTGGGGCCACTCTGTGCAAAACTAACTGCAAAGTGACAGCATGACATGTTTGTTACTTAAAAAAAAAATCCAAACCTTTACAATCACTTTAAGGGGTTAAAATAGGAGGTAAGGAGGCAATATATTGCCAATTTACTGGCTGTCAAATGCCTCTGAAAAGTGATCTGAGCATGGATCGCTTTTGAGGAACAGCATTTTGTTGCTGCTACTTTTAACAAGCAAGAAAAAAATAAATAAAACACATGCATAAAATGTGCATACAAACATCTAAAACACACATATGTCTCTCATTATATATATATATATATATATATATATACACACACACATACACACACACACACACACACACACACACACACACACACACCAGTGGCGGCTGGTGCTCAAAACAAACTGAAAAATTCTGAAGCAAAAAAAAAAAAAAAAAAAACATCAATCGTAGCCACTGTGCCCGGGGGGTGTATCAGGGGGTGGCAGTGGCAGCCATAGATAGATTCATGCGATGCATGAATCTATCTATTGGGGATAGAGGGGTGGCAGGAGAAAGGGGGCGGTGCTGCCTGTGCACCCTTATGGACGCACCTCCACTGTGAATCACACACACACACACATATATATAATATAATATGAGAGAGATATAGACACACATTTACATGGTACATATTATATTAGGGATGAGCCCCCGGTTCGGTTCGCACCAGAACTTTCGAACGGACCGTGAACTTTAGAACCCCATTAAAGTCCATGGGACTTGAACGATCAAAATAAAAAGTGCTAATTTTAATGGCTAATATGCAAGATATTATCCTAAAAAGGGTTTGGGGACCCGGCTCCTGCCCCAGGGGACATGGGTCAATGCCAAATTTTTTTTTTAAAAAACAGCTGTTTTTTTGGGAGCACTGATTTTAATGACGATTAAAGTGAAACATTTAAGTGAAATATTCCTTTAAATATCGTTCCTGGGGGGTGTCTATAGTATGCCTGTGAAGTGGCACGTGTTTCCCGTGTTTAGAACAGTCCCTGCACAAAATGACATTTAACAGAAAAAAAGTAATTTAAAACTGCTTGTGGTTTTAATATAATATCTGGTTCCGGCAATACAGATGAAAATCATTGAGAAAAATGGCATGGCTAGCCCCACTGCCCAATACCAGCCCCTTTGGGTCTTGTACGGATATTAAGGGGAACCCCATACCCAAATTAAAAAAAGGAAGGGCGTGGGACCCCCAGGCTCTATATACTCAGAACAGCAGTATACAGGCAGTGCAAACAAGACAGGGACTGTGTAGGTTTGTTGTGTTAATTAGAATCTTTTTTTAATTTTGAATTGCTACATTTTTAAAGCGTAGCTCCAGTCAAAAAAACTATTTTTAAGCTTTTTGGAAAACATAGGGAAGGTTTATCAACCCTGTATAATTTTTTGGCCCGCCCGTCTTTTTTCC
Source organism: Lithobates pipiens (assembly GCF_037356315.1). Taxonomy (NCBI): domain Eukaryota; kingdom Metazoa; phylum Chordata; class Amphibia; order Anura; family Ranidae; genus Lithobates; species Lithobates pipiens. The sequence goes on along the minus strand of NW_027507748.1, from coordinate 601,776,276 downwards.
ATCTCACTTCCTGTTGTCTCCTTTCGTTTGCAAGTAGGAGACGTTTGTAAGTTGGATGTTTGAAAATAGGGGCCAGCGCTATATGCTCTGCAGAAATGGGGGCCTAAGGTGTTGGTGTTGCCACAACACTGTAAGCCCTCAAAGTGACTCTTGGTGGACGCTGGAGCGCCCTGCTGTGAATGATTATATCAAGAATTGTAATTACATGCCATTGTTGAACAGTGGTAGAAAAATTGGACCTTTGGTGGTTGTGGTGCCACAACACTATAAGTCCTCACAGTTACTCTCGGTGGGCGCAGGGACGGGCCCTGCTGTGAAATATTATATCAAGAATTGTAATTACATGTTAAACAGGAGCTGAAAGATTGTGCCTTAAGCACTGCTTGCTGGTGGCACGACACTGCAACCTCTCCCATATACTCTATTTGGAGTGCAGAAATGAGCCCTGCTGCAAAGCATTGCATCAAAAATTGTATTACATGCCCTGTTAAACAGGGGCTGAAAAATCAGGCTGGTGGCATCACTCCAAGCTATCAGGGGGATCATTGAGGAGGAAGAGGATAGTCAGTCAACATAACAGGACAGTCACTCAGCATCAGCATAGGCAGTCTTGAAGGGATGTGACATTTAAAAAAAAAATAATAATAATATTCGGTTACATCAGGCTTCAGGTGCTTGGTAGCTGGTGGTGATCCAAGACTGATTGATCTTTATGAAGATCAGTCGATCAACTGAGTCGGTGGACAGGCGCACCCTGTGATCGGTTACAAAGCCTCCAGCAGCACTGAAGGTGCGTTCCGAAAGAACGCTGGATGCAAGACAGGCCAGTAGCTCAATTGCATACTGTGCAAGCTCTGGCCAGTGATCCATCCTCGAGACCCAGTACGCCAGAGGATTTTCAGTGGGAAAGGTGTCCAAGTCTGACCTTGCCCCTAGGTATTCCTGCATCATGTAAATCAGACGCTGGCGATGGTTGCTGGAACCGATCATACCTTGGGGCTGCGGACTAAAAAAATTGTCTGAACGCATCGGTCAGACGGCCACTTTCTCCACCGCTCTTTCTGTGACTGACCGAAGCCTCAGCAACACGTTGTCCAGGACCAGGAGTTTGTAACCTCCCAGTCGCTGGGAATGCGTTGCACATGAGACATCTCCTCCAGGAGATGCATCATCCTCTGCTCCCTCTGCGACGGCAAGATAAGGTCTGCAACCTTACCCTTAGACCATGGATCAAGGAGAGTGGCCAGACAGTAATGGTCCCTCTCCTTGATTCAAAGAATACGAGGATCCCTCCGCAAGCTTTGTAGGATCAGGGAGGCCATGCAGCGTGGGTCAGCTGAGGCATTCGGTCCAGAGTCCTCTGGGTCACTAAGGACAACATGAGCCGCAGTCACCTCCTCCCAGCCACGTACAAGTCCACGTGTTTCTTGGGGCTGTAAATCATCCCTAAAAGACTGCTGCTGCTGAGTGTCAGGCTCCACCTCCATGCTGACACAATGCTCCTCCTCATCCTCTTCCTGTGTGATGGGTGGGACAGCAGGAACACTGTCTGGATAAAAGGGGCTTGAGAGGCAAGAAAGTCCTCCTCTTCCTGCCTCAAGTGTCCTGTCCATTATTCCACGCAGCATATGCTCCAACAGGTGTACAAGAGGTACAGTGTCACTGATGCATGCACTGTCACCATCCTCGTGGCCTCCTAAAATGGTGACAGGACCGTGCATGCATCCCTGATCATGCCCCACTGGTGTGGTGAAAAAAAAAAAGAAAAAAAAAGACCTCCCCTGACCCTGTCCTGGTGCCGTAGTCGCACAAGTACTCATTGATGGCCCTCTGCTGCATGTGCAGCCACTGAAGCATGGCCAACGTTGAGTTCCACCTGGTGGGCATGTCACATATAAGGCAGTTCTTGGGCAGGTTCAACTCCTTTTGGAGCTCAGCCAGCCGAGCACTGGCATTAAATGATCAGTGGAAATGCACAGACTTTTCTGGCCTGCCTCAGTACATCCTGTAAGCCCAGGTACCTGCCCAAGAACCGCTGCACCACCAGGTTAAGGACGTGAGCTACACAGGGCACATGGGTCAGTTGTTACCATCAGAGGGCTGAGAGGAGGTTGGTGCCATTGTAGCAAACCACCATTCCTGGCTTAAGCTGGTGTGGTGTCAACCTCTCGGCCTGCCCCTGCAGAGCTGACAAAATATCTGCCCCAGTGTGGCTCCTGTCCCCCAAACAAATCAGCGCAAGCACGGCATGGCATCTTTTTTGCCTGCGTACTTGCGTAGCACCTTGAACGCCTATGGAGCACCGCTGGTTCCGAGGACAGAGCACTGGAAGAGGCCATAGAGGAAGAAGAGGAGGGGGTGGAAGAGAGAGGTGTGTCACAACCAGTAGTAGCATTTTGTAGGAGTGGTGGCGGAACAACCTCCAACACTACTGCACCTTATCCTGCATCCTTCCCAGATGCCAGAAGAGTGACCCAATGGGCAGTGAAAGATAGGTAAAGTCCCTGTCCATGCCTGCTGGACCATGAGTCAGCGGTAATATGCACCTTACCGCTGACCGCTCTGTCCAGCGAGGCATGGACATTGCCTTCCACATGCCGGTAGAGAGCCGGAATCGCCTTCCGTGAGAAAAAGTGGTGTTTGGGGACCTGCCACTGATGAAACGCACATTGCACAAACTCACAGAAGGGGGCCGAGTCTACCAACTGAAAAGGCAGCAGTTGAAGTGCTAGCAATTTAGCCAAGCTAGCATTCAACCGCTGGGCATGTGGATGGCTGGGAGTGAACTTCTTTTGACCGTCCAGCAGCTGGGGCAGGGAAAGTTGCCTGCTACAATCGGACATTGGTGTACTGCTAGCAGAGTGCCCGCAAGTACTTGGCTGTGACACACCTAATTGTACACCTTCATTCCTCTCAGTGCAAGTTTCAGAGAGGACTGAAGGTCTAGTGGGGTTGGAGATCCCAGCTGATGAGGAGCAAGGAGAGGGCCGCTTTGATCTTTGGTGTGGGTCTTTAAGATACGCTTGCCAATGAGCTGCATGGCAGGTCAACATATGTCTGGTCAAGCATGTGGTGCCCAAGCAGCTGATGTTTTGGCCACGCGAGATACGCTTGAGACATATGTTGCAAATAGCAGTGGTTAGTTCTGATGCACTTGTCTCAGAAAAGGCCCACACCAAAGAACTTTTGGAATAACGCGCAGAGGCAGCGCCCTGCACAGGCGGAGCTCTGCAGTGTGATTCAGTCTGTGTTTTGCACCTAAGCTGGCCCCCGGAGAGCATCTCGCCTCGTTGGAGATGTGCCTCCTCCTCCTCTCTCCTATCAGGCACCCACGTGGTGTCAGTGACCTCATCATCCCCTCCCTCTTCATCACTGGAGCAAACCTGACAGTACGCTACAGCTGGTGGAACATGACTGCCAGATTGCTGTCCTTCTTGAGCATCCCCTCTCTCTGCGCTCACGCTACTGCCTTCCTCTAGCTGGGTATCATCAGAGCCTTCAAAATGCTGGGCATCCTACTGGAGCATGTAACCAACACTGTGCTAAAACAGTTCGGGGGACTCCTCAGGAGGACATGGTGGGTCTAGGAGTGACTGAAGACATTGAGACGAGGGAAGAGGACGCGTTGGCAGCTGCTTTGCTAGTACCCTGAGCCTGGGTGAGAGAGGATGAGGAGGATAAAGAGGGCTTGGTCATCCACTCTACCAAGTCTTCTGCATGATGTGGCTCAACATGTCCAGCTACTGAAAATAAGGACAAGCGTGTCCCATGGCCACATGCTGATGCCGATGCACCACATCAACGACCAACACTGTTGTCTCTAGACACAGAGCCCGCTTGCCCTCTTATTGGCTTGTGACTGTCTGCCTCTCCCCTTGTTGGCCCTCCAGACATAGTAATGGCCTGCAGGGAGATGGAAAAAACAGCAATTGGGTAGCACTTTAACTCCTGCAGATGCCTGTATTAGAGAACACCAGCAATAAAGGGTAGATACAGGTGTATGCTGTGCTGGAGGCACACAACACTTTCGCTTTAACTCCTGCAGATGCACAAGAAAAGAACACTGTCCCTGCCTATCCTCTCTCTGCACGCCAGAACACACTACACAAGGCCGCCGCGCTGGCGGCCTTATATAGTGTGGGACGTGTACTAAACTCCCTGAGCTATAATTGGCCACAGGCCTCCCCCCACAGCGCCAGGGCCCAGTTGCAAGTGCGACTGCTGCGACCCTGAATGTTCCGCCACTGGGGGGAACCACTTCAGTATTTTCCATTCAGCCCAAGGAGGTCATCCAAAAAAACATGGTAAACAGGAAAGCATTAGTAACTGGAATCAGGAAGGTCAATGGAAATATTTGGTGGCCATATGCAACTGTGTGGTATCGTTCATTGCCATCACACTTATTTTGGAGAGTAATGCACCCAAGCTGCAGCACACCTCTATACACATGCTGGGATTTGCTGTAACCACTTGAAGACAAAACCTGTTTCTGACACTTTTTGCTTACAAATAAAAATCCATATTTTATGCTAGAAAATTACGTATAATTTCCAAACATTATATATACGGATGCACAGATACTTTTTTTTTGTTGCTAATACCAATACTTACCCGCAACGGTTTTGTTTACACTTATAAAGCTGTCAGCAATGGTAAAAAGCATTGAAAAAAAAAAAAAAAGTTATTTACAAATCAAGTATTTTTTTTTTATTATTTTGTCCTTTCAATTTGAAAAGTGTAAATATACGTTAAAGGTGTAAAAATATTAACAACCAATGCAAACAAAAAAAAAAATTGTTTATAAAATAACAGTGAACAAAAAAAATAGAAAACAGCAGGGAAATATTAAATGGAGAAGGAGAATAAGGAGTTAATTAAGGCCAATTAGAGTAAATTAAAGGTTAATAAGGGGTTAAACAGAGGAAAATTGAATAACCAAAAAAAAAAAAATGTCAGGTTGCTTTAAATTGACTTAATCTGGAGACCGGAGTTCTTCCCTTTGATCTGTAGAGGAATAAACAGAAAGATACATAAAGAAACAAGGTTTATTTTTATCTGTTTCAGTGGCTGAGCAATGTTGTTGATAAACATTGCTGGCTGCTTTTTGTTTTTTTACAGCTCCAATTGCTGGGACTTTGTTTACACGTCAGCTGTCAACAGATGAACCCCACTGACAGCTGACTGAGCCATCGGGTGCCAAGGACACGGCGGCCAGGCTCCTTGACAAACAATATATATTTTTTTTTTTTACATTTCAGCTGTCAGTTTGAAATTGGGCGTACGGTACCACCTCAAAAGGAGGCCACCATGAGGCCCAGGACTCGCATGCAGAAGTGCAGCGATGACCACCTGTGGTTCATCAACAGCTTCACCGCGGCTCTGAGAGTCTGCAGTTTGTCTGAAAGGAGAAACACTCTCGCTTCCACGTAGTCCAGCAGTAAGCCTAGGTACTCCAGGCGTCAAGTCGGCACAAGAACCCACCCAAATTCCTGCAGGGTATGCATGTTGATCAACACATCCTCCCTTAATTTTGAGGCGGAAACCGCTCCCAGAAGGAGATTTTCTAGGTAACCCACGATTGCGATCCCACATTGTAGCAACAACGCCAAAATTGGAGCCAATACCCTGGTAAAGATTTGGGGTGCTGAAGCCAAGCCAAAGGGGAGAGCCACAAACTGGTCGTGGTCTTCCCCTACTGCAAATCGCAGAAACCTCTGGTGCCTGAGGCATATGGGTATATGCAAGTACGCGTCCTGGTTGTCCTAAGGCGCCAGGGAGTCCCCCTGATGGAATCAGTTCGCTCCGTAGTCACTGCACTCCATTCTGAACCTCTGTACTTTCACAAAGAGATTTTCTGTCCAAGATTGTAGTCCCCAAAAAGGAAGGGGTATGTCCAAACAGATTGGAATAGAACCCCTGAAACCTTTCAGTTTCTGGAACAGGCACCATCACCCCACGGCTGAGCAGGTCCCTTACTGCCCCAAACAGGGCCTCCCGGTGAGCCAGGACTAAGTGTATGCTGGAGGGGAAAAATCTGTTTGGTGGCCAAAAGAAGAACTCTATCTTGTAGCCCAATGAAATCAGTTTGCAGACCCATTGGTCAGACAGCAGAGAGGACCACGGGGCTCCAAACTCCCAAAGGCAACCCCCCACCCGAGTGAAGGGTGAGGCAAACCGTCATGCGGTAGCACTTTTGCTCGTTGGCTTGTTAAGCTTGCGAGTCCAGGGAGGCTTCTGTCCCTCAGTAGTCGCCCTGTCGGACTGGGAGCATTTTGCTGAAGTCTCGGGCAGACGAAAAAGCCTCTTTTGAGTGCAAAACGAGGGCCCTTGCCTGCAGGGTGGCTCCTTACTCTTCCTGGACTGTGGGAGCAAGGTTCTCTTCCAATCTGTGACATTCTTAATAATGTCATCCAGCGAGGCTCCAAATAGCCGCTCTCCAAGGAAGGCTAGATCCGTGAAGGCTTTTTTTTTTTTTTAAGATGCCTGGTCCGCAGACTAGCATTTCAGCCAAATCAGGCGCCACGGCACCACTGCTGACACTGATGCCCTGGAGAGCAAGGGAAGTGTATCCAGGACCGTGTCACAAATGTACTTAAGGCCGTGCACTAACTGGTCTGCTAGTTCCATGCAGGCAGGAGAGGCCTGCTGCTTCTCCAATTCATGGTGCAATCATTTTGCCCACTCAATAAGTGTCTGCGACACTAATGCTGTGGCCAGTACTGATCCAATCGCTGACCCCACTACCATAAACAGGGAGCGGGCCACTGCCTCAGCCTTGCTGTCGGTAGGGTCCTTAAATGCAGGAGTCCCTTCTACCGGGATGGTGGTTACTTTATTTAACCTGGATACTGGGGGGTCCACGACCGAGGGAGCTGACCATTTTTTAATAAGGCTCTGCTCAAAGGGGTAACACACCACCATTCTTTTTGGGACCGAAAAGGTCTGTTGCGGGCTTCCCCATTCCTTGTATATGAACTTATCGAAATACTGCAAGTCTTATGGGACCCAAAAGGGACCGGTACTTCAGCAGAGGATCCTGCTGTATCCTGAATTTTCAGGGTATCACGCACAGCTGTGATAAGTGCTCCAACTACCGCTTTGTCTTGCGTGGACCCGGAATCATCCTCACTTTACAATCGGTCCTGGTCAGCGTCCTCTGACACATCAGAGCAGGGGCCGCCAGTCACCGTGGGGTCCGAGTCAGAACTCTCCCCAGAGGACTGGGGGGGGGGGGGTTGTACCACCTTGGCGACCGCACACCGCCTCCACCCTGGCAACGAACGTTTCAAGGACCGCCGACAAAGCGTCCAAAGGCATTGCACTCTTTGCAGATGAACCGGTTGCAATTGCAGGGGAGGTCTGGGGAAGAAACACCAGTTTCTGATGCCATGCTGACCCACCCTGTCTGCCACTTAGGACAAGGCACTCAATCCCACCCTTCTAGCTGCTGCAGACTGAGGGGCCCCCACCACAGGACTCACCACCCCACTGCACCCTGCTGTTATAGGTGCCTGTGTCCAGTGCAAATAAACATGCTGTTCTAAGGAGAGAAAAAAAGCGCTGAGGCTACAACAAAAACGGCCACGCGACGCCCTGTATAGAGAAAAAATCACAGGGAAAATGGACGTCGAACTTCGGGAAAATGGCCGCTGACCATGCTTCCCACAGAGACTCACAGAAAATGGCCGACAAGTAACTGTACACAGTGAATAAACACAGATAATGGTGGCAGAGAAAGCTATGGCGACAGCACATACAGAGCCCACAGACACCAGCAGAGAGATCACAGACAGCTCAGGGACACAGACAGCCAGCACAGCCCCCAGACAAGGATCAGAGTCCCCCGGAGGACCCCTGGCTCAGGTACACACACACCGCTCAGCAGCTCAGTCATGCAGAATCCCCCACAGGGGGGTAAAATAGAGACAGAGAGAGAAGAGAGGGACCCCTTAATCGACCTCCCAGGGAATGCCCAGCTGCTGTCCCACCGAGGCAGGAAGAGCTGTACTTAACCATCCGGATGAGCTGGGGACATCCCATCACAGACCCACACCCGAGCAGTATGGGGTGGCTTCTGGCCACGGCACACTGTGAAAAACACATCTGTAGTCCGGTCATATGTGTGCCCCAGAAGCCTGAGGGGCATGTCATGGCCAACCCAGCACGTAGCTAGGGTCTGCACACGCTCGATGGCCAGGCTGGGGAGACTACAAGGATCTATATTATCCATCCTGTCACCCAGCCGATGACAGGATCTTAAAATCTTGCGCAAAAACAGAAAAAAAATCCCCAGGACCAATGGTCCCGGCAGGGAGCCTAGGTCCTTCTTCACTAGGCAGAATAAAAACTGAGCTGCAGGAAGCAGGCTGAGGGGTTATTACCAAAGGGACTGCCCCCGGGGGCGGAACTGTAAAGTTCTGTTGTTTTTCACATGTATTACCTGTTTTGCCTAGTCCTCTCCTGAAGGTGGCGTAATAATGGTCAAGATTACTGGAGCTGTGTCCGTCAATGAACAAAAGAGAAAGCTCTATTTTTGTCTCATCAGAACACATGACCTTCTCCCATTCCTCCTCTGGATCATCCAGATGGTCATTTGCAAACTTCAGTTGGGCCTGGACATGCACTGACATGAGCAGGGGGACCTTGCGTGCGCTGCAGGATTTTAATCCATGCCGGCGTAGTGTGTTAATAATGGTTTTCTTTGAGACTGTGGTCCCAGCTCTCTTCAGGTCATTGACCAGGTCCTGCCATGTAGTTCTGGGCTGATCTCTCACCTTCCCCATTTTCATTGATGCCCCACAAGGTGAGATGTTGCATGGAGACCCAGACCTAGGGAGATTGACCATCATCTTGAACTTCTTCCATTTTCTAATAATTGTCCCAACAGTTGGTGCCTTCTCACCAAGTTGCTTGCCTATTTTCCTAAAGCCCATCCCAGCCCTGTGCAGGTCTACAGTTTTACCCCTGATGTCCTTACACAGCGCTCTGGTCTTGGTCATTGTGGAGAGTTTGGAGTCTGTTTGATTAAGTGTGCAGACAGGTGTCTTTTATACAGGTAACGAGTTCAAACAGGTGCGGGTAATACAGGTAATGAGTGGAGGGCTTCTTAACAGCTTCCCGACCACCTTAAGCAGATTAACGTACCTGTACGTTGCCCTTTAAGATGCGGCTTGCGGCGCGGGCCCACCGGGAGACCCGTGACACTGATAGTGGGTCCCGTGGACCCGATGTCCGTGGGGATACCCACGATCTCACGGTGAGGAAGAATGGGAGGACGCTAAAGTAAACAAGCATCTCCCCGTTCTGCCTAATGACACTGTCACTGATCAGCACTCCCTGTAATCGGGAGCGCTGATCAGTGACGTATCACACACAGCCCCTCCCCCCCACAGTTATAATCACTCCCTGGGACACACTTAACCCCTACAGTGCCACCTAGTGGTTAACCCCTTCTCTGCCAGTGACATTTGTACAGTAATCAATGTATTTTTTAGGATTGATCGCTGTATTAATGCCAATGGTCCCAAAAAACTTGTCAAAATTGTCCGATGTGTCCACCATAATGTCACAGTCACGAAAAAAAAAAAAAATAATTATCGCTGATCACCACCATTACTAGCATAAAAAAAAAAAATAATAATAATAATAATAATAATAATAATAATAATAATAAATATTAATAATAATAATAAAAAAAAAATGCCATAAAGCTATCCCCTATTTTGTCTACACTATAACTTTTGAGCAAACCAAATGCTTATTGCAATATATTTTTACCAAAAATATGTAGAAGAATACGTATCGGCCTAAACTGAGGAAAAAAATATATATATATTTTGCGGATATTATAGCAAAAAGTAAAAAAAAAAAAAAAAAAGCTTTTTAAAAAAAAAAAAAAAAATCTATTTTTTTGTTTATAGCGCAAAAAATGAAAAACCTGCAGAGGTGATCAAATACCACCAAAAGAAAGCTCTATTTGTGAAAAAAAAAAAAAAAAAAAAGGAAGTCGATTTTGTTTGGGAGCCACGTCGCACGACCGTGCAATCGCCAGTTGAAGCGACGCGGTGCCGAATTGCAAAAAGTGCTCTGGTCAGGAAGGGGGTAAATTCCGGGGATGAAGTGGTTAAAGAAAAAATACCAGGTCTTTGAGAGCAAGAATTCTTACTGGTTGGTAGGTGATTAAACAATTATGTTGTGCAAATTATTTTTTTTTTTTAAATCATACAATATGATTTTCTGGATTTTTGTTTTAGATTGCATCTATAACAGTTGAAGAGTACCTACGATAAAAATAACAGACTTCTACACTCTTTGTAAGTAGGAAAACCTGCAAAATTGGCAGTATATGGAATACTTGTTCTCCCCACTGTACACGTTTGTGATTTGGCGTTAAAGGGGTTGTAAAGTCTCAGGTTTTTTCACCTTAATGCATTAAGGTGAAAAACCTTTTGTGGTGCAGCTGCCCCCATTTTACTTACCTGAACCAGATCATTTGAGCAACAAGAACAAGCACAGCAGCTCCAGCCGCTGTCTCGGGTCCTCATTGGATAGACTGATAGCAGCAGGAGCAATTGGCTCCTGTTGTTGTCAATCAAATCCAGTAACACAGGGGGTAGGACCAAGTCCTTCCATCTGTCAATGGATGCGCCCACACGAGTGCCCCATGGAATGCTGAAAGGGGTACCCGAATCGGGGAGGAGCTGGAGCACAGCTGGGGGACCCCAGAAGAGGAGGATTGGGACCACTCTGTGAAAAACCCTTGCACAGAGCTGGTATAACGTGTTTGTTATTTTAAACAAAAAAATAAAGAAACCTTTACAAATTGTTTTAAGTGGTTAAGAGAATAAATACATAAAGAAAAAAAAAAAAAACAAGTTAGGCCCCTTTCACACTGACGTCCCGTTCAGGCCCGCCTGTCAGTTTTTCAGGCGGACCTGAACGGGTGCTCCATAGAGCTCTATGGAGCGTCGGATGTCAGCGGTGACATGTCCGCTGACATCCGACCCGCTCCGATCCGAAAAAGTGTGACGGAGGAAAAAGCTATTTTTCCATCCGTCTGCGGATCGGATCGGGTGACGACTGGCACTGCGGTCCGTCGTCATCCGATCTCCCATAGGGGAGAGCGGCGCTGTGACAGGTCCGTCCGTGCGCAGTGTGCAGAGACAGACCTGTCATCTCCCTGCTCAGCGGGGATCGGCGGAGTGATCCCCGCTGAGCAAACGGATATCCACGGGGCGGATCAGAACTGATCCGCCCCGTGTGAAAGGACCCTTAGACTTACCGGTAACTTGTTTTCAAATAGACTTTCAGGACAGCCACCCGAGAGATCATGGCTCCACCTCCCAAAAGGAAACGCCTCCTCCATCAGAGCTTTTAAAGGAAAGTCTCCACGTAGCCTCCTCAGTTGTTTGTAGAGACTCTCCGACCCCTGCTGTAACACAGAAGTGACAGTTATATCATAGTATTACAGCAATAACATAAAACAGGGCGGGTTACTGCTGTCCTGAAAGTCTATTGGAAAACAAGTTACCGGTAAGTCTAACTTTTTCCAAAATGACTTTCAGGACAGCCACCCGAGAGGATTACCGAAAGTTACTCCATTCAGGGCGGGACAACAGCCTGTAAGACTTTCCTTCCAAATGCCTGATCGCCAGCCGTCATGAGATCTAATCTGTAATGGCAGGCAAATGTCGTCAGACTTGACCAGGTAGCTGCCTTACATATCTGTTCAGGGGTGGCGCCAGCTTTCTCTGCCCAACTCACCACTGTAGCCCTTGTGGAATGAGTCCAGACACACACTGGACTCCTCTGGCAGTACAGCAATAGGCTCCCGCAATAGCCATCCTTAACCATCTTGCAATGGTTCCTCTGGAAGCTTGCTTTCCCTTTTTATTGCCTAAAAATAAAATAAATAGTGCATCTGCACGTCTAAAGTCCTTAGTGCCTTCCAAATAACTTAGGACTGCTCTCTTAACAGCCAAGGTATGAAATTCTTCTTCCTTCTTACCCGACAGATTAGAGCAGAACGTAGGAAGATTTCCTGAGATCGGTTCTGAATCAACGCAACTTTGGGAAAAAAAATTAGGATCCGTTTTTAGGACTATCTGGAAAAACAGAAAAGAACGGATCCCTGATTGACAAGGCCTGCAACTCGCTCACTCTGCAAGCTGATGTAATGGCTACTAAAAAAACAGTTTTCAACGTAATCAATCTCAGGGAAGCCAAATTAATAGGTTCAAAGAGATCCCTGGTCAGGGCCTGTAGAACAGTAGTCAAGTCCCACACTGGGCAATTTTTAGTCACGACCGGTCTAGACCGAGAGAGTGTTTTGAAAATTCAGGTCACCAAAGGGTCTGAAGCAATAGGTTCCTCCAAGAAAATCCCAAGCGCAGCCACTTGAACCTTGAGGGTGCTGATCGCTACGTCATTGTCCACCCCTTGCAGAGGTCTGAAATGGTGCTTTGCCAAATGGACTGCCGGAATGGAAGAAGTCAAGGTTCCCAACACTGACATAATCTTCCTGATGGACAGGGACTGATTGGACTGTAGTTGAGCTACTAATTGCATCAACTTCTCCTGTTTCTCTTCTGGCAGAAAGATCTTTTGATCCAAAGAGCTGATACAAAACCCCAGGAAGATCACTTCCTGAGTAGGGACCAAATTTGATTTCTGTAGATTTATAATCCAACCTAACTCTTTTAGGTGGGTGCAGGCTCTGTCCAGGTCTTTTTGCAGGCCATCCCTGGTCTGGGCAAAAAACAGCAGGTCAAGTACGGGATCACTGAGATTCTTTTTAGACGTAGGGGCACTAATCCTTCAGTCATAATCTTGGTGAATACCCTCGGGGACGAGGACTGGCCAAATGGGAGAGCTCTGAACTGGAGGTGAACTACCTTGCTCCCTTCCCTTAGTGCCAATCTCAGATATCTCTGATCTGACGGAAATTGGAACATGGAGATAGGCATCCTGCAAATCTATGGATGCCATGTAACATCCCTGATTCAGGAGGTTCCTTACGGAAAAGATGGAATTCATCCAAAACCTCTTGCACTGTACCGAGTTGTTCAGGGCTTTGAGGTTTAAAAGGAGACGGAACTTTCCTGAAGACTTCCAGACCAAGAACACGTGTGAATAGAACCTCTGACCCAGTTCCTCTGTCGGGACCGACACAATGACATTCTGATACATCAGATCCTGAATGAGGGACTTAATGGCAAAAGCCTTGACCGGATACCTTGGGATGTTTGTGACCAAGAGTCTTTGCAGAAGGGCCTCCGGGAATTCTATCACGTAACCCTGGGAAATCATTCTCAAAATTGAGTAATGGCCCCCCACTGAGGGAGGAACTCTTGGAGCCTCCCTCCCACCTTGAGGGGTAAGTCATCGTGGCTTGGTGGCAGACGCAGGAGGATTGAGGAGCACTCCACCCCTACCCTTGGGTTTCTGAGCAGCCCAGGGCTTCCTCTTGTTCTGCGACCTACCTTCCAGTTGCCCCTTTGGGGCACGAAAAATCCATCTACGCACCTGCACTGGCTTTTTCTTTTTGAGCGGAAACTACTTATTTTTGTCCGCCGTCCTGTCAAGAATAGATTCAAACTCTGAGCCGAATAACAGATGCCCTGTAAAGGGAATACTACAAAGTTTATGTTTTTACGCTGTATCCCGGACAATTTTTCAGCCACAAGGCCCTTCTTACTGAATTAGTCAGGGCGGCTGACCTGGCTGTCATGCAGACCGATTCAGCTGAACCATCTGCAATATACGCAATTAACGCTGATAGAGTAGAAAAGGAGTCTAAAATCTCCTGCTTTGGGGAATCAGCCGTAATGTGTGCTTTCAATTGGTTGACCCAATGATCTAGATTCCTAGCCACACAGGTTGTTGCCATAGCCGGTTTCAAATGAATCATTATTGATTGCCAGGCTCTCTTTAGAAGGAGGTCCATCTTCTTATCCATTTCAAAGTGACTTGAGAGAAGGCAGAATCTAACTCCGGGAACCTTGTTCCAAATAAAATCCGGACTGTCTTCAAAAGGGAACCTTCTTTTGTGTGCCCTAGAAAAAAAAAAAGGCTTTTTCTCGGGCTCTAACCATTCCTTCTTGATCATATCCAAAATTAGGGAATGGACCGGGAAGGTGCAACTTCTGGAATCCCCTAGCCCCGCATACATACGATCATGTAGGGAGAGTTCTCTCTTTTCTTCCTCAATTCCTAAGGTCGCATAGATCACCTTAAGGAGACCTCCCACATCTAAGGATAATTTATACTTGGAGGCTGCCTCCGAATCATTTTCTTCTTCGTCGGAATCAGATTAGTCCAAGGCCAAAGAGACAGAATCCTGAGAAGTGACATCCCCCCCATCATCAGTTGAGAACACCCCTGGAGCTCCAAGGATGACTGCGGGGTTCTAGGCTCTCCTGACGTTTCAGGACCTTCCACCAAGTTAGAGCTGAATGTCTGAAAAGACAGAGCATTTCCTCTTTACTGGCTGGGCAACACTCTTTGACCAAACAAACAGAAAACAGACAAGAAAAAAACAAATCACGCTATTTAAACTCTGCCAAAAGGAATGCAGGTGACACCAAGGTGCATCTAGGGAAAAAACACCCATTCCCAGTGCCCAAGCAAGCCGACACCCCCTACACCTTATGCCACATAGTAACCAAGCTTACAAGGCAAACAGCGGACCCCCCCAGACTGGGAGGAGGGGGGTGCGGGGAAACGGGGGGGGGGGGGAAGTTGATCACTTTCCTCCCCCCCCACAGGAGCAAAAGGATCCAGACAATAGAATAGAGATACACCACTCTTATCTTCACTTTACTGGCGCCTTGGCTTGCCTCCTTGTCTGCATCGCTCTCATCGCTAGCTCAGCAGATGTGTGCACCGCAGGTCCCGGGATTCAAAAAACGCTGATGCACGGGCCCGTGCAAATAGGGCGCCAGGTGGCCCTCTTCTCTATCCCTGCGTTCCAGCGGCCAGAAATGACATTGTGCGCCGTCCTGCCCCTTTCCCGAAGGATGTGGCCGAAGGCTCTCCTGGCCACCAGAATGATGGCGGCCACCTACTCCCGTGATGCAGCGCGCGCTGCACGCGGGAAAGACAAAACTCTGCGGCTGCCAGCTCTACAAAAGAAAGCAGGGGAGAGGACAACCAGGCGTACTGGCTCTCCACGAGCACTGAAGGGGGAAAGAGAGAGCCTATGGCACCACCCCCACTGGGAGGCAGATGGGAGGACCAGCCCCAGAGAAAGAAATAAAAAAAAAAAAAAAAAACAGGTGAGAACCTACACTCTCCCAGGACCAGCCTAAGAGATCATGGCTCCCACCGAAGGTGTTCTTCCCAGTTGGAGGAAACACAAAAAACTGAGGAGGCTCCGTGGAGTCTTTCCTTTAAAAGCTCTGATGGAGGAGGTGTTTCCTTTTGGGAGGTGGAGCCATGATCTCTCGGGTGGCTGTCCTTAAAGTCGTTTTGGAAAAACAGATTATAGGCATTCTCTTAGTGCATTAAAAGGAATTGTATAGTCTCAAGGTTTTTCACCTTAATGCATAATTAAGGTGAAAAATCTTCTTTGCGCCCCCTTTTTTCTTACCTGAACCTGATCATTCCAGCGACGAGCCCAAGCCCAGTCACTGTCTCGGATCCTCATTGGAAAGATTGATAGCAGCAGGAGCCATTGGCTCTCACTGCTGTCAGTCAAACCCAGTGACACAGGAGCGGGGTCGAGTGCTGCTGTCTGTGTCAATAGACACCCACACTGGTGCCCCTGCGGAAATAAGCTCTACAGAGAGGGGGGGGGCAATGAGGAGGAGGAGCGCTGCTGGGGGACCTGAGAAAAGTAGGATTGGGGCCAATCCGTGCAAAACCCTTGCACAGAGAAGGCCAGCATCACATTTTTTATTACCAAAAAAATGTCTTCTTCTTTAGTTAGTTATACATTAAAGTGATTTTAAAGGTTCATTTTTTTGTTATTGTTTTAGATAACAGTGCAGAGGGATCAGAAGACCGATCGGGTTTTTTATTGCTGTCTGTGTCCTCATTAAGGAGATTCACACCCATCTCTATTTGTCCTGGAGACCATTATCAACGAACCTATCACATTTTAAGAGGCCACCAGAAGATGACTAAGGCTGCTTTCACACTGCAGCGGGAGCGGCGTCGGCGGTAAAGTGCCGCTATTTTTAGCGGCGCTTTACCGTCGTTTTAGCGGCGGTGTGCGGGCGATAGCGGGGTGGTTTTAACCCCCGCTAGCGGCCGAAAAGGGGTTAAACCCGCCCGAAAAGCGCCGATGCAGAGGCGCTTTGCCGGCGGTATTGCCGTGGTGTCCCATTGATTTCAATGGGTAGGAGCGGTTTAGGAGCGGTGAACACACCGCTCCTTCACCGCTGCAAAGATGCGGCTAGCAGGACTTTTTTCACCGTCCTGCCAGCGCATCGCTCCAGTGTGAAAGCTCTCCGGCTTTCACACTGGAGTTAAAGGGGCCGTTTTTTTTTCAGGCGTTACACAGGCGCTATTTTTAGCGCTGTAACGCCTGAATACCGCCTCAGTGTGAAAGCAGCCTTAAAGGGGAAATCTTTCCAAAAGGACACTTGTTCTGGTGACCTACAGAGAGTTCCCCTACTTTGGAGGGAGTTTCTCTCACTTCCTGTTGTGGGTTTGGGATAAGTGAAGGGAAAGCTCCCAGAAGGGACACAGATGGAAAAACTGACAGTCTACATTCATAAAATGCATGCAGCCATGAATACAGTAGGTAATCGTCAGCTGTGAGAACAGTCACAAATAACTGCAGCCGCCAATAGCCTGTCATTGCACTGCATGGGCGCAGCCACCCGCACACAGCTGTCACTCTTAGCCCCAGGAATCCATAGATTCTTGCTGCTGGGATTTGCAGTGAAGCTAAACAGCCATGCAAATACAGACTTATGATTTCTATCAGAACTAGAGTGATTGTGTCAGGGATAATGGGCCAACATTACTGTATGCGGGGGTGCAAAGCAGGTAGAGACTGACCCCACAAGACGTGCAGCTCTAATTACAACCAACGGAGGTTCTAACAATGAAAGTGTTTTGTTACATTTTTGTGACATTTAAAAAAAAAACACCTGCTGATTTTACCAGAAAACTTGTGTACAGATTCTTCCCCATGCTCTCTGCCTGTGCTAACACATCAGTTATGCTGTTTTGTGTTTGCTCTGAGGACTACAGAACCACTCCCTTCTATATTATAGACAATAGAATGGTTGGGTTATGTGGTCCTGATACAGAAGGGTGAGCAAGTGTTGTCATCCTAGAACTAGAAGTGTAATACTGGCAGAATCACCAGCTGCACAGAAAACAAATGCAGACACAACTAAAGACTGGTAAACTGCAATATCACATGTTTAGGTTTAGGCATCATTCATCCAGCCTGGCATGTCCCAATACTACCTGACCCGTGGCTCTTCCATGTCCCCACAATGCACCGCTTGCCTCTCTAGAACTACAAGTCCCAGCAGTCCTCACAAGTCACCTCCTCTCTCCATAGAACTACAAGTCCCAGCTGTCCTCACAAGTCACCTCCTCTCTCTATAGAACTACAAGTCCCAGCTGTCCTCACAAGTCACCTCCTCCCTCCGTAGAACTACAAGTCCCAGCTGTCCTGACAAGTTATCTCCTCCCTCCGTAGAACTACAAGTCCCAGCTGTCATCACAAATCACTTCCTCCCTCCGTAGAACTACAAGTCATCTCCTCCCTATGTAGAACTACAAGTCCCAGCTGTCCTGACAAGTCATCTCCTCCCTCTATAGAACTACAAGTACCAGCTGTCCTCACAAGTCACCTGCTCCCTCTATAGAACTACAAGTCCCAGCTGTCCTCACAAGTCACCTCCTCCCTCTATAGAACTACAAGTCCCAGCTGTCCTCACAAGTCACCTCCTCCCTCTATAGAACTACAAGTCCCAGCTGTCCTCACAAGTCACCTCCTCCCTCTATAGAACTACAAGTCCCAGCTGTCCTCACAAGTCACCTCCTCCCTCTATAGAACTACAAGTCCCAGCTGTCCTCACAAGTCACCTCCTCCCTCCATAGAACTACAAGTCCCAGCTGTCCTGACAAGTTATCTCCTCCCTCCGTAGAACTACAAGTCCCAGCTGTCATCACAAATCACTTCCTCCCTCCGTAGAACTACAAGTCCCAGCTGTCCTCACAAGTCACTTCCTCCCTCCGTAGAACTACAAGTCATCTCCTCCCTATGTAGAACTACAAGTCCCAGCTGTCCTGACAAGTCATCTCCTCTCTCTGTAGAACTACAAGTCCCAGCTGTCCTCACAAGTCACTTCCTCCCTCCGTAGAACTACAAGTCATCTCCTCCCTATGTAGAACTACAAGTCCCAGCTGTCCTGACAAGTCATCTCCTCTCTCTGTAGAACTACAAGTCCCAGCTGTCCTCACAAGTCACTTCCTCCCTCCGTAGAACTACAAATCCCAGCTGTCCTCACAAGTCACTTCCTCCCTCCGTAGAACTACAAGTCCCAGCTGCCCTGACAAGTAACCTGCTCTCTCTATAGAACTACAAGTCCCAGCTGTCCTCACAAGTCACCTCCTCCTTCTGCAGAACTACAAATCACAGCTATCATCACAATTCAATTCCTCTCTCTGTAGAGCTTCAAGTCCCAGCTGTCTTCACAAGTCTCAGCACACTACACTCGCATTTCAGTATAAAGAGACGCTGGTGAGAAAGGCCTGAAGCCAGGTAGACATGGTCCTCCTGGGCAGCCCTGTTGGTGAGTTCAGGGCCTGGTCTTGTACCTGAGCAGTGTATATGGGACTCTATATGCAGACAGGTAACCCCAGCACCTGTACACTACTGATAAGAACAGAGCGCCACAGCTCCTCTACTCCCGCCGCTTCCCAGCATCCTTTGTGATAGCCAACGTACTTTCCGCAGTGGCTGTCGGGAGATGTAGTCCCTTCCCCTCACACTATTGGTTGTCTTCCTGCAGACTAGCAGCTGCTCTGGACTGCCTTCCCGTCATCCCTCGCGGCGTGCTGGTTGGACAGGCTTTGTTTGCATTGGGTTGGGTGAGCGGAGCCGGGTATTTAATATTTGTTTGAGTCTCCTGGCACCTGGGTGACTGCAGGTAGTGCATGTGAGGAGAAGGAGGACGCCTGTGTGGGGACTGCAGTAAGTTCTCTTCTATCTCTATGGGGGGTGTGCAGAATGCTGCATTCTTACTAAGGAACTCTTGTTTGTGTGCAGGAAATAGGAGTGCACGGAGCCTCTGAGTGTATATGCCTTACACCGATCAGCCATAGCATTGTGCCCACTGACAGGGAAAGAGGAGTATTTATCTCATGGCAATGGCATCCCAAACTGAGTGGGATATATTAGACAGGGAGTGAACATGTTGTCCCTGAAGGTGAACAAAATGGGGAAGTGTAAGGAATAAGGATTTGAGTGACTGTGACAAGGGACAGATTTTAATGGATAGGCGATTGGGTCAGAACAACTCCAAGTCGACATCTCTTGTGGGATGTTGTCGGTCTACAGAGATCAGAATCTACCAGAAGTGGTCCAAAGAAGGAAACTGGAGAAAATCATGGACTGACAAGGATCATCGCTGCCCCTGGGAAGCAAACACTGCCCTGTCTTGTCTGATCCAATAGAAGAGTTACTGTAGCTTAAAGTGGTTGTAAACCTGTTACAACCACTTTTACCTACAGGTAAGCCTTAATCTAGGCTTACCTGTTAGGTGCTTGAAATATCTCCCAAACCTCTACGGTATAGGAGATATTTACAAAAAAGGCGATCACCGATGTCTACGGTGCATGCGCACTTTAGACTCCTTTAGAAATGGTGAGCATGCAGTTTCTAAAGGAGATTATACCGTGACTGGCGGCTCCTGTGCGCATGCCAATCACACCGCTGGAGCATTGATACCCGGAAGGAAGATGGAAGCTTCATGGAAGAGGAGACAGTGGTGACATCGCAGGCTTTAGTTTCAGGTAAGTGACACGAAACGGGCTACTATGTGATGCATAGTAGCTCATTATGCTTTACCTTTGCAGGGAAACAAAGCGGAAGTAAAATCCAAAGGCAAACTTTTTTGATTGTTTTGGATAGAGTGGAGAGGGATTAGAACATCTGTCAGTTGTTATCGCTGTCTGTGCCCCTCCTAGGGAGATTCACCCTCTCATTGAAAGTAAAAGAAAATCCAAAATTTTTGGTTATCCCCAGAAATGTAATAGAGGGGACATCTTCCCTCCAATGGGAACACTAGTTCTGATGACCGGAGGGGGAGTGTCAAGGAATTCCCTTGATTTGTAGGAATTTCCTCTCACTTCCTGTTTGGCTATGGGACAGGAAGTGATGGGAAATCTCCGCAATGGGACACATATGACAAAAATCTGATGGGTTATAACCCTCCCTTACTGTATCCAGAATGGGGAGGAGGGGAACAGTTTTGCCTATAGTTCTACTTTATATTGCTGAAAATGTTGATGCCGGTTATAATAGGCCGCACGCTGGTCCGGGTGCCCATGCTGACCTGAGTCCACAGCTAAAAGCGCCTACAATGATCACTGGACCAAGGAGCAATTGAGGAACACAACGAGTTTGAGATCTCGACTTAGCCTCCAGATCTCAATTCAATCGAGCATCTGTGGGACATGCTGAACAAACAATTATGAATCATGGAGGCCTAATCTTGCAACTTACAAGACTTAAAGGATAAGTTCACCTTTTAACAAAAAATAATAAATGCACTTTTTTTTTTTCAGGTTAAAAAAAAATTGCATTTATTACCTTTTTTGATTCTGGAGCCTAAAGGTTTGCCCCAGCGATCAGCAGATCCCCTGCAGACCTGTCCATGTATTTGGGTGCCCATACATTGTGCGGGCAAGCAGATACAATCTTACAGTAAGACTCAAAGAACACTGTGGAGCACCGTGTTAATTCATCGAAGACTACAAGCCAACAGCCACAAAGGATGTTGGAAACTTTTTTGTTTTTTATTGTGACAGATGGGGGGGCAGTCAGTTGGTTACATGTGTCTGATCCAATAGAAGAGCTACTGTAGCTTAAAGTGGTTGTACAACCACTTATCCTTTAACTACCGGGCACTTTCAACCCTTTTTCTTCCCAAGCTAATTTGCAGCTTTCAGCGCTGTCGCAATTTAAATGACAATTCTGCGGTCATGCAACACTGTACCCATATGGAGTTTTTAGCATTTATTTCATAGAACTAGAGCTTTCATTAAGTGGTATTTAAATCTAAAATTTTAATTGCCACTGAGTTTTTTTTTTTTTTGTTAAACAAAAAAAACACATTAAAAATTGTTTGCTATAAAATTTTGCAGACAGGTTATTTTTCTCCTTCACTGATGGGCACTGATGAGGCTTCACTGATTGTGGGACTGCAGTGATGTCTCTTTAACACAATCTGGTTATGCTGATAACCGGCTTGTGTTTACATTGTGATCAGCTGTCATTGGACACAGCTGATCACATGGTAAAGGGCTGCTGTGATTTGCTCTTTACCCCAATCTGTGATCAGCTGAGTCCACCATGCAAGAACATCCTCCCGTGATATGACGGCCTCCCGGAAAAGTAAGACCGTGCTATAGCCATCATTCTGCTATAGTGCGAGCGGGAAGTGGTTAAAGGATCTGTTGCTGAAAACTGCTGTCCATGCTCCAATGGGTTATGGTAGGTGGTCATTATGTTATGGCTGGTCAGTGTATTTATTAGTTATGTAGCTGTAAAATATGTGTGTGTGTTTGTGTATCTTGTAGAGGTTCACTCCAAGCACTGTACATAGGGAGGTGTGTTCCTAGGGGTTACCTCTTCCTAAAGCCAAATTTTACACGCCTGGTGAGAGAGAGTCTTCCACTTCGTCGCACCTTGGAGAAATTTCTCCTCATTTCCTGCATTGTCTCTGGGACAAGAAAGTGAAGGGCGATTTCCCCTCCCAGCCCTTTTGGAACAGTTACCACAAGAATATATATATATTTTTTTAAATGTCAATGTTTTTTTTTTTTACCCTTTGCCTTCTATATCTAATAACTAGAACAACAGGTTTGGGTTTGGTTTTACATACTGCGTACTTTATAACAGTTTTCTGCAATTTGTTCAAATGCAGTTAAATGTATCAGTATGAAGTTTGTGCAGTTTTTATTTTATTAAGTAAAATATATTTATATGTAAAGTCCAGGCAGTTAGCAGTTGCAGCACAATTTTATTCTTTAGTCTGTCTTCACAGGTTTAGTAACAGCAACAGCCCAATCTGAAACTGTTGCTTTTGCTTTATATTCTATGAAGATTAAACAAGGCTAGGTTCACACTAGTGCAGATGCGCAAAACTACTCAATGCTGCAGCACCATGCAGTTTCCTGTTGCAGGCTTGGGGGCGCGTTTCGTACAAAGGGTCAGAGATCTTTTCTGTGGGTGTCCTGCAGGTACAGCACCCTATTCAATGAAGCTCAGCACACAGGACCCTCGATAGTGTGAACCCAGACGGTTCAAAATCACATGACAAGTTGCACCCCACAGCTGGCAATGGAACATCACTAATCTGCGGCTTTGAAATTGGGCTCAAGTAGCACAATTTCAAAGCCACGTTCAGTGTGAAGGGGGGCTCACAGCTTTTCTCGTTCTTTTTTTAGCACAGAGGAACCCTTGAAATAACTTTCTGGTCTCGGGGAACCCCTGCACAAAATGTACTATATCTATAACTCATGATACAGTTGTGCTTGTAAATTTACATACCCTGGCAGAATTTAGGATTTCTTGGCCATTGAAAAATGAAAGATAACACAAACTTTTCTTTCAATCATGGTTAGTGTTTGGCTGAAGCCATTTATATCAATCAACTGTGTTTACTCTGTTTAAATCATAAAAACAAAAGAAACTACCCAAATGTCCCTGATCAAAAGTTTACATACCCTGGTCATTTTGGATGGCTATTAAAGGTAACCATCCTTACCTGTGATCTGTTTGCTGTATTTAGTGTGTGTGTGTATGTATAAAATGTCAATGAGTTTCTGGACTCCTGACAGACCCTTGCATCTTTCATCCAGTGCTGCACTGACTTTTCTTGATTCTGAGTCATGGGGAAAGCAAAAGAATTGTCAAGGGATCTGTGGGAAAAAGTTAGTTGAACTGTGTAAAACGGGGAAAGGGATATAAAAAGATATCCAAGGAATTGAGAACGACAATCTGAAGTGTTCAAACTCTAATCAAGCAGTGGAAAATGAGGGGTTCTGTTGAAACCAAACAGATGGTCAGGTAGACCAACTAAAATTTCAGCCACAACTGCCAGCAAAAATGTTCGGGATGCAAAGAAAAACCCACAGATAACTTCAGGTGAAATACAGGACTCTCTTAAAACATGTGGCGTGGCTGTTTCAAGAGGCACTTGAAGAAAGATGAGCTGCATGATCGAATCGCCATAAGAAAGCCAATGCCAAAATCCTACACCGCCGCCGCTGGGACAAAAATATGAACGGTCCAAATGACAGATTTTCAAACTTTTTATTTTTAGGCTAGTGTTTGGCCAGGATTAGTGTCAGTAGGGACAATTCACTTGAAGCCCTTTTCACACTTGTGCGACTTGTTGTACCCCGTGATTTTCAATGAGTACCATTCATATCTGTGCGACTTGTCCCCTGCACTACTTTGGTCGGACTTTGATGCGACCCGAGGTCCATAGACCTCAAGATTACACAGCCATTGCTTCAAGTCGCGTCAAAGTTGGATAAATTTCAGGCTGAACAAGTGTGAAAGGGGCCTAAAGGTTATTGCATGTGTTATGATGATCACGTGACCACTTTCCGATCATGAAAATATCAATTCACTATTGCTCATATGCAGTATTTAGAGTGAACACTAAAAATGCTTGTTAAATACTGCATAAAAATGCATTACAGTAAATTCCCAGAACAAAATAAATAAATGCATGCTGTACTGGTCCAAACTTGCGATAACTATGATAATGATCAGATCCTGGGTTTGAGGTAAGTGGTTTTAAAAAAAAGGCAGGAAAGTACAAGCTGGAGCAGGTGTCAGCTGGATTCTACTCAGTTGTCTCTGGAGGCTGGCAGATGACATAGCACAGAGGATGGAGCCTTTTGAATCCAGTCTTCTGGAATTTAAAGTAATGCAGAAGAGGAGGAGAAGATCTCGAGCGGTCCTTTTTAAAGGAAATTGCTGGATAAATTCACAAATGCTGTAACCCTGAAGAAGTTTCGCTTATCCAAGGCACTAATCATGGAGCTGTATACCCAACGCATAGGGTACCTTGATGCCAGCCATGATTAACCACTTCATTACCCTCATATTGTCATATGACGTCCGCAGGTGGGATCTCCCATCCTGGGTGGACGTCATGACATCCTCGGCTTCTCGGCCACATAGGGGGTGCTCGCGTGTTGTCACTCAGGAGCCGATGCGTGTGAATGGTGGCCGCGATGTCCACCGAGCACCTGCGATTGCTGGTGACAGAGCAGGAACGTGGATCCGCGTCCTGTCTGGTGAAAAGATACATATCGTGTGTTCCTAGTATATAGGAACACCGATCAGTCTCCACTAGTCCCCCACTGGCCCCCTAGTGTTAACTTCTTCCCTGCCAGTAACATTTACACAGTAATCAGTGCATATTTATAACACCGATCACTGTATAAATGTCAATGGTCCCAAAATGGTTTCAAAAAGTGTCCGATCTGTCCGTTGCAATGTCACAATAAAAATCGCAGATCAACGCCATTACTAGTAAAAACACTATAAACAAAAAAGAGCACCCATTTTAAAAAAAACACCACACACACACACAATATTTTTTTACTTTTTGCTATAATAAATATCCCAATTTAAAAAGCAAAACAAAAAAAAAACATTTTCCTGTTTAGACGGATATGTATTCTTCTACATATTTTTGTTAAAAAAAAGTCGCAACAAGCATATATTGATTCGTTTGTGCAAAATTTATAGCGCCTACAAAATAGGGGGTAGATTTATGGCATTTTTATTATTATTATTATTATTATTACAAAATTTTTTTTTTTTTTTTATTTTTTTTTTTACTAGTAATGGCGGTGATCTGTGATTTTTTTTTTTTTTTTTTTTTTTTTTTTTTTTATTGTGACATTGCGGCAGACAGATCGGATACTTTTGACACTATTTTGGAACCATTGACATTTTATACAGCGATCAGTGTTATAAATATGCACTGATTACTGTGTAAATGTCACTGGCAGGGAAAAAAAACACTAGGGGGCAATCAAGGGGTTAAACGTGTTACCTAGGGAGTGATGCTAACTGTGGTGGGATGGGACTGACTTGGGGATGAGACCGATTGGTGTTCTCCTCTCCCCTGACAGGACGTGATCTGTGTGTTTACACACACAGGTCCATGTTCCTGCTCTGTGAAGAGAAATCGCAGGTGCCCCCTATACCACTGTGAAGCCAAAGACACCATATGATGCCCGCCCAGGATGGGAGATCCCACCTGCGGATGTCACATGACTAAGTGGGTAATGAAGTGGTAAAAAAACACTTCCCTTGGCACTGAGCTAGATTAAACCTTGATCTAGGTTTTTTTAAATCTTTTCTCTTCTCCTCTCTCCTTCGTCTCTTTCTTCTTCCCCTCCCAGCAGAAAGGTAGATAAGCAAATATGCGGCCCCACTGAAAAAAGCTTGGCTGCATATTTCTGAGGTCGGTGTCAAGGAGTTAATATTCAAAGCAGGATTCCCCTTGCATCCAGGTCTCCGTGTTTTATTTTGCAAAGAAATCACTTTGAAAAGCACCCCCTAGCATTTCTGGCCATCTTGTGTAAGGGCAGATGATTCGTGTAGCATTTACCTACTGGAATCTATTTGCCCTTAGCTCAGGCATGTAGGCAGCAGCGTGTGCTAAGAAGAGAAAATCCCTCCTCCCATCCCGAAGACTCCTGGGATCTGACATAATTTGTCTAGACCTGAAAACCATAATGTAACTGAAGAAATAAAGTTTAAAAAAAAAAAAAAAAGTTTTTAAAACAATTACATATGATATAATTTCCTATCTATTTACTAAGCATAAGGATTAAAAAATAGTAATTGGAAGAGTGAACTTCCACTTTGCCTATAAATCTATTCTCCTGTGAATATGCACTTGAATACATACCTCTGTGTATACCGCTGAACACTGTTCTGACCCTGAGAAATACCCTTCTAAAGTCTTCAAAGGGAACTGACACAGTGTTGATTTCCTGGTCCCCCCACAGCAGCCAGTGGTTTCTCCTCTTGTGCTTCATGACACAGTAGTGATTTGGAGGTTACCGGGAGGTACTATTGAGCACTGCAGGGGACGAGGTTTCTGTCAGCTCAGACATTTCTTTGCATTAGAGCATTGTGAGAGGTAAGTATTCAGTTCACCTTACAGGTACAGCTTTTATGGGCAGTTTTAACTTTGAGAAAGGGTATACCTAGTGGCCGCTGACTTTTTAAATGTACCTGATTTGTGACTTGCTGTTAAAGTGGTTATAAACCTAGAAGATTTATTTATTTTTTATCTTAATGCATTCTATGCATGAAGGTAAACGGAATGTTCTCTTTGCCGCACCCCTCAGCCCTCCCTTGAGCAATATTGTGATCCAATACATGAGAACAGCAGCTCTCCATCCTCTCCGCACCCCCCCCCCCCCCCCCCCCCCCGGCTTCTGCTGCTGTCAGTCACAGCATGTGAAGGGGAGAGCAGGAGGCTGGGCCGAGCCAGACTTTGTGTGTCAATGGAGACACAGAGCGTGGCTTGGGAGTGAGCTCACACAAGTGCCCTCATACCAAGTGGTTTGCTATGGGGACCACTCCGCAGGGTGGAGGAGCCAGGAGTGCTGTTGGTTGACTCAAGAAAAGGAGGATCGGGGGCTGTACAGATCAGTTATGTATAATTAATTACGTTAAAAAAATAAAAATATTTGCAATCACTTTTAGGCTTTTATAAAGAATTTAGCATCAACACAATTGGATTGCCAAGACTAATTTTTTATTTTTTTTTCTAAATCCTATTTATTTTTCAGATTTTAATGCTATGGTAATAAAAATGTTATCGTTACTACAATTTCTATAAAACATCGGCAAATTCTAGAATATGCCAGAAATGATTTCTTCTCCAGAATTTGGCAGTGAACTTAATTTTATGACACAGTACATACCCACCATTGCACGTTCTGGTGTCATCGTAAATGCTTCTTTCCCAAATTTGGAACAAGATGGTGGCCTGCCTCGTAGACCTTCCAGCGCGTTATCAGGACTGCGTGTGCCAACGCCATTTGCAGGAAGTTCCAGCCTGCCATGTGAAGACTCTCCGAAACAACGAAATGCCGGTTATAAACAACCAGAACTACGAACAGACACTAGAGGACATATGTCCGTATATAAAGACCTTGTTTATGAAAGGGAAGGGATCAGAAGCAGGCCGCAAAGTAGAACAATGTTTCGTGAGGATGAGGTCCTAAGAGAAGAACTGGATGACCCATTGTTAAGAAAACTCGAGCAGGTAACTTTACATCTCCAGAATGTATAGTATTATTTATGTATACGTGAAGAAAAAAATGTGACGTGGGTAAGAACACTAAAGTTGACCATACACTTTATGTTTTTGTACAATCTCCTTTAGATTGGCCAACAGCTATGGTAGCATGTGGACCCTGCCTGATTGAATATGAATTGGTCAGATGTTGAAGGCAGATTGAATGGAAAATGATGAGATTAAAAAATACCAAATGTTATAAGCTTACACTTATAGCAAAATCCCAAATGAGAATCCTTAGTAAAGTAAGGGGAATGACATGGTGCTAATAATAATGACTGCCAATGTGTTACATGATCTGCCTTGTGTGGTTGTGATGAGAGAGGTGTTCTGAAAGAACAAGGGGTTCTGCCTAATACAATTATGCCTTATTACGAAGGTAAGCAGAATACACCTAATTGTTTGCTGAAAAGTGTTGCACCCTCTGTAATAAACTGGGTGTCCAAAAAGAGTGTATACATTTAAATAATAATGTACGGTAAAGTGTTTAGTGATGATATATATGGGAGTGTGAATCTAGTGCCGTGTGATAATTCATCTGGCCAAGACTGAATGTTTGTTTGACCCTCTGCGACAAGTACATAGGCATGTGATCATAAACAAACTGGCATAACGGAATGTGAAAATAAAACAATAATTAATAAATTGGTGCCCCTCTGTTTTGAACAGAGGTGTACCGTGAAAAACAAATCAAACAATTTATACTTAAAATTAGTCCATAAGATCAAAAAAGCAGATGAATAAAGTGACTTGTGCTTGATCAGAGAAAATACTGTATATCCTTTTAAGTGATAGTGGTGCTGGTGATGTTATCCGTGCTGATATGATTTCACTCACCAGAAGTTCATTCAGCTGCTTTTTTGATCTTATGGACTAATTTTAAATATAAATTGTTTGATTTGTTTTTCACGGTACACCTCTGTTCAGAGGGGCACTAATTTATTTACTACTAATTTTATTATGGTTTTATTTTCACATTCTCTTATGCCGGTTTGTTTATGATCACATGCCTATGTACTTGTCGCAGAGAGTCAAACACACATTCTGTCTTGGCTAGATGAATTATTATCGCATGGCACTAGAAGATTCACACACCCACATATATTGTCACTAAACATTTTACCATGTATTCTTTAAATGTATACACTCTTTTTGGACACAAGTTTATTACAGAGGGTGCAACACATTTCAGCAAGCAATTGGGTGTATTCTGCTTACCTTCATAATAAGGTCTAATTGTATTAGGCAGAACCCCTTGCTCTTTCAGAACACCTCTCTCATCACAACCACACATAAGGCAGATCATATAACACATTGGCAGTCATTTATTATTATTATTATCGCCATGTCATTCCCCTTACTTTTCTAAGGATTCTCATTCGGGATTCTGCTATAAGCTTACACTTATAACACTTGGTATTTTTTTGAATCTCATAATATTCCATTCATTCCTACTAAAGGAGGTATAGCGCCAGACCTACATTACTTTATTAATTTCTTTGCTCCACCTTTTGGAGTCAGCAATTTCCCCCTTTTTTTTGTTTTTTTTTTTTTGTTTTTATATATCGTTCATATTTATTTCACCCTGGTCTCCTGTTCTGTACATTCTGTGGCGCAGTATCACACCCTTTTTTTTTTTTTTTTTTTTATTTTTTTTTTTTTTTCATTGCTTGCTCCCGAGCCACTGCATGAAGGTAAAAAGGTACGGTAAACTGCATGAAGGTAAAAAGGTACGGTAAACTGCATGAAGGTAAAAAGCCTTCAGCCTTTACTGCTACTTTAAGGTAGGCCATTGCATAGGTTTAGGTAACTCTAAAGGAGGTTTTGCAAATATTATGTAATCAAATAGAAAGGTGCTTGGCCAACTTGACTGTCAATAAAAAGTTCAGTGATTTGTAATAAATACACAAGGTTACAGGTCAGATTTCCGTAATTTATAAGGATCATGGAATGCTTCGATGAGTCTTATTTTAGTTTGTATTTCAATGGCACAATTTTTGTTATCAGACAATTTAAGTTCTGCTATGTAAAACTTAAAGAGGAAGTAAACCCTTCCAAACAACTTGGACCTACAGGTAAGCCTAGATTAAGGCTTACCTGTAGGTCCAAGCAATATCTCCTAAACCTATATGGTTTAGGAGATATTTGCCCGAAAATGGGCACCGCCGTAGACAGCGGCGCGCAGGCGCACTAAATGCGGCAAATCCATGAATGGATTTGCCAAATTTGTCGACTCCCGTGCGCATGCGCGGGAGTGACGTCATCGCGGCTTCGCCGAGTGGCAGCGGCGGAGCTGCGAGACGCGACTCCCGTGCGCATGCGCGGGAGTGACGTCATCGCGGCTTCGCCGCTGTGATTCGTCGGAGCTGCGAGACGCCACCAGCAACATGGATGCGGCGGACTACAGGGATCAGCGGCGACTTCGCTGGCTCCTGTGTCAGGTAAGTGACACATAATGAGCTACTATGCGATGCATAGTAGTCCATTATGCTTTACCTTTGCAGGGAAAAAAAAGAGGAAGTAAACCCATCAGGGTTTACTTCCTCTTTAATAAGTGCCTATACTGTTTATAATTTGTTAATACACTGTTTCACCCTGCTCTGCACATGCTCAGTTGCTCTCCATTTTTATAGCCACTGCCGAGTTGTAGAGGCTGATCTGCTGGCAACCTTTAAAGAATAAGTTCACCTTTTCATAACATGTTACACCCATATTCAGGGTGCAACATATAACATGTTACAAACAGACCGATCCCAACTGTGACAGCTAGCGGGGTTCTTCTCCCTCCCTGTGGGCTGTTGCAATTAAAAATAATTAAAAAAACGTGGCTGAGCGGGGCTCTGCCCACCCGGCTTGGAAACCTAAAAGGTTGGGCAGCCTTTGCAGCTGTCAGCGTGTAGTTTTCAATCTGCGGGATGTACGGGCAAGCGGACACACTGGCTCTGCTGGAGACCTGGATGGCACCAGCAAAATGCGCATTTATTTTATTAATTAACTTATCCTTTAGGCCTTGTTCACACCATGGTGCAGAGGCATACGTTCTGCAAGGGCACAAAAAAAAACAATTGTTCTCTATGTGCCCTGTTCACACCACAACACTGGTATCCTGTGAAGATTTTTTTTTTTTTTTTTGCGCACTAATCTGCAAGATGTTTGCCGTTTTCTGCAAAGGAAATAAACCGACATGACATCAACATTAGTGTCAACAGGGCACATAACTGTCAGCGTGCATGAAAACTGATTAAACTGATGTCTCTAAGTGAAATCTGTGCAGTTTTTCATGTACACATGGTGTAAACCAGCCCTAAGACCCCTTTCACACTGGGGCTATTCGTGCGTTTAAGCGCCGCTTTTGGCCACTAGCAGGGTGCTTTTAACCCCCGCTAGTGGCCAAAGAAGGGGTTAAAAATGCCCGTGTTGTGGCTCTTCTGAAGCGCTGTCTATTCATTGCAATGGGCAGGAGCATTTTGGGAGCACTGTATACAGTGCTCCCAAACCTCCCCAAAGATGCTGCTTGCAGGACTTTTTCTAACGTCCTGCAAGTGCACTGCTTGGGTGTGAAAGAACTTGGGATTTCACATTTGGGCGGCATGGATGGCAGTTTCCTGGCGCTATTTGTAGCGCTAAAATGCCTGAAAACTGCCTCAGTGTGAAAGGGGTCCAAGTGCTAGTTCACACCAGATGTGAAAGGGGTCCAAGTGCTAGTTCACACCAGATGCAGTTCCGTATGCTTTTTCTCTTATATTCACCAACTGACACATCTCCTCTCTTAGCTATTGGGTTGTTACGCCACCTTTAGGAGAAGACTAGGCATAACATGTTATGAAAAACATAGAACTCTTAGTTCCGCCAAGGGGCGGCCCCTTAGTTAACCCCCCCTCAGCCTGCCATGCAGCTTCAGTTTTATTTTGATAGTGAAGGAGAAGGACCTAGGAACCCTGCGGGCCCATCGGTCCGGGTTTTTTTTTTTTCTGCTGAAGCTTTGTTTTTTGCGCAAGACTAAAGATCCTGTGATCTATCAACAACCGGCTGGGTGACAGGCTGGACACCCTTATCCTTGTAGTCTCCCCAACCTGGCCAGCGAGCGTGTGCAGACCAGAGCTATGCGCTGGGTCGGGCTCGACGCACCTCAGCTACAGAGGTAGTCGGTGAGCTTTAATGCTCCGGGGCACACATATGACCGGGCTACTGATGTCTGCATCGCAGTGTGCTGTGGCCAGCAGCCACCCCGTACTGATCGGAGAGTGGGTCTGTGATGGAATGTCTCCCAGCTCTGCAGGACTGGTAAGTACAGCTCTCCCTGCCTTGGTGGGGCTGGGCATTCCCTGGGAGGTCGATTCGCGGGTCCCTTACCCCCCTCTTCTCTCCCTGTCCCTATCTTCCCTCCCTCCCCCACCCCACCCTCCCTGTGGGGGATGCTGCATGTGGCTGCTGAGCGGTGTGTGTGTCATGTGCAGGGGCTCTCACCTGGGGGAGCTGCTCTGGCTGGCTGAGCCATGATGTGTGATTTTTCTCTCCCTGGGGGTGTCTGATGAGGCTGTGTTTGTGATCCCTGCAGCACTGTTCACCACCATTCTCTGTCACTGTCCCTCATGGTATTTCAGTGTTCAGCGGCCATCTTAGGTGAGGGCAAGGAGCAGCATGTAGCTTGGCGGCCATTTTCCCTGTTTTTTTGTCCTTTATACTGGATGCTTGGTGGCCATTTTCTTGAAGCCCGAGCAAATTTTTTGGTCAGTCTCTAGGAGCAGCATGGTGTTTCTTTCCCCGAAATCCAGGCAATTGCAACCGGTTCGCCTGCAGAATGTCCAGTGCCCCTGGATGCTTTGTCCGTGGTCCTCAATTAGTTCGTTGCCAAGATGGAGGCGGTGCGGGGGCGCAAAGGTGCTAAAAAGCGGCCCCTCCCCCACCCTCTGGGGAGAGATCTGACGCAGACTCGGGCCTTGCTGAGGCTGATGACCCCTGCTTTCTCGTTTCAGATGACGCTGACCAGGACTGTTCTGACAGTGAGGAGGAGTCTGGGTCCGTGCGCGACAAATCGATTGTTGGCGCACTTATCACAGCTGTGCATGATACCCTGGAGATTCAGGATACAGCAGATCCCTTTGCTGATGTAGCGGTCCCTTTTGAGTCCAGTAAGCTAGCCCGTTCACCTAAGGTGTTCCCGTATCTGACTTATTTTGATAAGTTCATTTACATTAGGAATGGGGTTGACTGCAACGGACCTTTTCAATCCCCATGGTGGTGCGTTACCCCTTTGAGGAGAGCCTTCTCAAAAAATGGTTGGCTCCTCCGGTCGTGGACACCCCCCCCCCCCCCAGTATCCAGGTTAAATAAAGTAACCATGATCCCGGTAGAGTGGACTCCTGCATTTAAGGACCCCACGGACAGGAAGGCCGAGGCAGTGGCTCGTTCCTTGTTTACGATTGTGGGGGCAGCCGTGCGGCCAGTACTGGCATCTGCACTTGTGTCACAGACACTAACTGAGTGGGCAAAACTGTTGCACCGCAAACTGGGAGAACAGGCTTCTCCTGTCTGCGTGGAACTAGCAGACCAAATAGTGCAAGGCTTTAAGTATTTTTGTGACACGCCTCTAGATACTCTTCCCCTGTTGTCCAGGGCTTCGGTGTCTGCAGTGATGCTGAGGCGCCTGATTTGGTTAAAATGCTGGTCTGCTGACCAGGCATCCAAAAAAGCCCTGACTGATCTTCCCTTCCTTGGCGACCGCCTCTTTGGATGACATTAATAAAAATGCCACAGGTGGTAAGAGTACTCTACTCCCACAGGCCAGGAAGGCTAAGGAGCCCCGCCGTAGGCAAGGGCCCTCATTTTCCACTCGCAAACTGTTTTTTCGTCTGCCTGGAGCTTCGACCAAACGTCCCCAGCCCGACAGGACGACCACTGAAGGACCAAAGCGTCCCTGGAACTGCGAGCAAAAGTGCTACCGCATGAAGGTTTTCCCCCACCCGCAACACAGGTGGGGGGGTCACCTTCATTAGTTTGCAGCCTGGTGGACCTCTCAGCTGTCCGACCAATGGGTTTGCGATCTGATTTCCTCCGGCTATAAGATAGAGTTCCTCTCTTGGATGCAAAACGGATTCTTCCCCTACAGCATATCCGTACACCAGGCTCACCGGGAGGCCCTCTTGGGGGCGGTAAGGGACCTGCTGAGTCGTGGGGTGATAGTACCTGTTCCGGAATCGGAAAGTTTGTAGTCCCCAAGAAGGAAGGGGTACGTCCAATCTTGGATCTAAAAGCCCTCAATTACTTTGTAAAAGTACAGAGGTTCAAAATGGAATCGGTTCGCTCAGTAGTCGCTGCACTCTATCAAGGGGACTCACTGGCGTCCTTAGACATCCAGGATGCGTACCTGCATATAGCCATATGCCTCCGGCATCAGAAGTTTCTGCGATTTGCAGTCGGGGAAGCCCACTACCAGTTTGTGGCTCTCCCTTTTGGTTTAGCATCAGCCCCCCCGATTCTTTACCAATGTATTGGCTCCTGTTTTGGCATTGCTACGGCAATGTGGGATCGCGATCATGGGATACCTAGACGTTCTCCTCCTGAGAGCATCTTCCACCTCAGAGTTAGAGGAGGATGTGGCGACCCTGCAGGAATTTGGGTGGCTGTTGAACCTAAAAAAAGTCAGTGATCGTATTGACGTGTTTGGAGGCTTGCTGCTGGACTCCATGGAAGCGAGAGTGTTTCTCTCTTCAGACAAGCTGCTGATGAACCACAAGTGGTCGTCGCTATGCTTCTGCATGTGAGTCCTGGGACTCATGGTGGCCACCTTCAAGCCAGTACTATATGCCCAGTTCCACACCAGAGTCCTGCAGAAGGAGATTTTGACAAAATGGGACAAATCTCAGTTGTCCCTGGATCGACAGATTCAGGTGAGCCAGTTAGTCAGGGATTCCCTGATCTGGTGGCTGAGGCCCCCCCGGTACTTCAGTCCGGGAAGTTGTTCCTACCCTTGAAATGGATTGTGATCACAATGGACACCAACCTATCCAGCTGGGGTGGAGTAATGGGTGTTCAGTCGACCCAGAGCCTCTGGTCGGTGGAGGAATCCAAGTTGCTGATCCACCTGCTAGAACTGAGAGCGATCAGGCTATGCCTCACCGCATGGTCGATAAGACTTTGAGGGTGCCCGATCAGGATCCAGTCAGACAACGCCGCATCTGTCGCTCAAGTGTGTAAAGCGGCGACCTGGTCTAAATTCTACAAGGTAGATGTCAGTGCATCGGCTGATGCCTGTTTTGGCCGCAAAGTTTTGCAGGCGGCTGTATAATTGCAATTGCATATACAATTTTTCCTTTTTTCCTGTGGGGGTTTTTTTTTTTTTATTTTTTTTTTTAAGTGTCTCTGTTGAGGAGCACCCTGTGTTTGTGGTGTTTTTTCCACACACTGTCATTTTTGTGAGTAAAGTTTATACTAGTTCCCACTTGCCATGGTGGATGAAGTTTTTATGCTGTTTTCCCACCCTTGTTTTGGCACTGCTTGGGGACATCCCAATGGCTAAGAGAGGGGCTGTGTCAGTTGGTGAATTGCAGAGAAAAGGATTTTACGGTGAGTACAAAAAAATCTTTTTTTTTTTTTTTCTGCACTAAGAATGCATGCAGCGTTTCCCATGTATTCCAATGGCTCTAGTTCACACCAGTGCAGTCAGTTTCGGGTGCAGAAAAAAATTAGAGCGTACTGCGTAGAACTACGTGTGATGTGCACTGTAAGCAAAAACTTTGTTATGTGAACTGGCCCTAAAAATGAATGCACAGTGTTTTCCATGTATTCCAATGGCTCTAGTTAACACCAGTGCAGTCAGTTCTGGACAGTTTCTGCACCGGAAACTGACTGCACTAGTGTGGGCTAGAGCCATTGAAATGCATAGAAAACACTGTGCATGCATTTTTAGTGCAGAAAAAAGCGCACAGAACTGCATCTGGTGTGAACTGGACCTTTAGGCTGGGTTCACACTGCTGCGGGGGGGAGATCCGGATGTGATTCGCACCTGCACTAGAGTGCAAATCACATCCGATCTCCGTAGCGATGCGAGTTCAGCCATACAGATAGTATGGCTGAATTCGCATCGCTCCCGCAGCAAACTCGCACGGGACCCTTTTTTTGGTCTGTAACAGAATCGGATCGCATGGGGGTTCACACCATGCGATCCGATTCCTGTGCGAGTCTGCAGATCGCACTGCGATATGCGGACGGATCTGGGGGTGTCATTAACATATCATTGACACTCCCAGCCGTCCGCATAGGGCAGTGTGAACTGCCGGCGGGAGGTGTGCGATGAGGGAAAACGCAGCGGATTCGCGGCGTTCCCGCATCGCTGTGGTGTGAACCCGGCCTTAAAGTGGAATTAAACCCTCCAATCCTTTACAGCCAAGGAAGGTGCTTCTCTTTGATCTGTAACGGTGCTGCACATGTGATCAGTTATGACACCAGGTGCTTGATGGTTTGACAGTTTGGTTGAGGACAAAAGCATGTGTGACAATTGGCAATCCCAGTATTCCAGGAATGTAACAGTTTTTTTTTTTTTTTTTTTTTTTTTTTTTAAACTGTAAAATCAAACTGTAAATGGGTTAAGTTCAACTTGATGATGATTTACTGCTGGGACTCTGGGCATCAACATTGGCGGCCTTCGGAAAGAAGAAACGGGAGCAATGCTGGAGGCAATTTACACCAAGCACAAATTTTGATAGCATAATTATTAGTGTGGAATGTATGCTCCTTGCCAAAGAACATGTTTGTTTTTTTTTTGTTTTGTTTTTTATGAAGTTGTTATGGGTAAAGTTCCGTTAAAAAAAAAAAAAAAAAAAAAAAAAACACTAATTAAGACCTATATCGGGACTGTTGCAGTTACAGCCAGGGTGGATAAAAATGTTTTTTTTTCCCCCTTTTTTTTAAATCAAATTTTAGTTTAACCAGTTGCCGACCGCCGCACGACGATGTACGTCGACAGAATGGCACGGGCAGGCATATGGGCGTACCTGTACATCCCTGCCTTCCCGCGGGTGGGGGGCCCGATCGGACCCACTCCCCCCCCCCCCCCGGTGCCAGCGGCGGTCGGAATCCGTTCAGGAGCGATCCGGGATGAGGGGGCGGCCATTCGTTCATGGCCACCCCCTCGCGATCGCTCCTGACGAATGGAAGTGCAGCGTGACATCACTTCCTCTCCTGTAATGTAAACACAGGCAGAGGAAGTGATGTAATCTCTCCTCCGTGTCGGTATTTTTCGTTCCGGCACCGAGGAGAGAGGATCGGTGAGTTGCACCAACACTACACAATACAGTAGAACATGCCAGGCACACTCTCGCCCCCCGATCACCCCCCCAATCACCCCTGCACCCCCAGTCACAGTGACACCAATTGCATTTTTTTTTTTTTTTACATTGGTGTCATTTGTGACTGTAATAACTGTTAGGGCAGTTAGGGTTAGCCCCCTTTAGTTCTAGGGTACCTCCCCAATAAAGGTTTAAACCCGTGATCACCTCCCGTTGCCAGTGTCACTAAGGCTGGGTTCACATTGCAGCGGTTTATGAGAACGGATGTGATTCGCACCGCACTGCAGTGCAAATCACATCCGATCTCTGTGCGATTCGAGTTCAGCCATACAGATAGTATGGCTGAATTCGCATCGCACCCGCCGCAAACTCGCACGGGACCCCTTTTTTGGTCCGCAGCAGAATCGGATCGCATGGGTGTTCACACCATGCGATCCGATTCCTGTCCGAGTTTGCAGATCGCACTGCGATATGCAAACTGATCTGGGGGTGTCATTAACATTTCACTGACACTCCCAGCAGTTCGCATAGGGCAGTGTGATGCGGGAACCCGCCGCGGATTCGTGGCGTTCCCGCATCGCTCCAGTGTGAACCCAGCCTAATAAGCGATCGTTTTTCTGATCGCTGTATTGGTGACGCTAGTTAGGCAGATAGGTATTTAGGTTCGCCGCAGCTTTTTATAGCGCCAGGGACCCCCATATACTACCGCATAAAGCCCCCTGATTGCCCCCTAGTTAACCCTTTCACCAGTGATCACCATATAACTGTTACAGGTGACGCTGGTTGGTTAGTTATTTTTTTATAGTTTCAGGGCACCCGCCATTTATTACCTAATAAAGGTTTAACCCCCTGATCACCTGGCGGGTGATATAAGTTTGAGGGTCAGATAAGGTCTGCGTCGCCCCAGGCAGCGTCAGGTTAGTGCCAGTACCGCTAACACCCACGCGCAAAGCATACACCTCCCTTAGTAATATAGTATCTGATCAGATCTATATTAGCGTCACCAGCAGTTTAGGTTTCCCAAAACGCATTGTTAGCGGGATCAGCCCAGATACCTGCTAGCACCTGCGTTTAGCCCCTCCGCCAAGCCCAGCCCAGCCCACCCAAGTGCAGTATCGTTTGATCACTGTCACTTACAAAACACAACACACATAACTGCAGCGTTCGCAGAGTCAGGCCTGATCCCTGCGATCGCTAACAGTTTTTTTTGTAGCGTTTTGATACAGTCGCTGACAGCCTAGGTGCTTTTTTTTACCTGTGGGTCTCACTAGTGTACCCCTAAATTTAGGGGTGTCTACTTTCCAAAATGGGGTCATTCGGGGGGGGGGGGGGGTTTGTGCCATCTTGGCATTTTATGGCCTTCAAAACTGCGATAGGTAGTGAGGAGTAAAATCAAAAATTTACACCCTTAGAAATCCTGAAGGCAGTGCTTGGTTTTCGGGGCCCCGTACGCGGCTAGGCTCCCAAAAAAATCCCACAAATGTGGTATCCCCGTACTCAGGAGAAGTAGCAGAATTTTATTTTGGGGTGTCATTTCACATATGCCCATGGCATGTGTGAGCAATATATCATTTAGTGACAACTTTGTGGAAAAAAAAAATATTCCCGCAACTTGTGGCAAAATAAAAAATATTCAATGGACTTAAAATGCCTCTCAGCAAATAGCTTGGGGTGTCTACCTTCTAAAATGGGGTCATTTGTGGGTGTTTTGTGCCATCTTGGCATTTTATGGCCTTCAAAACTGTGATAGGTAGTGAGGAGTGAAATTACATGCCCTTAGAAATCCTGAAGGCGGTGCTTGGTTTTCGGGGCCCCGTACGCGGCTAGGCTTCCAAAAAGTCGACCACATGTGGTATCCCCGTACTCAGGAGAAGCAGCAGAATGTATTTTGGGGTACAATTCCACATATAACCATAGCATGTGTGAGCAATATATAATTTAGTGACAACTTTGTGTAAAAAAAAAATTTTTTTGTCATTATTCAATCGCTTGAGGCAAAAAAATAAAATATTCAATGGGCTCAACATGCCTCTTATCAATTTCCTTAGGGTGTCTACTTTCCAAAATGGGGTCATTTGGGGGGGTTTTGTACTGCCCTGCCATTTTAGCACCTCAAGAAATTAGATAGGCAGTCATAAACTAAAAGCTGCGTAAATTCCAGAAAACGTACCTTAGTTTGTAGATGTGACAACTTTTGCGCAAACCAATAAATATACAGTTATTGACTTTTTTTTTTTTTTTTACCAAAGACATGTGGCTGAATACATTTTGGCCTAAATGTATGACTAAAATGGATTTTATTGGATTTTTCTAATAACAAAAAGTAGAAAATATCTTTTTTTTTTTTTTTTCAAAATTTGCGGTCTTTTTACGTTTATATCGCAAAAAATAAAAATCGCAGAGTCAGTCAAATACCTTTAAAAGAAAGCTCTATTTGTGGGAAAAAAAGGACACAAATTTTGTTTGGGTACAACATTGCATGACCGCACAATTACCAGTTAAAGCAGCGCAGTGCCAAATTGTAAAAAGACCTCTGGTCATTGACCAGCAAAATGGTCCGGTCTGAAAGTGGTTAATAAAATGATTGTAAAAATCTATCTAAAGTTAGTTTTCGATTTAAGATACATTAATAATTTAGTTTATTCAGCATGAAATTAAGCTTGGTTAGGTAGCATGAGGCTAATATTCTGCAATATTTACATTGTTGGTAAAACTCATTCAATGAATCCAAGCTCTGCAAGCAGAGATAAAATGCACTGTATTGATGCATTCACACAATTTCACAGTAACATGAGATAAAACGAAGTTCAGGAATATTCCTTTATCTCATTGTTTTGTAAATCTATGTACACCACAAACTGTATAATTGAATCAGTTCTGATATCACTGTTTTACTAACCTGACCGTTAATTATTCTAAATAGGAAACCTTCATTTTGTTTGCGAATATTAACCATTTCAGCCCTGGAAGAATTTGCCCCCTACCTGACCAGAGCACTTTTTGCGATTCAGCGCTGCGTTGCTTTAACTGACATTTGTGACACACACACACACACACACACCCCTTTCTTTTGGTGGTATTTGATCACCTCCTGCGGTTTTTATTTTTTGCGCTATAAACAAAAATATAAATAAAAAATAAAAAAATAGCAATAAACAATTTTGAAAACGCATTATCTTTTACTTTCTGCTATAATAAATATCCCCAAAAATTTTTTATAAAAAAACGTTATTTTTTTTCCCCTCAGTTTAGGCCGATTTGTATTCTTCTACATATTTGTAGTATAAGTGTTTTGGTTTGCGCAAACATTATAGTGTCTACAAAATGGGGGTTAGTTTTTTTTTTTTTTTTTTTTTTTATGGTGTGTGTGTGTGTGTGTATATGTATATATGTATATATATATATATATATATATATATATATATATATATATATATATATATATATATATATATATATATATATATATATATATATATATATATATATGTATGTATGTATGTATGTATGTGTGTGTGTGTGTGTGTGTGTGTGTGTGTGTGTGTATATATATATATATAATTTTTTTTTTTTTTTTTTTTTTTTTTTTTACTAGTAATTGTGGCGATCAGCGTAATTTTAATAAATTTTTTTTTATTTTTTTTATTTTATTTTTTATATTGTGACTGCAACATTATGGCAGACACATTGGACACTTTTTGGGACCATTCACATTTATACAGTGAGCAGTGTGATTGAAAATGCATTGATTACTGTGTAAATATGACTGGCAGTGAATGAGTTAACCACTAGGTGGTGCTATAGGGCTTAAGTGTGTCCTAGGGAGTGATTCTAACTGGGGAGGGTCATGTCCGATTACAGGTAGTGGTGATCAGTGACAGTTTCATTAGGCAGAACGAGGTGATGCTTGTTTACATTTAGCATTTCCCCGTTCTTCCTCACCATGAGACGATGGTATGCCCGCGGACATCGTCTGTGGGACCCGCGGGCACGCACCACCGGTGGCAAGGTACGTTAATCTGCCTGCACGTGCCCTTCTGCCACAGTATATCTGCGTGAGGCGGTTGGGAAGTGGTTAAAGATTCTAACCACCAACAAGAATAAGTCCTTACATTTTAACCACTTGCCGACCGCCGCACGACGATATACGTCGGCAGAATGGCACGGGCAGGCATATGGGCGTATATATAAGTCCCTGCCTGCCCGCGGGTGGGGGGCCCGATCGGGCCCCCCCCCGGTGCCTGCGGCGGTCGGCATTTCTTCGAGAGCGATCCGGGATGAGGGGGCGGCCATTCATTCATGGCCACCCCCTCGCGATCGCTCTCGACGAATGGAAATCCCCGGTGACATCACTTCCTCTCCTGTAATGTAAACACAGGAGAGGAAGTGATGTATTCTCTCCTCCGTGTCGGTATTTTCCGTTCCGACACGGAGGAGAGCGGATCGGTGAGTTGCACCAACACTCTACACACACAGTAGAACATGCCAGGCACACTCACACCCCCCCTTTACCCCCCGATCACCCCCCCAATTACCCCTGCCCCCCAGTCACAGTGACACCAATGTCATTTTTTTTTTTTTTTTTTTTTTTTTTGCATTGGTGTCATTTGTGACTGTAATAACTGTTAGGGCAGTTAGAGTTAGCCCCCTTTAGTTCTAATGTACCCCCCTAACCCCCCCAATAAAGGTTTAACCCCGTGATCACCCCCCGTCGCCAGTGTCACTAAGGCTGGGTTCACATTGCAGCGGTTTATGAGAACGAATGTGATTCGCACCGCACTGCAGTGCAAATCACATCCGATCTCTGTGCGATTCGAGTTCAGCCATTCGCCGCACCCGCCACACCCGCCGCACCCGCCGCAAATTCGCACGGGACCCTTTTTTTGGCCCGCAGCAGAATCGGATCGCATGGGTGTTCACACCATGCGATCCGAGTTTGCAGATCGCACTGCGATATGCGAACTGATCTGGGGGTGTCAGTAACATTTCACTGACACTCCCAGCAGTTCGCATAGGGCAGTGTGAACTGCCGCCGGGAGGCATGCGATGCGGGAACCCGCCGCGGATTCGCGGCGTTTCCGCATCGCTCCAGTGTGAACCCAGCCTAATAAGCGATCATTTTTCTGATCGCCGTATTAGTGTCACAGGTGACGCTAGTTAGGCAGGTAGGTATTTAGGTTCGCCGCAGCTTTTTATAGCGCCAGGGACCCCCATATACTACCGCATAAAGCCCCCTGATTGCCCCCTAGTTAACCCTTTCACCAGTGATCACCATATAACTGTTACAGGTGACGCTGGTTGGTTAGTTATTTTTTTATAGTTTCAGGGCACCCGCCATTTATTACCTAGTCTCACTAGTGTACCCCTAAATTTAGGGGTGTCTACTTTCCAAAATGGGGTCATTTGGGGGGGGTTTGTGCCATCTTGGCATTTTATGGCCTTCAAAACTGTAACGCCCTTAGAAAGCCTGAAGGCGGTGCTTGGTTTTCGGGGCCCCGTACGCGGCTAGGCTCCCAAAAAGTCCCACATATGTGGTATCCCCGTACTCAGGAGAAGCAGCAGAATTTTATTTTGGGGTGTCATTTCACATATGCCCATGGCATGCGTGAGCAATATATCATTTAGTGACAACTTTGTGAAAAAAAAAAAAAAAAAAGTTTGTAATTTTCCCGCAACTTGTGGCAAAATATAAAATATTCCATGGACTCAACATGCCTCTCAGCAAATAGCTTGGGGTGTCTACTTTCTAAAATGGGGTCATTTGTGGGGGTTTTGTGCCATCTTGGCATTTTATGGCCTTCAAAACTGTAATAGGTAGTGAGGAGTGAAGTCAAATATTTACGCCCTTAGAAAGCCTGAAGGCGGTGCTTGGTTTTCGGGGCCCCGTACGCGGCTAGGCTCCCAAAAAGTCCCACATATGTGGTATCCCCGTACTCAGGAGAAGCAGCAGAATTTATTTTGGGGTGTCATTTCACATATGCCCATGGCATGTGTGAGCAATATATCATTTAGTGACAACTTTGTGAAAAAAAAAAAAAAAAATATTTTGTTTTGTCATTATTCAATCGCTTGAGGCAAAAAAATAAAATATTCAATGGGCTCAACATGCCTCTTATCAATTTCCTTAGGGGGTCTACTTTCCAAAATGGGGTCATTTGGGGGGGTTTTGTACTGCCCTGCCATTTTAGCACCTCAAGAAATGAGATAGGCAGTCGTAAACTAAAAGCTGCGTAAATTCCAGAAAACGTACCTTAGTTTGTAGATGTGACAACTTTTGCGCAAACCAATAAATATACAATTATTGACTTTTTTTTTACCAAAGACATGTGGCTGAATACATTTTGGCCTAAATGTATGACTAAAATTGAGTTTATTGGATTTTTCTAATAACAAAAAGTAGAAAATATCATTTTTTTTCAAAATTTGCGGTCTTTTTACGTTTATATCGCAAAAAATAAAAATCGCAGAGGCAATCAAATACCATCAAAAGAAAGCTCTATTTGTGGGAAGAAAAGGACGCAAATTTTGTTTGGGTACAACATTGCATGACCGCGCAATTACCAGTTAAAGCAGCGCAGTGCCAAAGTGTAAAAAGACCTCTGGTCATTTACCAGCAAAATGGTCCGGTCTGAAAGTGGTTAAAGAGCACCTGCCATTTCAGATCCATAATGGCAATGGCTGTTAGCGGGCATCCACTCACCTGATGCCACCACGTCCCTCACCTTGTTGTGTCACTGCCACATCACCAGCCGTCCCATTAAATTGAATGGAACTGTTGGTGAGTCAACAGTGGGTCAGAGGAGGATCCGCTGGGGGACAGAAATGACGGTTGCTCTTTAAAAATTATGATTTAAATCAAATCCATCCTGGTTACAGCAAAATTCTTTTAGATACGAGATGTATGAAAAAAGCTGATTTTTATAGGCACCCCCTCCTGTGTAATGTGGTTTTTCCCAACCCTGTAACTACCACTTTTGTTGGACAGCTTGGTCTGGTACAAGAAGTGGAAACATTTTAAGGATCTTCTGAAGGATCAGCAAGCAATAAAACAGTGGGGAAATCGGAAAAACAAAAACTTTGATAATGCTTATGACAGACTATCACATACAGTTTGTCATTTTATTTGAATCTTAGTTCTATTTTTAATAGAGGATAATTTTATATACTATTGAGCAGCTCGAGATTGTCAAAATTTTCCCAGCTTGGTCACGCCAGCGAACCCTATTTTCAAAGTTATCTGTGGAAAACATTACTTCAACATACATGTCCCTATATTTGCCTGAACAAAATGTAATGCATCGGCTGATCTACATAATGGAGTTGAATGGGAAAGACCCCTGACATATGCTAAACATAGATACA
The DNA here is from genome assembly GCF_037356315.1 of Lithobates pipiens. Lineage (NCBI taxonomy): Eukaryota > Metazoa > Chordata > Amphibia > Anura > Ranidae > Lithobates > Lithobates pipiens. The sequence goes on along the minus strand of NW_027507748.1, from coordinate 601,732,085 downwards.
TTGAGCTTGTTGTGAAGGCGCACACTGTATTTTATCATTTGACCTCTAACTTGATACTCTAGCTTTAAGTTCCACTTTAATTATACCTTGTGTGTTATACTGTTTACTTTGTAATTGTAGGCAGTAACACTCACCTTGCTCATTGTTTGGTCGGGTATTGAATATGGACAGTATTAGCAGTCTGCAGGGCTCAACTTGCTGACCTGTTTGTCATGCTGTCATCAGCCTTATTCTGTTTTTACAAAATGTAGCCAACATGGTTGGTGTGATATTATTTAGCCTGGCAGTGAATTAATTTTCATTTTGACAACCTTTTTGGCTAATCAACTTTGTTAAAGTGGATGTAAACACTCACGTATATCCAGTAAAGTGAACAGCCTTAGATGATACACAGACATGAAACAATCTGCACTGCAGGTGCTCTCATCTTCACCCGTCTTTCTTCTGGGCATGCGTGTGGGTGCCGCCGTTCACACCACAGGGTTCTGAAGAAATGGCACGGGTGGCCATTCCTTCAGAGCGCATGCCCCAGTGATGTCACCGGCTACATGTACACTAAATATCAATTAAACCGTGGCACATTTTAGGAGTTATTTACGCTACCTAGAGGTAAGCCTATAATAGGGTTTACCTATACGTAAAAGCAAACGGAAGTTTAGTTCCACTTTAAGCCCCACATTTGCAGACAGATTGTGTCAGGTTTCAGTGGTTTTACCTTTTATGGACTAAATATTGGAAGGGTAATTTGGTCTGTTTTTAATGTATCTGAGCCTGGAAAGCCTGCTTGTTTACAGTCCTGTTTTATCCTAATGATGTTTCAATTTCATAGCTTAAAGAACTACAACAACATAAACAAGAGCAGCTAAAACAGAGGCAGATGGAACAGCTACAGAAGCTCATGGAGGAGCAGAAGATGCTGATTCATATGTCGCAGCAGCCGGTATACTCTGGTAAGTCGCAGTAACTTGCTTGTCACTTTGGAGTTGATCTGGTACAGCTGTACATGGTAGCCAATTAGCTTCTTACTTCAGCATGTTCAATTCAACTTTCACAAAAACAAAACAAAACTGGAAGCTGATTTTCTATACACAGATTCTGCAGGTCTGTTTTAATTTCAACCACATTTATATGATGGATTGCATGCCTACCTTTTTGGGGGGAAAAAATTATGAATTTAATAACAAATCAAATATACTTTTCCTTTTGTGTTTCTCAGAATCCAACTTCTTATTTTTTTTGAACAATCGCTTTTTAAATGTTGTTTTTTTTTTTTTTTTTTTGCCAACATGAAACTGCTAGCACAAGTCAGTGGACATAGACTTGTGGGTTGTCCCTTCCTGATGAACCAACACTGTACTGTCAGATATGACAACAGAGCAAGACCCAGAACATGCAATATCTTATAATTTACATTTATACCTTTTTATATTTTGTATAGTTTAATATAGCTATCTATCTATCTATCTATCTATATTGATTGTAAGCACAGAAGGACAGTACTCCTTATCCTATTGTATCTTTGTTAATTCTTACTGTGCACCTACCAATGGAAAATGTTTGTTTTATATATTTTTTTTGAATCGGTATTAACCACCTATATTGTAGCTATTTCTTTGTACAGCACTATAAGATTATATAAATTAATAAGAAAATGAACACACCGCATTATCATTCAGCTTTTATAATGCACAGTCTGAAATCCTTAAGGAATTCAGGGGTACAAAATTCATTTTTTTTTTTTTTTTTTTTTTTTTTAAACATTTACAAATATTTAAGTTAAAATTTGAGCACCCATCTTTCCTGGGAGGCAATGGTAAGGCACAGTGACATGGAGGACGTGGCAAAATGGGGGGGGGGGGGGGGGGGGATCGGCACTGCTTTCCAACATTTGACCATTTTCCTAAGTTATGTTCATAAAAATACGAGGATCCTTCCAGAAATGCAGTCAGCTACTATCTTCCTGTAGTGGGCTGACAACACTGCTTTTGCTGCCCTGAAATTCTAAGCAGTGTTGTCAGCCCTGCCTGGGTTATATCCTGTCAGGCTATGGTTAAGTGAATCATAATTGGCTTTCCTCATATGAATTTGCACTGAAGCGTTAATAAGGTTTTATTGAATTAGCCTGTTACGCTAATGTATCAATTGTATATTTGGCACTACTTTTAAAAATACCAATAGTTTATCTTCATTCAAGTGCTGCAGTCTGTAAAGGGTAAACTAGGCAAGAAATTAAACCACATGCAATTTTAAAGACAACCTCTAAGGTCGGCCATAGATGGAGCGAATTTCGTTTGATTCCCCCATCAGTACAAACGATGTTGACAGGATAATCCCCTCCTGCGGAGCCATTGTGTTCTCCCGGAGGGGGCGGAGGAGGCCACCCTTGCCGGAAGAACAAAGTGATTATTCCAGTGGCTATATAGCAGCGGATGTAATACAGCAGTCTAGTTGAACCCAAGTTGATCGCCTGATCAACTTGGGTACATTTTAGCTTGCCCATACATGATTCGAATCTGGGCCAGTTCAGAAGGAACTGGCAGAGATTCGAACATCTATGGCTGGCTTCACAAAAGAAATGTGAAAACTGCCATTGCTGACTTGTTTTTTAGTTGTCCAACGCTGTCAATCCTATCCTTCCTGTCTACCTTTTTTTTCACTTTAGGTCAGATTTAGAGCTGTTTTTAAAGTATTGTGTTTAAAAAACTGTGCAAATGTATGCTGGTGGTTTATGTTCTTTAAAAATGGCATTTCTCGTTAACAGTTTAGCCCGATCGTCCTTCGTTTTTCTTGTTGCCTTGCAATTGTATGCAAAACCTCTTCACCGGCAGCCATAACAACCAGCAGTAAGCTGAAACCAGTCAATCATTACAAAGCCATGCTAACTGCAGTGTGGAGATGATGTAGCAAAACCACTTAGCTGGATTAGACATTTATTACATTTTTCCTGTTGCGCAATAGCTATATAGCAAGGATCATCGTTTTCTGGTAGTACCAAAATTCTAAAAGGGAACGTTGTTAATTAAAAATTTAAGTTTTTTTTCCCTCTTTAAGACCTGTTTGAAAATTTGGTTTTAATTATAGCACTGTTTAGTGACAAGTACACCTTGTTGGAACACAAGAATAACAATTAAAACCTCTGCCTGAGGCCCCTCTCAGTCAATAGTTGCTTTGACCTAAAGGCACATTAGCGCAAAATGGTGAATAACAATACAGTTCACATAATGAAATCCTGTTGCTGTAATCTGGTGCTAGGGCGTTAATGAATAAGCGGTGTCTTTATTAAAAAAAATTGCATAGCTGCTAATCTATTGAAACTGAATGTACATTTGTTTGCGAATGGGGAAAAATCGAATGTTCTCAGGCTATTATCTCTGCAGATCAAGAATGACCCCTAGATGATTTAGACTATCAAAGGAAATGCATATTCTGCTCAGCTTCATCTTTTGACCATAAGTTGGTATTTTCTGCATTCATACACCCCATTGACACAGAACCTATAAGTGATCTGTAAAATATCTTCCGATTCCTAGAGGTGAGGTGTACCATCTTTTAGATTTACTAACTATGTAGTATGAGGACCTATCAGATTGTATGTATATAAATTGACTGCATTTTTCAGAAAGACTTTTGCACTATTGAGCTGTTGGTAATCCCTTTTAAAGTGGAGGTAAACTCCATACGTTGGCCTATAATAACGCTTACCTGTAGGTACAGTGGATATCGCCTAAACTTGCAAAGTTTAGTAAATATTCACAAGCGATGGTGACGGCACTGGTGTATGCGCTCTGAAGGGTCGGCATACCCGTTCCACACCTACAGAGCTCTGTGCCGGAGCCGAGGGCTCCCACATGCACGTGTGGGAGTGAGTCACCAAGCCTCTGGCCATTCGTTCAGCTGGAGCCCGCAAACCTGGAAGGAAGATCGGGTAAAGATGGCAGTGCCAAGGGTCTGTGACAGCGCTGACAGCGCTGCACGAAAGGGACCTGTTTAAGGGTCGGTCTGTCATAATGTGCTAGTACACATAGTAGTACATTTTATTTCCGTTGCTGTTTACTACTGCTTTAAGAGCATCACACATATTTAAATTCTCCTCCGTTTAGCTCTACCGACAACTGTGTAGTGACTGGATACAAATTAGTTAGTTCTCATTTATCATTTGTTTTGGTAAATCTGGTGTATGGTGAACTTTATTGAGGCTTCATAAAAAAAAAAAAAAAATACATTGTTCTAAAATGTGTGGGGTGTTTTTTATTTTTTTAACCATTGAGGGGCAGGTACTTTAAACTAAAAACTTTGAATGAACCCTCTACACACTGCTTTGCACCATTACACATTTCTAGCATACTTTGCATAAAACAGGGATTTTTAGTTTAGGGAAGATGTTAAAGACCAACACAAGGAAAATTTAATTTATATTCTCCATGCATTAAAATGTTATTATGCACTTACTTTTCAAGTGAGTTGACCTTTTATCTTAATTTACAGAAGACAACCAACAGAATCTCCTATCAGGACACGTAGGCGGCACTATATCACAAAAAAGTCGGCTTCGTCTTATGTCTCCGATGAGTGGGAATATCCCCAGAGATTACTTTTACAAAAAGCTTGAGCTTTCTAGGAGTTCATCCCGGCCATCTTCTGTGCTGGCTCAAGAATGCAGCCCAGAGAAATCCAAAACTTTAGAGGATTTGTTAAAGGAAGAGGTCGCGGAGGATTATAGTAGTGAGTATTTATTTTTATTTTTTTCATATCTGTGCATCTGCGTTTTGCATATATAGTACTTGATTCTATAGTATCAGAGTTATGGATATATTTTACATTTCTGAAATTTTTTTGAGTGCATGAATTTCCACACCTGAAATGTTGCATTCCCAAAAACTAGAGTGCTCTTATAAGCAGGAAAATAAATAGCCAGCCTGCTTCCTGCCACCTAATGAGTGGCAGAAAAGCATTAGAAATAGGTAAGCCAGCTGTCAGCTTTCCTGTTCCATTTTAGTATGTGCATCACAGATGTGCCCTGGGTTTCATGGTTCCCAGGGCTCTCCAAAAGCAAGGCAATAAAAGTTCTCTGAAGGCATCTGCTTTACATTGCTACTGCAGCTTTATAGATTTTATTGTATGGAAGGGTATGCCAACCAGCTACTTGTGTACATGTTTGAATATTATGTACTTTGGATAGTCTTATGTACATTATTGAATACAGTTGAGGTAAGCTTCCTATATTGCCTAAATTGGGGAAACCTCAAGGCACTAGTAACTTGTAATATAATTGTGTATGTTCTCAAGATGCTGCAAAAGGGACACTATTTTATCCCTTATAACATACTTTCATATTTATGTACTGGGTGATGTGTTTTATGAATGTGTATATTTTTACCCGGAAGTTCTCTTTGTGGAGTAGCTTTGTGTAGGTGCATAGAATTTTGGTGTCTGTGGGTAAGCACCAGACACTTTGAAAAATATGAAACCAGGTTTAGCTAACCCAGGGTGGCCATATGCATGTCCTGTCAGCAGCTTCATATATTCTTGATGTGATCCTTCCTGTTTTATACCACTTTAAGTTAGCCTACGCTATAAATAAAAATAAAAAATACACACACACACACACACACACACACACACACACACACACACACACACAAACGCGATGGGGGTCTGTAGGTTTTAAGCTTTTTGGCTAGCATAGGGAAGGGTTGACACCCCCTGTAACGTTTGTTTTGTTGTCTGTGCCCTTGTTAAGACTTCACTGCACTTTCTGTCCCAATGACAATTGAATTTTGAAAGTTTTGGGTTGTTGTAAAAACAAGCCTGGTGATGAAGCATCAGTGGAGGTACCTTTTTCCCATAATAACTCTTACAGGACTGAATTTCCCTTCCTAGGGGTAGATTTCATCTCATTTTCTGTTGTCGCCCTCCATTTGTATGTAGGAGTCGTTTGTAAGTCGGATATTTTTAACTAGATTATTGCCTGTATCTTAATCGTACAGGTCACAGGCAATGCTATTCATTCACCATGCGTTATGGCAGTGGCAGCTGGTGTGTGTGTGTGTGGTGTGCTTGTGTTTTTTTTTTGGGGGGGGGGGGGGGTCAAACAACCCCAAACCCCACCCCCCTCTGCTGTTTGCCAGTCTGGCATCCCATCGTAACAGGCAACGTGGTGCAGCTGCTCTGTGTCCTCTCCATGGTGGCTTGCAGCTGCTCCCCCCTCCTCCTAGGCATCCAATAGTGTCAAAACCCTCTTCCTGATTGGCCAGGAGGAGAATCAGTGTTACAACAGCAAATATTAATTCGCTGTTGTAACACACCTTGGTGGGATCAGAGTGCACTCTCTACGACCCGAGCCCACCATATGTTGAAGCCTTTGGCTCTAATCAGTGCTTAAAAAAGACCCCCCCCCCCCATTGGAATCCATGTGCCGTTGTCCTGAAAGGGGCCGGACGCATGGATAGGGGAGGCAGGGATGGATGGGGGGAGGGGCGCCGCCCTTGCACCTTTTTAATAGACAGGCCACCCTGGGTTATAGCTTCCTACCTTCCAGTTGATTGGACACTAGCAAGCTTTTGAGGACACAGCCCCCTGGGGTGCCTTCCTATAGCCTTACCCCACCCTATGAATCTTCAGTGTTTTTTTGCTATTGTCTGTAGGTGATGGACCTCTTCTCCTTCCTGGAGAAACCAGCTTCACTACTTATTATTTTCCTAAAAAGTATTTTCACTCAACCTCACTGTCTACAGAAGCAGTGTATCCAGATCTGTGAAACCTCAATAAAACCTTGGGAGGTGTACCCAGACCCCACGCTGTGGGTATGGCTTATAATGTTGCTTTGGGCACTGAATCTTGCGTGGGGTGCTTGCCTTGCAACCTACTGTTATGGGTGCTATACAGTTCCCAAGACATCTTCCATCACAAGAGAACCCAGTCCCCAAAGACCTCTTCAGGAGTATGCCAACCTTAATGGGAAAAAAAGCCTGGACTTTATTTAGTCCATTGTCGTGAACGAGTAAGATTTGGTCACCCTGTGTATTTGACTGTTCCTGTGTAAACGGGGATTATGTTTGGAATGTATTCACTTTACAGTGTACAGGTGTTACATCACACCACTGGTTGCATACTTTAATGGTACTTGAGCCTGCAGTGCATCTAAAAAGTATTTGCAGTGCTTTTTCTACATTTTGTTATGTTACAGCCTTATTCCAAAATGGATTAAATTCATTATTTTACTCACAATTCTACAAACAATACCCCATAATGCCATACTGACAATGTGGAAGAAGTTTGTTTGAAATCTTTTCAAATTTGTTACAAATTAAAAATGGTAAAAAAAAAAATCACATATACATAAGTATTCACAGCCTTTGCCATGACACTCAAATTTAACCCCCGGTGCATCCTGTTTCCACTGATCGTACTTGAGATGTTTCTACAAGCCATGAAGGGCATGGCATTGTCTGTAGATGTCTGAGACAGGATTGTATCGGAAGATCTGGGGACAGAAAAATTTCTGCAGCGTTGAAGGTCCCAATAAGCACAGTGGACTCCATCATCCATAAATCAAATAAGTTTGGAACCACCTGGACTCTTCATAGAGCGGGCCACCTGGCCAATCTGAGCGATTGGGGAAGAAAGGCCTTGGTCAGGGAGGTGACCAATTACCTGATGGTCACTCTGACAGAGCTTCAGCGTTTGTGGAGAGAGGAGAACCTTCCAAATGAACGACCATTTCTGTAGCATTCCACCAATCAGGCCTGTATGGTAGAGTGGCCTGACAGAAGCCACTCCTCAGTAAAAAGCACACGACAGCCCGCCTGGAGTTTGCCAAAGGGCACCTGAAGAACTCTGACAATGAGAAACAAACAAAATTATCTGGTCTGATAAAAAAAAAAAAAAAAAAAAGATGAAACACTTTGGCCTGAATGGCAAGCGTCATGTCTGAAGGAAACCGGCAGGCACCGCTCATCACCTGGCTAATAGCATCCCTACAGTGAAGCATGGTGGTGGCAAGCTGTGGGGATGTTTTTCAGTGGCAGGAACTGGGAGACTTGTCAGGATTGAGGGAAAGACAAATGCAGCAATGTACAGAAATATACTTGATGAGAACCTGCTCCAGAGCGCTCTGTACCTCAGACTGGAGCAAAGGTTCACCTTCCAACAGGGCGATGCCCTTAAGCACACGGCCAAGATAACAAAGGAGTGGCTACAGGACAACTCTGTGTTAATGTCCTTGAGTGGCCTAACCAGAACCCAGACTTGAACCCGATTGAACATCTCTGGCGAGATATGAAAATGGCTGTGCACCAACGCTTCCGATCCAGCCTGATGGAGCTTGAGAGGTTCTGCAAAGAAGAATGGGAGAAACTGCCCAAAAATAGGTGTGCCAAGCTTATAGCATCATGCAAAAAAAAGATTGAGGCTGTAATTGGTGCCAAAGGTGCTTCAACAAAGTATTGAGCAAGGGCTGTGAATACTTGAATACATGTGAATGATTTTTTTTTATTTTTTTTTTATTTTTTATTATTATTTGTAATAAATTGGGAAAGATTTCCAACAAACTTCTTTCATGTTATTGTAGAGCAGTGGTTCTCAACCTCAGTCCTCAAGTACCCCCCAACGGACCATGTTTTGGAAACTTCCCTTAGATAATATAGCTCTTATCAATACCATGTCATTGATATGGATTTTTTTAAGCAGCTGTGCTGTGCAAAGTGAAGGCAAGCCTGAAAACATGGCCCGTTGGGGGTACTTGAGGACTGAGGTTGAGAAACACTTTGCAGAGTACTGACAAGATTCCCAGAAGTCATGCCTAACGGGGCCATGTCTGCAGATCTGTCCTTTTTGGTCATGGTTTTTGCTATGGAAGAACTTACCATCTCTGTGTGAAAACGAGAACACTTTCATAGGACATGGTTCTTTTGGACACCATTCCAGTTTTCCACAACATACAGACTTGTCAACCATAGAATCCCTCAGGTAGAGAGTTATAGAAGTATGCCCCTTCCAAACCATTCTCAACCCTACCATCTACCCTGTCCAGTGGCAGAGCTCCTGTTACCAGGCAATTTTTCAACATGGATAACATTCTGCTTAATGGTCTTTGTTGTGCTGTACTCTGTAAAGTAGTTGTCTATGTGTATTTGGTATTTTCTCTGCTCTGCTCGTTTGTATGTGTTCTCTGGATAGCCTTTTTTTTGTTTTTAGTTTTATTTTTTGTAAGAAAAAAAAATACTGTACTTTGACATGGAATTTACAGGTAGGTCAAGATTCCTCTTTTTTTTGAGTCTGCTTTATTACCTACAAAAAATCATTTTTTTAGCTATAGAAGATATTTTGCTAAATATAATGTATTTTTGTGTACTAAAGGTGATGAAGGGGACACAGAAGAGTCGGCACATGATGATTCTTTCTTAAAGGAGAGGCTTAGGAAGAACCATGTCGAAGCTGAAGAAAGGTGAGAATCTCTCCACCTCAATTGCAGAAAAGGCAAGCTCATGTATCAGCTCTTTATATATTTAATTGCAGCAATGCCTCCAGATAATGAGGTTACTGGCAGGTGTTCGGCTTTATGTTCACTTCTGCACTTTCTAACTGGCCACTTGCACATATGGTGTGGGATACAGGAAATTGTCAAAGTTTATTTGATATCACATTTCACTGTACTGAATTGATGACTAACAAGGATTTAAGGAAATAGTTTCTGTTATACATTATACAGTATTTTCAGCTCTTGTCTGTACAATTTAAATTTGTTAAAGCGGGAGTCCGCCGGGACTCCGCGTTTTTTTTTTTTTTTTTTTTTTTTTTTTTAAAGTCAGCAGCTACAAATACTGCAGCTGCTGACTTTTAAAATAGTGACACTTACCTGTCCAGCGCGCCCGCGATGTCGGCACCCGAAGCCGATCTCTAGATCGACACTCGAGTGCTGCCGCCGCCATCTTGGCTATTGGAATCAGGCTTCATTTCCCGGTTCCCTACTGCGCTGCCTCTGGGATCTGTGTGTTTCCCAGCAGGCAGCGGGGCACTTGCGGAAGGGGGCGGGCACTTTCCGCAGAGAGCTAGCCCGGAAGTGGGTGCAGTTACCTGTATTATCCAGGTAACTGCAGCCCCCTCCCCCCTGAAAGGTGCCAATTGTGGCGGCGGAGGGGGGGAGGAATCCGATGAGCGGAAGGTCCATTTTAGGGTGGACCTCCGCTTTAAGAAGTTAAACATAATCTGCTTGCTGGTCAGTGTTTCATAACCGATTAAAAAAACAAAAAACTAGTAACTGCAAGAATTAGACAAGCAGGCACCTGTTTCCTTAAACATTAAAGTGGTTTTAAACCCTTACAAACCACTTTGACCTACAGGTAAGCCTAGATAACGGGGCGGGGCGGTCGATTTGCTGATTTGCCAGGGGGTCACAAACACTGTTCCAATCTGGACAGATTCGACTCTGTACACATAGTAATATTGGGTCCTTCTCAGCCAGCGATGCATCACTTTTGGGAGAGGAGAGACCACGCATAAGGGACGTTCTGTCCCCGCCATCTCATCCGCAGTAAGGATATAGTTAGATGTCGCCAAGCAGACATTTTTTTTTTTTTTTTTACACCCACTGAAGTCTTACAAAATAATTTTACTGTTAGGGGTCTTCACAACTTGGGAAATTTTATCAAGGGGTCACAGCACTAGGAAAGTTGAGAACCACTGCTTTAAGGAGTCGCCAATTGACAAGAATGGATATAAGCACATAATGCTTGGAATGTATGTCGGAGGGGGAGACCTATTCAGAAACCTTTTCAATACATTCACATTCCCCTATTTTTTTTTTATTTTTTTTTTTATCCCTTTAAAAATGCTGCAAGTACAGAAAAGTTACCCTTTTTTTTTTTTTTTGCTTCTCTCCATAACAATAGGGATGCATTTTATAGTCAGCTCAAACAAGAAGTTAGGCGATCATTCGATTTCTGACATATAAACTGGTATTTCTCTTTTCTAACAGCATTTTTAATCTTACAACTTGACTCTCTGTATTCAATCAGTTGCATATTTTTCTCACCCCACCCCCCCATAAACCGGGAAGATTCATGCTGGGGGGTGGTGGGGGGTTGGGGACACTTGCGCTGCATAGGTGCTAAAGGAAACAGTAGGGTTCATCATGGAAGGAACATTAAGGGGCTTAGCTAGGGGTAGCAAAAGTGCCCAGTAGGCTGTGGGGTTAAAGTAGAACAATGGTGCCTAGCAAGGGGTGCGAAGGAACAATAGCATCATTGGTGTCAGGAGGAAAAAAAAATTGCCTTCAACAGAAGTCTGTGTCTACCACTACTGCGTGCAACATCTATCCTATCCATAGATCCCCATTACAATTTGCCACCAAATAAAAGTCCAATCTATCCTGAAAACCAGGTATAATCTGCCTGGAAACACTAGGTAGTTATGATATGTACAGTTTTTTACTAATGCATGTCAAAGGGTCAAAATGTGCATGTAAATGTATACATCACCAAGTTTAGGAACCATCACCTACACTACAAACTTCACTACTAGGGGAATAAATGTCTCTACAGTGCAGATGTGTGAAAGTGGCTTAGGAGTGATTCATTTATGTTGGAACTTTCTTCTATCAACGTGTGTTTTTTTGTTAGTTTTTTTGTTTTTTTTATTATTAGTAAATTTAAGGAAGATGTTGAGGAAGTGGTCAGTATTTTTATTGCAAACATGATTTGTGCTTATAAAGATAACCACCTCCAGATAAAATGAGCTCAAAAAGACAGGCTATACAAACCTCAGTCTTTATTATTGAGGTTGACGGGTAATTGGAGTATGATTGATTATAGGGGTCTTCTTTTTATATAAAAAAAAAAAAAAACCAGAGTGAAGAAATCCGAATTGTCCTTTGCAACCTTTTTTATTTTCTAAGAGAGTAAAAAAATTAGGTTCCATAGTTCAAAGTCAATTTCCCCATTTGCTTTTATTTTTTCCTCCCATTTGTTTCTATAAATGTCACTCTCCCCACCTTTTTTTAGCTATTCATCAGCTTTAAGAAGCCATACAGCAATGTTGTTCTGTTGGCCAGCAAGGCAAAACGATAGCTCTGTAAATAACAGGGAATTTTAGAACTAGTAGTAGAAAAGTAGAACTATAGGCAAAACGTTTTTCTTTTTAATTTTGGATAGAGTAAGGGATGACTATATAGCCTGTAAGATATATATATATATATATATATATATATATATATATTTTTTTTTTTACAAAGAAAGTGTTTATTGAGTTGAGAAGAACCACAGGGTACAAAATACATACAGTAGGCAAATAAAACAGAGCTACATCAAAATTACATCATGCTGGATGGGAGCAGGAGACATCAAAAACCTAACTGATAGGGAGGGTACATTAAAGGGCAATTAACAGGGTCACAGGAATAGGAGTTAAAGCACAGCACTGAGGCAGATCGGTAGAAAAAAAAAAAAAAAAGGAAAAGAGAAAACAAAGCATCAATGTGGTGATTCCTGGGGAAGGGAGGGGGAGGAGGGGGAAAACAAGAAGGCTGGATACTCTGAAGGGCAAACACATTTAGGGTCAGGGATCGGCCTCCAAGGCGTTGCAGGTAGCTGCGTTATTTAACCATACATCCCAGATCTTCCTGTACTTAGCTGGGCAGCCCCTATGTGCGTATATTTCCTTCTTATATGGAAGGACACCATTAACAGCAGCTATCCATTCCTGCACACTCGGGGGCGTCCCTCTCATCCATTTCCTTGCCACCATTAACCTGGCAAGAAATAGTACCTCCTGTAAAAAAGTAATATGGGGCTTATCAAAATCGGGATCCGGGAATATCCCCAGTAAACACTGTTTGGGGCACATGGTCAGGGGGGATCCCATTTCATCATGTATAAACTTAACAACGTGGGACCAGTAATCATGTATTACCGGACAGGACCACAACAGGTGAAAGAAGGTACCGGGCGATCCGTTACACCTAGGACAGCCGGGGTCCTGTGCCGGATTAAACCGAGCGAGGCGGGATGGGGTGATATAGGCCCTGTGGATGATGTACATTTGGGTCAGGCGGTCCGAGAGTTTGGTAGACACCTTTTTACAGGTAGCCAATGCATCCTCCCACTCCTCATCCTCCAACAGTCCCACGTCCCCGACCCATCTATCCCTCAGTTGGTATGCAGATACGGTTGCCATGGGACGGAGAAGATCATTGTAAAAGAGGGAGATTAGTTTGGAGGGGTCCTGTCCCAGCAAGGTGTCTAGAATACTCGTACGTTCCAGATTCGGGGGATGATCACGAAATTGGGTCTGAAGGGCGTGCCGAAGCTGGAGAAATCTAAAGAACATGTGGTTGGGGACGTGGAATTCATCTTTAAGCTGTTGGAAAGATTTAAGAACCTGGTTACTATAAACATCTGAGAGGTATGCCACTCCCTTGGATAACCACAGGCCACAATCTGGTAATAACAATAGTTCTTGTAGTCCCGGATTATGCCATAGGGGGGTGTGCGAGTGCATAGCGGGTCGTCCCAGTCTGCGCCCCACCAATTCCCATAGTTTGCAATGGGTATGTAACAAACCCTGGCGATTACGCAGCGCCTCCGGGTCTATCGGAGTTTTAAAGAGCACTTGATAGGGGTGGGTGTACGCAGCAGACAGGGAAGAGCACGCTAGGGTCAGATACCATTCCTTGTCCTGTTTGTCAAAATAAAAAAAGTGAGAAAGTTGTGCAGCCAGGTAATACAGGTTGAAGTCGGGTAACGCTGCGCCGCCCAGGTCGGTGGGACGTTTTAATACGTGCCAGGACAATTTATGCCGATTCCGCCCCCACACAAAGGAGTTAAGGATCGCTTCAATGTCTTTAAAGGTTCGAAGGGGTAAATATATTGGAGCATGCCAGAGGACATATAAAAATTGTGGGAGTATAATCATTTTTATCAGGTTGATACGGCCCAATATCCCGAGGGGGAGTTTAGCCCAAGTTTGTGTTTTGGTTTTAAGGGTCGTAATCAAAGGTTCTATGTTGAGCCTAGTAAAGTCTGCAGGGGAGCGGGTAATCACGATACCCAAATATTTCAGGGAACTTACCCGGATAAGGGGGGAGGAAGCCTGTTCCGCCGTGGGAGGGCCAAAATCCATGGGGAGGATCTGAGATTTATCCCAATTAATGCGCAGCCCCGAGTAGTCGCCGAATATACTAATGGTGTCCAGGGCTGCCTGTAGAGACGGGCCAGAGTCCGCAAGGTACAGCAGCATGTCATCAGCGTAAAGACTAACTTTGTCATGTAGCTGACCATGCCGCAGTCCTCCTATTCCAGGATGCGTGTAAGATATATTTTTATTTCATTTTCCCCGTCTGTGTCCCATTGTGGAGATTTAACTTCACTTCCTGTCCCATAGCCAAACAGGAAATGAGGGAATCCATTGGCACCCCCCTCCTCCTTCAGCGTTCCAGTGCAGTTCAAAGCAGTAAAAATACACCACATTATACTTCTTTCTTTTTATTTTTTTCTGGAACTGCAAGCACTGGTGTGAGCTATGCCATTGAAAACCATATAACCTACTTTCCATGCGTCTTTTGATGCAGAAAAAAAAAATGCACTGGACTGCATGTTATGTGAACTGGCCCTCAATGATTGTTGTAAACAGGACAAATGGAGAACGTGAATCTCCCTAAGGGGTCAAAGACATCAAATATTGATATGTTTTATCTAACATTTGACCTGTTGACAGCTAATAAAGGCTTTTTTGTTGCTTTGGGATTGTTATTCACCTGTGCAACCTATATGCTATAGACCAGTCAGAAGCCATAAAATATATTTATGTCCTCTTCTTCTAAAGACCAATCGTTTCCAGCATTAAGGAGAGAGAGACATCATTTGAAGAATTCTTGGAGGAACAAATGAGGCTTGAAGAACAACGACTTCAACAAACCGAACCCAACAAGGTACCTCACATCTTAATCTGATCTTCTAACACCTTGTGCCAAAGTAGGACAAATCCTGTGCATTGTCTGACTTGGTCTGATCTACATTCATAAAGTGGTAGAAACTATAAACCAGCAGCATAAAGGCTGTATTTGTGTTTTTGTGCAGTTTTTCATTCCTTGAAAGACACACAAGCATACTTCTCAATTTAAGTGCTGTTGGAGAAAATAATTTATTATGTTATTTATTTCAAAGCCCCCAATTTGTATCCTCTGCTTGGGTAAGTAGAAGAATCGCACCCTGTCATTGTGGTTTATAGGCTCATAGTGTGGTTGTGTGTTAATGTGGTTGTACACCTTGTTTACAGAGCCTGGGCTATGTATTAGCAATGGACACTGATGTGTTCACCATAAAGAACTCATGGGTGGCTTTTTTTTTTATTTTTATCATCCAACATACATTTTTACCACAAAAAGCTCTCTAGTTAATCTTCTAAACAAAGGCATTGACAGGTAATGACAAATATGTATTCTTAAACAGCTGTCGTGTTCTTTTCCTTGCATGCACATTGTTAAGAATAGAAACTGGATAATCTTGTCTGTGGTATGACTTGATCTTAGTAGAAACTGGGCGGGAGAGAAATTTGGAGGCTGCCATTGCTGACTTTTCCTACTGAAAATGTTGCCTGACTGTTATGCTGACCCCTCGTGCATTAATGCATCCAAAACTTACCTGCAGCAAGTATGCAGATATTTACTTTACTGACACACATGATTTTTTTTTTTTTTTCCTTAATGGATTAGTGGCTTGAGATCTTGAAACAACTAGATTACCGTAGCTGGACAACCAGGCAAATTTAACATTTTTAGGAGGTGGCTTGTTTCTTAGTCATACATTAAGGAATGCAGCACAGTATTTTGAAACACTAGGTTATTGCCACCATCAGAAGAATTGGATGCTGGAAAAGCAAAGCTGTAAGCACAGTCCAATTTAACCTCTCTCTCTCCCAGCATGCCTCTGTCTTTTTGCTAGTGTCCATAGAACAGACATGTTTTCTTTGCTGTAAGAGGAGCAAGTCTTTGTTCGTTTTTATCAAGAAATTTTTTTCTTCTATTAAAATTCTTCAATTGCTGCAGAGCCACTGGGGCTCCTGTTTGTAGCTTCCAGGTTGGTTACTTCTTGGTTTTGCCAGGGGCACCAGTGCTGTAATATCACCCTTTTGGGCACTGGATTTTGCATTTTGCAAACGCCTAAGCACATGGTATAAGGCATTGACTTAGCTGCAGGATGCTCTTACAGTGCCAGGGTCCACTCATCTGATGGAGCCCAGTCCCTGAAGACCCCTTAGGGGGGGTATACCAGCCAGATGAGCAAACATTGATATATAGGGCTTGTGGCCTCTTACCCTACCTATCTGCCTTGGGGGAATTTCAGCAGGATTTAGAAAGGCTGTGGAGAGTTATGCCCTGTACACACGGTCAGACTTTCCGATGGAAAATGTGCGATCGGATCTTGTTGGAAAATCCGATCATGTGTGGGCTCCATCTGACTTTTTCCGTCTGAATTTCTGATACACAAAGTTTGAGAGCAGGATCTAAAATTTTCCAACACCAAAATCCGATCGTTTAAATTCCAATCGTGTGTAGACAATTCCGAATGACAAAGTGCCACGCATGCTCAGAATAAATTAAGAGACGGAAGCTATTAGCTACTGCCCTCTGTAAAGTCCCGTCTTGCGTGTTCTACGCCACCGCATTCTGAAAGATCGGATTTTCCGACAACTTTGTGCGACCGTGTGTATGCAAGGTAAGGTTGGGCCAAAATCCGACGGATTTTGTAGTCAGAATGTCTGACTGTGTGTACAGGGCATAAGTTATTGCCCTTTAAACAAGAGCCAAGGTATCTTGCTCCAGTTCTAGGGATTTAGTGGCCCAAGCAGCTGTGATACTTAGAGCTCATCAGGCTCCTGTCATGCTCTTTTTAGGCCCTCCCCAGTTCATCTGTATCTTCTGTCCCAGGGATTGATTTACCACCTTCGCCAGAGAGATAGGGGCCTTACCTTATTCAGTTGCTCTTAAAGGCTAGGAAGTTGACTTCTCAAAGTCTACCATCACACCTAAAAAGCATATTTCTTGTGGTGTGAGACCAGGGAATTCCATCTGAGGAAGTGTGAATCCTTTTTCCAGTGTAGTCTGGATCAACATTTGGCCTTAAGGTTCGTGAAGGGTCAAACCTCAGCCCTGACAATTCTTTCAGAGACCAATTGTTTCTCAGTTCCTTATGAAGGCCTATGTGGAGAGTGTCATTGACATGTTCACTTTTTTTAGTTAACCGTTAACTGTCTGTTTTCTGTCGGGCAGAATGACACACCACGGTAGTGATGTTTTTAAATTGGCTTAAAAAGGGATGGACCAGCGCAGCATGTGTGCACTCCATTTTGCCTGACTTCTGAACACGAGCGCCTGTTAAAAATAACAGCCAGCCATTCAGATACTCTGCCTAACTTCAGCACCAGGGCACGCATCAAGTATTTTGGGTCGTTGGGGGTGACAGACACTTAAGTGTTTTGGCTTGTGCCAGCACTCCTCAGACACTCCCCAAGGGGACAGTTTCACTATGAAGCCTTGCCCTTATCTTAAATTTCTACTGTCTCAGGGGCACAATCCTCTGGTTCATTTTTGGTCCAGGGGTGAAGTTTTTGCAGCCATATTTTGCTTGTGGGAGCAGCTTCCAAGGGTTCTCACTGGCTTGGAATGCCTGGGACGCAAACATGGATGCTCTTTCCACTGCTCCTTCTCTTTTTTTTTTTTTTTTTTTTTTTTGTGTGTGGGGAGGCATCCAGAGGAACATCCTCAAGATGAGAAGGAAGCATTTGGATTAAGAATCTGCCATGAGATATCTCAAGGTGTGGCATGGCCTCAAACACAGAAGACCTAAGTTGAGTTCCTAGCAGATGTGGTCCGGAAGGTACCACTCAACTTCATGAAACTTTAGGGGATTTTACTGGCTATTCCACATTGGTATGCCTGTCTGGGTGCAGTCAATGTCAGGGCTGTAACAAGCAAATTCTCTCCTGCGCTCGCAATGGTTAGCCCAGAGGTATACAGTGTAAATTGCTTTCTTATCGCTGATGGTCTTGCTGCCTTCTCAGGACAATGGATATCCTCAGATTGAAAAACTACAAATAAAAAGAGAAGAGAAGGGTGATCACTGATTTCATTTTATTTAAAAAAAGATGCACCTGGAAATGGGTAGGTAGGTGGGTGGGATGATGCAGGGTTTGTGCGAATAAGGTCAGCTGGTCAACTCCCTCCTTTGTCATGACCTATAGTTTCCCCAGGAAGTAAGGCAGAAGTAATGGATACGTGTTTTGAAATACCCATGAAGACAGTGAGGTAAGTGTCTGCCAAATAAAGGCTACATCGCAGTTGGCTAATTCTGGGAGGGCATACAATGATGTCCTCCCAGAATCGGGCATCCCCCTAGGGCTAGCACCCTGGATTGTCCATGACCATTGGGTCCTCTGGAGCCGGCGCGTCACAGATCAGGGGAAAAGGCCAATTACAGCGGCCCTTTACCATGTGATCGCTCTGTCCAGTGATGGCGCGAACAAACCGGAGTATGTCCGAATTAGTCCCTCCCCTTTTCTCGCACCGATCGGTACACTGGTGTGAGAAAAGGAGGGGGTGGGTGCAGCAGCACCCACTGGGCTGGATCTAAAGTGCCCATAGTGCTCATCCTTGCCCAATCTGGCTCATCCATCCCCATCCATGGCTCATTCATGCTCATCCCTGCCATCTTCTCATATGGAATTCATCCGTGCCCATCAGTGCCACTACTTTGCCTCACAAAAGTGTGATCGGTAGTCAAATTAGATTTGAAATTCATGCTCCTAGAACACCTATTGGTGCTCCCTGCATGTTGGGCCTCTGTATGTGGCCAGGCTGTGTAAAAGTCTCACACATGTGGTATCGGGACGAGCAGCAGAATGTATCTTGGGATGTAATTTTTGCTATGTACATGCTAGGTGTTAAAAATATCTTGTACAAAAAAAAAAATTCATTTTTCTTTACACATTTTCCAAAAACTTTTGAAAAAAAGACATGTTCAAAAGACTCATTATGCATCATAGAATATACGTTGGGGTGTTTTCATTTCCAAAATGGAGTAATTTTTTATTTATTTTTTGGGCCTTTTTTATTGTCCTGGTGCTCCAGGGCCTTCAAAAGTGTAAAGCTGTCCATACAGTATACAATTTTCTTCAATTTCCTTTAGATTTACCTACAACTATGTAGTGCAAGGGCCTGCCTCATTGCATACACACTGAAAGTGTTTAGGTTTGACTTTATGGTTATGGTGATTATATAGTTTTGGTAAACATTGTACAAGAAAATTGTGTAATGTATGCCCAGCCTAAGAGGTAGTCAAGAAATTAAGTGTGGAATTTATTTCCCTAATACACCTGACGGTGCTCCCTGCTTGTTGGGCCTCATGTTGGCCAGGCTGTAAAAAAAAAAAGTCCCACACATGTGGTTTTGCCATACTTGGGAGGGGTTGCAGAATGTGTTTTGGGGTGTGGTTGCAAGTATGAATATGCTGTGTGAGAGAAATAACCTGTTTTTACTATGACAATTGCAAAAAAGTGTGGGGGAAAAAAAATACAACTTTAAAAAACTCACCATGACTCTCACTAAATACATTGGAACGTCTACTTTTGGGGGGGTGGTATTTGTACTGTCCCGGCTTGTTAGTGTCTCAAGAAATGAGCCTCTGTACATCAGGTGTGATCAATTTTCAGTGATTGGCACCATAGCTTGTAGACTCTATAACTTTCACAAAGGCCAAATATACACTGATTTGGGTTATTTTTTACCAAAGACCTGTAGCGGACCTGTTGTCAAAAATGTTATGAATAAAAATTCATGATAACCGAAACCAAGAAAAATGCATTTTGTTTTTATTTTTATTTTTTTAACAAAATTTTCAGTCTTTTCATTTATAGCCAGGGTGGATTTGGTTTAAATCAAGTCGATTTTTAAATAACTAGTAAAAAGGCTTGATTTTTAAATCATAATTTTTTTTAAAGGGCAACTGTCATCTCTATCCTGCAACTGCTCCTCCTCTTGCCCACTGTTAACTCCCTGACCGTCACATTCACTTTAATGGGATGGCTGGTGATGCAGCAATGGCACAACAAGGTGAGGAATGTGGCAGCAGCAAGTGAGTGGATGCCTGCTAACAAGCGTTGCCATGATGGACCTGAAATGACAGGTGCTCTTTAAATGCAAGGACTTATCCTTGTTGATAGTTAGAATCTTTAATATTTGCAAACAAAATGAAGGTTTCCTATTTAGAATAATAAGCTGTCGGATTAGTAAAACAGCGATATCGGAACCAATTCAATCATGCTGAATGAGAACTTGGAATCATTGAATGAATGAGTTTAACAAAAATGTAAATATTGCAGAATATATATACAACCTCATGCTACATAACTAAGCTCAATTTCATGCTGAATAAACTGAGTATTTAACCGCTTAAGGACCGAGCTTCTTTTTGACACTTAAAAATTTTTTTGTTCTAGAAAATTACTTGAACCCCCAAATATAGATGGATGGATAGAGAATGTAATATGAAGAATGAGAAAGGAAAGCATCCTTTACTCTATCCTCTATAGCGCCCTATAGAATAAAATGGCAGTTGTTGCAATACTTTCTGACACACCGTATTTGTACAGCGGTCTTACAAACGCACTTTTTTTGTGGGGGGGGGGGGATACACTTTTTTTTTTTTTTTTTTTTTAAATAAGGCAACAGTAAAGTTAGCCCAATTTTTTTATATTGTGAAAGATAATGTTATGCCAAGTAAATTGATACCCAATATGTCACGCTTCAAAATTGCAGTCACTTTTATTCCTATAACAAAGAATGTAAACATCCCTTGTAATAGGAAAAAAAGCATGACAGGACCTCTTAAATATGAGATCTGAGGTCAAAAAGACCTCAGATCTCATATTTACACTTTTAAGAGCTATGGACGGATGTGACTTTTTGTGACTCAGTCAGCAGCCAGGCATCCACGTGATCTAGTCTCTGCCACTACCGGCAGGTCCGGTAAGCGGCAATGACGACCGGAGCACAGCGAGGAGGATGGGCACCTCTCCCGCCGCCAATGTTATCTTGTGGTGACTCTGCCACGGAGACCACTTTTATCTTAAAGAGAAACATGCCGCGCTCCTGGAAATTCCGGGGTTATGGCAGCTAGCTAGCTGCTGCCATAACCCTGATATTTATCGTCGAAGTACTGACGTACGGATAAGCCCTATTGCGGTTGAACAGAAAACTATCTTTAGATAAATAGATTTTCCCAAGTGTTCTTCCAGGACAGCCCTTGAGAGATGGAGCTCCTCCCATCGACACAGGAAACACATTGCCACAGTTCAAAAGGCGGTCCCTCAGGTCCCTGGTCAGTCATTTGTGTTTCCTCCGTCGGAGGAACATGTTGCCAGGAACCTGGAGGCCCCTCTCAGGGGCTGCCTGAGAACCTGCAAGCCTAAGGGACCGGGTCCTGGTTTATGGCTGCAGTTTGGGTCCATACCTTTTTTCTTTGGCTCGGGTACCGTCCAGCTGAACCGGAGCAGACCCGTTACCCTCCTCCTTCCAGTGCCGAGGTGGCCAGGGGCAGAATGACGCCGGTTTCCCCCAGGAGTGGTGAGTGGAACCTTCCATCTTCCCTCCTCGTTGCAGGGGGTCGGAGACGCCGAGCGTTCACTTCCGGCGGAACCGCGTCATCACTGCGTGCCGAGACTTCCGGTTCCGGGTCTCTAAGGGTACAAGGAGGAGAGGGAGAGCCAGCGCTGTGCCTGTGAAGCCCGACCAGCGTCCAGCTATACCGGATCAGCGGCGGGATTCGGAGCGTCAGAGGGGGACCATGGAGGCTATTCCCCAGGATACTCCGGCGGAGACAGGCACCAGCCAAACCCAGGTAGGCTGCTGGGCATGCTATTACTCTGGTGGAGTGGTGGTGTTTGTAGGCTGGGCCCTGTAGTACCCCACGGTGGCGGTTTACTCACAGTGAGGTTGTTTGTTAGTGGTGATTCTAAGAGGGACATGGTGCTGACGCTAAGAAATCCTTTGTCTTCTTATTTTCAGGCTAAAGAGATGCCAAGGGAAGACAAGACAGGCCGCAAAAAGTGCCCTAATTGTGGGAATAGGTTGTCCTCTGGCTCTAACAAAGCCCTATGCAAGCAATGCATTGCAAGCTTGCTTAAATCTGAGGCAGATTCCCCTTTAGCAAAGTTTTTGGGCTCCTTTAAAGAGGAAATGGCGTCGACCTTTAAGTCCCTCCGGGAGTTAATCACTGACGTGGGATCAGCTGCAGCTGCCTCCACGAGTAAAACAACTATAATCTCATCCTCACCATGCCTTACAACACCCAGCTCAGGGGAGCCCCGTATGGTCAGGGAGCCTAGCCCCACGTTGATTAGCCCCGAATCCTCTGACACTGACTCGGGTCAGGAAGAGGATCAAGCAGCATCTAAAGCCTCAAAATATAGATTATCTCTCGAGGAAGTAGATGAGCTAATGGGGGCTATCTATGATGCGCTGGAAATTGAGGAGGAAGAAACTCAGTTATCCAGACATGATCAAATGTATGAGGCTCTGGGGAAAAAGAAAGCAAGGGTTTTTCCTATACATAAAGTGCTTTCTGACCTTGTCCTTAAGGAGTGGTCTGAACCAGACAAGAAGGTTTTCTTTCCTAAATCCCTTAAGAGAAGGTTCCCTTTTGATGAGAGCCCAGAGGCGGTCTGGAATAAAAATCCAAAACTAGACGCCCCTCTGTCCAAAATCTCAAAGCAGGCTGATCTGGCCTTTGAGGATATGGGCCACCTGAAAGATCCCATGGACAGGAGAACAGACATTGTCTTAAAGAGGGCCTGGGATGCCTCTATGGCAGGCTTAAAACCAGCTCTAGCCACTTCCTGTGTAGCTAGAAACCTGGAGTTCTGGTTATCACAACTACAAGAACACTTAAAGGCAGGCACTCCTAGGGGGGAGCTTTTGAAATCCTTCCCTATGCTTTTTAAGGCCACCAGTTTCATCTCTGACGCCTCCACGGACTCCGTTAAATTTACGGCTAAATCTGCAGCACTTTCAGTGGCAGCAAGGAGGTCAGTATGGATGAAAACCTGGGGGGGAGACACGGCGTCTAAAACCCGCCTGTGCAGCGTCCCTTTTACAGGAGACTTAGTCTTCGGGCCTGAATTAGACTCCGCTTTAGAAAGGACGGCGGATAAAAAGAAAACCTTTCCCGCAAAGAAGAAAAATTTTCAAAGAAAAATTTTTCGTCCCTTTAAGGAACCCTCTAAATCAGAGAAGAGTTCAACCCCCAAAAAACATTGGTCGGGACATAAAGGGAAAGGAAAAGGGGGCATACTGTTTAGCCGCCCCAATCAGGATCCCAAACCCCAGTGACGTCAGGGTTCCTGTGGGAGGAAGATTAAGCAAATTTCTTCCTCAATGGGAAGAGACAACCTCGAACGAGTTTGTCTTAAATATAATAAAAAGGGGTCATGCGCTGGAATTTCACAGCAACCCTCCTTCCAAGTTTCTGGTGACAAAGCTTCCAAGTCACTCAGAAAAGGCCAGGGCCTTACCTTTACTAATAGGGGAAATGGTAGATCAAGAAGTATTGACACCAGTCCCTATTCAGGAACAAGGGGACGGTTTTTACTCGCACATCTTTGTGGTAAGAAAACCGTCAGGGAGATTCAGACTAATTATGAACCTCCGTCCACTGAATCGCTCCATCCGTTACAAGAGATTTCGGATGGAGTCCATTTATTCCATAAAGAATCTCCTGCAGAAAGAGACATTTATGGCAACCCTGGACCTAAGGGATGCTTATCTGCACATTCCAATAAGGGAGGAATGCCAGAAATTCCTTCAGATGGCAGTGCAGATAGACACAAAGGTTTACCACTTTCAGTGCAGAGCACTTCCCTTCGGTCTATCATCCTCTCCGAGAATCTTTACCAAGGTTCTCGGAGAGGCTTTAGTTCCTCTGAGGCTTCAATCAGTCTCAATTATCCCCTACCTAGACGATCTGCTCCTAACAGCCCACTCAGAGAGTCGTCTTTCTCAGGACCTAGAATTGACTCAACTCAGCCTGAGTCGATTAGGGTGGATTGTCAGTCAGGAGAAATCCAAGACAACCCCAACACAGGAGATCCTGTATCTGGGGTACTGGATCAAGTCTGTAGATCAGAAAATTATACTGCCGGAAGAAAAGATTTTGAATCTGTGGCAGAGAATATCTTTTCTTCAATGCAGCCCCAAGTGTACGGTGAGGGAAGTAATGTCGGTCTTAGGTCTTATGACGGCAGCCATTCCAGCCGTACAATGGGCCAGGTTCCATCAAAGAGAACTTCAGGGTTTTCTGTTAGAACAATTAAAAGGCAGAGATCTGGAGGAGGAGGTATCGATCCCCTCAAGGGTAAAACGCTCCCTCTGGTGGTGGAAGGACAGGGAGAACCTAAACAAAGGGGTTCATTGGGTCCTTCCTATCACTTCAACACTAACAACGGATGCGAGCAGTTGGGGCTGGGGAGCCCACCTAGGCTCAAGCTGGGTCCAGGACAAGTGGACCCTGGAGGAGAAATGTTTCTCTTCCAATTGGAAAGAACTAACAGCAATCCTGAGAGCTGTTCTAGCTTTCCACCCCGCAATACAGGGTCACCATCTACAAGTCCGTTCAGACAATACGATGGCTGTAGCATACATAAACAAACAAGGAGGTACCAGAAGTCCTCGTTTGATGTTGGTAGCCAGACGCATTCTCCAGTGGGCAGAAGCCAATCTGGAATCCATTTCTGCAGTTCACCTGAAAGGGGAGATGAACAACAAGGCGGACTTCTTGAGTCGACAAAAGATTTCGAACCAAGAATGGTCCTTACACCCAGAGGCATTCAATCTCATAACAGCTCACTGGGGAGAACCAGAGGTAGACCTTTTTGCGAGCAAGAAAAATGCAAAGGTTCCCAATTTTTTTCTCGCTAAACCCAGGAGATCAACCCCTGGCGGTAGATGCCTTGCAAACTCCATGGACTTTCAGTCTGGCGTATGCATTTCCCCCTCTTCATCTCATTCCGAGGGTCCTAGCAAGATTCCTCAAGGAGAAAACCTGTTTGATTCTAGTAGCACCTTTTTGGCCCAGGAGACCGTGGTTCACAACGTTGCTACAATTGACAGATTGTCCGCCTCTAAGACTTCCCTACAGACAGGACCTCCTGTCGCAGGGACCTCTTTACCATCCGCAGGTCGCCACACTGAAGCTGTCAGCGTGGTTACTGAGGAGGAAATCTTAAGGAGTAAGGGCCTGTCAGACGAGGTAATTGCGACCTTACTACAGAGTCGCAAACCAGTCACGAGAGCTATTTACAAAAAAGTCTGGAAAAAATTCAATAGCTGGCTGAATAGCCGGGACATAAATACGGCTAATATTCTACAGTTTTTACAGGAAGGTGTAAACAAGGGTTTAACCCTAAGTACTATTAAAGTACAGATAGCTGCCTTAAGTGTATACCTAGATGAACGCTTACAGGAAAATCCTTTTGTCGCTAGATTCTGTAAGGCAGTCGCTAGACGCAAGCCAGTCAGAATCACAAAAGTCCCATCCTGGGATTTAGCAGTTGTGCTAAAAGCTTTCTTGGGGTCACCCTTTGAGCCTATCTCAGAGGCCTCCCTAAGGCTTATTACCTTTAAGACAGTTCTCCTGGTGGCAATCACTTCAGCCCGTAGGGTCAGTGAAATCCAAGCACTTTCCATCAGGGAACCATTCCTACAGATCCTAGAAGACAGAGTCATTCTAAAGACAGACCCTGGGTTCTTACCAAAGGTAGCATCTAGCTTCCATAGGTCCCAAGATATTGTCCTCCCTTCATTTTGTCAAAATGCAGCAAATGAGAAAGAGGAACGTTTTCATTTATTGGATGTGAGGAGGTGTATTCTAAAATATCTTAAAATAACAAATCCATTCAGAATCTCAGACTCCCTTTTTGTCCTTTTTTCCGGACAGCGTAGGGGACAAAAAGCTTCAAAAGTAACCATAGCTAGATGGATTAGGCTAGCTATAGCAGAGGGGTATAAGGCCTTGAATAGAGATCCTCCTGAGGGTGTTAAAGCTCACTCCACAAGAGCGTTGTCTGCATCCTGGGCAGAAAGAGCTGGTGCCACCCCGGAGCAGGTATGTAAAGCAGCCACATGGTCAAGCTTTTCCACCTTTACAAGGCATTACCGACTGGACTTAATGTCTAGTCAGGATCAGGCCTTTGGGAGGAAAGTCCTCCAGGCCGTGGTCCCCCCCTAATCTGGTAAGTACTTGGGGATCCTCTCAAGGGCTGTCCTGGAAGAACACTTGGGAAAACTGGAGTTAGTACTTACCGGTAACTCCTTTTCCGGTGGTCTTCCAGGACAGCACGATCCCACCCTTTATTTGATTGTAGTGATGTACTAATGTTATTACCTGTTATGGTTTATATGTTTTTCAGTTCCATCCTTCGGTTCTTGGTGAATGACTGACCAGGGACCTGAGGGACCGCCTTTTGAACTGTGGCAATGTGTTTCCTGTGTCGATGGGAGGAGCTCCATCTCTCAAGGGCTGTCCTGGAAGACCACCGGAAAAGGAGTTACCGGTAAGTACTAACTCCAGTTTTTACTTAAAATGTTTCACTAAAATAAATTTGATAAAAATCAAAGAAATCTCATTTAAATCAAAAAAAGCTTGGAAAGCTTTGATATTTTTGCAAAAGAAGTACATTAATGCTATATTTGTACATGAGGGAGCTGGAATTTAGAAAAGCATAAAGTGAACAAAGGTAAACTTATTCTTTAAGCTCTTGCAAAACAACAACAACCATTCAATGTAAAACAAATGCAAGTCATAAGTGCAAGTGCATGTATGTAATATACAATTTATATATATTTGGGGGTGTTTAGCTCAATGATAGATATGAAAGTCCATTCAGGATTTCCACGCAGGGGTTCAAACTTCATTTCACAATCCTAAATTAAAAACATACCGAGCCACCTGGCTCTCTTGGCAGCAGTTCCTCTGCTCTCAACAGACCCCTGGACTCGCTGGCTTCTTTAGTCACTCCAACTCTCAAAGCTAGCCAGCCTTTTCCAGTCTCTGGGCATAGAATCCCCCTTACATGGGCTGTAGTCTCCCACAGGGCAGACAGTTTTCCTAACTGGAGTCTGTCGTCAAACAGCAGCAAGCTGCTCACATTCCACCTTCCACCACCTACTACGCTCGCCAGACCCTCGTTATATTGGCTGTGTGCACCTGGGCACACACACCTGTTGGCTGTCCACAACACCCGGACACAGGGTTGGAGATCCTGTCCCACCCAAGACTCTTGGGGATCTCCAAACTACAGAGTCCCATCTGGAGATGGCACACACACACACACACACACCAGTGTTGGTCATCTTACTTTAAAAAAGTAATTAGTTAAGTTACAAATTACTTCTCCCAAAAAGTAATTGCGTCAGTAACTCGGTTACTACAGACGTGGTACTTGAGGGGGGTGGTGTACAGTACTTGGGTGGGTGTCAGCGGTGGTACTGGGGGGGTGGCAGTGGTTGTGTATTTGGGGGGGGGGTGGCAGGCAGTAGTGGTACTTGGGGGGGGGGGGGGGGGGGCTGGCAGCGGTGGTGGTGCCGCCATCCTCTCCCACCACCACCTCTGCCTCTTGCTGATCCCATCCCCCACACCACTGATCTCATCCCTACCTTATCCCCCCATCACCTCTGTTGTAGAAGTGATGGTGGGTGGGTAGGGATGGGATCAGTAAGAAGCAGAGGTGGTGGAGGACTTGGGATGGATCGATTGCACTGCAATTCGAATTCTCAGACAGTCTCTTACTTGAATGCCTCCAGGGATGCCTTTCCTCATAAGACCCTCTTCATTTTTCAGTGTCCGCCCCACCTCCCTACATTCTCTCTCTCGGCGGGCTGGGATGGGCGGTCCAGACAGTCTGAGGCTCAGCTGGCGAAAGCCCCCTCCCCACGGCAGAACCAACGGCCAGGCAGCGCGGCCACTGCGGGCCTCCCGGGCGCTAAATGTAATTGCGGTAACGCCGCCCAAGTAATGGGAATTTAGTTACCATGAGGAGAAGAGTAATCGGATTACTCGTTACCCTCTAAAGTAACTGCGTTAAGTAACTCCGTTTTATTTTAACTGAGTTGCTTACATCACGGACACGCACACCCACATACACGCGCACATATATATATAATATATTTTATTTTTTGGGGTCCGTTAAGATCTGCATGTTACTTTTTTTTTTTTTTTTTTTTTTTTAACTGACAATTTTTATTGCTTTTTCCCCCCCAAAAAAGACACGCATTGTTATAGACAGAATATATCTAGCAGGTAGTCAACATACATTTTGGACAGTGGTAAAATTTGGTAATATCATGCAAAACATACATCCAGTGACAATATGTGGAGTTATCAGATTAGTTGAGAAGGATTCTGAATCTTTGTGGTACCACAGAGTATAACCTGCAGGAGTGCGTGTGAACTTATGGAGAAGAAGAAGCGTATAGTGAGAAGGATAGAGAGAGTCGAAAAAAGGGGGGGGGGGCAGGATAGGGAATAGTGAGGGTGAGAGGGTAAGAGAGGACAGCCTAGAACAGTGATGGCGAACCTTGGCACCCCAGATGTTTTGGAACTACATTTCCCATGATGCTCAGCTACACTGCAGAGTGCATGAGCATCATGGGAAATGTAGTTCCAAAACATCTGGGGTGCCAAGGTTCGCCATCACTGGCCTAGAAGCTCTGCACCACCTGAGGGGGTTGGCACCAGCCATGAGTGCAAGTGACCTCTGTGAGGTCAAGGTTCACAAGATATCAGGTTGTAGGGGTCTCCAACTTAACTCACGGCTCCCACACTCGATTGTATTTATCAAGATTATTGCATGTTGCCTTTTGATAATCTTTTTTTAATAGTACAATGTTTACTGCCTTTTTTATTTTTATTTTTTTTGTACTATAGAGCCCAGAAGGACAGGCCAATAGCAAACCTGTTGTAAAAAGACAATTTCTTCGACGAGGAGAAGGGCTGGCTAGGTTTAAAAGTGGAAACAAGAAACTTCCAAAAACACAAGAGATCAAAACAACTTCTCAAAAACTGTCAGAGACTGCAGTTCCTCCCAAAGCTGAGAAAGTTCAAGTCCATAGGAAGATTGCTGTGTCAACTAAAGAGCAAGGAGCAGAAATGAATCTTGGAGCAACAAATCAAAGTGTGAAAGAGAAAAATGAGTTTTTTAATAAAAAACTGTTTAAGAACAATAGTGCAAAAAACAGAGCCGGTTTATCACATGGCCAGCAGGACAACAAATCTACCTCAAGTGGGAGAAGTTCTGTGACTCTGGAAAGACTTGCTAGTTCAGAAACTGATAAAGAAAATGCAGACAACTCTAAATCCTCTGAACCACTAAGAAAACAAGGTTCTAAGGTTAAAGAGACAGGAAATAAAGAGAATTTTCCACAGATCAGTGACTTGCACAAAGAGAGTGCTAACCCAGTAGACTTTTCATTTGAAATCTCCTTCCAAAAGAGGAAAGCCCAGTGGCACAAGGAGAAACAGAAGGAAAACTATGATTTAAATGAGTTCCTCCTTCTAGAACAGGCTGCTGACGACATATCGTTCTCCAGCAACTCCTCTTTTGTACAGAAGCTACTTGATCAAGACTATCTAATTGATAATGGGCAACGCAGGTTGTCCTCCACTCCTGTTAAATTTGTAGAGAAGCATCAGGAGAAAGGGTTTAGTAATACTAGGAGTGCAAATGGTGGCAGATTGAACCAGAAATTTGAAGAGTCTGGTAGTGTTCTAAAAAATATCTATAGTACCTCTACTGCTGGGTTTGGTGAACAGACTCCGAAGAAGTCAAATGAAATAACCAAAGGTCCTGAAGTTGAAAAGAAAATATCTTCTAAAGATTCAGAGCCTGCTACAAGTGAGGGAGACTATGCGTCTTCAGCGGATGAACACAACAACTCTGGTTTAAGTGAAAATGAAGACCTGGAAAGCAAGGACAGTAGCGCAGAATATGATCCAAAAACGGATGAACCAAAAGGCCCTTCTAAAAAACTTACCAAGGAGACCAAAGGTAGAGATCTTGACCTGGACTTGTCAGATGGAGAGGGTCAGGAAAATGAGGACACAACTTTGCTGGGAAATAGCAAAGCATCTCTAAAAGATGATGGCTCATCTACTTCTAGTGAAAGTGAAGTTGAGTTTGATGATGAACGGACGTGGGATGACCTTGGCAATGTACCGAGCCTTAAAGGTGTATATGAAAGCAGATTTTCCAATAAGGAGTTTATTCCATCGGAGTATACCAGCAAAAGCCCTCCAGACATTCCAGACAAAGCAGTAACCAGGAAGATAGCATCAAAGAAGGGAGAGCCTATGAAGACTGGAACTGCTGGTACCCTTGACCCTCCGGCATCTGAACTGATGTTGAAATTGTTCCCAGCACTAAAGCCAAAAGCAAAGCCAGAATCTCAGGCTGTGTCTAAAAATGTACCAGCTCAAGAAGGCCCAGGTATGATTATTTAAAGTAGTATAGCAGTGTTATTGGAATGTACCTGTTATGTAGTAGTGTGCTTCAAGGGAGGAAAGGCATTGGGTAGGTAAATACAACCAGTTTTGCATGTTGATGACAACGTTTTTAGCACTATAGCTGTGCAGGCAATTGAGCGGGAGATATCAGTTTACAAAGAATTCTGATAAGCTGAAGGGCAGAGCAAACCAGTGAAAGGAGAGAACAGGTAGAAGATATTTAAGCCAACTAGATAGAAATTCGGCAGGGTTCAGCAGGATCCAGTTGAATTTCAATTCGTGCATAGGCAGGCTGGTTGTACTGAAGTCAATCTACCAGTTGGCTTCAGTACTACCAATTGACTTCAGTACAACAAGTCTTTTATTTTTTTATTTTATTTTTTTTACTGCTGGCAGCTATGGCCGCAAGTAGTGATGATCATATTCTGACTGCTGGGAAACCTCCTGTTAGAATACAATAGCTGCGGGATCATCAACGCTGAATGTGTTGATCAAAAAATGTTTTTAATTCAATTAATTTCTTTCAATTCAATTTTCTTTTCTTTCAGTCTGTGGTTGAAGGAATGGAAATTCACTAGCGTACTTGATGTACTTAAATTTTTTTTTAAATGTACTTAAAAGTTTTTTTTTCCATTGAGCTTACTTTGTAGTATTGCTGTCTCAACACAGGACTCAAAATACATTTAAAGTGAACTTCCACTTTTTGGAATCCATAACACCCCCCCCGGTGTCACATTTGGCACCTTTCAGGGGGGAGGAGGGAGCAGATGCCTGTCTAATACAGGTATTTGCTGCCACTTCCTGGCATAGATGATTGCGGTGACCTACGCCACTTCTGACGCCTACTCTGTGTCTCCCAGAAGACAGCGAGGGAGGACAGAGTAAGCGCCGAAAGTGCCATGTGGCTTCACGTCCTGGTTCCCTACTGCACGAGTCGTGCTGCACGTCCTCACTGGTCCTTGCTGTCTTCTGGGACCTTTGTGTCTCCCAGAAGACAGCGGGGAGGACAAAGGTGCCACAAGACAGTAGGGACCAGTGAGGACGTGCAGCGTGACTCGCACAGTAAGGAACCAGGAAATGAAGCATGCACGGCTTCATTTTCTGATTCCCTTACCGAGGATGGTGGTGGCAGCAGCCGTGAGCCGACGGACAGATCGGCTTAGGCTGCCGACATCATGGGCTCCCTGGACAGGTAAGTGTCCATATATTAAAAGTCAGCAGCTGCAGTATTTGTAGCTGCTGGCTTTAATATATTTTTTTCGGTGGACCTCCGCTTTAAACTTATTTAATTAGCCACAAGCATACTTATTCCTACTCCCTCTTGAAACATGTAAGCAGAAACCTAAAAAGGACTAAGTAATTTGTGATTTTAATACAGATTGCCCATCTTACACACATTCCGCCTGGCCTATAGCAGAATCACAGTCAGACGGGGGATCAGTTATCCTGACTGGGTGTTGTATCTGACACACTGCATTTCCGATATCTGTAAATAGCCTATGACATAGGCTCTTTACCATGTGATCAACTGTGTCAGCTGGTCACATCGTAACTAGGAAGTGCTATTTATTGGCTTTTCCTCTTGGCGCTGAAAAGGCACGGGTAGAGGAGAGATGATCAGCAGCTCCTGATAATCGGCGTATGGATTATTGGTGCAGACCCATCAAGGGTGCCCACCAGAGATTTCAATCAGTGTCCATCAGTAATTCTTATCAGTGCCCACCGGAGAAGGAGAAAACATTCCTTTATTACAAAATGTTATAACTAACAGAACCTTCTTTTTCTTCAAAATTTTCATTATTTTTCTCATTTGTTAGCGAAAAATAAAAAAACCCAGTGGTGATCAAATACCACCAAAAGAAATCTCTATTTGTGGGAAAAAAATGATAAAAGTTTCATATGGGTACAGTGTTCCATGACCGTGCAATTGTCATTCAAAAGGCGACAGCGCTGAAAGCTGAAAATTGGCCTGGGCAGGAAGGGGGTGAAAGTGCCCTGTATTGAAGTGGTTATAGTAGTTCCAAAGGCTAGACATTTATTACCTTAATGCATTCTCTGCATGACAGTAACAAAAATGTCCCAGTATATGTATTGTCTACTCACCCCCCATATACTTACCTGGGTCCTATCTAAATCCAGCACTGTGCCTGCCTGCAGTAGCTAGCACACGCTCTTTGCCTCTCCCCTTACAAAAGCAGCAGTGGGAGCCATTGGCTCCTGCTTCTGTCAATCAAATCCTGTAAGCATTTTACAAAAAAGATAAAAGATGGGGCTTCTGGACTTTTTAGGCACCATATATAAAATAAGAATCATAGAATAAAGATAAAAATCAACATTTTATTAAGAACATATAATTTTTTCCATTGTACTAGACAACAGAGATTGCTAAAAGAACATCTAATCACAGCAGGACTCATATCCTCCATAATATACAGACTATACCGCCATTTCACATTTTCACTTTTGAAAATAGACCGTAAACATTTGATACATAATCTTCAGAAATATGATTATTCTACTCGCGGTATTAGGTGTACTGCTTGAGAAGGAGAAAGCTCTACATGTTTCGCGTGTTTTAACACGCTTCTTCTGGAGCGAGAGATTTGCGTGACTAGTAAATCAAAAGAGTAGGTTCAAAAAGAGGGACCCCACAAGGCCGATTCCCAATCCTATAGAAGACTGCTGCAGTTTCAATGTTCAAATGGTTAATAGCACCTAAAAGCAAGCATCAATGCCTCCTTTTCAGGAGAAAGTTTTTTTTTTTTTAATGTTATCTTGTTTTGCTTTTTGGCCATGATATCCACACCATAAAGTATGGCCTCTCCTGCAAACATCTAGTGTTTGTAAGCCTGAAATCAGGAGACTGTATAAATCAGTAGTTGTCTCAAACCGTGTGGAACATCCAATTCAGACAAGAAAGTTTCCCTGTGCAGTTGCCAAAGTACAGCTGATCTGGGAAACAAACACTAGGCATTTAGAGGACTGCAGAGATTACTGGCTCTGGTGCAACTACACAGGGAAACTCTTTAAGAAATAGTTTTTTTAGTGGATTCTTCCGCAGAGTCGGTGAGAATGTCAGCCAGGTCTTCGGCTTTAGTGAACTTGGCCAGGAGAAGCCTTTGTCTTAAAACCTGGTCAGGGGACTCGGCCTCTAAGTTGCGCCTTTGTGGGCTTCCCTTAACAGGCGATCATCTACTTGGCCCAGGACTGCAAGAGGCACTGGAACGCACAGCCGACAGGAAAAAGCCACCCAGAGAAAGAGAATCCCGACAGCCAGAACGCTTTTTCGTGGCCAGGGCAGGCAACAGAGTCCTAAAGAAAAGGACAGCAGGCCGAAAAAACCTTGGACAGGGCACAAAGGCAGAGGCAAGGTCAGGGGGGTCCTGTTTAACCCTCCTCAACAGCCCGCCAAGCCGCAGTGACTTGTGTTCCCCGGTGGGAGGAAGATTGAGGGCCTTCTTCCCACAGTGGGCAGCAGACACTTCAAGTCCCTTCATCCTGGACCTTGTAACTAACGGGTACAGGCTGGAATTTGCCCACCAACCACCAGAGTGGTTTTTGGCCACCTTTTCCCCCCCAAGATTGAGAGAAAGCTAAGGCTCTGGGTCTCCAGATCGGAGGCTTATTGGATCAAAAAGTCCTGATTCCTGTTCCCCAGGCAGATCAGGGCAAGGGGTTCTATTCCCATGTATTTGTTGTCAAAAAGCCATCAGGAAAGTTTCAACTTATCCTGAATCTTTGGACTTTAAACAATTCAATCAAACATTTTCTTATGGAGATGGTTTTCACTATCAAAAATCTGCTCTACCCAAAATGCTTCATGGCCACGTTGGACTTAAGGGATGTCTATCTTCACATCCCTATCCATCCAGCCTTCAAGAAATTTTGGGATTAGCAGTGAAGATGAATGCAGGGACACGACACTTTCAATTTCAAGCCCTCCCCTTCAGTCTTTCCTCAGCCCCATACATTTTCACGAAGGTGTTGGGGGAAGCACTGGGCCCGTTGAGGTTAAAGGCGATAATTGTTATCCCTTACTTGGACGACCTCCTGGTGGTGGCAGAGTCATAAAAGAAGCTGTCGGAGGATCTCCAGGCTGTAGAATACTTCCTACAATCCTTAGGCTGGTTGATAAACATAGAAAAGTCATCCTTAATTCCAGCCCAGAAGGTGACCTACTTGGGTTACGACTTTTGCTCAGTGGAACAAAGGGTTTTTCTTCCTCAGGAGAAGATTACGAAAATGATCCAAACTATGTCAGCATTGCAGCCCAACCAGTCGTTCTCTCTGAGACAGGTTTTGAGGGCAGTGGGTTTGATGACATCACGTTTTCCCGCAGTACCATGGGCGAGACTTCATCAACGTCCATTACAACTGTTCCTATTAAGAAACTGGGGCGGGGACGCAAGGTCCCTGGAGTCAATGGTCTGGCTTCCCACCAGGATAAAGCGAAGCCTGTGGTGGTGGAGAACAAGCTCCTAGCAGGAAGTCTCCTATGGTCCATTCCCATATCCTGAAGGATTACTACGGATGCGAGTTCCTAGGGATGGGGCGCCCACCACAGCAATGCAGTGGCACAGGGAGAGTGGTCCACGAGGGAGGCAAAGGCTTCATCCAATCAAAGAGAGCTGCTAGCAGTTCAGAGAGCCCTGCAGACTTTTCAGACAGATCAGGGGCCACGTTCTCCAATTCTGTCAGACAATATTGCGACAATCTCGTACCTCAACAAGTAGGGGGGCACGAGAAGCCGGATACTTCAGTCAATTTCCCAGGATATCCTAGTATGGTCAGAAGGGAATATAGCTTCAATTTCAGCTGTGCACCTAAAGGGGACACACAATTGTCTAGCCGATTACCTCAGCCATTACCAGGTAGATCGAGACAACATCCCAAAGTCTTTGCAGATCTCACCAGTAGATGGGGATATCCAGAAGTGGATCTGTTTGCAAACCAGAACAACCGCAAGTTGGAAATTTTCTTTTCCATGAACATAGCAGACCAATCCTTGGGGATCAATGCACTGGCAAACCCGTGCCTTTTCAGCCTTTGTTATGCCTTCCCGCCAATCAGACTTATTCCGGAAGTTTCTTCTAGAAGAAACGGATCTCATTCTAATTGCCCCATTTTGGCCTAAGAGTCCATGGTTTTCCCTGCTACAGACTCTAGTTTCAGAGCCTCCGCTGAGTCTTCCAAAGAGAGAAGACTTCTTGTTGCAGGGCCCAATATCTCACCCCCAGATGATTTCCTTATGATTGTCGGCTTGGTATCTGAAGAGAAGATACTGAGCGCCCAGGGATTCTCTGACAAGGTAGACAGGACTCTGGCAAACTGCAGAAAACCAGTCACCAGAGCCATATATTCCAATGTTTGGAAAAAGTTTAATTCATGGTTATCGGAGAATCAGAGATTAACTCAAAATATTCCTGCAATTTTGGATTTATTTTTTTCAAGAGGGGTTTGACAAGGGTCTTTCTGTTAGTACCTTAAAAGAACAGGTGGCAGCCATTAGTGTTTTCCTCCAGTTTTCTCTCCTGGAAAATCCCACCTAGTAATTAAACATAAATTGGGACGTGCCAGTCCATCTAGCATGAGTGTGTGGTGCGGAGCTACTTTAGCCAGTTGGGGGGCTTTCCCTACCCAACTAAATGATGTGGTGGTGACTTTATCAATCCGAGAAGAGAAAGATTTGGGTATAGCGATCAGAAAATTCCTAAAGAAATATTGGGAAAAAATCAAATTTTTAATAAAATGTACCCTATCCAAGGGGGTCAATGGACAAGACATCCAACTACCACATTTCCTAACAAAATGGTTTAAAGTGCTTGTAAAGGATGAAGGTTTTTACCTATGCATAAAGGTAAAAAAAAACTTCTTTGTGCTGCTACCCCCCCACAGTCCTCCCTTATACTCACCTGAGCCCCCTCTCAATCCAGTGATGTGCATGGAAGCCTTGGTTGTCCTGGGTCTCTCTCTCCTTATTGGCTGAGATACAGCAGTGGGAGCCATCAGCTCCCCCACTGCTTTCAATCACAGCCAATGAGGAGAGAGTGGAGCCCAGCCACAGCAGCTTGCTATTGGGGGCACTGGTTAAGAGGGAGGAGCCAGGAGTGCAGGCTGGGTTTAAAAAGACAAAAAACTCAAACTCGGACACAAAGATATACCGCTCAAGGTGGCAGTCCTTAAAATACACCTCCCCTGCACATGAAAGGGTTCTGGCTCAGTGTGAAATAGATATGCAAAAGGAAAAATCTGGACAGCTGCACTCCGATGCAATCAACTTTATTGATCTTAAAACCAGTCCATGCAGCAAACAGAGGTAAAACAGGATAAGCTGTAGCTAACATGTTTCACACCCATACTTGTGCTTATTCATAGCTCAGATATCACCCTAGACTTGGACAGTTTTCATAACTGGCCTTGTTCTGCAGATTAGAAATGCTTGTAAGCTCAAATCCTCATCAGTGATCTGATAGACCAAGATGCGGTGAACTAGTATAGCAACTCTGTATGCTCCTGGCATATTTCTAATGCATTTGGTCCAGATTTCTTTTTTTTTTTTTCCCCTTTTCGCAGAGAAATTTCATATTTTTATAGAATTGAGCAAATTCTGTTACTGTCTTCAGCACTGACTGACTTAAGTCTCTAGTCGACTCAAACCCCTTCTGTATACAAAGTTAGAGGAGTGTCAGTCGTTTTTGTTTATTACAAGTCAGCAGCTACAAAAAAGTGTAGCTGCTGACTTTTAATAAACATGCACTCACCTGTCCCATGTGGTCACCTGAAATGTCACCTCTCTCTCTCCCTCTCCCGATGCGGGCAATTTAACTGTGGGCAACACACTGCTCATGCTGAATGGTCTGGCAGTTTTCTGGGACCTGTGATGTCCCAGAAGACTGCAGGAAGGGAAGGAGAGGGAAGAACTAGGTGATCCAGTCAGAAGTGGGAGAGAGTATCTGTGAAAACTAGGTAGCTCCTCAAAAAAAAAAAAAAATGACATGCCAAATGTGGCAGGGGGGGGGGGGGGGGTGCTTAAAGTGGAGCTTCTCCTTTTGGGCAGAGCTCCACATTAATAACCTCATGTAACTTTTCTAGCGCTATCTTATTATTTGGGGGTGGAGGTATATACACAGCAGTGATTATGACCATAGTAAACTCCCTCAATATTAAAATCAGTCGCTGTATTCCAGGACCTGGAAGCAATGTGTCAAATTTGTCAATTCTTTATTTTTACTTTTTTTTTTTTTTTTACTTCAATACATTCACTGCATTAAGGTAAAAAAAACACATTCCACAAGCTCTTTCCCAGTTTGAGAGCAACAAACCACTGCACCTACACTTGTAAACTGGGAGAGGGTGGCGATAGGCAAACAGATTTTGATGGACCTGACTAACAAATTGAAGCTATACGCCTCCCAAAATAAAGCCATACTTAAGTATTTTAGAACAGTCCCCCCCCCCCCCCCCCCCCCCTTTTTTTTTCTTTTTCTTTTTGCCTCAGGGCTTGCTTTGTTAAAATGAAAGACTTACTGGCTGGAAGATTACATTCCTAACAATCAGTTCTGTGTTGTAGGAGATTATGCTCGATCACAGCTGTTAAAAGAAAAACTAGTTGAATTGGAAACCGAGATTGAACGATTTAAGATGGAGAATGCTTCATTGGCAAGACTACATGAGGACAAAGAGAAAACTTTGGAAACGCTCAAGTATGTATTTTTTATTTTTATTTTTTTCTTGTATAGTACCGTATATACTCGAGTATAGGCCGACCCGAATATAAGCCGAGGCCCCCAATTTACCCCCAAAAAAACTGGCAAACTTATTGACTCGTGTATAAGCCGAGGGTGAGACATGCCTGTCCATCCCTGTGTGTGTGTCCGTCCATCCCTGTGTGTCCGTCCATCCCTGTGTGTCCGTCCATCCCTGTGTGTCCGTCCATCCCTGTGTGTCCGTCCATCCATCCCTGTGTGTGTGTGTGTGTGTGTCCATCCATCCATCCATCCCTGTGTGTGTGTGTGTCTCCATCCATCCATCCCTGTGTGTGTGTGTCTCCATCCATCCATCCATCCATCCATCCATCCCTGTGTGTGTCTCCATCCATCCACCCATCCCTGTGTGTGTCTCCATCCATCCACCCATCCCTGTGTGTGTGTGTATCCGTGTGTGTGTGTGTGTGTGTGTGTCCAGCCTACCTTTGTCCCGAGCCTCCGTCCCGTGCCTTGCCTCCTTGCCTCCGTTCCGTCCCGTGCCGTCCCGTGCCTTGCCGTCGTGTCGTGCCTTGCCTTGCCTCCGTCCCGTCCCGTCCCGTCCCGTGCCGTGCCGTGCCTTGCCTTGCCTTGCCTTGCCTCCGTCCCGTGCCCTCTTCGGCGGCCATTGTAAAATTCAAAAGCCGCGCCTCCTCCTTCGCCTGTGATAGGCGGAACACTGAATTTCCCAGCAGCCTGTGTTCCGCCTATCACTGACGTCGTATCATCCTCGTCCGTAGTACGAGGATGATACGATGTCCGTGATAGGCGGAACACAGGCTGCTGGGAAATTCAGTGTTCCGCCTATCACAGGCGAAGGCGGAGCCGGAGGCGCGGCTTTTGAATCAGAATGGCCGCTGTCTGTCTGCTCGACACGCTGATCGAGCGGGCAGACAGCGATGACTCGAGTATAAGCCGAGGGGGGCACTTTCAGCCTCAAAAAAGAGGCTGAAAATCTCGGCTTATACTCGAGTATATACGGTATGTTTGTTTTTTTTGTTTTTTATTATTCTATCTTATAATCTTCTATGGTGGCTTTTTTTCAATATGTGAAATCATCTTCCAGGATAGCTTACTTGAGAGATAATTGGCTCCGTCTTAAATGGAAAACACAACCCAGAAACAGATTTTAAGGCCCCTCCCTACCTACTCCTTTCAGTTGTTTTGTGTTTCCAACCCATCCAGGATACACTGCATCACGTTTGTTTTGTTTCTCTTGCCGGGTGATTGTGGTCATCGGGCCCCCTCTCTGGAGGCCATATCTAGGTGTGCCTGGTTAATATAGTCTCTTACCAAGAGGTTGTCCTTCCTTTACAGGTATTTGCCTCCTGTGGGGTAGGGCAATCCCTGGGCCCAAGCTGCTAGGTCAGGTAGGATTGGTGCACTTCAAGGCCCAGAATTGCTTTTGTGAAGTATCAGAAGATGAAATCCCTTTGCTCTGTGGTGGTCTTCCTTTTTATTTCATTTTCCTGACCTCCATAGACATTAGGGATACTTAGTTACATGT
The DNA here is from genome assembly GCF_037356315.1 of Lithobates pipiens. Lineage (NCBI taxonomy): Eukaryota > Metazoa > Chordata > Amphibia > Anura > Ranidae > Lithobates > Lithobates pipiens. The sequence goes on along the minus strand of NW_027507748.1, from coordinate 601,692,294 downwards.
TCCCTTTTTGTGCCGGGTACCAACACTTTCTTTTGGTGTTGGGGGCATGCATTATCAATTTGTGGTGCTCCCCTTTGGTCTGACCTCCCTTTCCCGGGTGTTTACCAAGCTGCTTGCTCTGTTCCTAGCATTACCGAAACAAGGTGGGATTACCGTGATAGGCTATCTGGAGGACCTTAGCCAATTGTCCATTAGTGTGAGAATGGGAGGAGTTCTGAACCTCAAGAAGTCTGCTCTGACCCTGACAAGGCATCTGGAATATTTGGGGTCGATTCTTGACTTGGTGTGGGCCTAGGAGTTCTTCACTGTACTTTTGCATGCAGGTTCTCGGCCTTATGGTGTCTACCTTTTGAGATGGTCCCGTATGGGGCGTTCAGTACAAGGGTGCTGCAGAAGGAAATCTTATCTAAGTGGTGCATGTCTCCTGTGTCCTTGGACAGCCAAATCTATGTGGGACGATTGTTCAGGACCCCCCTCCTTTTGGCTCTGTTCTCAATCTTTTTGGGCTAGGAAGTAATTTCTCCCTCTCAGTTTTAAAAGGTGGTTAAGGCAGACGCTTGTCTGACTGGGTGGGAGCTCTGGTTCCGAGATTGGTACAGGAATGTCGGAAAGCCAGCAGGCAGAACTTCACATGCCAGCTCTCTCCATTGTTTACATTCTGGGTGTAGAAAACTGGCAGGCGGACTACTTCAGCCATCAGATGCTGAATCAAGGAGAGTAGTCCCTGCACCCAGACATGTTTCTTCAAATCTCTCTGCTTTGGGGCACCTCAGACATCAATTTTATCGGCATCCCATCTCAACAGGAAGGTATAGAGATTTGTGGCGAGAGCAAGGGATCGCCTGGTGGGGAGCCATTATTTACGCCTTGCCCTATCTAATAACTTAAAAACCCACACAGTATCTTCTCTATCCTCCCGGGATTTGTTTTCTCTCCCTATCACCATAGTGATCAGGAAACTTTATGGAGCTTCTATATAATACACTGATCATGTCCTACCCTCTATAGTCGTTCTGTTCAGCATGTGATCCGTGTATGGTGGGCTGAGACCTCCTTCTCATCCACTCTCCCTGGCATCCACCTGGATTCTGAAGAGTATTCTCTCTCCAGAGAGGACAGAAGAGACCAGGCAACAGGAGCCTGAGCTTTAGCTTGGCCAGCTCCCCATGCTAATGCCACCCCATCTGGTTTCTCCCACATCTGCAGGCACATGAATAAATTAACAGCTTTGTTAGCAACTACAAGCCCTAGTGTTCCTTTTTTTTGTTTTGTGGAATTTCTTGTATCGTAAGAACACACAAGAAATCTGGTGCTGACAGACTTCCCTCCCCCAGCTGTGGTGAATGACAGCGCTGGTCTCTAGAATTCCCCTGCTGGCAGACATAAGCACTGTCAATGACATTTAAATTATGTATTTGTCTCCTTGCTAGCAGCGTGGTCAAACAGCAGTAGGGTGGGGACGGGAGGCTAGCTGCCTGATCTTGCTGCTTGGCAACCACTGAAAGGATCAGAATAGGACCAAGTACTACATGCTCTTGATTCCTTGGGGGATTAAAAAATAACTATGTTGAAGTGATATTACTTCTTTAACACCGTTTTACAAAAATGCTGTGATCTGCTCCAGTCAATGTAAATTTTTATTTTTCCTAATAGAAAAGAAGTTGCAGATTTTGAGCAGCAAAAAGCCAAGGAGCTAGCCAGGATTGAAGAGTATAAAAAGGAAGAAATGAAAAAACTCCAAAAAGAGAGGAAGGTGTTTGAGAAATATGCCAGCGCAGCACGAGCAATGCCCGACAAGAAGGAGCGAGAAGAGATCCAGGTGAGAGCCAATGGTTGGCAGTCCTGGTGTTGCAATCTAAGGAGATGTTTAGGCCATTTTATTACTCTTGCTGTGCTTTGTTCCTTGTTTCAGAAATGTACAATTGCAGTTGCTTTATCTCTTTTTCTCAATGCCCATGATTTCCAACAGTTGCATGAATAAAGTGTATGCGCCACCTCCAAGTGATTGGACACTGGCAAATAGAAGTGCGGCAATGACCAGCATAACCCCTCCCACTACCAGACTTTCCTCCAGTTTTTTGCTAGTGTTGTGTCTCTCTGCTGAGCGTATCTGTTCTGCTTTTGATGGACAGATTTCTACTTGAATTGCATTTCTCTGCTAAGCCTCAGTGCTTAATAGCAGTGGTATTTTTTTTCGGATAAGTCCTCATGAATGTTTATATCCCTGAGGGACTGTACCCAATGGCAAAACTGGGATGGCCTGTAAGCTACATTTGCACTAGATCCCACGTGTGACACGTACTGTAGCAGGTAGTTGCATATGTAAATTAACTGGTGAAGTGCTGCACAGGTCCACGGCCATGGTCTGTTGAAGCAGAACCCAGTCATTGAAGGCCTTAAAGAGGGGGTATGACCATTTTGGAGCTTGTGTAGTTTGAGCTGGTTTCCAGCTTTGCTGCAAGTGCCCCTTGTGGAGATCCCCTGTGCTTGCTCTGCATCTTCGGGTGGCTTGTGCGTTTTCATGTTATGGATTGTGGTTCCCCACCATGCCTTGAGAAGCTGTGGGTCCTTGTTGGTACAGCATCACTATAGGGCACTGTGGACATACTTGTGAGGGAGTCGATTCCTATTGAACACAATATACAGGGATATGGGAAGTGTGTGTGTGTGTGTGTGTGTGTATATATATATATATATATATATATATATATATATATATATATATATATATATATATATATATATATATATATATAAAGAATACAGGTCTTTTCACTTGAAGTCTGTTTTTGAGATTTATGTAAAATCACTTTGAAAAGTTTAACGTAGAGAACTATGCACCAAATTGTTTGCGTTTTCTTCTGTTAAGCAGAAGAGCTTCCTATGTACACCCTTCTGACTTCAATAAAGTCCCGCCCACCTGATTTCCCTCCCTACATTAAGAGGTCCCTTTTTTGGCGACAAAGGCCCTCTCATTAAAGCAGTAGAAAACAAGCAAACTTAGTTCCACAGTTGGGGCATGTAAAGTCCAAGTAATGGTGCAAAACCAGAAACTGAGGAATAAGATACACATTTGTGCTTCTTTTTGGCCCAGAATGTTAACTTTATATGTTTGCTTTAAGAGGGAATCCCAACTTGAATGAGCATGTGAAAGTAGTGGGATCTGTAAGTGGAAAGGGAAAATTGCACATTCTTCACGTGTTCGGTAATCTGTTTGAATGCCCCACTGTGATGGTCTTCAAAAACGTAGATTTTATTCATCTACTTAACATTATTCATCCACTTGTAACATACATCGATCAGCAATAACATTATGACCACCCCCCTTAACTGTTGAGGCAGACTACTTCCCTAGACCACTGAAAGTATGCTGTGGTATCTGGCACCAAGCTATCAATATCAAATCCTATTAAGTCCTGTAAGTTGCGAGATGGGGCCTCCATGGCTCGGACCTGTTTATTCAGCACATCCCACCGATGCGGTTGTGTTCCTCAAATCATTCTTAAATTCATCTGACCAGGCCACTTTTTTCCATTCCATTGCTCCATGGTCCAGTTTTGCTGCACATGTGCCCATTGCAGACACTTTAGTCTGTGGACACGGTCAGCCTGGGCATCCTGACTTGTCTGGGGCTACACAGCCCAATACGCAAAATAACAACGCTGCACTGTGTGCTCTGACACCTTTCTGTTGGAACCAGCATTAAATTTAAAGTATAGGAAACTTTATAAAATTTAAATACATCTATCTACTCCTCTCTATGGATGTAGCCTCGGTCCAGTGCTGCAACTGTCCCCACCAGCTACAAGACTGAGAACTGAGTGATCATGATTGCTGGTTGCTCAGTTGTTGGTCTTCACTGAGCAGAGTGGTGACTGTCAATCACAACTTTCTGCTCTGCCCTTTTCAGTGCTCACTGGAGTACCGGGCTGTGGAGGGGGCAGGAGAGGCCAGCTTAGGCTGCGTGGTAAGAGGCTGAGCCAGCTGCTGGTCAAACATCTGACCAACTTAAAGTCAAGCTCTTTCAAGAGCATGCATCAGCTCTGTGACATCAGCTGACCGTGGGCATTAGCCCTCTTTTGGCTAATTCTGGGTCACAGGAGTGCAGAAATAATTGTGCCCCTGTGATCCAGAAGAGAAGTATGGCCAGAAAAGCTTTTTTTTTTTTTTTTTTTAAACCATTTGACTGCAGTAGCTCTTTTTATTGGATTGGACTATATGTCACCCTTTCTTTCCAGTGGGTAACAGTGAGCCTTGACCACCCATGACCTCCCACAATGGCTGCAGTTTTAGAGATACTCTGACCCAGTTTTCTAGCCAATACAATTTGGACCTTCGCTAAAATTCTTACACTTGTCCATTTTTTCTGCTTTCAACAAGTTAACTTCAGGGACAACAAGTTCTCTTGCTGCCTAATCTGTCCCACCTACTTTCAGATACATATATGTTATGGCTGATCAGTGTATGATTCAAGTATACCAATGAGTACTTGAGCTATGGCCAGTTAGTAAACTCTCACAAGGAACATATCTACACTTGCATTCACCTCCTTCCTTTTTACATTTAAGAATTTAAAGCAACAGATTAAAGAACTACAAGAAGAGCTAAAGAAGAAGGAGACAAAATGGTCTACCACTCACGTGCGCCTCAGAAATCAAATAGAGACCTTGACAAAAGAGAATACTGAACTTCGAGAAGAAATAAAGTTTATGGAAAAAGTTCGTTTGGAATCTTGGAAGAAAGCTGAAGCAGGAGAAAGCAAAAAGAAAAGTGACGGACCTGGGCCACTTTTGAGAAGATCAGAATCTGTTGTAAGTGGCTTTTGTCATAAATGGGAAGATCTTTCATGTGTAAAACATGAGATCGTTGCCAGTTTTCAATTGATTCCGAAGTACCATGTAGATGCATTAAAGTCTAATTTTTTTTTCTTTGTTTAAAAATATCCATGTTATACTTACCTGCTCTATTGCTGTGGTTTTGCACAGAGTAGGCCAGATCCTCCTCTTCTCAGGTTCCCTGCTGGCGCATATGCGCCCCCCCCCCGCCCTGTGCCCCCACGGCAAGCACCTTGCTAAGGGGGCATTGATCCAAACCGCTGCTCTGTGTGAAAATTCAGACATGGAGACGTGGCTCAAACACACAAATTCCCCTTATTGGCTCACTGACTTTAACAGCAGTGGGAGCCAATAGGGTCTGCTGCTGTCTGAGCCAATGAGGGAGAGTCTCTTGTGCAACATTGTTGGATCGAGATGGGGCTCAGGTATGGCTTGGGATAACCAGCAGGTCAAACCACAATTAAAGATTTGATCAAATATTTTTTGGGTATAGCACTGGATCAAGGTGAGGCTCAGGTAATTATAAGGGGAGGCTGGGGGGGGGGGGGGGGGGGAGCTGCACAGAAGAAGGTATTTTTATCTTCATGCATTAATAAGAAAAAAAAACCTTCTGCCTTTTAGAACCACTTTAATGAATAAAAGTGTTTTAGAGAGTGGAGTAGGCTTTTAACTGTGCTAATACTTAATCCTGCTAACTTGTGATAAATGTGCTACTGCCCAGTAATCACCCTAACAACACCAACATTTTTGAGTAGATGTTGATGGCTTTTCAGATTAGGAAATAGCATGTGTTGATTTTACCCTCACATTTATTTAAATATGGATGCTTCACCAGTTTAAAATGTGTTCAGGATTTTTTATAATCTACTCACTGCTTCCTTGAGATCTACATGCCATGACCTTTCTAAGGGGTCTAATGGGTGGCATCTACTTTTATTATAGTTTACTGGGATTGCCAAATCATAAGCACCCAGGTCAGCTTTGAAATTGCTGGTGAAAGATCTTATATGGTAATTGGAAACCCTGAGATGCGTAAAAAGCTAGTGTAAGGTTCATACAATATTGGTTTGTTTTAAAACATTGACATTTTTGTGATGTGGTCAGGAATATTGTTCCAGCCATAGTCGGCATAAGCATTAACTTTTGTTCTTTATTAGTGACCTGTCAGATACAGTCTGGTGAAAATTGTGTATTTTCATTAATCACTTTTCAGAGCCCCCTCCATGTGTTAAAACAGAGGCGTACCCCTGTTCCTGAGTCAGAAAAGAACACAAAGGTCCTCAGAAGTCAGTCTCCAATTAAAGGTGGGTCTGGTTTTCTGTTTTATAATTGTTCTCCAAATCTAAATGCTGCTCATTACTACACATAAAGCTCAACTCCCTTTATAACTGAACACAAATGTAATTTTAGAATGTATCCCATAGGAATCTTGAGAAATGTGAAATTAACTTTTAATGACTATAATGTATTTAATTGCATAATGTTTCCAAAACTCGACACAAGTTCTATAGGGACGAGTGTTTTGCTGCTGATTTTCGTATGTACTCCGCGTCCAACAATATTCAACCAGCATTGATGGATTCCAGGAGTTATGATACCATGTCCTGGTGAAACCTTTCAACATGTTTGTGATTGCACCTAGATTTTTGGGAAATAAGTCAGAATATAAATGCAGAAAATAGTCTTCAGGGATATATTGCATGCCATGGTCTTGTATGATGTATGTTTGTCAGCCAGCTAAATGTAGTTGGTAGTGGTAGTTGCTAAGAATGTTTTTTTTATTTTTTTTTTAAATCAGAACAAGTTTTTATTGAAGTAACAGTAGATCATACAATCCAATAGTAATTAAATTGCAGAAAGTTCATACTCGTCATGTAACAGGTACTACAGATCTCAAGCACAAGATTGTACACAAAATAACCAAGAATATTCTTAACGACTTTCCTGAATGCTTTCCAGGTGATTTTCTGACTCATAATTGGTATTGGTGATGTATGTGGTCTGTGAACAAACACAATTGCCTTCCTTAAAGGAGATGTACAGCCAAAGCTTGTTTGGCTGTACTTCTCCTATGGATCACAGATGCACTGTTCATTTTGCACTCCTGTGTCCCGTTTTCAGCAGAGAGCGGGCTGAAGTCTGCTGACGTCACAGAAGTTGGTCCAGGCTACGCATCATCACAACTGCTGAGATGGGATCCGCCAGATCCCTGGACCAACACTAGGCTCAGTCTCAGTGAGCCGCTGAGAGTCTGAGCTGGCCACCCCCCTCCACAGCTCAGCGCTCCAGTGAGCGAAGGGACAGAGGAAAGAGCTGTGACAGACATTCTGCAGCTCTCTGCTCGCAGAGCTGTGAGAACTGAGCAATCAGCGGTGTTCGATCACTCGGTTCTTGGTGCAGAGGCGCCGGTGGACAGATGCATCATCGGACCGATGCTGCACCCACCTAGGTAAGTATGAATCTAAAAAAACTCCAAACCCATGCTTCTCTTTTAAAGTGGTTATAAACCCTTTACAAGCACTTTAACCTACAGGTAAGCCTAGATTAAGGCTTACCTGTAGGTGATTGAAATATTTCCCAGACCGGCACTCCTGTGACACGTTTTGTTGCGTTCCCAACATTTTTCATCAGTCCAACTTTTATGTGAAGTGGAGGCAAAAATATCTTTGTTGGGCCAACAAGTGTTTCATGTGCCATGTTTTTCTTTCCTGGAACCAAACTCTTTCAGAACGACCATTTCATTTTAACATAATGTGAGACTCTTGTATGAGGCTGGGTTCACACAGCAACAGGTCCGGTGCGTTTTGCACAAAAAAACGCTTTTGGTCTGTTTCGGGGCCGAACTCAGCCCAAAATTTGGGCTAAAATCGGACCTGAAACAGTAAATCAGGACTGCGTCTCATATGTGAACCCAGCCTCACTGTTGCATTTGCATATGTAACAGTACTTTGGTATGTCCGAGCTGCATTTAAGCAGCAGTGTCACTACATTTAGATCTCCACAGATATTCCAGTCATACTTAGTGTATAGGATATACTTCAACAACCATTCAATGTTCTTGTATGTTTCTTTGTGTGCAGCGTAGCCAAATAGGTATTTTAAATTGAAAAAAAAGACAGATTTCTATAAAACGGTACTTGATGGCCTAAATGAAGGGTTATTTTCATGATTAGCAGCCAAAAATCTACAGATACACTAGGAAGATCAAGCAAAATCTTCGCTGTTGAGTGTAAACCTCTACATATGTCTGTGTGGATTGACCTGGTACCTATATTTCCTGTAGGACTGTCCTCAAGGAGTTTCCGACAAATGTCACTTGGCGAGTCTAGTATATCTGAGCCAACAAGAGTGAAGATACCAGAGCCAGCAGCCAGTACCATTTCCCAGGTAAGGAGTTTAAGTCAGTAGTACATTTTCCTTTGGTACACGTTTCTCTTACAGTAAGTCACTTTCACTTATCAGTGCATTTTTTCTCGTTGGTTATATTTTTATTTATCCACTTGCTTACTGGGCACTTAAATCCCCCCCTCCTGCGCAGACCAATTTTCAGCGCTGATGCACTTTGAATGACAATTGCACGGTCATGCTACACTGTACCCAAATTACATTTTTATAATTTTTTTTTTCACACATAAAGCTTTCTTTTGGTGGTATTTAATCACAGCTGGGATTTTTATTTTTTGCTAAACAAACAAAAAAAAAGATGGAAAATGTTGAAAAAAAAAATCATGTTTTCATAGTTTGTTATAAAATTTTGCAGACAGGTAATTTTTCTCCTTCATTGATGTGCACTGATGAGGCTGCACTGGTGGACACTGATGGGGACAGATAAGGCCGTACTGATGGGCGGCACTAATGGCGACAGATAAGGCGGTACTGATGGGCGGCCCTGATGGGCACTGATGTGCAGCTTTGTTCATGAGGCACTGGTAGGCGACACTGTTGTGTACGGTTGGTGGCACTGGCAGGTGGGAACTGAGGAGCTGGTGGCAGCCCTCTGTGATTGGGACTGATGTCCCTCTCGCAGACCCCGGTGATCGGCTTTTATTTTTTTTTTTTTAGCCGATTACCAACTCTGTTTACGTCACGTGATCAGCTGTCATTGGCTGACAGCTGATCATGTGGTAAGGGGTCAGGATCGACCCCTTACTCCAATCTAATCCAGCGAGTCTCAGACTTGCTGATCAGAGTGCACTGCGCGCTCCCTGCAGGAGGCATGCAGGCCACTTGGGCACGGGAGGACGTCAATAGATGCCCTCCCAGACCCGCAAAGCAGGTCCGCGCTGTAGCTGTCAGTCGGCTATAGCACAGATCTGAACAGGTTAATACCAAATAGCATGATGCCTTGTAAAATGCATTTAATTGCAGGGTTCTGACAAGCTGCTGCCTACGGAAATGAAAAATGAAAGTTTTCCAGTGAAAGAAGGCGATGAAGTCCAGGGGGAAGTATCGTATCCAGATGGGAAGGTGAGTAATCTCCTTTGTGTACTGATAGTAAATGTCTGTATATGTGGCCACAATTGGCTTGCCATGTGTAGGGCTTAATGCCCAGCAACTAGGTAGCTAGTAAATATGTGTGTGTTTTATATAGATAGATATAGATAAATAGAGAAAATATAATCAGTATAAAAAGTCTACAAACCCCTGTTAAAATTTCAGATTTCTGTGATATAAAACAAATGAGACAGAAATAATTTCAGAACATTTTTCCACCTTTCTAATGTGACCTATAAACTGCACAACTGTTTTTGAACAACAAATGGAAATCTTTTAGGTGGAGGGAAGTAAAACTAACATAATCATGTTGCATAAGCGTGCATACCCTTAAACTAATACTTCCTTGAAGTACCTTTTTGATTTTATTACAGCACTCTTTTTGGGTATGAGTCTGTCAGCATGGCACATCTTGACTTGGCAATATTTGCTCACTCTTCTTTGAAAAAACACTCCAAATCTGTCGGATTGCGAGGGTATCTCCTGTAGGGCCGAAACAACTAATCGATTAATCGATTCCTATTTTCATAATCGATTAATCGGCCAGTAATCTAATGGGGGTTATAAAAAAATAGCCCTTTATAGTACAAAGAGCAAATCGCTACTGTAAATATTACTTTCACAGTTCTACAGTAAAAAAATGTGTTGTGATTATTTGCTTTTTTTGTACTATAAAGGGCTAATTTTTTTTTATTTTTATTTTTTATTTTTTTTTTAACCCCACTATATTACTAAACGTCTTAGACCTGGTTCACACTATGTGTTCTTTTTGCAGAAACGCACTACAATTCATTTACATGTTTCCTATGAGATACGTTCACATATTTTTTTTCAGCCGCTGCGTATTTGGAAAGGGTCAGGGACTATTTTTTAACGCAAAACTGCTTTTTTGGTTCAATATACTTCAATGGAGAAGCTACAGAAAAGCATGTAATACATTTTTGCAGCAATTTGTGTTTTTTAATCTGCCCAACAACAAATTGTCCGAAAATTAGAAAATAGATTATTAATCATAGGCACAAAAATCAAAACGCACAGCAAAAAGCACTGCAGAAATAGATCAAAAGCAAACTGCATAGGTGTGTACCGAGCCTTATGCTGGCCACACCGATCAATTTTCAGACAAGAATATTCATACGAAAAATCTTTGTACATTTTCTGAATGAAAAGAATGTGGTTTGAAATTTTCACTTGTTTTTAACATTCTTTTTTTAAAATGAATGTAATTTCTGAACAAACACCACATACACTGTCTGAAAATTCCCTTGACCAAGATTTCTATTATTTCAAAAAATTCCCATCACTGTGGTTGAAAATGTACATCGTTTTGACCCCACTAATGATTAGAAAATCGAAGAACATTCTTAAAATTACTCTAATTCTAATCTAATTATTTATTTTTTTAATAAAAAAAATTGATGTCTGAGTCTGATATTTACCAGATTCACCCTTTAATAGTGTATATACGGTATATTTCCTCTAATAGTATATACAGTATATTTCTTATGTCTGTTATTCTCAGAGTGGATTCGATATTTTGCTCCTTAACCATATAGTTGAATAGAGATATTTAAGAATAAATTGCCCTTTTTTTTAAACTTTACATATTGAATTATACACCAAACTTTTTTTTTTAAGGTTTTTAACTGATTAATCGAAACAATAACCGGCCAACTAATCGATTATGAAAATAATCGTTAGTTGCAGCCCTAATCTGCTGTGCACAGCCCTCTTCAGACCACCACGCAGATTTTCAATCGGATTCAGGTCTGGGCTCTGGCGGGGCCATTCCAAAACTTTAACCACTTCAATACCAGGCACTTAAACACCTTCCTGCCCAGACCAATTTTGAGCTTTCAGCGCTGTCGCACTTTGAATGACAATTGCGTGGTCATGCTACACTGTACCCAAATTACATTTTTATCATTTTTTCCCCACAAATAGAGCTTTCTTTTGGTGGTATTTGATCACCTCTACGGTTTTTATTTTTTGCGCTACAAATAAAAAAATACCGAAAATTTTGAAAAAAAAATGTTTTTTTTTGTTTGTTTCAAAACTTTGTAAATAAGTACGTTTTCTCCTTCACTGATGGGCACTGATGGGGCTACACTGATGGGCACTGATAAGGCGTCACTGATGGGCACCGATGAGGTGGCACTGATGGGTGGCACGGATGGGAACTGATAGGTGGCACAAATTGGCACAGATGGGCATGGATAGGCGGCACAGATGGGCACGGGTGGGCACTGAGAGGTGGCACGGGTGGGCACTGATAGTCGGCACAGGTGTTATACTGTACTAATGGATGCCAATCAGTGCCAAACAATAATGCATGCCAATCAGTGATGCCCATTGTGGGCACTGATTGGCATCCATTATGGGCACTGATTGGCATCCATTGTGGCACTGACTGGCATCCCTGGTGGTCTAGGGAGGATTACCTTTTGCTGGGCATCCCTGGTGGTCTGGTGGCGTCCCTGGTGGTCCAGTGTGGGCATAATCAATCAGCACAGCCCCCCCCCCCCTGTCAGAGGAGCAGCCGATCGGCTCTCCTCTACTCGCGTCTGACAGACGCGAGTGAGGAAAAGCCGATCACCGGCTCTTCCTATTTACACTGTGATCAGCCATGATTGGACACGGCTGATCACATGGTAAAGAGTCTCCGTCGGAGACTCTTTACCGAGATCGTAGTTAACGGGTGTCAGACTGACACCCCAAAACAACGATCGCCGCGATGCACGCCGATCAGGATTATGCAACCACTTTGCCACCGTCAATTGCCTATAGGGCGGGCAGCAAGTGGTTAATCTTCTTCTGGTGACACCATTTCTTTGTTGATTTGGATGTACTGTATGCTTTTGGGTCTTTGTAATTCTGAAAGCTGAAGTTCCTTTTCATGTTCAGCTTTCTAGCAGAAGTCTGAAGGATGATTTTTCGGATCAGCAAATAACTGAATTTGCAAAAACCTGTGAAAATTCCACCACTATATAGTCCCCACTGTAATATCTACAATCCCCCCCCCCCCACTGTAATATTGGCTGGGTATGTCAGAGTATCGCAGGGTATGGCTTGGTATCGAGGGATGGCTGTCACAAAGCAGCGCTGTAGGCACTACAGATCCAGCCCACAGCGCTGCTTCCATCCAATCTCTCCCCTCCACTGTACAGAGAGGGGAGAGAGGAACCGACACCGGTTTGTTTACAAGTGTTCGCTCTGTGATTTAACAGAGCGATCACATTGTACACAGCCTGGGTGTAGAAAGATGGCCGCCGCTTCGGAGCTAGGCGGAAGCCGTTGCCTTTCCTAAGGCCAAGACCGCGGAGTGCTCTGCGGCATGTGCCGATCCGAGCGGGGTGACCCGTTCGGATCACAGATCAGTGACGATCCGTTGCACCCCTAGTCAAAGTACATGTTGGCATTCATGTTTCCCTCAATGAACTGTAGCTCCCCAGTGCCGGCAGCACTCATGGAGCCCCAGACCTTGACACTCCCACCACCAGGCTTGACTGTAGACAAGACACACTTGTCTTTGTACTCACCTGATTGCCGCCACACATGCTTGACATTATCTGAACCAAATAAGTTTATCTTGGTCTCATCAGACCACAGGACATGGTTCCGGTAATCCATGTCCTTAGTCTGCCTGTCTTCAGCAAACTGTTTGCAGTCTTTCTTGTGTGTCCTCTTTAGAAGAAGCTTCCTTCTGGGACAACAGCCAGGCCAGGTTTTATGTATTACCTTGGGGAGATGCAGACTAGAATACTGCAATCACTGAGCAGCAAATTATATCACCTGTGATGTATTTCAGTTATATTGCAAACCTGGTCTGTTAGTGGGCCCTGAGGACAGGGTTGATGACCACTGGTCTAGGCTATCTTTATGTAGAGCAACAATTCTTTTTTTTTTTCAGATCTTCAGAGTTCTTTGCCATGAGGTGCCATGTTGAACTTCCAGTGACCAGTATGAGATAGTGAGAGTGATAACACCAAATTTAACACACCCGCTCCCCATTCACACCTGATACCTTGTAACACTGAGTCACAGGACACTGGGGAGGGAAAATGGCTAACTGGGCACAATTTAGACATTTTGACTTGGGGGTGTACTGACTTTTGTTGCCAGCAGTTTAGACATTTGATGGCTGTGTGTTGAGTTATTTTTAAGGGGCAACAAATTTACACTGTTATACAAGCTGTACACTCACTACTTTACATTGTAGCAGTGTAAATTCTTCAGTGTTGTCACATGAAAAGATATAATAAAATATTTACAAAAATGTGAGTTGTACTCCCTCTTGTGAGATACTGTATGCGTGAATATATGAAGACCGTAAAAACTGACTGTAAAAACAAATGTGAAAAAAATCTATTTAAAAACATCAACACATTCTAGTTTCCAATTAAGGCTGATGAAACAAACAGCTGGAAAGGACCTGTCCTACTAAAGATGATTTTCTATAGTCCCCTTGTATAATGCTGTTTGTTGAGACCCTGCATGTAATGAAAAGTCTTGCTGAACATTTGTCTCATATTTAATATGCAAAACCCAACTCCTTTTTTTTTTTTATATAAACTATTTGCTGTTGGCTACCAACAGTTGAAGGATGCTATGACACTGTAGAGGTGAACTCTTTTTGAATTTGTCATTTTTGCAGCCAGAAGAGTATAGTGGCAACATAGGCTTAATCTGCTGTGACCTAGCAGTAATAATGTGGTATTGATTTACAGGCCACAGGCCTGTTGACACATTAAATGGATTCAGGTGGGCAGTTCAAGTAAGGCATTCAAGATCTGCTGTAGCTGCAAAGTCCACTGATATGTAAGTGTATGTTAGGGAAATCTGCTGTAAGTGAAATAGCAACTCATAAGATTTTGAATATTTGGTCACCTGTCCAGGACCTTTCCATGCTCCCATCAATTAGGTTAGATTTATTGCGGTTACAGATGTTAATTTCTTTCACTGTAGGTAGAGAGAATTTTAAAAAATGGCTGCCATGTTATATTATTTACAAATGGGACACAGAAGGAAGTGAGCGCTGACGGAAAGTCCACAACTGTGACTTTTTTTAATGGAGATGTCAAGAAAGTGATGGCAGATCAGAGAGTGGTAGGTACTTGTCTTAAAAATTATATTTTGTTATGGATTTGTTTTGGTAGTATTCTTATTTTAATTTTTTTTTTTTTTTTTGCTTTCAGATTTATTACTATGCTGATGCCCAGACTACACACACAACATATCCTGATGGAATTGAAATACTTCAGTTTTCTAATGGACAAATAGGTGAGTGAGTGTTTTTTACAAGGCTCCTAGCCTGTTCATTTATAAGGTCTATTTAGGGTTAATCACCAAGAATAACGCATATACATTTTGGTACTTGTTTTTAAAGTGTAGTATTTGCTGCTGGGAGTCTGCTAGATTTTTTACTGTAGTTAAAATACAAGTCGGCAACATTCACCACATTCAAATTATGGCAAATATTGCAGCTGTCTGCCCTAATCTGTTTTTAACATTTGCTAATGGAAAATCATTACTTGCTGTGCAACCAGTTCTGGACCTCAGATACTTAAATTCTTTTCCACATTTTCTGGATGGACTCGTGAGATCTTTTACAGCCTCTCTGCATCAAGGGAACTTTCATTGCCACAGTGGAATTGTAAAATCTGGAATTCCAAGTCCACAGTATTCCATCCCCAATAGAAATGTCACTCTCCAGCCTCAGGTTTGTGCATTCCAGTCTGGGAGCTATGCAACTTTCTGTTTCTGCATTGGATGGGAATCTTGGGATCTGATGATGGTCCCCTTGATTGGTTTCCAACATCAAGGAACATATTTCTCCCTGCATTTTGAAAAATTCTGATGAGAGAGACCAGCTCATCAGGTTGGGGGTAGTCCTGGACTCTCTGTTGTTGCAGTGAATCTTCTGGTCATTTGGCTATCTGTCCATTGTTGGACCGATTGATTAGGTCATCTGATTCACATCCATTTAAACACCACAGCAGTGGCATACCTCAGTCAGCAGAGAGGAACAAGAAGTCTCTGTGCACCAAAAAAGTAGTAGAGTGAGTCCTGTCTTGCAAAGAACATGTTCCAGTACATAAAGTATAACAAAAGTAAGGCTCTATTACTCAGTATAGTCCCCTTCGGGTACTCACGGAATAGTTGTGGATTAAGGGCGTTCAGCATGTCTGCTATGGAGTCGCTGTAACTTAAGCTGGCCAAAGATGAATCAGTTGACTACTCATGGATCCATCAATCCAAAAAGTGGAAAAGCCTCAGTCCAAAACAAGTAAAATCAAGGAATACAGTGTAGTCCGGGGGGGGGGGGGGGGGGGGGCAGCAGGCAAGGTTTAATGGAGCCATGGCTCCCATATTTTGAGAAATCCTTCTCTAAAAGTATTAGAAATGTTTTCATTGATCAACAGCGTGGTCATGCAGTCTTTGACTGCTTGCATGGGAACAGAGTTTCCTCCAAGCTTTGGCTATAGTCTGCACTCTGCAGTAGAATAAAGTTTGTAATAGAGCAAACATTCTGGACCAAAACACTGTTATTTTCAGACAGGTTATTGCTATAACAAGAAGGCTAAGGAGCCCATTTTAAAAATTAGTATTGGGCAGTGGCAGGTTCCCTTTAGGGAGCTATTTGGAATCCTCGCGCCTTGCCTGCAGTTCCCCAAGAAGGGGTTCTCTGTTCCACAACACTCCTTACCAAGCTGGGATGTGTGAACCTGGAAGTGCTTGATACTTTTGAGTTCTATCGCTAAACAGGAAATTTTGGTAATAAATGTTTAATGGTCCCCTCCCACATGCCATCCTGGAGCCATTTCCTTGGTCCCTGACTCCCAGAACGTAGGTGAGCTTGGAAACAATGGCAGGGGATGCAGTTCTGGAGTTTGTAGAAATGATCAGGCAGCTTTTATAGCTGCCCTGATCAGTTGTACAAGAACAAGCACAGCTGGCTGACTGATTTTAAAAAGAAGTGAACAGTGAAGGTTTTTTTTTTTTTTTTTTTTTTTTATAGCAGATACTTGTAGAGCACATGGAACATGCTAATGCACTTCCTGTCAGCTTTCATGGTTACTGCTTTTGGACTCTACACAATACCATAGATTAATGGGCATCACAGCGATGGGGTCAACACTAGCATGGGTTGGTGAAGGACTTTGGGTCAGAACAGCAACCACAAGAGCTGCGTGTTACAGAACCGCTTGGGTTTCAGGGTTCTGTACAGTCTCTAGGGGGGCCGTAGATGAAATGTAGTCATCTGTAATTGCCTATTATTTAGGGTTGGGTGTTTTTTTTTTTTTTTCCATTGCACTGGTTTGCTTGAAGTTCACGGTTTCTATATATAAGAATTTGATTGCCATGGTATGATCAAAGAAGGTAGTTCTGATGAGTTTAAAGTCCTTTTTTGTTGTTTTTCTTTTAGAAAAACATTTTCCAGATGGAAAGAAAGAGATAACATTTCCTGACCAGACCATAAAAAACCTCTATCCTGATGGAAAGGAAGAGAGCATATTTCCTGATGGAACAATTATAACTTCTCAGCTGTAAGTACTACTTCATCAGTACACCTTGCACATCTCGCATCACATCCAGAAGTACTTAGAAACATCTCACGCATCGATCACTTAGCATTCATAAGTACCCCTCGCATATTGATCACTTCTCATGCATAAGTACGTTGTACTCCTCACATATTTTTCACTTCTCGTCCGTAAATACTTTTCACATTGATCACTATTCATCCATAAGTGCTCCTCACACATTTAACTTGTCATCCATAAGTACTCGCAAACATCTCACTTCTCATTCAGAACTACTCCTCACACATTTCTCACCTAAAAGTACTCACAGCTATCTTATTTATTATCCATAAGTACTCTCACATATCTCACTTGTCATAAAAATGTATAAGTAACCTCACACATCTCACAACCATAGGTATGTTGCACATTGATTACTTATCCATAAGTATCTCTCACACATTACTCACTTCTCATCCATAAGTACTCCTCACATATACCTCACATTTCATTGAAGTGATACTAAAGTCTCTTATTTAAAAAAACAAAAAAAAACAAACATGTTATACTTACCTGCTCTGTGTAGTGATTTGCACAGAGCAGCCCAAATCCTCCTTTTTGATCCCTCCCTCCTGTTGAGTACCCCCACAGAAAACAGCTTGCGATGGAGGCACCTGAGCCAAGCCACAGCTCCCTGTGTCCATACAGACAGAGTTGTGGCCCGACCCTGCCCCCTCCCACTCCTCATTGGCTCACTGACTTTGACAGCAGCGGGAGCTAATGGCACTTTGCTGCTGTCTCAGCCAATAAGGAGGGAGAATTCTGGACAGCCAAGTCTGTCTTGCAACATCACTGGATGGAGATGGGCTCAGGTAAGTATTGGGGTGGGCTGTTGCACACAGAAGGTTTTTTGTTTTTTGTTTTTTTTTATATTAATGGATAGAATCAATTAAGATGGAAAAAAAAACCTTTTGCCTTTACAACCACTTCAAGTTCTCCTCATGCATATCTAACTTTGCACCTATGAGTACCCCTTACTCTCTATGCATATCTCACTTCTCATCACTCCTCATCCACAAGTACTGCTTACACTTATCTTGCTTATCATGGAAAAACTACTCACTTTTCATCAATACTCATTTTATAAATACACCTTGCATGGGTTATACTAGACCCATGAGAACATGTGATGTGTAAATCAAGCGCCCTTTGATATCCAAAATGTTACTTCAATTTACAAAGCAGGTGTGTGATGTAAATATTCCTGCGTACCACTTTGAACAGAAAACACAACTTTCCTGTAAATAGAAATAGTAACCATCTTCCTAAAGTGCCATTGGATTTAAAGGGATGAAGTGGAGAGCTGTGCAGGAAGCTCCAAGAGTTCCCTGAATATTACTAGGGCATGTATATGAAATGGTGTCCATGCCTTTCATTTGTAGGAAGGTCTGAAAATCATAAATGTTGTTTTATGATGTCCTATTACATTTTAAGTAAGTGGTGTGGCTTTGAGGAACTCATGATTTATGCCAGTATTATAGTACATCTCCTTTGAAGTTGTTGACATGAACTGTCATGCAGTCATTAAAGAGGTTGTAAACCCTCCCTGTATACGTTGTACCTATAGCCTAGAATAGGCATACCTATAGGCACTGTAAACCTCTCCTAAACGTGTGCCGTTTTTACTGTATACTGTGCCAATGATGTCATCGGCACAAGCGCTGTGAAGAAATGGCCACCCGTGCCGTTTTTTCAGGAGCAAGTGCTGTGACTGGTGGCTCCAGCGTGCATGCACGGGGATGATGTCGCACGGCTCCGGCCAGTCTTGTATAGCTGTAGTTTCATGCATAGGGTCATTCTATTTATATTAAAAACTGCCTTTTTATTTTTGTCTATTCTTTGTATTTCTGGGTAACTTCACAACTTGTTTAAAGGAATTCTGTACTGAGAAGTACAGTACAGAGGCTGTCATTGCCTCCAATTATGAAGATTCCACTTGGCTGAAACAAATGGTTTTAGTGCTGAAGCGGTCACATTTGTATTGGAGACATTATTTCAGTCAGAAACGGCGCATCTTATAGATATACATGGACAGCTTTTAAAGTAATCTTTATTTACATTTACAAATGTGATTTACCATACATTAACGGAAGACAAACATAGGAAATAAATAATGAGAAAAAGTCCATGTGGGGAACAATCGTAGTGCACTTGGCACAGGAGTCGGTGTGCCTTTCGGCTGCTTTGAACAAAGAGCAGAAGAGTATAATAGTAAGGGGAGAGGGAGGAAGGAAAGATACAAGGGAAAAGGTAAGAATAACAAAGTGCACTCCATCATTAACCACTTCCCGACTGGTGTACGACGATGTACGTCGGCAGAATGGCACGGACAGGCAAATTGGCGTACAGGTATGTCCATTTGTAATTGGGGCGCGCAGGCGCCGGTCAGGACCTCCGTGAGTCCAATACGGACTCGATCGCCACAGGGATACCCGTGATCGCCTCACGGGGAGGCTGAACGGGGAGATGCTGTTTACATCGTTCTGCCTAGTGACAAGTGTCAATGCATTTTTTTTTTTTTTAATTGACGCTCTATTTTGTTTATAGCGCAAAAAATAAAAACCACAGGGGTGATCAAATACCACCCAAAGAAAGCTCTATTTGTGGGGGGAAAAAAAGACGTCCATTTTGTTTAGGAGCCACGTCGCACAATCACTCAATTGTCAGTTAAAGCAACGCAGTGCCAAATCACAAAAAGTGGTCTGGTCTTAAGCCGGCAAAATGGTCCGGTCTGAAAGTGGTTAAAGAACCCCCAACTGTCTATTGAGAAACAATAAAGATCAGGACGGCACTGAGCTAATAGTCATCAAGCAAATAAATTGTAGTCACATGTGATAAACAATGAAACTAACATATCAACATATACAACTATGCAGAAGAATAATCTCTTCTGAGGATGAGATACAGGTCAATAAACCAATTGCAACTGAGGGGGCTATCATGGGTTCTCGTTAGGAGACCTTGACTGTGCCCTTCCTGATCTCTAAATGGAGCCATCAATCAACCTCCCATTCAGAGATCCTGTGTCATTCATAGAGACTGTAATATGGCTTTTATGAATGGCACAGCAGGGCAAAAATGACAGGTATATTAAGTTCTCTCGATGAAAGCTCCTGACAGCCCCTTATTTGCAGTAACCCCTGCTGCACCAGAAGGTGGGGAGAAACAGAGGGTAGGAAAGATGAAAATTTCTCCCAAACCAAAAGAATCGGCACAAGGGAATGCATCCTACTATATCTAAGTTTTATATCCCTTGTGTTGATTTTTATATTTGTGGGAAGCCTTCTGTCTCATGTTTCACATGAATGTTACTGAAGTGCTGGACTGCAGAACACTTGTACAAGAATAATTTAATCGTCATGGCCTTTATGGTACAAATGTCTTTTCAGACCAACTCATGATTGTATTATTAAGAATGTTAGAGAAATCAAGGACACACATCTTCCTCAGTGGAAAAAGTCTTAGGAAAAGAATGTTAAAGTAATTTATTTTTCACTGAATATTAAGAAATGCCACCAGGGGTAGTTGATTGTGAATATCGGTTTGCTTCCTAGGGGATCAGGAAGGATTTTTCCCCTCCACTGGAGCAAACTGCATCATGCTTTTCTTGCTTTCCTGTGGATCAACTGTTAATGCAGTATTGTGTATATCAAGTTTATTTTATTGTGTTTTTTTTGGTTGAACTAGATGGGTATGTGGTTTTCTTTAAACATATGTGACTACCCAAGTTTGGCTCCCTGTCAAATGTCAACAACCTTGCGTTTCATTCCCTAACTCCTTTAGTTTCTCACCTCTAACCCCCCTGTGTCACCACACGTTAGCTATATTGAGTGCTTCTTGATCAAAAGCCTCATTGCCCTAGTTCCTGTTGCAAACCAGTTTCATGGGTTTACTCTGTTATCTAATGTTTTCTGCACCACCAGTTTGTGGTCCTGACCTTTTGCCTTCTCCTCTGGACCTTGGGTGTTCATCAGGGTGTTAGCCTTAAGATTACTCAACAATTGTGGGATATTTAAATATTTATGCTGAGGGAACAGTTGGTGCAATCACTGTGAGACATGGCTTTGACTATCTAGAAGTTACACTGGATCAGCTAGATCCTGAAACATCAGAAATAGTCACTGGAATCAATTCATAATTTTTTCAGTACATGGGTCTAGTTGTGGACACCGTGCAGTCCAGAGTGTTCTTTCCACCGGAAAACTTTTAGAGAGACTAGTCGCCAGATTATCTGAAATCTTGCTTTGGCAAGAGGGTACATCAGATCATAACCTGTGCAGAACTTCATATTGACAGGCAAACTTCTTCAGCTGGTAGTGGCTGGATCTGGGGGAGGGGCGAGTGGTCACTACACCCAGAAATGTTTAAGGACTTGTATGACAGATCAAGGATGCTGAACTTGGACCTCCCGGTTCAACAAGAAACTGGCCCACTGGCAAAAAAATGGCCCAGTCAAATATGGTATGCTACCTCGTCAGACTGCTAGCAGATGGGCTTTGCCAGATTGAATGGATCTTTTGTCCCAAGGACATATTTATGTTCCTGGTTTAACGGTCGCTGATTTTAACCATACTTGTGTTGTGTTGTCATGCAACGCTGTACCCAAACAAAATGTATATATGTTTACACAAATCAAGCTTTCTTTTGGTAGTATTTGATCACCACTAGGTTTTTATTTTATTTTTTTTAAACGCAAAGACCAAACATTTTGGCAAAAGTGCTTTTTTTTTTTTTTTACTTTCTGCTATAAAACCCATCCAGCAATAATAATAAGAAAAAAAACTCAAACTTCTTCATAAGTTTAGGCCAAAATATATTGTGTTTTACATGTCTGGTAAAAAAAAAAAAAATCCCAATAAGTGTATTTTGATTGGTTTGCGTGAAAGTTATTGCGTCAGGGCGCAGGCAAGAAATCTCCTGGATCGGTCATGTCTGCTCCTCGGAGGCACA
Organism: Lithobates pipiens; assembly: GCF_037356315.1. Taxonomy (NCBI): domain Eukaryota; kingdom Metazoa; phylum Chordata; class Amphibia; order Anura; family Ranidae; genus Lithobates; species Lithobates pipiens. The sequence goes on along the minus strand of NW_027507748.1, from coordinate 601,670,432 downwards.
CAGCGCCACTTGACAGCACCTGCCAGGCCGCTACACAAGAACTTATCGCCCCGATCAGCCTCAAGGGATGTCCCAGTTGTGGAACCATGGTCTCGGGCGGCTCCAAGCAGAAAACTAAGTCCAGAAATATCCAGGAAATTCTAGCGTTGGCCTCCTCCATGATGGCACAGCCGCCTCGCACACAGGCCCGGCTCACCTCAGTTCCTAAACTGAAGCTGCCGCTGAGAGAGGAGGGTGAGTCAGATGTAGACCTCATGGCCACTCCACTGTCACCCTCAACCTGATACAGAATAGCATGATCTGCGCAGGCAGTTGGAAGGCATGTGATAGAAAGCTCTTAAACAAACCTCAGATCAAAGAACAGAATGCCTTTCTAAAGAGATCAGGGAGCTGGGCCAACACACCTCTGACCTTGAACAGAGGGTGGACGACCTTGAAGCCCTCCGCAGCAACCATGTGGATGAGCTTGTAGCCCTCCATGAGGAAAATCAAATCCTACAGTCTCAGCTGGAGGACTACGAAAATAGAGCCAGGTGATCCAATATACACATTCACGGGATCCCTGAATCGGTGATAGATCTCCAATCTAAGATCACTACTTTTGTTTCAGAAGTTATCCCCCTCCATCCCTATTGAACACCTTGAAATGGACAAGATTCACAGAGCCCATGCAAACCAGATGGCCCCTCCTAATGGCGAAGGGCTTCAAGATCCACTTTTACTGTACCAAGGAGCAACTTCTCACGGCTGCACTCCACCGCGACACACTCCTGTTTCAAGGCTACGAATACCAGATGTTTGATGACCTCTCCCAGACAGCCATCTCCAAGTGGCGAACGCTCAAGCCATACCTCCAGATCCTACACCAGCATCCCATCATATCACCTACACCCATGATTCCCTTTCTCCCTGTGCTTCTCCTACCAAGGCCACAAGAATACCTGAAGATCTCCAAACCCACTTTCAGGACCTGCATCTGACCTCTCCATTGGCTGACCAACGTCGTTGCTCTGCCTCCTGTTCTTCACAAAAGGCCTTAGCCTCCACCCATGGATCCCCCAAGTGTGGTAGATTCGCTTCTCCACCTTTGGCTCAATCGGACTCAATGGATTGAGGTCAACATATTTCTACCCAGCTCTTTCTCGCATACATGGCAGTTTTGTGAATACTACGCACGTGCCGTTGCTTCAGTTAGACTGTGCCGTTACTGGCTGCTCCTGCATGTATGTGAGGGAGTGACGTCATCGCATATCTGACCAATCACCATGCTGGAACCCATGATACCCGGAAGTAACTCCGGGAACAATGTCACCGGCCAGAGCGGTGAATGAGGACCGCTGCAGGGGCTTCAATCTAAGGTAAGTAATACATAATGAGCTAGTATGCTGTGCATACTAGCTCATTATGCCTTTGTCTTGCAGGTGTTTATTTTTTTTATTTATCTTGGGTTTACAACCACTTTAAAGCCCTGAAAACCAACAAACATCTGGGTCCAGATGAGTTTACGGCCACCTATTCTAAGCTTTTTTTTTTTTTTTTATCTTTTTTTTTTTTTTGGATCTTTTTGCCCCCCCTACTGAACAATAATCTCTTGAAAGACAAAAGAAAATAAAACCGCGCTGAAACCCTCAAAAAAAGGAAACAATTCCTCTTTCTTACTTTATCATGCAAGAGGAAAAAAAAAAAATATATCAGGCAAGGAAAAAAATATATACATAATTTTTCTCAAATTAATATCCCCAAAAAAATTATTCTTAGAAATACAGTGGTGTGAAAAAGTGTTTGCCCCCTTCCTCATTTCCTGTTCCTTTGCATGTTTGTCACACTTAAGTGTTTCGGAACATCAAACCAATTTAAACAATAGTCAAGGACAACACAAGTAAACACAAAATGCAATTTGTAAATGAAGGTGTTTATTATTAAAGGTGAAAAAAAAATCCAAACCATCATGGCCCTGTGTGAAAAAGTGATTGCCCCCCTTGTTAAAACATACTATAACTGTGGTTGTCCACACCTGAGTTCAATTTCTATAGCCACACCCAGGCCTGATTATTGCCACACCTGTTCACAATCAAGGCATCACTTAAATAGGAGCTGCTTGACACAGTAAGGTCCACCAGAAGATCCTTAAAAGCTACACATCATGCCGATACCCAAAGAAATTCAGGAACAATTGAGAAAGAAAGTAATTAAGATCTATCAGTCTGGAAAGGGTTATAAAGCCATTTCCAAAGCTTTGGGAATCCAGCGAACCACAGTGAGAGCCATTATCCACAAATGGCGAAGACATGGAACAGTGGTGAACCTTCCCAGGAGTGGCCGGCCGCCCAAAATTACCCCAAGAGCGCAGCGACGACTCATCCAAGAGGTCACAAAAGACCCCACAACAACGTCCAAGGAACTGCAGGCCTCACTTGCCTCAGTTAAGGTCAGCGTTCATGCCTCCACAATCAGGAAAAGACTGGGCAAAAATGGCCTGCATGGCAGAGTTCCAAGGAGAAAACCCCTGCTGAGCAAAAAGAACATCAAAGCTCGTCTCAATTTCTCCACAACACATCTTGATGATCCCCAAGACTTTTGGGACAACATTCTGTGGACCGATGAGACAAAAGTGGAACTCTTTGGAAGGTGTGTGTCCAAGTATATCTGGCGTAGAAGTAACACTGCATTTCATAAAAAGAACATTATACCAACAGTAAAATATGGTGGTGGTAGTGTGATGGTCTGGGGCTGTTTTGCTGCTTCAGGACCTGGAAGACTTGCCGTGATGAAAGGAACTATGAATTCTGTTGTCTACCAAGAGATCCTGAAGGAGAATGTCCGACCATCTGTTCGTGTACTCAAGCTGAAACGAACTTGGGTTCTGCAGCAGGACAATGATCCTAAGCACACCAGCAAGTCCACCACCGAATGGCTGAAGAAAAACAAAATGAAGACTTTGGAGTGGCCTAGCCAAAGTCCTGACCTGAATCCTATTGAGATGTTGTGGTATGACCTTAAAAAGGCCGTTCATGCTCGAAAACCCTCTAAAGTAACTGAATTAGGACAATTCTGCAAAGATGAGTGGGCCAAAATTCCTCCAGGACGCTGTAAAAGCCTCATTGCACGTTGTCGCAAACGCTTGTTTGCAGTTGTTGCTGCTAAGGGTGGCCCAACCAGTTATTAGGTTTAGGGGGCAATCACTTTTTCACACAGGGCCATGATGGTTTGGATTTTTTTTCACCTTTAATAATAAACACCTTCATTTACAAATTGCATTTTATGTTTACTTGTGTTGTCCTTGACTATTGTTTAAATTGGTTTGATGTTCCGAAACACTTAAGTGTGACAAACCTGCAAAGGAACAGGAAATGAGGAAAGGGGCAAACACTTTTTCACACCACTGTAAATACAAATAGTCCAAAATTACAAATGAATGTTACACAGAATATAAGGCTGCTGCTCCACAGTGGGATACACACACATAAACATAGAAAATGAACAAAAGAGCTGCGCCAAATAATATAAATAAAAAAAAACAATTATAAAGAAAAAGTCCATGAAAACTTTGTTATCCAAGAAAAGGAAGACAGTCGCACCACAGTGATTCCACACTTCCTTATCGCTATAGTGTCCCACCACCGACAAAACAGTGCGCTTACCAGATGGTAAAAGCACTAGGAGCGTTTAGAGTACCCAGCCACCGGCAGCTCCTCGCTTCCACCGAGCTCCACATTTTCACAAGTAACCTTAATACCTTGGAATGTCTACTTAAGTAGACATTCCAAGGTATTATGGTTACTTATGAAAATGTGGAGCGGCTACAGTGTATTGGATCGTTCGTTCCTGAGGGATTAAGGATAAAGTGTTCGGTGGAAGCGAGGAGCTGCTGGTGGCTGGGTACTCTAAACACTCCTAGTGCTTTTACCATCTGGTAAGCGCACTGTTTTGTCGGTGGTGGGACACTATAGCGATAAGGAAGTAAGGAATCACTGTGGTGCGCCTGTCTTCCTTTTCTTGGATAACAAAGTTTTCATGGACTTTTTCTTTATAATTGTTTTTTTTTATTTATATTATTTGGCGCAGCTCTTTTGTTCATTTTCAATCTCTTGAAAGGGCCACTCTTTCCATATAGACTCCCTCACGGTCATTATCTCCATGATACCCAAACCCCACTCTGACTCCTCCTGGGCCAATTACTGCCCTATCTCCCTCCTCAACGTGGACATTAAGCTCCTGGCTAAAATCATTTCCTCTCGTCTGAACCAGCTCATCGAGTCCATTATCCATAAAGATCAGGTACGATTCACCCCCTTGAGGCAAGCTGGAGATAATATCCATTGAACAATCCTACTAGCCCACACAGGCTACATGCTTGATATCGCTAGACATCAAAAAGGCCTTTTACACCCTCTCTGGGTCTTATCTCCAATTTATACTGTGAACATTGGGTTTTGGGCAACATTTCCTCACCTGGATTTCCTCCCTGTACACCTCACCCTCAGCCTACCTCAAATATGCTGGTTATAAATCCCATCCCTACCACAAGACAGCATTTGCCGGCACTAAACTCAAATCACCCTTAAGTCATGCCTTTACGCTGTCTTATAATGGGTGTTGTAACAATATTGTACAGTCCAAAGGGTGCATGTTCTGTCCTGCCCCCTGTACCTGGGGGATGACTTACATTTTTCTTTTTAATGTGTAAGCAATCTTAACTTTGTTTCTTTCCTCAGTCAAATCTTTGAACAAGGAATTTTATTGTGCCAACAAATGATGGGAAATATGGTGGATTTTTTTTTATACTACTAATGGCGGCAATCAGCAAATTATAGTTGGACTATGATATTGTGGTGGGCTATCTGACACTTGGGGAGAACTGAGTGACATCACCAGTGACACTAGTAAATTGATCTGTGCTACTATTATCCACTTGCCCTCTGTATAACTTGGATATGCAGTGGCACAGATGCACCAGAAAACATACCTAGTACGTAATCCAACACTTTCAGGTCTGGGGCACATATGTGCATCACCATCACAGCAGCCTGTACCTGCTGTGATTCGACACACCGGGAGCTGATAGGCAGGTACTGTGGACTCTGTACTGAAGGACTGGCAGATGCTGGCAGACACCGAGGGAGAACTGTAGTCTGCTTATGTAAACAAGGCAGATCACTGTTCTGTCCGTATAGAAGGCTTGGATCCTGTGTTCCTGCAAAGCAAGAACATGGATCCATGCCTTCCCCTAGGACAAGCACCTCCCCCACAGTGAGAAAACGCCAGCTAGGCACACAGTTAACCCTTTGATGGCCCCTGGTTTTAACCCCTTTCCAGCCAGTATCAGTAGAGTGACGGTGCATTTTTAAATTTTTTTTTTTAGCAGATCACTTTTAATTAATGTCACGGGTCGCCAAAAAAGTGTCAGTGTCCAATTTGTCTGCCGCAATATCGCAGTCCTGCTATAAGTCGCTGATCGCCACCATTACCAGTAAAAATAGACAAAAATATCCCATAGTTTGTATACGCTATAAATTTTGCGCAAACCAATCAATATACGCTTATTGTTTTGTTTTAACCAAAAATATTTAGCAGAATACATTTTGGCCTAAATTAAGAATTTTTTTTTTTTTTGGATATGTTTTATAGCGGAAAGTAAATAAAAAAAAAAAATCCCCAAATTTCAGTTTTTTGTTTTATAGCGCAAAAAATCAAAACCGCAGAGGGTCAAATACCACCAAAAAAAAGCTCTATTTAAAGGGGAAAAAAAGACGCATTTTATTTGGGTACAGCGTCGCACAACCACGCAATTGTTAGTTAAAGTAACGCAGTGCTGGATTGCAAAAAATGGCCTGGTCATAAAGTGGGGTAAATCTTCTGGATGGCAAGTGGTTATACACTGTCACTTTACTAATGATACTGGCTGGGAAGAGGTTAACACTGTGTGTACTGTTTTTTTTTTTTTTTTTTTTTTTTCACTGAGAAGTGCTGGTGTTTACTCACTATTTTTTTTTTTTTTTTTTTTTACCAACACATAGCTCTCTTCTGTCATTCGCTTTGTAGATTCCTGTCATAAAGCCATTGACTGGGACCCACTGGTCAGCAACGACTGCACAGCTGGGGCGGTGGGTGCTGCACCCCCTATCTGGTAGAATTTTAATTGGTTATACTGGAATGATGTCTGCAGCTTAATAAAAAGTACCTGTTACTGCCTATTGCCATCATGAGATATTTATATTTAAAGTGACAGTGTAAAAATAATAAAAAACATTAAACTAAACAAATAAAGTAGTAACCTGTAAAGGCTTTTAACTACTTGCTTACTGGGAACATTCACCCCCTTCCTGCCCAGGCCAATTTTCAGCTTTCAATGTCACTTTGAATAATTGCGCAGTCATGCAACACTGTACCCAAATAATTTTTTTTTTTTGCATTTTCACACAATTAGAGCTTTCTTTTGGTGGTATTTAATCACCACTGGGTTCTTTATTTTTGCTAAACAAACCAAAAAAAATCTGAACATTTTGTAAAAAATACTTTGCAAAATTTTATAACAAATCTATAAAATAAATAACAGGTCATATTTCTCCTTCGCTGGGCGCTGATAGGCATCACTAATAGGTGACACAGATGATGAGGCACTGGTAGGTGCCACTGATTAGTGACACTGAGGGGACCCCCGGCTTTCTTCTTTATTTATTTATTTTTCTCACACTGTTTACTTCCATGATCAGATGTCATTGGCTGACCGTTGATCTCGTGGTAAAGGTCCGTTGTGATTGGACCTTTACCCCGATCTGTGATCAGCCAAGTTCTCAGAACTTGTCTGTCAGAGTGCACCAGGAATGTGGGCAGTGCGAGCACAGGAGGCTGTCCATGCATGCTCTCCCAGGATTTTAAGCCTGCACTGTACCCATCTTTTGGCTATAGCGTGGGCGCCAAGCTTTTAAAGTGTAATAAATGTATAAATAGTAAAATGGTCACTGTTGCACAGTTCATTTTTTTTTTTTTTAAACGTGACATGTTTGGTAGCTATTCACTTGGCATAAAATCATATTTTACAAAATAATTGGGCATTATATTCTTGTTCATTAAAATTGAAAAAGTATAATTTTTTTATTTTTGCAGAAAATGCCGTTTGAAAAACCACTGCACAAATACCGTGTGACATAAAAAATTGCAACACTCACCATTTTTATTTTCTAGGGCCTCTGCTTTAACCTCTTGGGACCCGCGCTATAGCCGAATGACGGCTACAGCGCGGATCTCCTTTTCCGGGACTACGTCTATTGACGTAGACCCGTGCACGAGCGGCCTGCGTGCCCCCTGAGGGGCGCTCTCTGTGATCGGCGATTCTATGAGACTCGCCTGATCCCCGATCAGAGCAAGGGGTCGATCCCGACCCCCTTATCACGTGATTAGCTGTTAGCCAATGACAGCTGATCATGTGATATAACGGAGCCGGTAACCGGCTATTATTCCTCCTCGCACTGACAGCGCGAGGAGAAAAAAAAAAGCCGATCACCGGCGGCCGTGATCGGGACATCAGTCCCGATCACGGCCAGCCCTGCCAGTGCCCACCTGCCAGTGCCCACCTGCCCCCTCATCAATAAAGATGATAAAATAAGTGCCCCCCGTCAGTGCCACCCAGCAGTGCCCATAGTGCCACCCAGCAGTGCCCACAAACTGCCTCAACAAAGGTGCTGCACCCCAGTGCCACATATCCATGCCCATCAGTGTCATCTATCAGTGCCCAGCAGTGCCACCTATCAGTGCCCATCAGTCCCATCTATCAGTGCCACCCATCTGTGCCCATCGGTGCCGCCTTATCTGTGCCCATCGGTGCCGCCTTATCTGTGCCCATCGGTGCCGCCTTATCTGTGCCTATTAGTGCCACCTTAACTATGCCTATCAGTGCAGCCTATCAGTGCCGCCTCATCAGCGCACTTCAATGAAGGAGAAAAATTACCTGTTTGCAAAATTTTATAACAAACTATTAAACATGATTTTTTTTATTTTATTTTTTTGTTTAGCAAAAAAATAAAACTCCCAGCTGTAATTAAATACCACCAAAAGAAAGCTTTTATTTGTGGGAAAAAATGATAAAAATTTCATTTGGGTACAGTGTTGTATGCCCACGCAATTGTCGTTCAAAGTGCATCAGCGCTGAAAATTGGTCTGGGACTGAGGGGGGTTTAAGTGCCCAGTAAGCAAGTGGTTAAAAAACAAAATAAAGAAAAACATGTTTTGGGGTTCTGAGTAAATTTTTTAGAAAAAAAATGCAGATTTTGTTTGGTCTCTGGGCCAGTTCACACCATAGAAACAGTCTGAATGTGTTTCTGCTTGCGTGGTTTTGATACATTTCTGGTGCATTTTTGATGTTTTACAGTGCTCCAGTACAGTAAAAATGCAGCATGTTCTACTTTTTCTTTTTTTTTTTTCTGGAACTGACCACACTGGTGTGAACTATGCCATTGGAAACCATATAACCTACTACCCACACGTTTCTGATGCAGAAAAAAAAACACTGGACTGCATGTAGTGTGAACTGGCCCTTAAAGTGGATAATCAGCAGCGAAGAACTAGTATTCAAGCAAATCTGTTGTCTGCATCCCAGGTTCACTTTAGCCAACATGCACAGTATTTTCTCACTATGATAGAATGTGAATTTAAAAAATTTTTTTTTTAACCAGTCATTATTGTTTTACAGCGATGGAAACAAAATAATAGAATTTGACAATGGTCAGCGAGAACTGCACACACCCCATTTTAAAAGGCGAGAATACCCAGATGGGACCATCAAGACTGTGTACACCAATGGCCAGCAAGAGACCAAATATGCATCTGGGAGAGTTCGGGTTAAAGACAAAGATGGCAATGTCATTATGGACACTAAAATGTAACAACATAAGATTACTGAAGGTGTATTTATTTATGAAATGTAATTATTGTGTGTATATATTTTTATTAAATGCAGATTGTGTAATGGTGTACTTATTGTATATATAAGTTGTAAATATATATTTTTTAATGAACCTGTATTTGAATAGATTTTACTAATGTAATAAACTATAAAAGTCATCTATCTGTGTGTGCTGTCAAAAATAAATAAAAAAAACTGTTGCAGTAGAACTGACCTCTTGCACATTGCCATGAAGCCAATTTGAAATATGTATACGGTGTAAACAATGCCTTTTTATTGTGGTGTCTGGGAGCCACAGCTGCACAGTATTTTTGCCCATAGGACTGCATTACAGAAAATGGGCACATGTAACTGCTAGCATCAGGTGTATTTGTGCATTGGTGTATTTTTCAAATGTTCTATTTTGGCATAAAGTACACTGTAGCTGTGGCTCCTGGGTATCTCCTCTCATGTTGCTGTACAATCAAACATGGGCTTTATAGTGTAAATGATTTTTTTTTTTTTAAGCTGATGAGCACAGTAACATTTGAGTGGTTGATTCAAGTTTTTAGTATATTTATGTATAAATCTAATATAGCGTTTATTGTCAGTAAAGTGCTTTACTCTGACTTCATGCAACCTCGAAGGACCCCCGATTGGCAAACTATCTCAGTTCCATTGTCTTATATACAATATCAGGCTATCACTGCAGTGTGTGTGTGTGTGTGTGTGTGTGTGTGTGTGTATTGGACAGCGTAATATAGATTGCTATAGGATAGAAAAGGTTCTGGATTAATTTTCTTTCATAAATAGACATTCCTAATCTTGCATCAGACCTACAGGGACATTCCCCCCCTGCAAGAAATTATATATACACATTGAATTTTGCAAAGGTTGCTTTCATTTTATATATATATAAAAAAAAACTTACATTTTTTTTTTCATTGGCTGATGTAATCGCCAGAAACCTGTTTTTTTTTTTTACTCAATTGCATTTTTAAAAGTTTTCCCAAAGTGTAATATAACAAAAATCCTGGTTAACTAATGAACAACACACTACCTTAAGAGAGCAAAAAAATTTTTTTTAACAAAACAGATTTAGCAACTAAGGGTTTTGGCCTAGAAGAAAGATAAGAAAAAATTAGGGCTGTTACTGATTAAAAATTTTGTGTTCGATTAATCAATTTTTTTTAAAAATCGATAAATCGACTAATTTTGATTAATTGTAAAGCACATACAGAGCCAACTACTTTTAGCTGATCTCCTTGCATTGCAACTCTGCATAAGTCAGTGGTAAATGTGGTATACACTATATACAATCACCCGACACTAGTTAGTTTCCACAATCCATGACTTAACTTCACAGTTCACACAAACGTTTTAAATTCAAATTCAAACTAGCACTGACGTAAGTATTTATTTTTTCCACAGTAGCGTGACAATTCCTCCACCTCCGGTCTAACTAATCACTCTCACCTTATGGCATGGACCCCTGTGCAAACAGGTGGTCATGCATGCGGGTATCAAAAGGGTTAACACGGACCATAAACTTCTCTCACAATCTCATGTCATGGGTAGAAAGAAAAGATCTAAGTGCTCACTGCTTAAGTATAAGATTAAATTTTTGTGTTCAAACACAAACTACTCACATAAAGATTATAAAAACACAGCATGTAAAGCCGACAATCGTGTTGGTTCCATAGGGCAGCAGCAGGTGGCGTCTTGCGTAGCTCCTTCCCCTGTACACGTTATGTTCAATCGGAAACTTCAGCGTCACCGGACTCCTCTCCCCTTCCCTTCGTTAGCAGACCCAGGCACTTGGAGAAGGGGGGAGGAGTTGGTGACGTCACCGAATCTCCGGCGGAACTCCCTGAAGACCCGGGAAGTCAGCGGAGGTGAGTACCAGTCAAAAGAATTTTGATTGATCAAAAAAATTAACGATTAATCGAGGAATTAATCTTTAATTTTCACAGCCCTACTATATAGATATATCTTTTTTTTATTTGTATTCATGCACCATGTGTAGGCCCTTTTTTCTATTTTTCTCATATATGGTTTGATCCATTGATTGGATGTCGTTTTTTTAGACACGTTCCAGCTGAAGATTAATCCAAGGACCAGGCATGTCTGCATATCGGAGTTCCTGGTGTACAACATCCACCTTTCATAGTTTCTGATGTGGCTGCCGGTGTCTATCATCTTATCAAGAAAGTTTCCATTTTAGGACCTGTCTAAAATGCCTGTATGACTCAATGCTATACAGTGTGTGTCTCCACCTCCTGCAGTAAGCGTACCCAATCTCTCTGTTGTATATGCATACCCATGGAGTAGTCTGCTTACTTATGTGTGTCATCATTTGAAGAGTCATCACTCCAAGTTCTTTACAAATAGGACTTTACAGTACTCAATAGAGGAGTTTTTATTTGCGCCGTTGGTTCACCACAGATTTGCTATTGACTTTTCATGTCACAGGCATTTTTTAGTGTTATTGTGCATTATTCAGCTATTTTTCCTTTTCACTTTATATCTATACATATATTGTTATTTGTATGATTTTTTTTTTGTTTCATTACTGAGGAGTCCCCTATTTATCCCTGGGGATTAACCCAGGGATTCTGAAATAAGCACTGCATTTTATACTTTTCTTTTTGTTACACAATTCACTATTGTTAATGCTGGCTGCTGATTTTTTTTATTGTTTTTTTAGATTCACTAGTAGTGCAACTTTTTCCTACACATATATATCGCAATATATGTGAACAAAACACCCTGCTTTTTATGCAAAGTTTGTTAGAATAGGTGTATAGTAGTGTGCAGAGGGTTCATCGAGAATTATTAGAGTTAACATGTGGTCATGCCCATATATATATATATATATATATATATATATATATGTGTAGCACTGACCCCCGAAGGAGCCACTGGCTTTTGTTGGGCTTACCATTACCTCACCTGTCCACTGTATCCGACCCAGCAATACTGTGTGGTAGACAACCCAGGATGCATCCTTCAAATGAGTCTCCAGGCTTCTCCATGAGGCACCAGCCTTATTGCTCGGTCCGCTTAAGAAAAGTCCTTCCCTGGAGCCTCCAGTTGCGTGGATTCTCCCCTCAGGCAAGACAGCACAGGATCATCTCTGGATCAGTAGGACCTAGAACCTCTGAGCCCACTCTTCAGTTGCGAAGCCTCAGGCCAGCCGATCCCCGAGGCATTGATCAAAGCAGCGCACACCCCGGGCCAAGGGGGTCATGAGGTCGGGAAAACAAACCCCAGAAAATTATGTTGGTACCTTAAGTACCCTTACCCAGAATGCACAGCGGTTAGATCACTCCCACCAGGCCGTTTCTGAGTAAAAGGGGTATCCAATGCATTTAGCCTGTTGCATTTTCAACACTTACCGGTGACAGCGACACCCACCGTCAAGTGGAAATTAGCATAACCCAGCCAAACTGGTATAGAAGCCAGAACTTTAGCATAATTAGTCTGAGCCAAACTGCAGCTTCAGACAAACTTCAATTTACAAAAAATGGAATTACGTACCGGTAATGTCCTTTTCCAGGAGTCTTTCAGGACAGCCACCTTAGAGAGACACCGGCTCCTCCCCTCTGAGGAAACACCGCCTTCAATTTCATAATTTAAGCCTCCTCCTCCCTTCGTTCCTCAGTTCTTCCAGAGTACCTCCGGCCAAACTGGGGAGACACAAGAACACGTCAAACAAATAAACTTTTTAAGTCTTACCTGACGATCTCATGCAATGAGTTCCCGATGATCTGCAACAATTTGGGTGGGAACCGGTGCTGTCCTGAAAGACTCCTGGAAAAGGACATTACCGGTACGTAATTCCATTTTTCCCCAATCGTCTTTCAGGACAGCCACCTTAGAGAGGATAAGCGAGTATATTACCTTAGGGTGGGACTACTGCCTGTAGCACCTTTCGACCAAAGGCTTGGTCTTTGGCTGACAGAAGATCCAGTCTATAGTGTCTCACAAACGTAGAGAAACTGGACCACGTTGCAGCTCTACAGATCTGTTCCGGAGACGCACCAGCCCACTCTGCCTGAGAAGTTGCCACGGCCCTGGTTGAGTGTGCTCTAATGCCCGCTGGAGGATCTAATCCCCCTGCCACGTATGCCTGCCCAATGGCTAACCTTAACCATCTAGCTATGGTACGTCTAGAGGCTTTGGAACCCTTCCTGGCCCCTGAAAATAAAACAAAAAGTGAATCTGTCTTTCTGAACTGACTTGTGCAGTCTAAATAATAAAGAACACATCTTCTAACATCTAGTCTGTGAAACATGTGTTCCTGTTCTCTAACTGGATTTGAACAAAATGTAGGTAGCACGATCTCCTGCGTCCTGTGGAAACTAGAAGCTACCTTAGGCAAAAAGGCCGGATCTATCTTCAAAACCAGACGATCCGGAAAAGCCTGAAAAAAGGGAGCCCTGACAGAAAGGGCTTCGAGTTCACTTACTCTTCTTGCTGTAGTGATCGCTACCAAAAACACCGTTTTGAGAGTGATCAGCTTTAATGAGCAAGATTCTAACGGCTCAAAAGGTTCCCCTGTGAGAACCTGTAAAACTAAAGAAAGATCCCAAACCGGGAAGGGGGAGCTTGAAGCTGGTCTTTGCCTACCTAGGGCCCTGAAGAACCTTACGACCCAAGGATCTGACGCTAGATGTTTCTCTAAAAACACGCTCAAAGCGGAAACCTGAGCTTTTAGTGTTCCAAGCGCTAACCCCTTATCCGCCCCTGCCTGTAGGAACTCTAGAACGGCTATAGGGCTATGCACGTTGAAGGAACCCTCTGAACACCAGCTGTTAAACCGTTTCCATACCTTTAAGTAAATGGACTGGGTTTCCTTTTTCCTACAGTTTAGAAGAGTGGCTACCAACCGGTCTGAGAAGCCCTTGGCTTTTAGCAATTCTTCCTCAGAAGCCACGCTGCCAGGTTCCATCGTCCTACCTGAGGGCAGAACACCGGACCTTGAGACAGGAGATCCTCCTGCACTGGGAGAATCCAGGGGGGTTCTACAGACAGGCCCTTCAAGATCGAGAACCACGGCCTCCTGGGCCAGTGAGGTGCAATTAGAATGAGGGTAGTGTTCTCCACTTGAAATTTCCTTAATACTGCTGGAATGAGCACTGGAGGGGGGAAAGCATAGCACCTGGAGAAACCCCAACTCTGTGCTAGTGCGTCCACCGCCAATGCCCCGTCCCCCCTGTTTATGGAGAAGAACGTTGCTACCTTCGCATTTTCCCTTGCGGCAAAGAGATCTATTGCAGGAATCCCCCATCTCCGGGTGATCATTTCGAATATTTCCTGCTTGAGAACCCAATTGCCTTCTCTCAGAGTTCTCCTGCTGAGAAAATCTGCCACCTGATTTTGTTCTCCCTTCAAGTGGACTGCTGAAAGGGACAGGATATTTGCTTCGGCCCATCTGAGGATGGCTTCCGCTAGGGCCCATAAGGACTTGCTCCTGGTGCCCCCCTGTCTGTTGATGTAAGCTACCACCGAGGAGTTGTCCGACCTTACCCTTACGTGATTCCCCCGAAGCTCCTTCTGAAAGGTTCTGAGAGCTAGATCTACTGCCCTCAGCTCCCTCCAATTCGAGGATCTCCTCGAGTCCCTCTTTTCCCAAATACCCTGTATTAATTGGGAGTCTAGGTGTGCCCCCCAACCTGAGCTGCTTGCATCGGTCGTGACCACCCTGGAGGTTGGCATGACCCACTCTAGACCTTGGGACAAATTTGCTCCCTTCCTCCACCACCAGAGGGACCTCTTTACCTGATCTGGAATCGAAACCAGAGAATCCAAAGATTCCTGGCTGTGATCCCAAACCTTCAGCACAAATAATTGTAGAGGGCGGTAATGTAACCCTGCCCACTGAACCGCTGGAAGAGCGGATGTCAGCAACCCTAGCGCTGACATGATCTTCCTTATGGAGTTCTGGTGGTTGCCCTGAAGACACAACAGAGCCCTGTCTATCTTTTGAATTTTTTCCAAAGGAAGAAAGACCCTTTGTACTGTTGAGTCCAACTCGTACCCTAGGAAAGTGACCCTCTGGGAAGGGATTAAGTTGGATTTCTCCAGGTTCAGGAGCCAACCCAGGCTTACTAACAGGTTTCTTGTGACCTGTAAATCCTGAATTAATTGTGCTGGGGAAGGGGCAAACAGAAGGAGATCGTCGAGATATGCGATCACCGAGATTCCCCTGAGACGCAGAAATGCCAGAACTTCTGCCATCACCTTGGTGAAGATTCGGGGGGAAGAGGATAGTCCGAAAGGAAGCGCTCTGAACTGAAGGTGTAGTACTTCCATTGGAGTTCTCACTGCCAGTCTGAGAAAACGCTGGTGGGACTCTGCGATTGGAATATGCAGGTATGCATCTTTCAGATCTATTGATGCCATGAAGCAGTTCGGAGGTAGGAGTGCTTTTACTGAGTAAACCGAATCCATCCGAAACCTTCTGTAGGTAACTGAGACATTCAGGGGCTTCAGGTTCAGGATGAGCCTGAACTTTCCCGAAGGCTTGCGAATCACGAAGACGTGAGAGTAGAAGCCTCTGCTTGTCTCTCCTTCTGGAACCCGTACTACCACCTCCTGTTCTTCCAACTCCTGAAGAGAGGAAAGAAGGGCAGATGATTTTTCTGCGCATTTTGGCAGCTCGGTGACAAGGAACCTCAGAGGAGGGAGTTCCGAAAACTCCAAATGGTAACCTCCTCTGACGATCCCCAAGACAAACTGATTGGAGGAAATCATTTCCCACTGTGGGAGGAAGGCCCCCAATCTTCCTCCCACCGTGACCCTGTCACTGAGATTTTTTGGGCTGTTCAGGAGGGCGAAAAATTGCTCCCCCGGGTCCCTTGCTTTTGAGTCCCCAACTTTTCTTCTGCTGAACCGTACGGGGTGGTACAACCCTTTTCTGGGGACGAGTCTTTCTTTTGGCTTGTTCCCCAATTTTCCTTTTAACAGGAAAGGCCTTTCTTTTGTCTGCTGTGCGATCTAGCACCGCTTCAAGGCCTGGTCCAAACAGTAGATCTCCTGTAAAGGGGATTCCACAAAGTTTAAGTTTGGATGCATTGTCTCCAGGCCAGGTCTTCAACCATAAGGCTCTCCTGGCAGAGTTGGTCAGGGCCAAGGACCTTGCCGACATCCTCACGGATTCCGCCGAAGCGTCCGCTATGTAGGCTATCCCTTTAAGAAGCATGGGAAAGGAGGATAGAATAGTCTCCTTTGCTGTCCCTGCTTCAATGTGTGCGCTAATCTGGGTGAGCCAATACTCCATGTTACGGGCCACCACCGTGGATGCCATGGCTGGCTTAAGATTTCCCTGTGACGAATCCCAGGCCTTCTTAAGAAGGTAATCCATCCTTCGATCCATAGGGTTAGACAGTACCCCCATATCCTCAAAAGATAGATCAGTGTGTCTGGACACCTGGGAAAAAGCAGCGTCTAGTCTGGGAGATTTATTCCAGACGAGAGTCTCTTCCTCCGAAAAAGGAAACCTACGTCTTAATGCCCCAGAAAAGAAAGGTTTCCTTTCGGGATCCCGCCATTCCTTCTTGATGGTATCGATCAAGACGTCATGCACTGGGAACACCCGCTTCTTTTGTTCCCCCATGCCCTTGTACATCCGATCATGGAGTGACAATGTCTTAGTTTCTTCTTGAATACCTAAAGTGGTATGAATCGCTCCCAAGAGCTCATCCACATCCTCCAGGGAAAGCTTATACCGCGAGATTCTGCTGGATTCCCCATCCAGCATCTCTGCGTCAGACTCCCCCTGGGAGTCTGAAACGACACTGTCAATTTCCTCCTCAGCTTCCTCCCTGGGACCCTCTGAATTCTCTCCCCTTGCAGGAGGAACATCCACAGGGCTGGATGGTACACTCTGCTGCGCTGGTGTAGGAGTGCTCGGAGGCTGGGGCCACTGAAAACTGGAAAAAAAGTTTTGGAAGGACTGAAAGGTACCAGAGAGTTCCTTCATAGAAGCTACCAGATCTGCACCCTGCTCTACTGCCTGTTCCTTAAGTAAATCCTCAATACATTGTTTGCAAATAGCTTTAGACCAAGAGTCTCCCATAGACGTTCTACACGAAGGGCACTTCTTCTTAGAACCATGGGGGGACTTGCTCGTGGCTTTCTGAAAGACACAAAATACAGGAAGGGGCAGCATGAGCCTAAAAAACAGCAACACCAGCGCTACATAGAGGACCACCGGGAGTGCCCCCCCTAGGATCAACCATCACCAGGATCCCAGACACACTACCCTTCCCCCCGACCACCAAGGAGGAACACCAGTGGAGCTACTGGATACAAGTAAGGGAACACCTCCCCAGGTTTCCTCTTACCTTCGAGTGGCTGGTGCTATTATCTCCAGGAGTTTTTGAAGCCTCTGCCTCGGACATTCTCCCGTTGAGGAAGCGTGGTACGAATACGCCTCTAACAGCTACCTGTGCAACTGTGAAGAGAGGCCGCACCAGCCGAACGCTAGGTTCCCTTTCACGTGCCGCGTCCGGAACCGGAAGACGCGGATCGAACGAAGGGGTCCGCCCCCACCGGAACTGACGTCGCCCGCCTACCGGTCCGGCTTCCAGCTCCCAGCCGGCTGCGTACACAGGGGGGCCCTGGACGCCTTCGTTCAGCACCCCACTGGGCGAAACGCAAGGATGAACCTCTCCAAAGACTTCCTGCTTTCCCCAAGCGAAGATTGGAGTGCGTGTAAAGGTCAGTCGAGTATTCAGCTTCCCCAGCCGACTGGACTGTTTGTTCCGTTGAAACCCCCGCGGGTGAACGAACGGACGACCCCATAAACTTCCCGCTTTCCCCAAGCGGAGTTTAGGGTATATGGACAGTACGAACACTTCAGCTCCCCGCTGATAGGACTGTCCTGGACCGACCGATGAACGGTCGGATAGCCGAACGGGGCCAGGGCTCCGCTCGGGTGGCTTCAGTTTCACCAACCGAATTTAGCCTAAGGTTCCTTGGCGATGTCTCCCCGCCGGAGGAAACACCATAACTGAGGAACGAAGGGAGGAGGAGGCTTAAATTATGAAATTGAAGGCGGTGTTTCCTCAGAGGGGAGGAGCCGGTGTCTCTCTAAGGTGGCTGTCCTGAAAGACGATTGGGGAAAATACCAGCGCTATATATATATATTTATATATATATGTAAAAGATATTGAGATTTGAGCACAGCCATATCCTATTTCTATTGCAGTGAAGGTCAGTGAGCAGATCTGGACCTGCAGCTCTCCTACAACTAGTGTCTGTCCCATATTGGCATGATATCCACTGGAGCAGTTGCATTTTGCAGAGCAGAGTAGGGACTAGCCAGAGTGAGATTACTTTGACGCAGTTGGCCAGCTTATTCATATATTACAATGTATGTCAAGAGGGTTCATCCAGAATTTTTAGTGTTACATGTGATCACACACCTTTCGCACCTGGCGGGTTATAAACATGTATAAGTTATTGGCATTTTAGCACAGGTATATCCAGGGGCGGACTGGGCACTGCCCAAGGGCCCCGGGCCACTAGGGGGCCCCATTAGGGTTGCCAGCCTCAGTAAAACCAGGCACAGTATGTAAAAATCAGTTGTTTTTTTTTATTTTATTTTTTTACATCTGTTTCTGAAATGTCCCATACCAACATCCTTTTGGTCTAAAAATCCAGAGATTATAGTTGCCCCACCTCTCTGGTACCTTCTCAGCCAAAAGAAACATGTCTGTGTATACTGTATGATTGTATACTGTGTGGCCCCATAATCTCCTTTTGCCCGGGGGCCCCATGAGTTGTCAGTCCACCCCTGGGTTTATCTTACTTCTAGACTGTAAAAAAGTCTCACAGATTTGTTTTAGGATATAAATCTAGGTATGCTGTACATCTGAAATCTCTCATTACTTATTATGAATTTAGTAATTTCGAAAAATGTAATTCTTTAAAAGAGACTCCCCAATCTTTGTGGAACATATCCTGTACTGTTTGCTTTCCAAATGTGGTTATTTTGAGGGTGTTTCTGCTTTCCTGGTGCTCCTGAGCAAAAAGCAATAGGTAGTCAGGAAATTAGAGGTGTAATGTATGCCCCTAGAATGGACTTAGGGCTTCACTTTTTTTTATAGCTAGGCTGTAAAAAAAAAAAAGTCTCATAAATGTGATATCACCATACTCAGGAGGAGTAGTAGAAAGTGTTTGAGGTGCAGTTTTGAATATGCTTATGAGTCTTCTTGTGTGTCCAGGGTCTTATTATTAATGGACAAGAGGAAGAGTCTCCCTTTATGCCGACAATATAATTATTTATTTAGTGGACCCACAGTCATCCCTACATTAATTATAAGCTACTAAATCCAATAATTTGGCCACTTCTCAGGATTCTGAGTAAACTGGGAAAAAAAATCTATAATTTTCCCTCTGGACATGGGAATTTTCATACACATTCAAAGTTCTTGTTCACTACAAGTTTTCAATACTTGGATATTATTGTCTAACAATGCATCCCCCTTATTGCTAAACTTAAGACTAACCTCTGTACGTGTAAGACAAAGACAATTCCATATCTCAACTCACCAACCAGTCTGCTGACCAACCAAATTAACCTGTCTAACCCTCTGTTAAAAAAAAAAAAAAGGGGTTTAGTTAGCACACATTGGTGAGTTGAGCTATGGAATTGTATTTGTCTTACATGTATATGCTCCTCCATGTGCTCCTTACTGTGAAGGCCAGTTATGGGTGTGGGCAGTGGCCAGGTTTTTGTAACCTATGTACGTGGTCTAAATTACCTATAATGGAAACTATAAGTATTTTTAAATTGATTTTTTTGGCAGGCTATCTGTATATCTTTACACACTTTCCAGTCTATGGTTGCCTAGCCTTGATCTAGCCTGCCTAAGGGATATAAAGTGATACTAAAGCCTTGTTTTTTTTTTTTTTTTTTCAGTAAAAAAAAAAAAAAACAGGTCATACTTGCCTACTCTGTGAAGTGGTTTTGCGCAGAGCAGCCCAGATCCTCCTCTTCTTGGGTCCCTCTTCGGCCCTTCTGGCCCCTCTCCCCTGTCGAGTGCCCCCACAGCAAGCAGCTTGCTATGGAGGCACCAAGCCAAACTGCAGCTCTGTGTGTCCATTCAAACACAGAGCCGCGTCCCGCCCTCTTTGCATTGGCTCAGCGACACTGACAGCATTTGTATTTTTGTGTAATTTTTACAATTTGGACTCAGTTTGGAGTCATTAGGGCAGAGGAGAGTATCAGTAGTTTTTTGTTTTTATTATGGGTTTTTCACCATTTTAATTTAGTTTCTATATTTTTTTTTTTTGCACAGTGCTTCAAGGGAAGAGTGTCAGTAGGATAGTGGATGGTGTCAGTTTTTTTAATTAATTATTATTTTTTTTTACAAATTAATTTGTCTATATTTGTTTTTACAATTCATTTTTTTTTACATTTTTTTCACAATGCTTTTTGCAGGCAGAGGGGGTTGGGGCAAGTGATCATGTCGGTGGGACAAGTGATAGTGTCGGTAGGGCAGTAGATGGTGTCACGAGTTTTTTTTTTTTACATTTTATTTTGTTTTTACAATTTCTGCGTCATTCGCGCGGTCATCGACGCTGTACCCAAACTTTCTTTTGGTGGTATTTGATCACAAAAAGCTTCAATTTAAAAAAACGAAAAAAAAATGTTTACTTTTTGCTATAATAAAAAAAATGTAAAAAAAAAGTCTTCATCATTTTTGGCAAATATGTATTCTTCTATATATTTTTGGTAAAAAAAAAAAAAACTCGCAATAACTGTATATTGATTGTTTTGCGCAAAAGTTATAGTGTCTACAAAATAGACGTGTGTGTCTGCTCTTGCTCTTAAAGGAGCCAACGTACAGCTATGGCATTCCGCAGGAAAGAGGCAACCTGCCACAGTATAATGATTGCGGCTGGCTGGCAAGTGGTAAATGAACCTCCTCCTGCCCGCTGTTTAGGGAAATGATGGCGGGCAGGATCTCCTCTAGTTCTGCAAAATCATGACATTGCCCCAGTGTCACCGCTGACGTGACTCTTTACCCATGTGATCAGCCAATCATATGTAAATGCGGAAGTGCCATTTATCTGCTCACACTAACTGTATGAGGAGAGGAGAGCCAATCAGCAGCATTTCCTCGCTAAGGAGACTGTAAAGGTAACCAAGGCACTAATCATCAGTTCCCTGATTACAGTGCAGCCTCAACAGTGCCCAGCAAGTGATACCAATCAGTGCTCATTAGTGACACCAACCAATGCGGCATATTAGTTCCTCCTCATCAGTGCAGCCTTTCAGTGCTGCCTCATCAGCTCACATCAGCGAAGGAGAAAAATTACTTATTTACAACATTTTCTGACAGAAACTATGTTTTTGTCTTTTCTATGGTTCAAAATAGGGATACTTCACCTGCAATTCCAACACCTACCCTTCTGCATATCGAGAGCTCCTAGAAACTGTATGAAGGTGTTGGTGGCAATTTTGGCTCCTCTTCGGGAGAAAGGGATCCATGTTCTACATTATCTGGATGATATTGAATTCTGTCCCAAGACAAGAAAGTTCTGGAGACTCATCTACAGGAGGTCTAGGACACACTGATCAGATACGGATGGCTAATCAATTATGCCAAAAGCTCCCTTGTGGATAGTTGTAAATATGATTTTTTCACATTTGCGCCATTGGCCCTCCTCCATTTGCTGTAAATTGGAGGTTATGTATATGCCATAGGCCTCTACAGCATCGAGGGGGGATTTCAGGGCGTCATTAGCCTCCTTGATGAGGGCCAGTGTTGCCTCCTCTGTTTTAGTCCCCTTCCTGGGCCTTTTGTATGGAAGGACGAGGGGAGGCACCTGAGACTGGGTGTTACTGGGCGCTGACACCTTCTCCGCCTCCTCCTGTGTGCCACTTGCCAGAGCCTCGTCCTGGCTGAGGTCTTCCTGTGTATGAAAAAGGGACATAGTTTTAGTTTTTTGTTCATCAAACACACACAATTTTAAGCTCATGACTGTTGCAAATTTAATGTTACTAAATAGAAAACACTATGATTCTGAGCCCAGCATTTTTTATTCTTACCCCAAGCATTTTTGGCCACTACTGTCTATTGATATGTGAAACACTTTTTGAATGAATGAATGAATGAATGAAATACTTGTATAGCGCACAATGCGAACTGAATCGCCTCTAGGCACTTTTTGTTAAATCATTAATTTCTTATCAATAATAACATCTAGTTAACAATCATCATTTTCACATAAAAAATATGTATTATAATCCTATACCTGGCTCCAACTGGGCTCCTGAATCTCCTCCTGGATGGAAGGCCCAGGTCGGTCCACGGAAGCCTCAGCTGGGGTTGAGGGAAGGCTGGATGGAAGGCTGGAGGGAAGGGGTGCCAGAAGAGTTGAAAGCGATTCCCTGCCCTCAATCTGGTCATCAAGAAAGCGCATCCTGTTATAGTACCACAGACTGGGTACATACACCTGGTCTGCTGCTGCTCCTGACCTCAGGGATTGCTGGACCTTCTGATACTCCTTCCTATAGGTGCTTCTCAAGCTACCATTTTTTTGTTTCCAGAGACCTCCTGTCTGCATTAGGGGCCCGGATCTTTACAAATTCAAGCAGCTTCTCCAGCGTTGCCTTCATAGCTGCTTTGTTGTGATATAAAAGGTTTTTCACCTCCCATAGATTTCTCATATCTCAGTATTTATCCAGGAATTCTTGGTCTTTAAATTGATACATTTTCTCTGCAAGACCAAACAAAAGACAAAAACACTCATCTCAGGATAATCTTAAAAGCCAATATAGGCATCAATTTAGGTTCAGTATAGTCCGCTCATTTCACCAAAGTTAAAATCTTACCTTCATTCTAACGTTTGTCGCTTCCATTCCTCCTTCCTCTGCACACAGAACGTAGTTATGACACACACGTGTTTAAGCTTTATATACACTGCGCATGCGTGAAACTCCGCTCGCGTCGCCCGCCCCTGACGTTCTTTCTAGAATATTCCCCGCCCCGTCTCTTTCGTCACAGTGGGAGAGGAACATGGCAGAGACACACCAGGTGCATAATTCCAGT
Organism: Lithobates pipiens; assembly: GCF_037356315.1. NCBI lineage: Eukaryota > Metazoa > Chordata > Amphibia > Anura > Ranidae > Lithobates > Lithobates pipiens. The sequence goes on along the minus strand of NW_027507748.1, from coordinate 601,647,479 downwards.
AATGAGGAGGAGAAAAAGCCCGGAACCAGGAACGTCCCGATCCCGGAGGAGATTTAAGGCCACAAATATGTCCTTTGCTAAGATGTTGGAGATGGTTGACATCTTGAGGAGGAACGACTATGACAGGAATTATGGTCCATACCCAAATCTGAGAAAGGCCAAGATCATGACTAAAGTTGTGAAGAGTCTGTACAGGAATTTTGGGGTACGACGATCCAAGGATCAATTGAGGAAACGCTGGTCAGACCTCAAATTAAGGGAGCACGATCAGTATAGAAAGATCAAGAAAGTTCTTCGAAAAAGTAAGTATTTGTCATGTGTTCCTATTATTATTAATATTGCATGCTGCGCCATGTGTTTTTCTTTATGGTGTTGTTCATATGCACAGTAAGCGGTCGTAGTAAACATTGTTCGTTTATTAATTAAATAAGATGTTTTCCCAGATACCTGATTAAAAACATTTGTTCATGTTATTTTTGAATTTAATAAAAGAGATTTAGGACATTGTTGTCTAGATGTGTTTGAATCTAGAAGAAACAGCAAACTAGATTCAGTGTAATGTATGGAGATGACAGTCAGAAGCTGTTTACACATCTGGACTCAAGAACAAACTTTTTAGGGTGTCAAACACAGGTACTCCATTGGATACTTGGGGGCCCAAAAAAGGTATGTATTCCAGCTTTAGTAAGGGCATAAATCATGTCTTCAGCTTGTAATTCTGCCCAGACAATTGTACCCCACTTCCAAGCAATGTTTATCATTCATATTTGTTGCCTCAAATATCTGTGTGCTAAGTATACCTTTTGTTTCATTCTTATAGGGGAGCAAAGAATCTGGAAATATGAGGTCACCAGGGACCCCTCACCTCCTGAACAAGGGGAACAGAGGTCACAACCAGAGGATGTAGAGGAAGGAGAGGTGCTCGAGACTGAGACCACAACAGGTGAGTGTCTGACACCCCAGCTTCAGGTAAGAAGAGATGTATGCTTGCATATTTCTAATACATGGTGTGTTTTTTTTTATTTTTAGGTGATGTACAGGTTGTGGAAGAACAATCAGATCATTTCACCAGTGACAGCGCCCAAAGGCTAATCCAGGACATCATGTGGTGCAGTCAGGATTTACACATTATCAAACAGAAAACTATGGATATTGAAGTAAAACTTAAGAACGTTGATTGATGAAATTGGCACTATTTAGTGTTTTTTTCCTAATTTTTTACATTTAAAAAAAAGCCTAATTTTGAAGATGCACACAGTATGTCAACATGTGCTATCTGCCATCAGGGGATATCAATGTACGTGTTTTGTGCCTGCAACCCCTTCCTCAAAACTCAAGTAAGTGAGAGGAAGGGGTTGCACCCCCAAAACATGTCCATTTGTCCCCCATAATGGGAGATAGCACATGTTGACATTAGGCATGGGATCAGAATGCAAATCCCCAGTTTGACTCCCAATTTGTCTGCATCTTCAAAATTAGGCTTTTACAGGGATGACTTCACCCCAGCTGTCGAAGATCCACATTATATTTTGGACAATATAATGTGTGATCTTGCCTTTTAAAAGTTTTTCAATGTTGAACTTTGCAAGTTCCAGAGTTGTGTATGTTCTGTTTTGAAACATGGCTGTTTATGTAACCTTAAAACAAAAAACATATGTAGCTAACTCAAAATTTTATATTTTTTTATAAAAAAATGTTTTACAATGCACATGTGAATGTGTACGGCGTAAAAGGATTTTTACTCAACAATGTGTGGCTTCTTCTTTCAATGATCAATACCATTTTTTTTGTGTTTTAATTGGTGTTTACAGTGTCAATGGCTTTAGATAATAATGTACAAACCACTTGGTACTACAAGTGCACTAGGAGACAGAAAAAAAAAAACACAAGCAGGAATTCAAAATCCAGATTTTTGCAGATTAAATGTAAAATTTATTCAACATGTGCTGGCAAAGTAATGGCCCCCCCTCCCCGAAAAATATTGCACATAATCTTGTGGCACTTCACGGGCACTTTGGGGGGGGGGGGGGGGGCAAGCCAGGACGGGTCGCTTCCAGGGACATCATTGTTTGTTGAAGTGCGGCATCAGGCCCAACTGTGACAACATAATTTGGGTTGTTTCTTTTCATAAAGTTATGCAGGATGCAACAAGATAAGATGATGGTGTTAAGTTTGTATTCTACCATATTAATGGCCGTTTGAAACAGGCGGAACTGGCTGGCCAGAATCCCAAATGCGTTCTCCACAACTCTTCTGGCTCTGGCCAGCCGGTAATTGAAAACCCTCTTCTCAGGGGTGAGGGTCCTCTGGGGGAATGGCCTCATGACATGGGTTCCCAGACCGAAAGCCTCATCTGCTACGAAGACAAATGGCATTCCTTTGACGTTCTCCTCCAGGGGTGGCAATCCCAAGTCACCACTCTCGAGACGTCGGTAAAACTCGGTGCTGGTAAATACTCCTCCATCCGACATCTGGCCATTCCTCCCCACGTCCACATATGAAACTCATATGTCGCCGACACCACCGCCATCAACATGATACTATGAAACCCCTTATAGTTAAAATAGTATGATCCCAAATGGGGTGCTGGGACAATGTGGATGTGCTTCCCAACGATTGCCCCTCTCCAGTAAGAAAATCCCATCGCTGGGCAAACTGGGAGGCCGCAGTCTGCCATTCCTGTGGCGTAGAAGAAAACTGTGGAGTCAAACAAAAAAATCTAATTAGTAATTTTGCACAGAAACATTACAAGTGGTTATACACAAACATTGTTGGCCAACATCAGTATAACATTTCTTGTAAAGAGTATTTAAAGGCTAAAATATAAGGTCCACTTATCAGATTCCTCACCCCCCTCTGATGGCCCCTTGTAAATATTTTAGGGAGGTATGTTTTGGACAGGTAACCACCCTCTCCACTATGTAATGGAGTAATAACAAAGTAATGTGTGTTACTTTGGTCAGCCCCTCCTTAATTACACTATTGGCAGCCCACTGGACAGGTAATAAGAAGTGGCATCAAAACAAATTAATAAATGGAAGCATGTATTTGTAGATTCTGCAATTACCTATCAAGATAATAATATGAGAATAAAAATGTAAACAGTAGCATTTGAAAGTATTGAAGCAGGCCCTTGCACTACATGCTTTGGAGAAATTCATCCATAAATCTGACCACAAAAGAGGTAGGTATAGTGTGTATTGTGGTTTGGCAAAGTCAGCAGATATAGGATTGCTATCAGCTGACTTAGCGGTTGGGGGGAGGGGGTTCCAAATGATTTTGGGCCCCCCAAAAAAGCCTCTGGCACTCTGTATGAATTTAAAGTGGTTGTAAACCCTTACAAACCACTTTGACCTACAGGTAAGCCTAGATTAAGGTTTACCTGTAGGTCCTAGAAATATCTCCCAAACCTATATGGTTTAGGAGATATTTGCCCGAAGACGGGCACCGCTGTCTACGGCACATGCGCCGTAGATAGTGGTGCGCAGGCGCACTGAGCGTGGCATCGTCGATGACGAAGATGCCGCACAATGCCGCACGTCTCAGCTCCCGTGCGCATGCGTGGGAGTGACCTCATCGCGGCCTCGCCGAATGACAGCAGCGGAGCTGCGAGACTCCACCAAGAAGATGGATGCGCCAGACTACAGGGGACAGCGGTGACTTCGCTGGCTCCTGTGTCAGGTAAGTGACACATAATGGGCTACTATGCAATGCATAGTAGTCTATTATGCTTTGCCTTTGCAGGGAATGAAAGAGGAAGTAAACTCATCAGGGTTTACTTCCTCTTTAAGGACAACAATAACATTTGTAAATATTTTAGGGGGTCTTTAGGGTAAAGCATTACAATGGAGCTGACAAAATACATTGTTAATTGACTAGACTATAGGAGTATATGGGCCTTGGATAGCATGCTGGGGGGGGTTAGTGAAGGCAAATATGCATGAAGGACAAAAAAGGAACATACCAAAATCCAACATTCATGAGGACAAAGAGGAAATCCCCAGCTTATTACAATTATGTTAATTATAGAATGATGAATGAAATACAATACATTAGCAAACATTAAATACATAGAATGTGATGTTAAAGGAGAATACTTACTGTAGGGAAATTCAGCTTCTAGGACCACCCAGATAGGTTCAGGTAATGCAGGAAGACTTGCGTAGACCCCCAGGCCCGGAGATATCAATAATGTGACACAGGAGACAGGTTTGCAATCCTTCAATTTAAAGATATCTGCTTACACAAAGGCGAAAGTTGCACATATATACAAGTCTAGGGATAACAAGGGAGGAGTTTCTGAAGTTTTACACGTATACAGAAGACATAGCTTCAGTCAATATTTTACTTATTAGCTGGTGCCATAAGACAAAATTCACATCATTTTTACTACAAAATATATGTATTCTTGAACAGATGTCGTTACCTTATCTAAAACAAATGTTAGCCTGAGCTAGGTCAAACTCCACAGTCTTAATATATATGTAAAAATAACCAAGAGAACATTTCTATAGATAACAGTTTAAACATGTGTGAGTTTCAACTTAAACTCATATTTGAATTTAAGAGTTTTCAAGTAAAACATAAAATCTTGAACAAAATGGAGTCTATCTTGCTATCGTTCTTTACAGTTCCCCTCTTTGAGACATTTATATGACTCATTACCTTTCACAGTTATGTAATCTTTCTTCTATCATAATACATACTAAGATAAACTCTATTCGCAGCAGCAGGATCAGGGGTTCGGGATGCCTTAACAATTATGCATATTATAAGCTTATAACAGGCATATAAGAACAACACAAAAAGAATAATCATAGTTATAGTTATGGCAGCACTTTTTAGCCATGTAAGTATTCCTATTCCAGAACCTAGGTTTGCAAAAGGATCCCATGTATTAGCAATGTTTCTAGCTTCATCTTGTAATTTGCTTACTTCTTTCTGGTGTTGTGCAATTATATCATAGTAATCTGGTACCTCAATACTTGTGTTATGAAACCAGGTACAACACTCATAATCTTCTGTGTTTTCACATATCCCTGTTAAAGCAGCACTCATGCTTTCTATGGCTAACTCGTGTAGTTTTAATTGTTTTCTAATTTCCCTAGTTTCTATATTTAATTTAGTAATTTCCTCAGAATTATTTTCCATTACTTCATCAATGATTCCAGTGTAATTATTCAACCTTTTCATTAAGTCTATTCCCCACCCAGTCCATGAGGGGAACCAAGCCCATGCCATATCTTTTTCAAGAAATAACTCCCTTTTATTGCGGTGTTTGAGGGGATACCTAGGATGCATGCTAGCTTCAAGGAGGTGTCTTCCCTTGCTATCTCCTACTACGCCCATGATGGGGACTAGGGCTGCAAGATAACACCATCCTTGGGGTTCAGTGGGGATCCAAGGGTGACAGATTTTTCCACAACAAATATAAATACTGTTTCTTAGAGCTAAGGATCGTTTGTTGAATATTGTCATCATTTCATCAGAAAGACTGGAAAAGGTTGAAGTGGGACTTTAAACGAAGCATGTCAATTGAAAATAACAATGTATGAATACATGTGAATAAAATGATTTAGATTTAATTTATAATCAATAGCCACTAGGGGTTGTCCAAGATCGGAATGCATACAATAGTAGTACAGTAATATAATATAAATATGGATATACACTCAATATATTTTCATAATAGTAATCAGAGAATCTTGAAGTATAGACAAATCAATGGACATACATGGATGCAGTTCATAACAGAAATGCATAAATCAAAAATCATAAAATCACATGAACGAGTGCAAACTCAATAAGACAAAAGTTGATATTATCAAGGATTAAAATAAGCTTAGGTAGGCATCCTTAGTTTGAGAACCCGACGCGTTTCTTGGCTTCTTGCCAGTCATCAGGGGTGGGATGCATGTTTTTACTAAAAAAGCAAATAAATATGACAAATGTTAATATAGGCGGAACCTCAGTTAAATAAAGAAAGTATCAAATTGGTCCACTTGATTGATAAAGTGACTTACAAAGTAGCCCAAAGATTGGGCAGAACTTCCAGCAATGGGAACTGTTAGAGCTGGGATAAAACCGTCTCATCCGGGGTTGAGGCAGGGTTCAGACCATCCCCCAACAATGTCAGGGGGCAGGCCAGGGGGAACCGAAACAGACATCCTCAACACAGGTCCACTAGGTACTAAATGTATATGTGTGTTACCCAAATCTGCGAAAGAGAAAAGTGTGACGAGTCACAAAAAAACAAACAAAAAAAAAAAAAAAAAAAAAAACCAAAAGCAGGACACTGAGTGTTGGATTGAACGTGTTGAATGAATATAGCTGATTGCTGAAAATGTGTGTGAATAAGATATACATGAATGATTGGGAAATAGGAGAAGACTAAATATGTGTTAAATAAGTGGAAATGGATGATGGGGAAATACAAAATCATCCAATTCAAATGTGTAAAGAAAAAAAAAAAAAATATGTGCAGTGCTCTGAATGAAACAATGTATGTGCAAAAAGGAGAGAAAAAAAAAAAAAAAAAAAAAAATCCATCCATCCATTTCCACTTATTTAACACATATTTAGTCTTCTCCTATTTCCCAATCATTCATGTATATCTTATTCACACACATTTTCAGCAATCAGCTATATTCATTCAACACGTTCAATCCAACACTCAGTGTCCTGCTTTTGGTTTTTTTTTTTTTTTTTTTTTTTTTTTTGTTTGTTTTTTTGTGACTCGTCACACTTTTCTCTTTCGCAGATTTGGGTAACACACATATACATTTAGTACCTAGTGGACCTGTGTTGAGGATGTCTGTTTCGGTTCCCCCTGGCCTGCCCCCTGACATTGTTGGGGGATGGTCTGAACCCTGCCTCAACCCCGGATGAGACGGTTTTATCCCAGCTCTAACAGTTCCCATTGCTGGAAGTTCTGCCCAATCTTTGGGCTACTTTGTAAGTCACTTTATCAATCAAGTGGACCAATTTGATACTTTCTTTATTTAACTGAGGTTCCGCCTATATTAACATTTGTCATATTTATTTGCTTTTTTAGTAAAAACATGCATCCCACCCCTGATGACTGGCAAGAAGCCAAGAAACGCGTCGGGTTCTCAAACTAAGGATGCCTACCTAAGCTTATTTTAATCCTTGATAATATCAACTTTTGTCTTATTGAGTTTGCACTCGTTCATGTGATTTTATGATTTTTGATTTATGCATTTCTGTTATGAACTGCATCCATGTATGTCCATTGATTTGTCTATACTTCGAGATTCTCTGATTACTATTATGAAAATATATTGAGTGTATATCCATATTTATATTATATTACTGTACTACTATTGTATGCATTCCGATCTTGGACAACCCCTAGTGGCTATTGATTATAAATTAAATCTAAATCATTTTATTCACATGTATTCATACATTGTTATTTTCAATTGACATGCTTCGTTTAAAGTCCCACTTGTTCCCCTTTTCTTTTTACATAATATACCCGGGATGGAAGCATGCCATTGCTATTTAGTACTGCAGCTAGGTCACTTATCTTTAAACTGGAAAAGGTTGAACTTGACAATAATTTTCCTACTGTGGAACTGGAGCTAAGAAAGTTTATCAGAGTGGAGTTTAGGGCAGGTTCTGAAGTGTGAAAGAAAGGACTTTCAATTGATGTAATTGAAAAGTTAATTTTAGCTTGTTGGCAAACTTCAGCTCCGTTTGTGGAGTTTCCCAACCTAAAACACCAGTCTGGGAAATGACTTCTACCAATAATTTGGAAAGTAAGGGTATTATTTGAAAGCGTTCTTGTGACATTTGTAAGGATGACAGGAGGAGTGCCATTAAGGAGGGGGGTGAAGTTTAGAGGTACTGCCATTAATGAGATCCTAGCAGTGCTAGGATGGAGATTACTACATATCCAACATTTTTCAAATCCAGATTTCTGGGCATAGCTATATTTAAACTTCAATAATAACATTTTATCAGTAAAACTTTCTGAGTATTCATTTCTCTTGTGTCTGTCATGTGTATTATTCATATTATTCTGTTGTAGAGTGTTAGAGGCTCCACAAATACTCTTTATGGGTCCCAAATCTTCAGGATGATAAATACAGTTAGTTATCAGCAAAGTTGGCAGGAACACGATCAGGGCAGCCCAGCATAAGAGGCGCAAGGCCTTCCCAGAAGTCAGTTGTGAAATAAGCGAAGTCATCTTGTTCAGAGTCTTGACTATCTGCTTCACTTGTCTGTGCTTTATCTTTGTCTTTGCCTTGCTTCTTAGGGTCCTGGTTGACCTTCTTTACACGACTTGCATGAATCCAGGCCTGTTGTCCCTCTACCAGAATAGCTGTGCGGGTAACTGCGATCACTGTGGTTGAGGGTCCAAAGGGATACTCCTGTTTCTTGGTGCATTTCAATTGCTGGACCACCACGGTGTCACCCACCTGAAAAGGGTGTGTAGGTTCCTGTGAAGAAGGAGAGGTGCAAGCAACGTTCCTTTCAACTTGATCCAAAGTTTCAATAAGTTTTTTTTTACATATTCTTCCTGAATAAGATCTAGGTCCCCTCTTTCTAACATAAGTGGCTGTTTGGCCCATGGGGTGGGGAATGGCCTACCCATTAAGACTTCAAAAGGAGGGTATCCTGTCTTTTTATAGGCTGTCATTCTTACCTCGGCTAGTACAGCTGGGAGGACCTTCTTCCAATTTGCATACGTACCTCCAGCGGCCTTCCTGATCTTATCTTTAATGGTTCTGTTCATCCTTTCCACTATACCTGAACTCTGGGGGTGGTAAGGAATATGAAACTTCCATTCTATTTTCAGTGTTTTTACCAGGTCTTGACAAACTTTGGCCACAAATGCAGGACCATTGTCAGAGTTGATCTGTAGTGGGCAACCCCACCTTGGAATAATTTCTTGTATCAGAATCCTCACTACTGTTTGTGCATCTTCCTTTGTAGTTACAAACATTTCTATCCATCTTGAGAACACGTCCACTATTACGAGCAAATATTCTTGTCTTTTACCTAGTTTGGGCATGTGTGTAAAATCTATCTGCAGATGAGTAAATGGTGTAGATGGATATATCAGATGTTCATATTTTACTTTGTGAGGGTTCCTTGGGTTATTCCGAATGCATGTGATGCATCTGGAAACATATGCCTTTACAAGAGAGGGAAGACCTGGAATGTAAAAATCCTTATCCAAATGTTCACATGTGACTTTCCACCCTCTGTAAACTATCCCATGGTATTGTGAAATAAAAATGGGTGCGCTGGCTACAGGGATACAGGGTCTCCTCTCTTGGCAGACAAGGTCAGTTTCTGGGCTTGTCTGTACACCTATTGAGTTCCATTGCTGGATGTCTTGGTCTGTGGCATATGCTTGGACATCACGCAATGTTTGATCCAAAAGAGGAATTTCTGGTGAGAGTAATGACATTTGTGTGTTTGCAGGCTGTGTGAATGCTGCTTCTCTTGCTGCTTTGTCAGCTAAGGCGTTGCCTTTGGCTATGTCATCCTGTTGCCCTGTATGTGCCCTACAGTGTAATATAGCTATGGACCTTGGCAATTGTATAGCTTCTAGCAGACTTGTGCCTAGCGTGGAATGTGAGATGAATTTACCATCTGCTGCTATGTAGCCCCGCCTTTTCCATATAACTCCAAAATCGTGTGCAACGCCGTAAGCGTACTTGGAGTCTGTGTAAATGTTTACATCCTGCCCTTCTAAAAGCTGACAAGCTCTAGTAAGAGCTATAAGTTCTGCAGCTTGTGCTGATTGGAATGGGACAGGGTTTGCTTCCAGTATTTTATCAGGCAGCTGAACAACAGCATACCCTGCATGGTATGTGTTATCATTTGGTCTTGAACAAGACCCATCCATAAAGACATTCTGTGCTCCAAGGAGAGCCGTTGAAGACATGTCTGGTCTCGGGGATGTGTCTTGGTGGATGAGGTCCATGCATTCATGTTGAGGCACTACCTCATCCTCTTCCCCTTTCAAGCCTAGCAAGGCATTCAGGATTGGAGCTGGGCCAGAAGTGGGAGAGGCATATTTTATCTCAAGTTTTGGGTTAGAAAGTAAAATGACTTCATAGCCGCTCAGCTTCTGGGCTGACATGTGCTGGGTATGGATATTTTTTAGTAGAATGGATACATTGTGAGTGGTATGCAGTGTGGTGGCATGTCCTAGAGTGAATAATGTAGCCATTTCCACCACCATTGCACAGGATGCAAGAGCTCTGAGACATTCCGGCATGCCCTGTACTGGCATAGGCACAACCTTTGAAAAAAACGCAATAGGGCGGAGTTTGCCCCCATGCTCCTGGGCCAGGACCCCCGCCAAAGTTTTACAATTGTCCCTTGCAAACAAGTGAAACATTTTCCCATATTCAGGTAGTCCAAGTCCAGGAGCTGTGACCATTGCAGTTTTAAGATACACAAAAGCATTGTACATTTCATCATTCCATTTCACACAATCTGGCATGTCAGTACCTGTGGCTTGCCTCAGGAGATTATCATAGTAGGAACAATCAGGTATCCATTGGCGGCAGTAACCAATCATACCAAGAAAGAATAGCATGTCCTTCTTAGTAAGTGGGCGGGGCAGACCCACAAGAGCCTCAGCTCTCTTGTGACTGAATTTCCTTCTCCTTTGGAGAGTACAAAACCAAGGTATTCAACAGTTTCCTGACACCATTGTAGCTTTTTCTTAGAAACCTTGTCTGATAACCAATGTAACAGATCTAAACCATCATTTTTACATGCTTTCTAGCTTGGACTACACAACAACAAATCATCAACATATTGAAGTAGGACGGAACCATGGCGGGGTGCCCAGGACCGCAGGGTTGCTTGGAGGGCCACTGTATATACTACAGGGGAGTCTACATATCCCTGGGGCATTCTACACCACGTCATTTGCCGATTTCTGAAATTGAATGAAAAGATAGGCTGTGTCTCTTCGTCAACAGAAACTGAAAAAAATACATTACAAAGGTCAATGACCGAAAAATACTCTGCATCGGATGGTATGGAGGTTAGGAGTGATGGCACGCCAGGCACTATGGGAGCAATCACTAGGTTGTTTATAGCTCTGAGGTCTTGTACAAACCTGTAAGAGCCATCCGGCTTCTTTACTGGGTTAATGGGGGTGTTGTAGGGTGAGAGTATCTCTTTAAGAATTCCTTGCTGCAGGAACCTTTCTACCATTGGAGCAACTCCTTCCTTTTTTTCTTTTGAAATGGGGTATTGTCTGTGATAAACCGGCTGTGCCCATGATTTTAAAGCTGCCTTGTATGGGGTACAAGAAATAAGACCTACATCCAAGGAGCTTTTAGACCATACCAGATCATCTGGTGGAGGGAGATCACTATCCTCAATGTAATATATTGGTATTACCTTGGAGTGTACGAAGACCCCTCCTCCAGTGGTCATTTTCAGTGTTATACCCAATCTTCCCATCAAATCTCTTCCCAAGAGGTTCACGGGACATTTTCGTATAATCCTGAAACAATTATGCAAGACTGTTGCACCTCCCCCTTCAACATCACTTACTGGTAAAGGTGGTGTTTTGTATGTTTTGGTAAGTATCCCATTAATTCCCATAGAAGGTTCAGCAATTTTGGCCTCACCTCTGTAGTAGTCCTCACTGAGGGTGCTCCGAGTCGCTCCTGAATCGGTTAAAAACTGAACTGGCCTATATTTAACATATAAGGTCACAATTGGTAAGAGTGTGAGATCAAGGGAAATGCTGGGATACTACCTTCTGGGCAGCTTCATTTCAGTTGTTGTTGATTCCACTGTATAGGGAATCGGGGACCCTGTTGTTTTGGGGCAACTTGATTCTGTTGGCTAGATTGGGGTCCCTGTGTATGCATTTGATCTTGAGAATTTGGGTTATTCCATTCATAAGGACATTGATTTCTCCAGTGCCCCTCCTGTCCACAGTTAAAACATGTGCGGGACTGCTGGGGGGGTCTGGAAAAACCATGCCCTTTCCCTCTTATTCTTCCTCTGCCTCTACCTCTATTTCCACTGTCCCATTGTCCACCATTAACTTGGGGAGGCTGGGCTTGCACTCCACCCTGATAATGGGTACTCACTGCTTTCTCTTTTATTACATCGAAAACACCCTGCTGCTTCTTTCTGTATTAAAGTTTCCTGAAATTGGTCAATCGTCTGTGTGGTCCATTCCGATATCATCTGTTTGACCACCAAGGTGAACTGGGGTTTTAGATTATTCATATAAGTTTGAATAAACAAAGCTCCCACATCAGTAGTTGTAGCTAATCCAGCTTCTGTTGTCCAATTTTCATGAAACCTTTTCCAGAACTCAACTACAGTCTCTCCTGACTTTTGTTTGCATGCTATGGCAGTAGGGAGGGAACTTTTATTTTTAAATACTCTCATCATTTCAGTCTCTAATTCCGTCCACATGGTGTTCCTACCTGGTACTGTGTTTAACCCATATGTTCCCGCATTTCTAGTGTCAATAGTGTTTATAGTTGCAACATTTGCCCAGTTCCAGGAACTGGTGTGTCCTATGATGCCATCAATGATGAGACGCATATCTTCCTGTGTGTAATTTCTACCTTTACAGGCCTTTTTTAACCACTTGAGATCCGCGCTATAGTCAAATGACGGCTACAGCGCGGATCTCAATTTCCGGGACGACGTCTATTGACGTCGTCCCCTTTAAGAGCTCCCCGCGCGCTCCCGGGAGCGTGCATCGGGGAAAATCTGTGTTGGCCGTGTCCCCTGGACACAGCCAATCACAGATCGCTGTAAACGGCCAATCACAGCGGCCGTTTACAGCGTGATCGCCGCCTCCAATGGGTGATGATCTCAAATGTAAACAAATGAGATCATCACCCATTGCCGAATGTGTCTCCTCACACAGCGATAGCGTGTGAGGAGACTGATAGAGTGAGTGATTGTTCTCTAATAACGTAAACTTGCCAGTGCGAATATAAACCCTGCCAGTGCCCAGATATACCCTGCCAGTGCCCAGATCTACCCCACCTGTGCCCAGATCTACCCCACCTGTGTCCAGATCTACCCCACCTGTGCCCACCTGTGGCCATCTGTGCCCACCTGTGCACCGCCAGTGCCCACCTGTGCACCGCCAGTGCTCCATCTGTGCACCACCAGTGCCCATCTGTGCACCGCCAGTGCCCATCGGTGCCCATCTGTACCAATCGGTGCCCATCTGTGCCTCAGCAGTGCCCATCTGTGCCACCTCAGCAGTGCCCATCTGTGCCCATCTGCTGCCAATCGGTGCCCATCTGTACCAATCGGTGCCCATCTGTGCCAACTCAGCAGTGCCCATCTGCCGCCTCAGCAGTGCCCATCTGCCGCCTCATCAGTGCACATCCGTGCAATAAATCAGTGCACATCTGTGCCGACCCATCAGTGCCCATCTGCCGCCTCAGCAGTGCCCATCTGTGCCGACTCAGCAGTGCCCATCTGTGCCGCCTCAGCAGTGCCCATCTGTGCCGCCTCAGCAGTGCCCATCTGCCGCCTCAGCAGTGCACATCCGTGCAATAAATCTGCACATCTGTGCAATAAATCAGTGCACATCTGTGCCGACCCATCAGTGCCCATTTGTGCCACCTCAAAAGCGCCCATCTGTGCCACCTCAAAAGTGCCCATCTGTGCCACCTCATCAGTGCTACCATGGCTAAACGTGTCTTTTCCGCTGAGGAGGCGTACCAAATTATTTCCACGGCCGACGAGAGCAACGGGGAGCTCTCTTCAGATTCCTTTTCGGATTCGGATTCTGAAGCCGACGTAAATTATGAGCCAGTCCTCAGCAGTGAAACACTGACTGAATCCGAGGAGGAAGATATCCGGCCCATCAAGCGAAGGCGTTCTAGTGAGGCAGTGCCGTCCACCAGCACCGCAGTGCCATCCACCAGCACCACAGTGCCGTCCACCAGCACCGCAATGCCGTCCACCAGCACCGCAGTGCCCCACCAAAAAAGGCCAAGTACCAGTGGGGTGTCATCTCAGCCCCAAAGGGTTAGGAGCCATGCTGGCCTTCCCTATGCCCTTCAGAACCCCTTGTGGCTTCCTCCTAATTCAGGAGAGGCCAATGTTCCCCCTTTCACCGCCCAGCCAGGAGTCCAGGTGGACACGGAGAATTTTAGCCCTATAGATTTTTTTTATTTAATTTTTACGGAGGACATGTTGGCGTCAATTGTGGCCCAGTGCAACCTGTATGCACAACAATCTATTTTTCAAAATCCGACCTCCTATTATGCCCGTCCCTACGAATGGAGAGACCTAACGGTGGAGGAGTTCAAGCTATTTTTAGGCCTCACATTTAATATGGGACTCAACAAAAAAAATCAATTACGTAACTACTGGTCAACCCACCCCCTCCACCGCTCACCGCTCTTCTCCGCGGTAATGCCCAGAACCAGATATCAGATCATCCTGAGGTTCTTACATTTCAGTGATAATTCCCAGTGCCTTCCACGAAATGATCCAAATTATGACCGGCTTTACAAAATTCGACCAATACTAAATTATTTTTCAGAAATATTCCCCAAATTGTTTACCCCGGACCAACACATATGTGTGGATGAGTCCCTTATTAAATTTAGTGGCAGGCTTAGAATGAAGCAATTTATGCCCAGCAAAAGGGCCCGCTATGGGGTGAAGGTCTACAAATTATGTGACCGAGCCACAGGGTACACATTCATTCAAGGTGTATGAAGGGAAGGACACCCAGCTACAGCCCCCTAATTGTCCAGACTACTTGGGATCCAGCGGAAAAATTGTTTGGGACCTCATTTACCCCCTACTGGATAAAGGCTACCACCTCTATGTAGATAACTTCTACACATCTCTGCCCCTGTTCCACAACCTTCATCGGAAGAAGACGCCAGCATGTGGCACTGTAAAAAAGAATCGGAAGGGCTTTCCTCAAAGTCTGGTGAACAAGAAGCTGTGGAAAGGAGAAACCGCAAGTCTGAGAAACAAGGAGGTTCTGGCAGTGAAGTGGAGGGACAGAAGGGATGTATACATGTTATCTTCTATCCACAACGATACCTTTGTGGAAATCCCCAGAAGGAATGGCCCCGTAAAGAAACCCAAATGCATTTCCGAATATAATTTGTTCATGGGAGGAGTCGACTTCAACGACCAAATGATGGAACCATATCTTGTCACAAGACGGACATACCATTGGTACAAAAAAGTAGCAATTTATTTTTTTCAATTGGCCATTTATAATTCCTATGTCATTTACCGCAACGCCACCCAAAACCCCAAACGTTTCTTTGGCTACCAGGAGGAAGTTTTCACTGCCCTTATTTTCCCAAACGGCCCACCAGAAAATATCAGATCAGACGTGGTTAGTCGACTCTCCTAGCGCCACTTTCCCGATAAAATCCCCCCCAAACCAACAGGCAAAAGACGCCAAAAAAGATGTAAGGTGTGTACCAGAGCAGGAGTCAGAAGAGACACATCTTATTATTGTGCACAATGTCCTTCCCAACCATGCCTCTGTATAGGCGACTGTTTTCGGCGTTACCATACTTCAATACATTTTTTGTGAAGTATGGTAAACATAATCCTCAGTTCCTGCCTTCATACACCTTCACACCCCTTATGCCACTGCCTGCTCTGTAACTGACCCTTGCTTGTTATTTGACCACTCTTATGCCTGCCGATTCTGTACATACCACTGCCTGATCTGGAACTGACCCTGGACTGTTATTCGACCATGCTACTGTCTAACGATTCTGTACATACCTCTGCCTGATCTGGAACTGACCTTGGACTGTTTGACCACGATATTTGCCTGCCTCTTGGACTGATCTTGTATTCTGCAACTGGACTAGTGGGATTCAACACGGGGTCTCACATATGTGAGGGGCTCCAGTATAGTTTTTCTGGAAGAAGAAAACAATTTTCTTTGTTTTCTTATTCCTAGATTAGGGTCTGGAGACTCGGAGGCTTCAAAGAGATTTGGGAGGGAGAAGCCTCTACCCCTATCCCCATTCTGTCCTGAACGAGGCTCTACTTCTGTCTGCTGCCTGTAGGACTTACTGCCATCATGCCGCACTGACCACACCACAAGGACCTGCCTACTACCAGGACCAATATTTTTGGCACTGCTGACATCTCTGCACTGACCCTGGACTGTAATATGGACAGTATCCCTGCCTGCTGCCTAAAAAACTGTGTTCGCTGTTGCTGACCAAGTCCCTGCCTGCTGCCTGGACCAGTGATATCCTCCTGTGGACAACTGCGCTTCTAAAACCACAAGTAATCTTTTCTTTACCCTTTGCTCAGCATAATGTATTTGGGGGTGTAATTCTTGGTATGTGCAGGCTATGTGTCCCTGGAACGCCGACGGTGTTTCTTGCATGTTGCGCCTCTGTATGTGGCCAGGCTGTGTAAACGTCTCACACATGTGGTATTGCCATACTCAGGAGGAGTAGTAGAATGTATTTTGGGGTGTTATTTTTGCTATGTAAATGCTATGCGTTGGAAATATCTTATAAACGGACAACTTTGTGCAAAAAAAAAAAGTGTTTTCATTTTTTTCCACATTTTCCAAAAACTTGTGGAAAAAAATGAACCATTGAAAAGACTCATTATGCCTCATAGATTATACGATGGGGTGTTAGCTTTCCAAAATGAGGTCATTTTCTGGACATTTCCATTGCCCTGGTGTTCCAGGGCCTTCAAAACTGTAATAGGTGGTTGAGAAATGAAATGTGTAATTTATGCTCCTAGAATGCCTGAAGGTGCTACTTCAAAATTAGGCCTCTGTATGTGGTCAGGCTGTGCGAAAGTCTCACACATGTGGTATCGTTATACTCAGGAGGAGTAGGAGAATGTATTTTGGGGTGTTATTTGTGGTATGCACATTCCGTGTGGGAGAAATAAGCTATTACAATGAAAATTTTGTGGGAAAAAAAAAAAATCTTAATTTTGCAAAGAATTGTGGGATAAAATGACAACTTAAAATAACTAACCATGCCTCTTACTAAATACATTGGAATGTCTACTTTCCAAAAAGGGGTAATTTGGGGGGCATTTGTACTTTCCTGGCTTGTTAGGGTCTCAAGAATGGAGATAGGCCTTAGTACATCAGATGTGATCTTTTTTTGCAAATCTTTATGATTTGCACCATAGCTTGTAGACTCTATAACTTTCACACAGATCATATAATATGCAAAAATTTGGGTTATTTTTACCAAAGATGTGTAGTAGTATAAATTGTGGCCAAAATTTATGAAGAAAAATTGCTAATTTGCTAAATTTTGTCACAGAAACGAAGAAAAATTCATTTTTTTTCAAAATTTTCGGTCTTTTTTCATTTATAGCGCAGAAAATAAAAAACCGAGAGGTGATCAAATACCACCAAAAGAAAGCTCTATTGGTATGAAGAAAATGACAAAAAAATCATTTGGTTACAGTGTTGCATGACTGAGTAATTGTCATTCAAAATGTGAGAGCACTGAAAGCTGAAAATTGGTCTGGGACTGAGGGGGGTTTAAGTGCCCAGTAAGCAAGTGGTTAAGTAAGTTAAAGTACCTCCTGCAGAGGCGGTGGGTTTGGGGCAATGTTTTACTATCCTGTCAATGTCCTCAATGTCTATTACCGTATATACTCGAGTATAGGCCGACCCGAATATAAGCCGAGGCCCCCAATTTACCCCCAAAAAAACTGGCAAACTTATTGACTCGTGTATAAGCCGAGGGTGAGACATGCCTGTCCATCCCTGTGTGTGTGTCCGTCCATCCCTGTGTGTCCGTCCATCCCTGTGTGTCCGTCCATCCCTGTGTGTCCGTCCATCCCTGTGTGTCCGTCCATCCATCCCTGTGTGTGTGTGTGTGTCCATCCATCCATCCATCCCTGTGTGTGTGTGTCTCCATCCATCCATCCATCCATCCCTGTGTGTGTGTGTCTCCATCCATCCATCCATCCATCCCTGTGTGTGTGTGTCTCCATCCATCCATCCATCCATCCCTGTGTGTGTCTCCATCCATCCGTGTGTGTGTGTGTGTGTGTGTGTGTGTGTGTGTGTGTGTGTGTGTGTGTGTGTGTGTCCAGCCTACCTTTGTCCCGAGCCTCCGTCCCGTGCCTTGCCTCCTTGCCTCCGTCCCGTGCCGTGCCTTGCCTTGCATCCGTCCCGTGCCGTGCCTTGCCTTGCATCCGTCCCGTGTCGTGCCTTGCCTTGCCCCCGTCCCGTCCCGTCCCGTGCCGTGCCGTGCCGTGCCTTGCCTTGCCTCCGTCCCGTGCCCTCTTCGTCGGCGGCCATTGTAAAATTCAAAAGCTGCGCCGCCGCCTTCGCCTGTGATAGGCGGAACACTGAATTTCCCAGCAGCCTGTGTTCCGCCTATCACAGACGTCGTATCATCCTCGTCCGTAGTACGAGGATGATACGATGTCCGTGATAGGCGGAACACAGGCTGCTGGGAAATTCAGTGTTCCGCCTATCACAGGCGAAGGCGGAGCCGGAGGCGCGGCTTTTGAATAGAATGGCCGCTGTCTGTCTGCTCGACACGCTGATCGAGCGGGCAGACAGCGATGACTCGAGTATAAGCCGAGGGGGGCACTTTCAGCCTCAAAAAAGAGGCTGAAAATCTCGGCTTATACTCGAGTATATACGGTACCTTTTTCAAAATTTCATTTCCAATGGTCATGAAAGGCGCTTGAAGATTAGGGTTACAATATACAGCTCCACTCTTTGTTTTAGGGGGACTGAATATTTCATCCCTATCAGCGTTTTCCTGTTCTTCCTCCTGCTCTTGGCCAGGTGGTGAAACTACCTCTCCTATAGCTCCCTGATCTTCTGGTTCAGCTACCTCGACTTGGGCTCTCGCTTCTCTCCTCTGTGGGTGCTGTCTATCTTGTTGTGGAGCAGGAAAGATCTGCTGTTGTGGTTGTGGAGTGGGAGGGACCTGCCGTTGTCTGGTTGTATAATGTCCAGCCAGAAGATCAATATCTTCCTTTGCTAAACTTGGATAGACATGTACATATGCGGGTGGAGGATGACTGACTATTGGCAGGGATGGGGCTGTTGGGTCAGGGAAAACTCTCTTTTTATCGGCTTCTTCTCTATCTTTCTGGTCATAATCTTCCTTACTTAGACATTTGGTAGGCTTTTTCTGTTTCTTATTTTCCCTCTGAAATCAATATGGGGCGTATTTTAACCAGTTCTCCCCTCCCTTTTCCATATAACCCATATCCCATTGAGGATCCCCAGGGAACCAAGGGAAAGTTCTCTTATCTCCTAAACACAATCCTTTAATCATATCCATATGAAAATTATCGTTGTTACCATTCCGGGAAAAGGGGTCTACACTGTGTATGGTTTCGGTCCATCCCGCTAAATTGGAAAACCCATGGGACTATAAATTCATAATTAGTACCACAAATTCTGGCTACAAAATCTTTACATGTTTCTCCTGGGTTGGGAAGAGGGGCAGGATCTTCTTTACCTTGTTTCTGACCCATATTGACAGTGGGAGCCGACTGTTTTACCACGCAGCCTTCTGATTCACACAACAGATTATCTTATAACTTCTAAGCGACAGAAAGAAAAAGCAAAAGATTTTGGGGTCACCGGAGTCTATTTCCTCATTAACCTCCTCATATTTCTTCCCAAAAGAAATGTATCTATATATGTGTATGCAGTACTGCTTATCTTTGTAAATTTCCCAAAAACCCTCCAATATTAACCCTTTCATGACTAAGCCCATTTTTGGAATTTGGTGTTTACAAGTTAAAATCCATATTTTTTGCTAGAAAATTACTTGGAACCCCCAAACATTATATATATTTTTTTAGCAGAGACTCTAGAGAATAAAACGGCGATTGTTGCAATATTTTATGTCACACGGTATTTGCGCAGCGGTGTTTTAAACGCAACTTTTTGGGAAAAGGGACACTTTCATGAATAATAAAAAAAACAAAACAGTAAAATTAGCCCAATTTTTGCGTAATGTGAAAGATAATGTTACGCTGAGTAAATAGATACCAAACATGTCACACTTTATAATTGCGCGCACTTGTGGATTGACGACAAAGTACGGTACCTCAAAATCTCAATAGGCAACGCTTTAAAAATTTTTTTACGGTTACCAGGTTAGCGTTACGGAGGAGGTCTAGTGCTAGAATCATTGCTCTCACTCTGACGATCGCGGCGATACCTCACATGTGTGATTTGAACACTGTTTACATACGCGGGCGTTTTCTTTGCTTCGCAAGCTCGCGGGGACGGCGGGCGCTTTAAAAATTATTTTTTTATTTATTTATTTTAAAATGACTAAATTGTTTTAAAAAAAATAAAAAAAAATAATTGATCACTTTTATTGCTGTCACAAGGAATCTAAACATCCCTTGTGACAGTAATAGGTGGTGACAGGTACTCTTTATGGAGGGATCGGGGGTCTAAAAGACCCCCCACCCCTCCTTTACACTTCAATGTATTCAGATCGCCAAAAACGGCGATTCTGAATACCGGATATTTTTTTTAAATCGGCGCCATTGGCAGCCGAGTAAACGTCGCTTCCGTGTTTACGATGAGGAGACTGGAACGAAGCCGATTACAGCTTCATTCCAGTCCCTGCCCAGCAGCCGAAGGCAGCAGAATTTGAATCGGTGCTCCCGATCGAGCGGGAGCACCGGTAACAGCGGCGGGAGGCGGCGGGAGGGGGGGACGGCCCCTCCCGCTCCTCCGGCATAACAGCCGAGCGGCTTTTAGCCGCATCGGTTGTTATGCCTGGATAGCCAATTGCCTGCTGAAAAAAACGGTACCGGGATGATGCCTGCAGGTGCGGGCATCATCCCAGTATACCCCCCGGAAGCCGAGTACGCACATCTGCGTACGCTTGGCGGGAAGGGGTTAACCTCTGGCGTGATCCTATCCCCTACTAATTTATGGGTCTAAAAAAGCTTTAAATCAGAGCTGGGGCAAGGAATATTTTGTCAATAAAGACAAATAAAACTTACCCTCAGGTGACTTTTTTTTTTGCTTATTTTTCTTTCCCGGACAGCCCCCAGTTGTAGGGAAATTCAGCTTCTAGGACCACCCAGATAGGTTCAGGTAATGCAGGAAGACTTCCGTAGACCCCAAGGCCCGGAGATATCAATAATGTGACACAGGAGACAGGTTTGCAATCCTTCACTTTAAAGATATCTGCTTACACAAGGTGAAAGTTGCACATATATACAAGTCTAGGGATAACAAGGGAGGAGTTTCTGAAGTTTTACACGTATACAGAAGAAATAGCTTCAGTCAATATTTTACTTATTAGCTGGTGCCATAAGACAAAATTCACATCATTTTTACTACAATATATATGTATTCTTGAACAGATGTCGTTATCTTATCTAAAACAAACGCAAGCCTGAGCTAGGTCAAACTCCACAGTCTTAATATATATGTAAAAATAACCAAGAGAACATTTCTATAGATAACAGTTTAAACATGTGTGAGTTTCAACTTAAACTCATATTTGAATTTAAGAGTTTTCAAGTAAAACATAAAATCTTGAACAAAATGGAGTCTATCTTGCTATCGTTCTTTACATTTACCCTCATATATTCCTTCTGCAGGACCTGGATGATGGCAGAAAAGGTCTCTGGGATAATGATTCCCAGAGCCTGGGGGGAGATGCCTGTCGAGAACTTGAGGTCCTGAAGGCTTCTCCCTGTCGCCAAGTACAGCAACGTGGCAACTAGCCTCTGCTCCAGAGTGATGGCTTGCCGCATGCAGGTATCCTGCCTGCTGATATAAGGGGACAGCAAAGCCAGCAGACGGTGAAAAATGGGGTCCGTCATCCGGAGATAATTCCTGAAATCATAAGGATTATTTTCACGGATCTCACGCACCAAAGGCATATGAGAGAACTGGTCACGCTGGAGCAACCAATTCTTGGTCCATGAACTCCTCCCCATCCTGTTCATGGACCGGGCTTGTGTCAAAGTAAGAACCCCAACACCAAGCCCCCGCACAACACGAACTCTACAACGAATATGTACACGTAACATGGCTTCGAAATGGTCGGCTGGTCAGAACGGACAACAGAAAGCACTGATAAACAGCAAGGCCTGAAAGAACGAAACGCAAATCAGCAACGAGCAGACAATAAGCACTGAAAATCAAAGCGTACTATATACCAAGATATAGTCTGCAATGACAAACAAATGCGAACTGACTACACGCACTGATAGGCAGATACGCACCGACAAGCACAAACTGTAGAGCAGGAACGATCTGAAGCACAAGTCTGAAAAGAGTGAATCGTCTCTAACCAAACTTCTACTAAACACGCGATCAGCAGAAGGAGCCCAAAGGGTGCCGTACGTGGTGCTGAACTTCCTTTTTCTAGTCCCCTAGTATGTGGTGGACGTCACCGCGTTCTAAACTATCAGAATTTGGTGTGACCGTGTGTAGGCAAGACAGCTTGAGCGGAATTCCGTCGGGAAAACCATCAGAGCTTCTTCCAACGAGAATTCCGATCGTGTGTACGTGGAATAAGTCTCCAAGTAGCCTTCTCCTCATGCATCATGATGCTAAAATGGGCCTAGTGGCATCTCCGTGTTTTTCCATAGGGCTCTCTTCCTCCACTGGGATAGAAATCCCTATTTCAGAGGATTCTGATCACCCTAACAATGAAGTCCTGGTGGTGGTGGTTATGGATGAGACCACCCAACCTTCTGAATCAGTTTCCATGGCCCAGTCTCGTGGATCACTCGTACTTCCGATGCAAGTCTGTTAGGTAGGGGCGCCCACTACAAGGACCAATTGATCCAAGGAAAATGGCAGTTCAACAGAGAGGGCATAATCTCCCATAAGAACCCATACATTATGTTCTTCACAAACAGGGAACCTATTCACCAGTTCGTCCCCAAAGCTCCATCTGTCTACCACCTTAATCAGGAATGGGTCATCCCGGCTCTCAAGGAAGACCCAGTAATTTCTAAATTACATGAACTGGATGTAGCAAGAACTCTGCAACAGTACATTGAGCTAATGCAACCTTTTTGCAAAGACCAAGGCCTGTTTGTTACCCCTAATGGTGTTAGAAGGGGTAAGGCAGCATCCAAAAGAACCTTAGTGAGCTGGATTGTACATCTGATACAGAAGGCATACTGGGTTAGTGGTCTTCAAGTGCTGAAGTCAATGGCTCACTCGACTCAGAAAATGGCCTCTTCTTGGACGGCTTTAGTGTGGGTCTCTCCAGAAACGATTTGTTGTGCAAGCAAGTTGGTCTTCCTTTAATACCTTCATGGCTCACAATAGCTTGGATCCAGGCACTCTTCCAAGGATTTTGGGAAAAAAAAAAACTTTACAGTTGTCAGTTTTGTAAATTAAATTATATATATTTTGCAGCAACCCTTGGGAGTTATTTACCATGTGTTCCATGGAGGCACCAGGAAAATGGAAGATTTAATATTTACCTTTCCATTATTTTCATTTGCTGGTGCATATCCAATGGCAGCAGGCTTATTATAATCCTCAGTCTTTGAAGACTAGTTACAAGAATGATGGGGGCGCCTCATCTCTTTCTTTTATAGAGTTAACGTGGTCCTGTGGGTTGGTTAGGGGGTGGAGCAACTAACCATTTGTATGCTGCCATGGATAGGCACCAGGAAAGGAAAATTACGGAATGGTAAATATTACATTTTCCATTATCAAAAAACCCTGGGCTTCCATAACACCTCAGCAGTTCCACAGGCTGATCGCCTCCATGCAAACAACAGAAAAAAATCGATGTGCATATCTATTTACCCCCCTAAAGTCAATACTTTTAAGAGCCACCTTTTGCGGCTATCACAGCTCCAAGTTGCTTTGGATAAGTCTCTATGAGCTTGCCACATCTTACCACTGGGATTTTTAGCCACTCCTCCTTGCAAAACTCCTCCAGCTCCTTCATATTGGATGCCACTGGTGACGGGCAATCTTTAAGTCTGATGACAGATTTTCTATTGGATTAAGTAAGGTCTGGTCTTTGACTAGGCCATTTCAACACTTTTACATATTTCCCCTTAAACCACTCAAGTGTTGCTTTAGCAGTGTGTTTGTCCTGCTGGAAGGTGAACCTTCCTCCTAGCCTCAAATCACACACAGAGTGGTACAGGTTTTGCTCAATAACATCCCTGTATTTAGCACCATCCATCTTTCCATCAACTCTGAGCAGTTTCCCAGTCCCAACTGCTGAAAAAAATCCCCACTGCATGATGCTGCCACTGCCATTTTTCTCTGTGGATGGTGTTCTTTGGGTGGTGCGATGTGTTGGGTTTGTGCCAGACATAGCATTTTCTTTGGGAAAATAAACCGCGCTTAAGTAAAAACAAAACACAAAGTAATCTAAAACAAAGGCCGCAGCTCTAAGTGGGATATACACACTCAAATACACTAGAAAAATTTCAAAATGCTAACTACACAAAATAAAAAATTATAAATAAATGTAAATAGATTATTATAAATCACATTCCATACAAAATAAATAGGTGAAATAACAAATTGTAATTCATCTGCTTAAGAGGAAGGAGCAAACAAAGTTCATAAAAAAGTCCTCTGTTGCAATTCTTTCCAGGACACCACAGTGATTCCACTCAAGAACAGCAAACAAGTGCCCGTCACCAAGAAGTGAGTACGCTTACCAGATGGAAGCTTAATCAAAGCCTTGTATGCAAATCATCTGTGTCCTCCTCCTTATAGCTTGCGCTCATAGATCAGCTAACCCCAATGAATGGCAGCGTTCACATAAACATATCCCTCGTTCAGCGATCCCAAATAGTGCTAACAATGGTTCCAAAGAGAAGAGTAAACTCACATAGTATAACACCGTTTGGATAATTTATTTTAAAACGTGAATATTGCACTTACATTAACATCCATTCGAATACACTTCCCAGACGCGTTTCATCACAAATGATGTTGTCAATGGGGAACGGGCAGCGATGCACCACCTTTTATAGCCAAACCTCATTCTGAGATGCGAGATCCGGCCAAACACCACCATTTTAATTAATGGCAAAAACCCTTAACATTACCCGATTGGATAAGAAACCAGTCAGAAGAAAACCTCCGTACCTCATATACACATGTAGATAATGGTATGCCCCCACAAGTGATGGGGGTCAGAGAGTCAAAGAAAATTTCATTAATTCTAATATATGATGACTACCTCCCTTTTAGTGAAAAAAAGGGGAAAAAAAACAAGAAATATATGTATAGATTTAAATTGAAAAATCCCTATATATGTGAATAAAATAAATTAAATAAATATTTAAATTAAATTAAAATTTTAAATGAATAAATACCTAACACTAAACAGATGCATAACTCATATCCTTACTGGTATTATTATATTATGCACCTAATCAAATATCTATGATTAATAAAGTGAATGTGTTTTTAAATCTAGTGTCGCGCAACAAATACTGAATGTCACCCCGCAATACCTAATACATATTTAATATTATTTAATACTAATTAAATCAATAAAAATCAATAAATAAATAGATTTCCAATGATTAGTGTAAATGTGAAAAAGGGGAGAAAGTCATAAAATTATGTTTTTATCATGTCAGTGCGTAATAATCAGTGGGTAATTTAATCAACAAAAATGACTATAATTGATATCATATAGATCTCCTCCCCAGCAGAAAATTATCTCCATAGTTATCTAATGACACAATTGTCTATGCCCAAAATATACCACAAATAGCCTTATGGGTTAGGTACATAGATGATGTCCTCCTCCTGTGGGATGGCCATGAATATGATCTGAAGGAATTTTTGGAATCCTTGAACAGAAACCAAAGGGGCATACAACTCAATTACGAGATGAGTCAATCAAAAAGAAATTTTTTAGACCTTGTAATCTCTGTGAAGGAAGATCAGTTTGTTAACTCCACGTTCTTTAACCAGTTGCCGACCGCCGCACGCCGATGTACGTCGGTACAATGGCACGGGCAGGCATAAGGACATACATGTACGTCCCTTGCCTCCCGCGGGTCGGGGGCCCGATCGGGCCCCCGCCCGGTGCCTGCGGCGGTCGGTATTCGTTCGGGAGCGATCCCGGACGAGGGGACGGCCATTCATTCATGGCCACCCCCTCGCGATCGCTCCCGACGAATAGAAATCCCCGGTGACATCACTTCCTCTCCTGTAATGTAAACACAGGAGAGGAAGTGATGTATTCTCTCCTCCGTGTCGGTATTTTTCGTTCCGACACGGAGGAGAGCGGATCAGTAAGTTGCACCAACACTCTACACACACAGTAGAACATGCCAGGCACACTCACACCCCCCCTTTACCCCCCGATCACCCCCCCAATTACCCCTGCCCCCCAGTCACAGTGACACCAATGTCATTTTTTTTTTTTTGCATTGGTGTCATTTGTGACTGTAATAACTGTTAGGGCAGTTAGAGTTAGCCCCCTTTAGTTCTAATGTACCCCCCTAACCCCCCCAATAAAGATTTAACCCCGTGATCACCCCCCATCGCCAGTGTCACTAAGGCTGGGTTCACATTGCAGCGGTTTATGAGAACGAATGTGATTCGCACCGCACTGCAGTGCAAATCACATCCGATCTCTGTGCGATTCGAGTTCAGCCATTCACCGCACCCGCCGCACCCGCCACACCCACCGCACCCGCCGCAAATTCGCACGGGACCCTTTTTTTGGCCCGCAGCAGAATCGGATCGCATGGGTGTTCACACCATGCGATCCGAGTTTGCAGATCGCACTGCGATATGCGAACTGATCTGGGGGTGTCAGTAACATTTCACTGACACTCCCAGCAGTTCGCATAGGGCAGTGTGAACTGCCGCCGGGAGGCATGCGATGCGGGAACCCGCCGCGGATTCGCGGCGTTTCCGCATTGCTCCAGTGTGAACCCAGCCTAATAAGCAATCATTTTTCTGATCGCCGTATTAGTGTCACAGGTGACGCTAGTTAGGCAGGTAGGTATTTAGGTTCGCCGCAGCTTTTTATAGCGCCAGGGACCCCCATATACTACCGCATAAAGCCCCCTGATTGCCCCCTAGTTAACCCTTTCACCAGTGATCACCATATAACTGTTACAGGTGACGCTGGTTGGTTAGTTATTTTTTTATAGTTTCAGGGCACCCGCCATTTATTACCTAATAAAGGTTTAACCCCCTGATCACCCGGCGGGTGTCATTTGTGACTAATAACTGTTAGGGCAGTTAGGGTTAGCCCCCTTTAGTTCTAAGGTACCCCCCTAACCCCCCCAATAAAGGTTTAACCCCGTGATCACCCCCCGTCGCCAGTGTCACTAAGGCTGGGTTCACATTGCAGCGGTTTATGAGAACGGATGTGATTCGCACCGCACTGCAGTGCAAATCACATCCGATCTCTGTGCGATTCGAGTTCAGCCATTCGCCGCACCCGCCGCACCCGCCGCAAATTCGCACGGGACCCTTTTTTTGGCCCGCAGCAGAATCGGATCGCATGGGTGTTCACACCATGCGATCCGAGTTTGCAGATCGCACTGCGATATGCGAACTGATCTGGGGGTGTCAGTAACATTTCACTGACACTCCCAGCAGTTCGCATAGGGCAGTGTGAACTGCCGCCGGGAGGCATGCGATGCGGGAACCCGCCGCGCATTCGTGGCGTTCCCGCATCGCTCCAGTGTGAACCCAGCCTAATAAGCGATCGTTTTTCTGATCGCTGTATTAGTGTCACAGGTGACGCTAGTTAGGCAGGTAGGTATTTAGGTTCGCTGCAGCTTTTTATAGCGCCAGGGACCCCCATATACTACCGCATAAAGCCCCCTAATTGCCCCCTAGTTAACCCTTTCACCAGTGATCACCATATAACTGTTACAGGTGACGCTGGTTGGTTAGTTATTTTTTTATAGTTTCAGGGAACCCGCCATTTATTACCTAGTCTCACTAGTGTACCCCTAAATTTAGGGGTGTCTACTTTCCAAAATGGGGTCATTTGGGGGGGGTTTGTGCCATCTTGGCATTTTATGGCCTTCAAAACTGTAACGCCCTTAGAAAGCCTGAAGGCGGTGCTTGGTTTTCGGGGCCCCGTACGCGGCTAGGCTCCCAAAAAGTCCCATATATGTGGTATCCCCATACTCAGGAGAAGCAGCAGAATTTATTTTGGGGTGTCATTTCACATATGCCCATGGCATGCGTGAGCAATATATCATTTAGTGACAACTTTGTGAAAAAAAAAAAAAAAAAAAAAAAGTTTGTAATTTTCCCGCAACTTGTGGCAAAATATAAAATATTCCATGGACTCAACATGCCTCTCAGCAAATAGCTTGGGGTGTCTACTTTCTAAAATGGGGTCATTTGTGGGGGTTTTGTGCCATCTTGGCATTTTATGGCCTTCAAAACTGTAATAGGTAGTGAGAAGTGAACTCAAAAATTTACGCCCTTAGAAAGCCTGAAGGCGGTGCTTGGTTTTCGGGGCCCCGTACGCGGCTAGGCTCCCAAAAAGTCCCACATATGTGGTATCCCCGTACTCAGGAGAAGCAGCAGAATTTATTTTGGGGTGTCATTTCACATATGCCCATGGCATGCATGAGCAATATATCATTTAGTGACAACTTTGTTAAAAAAAAAAAAAAAAAAGTTTGTAATTTTCCCGCAACTTGTGGCAAAATATAAAATATTCCATGGACTCAACATGCCTCTCAGCAAATAGCTTGGGGTGTCTACTTTCTAAAATGGGGTCATTTGTGGGGGTTTTGTGCCATCTTGGCATTTTATGGCCTTCAAAACTGTAATAGGTAGTGAGACGTGAACTCAAAAATTTACGCCCTTAGAAAGCCTGAAGGCGGTGCTTGGTTTTCGGGGCCCCGTACGCGGCTAGGCTCCCAAAAAGTCCCACATATGTGGTATCCCCATACTCAGGAGAAGCAGCAGAATTTATTTTGGGGTGTCATTTCACATACGCCCATAGCATGTGTGAGCAATATATCATTTAGTGACAACTTTGTGTAAAAAAAAAAAAAAAAATTTTTTTTTGTCATTATTCAATCGCTTGAGGCAAAAAAATAAAATATTCAATGGGCTCAACATGCCTCTTATCAATTTCCTTAGGGGGTCTACTTTCCAAAATGGGGTCATTTGGGGGGGTTTTGTACTGCCCTGCCATTTTAGCACCTCAAGAAATGAGATAGGCAGTCGTAAACTAAAAGCTGCGTAAATTCCAGAAAACGTACCTTAGTTTGTAGATGTGACAACTTTTGCGCAAACCAATAAATATACAATTATTGACTTTTTTTTTACCAAAGACATGTGGCTGAATACATTTTGGCCTAAATGTATGACTAAAATTGAGTTTATTGGATTTTTCTAATAACAAAAAGTAGAAAATATCATTTTTTTTCAAAATTTGCGGTCTTTTTACGTTTATATCGCAAAAAATAAAAATCGCAGAGGCAATCAAATACCATCAAAAGAAAGCTCTATTTGTGGGAAGAAAAGGACGCAAATTTTGTTTGGGTACAACATTGCATGACCGCGCAATTACCAGTTAAAGCAGCGCAGTGCCAAAGTGTAAAAAGACCTCTGGTCATTTACCAGCAAAATGGTCCGGTCTGAAAGTGGTTAAGGATACAGATAGGAATTCCTTCATTCCTACTGACAGTTGCCATCATACCCCTTGGCTTAGGTCGATCCCCAAAAGCCAATATATCAGGCTAAGACGCAATTGTTCAGAAGTGGGAGAATTTCTTACACAGGCCGAAGTCCTCACCTCAAGATTTCTCGAGAAAGGGTACCAACAAGATTTTTTGTCTGATACTATCAATGAGGTGACCGATATGGATCGACACGATCTGTTGGTTGAGAAAGGCCCACGGTAAAATGCCATTCAGGGAAGTGTCCCCTTTGTAACCACCTACTCATTCCAGCAGAGGAGTATAAAAAAGTTGATTAACAAACACTGGCACATTGTTAGTAGTGATGCTGCATTGAAGAATGTGGTATCTGAGAGTTTAGGGACGCTCCATCGTTAAGAAATCGATTGGCACCAAATGTTATTGACCCACCCGTGAGCAGCAAAGGTTTTTTTGATCAATTAACCGTTTTTTACAAATGTGGGAGAGGTAGGGTCTGTTCTTTAAATTTATGTTCTCAGAGACATACTACCATGTTTAGTAGCACAGCTACAGGGATGGATTATGCCATTAAGCCATGTCTTACGTGTTCTAAAACAGGGGTGGTCTACATGTTGCAGTGCCCGTGTGGGCTGCAATATGTGGGACTGACTAAACGCCCATTACAGGTACGACTTAATGAGCATATTACAAACATATTGATTGGTTTTCCTAATCATTCCGTGTCCAAACATTATTTGATGTCTCATAATAAGGACCCTTCTAAAACTCTATTTTTAGGAATAGATAAGTTCAAACCCCACTGGCGTGGGAGCTCATTGGTGAGGGAGATTTCAAAGCCTGAAATGGCTTGGATTCATCTTTTAAAATCATATGCTCCACATGGACTCAATATCGACACTGATGTTGCTTTTATAGATAATTCTTGATTTTGTCTTTTTGATATATTTTATTATGTATTTTTTAATTTATATATTTTTTGTATGTTTATTATTGAGGTCCAGGAGACCTGTTTTTTGTCATGCCTTTATTAACCCGTTCTGGAATGCTTGATAGGCCTCTAGTTTGACAATTGTGTCATTAGGTAACTATGGAGATGATTTTCTGCTGGGGAGGAGATCTATATGATATCAGTTATAGTAATTTTTGTTGATTAAATTACCCACTGATTATTACGCATTTTCTCCCCTTTTTCACATTTACACTAATCATGGTGAATCTATTTATTTATTGATTTTTATTGATTTAATTAGTATTAAATAATATTAAATATGTATTAGGTATTGCGGGGTGACATTCAGTATTTGTTGCGCGACACTAGATTTAAAAACACATTCACTTTATTAATCATAGATATTTGATTAGGTGCATAATATAATAATACCAGTAAGGATATGAGTTATGCATCTGTTTAGTGTTAGGTATTTATTCATTTAAAATATTAATTTAATTTAAATATTTATTTATTTAATTTATTTTATTCACATATATAGGGATTTTTCAATTTAAATCTATACATATATTTCTTGTTTTTCTTCCCCTTTTTTTTTTCCCTAAAAGGGAGGTAGTCATTATATATTAGAATTAATGAAATTTTCTTTGACCCTCTGACCCCCCATCACCTGTGGGGACATACCATTATCTACATGTGTATATGAGGTATGGAGGTTTTCTTCTGACTGGTTTCTTATCCAATCAGGTAATGTTAAGGGTTTTTGCCATTAATTAAATTGGCGGTGTTAGGCCGGATCTCACATCTCAGAGCGAGGTTTGGCTATAAAAGGTGGTGCGTCGGTGCGCTGCCCATTCCCCATTGACAACGTCATTTGTGACGAAACGCATCTGGGAAGGCACGTTGTACGAGGGGAGGACGGGCTCCCGAATGCTGGCCGGCTTTCTATTTTCTATGCTGTATTCGAATGGATGTTAATTTAAGTGCAATATTCACATTTTAAAATAAATTATCCAAACGGTGTTATACTATGTGGGTTTCCTCTTCTCTTTGGAGCCATTGTTAGTACTATTTTGGATCGCTGAACGAGGGATATGTTTATGTGAACGCTGCCATTCATTGGGGTTAGCTGATCTATGAGCGCAAGCTATAAGGAGGAGGACACCGATGATTTGTATACAAGACTTTGATTAAGCTTCCATCTGATAAGCGTACTCACTTCTTGGTGACGGGCACTTGTTTGATGTTCTTGAGTGGAATCACTGTGGTGTCCTGGAAAGAATTGCAACAGAGGACTTTTTTATAAACTTTGTTTGCTCCTTCCTCTTAAGCAGATGAATTACAATTTATGTTATTTCACCTATTTATTTTGTATGGAATGTGATTAATAATAATCTATTTACATTTATTTATAATTTCTTATTTTGTGTAGTTAGCATATATGGTCTTTTGGCACAGCTTTTGAAATGTTTCTATAGCATTTTCTTTGATGGTCAAAAAGTTAAATTTTATACTCTTCAGACCAGAGCACCTTCCTCCATACATTTTGGCAGTCTCCCACATACCTTTTCGCAAACTTAAAACAAACCCTTTTGTTTTTTGCTGAAAGTAATGGCTTTCTTCTGGCCACTCTGCCATAAAGCCCAACTCTATGGAGCTTACAATTTATTGTCGTCCTATACTCCAGTCTCTGCTGTGGAACTCTGCAGCTCCTCCGGGGTTACCTTAGGTCTCTGTGCTGCCTCTTTGATTAATGCCCTCCTTGCCCAGTCCGTGAGTTTTGGTGTGCGGCCATCTCTTGACAGGTTTGCTGTTGTGCCATGTTCTTTCCATTTGGTTATGATAGATTTGATGGTGCTCCTATGGATCATCAAAGATTTGGATTTTTTTATAACCTAACCCTGACAGTGTTTGGTTAGTGATGTCTCTTGCTTAGGTGTTTCAGCCTCTGGGACCTTTCAAAAAGGTGTGCATATGTAATGACAGATCGTGTGACACTTAGATTGCACACAGGTGGACATCATTTCACTAATTATGTGACTTCAGAAGGTAATTGGTAGCACCAGAGCTTTTAATGGGCTTCATAACAAAGGGGGTGAATACATACGCACATGCCAATTATCCGCTTTTTATTTCTAAAAATAGTTTTATGTATATATTTTTCTAATTTTACTTCACCAACTTAGACTATTGTGTTCTGATCCATCACATATAGTTCTGAAAAAAACACTGAACTAAAGGCTACAATGTAACAAAATAGGTAAAAAGCCAAGGGGGGGTGAATACTTTTGCAAGGCATTGTATGTAAAAAAAAAAAAAAAAAAAAAAAAAGGATTGTTTGTACTCACCGTAAAATCCTTTTCTCTGTAATTCACCGACACAGCTCCTCTCTGTAACAAAATGGGTTGTCAGCCCTATCACTGGAGATGACTAGGCAAAGTGTAATACAACACTTCAGAACTTTTAGTTCCGCCCTAGGTGGTCCCTAGACTACAACCCCCACAGCCTGCCCTAGCAGACTCAGTACGTCAACAAGCAGTATAAGGTAAAGAGAAAGAGGAGGGGCGGGTGCTGTGTCAGTCGGTGAATTACAGAGAAAAGGATTTTATGGTGAGTATAAAAAATCCTATTTTCTCTTATATTCACCGACCGACACAGCTCCTCTCTGTAACAAAATGGGACGTCCCTAAGCAGTGCCAAACGAGGGGTGGGAAAACAGCATAAAACTTCATCCACCATGGCAAGTGGGAACTAGTGAACTAAACCCACAAAAAAACAGCAGTGTGTAGAAAAAACACCACCATATAACCGGGTATCCTCAAGAGGAGTGACCCCCAATACCGCAACCAATTGCGGAAGTAATGCAACAGTGCATTAACATAACAGTACTGTGTTTTTACCGAAAAACCAGGAAAAAATAAAGGTTGCATATTTAATTGCAACTACACGGCTGCCTGTAAAACTTTGCGGCCAAAACAGGCATCCACCGATGCACTGACGTCTACTTTGTAGAACTTGGTAAGACGACCAGGTCGCCACCATACACACCTGAGCGACCGATGCTTGGTGTCGAAAGGCCCAAGACTTTCTCATTGCCCTTGTAGAGTGGACCGTGACCGGAAAGGGGGGCACCTGCCCCTTCAAGGCGTAGGTTTGTACTACAATCTGTCTGATCCACCTGGAAATGGTGGCCGACGAGACCGCCATGCCCTTCTTTGGACCAGCCACCGAAACAAACAGTGAGTCTGACTTCCGAAAAGGAACCATGGCAGCCAAATACACCTTCAGGGCCCTAACCACGTCCAGAGCGTGAAGGGCCACCTCCTTGGAGTGCTTCGGCTTAGAACACAGTGATGGTAATACAATGTCCTCATTGATATGAAAAGCAGAGACCACCTTCGGTAGAAAAGATGGTTGCGGACGCAACACCACCTTATCCCTGTGGATGACCAGATAGGGCTACTTGCAAGACAAGGCCGCCAATTCCGAAACCCTCCTGGCCGATGTGATGGCCACTAGAAAGACCACTTTCTGGGAAAGAATCAACAGGGGAATCTCCCTGATATTTTCAAATGGCGGTTTTTGAAGCGCCGACAACACCAGGTTCAAATCCCATGGGGGTAACGGTGGGCGCACCAGAGGGACTACATGTCGTACCCCGTGAATGAAGGTACCCACTAAGGAGTGTGAAGCCAGGGGTCATTGAAAAAAAGACAGCCAAGGATAAGATTTGCCCCTTGATGGTGCTCAATGCCAATCCCTGGTCTACTCCTTGCTGGAGAAACAGCAGGATCCTTGCTATGGAAAAGGAGCGCGGATGCCATCCTTTCTCCTCACACATGGAGATGTAGGCCTTCCAGGTACGATGGTATATCTTCAGAGAAGAAGATTTCCGTGCCCTCAACATAGTAGGAATCACCAAGTTCGACAGGCCCCGGTTCCTCAACACCTGGCTCTCAATAGCCATGTCGTTAAAGCCAGCGATGGTAAAGGCCAATCTGGGGCAACCAGAATTACTGGAATCCCCTCGGCTTCCACTCTGCAATGCAGACGTGGCAACAGTTTCAGTGGAGGAAAGGCGTAGATCAGCTGGTACTGATTCCACGGAGCCACCAGCGCGTCTGACGCGTCTGCCCACAGATCTCTTGTCCTGCACACGAATCTTGTCGCCTTCCGATTGAGACAGGAGGCCAGTAGATCCACATCTGGTGAGCCTCACTTCAGGCACAGCAGCCTGAATGTCTCTGGATGCAATGCCCATTCTCCTGGGTCCAGCATCTGTCGACTCAGATAGTCCGCCTGCCAGTTTTCCACTCCTGGGATGTAAATGGCCGACAGGGCCGGTACGTGTCGCTCTGCCCACCAAAGTATGTGAGCGACCTCCCAAGCAGCGGCTGAGCTTCTTGTTCCCCCTTGGTGATTTATGTATGCCAGAGCCGTGGCGTTGTCTGACTGTATCCTGATCAGACGCCCTTGAAGCCTCACCGACCATGTGTGGAGACACAGCCTGATCGCTCTCAATTCGAGCAGATTGATCGGCAACTCGGATTCTTTCGTCGACCAGAGGCCCTGAGCTGACTGAACCACCATCACTCCACCGCAGCGGGATAGACTGGCGTCCATAGTGATCACCGTCCATTTCAGAGGAAGGAACGTTTTTCCGGACTGAATCACCGGGGACCTGACTGGTTGTCTCACCTGGATCTGTCGATCTAGGGACATCTGAGACTTGTCCCATTTTAACAAGATCTCCTTCTGCAGTATTTGGGTGTGGAACTAGGCGTAGGGTACTGCCTCGAAAGGAGGCTACCATGATTCCCTGTACTCGCATGCAAAACCGGAGCGACAACCACTTGCGGTTCATCAGCAGTTTTACCGCGAATCTGAAAGTCTGCAATTTGTCTGAAGGGAGAAAAACTCTCGCTTCCCTGGAGTCCAACAGCAAACCTAGATACTCCAGACGCTGAGTCGGCACCATCACCAACTTCTTTAGGTTCAACAGCCACCCAAATTCTTGCAGGGTCTGCATGGTGATTGCCATATCCTCCTCTAATTCTGAGGCGGAAGATGCTCTCAGGAGGAGATCGTCCATGTAGCCCACGATCGCGATCCCACGTTGTCTCAGCAATGCCAATACTGGAGACAGTACCTTGGTAAAGACTCGGGGGGCTGATGCCAGACCAAAAGGAAGAGCCACAAATTGGTAATGGGCTTCCGACTGCCAAACACAGAAACTTTTGATGGTGAAGGCATATGGGCATGTACAGGTACGCATCCTGGATGTCTAAGGACGCCAGGGAGTCCCCTTGATGGAGTGCAGTGACAACTGAGCGAACTGATTCTATTCTGAACCTCTGCACTTTTACAAAGTGATTGAGGGCTTTCAGGTCCAAGATCAGACGTACCCCTTCCTTCTTGGGAACCACAAACAGATTTGAGTAGAATCCCTGGAAGCATTCCGATTCCGGAACTGGTACAATCACCCCGCGATTCAGCAAGTCCCTTACCGCCCCCAGAAGGGCCTACCGGCGAACCAGGGATATAGGTATGCTGGAGGGGAAGAATCTGGTGGCCAAGAGAGAAACTTTATTTTGTAGCCTGTGGAAATCAGATCGCAGACCCATTGGTCCGATAACCGGGAGGACCACAGGCCTGCAAATTCCCGAAGTCGACCCCCCCACCCGAGACATGGGTGGGGGCAAACCCTCATGCGATAGCACTTTTTTCGCAGGCTTGTTAGGCTTGCGGTTCCTGGGACGTTTTTGACTGTCCGTGGGCATCCTGTCGGGCTGGGGTCCTTTTGTCGAAGCACCTGGTGGACGAAAAAGCCATTTGTGAGCGGAAAAAGAGGGCCCTTCCCTGCAGCGTGGCTCCTTAGCTTTCTTGGCCTGTGGGAGTAGTGTACTCTTACCACCAGTGGCATTTCTAATAATGTCATCTAACAAAGGGTCCAAAGAGCCAGTCACCAAGGAAAGTAAGATCCATCAAGGGTTTTTGGATGCCTGGTCAGTAGACCAGCATTTTAGCCAAATCAAGCACCTCAGCACCACAGCTGACACTGAAGCCCTGGATAACAGAGGGAGAGTATCCAGGGCTGCGTCACAGATCTACTTAAGGCCTTGCACTAGTTGGTCTGCTAGTTCCATGCAGACAGGGGAGGCCTGTTGTTCTCCCAATTCGCAGTGCAAACGTTTTGCCCACTCAGTCAGTGTCTGCGACACAATTGCGGATGCCAGTACAGGTCGCACGGCTGACCCCACAACTGTAAACAAGGAACGAGCCACCGCCTCAGCCTTCCTGTCCATGGGATCCTTAAATGCAGGAGTCCCCTCAACCGGGATCGTGGTTACTTTATTTAACCTAGATACTGGGGGGGTCCACGGCCAGAGGAGCCAACCATTTTTTGAGAAGGCTTTCCTCAAAGGGGTTATGCACCGCCATGTATTTGGGGACCGTAAAGGTCCGTTGCGGGCAATCCCATTCCTTGTAAATGAACTTGTCAAAATAAGTCAGATATGGGAATACCTTACGTGAAAGTGCTGGCTTGCGGGACCCAAAAGGGACCGGTACATCAGCAGAGGGATCCACTGGCTCCTGAATCTTGAGGGTATCATGCACAGCTGTGATAAGTGCTCCAACTAGCGCTTTGTCGCGCACGGACCTGGACGCGGACTCATCCTCACTGTCCGAACGGTCCTGGTCAGCGTCATCTGACAAGACAGAGCAGGGGTCACAAGCCTCAGCAGGACCAGAGTCTGCGTCAGAGCTCTCCCCAGAGGACGGGGGGGGGGGCAGGGGCCACTTTTTAGCACCTTTCTTCCCACGTACTGCCTCTATCTTGGAAACGAACAAATTGAGGACTGCCGTAAGTGTGTCCATAGGGACCACGCAGTCCGCAGGTGACCCGGGTTGCAATTGCCTGGATTTCGAGGGAAGAAACACCAGTTTCTGAAGCTATGCTGACCCTACCCTGTCTGCCACCCGAAGGAGACTTAGGACAGTGACAGTCCCACCCTCCTGCTGCCACTGACTAAGGGGCTCTAACCTGCTGGCCTCACCGCCCTGAGCAGTTCCACGCTGTATTACCGCAGTGCCTGTAGATCCCCAGTGCTCCCAGATGCAGAGGTACCAAAGCTGTGTTGGTGGCAGGCTGTCCGCACGATCAGTGAACGACCAGTGAGTGATCTGAAGCATGTGTCCAGATTCACAGGAAAAGCCTCCCAGCGCTCTGTGATGACAAAACAGGAAGCTGAGGGCACAGGGGCTGCTGCTAGAGCACACAAACGCTGTCTGGCTACAAGAAAATGGCCGCCAGTGTTCTAATAGAGAATCACTAGGAAAATGGCCGCTGGAAGCCCAGAAGCATATCTGACCATTGCCCACACTTAAAATGGCAGTTGGCCAGCGCCATGAGGGGCATAGAGAAAACATGTGGCAGACAAAGTGCCACACCAACACAGGGGCAAACCTCACAGGCATCCATCGGGACTAAGCTGCAGGACCCAGGCACCCCAGTACAGCTAAACCCCAGGTGAGAGCCCAGGGCACACGCACACACCGCTCAGTATCACAGCCCCCCCTCTTGAGGGGGGAAGGAGGGGAGTTAGGGACAGGGGAGAGAAGAGAGGGGGCCCCCCCCCCCCGAATCAACTTCCCAGGGAATGCCCAGCTGTTCCACCCTGCCGAGACAGGGAGAGCTGTACTTACCAGTCCTAAAGAGCTGGGAGACATTACATGGTAGTCAACTCCTGATCAGTACAGGGAAGACTACTGGCCTGGCATACTGTGATGTAGACATCAGTAGGCCAGTCATATGTATGCCCTGGAGCATAAAAGCTCACGACCACCTCTGGAGCTGTGGTATGTCGTGGCCTGCCGAGCCGCAGCTACGACTTGCACATGCTCGATGGCCGGCCTGGGGAGACTACAAGGATAAGTGAACCCAGCCTGTCACCCAGCCGGCTGTTGATAGAAGATCACAGGATCATTCATCTTGCGCAAAAAGCAAAGCTTTCAAAAAACACAGACCTATGGGCCTGCAGGGTTCCTAGGTGCATCTCCTTCACTAGGCAAAATAAAACTGAGTCTGCTAGGGCAGGCTGTGGGGGTTGTAGCCTAGGGGCCGCCCCCTGGGCGGAACTAAAAGTTCTGAAGTGTTGTATTACACTTTGCCTAGTAATCTCCAGTGATAGGGCTGACAACCCATTTTGTTACAGAGAGGAGCTTTGTCGGTTGGTGAATATAAGAGAAATATACCTTACCTGGGAATCATCTTTAGGTAACAGAGTTCAAAGAACAAGTTGCATGCAGATAATTACCTACTGTGGCTTGTGCCTGTCCTCTCCAGGGCTCAAACACTGTTCTGAGGAGCAGTTTACAGACTGTAATCTTAACATTAGATTGCACAGACTCCAAAGCATCACATTGCACAAGCATCAATTCAAAAACGGTTACCTGTAAAACGTGCTGTGAAGCATACACAGACTGCTCTATCTGTGCAATAGTCAGCCAAAAACAGCAGGGCTGGAAAAGTCTGCAGGTGTGGAAGCATGAATGTCCACAATTCAGTGGCGTTCAGTCCATAGAGGGCGCACAGGTGCTGCCCCCTCATCCATGTGTCCGGCCCCCGATCTACATAGCAGGGTGCCGGACTATGGATTCCAATTGGGGGGGGGGGGGGGCATTTTTTTTTTTTTGAAGCATGTAATTAGAGCCAGCTCTAATAGGCTTTGAAAAAGGGTGGGCTCGGAGCGCAGTAATCCCACCCATTTGTGTGACGATAGCGAATTAATTTTCACTACTTTCACATTGAATTTCCTCCCCACTAACAAGGAGGCAGGTCGTTAGACCTGTTTCCTAATCGGCCACAGCATCAGGCGATCCTATTGGGCGTCTAGTGTTCTAAGGAAAAGAAAGTAGAGGCACTAGTGGAAGCTGCTGGATGAGCGGAAACCAGAGCCGTTGCCTGCACCTCGCCACCTGAGGAAGAGAAAGTAGACACACGTGCTGGAGGACACCACAGCCTGCCACCTCAATGGGGTAAGCCATCCCCACCGGGCAACTGTTTCCCCCCCAAAGAAAAACCCACCAGCCGCCACTGGTCCACATGCACGCAAAGCGCTCTACTGGTACCATTTTTACTGATGCTTGCGCACTGTGAAGTGTTGGCTCCTAGGGATGCCTATTTTCTGGGGCAGACCTCTCACAACAGGGACTGGAAACAGAGACAGATGGTAACCTTACTGCATGAGTAGAGTAGACCAGAGCATCACAGGTCTAAGGTGAGACATATAGTAATATTTTATTATTTCCAGGAATGCTAATACCCCTAAAGACCTAAAGAGCCATAACAACTAATTTTATGTTTGTTTGCACTCCAGTAAATTATATGAGATTTGGTTGACTTTTTTTTAAGGTGAGATGAATAGATGTTTACAGGGAATGTTTGAAAATGGTAAATAATTTAGGCAGAATAAAGCTGGCCATACATTATACAATTTTATAGTATAATCTCGTTTAGACTAAGGCCGCGTACACACGCGGGGACTGTTCGCCCAACTTTGTCCGTCAAACAGTTTCGGCAAACAGTCCGCTCAAAATTAGCATGGACGGACATGGCCACACACGATGGACGAACAGTTTGCTGAAACCGTGCGCGATGACGTGAATGGCACGTACGACGGGACGAAAAATACGACGTCCTATACACTGCATTATAACTTTTGGCGTGTAAATCCTTTCTGAGCATGCGCGGAACTTAGTTTGACGAACAAGCCTACACACGAGGGGACTGTTCGCTGAAACAAGGTTTCAGCGGACAGTTTTTCGGAATTTCCGAAAAACCTTGTTCAGCGGACTGTTCGCTGAAACTGTCCGCTGAAAGCCCACACACGAGTGGACTGTTTGCCGAAACACTGTTCAGCGGACAAAGTTGGGCGAACAGTCCCCGCGTGTGTACGCGGCCTTACAGTGCCTTGCGAAAGTATTCGGCCCCCTTGAACTTTTCAATCTTTTGCCACATTTCAGGCTTCAAACATAAAGATATAACATTTTAATTTTTTGTAAAGAATCACCAACAAGTGGGACACAATTGTGAAGTGGAACCAAATCTATTGGATAATTTAAACTTTTTTAACAAATAAAAAACTGAAAAGTAGTGCGTGCAAAATTATTCGGGCCCTTTACTTTCAGTGCAGCAAACTCACTCCAGAAGTTCAGCGAGGATCTCTGAGTGATCCAATGTTGTCCTAAATGACTGATGGTGATAAATAGAATCCACCTGTGTGTAATCAAGTCTCTGTATAAATGCACCTGGCTGGTCCGTAATACTGTTGTGGAGAAGTTTAAAGCCGGATTTGGATACAAAAAGATTTCCCAAGCTTTAAACATCCCAAGGAGCACTGTGCAAGCGATCATTTTGAAATGGAAGGAGTATCAGACCACTGCAAATCTACCAAGACCTGGCCGTCCCTCTAAACTTTCAGATCAGACAAGAAGAAGACTGATCAGAGATGCAGCCAAGAGGCCCATGATCACTCTGGATGAACTGCAGAGAACTACAGCTGAGGTGGGAGAGTCTGTCCATAGGACAACAATCAGTCGTACACTGCACAAATCTGGCCTTTATGGAAGAGTGGCAAGAAGAAAGCCATTTCTCAAAGATATCCATAAAAAGTCTCGTCTAAAGTTTGCCACAAGCCACCTGGGAGACACACCAAACATGTGGAAGAAGGTGCTCTGGTCAAATGAAACCAAAGTCGAACTTTTTGCCCACAATGCAAAACGATATGTTTGGCGTAAAAGCAACACAGCTCATCACCCTGAACACACCATCCCCACTGTCAAACATGGTGGTGGCAGCATCATGGTTTGGGCCTGCTTTTCTTCAGCAGGGACAGGGAAGATGGTTAAAATTGAGGGGAAGATGGATGCAGCCAAATACAGGACCATTCTGGATGAAAACCTGTTGGAGTCTGCAAAAGACCTGAAACTGGGACGGAGATTTATCTTCCAACAAGACAATGATCCCAAACATACAGCAAAATCTACAAAGGAATGGTTCACAAATAAACGTATCCAGGTGTTAGAATAGCCAAGTCAAATTCCAGACCTGAATCCAATCGAGAATCTGTGGAAAAAGCTGAAAACTCACTGAGCTCGAGCTGTTTTGCAAGGAAGAATGGGCAAGAATTTCAGTCTCTCGATGTGCAAAACTGATAGAGACATACCCCAAGCGACTTGCAGCTGTAATCGCAGCAAAAGGTGGCTCTACAAAGTATTAACGCAAGGGGGCCGAATAATTTTTCACGCCCCACTTTTCATTTTTTTATTAGTTAAAAAAGTTTACAAAAATCCAATAGATTTCGTTCCACTTCACAATTGTGTCCCACTTGTTTGTGATTCTTCACAAAAAATAAAAATGTTATATCTTTATGTTTGAAGCCTGAAATGTGGCAAAATGGTATTGCACAGGGTGGCCCCACACTTCCTCTTCTGGGGTCCCCCGCCAGCAGTCTTTGCTCCAAGCCTAAGAAATGTCTCCCAAAATTCCATAAATAATTAACATATAGCTGCACTATCACCTTCCCTAACACTACAGCAAGGAAGTAGGCATGTCTGGAACTTCATGCATATCTGAGTCTTAAGCCTCCCTCGTACACACGATCAGATTTTCCGAAGAAAAAGCCCTGGACTTTTGTCTGAAGGACGTTGGCCCAAAACTTG
Organism: Lithobates pipiens; assembly: GCF_037356315.1. Lineage (NCBI taxonomy): Eukaryota > Metazoa > Chordata > Amphibia > Anura > Ranidae > Lithobates > Lithobates pipiens. The sequence continues at coordinate 601,605,211 of NW_027507748.1, read as the reverse complement.
TCTTGCATGCAAACAGCATACAATTGTTGGCCAACAAACACGAACGTAGTGACATACTATGAGCCGATAAAGCAGAAGTTCAATTGTCATGCGCCACCCTGTGTGTTCCTTCTGCTATTTTCGTGTTAGTAGAACTCTGGTGAGTGTAGATTTGTGCTTTTCAATTCGTGCTTTGAAGTTTGTTTCTGAACAGCAGTTCATCAACCAGCCATGTTGCGGAATCGGAGGAGAATACGTGCCATCATTTGGCATTGAGTTATTGCTTTGACCCAAGTCCAGTCCAAGAACAGGAAGAGGAGGAGTTCTTGGACCAAAAATTGGTTGCTTAAATGTGAACAATTTTGTCATATGCCTTTGTCGTGGGAGCTCCAGGAAAATAATCCAGATGATTTTAGGAATTCTCTCTGGATGACAGACCCCTGCTTTCAACGTCTCTTGGCATTGTTGACCCCTATATTAAGAAGCAGGACACATGCATGCAGCTTGCCATCACTCGCCGAGCAAAGGGTCATAGCCACCTTGTGGTACTTGGCGATGGGGATAAGTCTCCAGGACCTCAAGTTTATGACTGGGATCTCCCCTCAGGCTCTGGGACTCATTATTCCAGAGACCTGTTCTGCCATTATTCAAGTCCTGTAAAAGGACTATATTTGGGTAAGTTTTATGCTCCTTTTTTTTTGTCCTTCATGCATATTTTCCTTCACTAACCTCCCCAGCATGCTATCCTGGGTAGAGATCGACCGATATGGGTTTTTCTCTGGCCGATGCCGATATTTAGAAATCATGGCGGCCGATGGCCGATATATGATGCCGATTTTTTTGGGCCGATATGTTAGGCCGATTTTTATTTTTATTTTTTATTTTTATCCCCCTTCATCTCATCAAACCTAATAGACACCTTTCCCACTGGGGCGTTTTTTAGGCGCTTTTGGGCTAAAAATAGCGCCTGTAAAGTGCCTGCAAAACGGCTCCCCTGCAGTCTGTGTGAAAGAAAGATTGCTTTCACACTGAGGCGATGCAAGCAGCACGTTTGGAGTGGTGTATACCGCTTCTCCACCACTCCTGCCCATTGATATTAATGAGCACCACTGCCCAAGCGCATGCAATGCGATTTGGCAGCGGTGCTTCACGGGTGCATTTAACCTCTTCTTCGGCCGCTAGCTAGGATTATATGTGCCCCACTAGCAGCCGAATAGCACCGCTAAAATGATGGTAAAGCACTGCTAAAACTAGCAACATTTTACCATCAACGTCTGCCCGCTCCAGTGTGCAAGCAGCCTATAAAATAAAAACAAGTACTCAAAACTTTTGGACGAAAAAAAAATAAAAAATGGACTAACTTTACTGTTTTAGTTTTTCTTTTTTAAATCATTTAGTGTATTTTTCCCCCTAAAAAAATGCATTTGAAAGACCTCTGCGCAAATGCCGTGTAACATAAAATGTTGCAACAACCGCTATTTTATTCCCTAGGATCTCTGCTAAAAAAATATATATATTTTTTGGGGGGTCTAAGTGATTTTCTGGCAGAAAATACAGGAGTTTTACTTGTAAGCAACAAGTGTCAGAAAAGATTTAGTCTTTAAATGGTTAAACTGAGAACGCTACACACTGAGATGACTTCATTCATTCAAGTGTAAACATTGTATCTTTCTGTTCTTTTCTTGGCAGGCTGCCCAGAGAGGAGGAAAGACATTTCTATGACGGCTCAGGCAACTTGCACTGACTTCTATTACAGAAGTCATTTCCAAGTCCCGCTGTTCTAAATCTGCCTTTTTATCAGCTCAATCGGCCGATGGCGATTAATTAAAAAACAGCAAATATCGGTCGACCTCTAATCCTGGGCCCATACACACTTAGCCAAGTAATGTATTTTGTCAGTTACATTTTTGTGCTTACCCTAAACACCTCCTAAAATGTGTCCAAATGTTATTGTTGTCCTCAAATTCAGGCAGAGTGCAAGAGGCCATTTTTTGGGGCACAAACTCATTTGGAACCCCCCCAAAATGCCAAGTCATCCGATACAAATACTCAATCTGCTGACTTTGCAAAACACATACACACTATACCTCTTTTGTGGTCATATTTCTGGATGAATTCACCAAAGCATGTGGTGCAAGGGCCTACCTGATTACCTTCAAATTGTAACGTAGAAAGTTTTTGTCTCCTATTATCTTGATAGGTAATTTATGAATGTCAAAATGTGCTTTGATTTGGACAGTGTGTATCCATATTTTTGTATTATGACACCTCCTACCTGTCCACTGGGCTGCCAATAGTGTAAGTAAGGAGGGGCTGGCCAAAGTATCACACACTATTTATGCATTCAGCTCTCATGGAAGTGGAGAGGGTTACCTGTCCAAAACACGTACCCATTACCTCCCCCGCCATAACATTTTTCAAACGGGCCACCAGAGGGGGTGAGAAATCTGATAAGTTGACTGTATAGTTTGGGGGTTGTTTAGCTCAACTGTAGCACCCGCTAGTGAGAACAGTCCACACAGATGATTCCTTTTCAGGGCTTTTTGGCCCACTTTTATTAAAGAAAAACAAAGTCCAAGAAATGAAAACAAAAGTGGTTTCCCTCGCAGAGGGATTTCACTATCAGCTTTAAATAAAAGGATATTCATGCTTCATTGCAAACACAAATACCAAGCCACCTGGCTCTCTTCAGCAGCAGACACACCACTGCTCATGCTGCTACATGGAGCTCTCCCGACTATTGTCAGCAACCTCAGACTCAGGTTTCTGGCTTTCACCATGCAGCCTGCACTCCCTGGCTACTTCAGTGCACACCTGCAATCTATAGGTTCTCCCTTGCAAGCCTGGACTCCTCGGGAGGGTGGAGCCCAGAACCATAGTCCTGATTCTACTATCAGGCCAATACACACCTGAACAATCAGTGTGCCAGTGAGTCTCAAAACCCGGACCCAGGACTAGAGATTTCATCCCACTCGGATCTCTAAGAAATCCCCGGGCTCCAGGTCCCAAAGTGGACCTTACTAAAGAATGAGAAAACTGAAAAGCCAGTTTCCTCTCAAACAAGTAAATACTCTGGAGCACCTCAACCTACCTGGTTGAGAATCCTGGACCAATACACTGGTGGGGTACCCCACTACCACATATCCCCCCCCTTGTTTCGACCCAGAGGGCGGAACACACCAGTACAACCTCCTCACTTTGGCATGACCATGCAAGCTACTAATCAACTGGGCCAGGTGTCTTTCGCCATGTCCCCCTGCTACATCTACTCGGGCTCTACAAAGACACTCTGATGCCTTTTTACGAGTGTGCTTCCAAAAGCGATGTCTTTTTATTTCCCTTGGACCTACACCAGCCACCTTGCCAGTAGGGAGTTTAGTAATCTCTGTACCTTTTTTTAACATGAGTCAGATATCTGAGCTTTAAGGGTCGGATATCATTAAAGTTATAAAGTACTTCCTCAATTTCCACTAGGCCACCCCTTTTCTCTTTACTTAATTTAGAAGGAACCACATTTTAAACACTAGTTTAGTGATAATTGGGGGCTCTGTTATTGGGGTGACACTGGTCCCTCTCTGCACTCTATGTTTGGGCACTCTCTTACTGTCCAAGCTTAGCATCACTTGTTTCCTGTACACTGCATGCTTCCTTTTGTCAGTTTCATCACCAGAATCCTCATATGACTGCAGCTTCATCCTAGTCTCCCTCTGAAGGACATCCTGACTATCTTGCCACTTTGAGGTTTTAAAGTAATGCGACACCTTGCTGAGCTTTGGTCCATTTCCCTTCGACCATTGTTTACCACGATCTTTCTCATACCTTAGAGATTTCTCAAACCTCAGGAAATCTTCCCCAGAACTACCCTTCTGAATCTGTTGGGGGCCTAATTCTTCTGTACCTTTTACCTCTTCTGTGTCAATCATACCATTCCCTATCTCATTACAATTTTCAGGATTTGTTACAACCATATCAACTTGACCAAGATCTTCAGGTCTACCATTATTTTTGTTGTCACCCATGGTAACCAAACCATCAAAAATTGCCAATGCGCTGCATTTTTCATCATGGTCAGAAACACCAATGCATTTGTCCTATTTCATTTCACCCATATTCGACAGGGCAGTGTCTGCAGAGGAACTGTACCCAGAGTAGTGGTTGTCTTTGGCAGCTTCACTATACACCAACTCCACTGGCATGTGATCTTCTGCCAACAACTGTCGTGACCCCTGACCATCATCGCATAAAATAAGATTTGGACCTGTGACTACAACCACTTCATGTATTGCTGTGCCATCTGGCACTTCCACGAACGCCAGCTCATTTGACATGGCATCATCTATTACCACACCATTAGGCCCTTTTTTGATCACAGACATGACCTCTTCTGTGCGCTTGCCCTTACTTGGTGTTTTCATCTCATGAGCAAAATCATCTGCAGTAGCAAATGCACCCTTGCATATAAGTTGCTCTGCAGGTCCTTCATCTGGCACCGCAGAAATCATGTCTGCTCCACTTTTACCAAGAGAGGCCTTTTCCAACAAAGCCAACAGGCTTTTTGCCCACCTGTCCCAGTCTGTTATCTCTGTGCTCCCAGAAGTTTGCACATATCACTTTGGCTAAATAAGATTGTGGCACTACATTTTTAACCATAGCAGACTGCAATACCACACCTTTACCACCTTGCTCTGGTGGCACTTCATTAAAACGCATGAAGGCTTTCATACCCATCATTGCCAGATGGCATTAACCCATAACCAGCATGAGTGCTTTCAAACTTTTCAGTTTTAACATTTAACATCCTGTTATCACCATGTTCAGGTACCCTCTTATCCCTCAAAGTGGCACCATGGCTGTCCCAAGCAACCTCCGGCTTCAAAACGCAGAGCTCCCTGGGGGTTTCTAGGGACACCTCTTTGGCCTTCTTCACAGTTGCTATGGGAGATAGCATATCTTTAACCACATTCACAGAAATGTTTTTATCTCTAGTGAGCTGCACTAGCCCATTAGCAACTGGACCATTCACTTTAGCCAACACAATATTAGCAGTTTTATTCATCACATTGTTACATTTAAGTTTACCACTTTCCTCCCCACTGGACAGGGCACTGTAGCAAGGCAAGTCCTTTTCCACACAGACAGTGTCTCTCCCATTTGGGGTCACTTCCACAGCTTCCATGCTGAGGGCCTCAATTTTGTTTTTGTGGCAGATGAGGCCTTTGCTCTGGGGGAACATCTTATGAAGCCTTTTCCTGTGAGGAACCTCACCCCAGAGCAGAGGATCTTTAATTATAGGCTCTCTCGTGCCAGAAGAGTGGTTGAAAACACATTTGGCATCCTCTCCAGTCGCTTCAGGCTGTTTTCAACAACTATTAACCACTTGCCGACCAGCCACCACAGTTTTACTGTGGCAGAATGGCACGGCTGGGTGAAACAACGTTATGTTACATCACTTCGCCCTGTGGCCACTAGGGGCACGCATGCCAGCTGTTCTCCCCTGGAGCTGGTGTGAGTGTCCGGCGATCACGATCACCACCAGGCTCCTGCAATCACTGCTGACACACAGAGAACCGGGATCTGTGTGTGTGTAAACACACAGTTTCCGGTTCTCTAGGGTAGAAGAAACAGATCGTTGAACAGTGAGTATGAACAGCAATCTGTCATCTCCCTTACACAGTCCTCTCCCCCTTCAGTTAGAACACACACTAGGGAACACAACTCCTTGATTGCCCCCTAGTTTTAACCTCTTCCCTGCCAGTGACATTTTTAAAGTAATCAGTGCAATTTTATAGCACTGATCAATGTATAAATGCCAATGGTCCCAAAAATGTGTCAAAAATGTCTGATTTGTCCACCATAAAGTCGCAGTCACGATAAAAATCGCAGATCACCGCCAATACTAGTAAAATAAATGAAAATGCCATAAAACTATCCCCTATTTTGAAGACGCTATAACTTTTGCACAAACCAATCAATATACACTTATTGCGATTTTATTTTACCAAAAATATGTAGAGGAATACATATTGGCCTAAACTAAGGAAACAATTTTTTTTTTTATATATTTTTGGGGGATATTTATTATAGTAAAAAATATTGAGTTTTTTTTTTCAAAATTGTCGCTCTTTTTGTGTTTATAGCGCAAAAAAAAAAAAAAACAGGAGGTTATCAAATATCACCAAAAGAAAGCTCTATATGTGGGAAAATAATTACGTCAATTTTGTTTGGGTACAACACCGCATGACCGCGCAATTGTCAGTTAAAATTATGCAGTGCCAAATCGCAAAAAACGCTCTGGTCGGGGTAAATTCTTCTGGGGCTGAAGCGGTTAAAAAACTAATTCAGACAAAGATTACAGAAAACATTAACTCAATTTTTCAAGGCCTACTTGGAAAAAGCACATACACAGACAGCTAATTTACACATATACATATTGGTTAGATACAAATATTCCTTACTTTTTTTGATTATGTGATGGATGGACTCCATATGTTCTTGCTCGCGGTGCTTTCGATCAGACCATCGCTTTCGGATTTGGTCCTTCGTTCATTGCACTGAAAATTCTTCCTCCAAAACGGTGATGACCTTCCCCAAAATTAGGTTCTTTTCGGTTGTTGAGCCTTTCGTAGTTGCACAGCTTACAGTCATAGTCGTGCTTCTCGCGCACCATCTCACCCTTGCTCATGGGGAGTGCTTTGTGCCTCCTATAAGCTCCCAAACTGCGGGCCTGCCTAGAATTTGCAGAATCTGCCATGTTGTCACTCCCGATTGTTCCACTGTGTGTGTCGCATGCAGAAGAGAGATGGAGTTTCACACATGCACGGTGTATATAAAGCCATAATGGGCAGTGGATGGAATGGCCGTAGGAAAGATCTGGGAGTGGAGGACAAATGATCATCATCACCAACACACGAAAAGGGGCCTAAAGCGAAGGTACAGGAAGGGAGTAAATTCTTTTGGGGCTGAAGCGGTTAAAAAACAAAATTCAGACATCGGTGGTTAGTGGCCAATACTACTTAGTTTGAGCTATATACACACACAGTAACACTGCGCAGTAGTAAAAGCTCTTACCATATACAGTCCAATACAATGAAAGAGCCATCCTTCTTGGGATCCATACAACCATAGAACGCTGAACCAGTGCCTCAGTATTTGGAATCATAAGCGATTTATGACCCCTTAGATATACGTCTAATCGGGTCATTTCCATCTGGTAAGCCTGCGCTTCTTATGGTGGTGGGATTCACACCGCGGGGAATTTTTATGATCACATCTGGTTTGGATTCCTTTTTTCATCACACTTTGTTGGGACTTATATTTATGCATCCATTATTACAAGATATGGACTCCATTTAATTACCATTTGTGTTTATATTTCACAAAATATTCATGGATATATGAATACACTGTATAGGGTTTCTTATACCCTTCTTAACATATATGTTGGTCACTTTTTTATATTTATGAATTTTCTGTTTTCATTTTTTATTTGATTATTGTGGCATCATATATTTAGCGCTTACACTTTCTACTTAGTTTGAGGCCTGTATTGGGACCAGATTATGAGTTAAGCCTGACATTATGGTTTCTCTTGTGTTCTGTCTTGCAGACATCATGGTGGATAAATTCACTGCATCCGACTTTTTGTCTCAATTTATAGACCAGTACTGGGCTGCCATGTCTCTGGAAGGTGAAGAGTAGGGATTTTTCTAATAAAATAAAGAGAAAGGCAGCGATGAAGAAACTTCTGGAATTGGTGAAGCCTCAGTACCCCAGGGCAGACATCAATTTTGTGAAGAGCAAAATTGGGAACCTTGAGGAGTACATTTAATAGGGAGCACAAGAAGGTCCAGAAATCACAGAGATCAGGAGCATCAACTGATGATATCTATGTCCCCTGGCTGTCCAACCAAACCCAACCCAGGCCATCAGCTCCTGAGGTCCACCCTGGTCCTTCGACACAGGATGAAGATGTGGAGGAGCCTAGCTTGACCCAGATATAGCATTGTTGAACATATTTGTATCCAAAAATATAATGATGATAACTAGACATTATTGTTCAAAAATGTCTGCCTTAACAATGTTGTTTCCATATCAATAGACAGTAGTGGCCAAAAATCATTGGGACTGAAGAATGAAAAATGCTGGGGTCAGAAAGATAGTCTTTTCTATTTCTCCACATTTAATTTGCAACAGTCATGAGCTCAAAATTGTGTGTGATTGACCAAAAAAAAAATACAAATTTTGTCCCATTTTCATACACAGGAAAGTGTCAGTTTGGAGGAGCCAGTGGCCAGCAGCCACACAGAGTCCCGGATCCCTCTCTTACGGCCTCCTGCTAAAAGGGTCAGGAAGAGCAGGAACCTAGATGAGGCCACAGCTGCCTTCCACAGCCGCGCAACAACTGCAATCAGTACGGCCCCAGATGCAGCTGAGGCATTTGGCTGTCTGACAGCTAATACGTTAGGAGATATGGATGTGGAGCAAAGGAGGATGTGTGAGGAACTAATCCTGCAGCTGCTGAACAAGGGGGAGGGGATAAATTTCCTCCAATACCCATATCTCTGATTTGGATGCCCCACCCACCACAGCAGCATGGCGCACATTGGCAATTCCAGCCCCAAGACCCCCAACAAGCCCACTGGGCTAGGGATTTTCAAGCATTAAATTACTAATTTGCTTTTTTTTTGTTTTAAATTATGAGTTTAGTTATACTTTATTTCTTTTTGTATACAAAGAATGTTCTTATTGGTTAACTTATTTAGCTTTGATTTGGATGGCAGATAACATGTCTAATTTATTTTATTTTATTTTTTAAATAATGCGCAAGAAAAAAAATGGCCTCAGCCGATGTGGAAGCGATCATTGACAGCGATTGCCTGGGTTCAGTCTGGTCTGTCAAAAACCGCAGGCTGTTGTAATACCTGTTGTATGCCTGGGGAAATACCAGTCATCTGTTGCTGCTCCTGATCTCTCAGAGTCCAGGACATTCTTGTGCTCCCTATTAAACGTACTCCTCAGGTTCCTAATTTTCACAGCTCTTCACATAATTAAGGTCTGCCCTGTGGTACAAAGGCTTCACCAATTCCAAAAGTTTCTCCATTGCTGCCTCTTGAATTTATAGGACCTTCTTGTGCTCCCGATTTAATAAAAAAAATAAAAAATGTGAAAAATGCTTGGCTGTGTTTTACTTAAAATTAAAGTTTGGGAGTAGGCAGGTCAATTTAAAAACACAATGTAAAATTAAGGGACACCAACATAGTTGCATCTTTGATCTTAAAAACGATGGGATAATGGGGTTGTGGTAGCTAAAAAATAAAACAAAATAAAAAAATATTCTTGATATCACTAGAACAAAAAAAAAAGCCTTTTTAAATATGTTTCGTAGAACTCCATCAGTATCAACAGCAAAGCAGCTTCATTATTATCCCATTATAAAGAAGAGAACATTCACTGCATTTCGAGATTTCATAATTTACCAAGTCACCAATGTGAATTCTCAATTACGAATGCTAGTTTTACAAGACCGGCTGCTTCCAGCTCGTACTTGCTCCTGAGCATGTGTGTTTGTACTTTGGGCCAACGGACTTGTGTACACACACTCAGAAAATCCAACAACAGACCGGTGTCGGCGGAAAGTTTTCAAGCCCACCATCCAACATTTGTCAGTGGAAAATCCGTCAATTGTCCGATGAAGCGTATAAACAGTCGGATTTTATGACAACCTGTCATCACACAATTTCTGTCGGAAAAACCAATAATGTGTACAAGGCTTTAGGCCTCTTGCACACTGCAGCTTGAAAAAGCTCAGCATAGCTTCTTTTTTTTACCAAGCTAAATTACAGCCCATTAATTGCAACGTGAGACAGAGAGATAGAGTAGTGCCGCATTAAGGGTAGTCTAATATATCCTTACTAAACACGGACGTGAAAGTCTATGCTAAACTTATAGCAAACCGGCTGATAACTATTCTTCCCTGTTTAATACACCCTGACCAAACTGGGTTTACGAAGGGGCGTCAGACCTCAGATGCCACGAGGAGATTGACAAATATCATCCATCTGGCTGGCGCTGGACGGGGGCCTTCTCTGCTCCTTGCATTGGACGCGGAGAAGGCCTTCGACAGGGTCCACTGGGGGTATACGAATGCAGTCCTAACCAAATTTGGATTCTCCGGTATGATCCTATCGGCTATAATGGCTTTATACTCAAACCCTTCAGCTAAGGTGTATACTTCGGGTATACTCTCTACTCCCTTCCCAATATCGAATGGGACACGCCAGGGGTGTCCACTCTCCCCACTAATTTTTAATCTAATATTAGAACCCCTGGCGGAATATATACGTTCCCACCCCAATATTGCTGGGTTTAAGACTCAGACATCGGAACACACGATCAGCCTGTTCGCAGATGACATTATTTTGATGCTTACAGATCCTTAAAATTCCTTGGCTTCGGTTCATGACACTCTGAGATTATTTGGTACGCTGTCTTATTATAAAGTTAATGAGAACAAATCTTATATCTTGGGATTGGGTGTGGACGGAGATATGCAGTCGAGAATTAGTGCACGGTTCCCCTATACATGGAGTGAGAAGGGCATAGAATACCTGGGAATCACCTTGACCCCCACCACTGGTGACCTATACACCAACAACTACATTCCCTTTCTTAAATCCCTACCTTCCAAGCTGCAAGCCCTGGACAAAACAGAACTTATCTGGTCCGGTAGGTTAGCAGCGATAAAGATGATAATTTTACCCCAACTACTCTACTTATTCAGGTCCCTTCCTATCCCCATCCCCACTAAATACTTTACTGAGGTACAAGCTGCGATAAACAAATTTTTGTGGAAAGGGAAAAAAGCTAGGTGGGCCTTTAAAAGCTCGCTGACAGCGAGAACGGCCGGGGGAGTGGGAAATGTACTGATCTATGACTATTACATTGCCTCTATACTAGCGCAGCTGAGGACGTGGTTCCCAGATTCGCCCCAAACGAGATGGCAGGAACTTGAAGAATGCCAAATCCCCAACACTAGCTTATACAATTATTTACTGACACACGTAGCCAACGCATCCCGCGTCACAGCCTTGGCCCCCTCTATCGTAGCATCATTACGAGCTTGGAGGATACTCCTTACACAAACTTTTACCACCCCTACTTCCACTTTAAAAATTCCTCTCAGCAGTCTCAGTGGACTCATCCCCAATCTGCAAATATCTCATTGGCAAGAAAAGGGTATCACATTTATTGAGGATCTTATGATAGGACCAGCAATGAAAACATTTCGCACATTACAAATTGAATATGGGCTGACAGACTCTGATAATTATAGATACATCCAAATTAGGCATCTTCTCCAATCACACCGTCTCTCCGACATACAACTCCCCTGGAAGATTGTTTTATATCTTACCAAACCCTCTACTAACCTGAAAGGAATATCTCTATTCTATAATGCCCTCAATGACAAACTGACATTCCGCAAGACATCTAATATTAGTGCTTGGGAGAAGGATTTAGGGGAGACATTCACAGAAGCCCAATGGCAAACAGTGCTGCGAACAGCTTACGCATCCACTAAATGTATCAACCTTTGGGAATTGACGCAAAAAATACTCCGACGCTGGTACATTACTCCATATAGAATCTCCAAATTTGCTCCCAATGCCTCTCCACTTTGTTGGAGGCAATGTAACCACCCCGGCACCCTGTACCATATCCTCTGGGAATGTCCTAAAATACAAACACTTTGGAATAAAGTATTCCACTTATGCTCACAAATAGCGCAGATTCCCATCCCCGCTGACCCGGCACTGGCCATCTTATTTCTAAACGTAGATCAAATACCCAAACCCGCCAGAATGATTGTTTCCCATATTATGTTGAGTACTAAACTGGCCCTAACGCGCCACTGGAAAGATCATAATGCACCAACGTTAGGAGAAGTCATCAGGATTACTGACACACATGCCATGTATGAAACCCTGTTTGCGTCAACCCAGGGCAGGCTTGTTGCGGCCAGGGAAGGTTGGAAAAGGTGGACTGACTGGTTTACTAATACTAAACTGATATGATTACTGCTTTATAATAACCTAGACCTGTGAAAGGACATATAGCAAAATGAGTTGAAACTCCGAATCTCTAGCTTTTCTTTTTCTTTATTTTTATTTTTATCACTTTATTATTTCTTTTGTTCTATTTATCCTTTATCAATTCTATCTTTGTTTTATTCTTTACTCTCTAAAACTCTCTTATGTTAATCATCCATCATTTTCTCTCAATTGCCTACATGACGTATTATTCATATGCTTAGACAGCGCAACTGGCTTCACCAGATTTGATTACCGAACCAGGGGAAGGTGGAGGTTTTCCCTCTCTAGGCACAGTGAGTACCCACTAGGGGTGCCAATGGGAGGGACTCCTCTTCATAATGGAGAACCTACTGGATACACAGGTAATCCATGTTACCCCCTGACTACTGTATTGGAGACTCAGGTGTGATGCGGTTTTGTTCTGTTTGTATCTTTCTTTACTTTTTATATCCCACGTTAGTCATCATATGCTTCTACTCTATACTGTAAACCGGAATGTTGTAATACTATGTATGTAGGTATATCTTTGTTAACTCACAAAAATTTTAATAAAAACCTATTGCAATGAAGGGTAGTCTAATGGAAATTTGTAGGTTCTGTATGTAATTGTATTCTATTTTATATGTATTGCATAATGTCCTCACTGTGCACACGGCACTAATAATGTTTTCAGTACACATTTTGCTTTCTTTCAAGTCCTGATTAGAATTAGCCTGCCTATGTAACGCCCCTTGTTACCATAAACGTACAATTGTAATATTAATGTGATACCTACGTAATCATGTGTATAAAAACCTTCAAATGTGTCATAATAAAGGAGAACGGTTATTGGAAAGATGCTGAGCGTATCTTTTGTGTCTGTTCCCTACTGCAGTAGTTATTATTAATTTGGAACCACTAATCAATATGAGGATAGGAGTTGCCTATCATCAAAATATCCATTTCAGTAATAAATCATTTAAAAACTCTGCTTTAATCATAAAAAAGTTTTTAAATGATTTACTACCCTTAGAGTGGCTCTGCTCTCTCTCTCTCTCTCCTATACTACAGAGTCCCTTCGGCTCTGAGGAGCTGGCAGCCGCTTGCAACATATAATAGAACTTATAGATTTGAACTGACAAAACTGTCTCTAATTTTCACAAAGAAATCCCTTTGTTCCCTATTACTCCAGCTTTATTATGGCCCCAGAACTTTTCACTAGCAGCTCCTACTAGCGCTCCATTCCCCCTTTTTTTTTTAAACTGCATTAATTGCAACGTGCCTATGCACACAGGTATGTAAACAATTGCTGTGCATTCTTCAGTAAAAAAGAAAATAGAAAAACAAATCTGCTTTTTTGGTCAGTAATTTACACCTCATGTGCACAAATTCCAGTATCCGAAGATACGTTTTTGCAGATTTGCGAAAATGCACATAAATACATACAAAAAAAGGTCTAAAGAAATAGATGCTCAAACAGGAGTATAATGTGCAAGAGGCCTTAAAGTGTTACTAAACCCTTGTTTTTTTTTTTTTAATAACAAACATTTCATACTTAAATAGAAAAAAAGGATATTCCTGCGCCAAAATGGGAAAAAATATTATTATTGGTGGAATGGGGTACTGCTGCACTCCCTATATGGTGCGTGGCCTATTTAAGAGTCACTTTGGGGTATTCGCCGTAGGTAGTCTCATGCCGAGTATATAGGATTAAAGCATAAAGGAAGGATGCCCCATAGTGTAGTATTTTAAAAAAGTGCAATATTTATTAAAGAAATAGACTTCAGGTACTCCCAAACATAGGATGTCAAAAAGGCAATGTAAAAACGAGCAGCCAGCTCGACCAGCGTCACTTCCGGTAGCGGTAATTCCCGACGCGTGTTCGTCACGGGTCACGTGACTTCATCAGGGGATAGCTTAAACGCATATGGAGTGACTATATATAGGCACTACCTATGGCGAATACCCCAAAGTGACTCTTAAAGAGGCCACGCACCATATAGGGAGTAGGAGAGGGACGCCAAACAGGAATTGCCATATTAGGATCCATAAAGGGAAAAGACCTCCAGGAACACCTAAAGATATACTCAATATATGCTGTAACCTTACAGCAGTAAGGCAAGGGGACATCCATAAATTGACCACTTAGGATCACACTGAACTCCGTTGGATCACCCTAACCATCACCCATTGTATTGAAGAACACTTAGCACTTTATTTACACCTGTAGTTTACTTTATGCGATTTTTTTGATTCTAAGTTCACTTATGCTTTATGCGACTTATGTTATAGTCGCTACACAACTCATTTGCACCTTATGCGATTTTGTATAGTTAGCACTTTATTTCACTATATGCACCTTTATATGGACATTTGATATAAATAATTTTCCGTCAACTTAGACGATTGTTCAAACTGTGCTTTTTTCACTTGAATTCAGCCCTCAGCACTACTGCACTTTGGCGTTTATTTTTCAACTAATTTTAATATTTTTTACGTATTTTTTATTAACTGTTGCACCTTCTATTATAATATCATCAATTGTTATGAATTATTCTTACCTCTGTGTATTGATGTGTATGCTAAATCACTAATCCAAGGTATTATATGATTATTACATTTTACTGGATATTTTCTCTTTTCTGGATAAAAGACAGGTAAATTTAGAAGAGATTTTCAATACATCTACACCTACTAATAAAAATAGCGATCTGGAGAGCCTAATGAGGAAATTAGGTCATAATATGGAAAAAAAGGTAAGCCTATGGTGGGATATTACCACTTTTGAGCAATACCTGAAAGATGGAATAGTCCCAAGACGACTCAGATGGGATGTAATACCCAATGATGGCCTTACCGATCAAGAATCAATCGATGATTGGTTCAAGTTTTTTAACGGAAAAGGCCTGGAACTCCTAATGTTCCTATTAGAGAGGAAAAGGAAAAGACAAAAGATGGTGGACAAAATTATAACAGGTGTAAAAAAAGAACTTGAAATATATAAAGATACAGCAGAATTTACTGCCCTAACCGTGCAATTGAACAAAGATCTCACAAAAAAGTTCAAGGAGGTACAACAACGGAAAAGTAAGAAGTACATTCGAGACATGAATGACTTCAAAACTGACTGAACATTCAAATGGCAGAGTCAATTGGGGCACGCAGACCCAATCTCAACATACTCCACTCCTGAGAAAACAGTGAGAGTACAGCCGGAATATATCAACACAGACATTAGACAAAACGCCCAAAATAGACCGCAAGATACATACCACGAAAATAGACAAGAGATAACCAGAGGTGAAGGAAGACGAGAATACTGTAATCAATACACACCACATGGGAACGATCGTAGATCAACCCCCTATCGGCACGATAGGAGACCCTATTATCAAAATAGAACACCCCAAAATGGGTGGAAAAAAACATTTTGGAAAAACAATAGGAGAAACAATGGCCACAACAATGGACCAAGACCATACCAAGACAATCGAACATACCAACACCAACAAAGTGAATACAGAGGCCCAAATAATGATAATAGAGGACGTCCCCATGAGTCCCATGTACCTAGGGGCAGAAGTCCTTATAGACAATATGAAAGAAGAGACGCTGAATATCAGACCCCTCCTATTCAAGAGCCCTACCATGCCTATCATAGGAGCCCTATCCCTACGCATAATTATTATGCACCCTTAGGACAAAGACAAGAGGATGATAGATCGGATAGACACAGACAATCAGACATGGACTATGAGGGATCTTTTTTAGAGAGGGGCATGGAAAACGACCCGTCGAGGAGAAACTAAAACCAAAGATATTACAGAAGAACACCAGAAAGAAGAGAGGATGTAGAGGGGGCAAGAGAAAACAAAAGAAAAAGAGAGTAAAAGGCCAAGGCATCTTTAACCTCAGTGGACAACACCTCTCCCACGAGGAAATAGGAGTTTTAGATAAAGGATTAAAATACGCACCTGTAAAAAATCTAGACAAATTCCAAACATACATAGGAATTCAGAAATTTGTCAGAAAACTGAACATCAAGAAATATTTGTTAAGTAACCCTTGCAGACCAAACATGTCTAGTCCTACTGAAGATATCACGCATAGCAATTTAAGGAACAAATCTGTGTTCAACCCTGCAACAAAGGATAATAAACATATCGAGGTGTTCAAAAGAATTGTACTCAATGAACTCAGTGAATTAAAAGTCAAGAAACAGGAAGAGCCTAAGCATATTAAGAGTGGAATTCGGAAACTTACCAAAAGAAAGGACTTAGTCATACGCCCAGCAGACAAAGGAGGAGGCATAGTTATCCTTTCTAAAGAACAATACAATAGAAGCATGAATACCCTCCTACAAGATGTACAAACATACACTTGTCTGTTGGGCAATCCGATGTTTAAGTGTAGAAAAGCACTCAATCAAATTGTCCATCTAGGCCTAAAAAAGGATATTTTGAACAAAAAAAGAGGCCAAATATCTTACTCCAGAATCATGTCGTACCCCAATCATATACACTACCGTTCAAAAGTTTGGGGTCACATTGAAATGTCCTTATTTTTTAAGGAAAAGCACTGTACTTTTCAATTAAGCTAACTTTAAACTAGTCCTAACTTTAAACAAATATACTCTATACATTGCTAATGTGGTAAATTACTATTCTAACTGCAAATGTCTAGTTTTTGGTGCAATATCTACATAGGTGTATAGAGGCCCATTTCCAGCAACTATCACTCCAGTGTTCTAATGGTACAATGTGTTTGCTCATTGGCTCAGAAGGCTAATTGATGATTAGCAAACCCTTGTGCAATCATGTTCACACATCTAAAAACAGTCTAGCTCCTTCCAGAAGCTACAAAACTGACCTTCCTGTGAGCAGATTGAGTTTCTGGAGCATCACATTTGTGGGGTCAATTAAACGCTCAAAATGGCCAGAAAAAGAGAACTTTCATCTGAAACTCGACAGTCTATTCTTGTTCTTAGAAATGAAGGCTATTCCATGCGAGAAATTGCAAAGAAATTGAAGATTTCCTACAACGGTGTGTACTACTCCCTTCAGAGGACAGCACAAACAGGCTCTAACCAGAGTAGAAAAAGAAGTGGGAGGCCGCGTTGCACAACTAAGCAAGAAGATAAGCACATTAGAGTCTCTAGTTTGAGAAACAGACGCCTCACAGGTCCCCAACTGGCATCTTCATTAAATAGTACCCGCAAAACACCAGTGTCAACATCTACAGTGAAGAGGCGGCTGCGGGATTTTGGGCTTCAGGGCAGAGTGGCAAAGAAAAAGCCATATCTGAGACTGGCCAATAAAAGAAAAAGATTAACCACTTGCTTACTGGGCACCTAAACCCCCCTCAGTCCCAGACCAATTTTCAGCTTTCAGCGCTGATGCACTTTGAATGACAATTGCGCGGGCATACAACACTGTACCCAAATGAAATTTCTATCATTTTTTTCCCACAAATAGAGCTTTCTTTTGGTGGTATTTAGTTACAGCTCGGAGTTTTATTTTTTGCTAAACAAACAAAAAAAGATGCAAAAAAAAATAAATAAAAAATCATGTTTTAATAGTTTGTTATAAAATTTTGCAAACGGGTCATTTTTCTCCTTCATTGAAGTGCGCTGATAAGGCGGCACTGATAGGCTGCATTGGTGGGCACTGATGGGCTGCATTGGTGGGCACTGATAGGCTGCATTGGTGGGCACTGATAGGCTGCACTTGTGGGCACTGATAGGCATAGTTAAGGCGGCACTAATAGGCACAGATAAGGCGGCACCGATGGGCACAGATAAGGCGGCACTGATGGGCAAAGATGGGCACAGATAAGATGGCATGGATGGGTGGCACGGATAAGTGGCACGGATGGGTGGCACGGATGGGCACTGATAGGTACCACAGATAGATGGGACTGATGGGCACTGATAGGTGGCACTGCTGGGCACTGATGGGCGGCACTGCTGGGCACTGATGGGCGGCACTGCTGGGCACTGATGGGCGGCACTGCTGGGCACTGATGGGCGGCACTGCTGGGCACTGATGGGCGGCACTGGGGTGCAGCACCTTTGAGGCAGATTGGGTGGCACTGTGGGTGGCACTGTGGGGTGGCACTGTGGGGTGGCACTGTGGGGTGGCACTGTGGGCATTATGGGCACAGACGGGGGGCACTTACTTTTACTTTGTTATATTTCAGGATGGCACTGCGGGAGGCAGGTGGGCACTGGCAGGTGGCATGTGGTGCCTTTCATTGCTGGCCGTGATCGGGACTGATGTCCCGATCACGGCCGCCGGTGATCGGCTTTTTTTTTTCTCCTCGCGCTGTCAGCGCGAGGAGGAATAATAGCCGATTACCGGCTCCGTTCTATCACATGATCAGCTGTCATTGGCTTACAGCTGATCACGTGATAAGGGGTCGGGATCGACCCCTTACACGGATCGGTGATCAGGCGAGTCTCACGGGCTCGCCGATCACAGAGCGCGCCGCGCGCGCCCCTCAGGGGGCGCGCAGGCCGCTCGTAACCAGGACGACGTCAATAGACGTAGTCCTGGAAATCTAGGTCCGCGCTAATGCCGTCATTCGGCAATAGCGCGGTACCCAAGTGGTTAAGATGGGCAAAAAAACACAGACATTGGACAGAGGAAGACTGAAAAAAAGTGTTGTGGACGGATGAATCCAAGTTTGAGGTGTTTGGATCACAAAGAAGAACGTTTGTGAGACGCAGAACAAATGAAAAGATGCTGGAAGAATGCCTAACGCCATCTGTTAAGCATGGTGGAGGTAATGTGATGGTCTGGGGTTGCTTTGGTGCTGGTAAGGTGGGAGCTTTGTACAGGGTAAAAGGGATTCTGAATAAGGAAGGCTATCACTCCATTTTGCAATGCCATACCCAGTGGACAGCGCTTGATTGGAGCCAATTTCATCCTACAACAGGACAATGACCCTAAACACACCTCCAAATTGTGCAAGAACTATTTACAGCAGAAGCAGGCAGCTGGTATTCTATCGGTAATGGAGTGGCCAGCACAGTCACCAGATCTGAACCCCATTGAGCTGTTGTGGGAGCAGCTTGACCGTATGGTACGCCAGAAGTGCCCATCCAACCAATCCAACTTGTGGGAGCTGCTTCTAGAAGCGTGGGGTGCAATTTCTCCAGCTTACCTCAATAAATTAACAGCTAGAATGCCAAAGGTGTGCAATGCTGTAATTGCTGTAAAAGGAGGATTCTTTGACGAAAGCAAAGTTTGATGTAAAAACAATGTTATTTCAAATACAAATCATTATTTCTAACCTTGTCAATGTCTTGACTCTATTTTCTATTCATTTCACAACGTATGGTGGTGAATAAGTGTGACTTTTCATGGAAAACACAAAATTGTTTGGGTGACCCCAAACTTTTGAACGGTAGTGTACATACTTCCGAAAATTCATAAATACAAAGACAACCCACCCCCAAGACCAATCGTAAATGGAATCGACTCATTAACAGCAAGAATGGGACAGTACATCGACTATTATCTCCAACCAGTAGTACAAAAAACAACGACATACTTACGAGATACGAAACATATACTGCAAATATTAGAAGACATCCCACCAAATGATGGACCTTGGTGGTTAGCCAGAGCGGATGTTGCCTCACTATATATGGTAATACCACACTACCTAGCCTGTGAAGCAACCAAATGGGGACTCAAAAAGTATACAAATCTACCTTGCATTCAGAGGAAATATCTAGTGAAATGCATGGACTTCGTTCTAAAAAAAATAGCTATTTCTGGTTCAATCGGCACTATTATTACCAAAAAACAGGAGTGGCCATGGGCGCAAAATTTGCTCCCAGTGTAGCAGGCCTGTTTATGGCACAGTGGGAGGAAGATGAAGTCTTCAGTAATCCACCAAGTGAACTAGCCATCTATAAAAGATATATCGATGATATTATAATAATATGGAAAGGCGAACAAACTAATCTCATACACTTCTTAGAAAAGTTGAATAAAAATAATCGTAACATCAAGTTGACATGGGAAATTAGTGACAAAACCATAACGTTCCTTGACCTCGACATAACACAAGAACAAGGGTCTTTCTCCTCCAAAACTCATTTTAAAAGCGTTGATCGCAATAGCTATCTACCACTGGGAAGCTGCCACCATAGAAACTGGCTGTACAACATTCCCAAAGGCCAATTAATGCACCTAAGACGCAACTGCACCCAAGATATACAGTTTCAAGATCAGGCAAACAGCATGAAAGCAAAATTCATCGAAAAAGGCTACACTGAAGAATTTATCACTAAAAAAATAGCAGAAGTAACCGCTATAAATCGTAAAGATTTACTCAAAGACAAACTCCACACTAAGCCACTACAAGATCTTGTGCCGATTATCCTAGATTACAATATACAACATAAGCAAATCGAACGAATAATTAAACGTAACTGGAATATATTACAAGCAGATACGTCCAAAATTTGTATACCAGAGAGCGCCTACCATTAGGGATAAAATTGTAAAAAATATCCCAGACCCCCCAGGCAGAGGGCTAACATTCTTTACAGGTAAAGGCAAAAGGTGCCACGCTTGCACCAAAACAAAACATCCAAACGAGAAGAAAAAAGAATTTAGGTCAACAAGTACTGGAAATATCTACGAAATTGATGAATTTATTTGTTGTAATACGGTTGGGGCCGTATACGCCCTGGAATGTAGCTGTGGGCTACAGTATATCAGTCGCACTAAGAGGCCAGTCAGAGTCCGAATAAAAGAACATGTACAAAATATAATAAAAGGTTTCGATAAACACAATGTATCTAAGCATTTTGCCCTTCATCACAAGAAAGACCCGTCGCAATTAAAATTTTGGGGGATTGAGCCCTATATAAAACACTGGAGGGGAGGGCATAAAGTAAGGACTATGAGTCAACTGGAGTCAAAATGGATATTCACCTTGGACACGCTTACGCCAAAAGGCCTGAACATTGAATTTGACCTCAACTGTTTTATTAGTGATTTTTAATCCTCCCCCTACCATCACTATATTCTGCACTAATTGATTTTTTGAACCATTCCTTCTTTTCTCATAATAGAGAATTGATGCTATGCCATATAGTTCCTTTATGTAATTTTAAAATAATTTATTTACAACTATTCTTTACATATATCCCGTAAATTTATATATTTTCTCCTTTATCTCTGCCCTATGAAGAGTATTTTAAAAAATCAGCCCCCTGAAACACACACATATAGGCCCCTTATACATTCATCCGAAATCTTGCCTACCTCTATATTCCCGATATTCTAGATACATATCTTTCACTATTTCTTATGATAAGATACATTTATGCTCTCATTTATTTTGTCTCTTCTTTTATTAAGGTTTTATGCAAATATACAGATATTTCCTGTGCTATTATCATGTATTACCTTTAACCCCGTCATTTCCGGACGCATACCTTTCTTTTATATATATATAATTTTTTATATCATTTTTAAATTCAAAAAAGTTTTTAATCTTTCTAAACCCCTTTTTTTATTTTAAATTAATTCCCCCCTTTTTTTATATTTTTTAATATTTTATAATTTTTTTAAATATATTTTTTAATTTTATTTATATATATTTCTAAAATTCATATAATTTTCCCCTTTTTCCGTCAATAATAAGTTCTCCTAATACATTATTTATGTGGACCTTTCGTCCTCCATCCTCCGTTTTTTTGCTGTCAATTCTAAATCATGCTTCTATGATAGAAGTATATGGGTTATGCTTGCTGTAGCCATCCGCATATGTTTTTAAGTTGGTCGCTTGCTCTATTATACAGCGATGCCCACCAACATGATGTCCACCGGCCGCTCTAGCGACACATTTCTACCAAGATGGCCGCCATAGTCTTCCGGCATACAGCAAACCGGATATTTACATCCATGAAACCAACAAAATGGCCGCCGGTCCACTTCCGGCGACCATGTCAAAATGAATATGGCCGCCGCGATACTTCCGGTGCCCGTTTAATAATAAAAATCAGCTGCGTTCGTGGATTTTATTTTCCTGCCTATATATAGTCACTCCATATGCGTTTAAGCTATCCCCTGATGAAGTCACGTGACCCGTGACGAACACGCGTCGGGAATTATCGCTACCGGAAATGACGCTGGTCGAGCTCGCTGCTCGTTTTTACATTGCCTTTTTGTCATCCTATGTTTGTGAGTACCTGAAGTCTATTTCTTTGATAAATATTGCACTTTTTTAAAATACTACACTATGGGGCATCCTTCCTTTATGCTTTAATCCTATATACTCGGCATGAGACTACCTACGGCGAATACCCCAAAGTGACTCTTAAAGAGGCCACACACCATATAAGGAGTAGGAGAGGGACGCCAAACAGGAATTGCCATATTAGGATCCATAAAGGGAAAAGACCTCCAGGAACACCTAAAGATATACTCAATATATGCTGTAACCTTACAGCAGTAAGGTAAGGGGACATCCATAAATTGACCACTTAGGATCACACTGAACTCCGTTGGATCACCCTAACCATCACCCATTGTATTGAAGAACACTTAGCACGTTATTTACACCTGTAGTTTACTTTATGCAATTTTTTTGATTCTAAGTTCACTTATGCTTTATGCGACTTATGTTATAGTCGCTACACAACTCATTTGCACCTTATGCGATTTCGTATAGTTAGCACTTTATTTCACTATATGCACCTTTATATGGACATTTGATATAAATAATTTTCCGTCAATTTAGACGATTGTTCAAACTGTGCTTTTTTCACTTGAATTCAGCCCTCAGCACTACTGCACTTTGGCGTTTATTTTTAATATTTTTTACGTATTTTTTATTAACTGTTGCACCTTCTATTATAATATCATCAATTGTTATGAATTATTCTTACCTCTGTGTATTGATGTGTATGCTAAATCACTGATCCAAGGTATTATATGATTATTACATTTTACTTCTGTCATATATCTGATGTATTACTAGCCGTCATCCACTTACCTGTATATACGCTTTTTATCATTTACTATACCCACCCTCGTTGGTTTTACTTGAATCTTATCTATACAAGTTTACACAATACACAACTATTGTAAATTTACATATCCTCTAGTACAGCGCACCACTATTCCTGTATCAAACATTTCATACTTACCTCCACTGTGAAGTTGGTTAAGCACAGGGGGGTCTCTCAGCAGTGCTAGTAGCTCCTCCTCTTTTCGAGTGCCATGTCGGGACATCCGTGCGCCTATTGACACAGAAAGCAGGACTCGACCCCGCCCCATTGGATTTGATTGACAGCAGTGCGCTTTTATCAATCAGGACATGAGACACCAGCTAGAGCTGGTATGCTCGTCCCTGGGGAGAAAGAGACTGGGCTCAGGTGAGTAAAATGGGGGGGTCTGCAGCATGACAAAAGGGAGGGTTTACAATCCCTTTAATCACTTCAGCCTCAGAAGTATTTGCCCCCTTAATGACCACACCTTTTTTTGTGATACGGCACTGAGTCGCTATAACTGACAATTACATGGTCATTAAAAAGTACCCAAACAAAATTGAGTCCTTTTTTCCCCACAAATAGAGCTTTCTTTTGGTGGTATTTGATCATTTCTGCGGTTTTTATTTTTTGCGCTATAATAGAGCGCCAATTTTGAATAAAAGCAATATTTTTTACTATAATAAATATCCCCCCCCAAAAATATAAAAAAAAACTAATTTCTTTCTCAGCTTAGACCAATATGTATTCTTCTACATATTTTTGGTAAAAAAAAAAATCTGAATTAGCGTATATTGATTTGTTTGTGCAAAAGTTATAGTGTCTACAAAATAGGGGGTAGGTTTTTATTATTTTTATTATTTTGTATTACTATTTTTAGTATTCATTTTTATTTATTTTTTTATATTATTTTATTATCATTTTTATTATTCTTTTTTTTTTCTAGTAATGGTGGCAATCAGCAATTTTTATTTGGACTGCGACATTGCGGACACTTTTTTGCGACCATTGACATTTATGCAGCAATCAGAGCTAAAAACAGCCACTGATTACTGTATAAATGTCACTGGCAGGGAAGAAGTTAACACTAGGGGGTGATAAAAGGGTTAAATGTCCTAGGGAGTGATTCTAACTGTGGGGGGATGGGACTGCCTGAAGGAGAAGACTGATCATTGTTCATACTTAGTATGAACAACAGATCGCTATCCTCACCCCTGACAGAACAGATATCTGTCTGTTTACACTGACAGACCTCCATTCTGTGTCTCTCAGGAGTGATCACTGATACCTGGCGAACATCGTGGCCGCCAGGAACAAGTATCGGTTCTGTTGTCACGGCGCTTGCCCCCTGCTGCAGTATAAGTAACTAGTGGTTAAAGTGGCAAGAGCCCTTTCACACTGACAGCGCGGCTGCATTAGCGGTACAATGCTGCTAGTTTTAGTGGCACTTTACCGTTGTTTTAGAGGCGCTTTTCGGCCAGTAGAAAAAACCAGGGGAGAGTCCCAAAATATATTCTTCAGAGAGGATAAACCGGCTTGAAAACTAGATTTCTTTATTGAATATCTGTCAGGAAAGGTTCCCTCCACTGGTAATATCGATCATTTGGCGTGCAGTACTGGGATCCACCAGCAGATGTCTCCTGGCAGTTTGGAGCTGTCAGAAGAGCTTTTCCCTGCTGGAATTATGTAATCTTTGGTCTGCAGTACTGGCGTCCACCAGCGGAGGGATCCTGGCAGTGTGGAGCAGGTATTGCCTTCTGCAGTCAGGTATCACATGACTGATAGCAGCCATTGTATAAATACCCAGCAAGTGCACACACACCTTGCCCTGGTATTGTCCTTGTGCCCTGACACCGATCCTTGTTTCCTGCATCCTGAACCTGTTACAAATCTGATCCCTTTCTCCTTGTTCCCCCCATCTGCTGACCTCCTATTTATGACCCTGGCCTGGCTTGACTACGATTCTGGTACTCCCTTTTGCTACATATGCTGGTTTGTTCGTTTATCTTCAGTGTTTGGTTTGTTCACTCAGTTTGTATTGGTGGTGTTTTCACCTTTATATGCATTTACTCTAATAAACTTTCTTTCACCTATTTACGTCTGGTTCACTCTGTTGCAGTCACACAGTTCTGGTCACTTCTAGTTCATGACAGAATACCAGGGCCATTCCTGACCAGAAGTGGCTGCACAGGGGAACCATTTTGCTTCAGTTTGGTTGCAAACATGAATGCTGACGAGGTTATTTATTTTTCTCTGCCGGCATCTGAGAGTAGTGATTATTGCCGCCAGGCTTTGAAAGGATGGTCTAGTGACCAGTTGTTTGCAGCTATCCGTTTGGCTCACTCCCTGGTCGATCGGGGTTATATATTGTTTGGGGAGGTGCAGCCTTTAATCAAGATCTGTACTGAGCTGGCCCTGCCCTGTATCCCAGATGGCCATGATGATTTCACTCCTCCTTTTAATATGAATCAGGTTGTATCTTTAGTATGGCTTTTTGAAGATGATCCTGCTGATTTTTGTGAACACTACTCACGCTGCTCCCCACAGGTGATTGCTGAGTGCATTGTGTCTGCTCAGTCTTTTGTTGAACAGGGAGACTTAAAACTACAGTTTATACAACCTATACTTTCAGCATGGTCTGACATGGTGCAATCAGCCCCAGCCAAACAATCCAGCTCTGCCATCAGATATGAGCCTACCCAAATGTATGTTTCCCCATCAGCCATGTCAACCTCAGTTGCAGTCCAGTACACGCTGCTCCCAACCAAATACTCATATCCAGTCTCTGCTCCCTGTACTTATCCTGCATTCAACTCACCTGCCTCTTCTCTGCTGCCTACAAACCCACAACATCTTCCCCCAGCTACTGGTACCTCTTCTCTGCCATATCACAATCCTCCTTTACAGTCTGCTGCACCCCTTACCTACAATCCTGCAGTCACCTACAGAGCTTCAGTGGCTAAGCCAAAGAAAAAACTACCAACTGCCTTCCAGTCTGATGTCCCGGCTTTCCAGCCTGCTGTCTTCCAGTCTGATGTCCCGGCTTTCCAGTCTGATGCCTTCCAGTCTGATGCCTTCCAGTCTGATGTCCCGACTTTCCAGTCTGATGCCTTCCAGTTTGATGTCCCGACTTTCCAGTCTGATGCCTTCCAGTTTGATGTCCCGACTTTCCAGTCTGATGCCTTCCAGTTTGATGTCCCGGCTTTCCAGCCTGCTGTCTTCCAGTCTGATGTCCCGGCTTTCCAGTCTGATGCCTTCCAGTCTGATGTCCCGGCTTTCCAGTCTGATGCCTTCCAGTCTGATGTCCCGGCTTTCCAGTCTGATGCCTTCCAGTCTGATGTCCCGGCTTTCCAGTCTGATGTCCCGGCTTTCCAGTCTGATGCCTTCCAGTCTGATGTCCCGGCCTTCCAGTCCGATGCCTTCCAGTCTGAATGTCCTGGCTTTCCAGTCCGATGCCTTCCAGTCTGAATGTCCCGGTTTTCCAGTCCGGTGCCTTCCAGTCTGATGTCCCGGCTTTCCAGTCCGATGCCTTCCAGTCTGATGTCCCGGCTTTCCAGTCCGATGCCTTCCAGTCTGATGTCCCGGCTTTCCAGTCCGATGCCTTCCAGTCTGATGTCCCGGCTTTCCAGTCCGATGCCTTCCAGTCTGATATCCCGGCCTTCCAGCCTGACGTGCCGCTGCCTGCCGTCCAGCCTGACGTGCCGCTGCCTGCCGTCCAGCCTGACGTGCCAGCTTCCCGGTCCGATGTGCTTCTGTCTGCTGTCCAGCCTGAGGTGTTCCTGTCCACTGCCCAGCTTGATGTGCCCATGCCTGCTGCCCAGCTTGAAGTGTCTGCTTTCCAACCTGATGTGCCCATGCCTGCTGCCCAGCTTGATGTGCCTGCTTTCCAACCTGATGTGCCCGCTGACCAGCTTGATGTGCCCTCTGCCCAGCTTGATATGCCCATGCCCGCTTCCCAGCTTGATGTGCCTGCTGCCCAGCATGATGTGCCTGTTGCCCAGTTCGATGTGCCTGCTACTCAACTTGAGGTTCCTGTGCCTGCTATCCAGCTTGACGCAATGGACTTTTCCCAGCAACCACTAGTTGGAGCGTCCGGAGGTCGCTCCTTCGAGGGGGGGTACTGTCAGGAAAGGTTCCCTCCGCTGGTAATATCGATCATTTGGCATGCAGTACTGGGATCCACCAGCAGGTGTCTCCTGGCAGTTTGGAGCTGTCAGAAGAGCTTTTCCCTGCTGGAATTATGCAATCTTTGGTCCGCAGTACTGGCGTCCACCAGCGGAGGGATCCTGGCAGTGTGGAGCAGGTATTAACTTCTGCAGTCAGGCGTCACATGACTGATAGCAGCCATTGTATAAATACCCGGCAAGTGCACACACACCTTGCCCTGGTATTGTCCTTGTGCCCTGACCTGATACCTGATCCGAATCCTTGTTTCCTGCATCCTGCCTCCTGAACCTGTTACAACCTGATCCCTTTCTCCTTGTCCCCCCATCTGCTGACCTCCTATTTATGACCCTGGCCTGGCTTGACTACGATTCTGGTACTCCCTTTTGCTACATATGCTGGTTTGTTCGTTTATCTTCACTGTTTGGTTGTTTGGTTTGTTCACTCAGTTTGTATTGGTGGTGTGTTCACATTTATATGCATTTACTCTAATAAACTTTCTTTCACCTATTTACGTCTGGTTCACTCTGTTGCAGTCACACAGTTCTGGTCACTTCTTGTTCATGACAATATCAACCATAATTTATACATTTTAGAAAATTATAGAAATTTATAGAAAATGATATACCACCACAATTAATTAAAATTAAGACAAAGAAGGTCTTAATGAGACACCGGTGGCCACCACAACCAGCCATACACAACTTACATCCATCCCATGCACATGAATCTACTCAAAATGTTCTTATATTGTAAACTTCATTTGATCAGAACAACACTGATTCAAAAAAAGGAATTAATATACTAAAAAAAAGTTTAAAACATATATATAATTCATATGTATTGAGAGTTTGTTGGTTCCGTTTAGAAAAAGTGCATGTGCATTACATAGTATTGCCGATTTCCACTTAAAGTTTGAAATAACCAGAGGATAAGAAAGTTCATGCCTTAAAAGCTTTGCAAGGATACATTGATTAGATGATTATCATGCAGGTAGATCTTTGATCGCAAACTAATATCAAAGAAACAAACTGGTTTTAATTCTGGATAAACATCCCCTTCATTTTAGGGGCAGATGCAGCTCACCGTTTGACGTCTTGTTCTGTGTCCTTTATTTCTTTTATTTCAAATCGATATATGTATGGCCCAATCGTCTTAATAATGAAATGTGGGAACAGATTGTTAGTGTGATTTCATCAAGCTTCCTGCTTCACAAAGCACATATTATATTCTCCGGATCGGTTACCTTGTAGCAATATTTCAAAGGTATCCACACACTTATGCAAGCAGTACAGCACTGTCCAATCCAAAATCTTCCCAAACTGGTACTAAGGCTATAGCATGACGGAAAATCGGGATGAGTTGAGTTCACTGTGTGGGTGGACATACCTGTGCTCACACGACAAGAGACATAATGATGTCTTGCTTCTTGCTTACATGTTTCGCTTGGAACCTTAAGTATTCAAGATCTTAATTAGATAATATGTAGCTATCACGGGCACCTCATTTACACTGCGACCTATTCAACATTTATTCTCATATAGTGCAGACATACCTTTCACCCAAGGCGATTCCTCATTGCCAACACTGTACCCCAATATAACATACTAGCTGGAACAGAACTATTTTTAATTTTTTTAATGGATCAGAACAATAAATATTATTCCACATGAAAGAACAGCCACCAATACCTATCCGAAAAACCTAATAGTAGGAAACCAGATACAGGAAACGGGCAACAGGACATCATGAAACCCCAAAAGCAAGAAACAAACACATATAGCTAGCTAGAGACTAAACAGCAGATGGCCAGCCAACCTCATCTTTTAAAGAGATAGTCAATATATCAGAATGCATTAGCAACAGTAACTAGCATTCCAATGAGCCCATCACTGTTCTAAAAATACTGATAGGTTACATTCATTGTTCAACCCATGGGATTGCATACGGTTTCAACTAAAAATCCACATCTTCTCTTTTTGGTACAGTATCTTTTCGAAATTCCCTCTTCTTGGGGGGAGATTAAGTCTGTAAATTCCTTTGCATTTGAGACCCGCCAGTTCACCTCCATGGACCTTCAAGAAGTGCAATGAGAGAGGAATTTCATCGTCCTTCTTAATTATGCTTTGGAAATGTTCACCAACTCGCATCTTCAGCTGTCTTTTAGTCTTGCCTGCGTAGGTCAATCCACATGGGCAAGTTAACATATAGATGACATGATCTGTAGAGCAATTAATAAAGTTATTGATCGTATAATGTTTACTGCCATCAGAGTTGATGTCCGTTTTATCCACATACCTGCAGATATTACATCTGCCACATGGATACATGCCTTTTAATGGTGGAAGGTCAGTGAGCCAATTATGTTTTTTTGGTCTTTGATATTCTGAATGAACCAGACTATCTTTCAAATTAGTGACTCTTCTAGCTGTCAACAGGGGTCTGTCACCAACAATATCACCAAGTATAGGAGCCTCAGCCAGAATATGCCAGTGGTGACTGAGAATGTCTTTAATCTGCTCCCACTGCACTCCCTACATAGTGATTATCCTAATTGGAGTTGGTTTAGCAGTTTCACATGCTCCCCCTTTGTTGTCGGCCAGAAGATCCCTCCTGTCTGTTTGAAAAGCCAGTAGCAGGGGAATGTTAACCCCCATCCCCACTAAAGGTTTAACAGTGCCTGCAAAGTGCTGCCGAGGTGCTTTAGCGGCGCTGCCCATTGATTCTAATGGGCAGGGACGCCCCAAAGATCCTGCTTGCAGGACTTTTTTTTAACGTCCTGTCAGCACAGCGCACCAATGTGAAAGCACTCAGGCTTTCACACTGGGACTGCAGATGAGGCATTTTTTAAGTGCTTTATAGGCGCTATTTTTAGAGCTAAAGTGCCTGAAAAATGCCTCCAATGTGAAAGGGGTCTTAAGATTACTTTTTTCTAAAATAACAAACATGTTACATTTGTAGTATTGCACAGAGTGGCCTTGGACCTCCTTCCTCTGGGTGCTCCCAAAGCCAGCTGCTTGCTATGGGGCACTTGTGCGGGCTTTCTCCCCAGGCTGAGCTGTGTGCATCCATAGACACACATGTGGTAGCGATTGGCCCCGCACTCCACCTCACAGGATTTGACTGACAGCGCCGAGAGCCAATGGCAGAGAATGCATGAAGGTTAAAAAAAGAAAAAAAAAAAACTTTCTGCCTTTAGAACCACTTTAGAAACTGAGGCTGAACTGGGATAGCTTATGGCCAGTGTCCATTCACCTGCAGGTGGCAGCGTAATCCAAGTAGTCATGAATATGAAGTAACCTTTGTCATACGATGTACAATTAAGAAAATAAATGGACTTTCAGGGTCAAGTAAAACCTTGGATTGCAAGCATAATTTGTTCTGCGAACATGCTTGTAATACAAAGCACTCGTATATCAAAGCAAATTTCCCCATAAGAGATAATACAAAAACTCAGATGATGTGTTCCACAACCATGTATTCATAGGTTCTTCAGTTTATAGTCTATATAAAAAGATTATAGAAATGTGATAGGTTGTGTAACCATAAAATGTCCATCCACATATGGCAGCCTCTACAAGGGGATTAGAAGCTAGAGAATATAAAATAAAAGAGAGGCACCTCTAAGTGTAGTTATATGGTTACATTTAATGAAGGTACAACATTTATCAAGTCACATGGTTGATTAGCCACTTAGCACAAATCATCATCATTGTACGTCAGTACTTTTTTTTTTTTTTTTCAGAAACAAATTTTAATGAGTTTTATGCAAAAGTATACAGGGTATTCAAGCATTGCAAGTCGTATCAAGAAGACATAACCCAATAAAAAAAAAAAAAAAAAACACATGTATACATAGAAAAAAAAAATAAACCCACAAAAAATACCAATACTGATGACAATTGTGTTCCATTTATAGTATAAACAAAATTGTGTATATAATTCACACATGCCACATAGGGCCAGGTGCATTCATCTAGAAATGCATAGTGCAGATTCAGGAGACACAGGTTGAAAAGGACTGGAGCCATCTGTCCCAGATTTTATTGTATTTGCCTGGACATCCTCTATTGATGTAGATTATCGTTTTGTATGTAAAGCCGTGTACACGCGTAGCCGTCTGTCTGACGGACTTAGTCTGGCGGACTTCCCGTCAGACTGTCCGTCGGACTTTCCGAACGGGCTACTTGCCCACACACGGCCCTTTTTCAGCGGACTAATACGACGTACTAAGTCCGCCGTACTATCCACCCTACTTTTGAAATGAACGGACACGCCCACACACGCGGAGGAAAGTCCGCTCATTTCGAGCGCGTCTCCAGGTAGGCGGGGCCTGCGAAGGAGACGTCGCTGGCCCCGCCACCTGGTATGGACTTAAAGGGGAACCCCAACGCCAAAAAAAAAATCGGCGTGGGGGTCCCCCCAAGTCCACATCAGACCCTTGTCAGAGCACGCTACCCGGCTGGCCAGGAAAGGGGGGGACGAGCGAGCACCCCTCCTCCTGAGCCGTACCAGGCCGCGTGCCCTCATCACGGGGGGTGCCTTGGGGAAGGGGGGGCGCGCAGCCCCCCCCCACCCCAAAGCACCTTGTCCCCATGTTGATGAGGACAAGGGCCTCTTCCAGACAACCCTGGCCGTTGGTTGTCGGGGTCTGCGGGCGAGGGGCTTATCGGAATCCGGGAGCCCCCTTTAATAAGGGGGCCCCCGGATACCGGCCCCCCACCCTGTGTGAATGAGTATGGGGTACAATGTACCCCTACCCATTCACCTGTAAAATAAAGTACAAAAAAACACAACACACAAGATAAAATAGTTTATTGCACAGCTCCGGGGGTCTTCCGTCTTCGGGGGTCTTCTCGCCGGACTCCACCCATTATGGTGTCACAGTCCCAGAGGATGCTGGGACTGTGACATCATAATAGGCGGGGACATCATCCGGTCGCCACGTGCCCGATCAGAGCCATTGTGAGCGGAGGACTCGACGAGGCAACATCTGAAGAAGAGAAGAACAGAACAGAAGGCGGCGGCGGCGACAGAAGACCGGGCGCGCGGCCCCCCTTCCCCAAGGGAATCCCCATGTTGAGGGCACACGGCCTGGTACGGCTCAGGAGGAGGGGGCGCTCGCTCGTCCCCCCTTTCCTGGCCGGCCGGGTAGCATGCTCGGACAAGGGTCTGATGTGGACTTGGGGGGACCCCCACACCGATTTTTTTCGGCGTTGGGGTTCCCCTTTAAGTCCATACCAGGTGGCGGGGCCAGCGACGTCTGCTTCGCCGGCCCCGCCTACCTGGAGACCCGCTCGAAATGAGTGGACTTTTCTCCGGGCGGGAAAAGTCCACTCATTTCAAAAGTACGGCGGACTGGCACACACACTGCCGGATTGTCCGCCGAAATGCGAGTCCGGCGGGAAGCTTGGAGTGCAAAACTACTTTCTAAGTCCGCCGTACTTTCGGGTAAAAAAAAGTATGCCGGAGGCTACACATGGGGGGATTGTCCGGCGGACTTGAGTTTCCCGGACTTTTCCACCCGCTTGTTTGATCGTGTGTACACGGCATAAGGATATTATTAATTTCAGCAATCCTGGCAGTCATTGTAGGAGCTGTAGCCGGGATCCAATTCCGGGTTATAATCTTTCTAGCTACAAACAAGGTTTCACATAGGAATCTGATGCCACGTACACACGATCGGAATTCTCATCAGAAGAAGCTCTGATGGTTTTCCCGACAGAATTCTGCTCAAGCTGTCTTGCCTACACACGGTCACACCAAATTCCGATTTTAGAACGCGGTGACGTACAACACATACGAAGGAACTAGAAAAAAGAAGTTCAATAGCCAGTAGCTTCTGTCTCGTAGTTGAATCTGAGTATGCGTGATTTTTTGGAGTGTCGGAATTGCATACACGCGATCGGAATTACCGATAGAAAGTTTTTCCGTCTGGAAAATTGAGAACCTGCTATAAATTTTTAGCTGGCGGAAATTCGGACAGCTAAATTTCGATGGAGCATACACACGGTCGCATTTTCCGATGAAAAGCTCTCATCGGTCTTTTTCTGGCCGAAATTCCGACTGTGTGTACGCGTCATGAGAGTGTGTTTGTCTATATCAATGTCAGAAAAAGATTTCCAACAGGCATTGCTTAGGATTGAGGGACACCAGTGAGTCCATCTGATCATGTAGGAACTGGACAATCTGCAACCAGCATCATCGAATACGAGGGCAGTGCCAGAGGAGATGGCCAAAGGTGCCAACTGATATCAAGCATCTGGGCCACATTGAGTAATGCGAGGGACATCATTTTGCTAAGCGGTGTGGAATTAAGTATGCCCTATGTGTTATGTAGACTTGTGTAAGCCTGTCCGACATTTTGGGGGAGACAACTGTACAGGTCTCTAGAGCATCGCCCCAATCCTCATCCAACTCCACAGCATGGTCAAACCCTTTTGGTCTTTGCATTGTAGGCAAGTTTAGTGGCAGCTGGAGTAATGAGCATGTTATTAAAAATGGATATGAGTTGATGTTACTCACTGTTACAGATTATAGCAAGTGCATTCAGGGATGATAGGTTGGGGTAGGCGCTTGTGAACTGGGTATATAGGGCATGGTGCACCTGGAGAAAATGAAAGAACATATGGTTGAGGAGGTTCAATTCTGCCTTTAATTGCTCAAATGTTTTGAGTGTTCCATTTGTGAGACAACAGAAATACTCTCCTGGATATCCATATAGTAGGATCGGGTATCTGAAGGCGTTCTGGGAGAAGTCTGTTGTACCACAAGGGAGTATTAATGTGAAACCCAGTTGTTCCCATCTTGGACATTGACAGAACCCATATCCGCTTGTGCTGGAATATAATGCCCGAGTGGTTTGAGAGCTCAAATGAGCCATGCAGACCACGCAGCAGGTCACAGAATGGATCTGGAGCCCGTGAGTCCACTGAGTGGCATGCCAAGGTAAGTTGTCTACATTTTTCTTATCAATATGATAAAATTTTGAGATCTGTGTCGCCAGGTAGTATGATCCAAAGTCTGAACCTGCCAGCCCCCCTAGAGAAGTTGGGATCTGAAGAACCTTCCAGGATAATTTGTGTCTATGGGGCCCCCATACGAAAGACTGTAGCAAAGTGTCCATAGTATTGATATATAAGTGGAATATAGACCGGAAAGTGCCATAGTACATAAAGAATTTTGGGCAATAGTATTTTGATTAGTCCTACACAGCCCATAACTTCCAGTGGCAATTTGGCCCACAACTGTGTTTTGGCTTTAATCAGCAGGAGAAGAGGTTCTACATTTAGTCAGCTACATCCCTAGAAACCTGAACCCCCACGTGTTTAAAAGTGCTAACTCTCAGCAAGGGCATATTGGCCTGGTCTTCAGGTGGGAGAAACACATCCAAGGGGAGGATCTGGGACTTATCCCAGTTTATTTAAATGCCTGAGAATCTACCAAAATTGTCTATGATCTGTAGTGCAGCTGAAAGGGAGGGGCCAGAGTCAGCCAGGTAAAGGATCATGTCATATGCATATAGTCCCACCCTTTCAACCACAGATCCAGATGTAAACTCTAATATCAGGGTGGTCCCCAAGTGCCACCGTTAAGGGTTCTACAGCCAGTGCATATAGAAGAGGTGAAATGGGGCACCCCTGCCGCATCCCCCGTGAAAGCATTAGATGTTAAGTCATTTGCTACCACCCTAGCCTGCGGTGTATCATAAAGTATGGTGAGCTATTTGACGAAGTTGGGGCCAAAACCATAGCAGTGAAGACACTGCCACGGGTACTGCCATTCAACCAAGTCAAATGCCTTGATCGCATCAAGGGAGAATACTACTGTAGAGGCAATTTGGTTGTGGGAGGCCTGTAGGTTCATGAAGAGGCATCTGGAATAAATTTGAATTTAAACAAACAATGAGAAATATTCCGATACAAAATATTTCTCCCTTGGCGCTTATGCTAAAAATTATAAGGTATTAAAGCTGCTACTATAAAGAGTGTAAAACTGTATCAAAAAATATGTTTAAAAAAACAGTCATTCAAACATTAGTACGCTTAAGAATTCCATATGTAGATATAAAGTTCCACTTGTGTTTTAATTATAAAAAGCAGGGTGTGGAATAGCGGCTGATCCACTCATAAAAAA
The DNA here is from genome assembly GCF_037356315.1 of Lithobates pipiens. Lineage (NCBI taxonomy): Eukaryota > Metazoa > Chordata > Amphibia > Anura > Ranidae > Lithobates > Lithobates pipiens. Next base: position 601,569,847 of record NW_027507748.1, on the reverse strand, counting down.
CACTGAACGCCAAATCTTTGCTAATCAAAATCCCAGATAAATCCTTCACCACATTGCTTCTATGCGAATCACCTATAAGTAATTCACTTACCAGAAGGTAATGGGTTAACAGTGTGACTTTCACTGGTTTAATATCAGCAGACTCTGTTTAATTCACTCAAATAGAACTGGATCCATGGATGGATGTTTGGATGGCTGTCAGGGCGCTCTGCATACTTCCATATTTGGCTTTTTGATTGCTTGAGGCAGCTTAACCGGTTCCCGACCAGCGCACGCCGATGTACGTCAGCAGAATGGCATGGGCAGGCATATTGGTGTACAGGTACGTCCAATCTTCAATGCCGCCCTGCCACCGGGAGCGCTCCGCCGGCGGCGTGCTCGCGTGCTGGTTGGGACCCCCGTGAGTCCGGTCACAGGTCCCGCGGACTCGATCGCCGCAGGCATACCCGCGATCGTCTCACGGGACGGCTGAATGGAGGAAATGCCGTGTAAACAGCATTTCTCCATTCTGCCTAGCAACTAGTGACACTGATCTCTGCTCCATGTGATTGGAGCAGAGATCAGTGTTCACTAAATGAAAGCCCAACCCCCCCCCACAGTTAGTAACACACCCCTAGGAACACTTAAACCCCTACACTGCCACCCACTGGTTAACCCCTTCACTGCCAGTGTCATTTACACAGGAATCACTGCATTTATATAGCAGTGATTACTGTAGAAATGACAATGGTCCCAAAAATGTGTCAAAAATGTCCGATGTGTCCGCCATAATGTCACAGTCACAATAAAAATCGCTGATCGCCATTACTAGTAAAAAAAATAATAATAACAAATTATTAATAAAAATGCCATAAAACTATCCCTATTTTTTTAAACGCTATAACTTTTGCGCAAACCGATCAATACTCGCTTATTGCGATTTTTTTTACCAAAAATATGTACAAGAATACGTATCAGCCTAAACTGAGGAAAAAAATGTTTTTTTTTTATATATTTTTGGGGGATATTTATTATAACAAAAAGTAAAAAATAATGCGTTTTTTTCAAAATTGTCGCTCTATTTTTGTTTATAGTGCAAAAAATAAAAACTGCAGAGGTGATCAAATACCACCAAAAGAAAGCTCTGTTTGTGGGAAAAAAAAGGACGTCAATTTTGTTTGGGAGCCACGTCGCACGACCACGCAATTGTCAGTTAAAACGATGCAGTGCCGAATCGCAAAAAGTGGTCTGGTCTTTGACCAGCAAAATGGTCCGGTCTGTAAGTGGTTAATGTATTAGGTGTAACTCAGCTTCTGTCCAACACTGAATCTGCCACCAGATTAAAGTCTCCGCCAATCAGCAGGTGAGGAGGGAGATATCTGTCCAGGACCTCTCCTCCATGTGTTCACCTTTAGACCAAAGAGACATGAAATACATTCGAGATTCACATATTAGAAGGAAGATTACAATGAGTAAGCCAGTGGTCATCAACCCTGTCCTCAGGGCCCACTAACAGGCCAGGTTTGCAAGATAACTGAAATACATCACCGGTGATATCATTTGCTGCTCAGTGATTGCAGTATTCTAGTCTGCATCTCCCCAAGGGAATACATAAAACCTGGCCTGTTAGTGGGCCCTGAGAGCAGGGTTGATGACCACTGGTGTAAGCCACGGAGTTAATACTGCAAAGAATACGGAAAGGCCCAATAAACCGACGTGCAAACTTTAGAGGAGGAACATGAAGTTGGAGGTTGCGAGATGACAGCCGGACCCTGTCCCCAACCTGGTAGGAAGTCACAGGCAGGTGTCTGCGGTCAGCATGGAGTCTGTACTTATCATTAGCATGTCGAAAAGCCTCCTAGACTTGTGGGAGTGGAAGGAAGACCACGGAGATGCTCCTCTAATGCTAGAATATGCTGCGGAACAAACGAGTCAGGCAACATGGAAGGTTGGAAACCATAGTTCGCTATAAATGGGGACAATCGGGAAGAAGAATTCAAGGCACTATTGTGAGCAAACTCGGTCCATGGTAAGAGGTCTGACCAGTTGTTATGGACAGAAATATAGCAACGTAGGAATTGCTCCAATGACTGATTGGTTTGTTCTGCGGCCCCATTAGGCTGCGGATGATACGCAGAGGAGAACGCCAGCTGAATTCCCAACTGTGCACAAAAGGCTTGTCAGAAACGAGACAGAAACTGACTACCCCTGTCCGAGACAATCACCTTGGGTAGCCCATGTAAGCGAAAGATCTCCCGAGCAAAAAATAGTCAGTACAGAGATTCTCTGGGAGAAGGCAGTGGTCACAAGGTTTCTCAGGAGGAGCATGGACCTGAGCAGCAAGAATTTTGTCACCCACAGGAGAAGTGAGACTGGTGTTAACTGTATCCAGAATATGATAAGGAGGAATCACAGGAACCGGAACCGACTCCATCTTGGAAGTGGATGAAAATTGTTGTGACTGTGTCAGCCCTTACATTCTTAGTACTGGGTAAGAATGAGACAATGTAGTTGAAACTAGACAAGAAAACAGCCCATCACACCCTTCTGGGAGAGAGGCGTTTAGCCTCAGACCAGAATGTGAGATTCTTATGGTCAGTAAGAATGTGAACTGGCACAGTGGTACCTTCCAGGAGATGTCTCCATCCTTTCAGGGCAAAAATGATCGCTAACAGCTCTCTGTCACAATCTTGTATTTGCACTCCGCAGATGACAATCTCTTGGAAAAGTATCCACAAGGATGCATAGCGATCTCAGGAGGTAGGACGTTGAGAAAGAATGGCACCAACTTCAGTCTCAGAAGCATCAACCTGAAGGATAAAAGTTAACGTAGGTTCAGGATGTGCCAACACAGGAGCAGAAACAAAGGCAGCCTTGAGACTTTCAAAGGCCTTAATGGACTCCGGAGACCAACTCTGTGGGTTACCGTCTTTTCTGGCCATATCAGTCAGGGGCTTGACCAGAGACAAGATGTTATGAATAAACTTCAGATAATAGTTGGCAAAGCAAAGAAAACACTGCAGAGGACACAAACCCATGGGTTGGGGCCACTGAAGGACTGCTGAAAATTTCTCTGTATCCATCGAAAAAAACAGCAGTGGAACTGACATAACCCAGGAATTTAACTTGTTCACAGTGGAATTTGCACTTCTCCAATTTACAATAGAGATTGCTCTCTCTTAGTTTCTGAAGCACACAACAGACATCTGTGTGGTGGCTCTCCAGGAACTTGGAAAATATGAGGATATCATTGAGATAAACCACCACACAACTGCAACAAATCTGAGGACATTGTTTAATAAATTCCTGGAAAAATGCTGGGGCGTTACAAAGGCCAAAAGGCATTACGAGGTACTCAAAATGGCCTGTTCTGGTACGCAGTTTTCCACTCGTCGCCCTCCTTAATCCTCACGAGATTGTATGCCCCTCTCAAATCAAGCTTTGTGAAAACAGTTGCTCCCTTGAGGCAGTGAAATAACTCCATAATCAATGGAATTGTATAGGCATTCTTAATCGTGAAATGAAGGTCTCAGTTCACCACTCTTCTTCTTCACAAAGAAGAAACCAGCACCAGCAGGAGACGAGGATTTGCGGATGAAATCTCGAGAAAGTGCGTCTGCAACATACTCCTTTATGGCCTTATCCTCCAAGACTGACAAAGGGTAAGCCCGGCCACAAGGGGGTATATCACCAGGTTGAAAGTCAATTGTGTAATTATATGACCAGTGTGGAGGCAAACTACCGGCTTGACCTTTGTCAAAGACATCGCTAAAATTGCAGTACTCCTCCGGCAGGGAGGAAAGTGAAGAGGTGCACAGGACTTTGGAGAGAACCTCAGCAAGGAGCCAATCAAAAGAGGGGTTGTGCCTCTGTAACCAAAGATAACCAATAACCAGAGGAAACTTAGGTGAGGAAATAACTTGGAATTGGATTATCTAATGGTGAAGAGCCCCTATGGCCACGGACAACGGAACAGTCTCATGAGTCACATAGGCAGGCTGTAGAGGTCTCCTGTCCAGAGCCTCAATGGCCAGTGGAGTGTCATGCAGCTGCAGCGGGATCAAGTGCATCGATACAAAGGCAACATCAATTAACAGGCCTGCAGCCCCAGAGTCGATCAGACCTGTATCCTGACAGATGACTCAGCCCAAGAAAGGGGAATCAAAACCAGGGGCTTATTCTTCTGGATAACTGGGAATGAAACAACCTGCCTAAGGTCTGTCAGTGGCATGACCTCAAGGTTCGGGTGTTCCCTGGACAGGTAGGACAAGACTTAAAAAAGTGACCTGCCTGGCCATAATAAAAGGCACAATCTCTCCCTCCTCCTAAGGGTTCTCTCATCCACAGAGATGTGTGAAGCGCATGGGTTCATCTTCACAGACCGACTCGGTACCAGGAGGCATTGGAGGTAAGGGAGGCAAGGGTGGGACTGCAAAATTCTGAAGCAAATGTACAGGAGGCTTCCGCAAGCGCTCCTTAAAAGGAAGTCTCTGAGTCTGGAGTCAATGAGGATGGCAAATGTGTTCAACTTGTCCAGCTCAGTGGGTATCTCTCGGGCGGCTATCTCATCCTTGATGCGATTCAAGAGACCATGAGAAAAAGCAGCCATGAGGCCTCATTGTTCCAAGCAACCTCTGCTGCCAGAGTACATAATTTAATGACGTAGTCCACAACAGTTTTTGTACTCGGTTTGATGGACATGAGGCACTTGGCAGCAGAAGTGAAGCATGCGGGAACATCAAATACCTTTTTAAAAGAAGCCACAATCTCAAGACGACAGGTTTTTGCGTCTCCCATAGAGGGTTTGCCCAGGCCAAGGCTTTCTCAGAAAGCAAAGATATTGCAAAACCTACTTTGCTTCTGTCCATGGGAAATGCCTGGGGCTGCATCTCAAACCTGGTTGAAAAACCCTCTGCATCGGAATGGATTTCCCCCAAATCACTGGGGAAGTGGAGCGGAACCAAACATACCTCTTATAGAGGTAATACTTGAGGCGGGTTCCTGCACAGAGACTGGAGCAGCAGCAGGGACGACCTGCAACACAGGTTGTACTGGAGCAGCCACAGTGGGAGATTCCAGGTGAGCCGTGCGACTCAGGAGCAAAGGAAAATTGATCCATGTGGCGATCCTGCTCATCCAATCTGGAAAAAAATATTACCAACAAGTGGATTGACTGCATCTTCAGAATTCACGGCCTTTGCCTACTGTCAGAAACCATGAATCAGACTGATACAGAAGTAGTCAAATCACACTTGTATAACCACTTGCCACCCAGGCCAATGCTGACATTTCTATCCTATATGTGAAAATCATATTTTTTTTGTTATTAGAAATTACATAGAACCCACAAACATTATATATATATTTTTTTTAGCAAAGACCCTAGAGAATACAATGGTGGATGTTGCAACTTTTATTTTGCACAGCAATTTTTCAAATGCCTTTTTTTGGGAAAAATTTTTTGTGCTTAAAAAAAAATACAAAATTAAGGTTAGCCAATATTTTTGCATAATGTGAAAGATTAAGTTACACTGAGTAAATATATACCTAACATATCATGCTTCAAAATTGCACACGCTTGTGGAAACTTTGGTACATAAAAATCCCCATAGGAGACAATTTAATTTTTTTTACTGGTTACATGTTTTGAGTTACAGAGGAGATCTAGGGCTAGAATTATTTCTCTCGTTCTAACGTTTGCATGTGTGGTTTGAACAACATTTTCATATGTGGGTAGGACTTACGTATGCATTCGCTTCTGTGTATAAGCACAAGGGGACTGGGGTGCTTAAATTTTTATTTTTTTTGTTAACTTTATTTTTTACATAAAAAAATAAAAATAAATCGATCACTTTTATTCCTATTACAAGGAATGTAAACATCCTTTGTAATAGGAATACGGCATGGTCGGTCATCTTTACAGTGAGATATGAGGTCAATAAGACCCCAAATCTCACCTCTAGGCTGGGAAGCCTGAAATAAAAAAAAATAAAAAATAACAATCTTGGCTTCCCAGCCCAGGCAGCACCGTTTGTTTGAATACAGAGGCAGGGCGTGACATCATAACATTGTGCCAGTCTCCAAACGATCATAGAAATCTCTATGGTAAACATTCGGGGCCGACGGATCTTGTCTCCAATTCACCGATGGAAGTGGCAAGTCAGTAGAAGCATTGATCATGTGATCAGGAACAGTTGCTATGATCGTTCTTATGGTGTAGGGAATCGCCGGCTGAAAAAGCCAATACCTGAATGATGCCTGTAGCTGCAGACATCATTCATATATACCCGCTCAAAGTCAAGGATGCCATATGATGGCCGGCGGGTGAGAAGAGGTTTTAATAATAATAGAAAAAAGGTAAACAGAGTAAACGTAGTCAAAACATAGCCAGAGTTCAAGAACTGGAACGGATAGTCAGACAAGCCAAAACATCAGGGAGCCAGAGATGAGCGTAGTGGAACAGCAAACAGGATCTGGAGCCAGAAGGAATGTCAGCCAAGCAAGTCTTTAACAGGAACTCAGGAGAGCGTCTCCTGTGTTTCCTTGAGGGTAGGGACCGATGTGAGTGTGCAATGGATAGGGACAATTGTAGACACTCACTCAAGTTGAACTGGATGGACTGGTGTCTTTATTCAACCTTACTATGTCTCTAGAGATGTGACCAAGGCAAAGGCAGAGATCATCTGCGCTGGATGGCTTAAGTAGGCAGGACTGACAATCAGGATATCATCAACAGGCCACTGTGGAGAGACAGGAGCTGGCAATTAGCAGCTGAGCGGCCAGCTTAGAGAAGGAAGGGCTGAGCCCAGCCCTGACAGAAACTTGGCAATAAAGACACGTGGAGGTGTTCCCGGAGGTGTTTTTTTTGCAGGCATTCAGTGAAATTATTCCACAATGAATGATTGTGAGAAGGCCTCCTTGCCATAGGTGTTGATGAGCAGGTCTTCCAAGAATGTGGCAGTGTTGTTACCCTCTTCTCCTTCTGGGAGGCCTATGAAGCGAAGATTGTTCCGCCTCGATGGATTCCCCAAATCATCCTGTTTCTGCTGGAGCTGGGCAATGTGCCTGATCCGACAATCCGTGCAGGGGTGGGAGGGCATCCTCCACGCGTCACTCCGACTCACCCACTCTCCTCCGCAGGCGTTGCATATCCTGGTGGAGTAGGGGGATGTCCACTTTCACCTCCTCAATCCTTGTAGTGAGGGAGGTCTGACAAGTTGCGATTTGGATTTCTGATTGATCAGCCACACAGGTGGAAGAGGGGGAGGGGAAGCCACCATCTTTGGCCTGCAGGTCTCTGTTCTGTCGGTGGAATCTATTGAGTTTAGCGACCGTGTTAGCCTGTTTGCGAGGTGGCGACATCTCTCCAGGGGTCACTGAGGCACTGCAGGTAAGATACTGGGTGGATGTCTCAAAGAGAAGGACAGGATGGTAGATTCAGGATCACATTGGCGGAGCTCAGGCACGTCTTACCACATGCAGCTTCAGGCCACGCCCCCGTACGTAGCTAGCTGCCATAACCCTGGTATTTTCAACAGTGGCGAGCAGCTGGCTTTCAGATAAAAGTGGTATTCGCTGCAAGATCACGTTTATCGGGGGCGGAAGAGGGCCCTCCTAACACCGCATTTCGGATATCTCTGCAGCTTACCGGACTCGTCCGTAGCGGCGGAGACGACCGCGTCCTTTCTCCTCTGATACTTGGAGCCGAGTGAGAGAAAGATGCCCCCCGCTTGGCTCCATAACAATGAATGATGGAAGCGACATCAAACGTCACTTCTGCCCAATGGTCTTAAAAGGGATTTTTTTTTTTGCAAAAAAAAAAAAAATTAAATTTTTTTTCTTTAATTGCTTTTTTGTAACCATTTACGAAATGCCCGCCGTCGTTTTATATTGCTACGTAAAGAGGAATATTGTCCTCTTCAGTGGGCGGTCCGCTTTCAGATAAAAGTAGTCTCTGTGGCAGATTCTCTGCAAGATCACTTTTATCGGCAGGGGGAAAGGGCCCCCCCTCTTGCCGCGCTTTGGCAGCCTCTGCCACTTACCGGAGCCATCAGTACCAACTGGGTCCTTCTTCCTGTTAGGCATGGAGACAAGCGAGGGGGAAGATGTCCCCCATGTTCGTGCACAGAAGCGAACGCATATGTGAGTAGTGTTGCATATGAAAACAGTATCAAACCACACGTGAAGTATCGCGGCGATTATTAGAACAAGAGCAATAATTCTAGTCTTGGATCTTGTAATGGAAATTTGTAAGTTCTGTATATAATTGTATTCTATTTTGTATGTATTGCACACTGCCCTCACTGTGCACATTACACTAAAAATGTGTTCAGAACAGGTTTTTATTCTTTTGAGTCCTGATTAGAATTAGTCTGCCTATGTAACGCCTCTTGTTGCCATAAACGTACAATTGTAATATTAATGTGATACCGACATGATCATGTGTATAAAAACCTTCAATTGCATTATAATAAAGCAGAACAGTTATTTGGAAAGATGCTGAGCATGTCTTGTGTCAATTGCCTACTGCAAAAATTATTAATTTGGAAGCACTAATCAAAATGAGGATAGGAGTTGCCCATCTATAAAATGTCCAAGTCAAGTGGTGAGCCAGCCAGGAGGAGGATTTTCAGGTGACCCTGAGAATCTGAAACGAGGAGAATGAGATGATCCGGAAATTTCTGATAATCAGCCGGCTGAGGTAAGCTTTTTGCTTACATTTTAGTTATCAGACTTCCTTGATCGGTAAGGCATTTTCGAGACAAGGGGTACCTATTTTACTCCCCTTAATCAAACTGTATTGATTGGTGGTTATATGTTATGTTGTCCATTGGAGTGTTATAGATAAGAAAGGGAAGAATAGGGCTGTTAACAGATATATGTAGTATAGAGGTAAGAGGGTATAGGCACATGTAGAGAAGACTGGCCAGTCATAATGGGCATTAAATTAAGTAAGGGAATGAAGGGTAAGAGACCCTCAAAAATGCCCAGCTCAAGAGAAGCGCTATAAAATATATAACCCAAAGGTGCGGTTCCGCCTAGATTAATGGTCAAAGTGGACAGTCCACAATGGGTAACTGGGTTACCACCAAAGTCCACAGGGACCAATAATCATGCAGAGTAAACAGCTAGAGAAACAGCTATTTATGTGAGCAGGATGGATCAAGGGTAAAAATTAACACTAGACAGAAAGGGACATTTTCATGTTAAGTTGTGGAAAGAATTTGGGGTCAGGCACTACAACTAGTTAAGTTAAAATAGAGAAATTAGAGTCAAAACTGAATATTTTATTAGTTGTCAGAGAGGGAAGATGGGATGAGCACTATGGCTGCCCGTCTGATCATAAAAGCTAGAGTATGTGAGTATGGGATTACAATACATGGGATGCAAAGGATATCAGAATAAATCAGAATTTAAGCAGGGAAATATTAGAGAGTTAAAAGAAAGTGAGAGAACGATATGCATGTGTTGTGTACACATGGGAAAAAATTTAAGTGATTTTAGAGAGATATTTGTGTATGTGTGTGAATGCTGGTACCTTTAGTTTTATCTCTTGTGTGTGTCATGCATGCAGATGTGATCCCCTCCTTTGCACTCTCATGAAAGAATTTAGCTGGGTTGATAGGTCAATGATAATCTGGAAGGACACCATGCCAATTTCTGTTTTTTAGACAAAACATGTATAACAAAACGTGTCGGGTTAATTAAACTAATGATAAACAATGTGATCACAATTATTTTTGAATCTGTTTTGCAAACATGGTAAAATGAAGGTTACATTTAACCGTGTATTACACAAATTTAATATTTAAGGAAATATATTAGAATTAGAGTGAGATATTGAGATTATCACGTGAGTATTAATTTCTGATATGAGTTTAACCATTTTTATTAACCACTTAAGTACTGGGCCTCTTTTTCAGACTCAGCATGAAAGTACTCAAACAGTAAATAATAAATGGTCAAATAAATAATCAAAATTACCAAAATTCATGTGGTAAATATCCGCAAAATAGCTAAAATCGTAAATCATCAGTGTATAAAAGATAAATACATAAAAACCTATTAAGCAGGTGATAGCTACAAGAAATATCACAGTGATCAAAAATATAAATAGTGAAAATCAATCAAATAAAGTGAAGTGAATGAATAGATAAAAATAATAAAAATTAAGATAATCAATCAAACTTAAAAATACATGAATTTGTGTATATCCCAATACACAGTGAATTATCTTAATTTGTATCTATTTTATTATTTTTATCTTTATTATTTACTATTTGAGTACTTTCACGCTGGGAGCGCAACACCATTCTATTTATTCTGTCCATTTACTCATGAGATTTGTTTGACTCGTACGGTGTGTGCAGCACTTTTGAGACCTTTGATTTATTTGCTTGCTTTCCTTAATAGCGCAGGAGCCATACATTTTTATATATTGCCGCCTGAACTGCCCTCCTTCCAAACTCAACAGTCGTGAAAGCTCCTGGGTCAATATGGTAGTGTCTGAGGAAAGTATTATGAGAAGACCAGGTGGTGACCCTGAACACCATCTCCGATGAAACATTAGCCCTTGCTGCCCAGGAAGTTGAGACTGCCCTTGTAGAATTCACTCAGGATTAGGGATGGCCGAACGATTCCCCCAGCGGTCGGTTTGCAGCGAATTTCGGCTGTTCGCGGTCCGCCTGATCGGCAGACTATTGCCGCTGTTCGCCCGGCGGACTTCCGTGTTTACTGTGTAAAAGAACTTTGACCTATGATGACACATCCATCATGGGGTACAGGACAGTCAATTGAGACATTACAGCATATGGACACTTGGACATTCCCCCTAACTTATAAATAGACCCTATCCGGCGGCCATTTTACATTCTTTCGTATGTGACTATAGGGAGAGGTTGCTGTGTGGAGCAGGGAGAGACTGCAGTGACACAAATCGCTAGCTATTAGGTCCACAAAAGTTCTTTTAAGGACTGGTATGGCATAGGTGTTAGGTGTAGTTCAGGATATAGGTTTGAGGCACTGCTATTCACGTCATTGTTGCAGCAGCCTGTCTTGTCAGTGTAGAGAGAGGGACAGGATGCTGTTTGCAGCAGGGACAGTCAGTTTACTCATTAGCTGTTACTATTAGGTCCACAAAAGTCCTTTTCAGGACTGGTATGGTAAAGTAGTACAGGATATAGTTTTGAGTGCTATTCAAGTTATTGTTGCAGCAGTCTCTGTTTTGTCAGTTTAAATAGGGACAGGCAGGAAGCTGTGTGTGAGGCAGTGAGGGACAGTCAGTTTAATCAGTAGCTGTTACTATTAGGTCCACAAAGGTTCTTTTCAGGACTGGTATGGTAATAGGCTTGTACACGTATAATATTCTTTCTTCCAAATATAGAAAGAATATTATACTTGACTGCTGCCCTTCTGCTGCAGTAGTCCTTTATGAGTATAGGGAGGTACAGTCTGCTAATCACAACCTACTAGTTGCACAAAGGTCCTTATAAGGACTGGTAAGGTATAGTGTACTACAGTACATAGGGTTGAGTGAGGTACAGTCTACTAATCCTTAAGGACTGGTATAGGTCCACAATATATAGGGTTGCGGTGCACTACTGCTGACTGCTGCCCAATTTTGCAGCAGTCCTTTATCAGTATAGGGACTGAGGTACAGTCTGCTAATCACAACCTACTAGTTCCACAAAGGTCCTTATAAGGACTGGTAAGGTATAGTGTACTACAGTACATAGGGTTGAGTGAGGTACAGTCTGCTAATCCTTAAGGACTGGTATAGGTCCACAATATATAGGGTTGAGGTGCACTACTGCTGACTGCTGCCCTATTCTGCAGCAGTCCTTTATCAGTATAGGGACTGAGAGTTTTGTCACAGGGTCATTTAAAAAATGACAGGCAGAGGAAGAGGCAGGCCCTTTCGCAGGGGTGGTAGGGGTAGGGCAGGAGCAACAGGCTTGAGCCAAAGTGGGAAATTGCAGAAGGTGCGTGCGATTACGTCAAAGAAAGCACCAGAATTGGTTGACTGGCTCACTCAGCCTTACTCTTCTGCAACCTCCTCATCCTCTCGATCTGGACCCTCTTCTTCACTCTCTGCTATGTGCACCCCCAAAGACACTACCACCAACACCACCACCACCACATACCTTCCGCTTGAGTCACAGGAATTATTTTTCGAACCATATCAAGACATTTCTGATGTGCAGCCACTCTTGGCATTGGATCAGGAAGAGGAGGTAGCAACAACCGCCACTCAGCAGTCTGACGACAGTACCCAGATCAGCCCAAGGAGGAGGTTGGTCCCCAGTGTTGCTGCATACTCCGAGATCTCTACTTATAGCGGTGGGGAAGGTGAAGTTGATGATGACGTGTCTAGTGATGTCACGTGGGTGCCCACAAGAGAGGAAGAGGAGGGGAGTTCAGAGGGAGATATAGACCAGCAGATAGGGAGGAGAAGCAGGAATAACTTACATTGCACAGGAGGGACAGAGCAGACTGCTAATGTATCAGGAGCGAGTCATCGACCATGTGCGGTCACATCTAGAGGCGATTCAGTTCGCATTGTGCGCTATACAAGTATTTCATTAATTCATTCATCTGGCCCTCCCAGGATGCCGGCACATGGCTCCGCAGTGTGAGCTTTTTCAGCGTGTCCGTTGCTGACAATAGTGTTGCCATCTGCAATCTTTGCAGTCAACGGATTAGTCGCGGTAAGCCCAACACTCACCTAGGGACGACCGCCTTAAGAAGGCACATGAGCTGCCATCACCGAGCCCAGTGGGAGCAACGGAACACACAAAGCCACACTCCAAGCTCTCACCGTCCAGCCTCGTCTTCTACTTCTCCTTCTCATCACAATTGTCCTCCACTCCACCTTCCATCACGCCAAGCTCACGTTTTTTCTGCAAAAAGGCAGGCTTCCGTGGGCCTAATGTTCGAGCGTAAAAAAATGATGACGCCGGATAACCCTCTTACCCAACGGTTGATGGCTGGCTTGTCAGAACTGATAGCTAGCCAACTACTGTCATATAAACTGGTGGACTCGGAGGCCTTTCGAAAATTTGTGGCTATTGGACCACCACAATGGAAGGTCCCAGGAAGGAAGTATTTCTCAGAGAAGGGCATCCCAGAGCTATATGGCCATGTTCAGCGGCAAGTGAATGTATCTCTGGCACACAGTGTGGTGCCAAGATACATCTGACCACAGACACGTGGTCTAGCAAACACGGGCAGGGAAGGTATATCACTTTTACTGCCCACTGGGTGAACCTTCTGACGGCTGTCAAGCATGTAACCCGTGGCACCCGTGTAGATTTGGTTTTACCGCCACGGATTGCATGCAAGCCTGGCTCTTCTCCTCCTCCTCCATCCTCCTCCCTCTCCTCTTCTGCTGACTCCTCCTTTTCCGCTGCTAGCGTCTCTTCCGCTGCGCCGCCCAAGCTCCCCAAAACCTATTCGACATGCCAGGTGAGACTTTGCCATGCCTTGCTGTGTCTGTTGTGCCTGGAAGCCAATAGCCACACTGGCCCGGCACTCCTTTCAGCTTTGCGTTCACAGGCAGATCAGTGGCTAACACCGCTCAATTTGACAGTTGGTAAAGTGGTGTGTGACAACGGTGCCAATTTGCTTAGCGCATTGAAACAGGGCAAAATTACGCACGTGCCATGCATGGAACACGTCTTAAACTTGGTCGTGCAGCGATTCGTTGTCAAATACCCTGGGGTCCAGGACATCTTGCGGCAGGCAAGGAAAATCTCGGCCCATTTCAGAAGATCTTACACGGCAATGGCTCGCCTTGCTGACATTCAGCTGCGACACAATCTGCCAGTCAGACGTCTTATTTGCGATTGCCCGACGCGATGGAACTCAACCTTCTATATGCTTGATAGGCTGCTCCAGCAGAAACGTGCAGTTAATGTCTACCTGTATGAACTCTGCGGCAGAACAGGTTTTGGGGAGCTGTTTTTTTTTCCCACCGCGCCAGTGGCTGCTCATGCGCGACGCATGCAGACTTCTGCGGCCATTTGAGGAGATCACCAAACTGGTCAGTCACAGCCATGGCACCATCAGTGACATGGTACCTTATGCCTTCTTTATGTAGCGTGCATTGTGTCGTGTCATTGATCAAGCTGTGGAGGAGCAGGAGCGGGAAGATGAGGAAGTCACAATGCTGGATGAATTCCCAGGGGGGCTACTCTATCTGAGACAGGTGAACAACAGTAGTCTGAAGAGGAGTCAGAGGAGGATGGTGCCGGGCGGATGAGGAGGACCAAGAAGAGCATGCTTTAAACCTTTCCGGGATCCCTGTTGTTGTGCATGGATGGGGAGAGGAGAATGAAGAGGACGACATTATCCTGGATGTGTCAAGAATCTGAATCTGTTTCAGTAAATACTGGTAGTGCCCAAGGTTCCAAAAGGTGGCTTGGAGTAGTGACCTTAGGTGTGAACCCCGGAAGGGAGCAAAGCTAAACTCTATCAGGGAAGAAAGAGATGTGGTCATCACCTATCTCTAAAGAGTGAAGTTCCGAAATTCTTTAGCAGGAAAGCCGTTTTCAGGGTCAGGTTCCATATTGCTACTTGTTCCGCTGGAGCAAATGGATGGTCAGATAGGACTTCAAGGACCAGGGACAGATCCCATTTAGGAAAGGACCGTCTGACAGGTGGGAGAATCTTCAATATTACCCTGAGGAAAGTGACTACTTTCTTTTATTTGTTGTGGCAGAGATTGCTGCTACCTGCACTTTGAGGGAGCTTAGACCAAGCCCCAGATCAAGTCCTGTCTGGAGAAAACCTAGAATATTTGATGTAGAAGGAAGGATTAGATCAAATTCATTTGTGGCAATTCATTTGTGGTAGCAAACGACAAGAACTTCCCATATTCTTGAATATATGGCATTGGTTGTCGGCTTTCTGGCTCTTAGGAGAGATGTTATGACCCCTGGGGAACATCCTAGGCACTCAAACCTTCACCTCTAAACCTCCAGATTCAACTTCTGGGGGTTTGTATGAACTCAACTGCCCTGCGCCAGAAGTTTAGGGAAAGCAGGACTCCTGATTGGAGAGCTCATGCTGCGGCACATGGCTAGAGGAATCCAGGGTCTCTTCGGCCAATATGGAAGTACTGTCAGTACCTGGACTGCCTCTCTGAGGAACTTGAATATTAATGGCCGGGGAGGAAAGGCCTATGCCGTGGTGAACCTCCAGGGGCATGACAGGGCATCCAATTCCTGGGCTTGCGTATGTGGCAGCCGAGAGAAAAATCTGGTCAGATTGCCCTTCTCCAGAGTGGCGAACAGGTCTACCTGAGGGGGATCCCAAAGACTGGCAATTTGATAGAAGACATGGGGATGAAGGGCCCATTTGCTGCTGTCCATGAAGTTCCTTGACAGCGTGTCTGCTTCCGTGTTCAACCTGCCCAGAAGATACATCGCTCTGAGATCTAGGAGGTTTTTCTCTGCCCTGAGCATAATCAGCTCTACCTCTCTGAGGAGTGATCTGCTGTGAGTGCACCCCTGCTTCTGCAGATATGCAACAGCTGCCCTGTTGTCCAGGTGTATAAGTATTTTTTGGCCTCTGATTTGAGATACCAACAAAGTCAATGCCAAGAATGCTGCCTTCATCTCCAGGATGTTGGATACCACTCCCTGGGTGGAACAGGACCATCTTTCCTGTATCCTGGTTCCCCCACAATGGGCTTCCCAGCTTGCCCACTTGCATCGGACGTAATTGTGATCCAGGGGAGGGATCCCAGATGACGAGGTTTGGAGAGGTTTTCTGGAAAGGTCCACCAGTGAAGACTCCCGTGCATGGCTCCTGTCAGCAGGATCGTCTGAGAGAGTCGTCGTTTCTTCCACTGCGCCAAGAAATCCATCTGGAAATATCTCAAGTGCCAATGGGCTCAAGGAATCATCGGTATGCAGGCAAACATTGTGCCAATGAGGCTCAGACATTGTGAAGCCATTAGTTACGGGCTCCGGATGATCTTGATCATTCTCTGGATGACGATCCTCATCTTCAGAGATG
Source organism: Lithobates pipiens (assembly GCF_037356315.1). Classification (NCBI taxonomy): domain Eukaryota; kingdom Metazoa; phylum Chordata; class Amphibia; order Anura; family Ranidae; genus Lithobates; species Lithobates pipiens. The sequence goes on along the minus strand of NW_027507748.1, from coordinate 601,553,848 downwards.
GTAATGATACTGTCCCCTCCTGGGTATTGAACATTGCCCCCAGATCATTCGCTATGCAAGTTGACTTTTTTCAGCGTTTATCAGCCACCCTAGCTCCCTTAGAGACTGGAGAAGAATGTCTCGGTGATATACCAACTGATCTGGATTGTTTGCTAGGAGGATGTCGTCTAAATAGAGGTATATTCTCAAGCCCCTCTCCCGCAGGGGAACCAGAGCGGATGAATACCCTGGGGGAGGTGCACAGACCGAAGGGAAGGGCTTGAAACTGTAGGTGGGTCCGTCCTACTGCAAATCTTAGGTACTTTTGAAAAACAGGTAGAATTGAAACTTGTAGGTACGCATCCTGCAGATCGACTGAAATCATCCAATCCGATGGCTGGACTGCCTGAATAATTGTTTGCAGAGATTCCATTTTGAAGCTTTCGGGGTGTATGTACCTGTTGAACCTTTTTAGATCTATGTCAGGCCTCCACGCACCTTTCCTCTTTGGGACCAGAAATAGGGTGGAGTAAAAGCCTGCAAAGCGCTCTGCCAAGGGAACTGGCACAGCCGACCCCTGAAGCTGGAGTGACGTTACAAAGTGTTTTAGGGCTTGAGCCTTCAGCGGAGAGGATGGAATCTCCGTTCTTTTGAAGGAATTCTGATGTGAAGGATAAGAGAAACTCCAAAAGTGCCCCCATTGAATTGTTGACAAGACCCCGGGATCCTGGCATCTGTCGGCCCAGAGTGAAAAAAAAAGAACTTTAGCCTGGCCATGTCCATGCTAACCTGGCGTCAAAAAGACTGCTTCTGCTCCTGTCTTTCTGTTCAAAAAGGATGCCCGAGTTCCTTTCCAGGGTCTTCTGTTGTCTCTGGGCTGCCTTGATTGTCTAAAACCCCTAGGATTTGACTGGCGGAACCTATAAGAAGCCCCTCTGGATCTTCACATCCGTCTGTCTTGGGGAAGCATACCGGACTTTCCTCCTGACAACCTGGAGATAGTTTTATCCATCTTGTCTCCGACTAATGTCTTATCATCGAATGGGATTTTGCACCAATTTTGTTTGGAAGTTAAGTCAGTAGTCCAAGGGTTTCGGTCACAAAGCCCTCTTTGCCATTACTGAGTGCAGCATGGACCATGCTGAGCACTCGTGTCTATGGCCGATACCCGACAAAGTGTGCCGATAAACTCTTCCAAGGCTTTAATTATATACTCCTTGAGGACATCCTGGCACAAAGCCATCTCAATATTATCGGTCCAAGCTCTGATGGCATTAGACACAGAGGTGAGGATGATCGCTGTCTTACCCGCTGCTCCTGCGGCTAAGTAGCTCCTCTTGAGGTCCATGTTGATTCGTCTGTCAAGACGATCCTTGAAGGAAGCGGAATCCTCCATTTGTAGAGTTATATTTTTCGTGAGTCGCACCACCGACGCATCTACCACTGGCATGGAGTTTAGCGACTGCATTCCCGACTCTGGTAAGGGATACAGTTTATAGAAACGGCCCAATGAAAGTTTTTTTTTATCAGTCTTTGACCACTCATTTTGAATGGACTAATTTTGCCCATCGGGAAGAAAATCTGCTTCATTTGAGGAACGGGAAGTAGCTCTTAGATTCCTGGGGAGGTTCTTCTGCGTCCTCCCATGCTATCACAGTTCTGACTGCCTGGATGAACAGTTTCACCAAGGAATGACTGAAGCCAGAAGGATCTGACTCTTCTGAAGAGTCCCCCGAAAGGTCTTCAGGTGGAGAATCTCTAGCCGGTCGGCCTGACGGAGGCAGAGGAGTAATGACTGAAGAAGGAGTGGGAAGATTAGGCTCTGTATCCTGAACCTGAGTCATCTGCGGGACTGACTCAGCAGGAACCAAAGCCACAAGCTCAGAGAAGGAGTCCTTCATTGTTCTTTTGAGCAGATCCACAACTTGTTGACTTTCTAGCTTGCGGCTGGAGGCATAGTCCGCAAAACAGTCCTTACAGACCACTTTGTTTGGCAGCGGAGTAGCCCCGCAGGTCCAGCATTTCTTCTTTGCATAGGTTCTAGGAGAGGGGGACCAATCTCGTCTTCTGGATCTTGATCTGTCGTGAAGAATGGGACCCATCACCTGATGAGCGGGACCGGTGGTGTGAAGAATAAGACCTGTGGCCTGGGCAGTCCTCGTCACAGTGCCTTGAGGATTTTTTGGACCTCATGGAGCAGACAGGGCTATGATTTAAGAGATCCACGTTAGGCCAGTGAGCACACTTTTATTTTTATACTCACGTATAGTTGGTCTCATACCGAATAGAAGTGTGAGGATCTTTGTTTACTCGATGAATTGCTCATTGCGGAGTTGGGCATAAGGATCAGCTGCGGAAATATAGTAAGAAAAGGGAAATGGAAAAGGATTTTTTTTAAAGAACACACACACATAAAAAAAAAATATATATATATATATTTTTTTTTTATGTAAAACTATACCTACCACAGAGCAGCGTCAGAGAAATCTAGCAGGGCACAGGTGAGGAGACTCTTACAGCTAACCCAGATGCTGAACTTAAAGTAATCCCATGAACCACCAGTGAAAGTTAATTTTGGAAGAAAGGGCAAAACTGGCCCTTTTTCCAGAAACAAAAATGGGCGTTGCATCGCCGAGTGACCACGCATGCGCAGTAGAGCTGAATAGCATAGGGAATCGTCAGACGGACCTCTACCTCACCCCGGATCACGCATGTGCAATATGGCGGTAAGGACGCTGGCCATCGCTGTCTTTTCTGCCAGGAAGACAAGGCACCCGCAGTCCCCCCCCCCCCACTGTACAAGGATCAAGGAATGCAATTTTAAGGACACAATAATGGGAGCATGATGGGATAAAGGCACCAAGCAGAGCAGAGAGGTAAAAAAAAAAAAAAAAATTTAAAAAGGAAAGAAAAGGGAGGGAAAATATGGGAAAAAATAACATATGCTTCTAAAAAAAAAAAAAAAAAAAAATGAAAACCACAAGCCTGGGAATAATGAGTGCTGATCCTTTTGCAACTCCTTTGCATTCATCATAGGATATGGTGGCAGACTGCGCTCCTGTGAGGAAACTGCGAGAAGACCTCAACAGATCCACAAGGGGTTCCCAGTCTTATCAGCACTGTGAGCGGCCCAAGAACAGGGACTGCGCACGGGAAAGGCTGAACCCGGCAGATGCTGCCAAAGGCAGAGGTATGGACATACTGCTACTCCTCACCAGCACAAGAGGAAAGAGGAAAAAAAAAAAAGGAGAATGTTGGGGGAGGGACTATGCCTTTAATTTATGTTATTCACTAGTCCTGAGGGAGGAGTCAAGGTGGAGCTCTATCACCAGTATGCTGCCATGGAGGCACCAGGAAAAAGTGTTATCTGAAGTAGTTTGTAAGTACAGAGTGCAGAATCTACAGAGAGTAACAGAGGAAATAATTTTTATAGGAGAGTCCTTACTAGAAGTTTCGAGGTTTTATTTTTACACTCCCTGTCTACAGTGTAGCGGAAAAAAGTAGAGTAAGATGCTAGAAAATTTTTGCCTGAACATTGTTTTCTTATATTTTATCAAGCCCCTAAGGGGGTGTTGGACTCAATCCCTATAGGATTTGGTTTGGGAATGGGTTGCTCACTTGCTTGTATTTTGTCTCAGCAGCTGAAAACCTCCATTCGAATATCAAAGAGAACTTTTAAGGGTTTTGACAAACTCATTTACGTGTTTTCTCCCCAATTCCAGATGCTAAAAGTTTGGAAGGATCTAAAACTAAAGCCATGTGACTTGTGGTTTGTTAAGAGAAATTTATATATAGGGAAATGTTTGGAGATTCAATACAGCATCATGTACAGTTATGCAAAACTTGACGGAAAAGTCACCTGAATGCACACCAGACACTGCAAAAATTACTAAATTAAAGAAATCTCTGTGTTTGATTTGTTTCCCTCTTGTGATCACAGTCTAGGGTATTTTTTGATTCAATTACTTTAATTGTGGGGCGTGGCCTAACAAGGCATGTGAACAAACCTGTTCCATGGAGCGCCCGCTGGTGATCCACATACCGATCCTTCCCTCGCCACCATAGACGCCCAAAACTGTCTGGAACTGGAGCCTGCTGACCCCACTGACACCCCAGGACCAAACAGCAGCTGAAAAAAATGACCCGCGGAAACCGAGAAGCCACGGCTGCGGCCTCACAGGACTTCCAAGATGGTGCCAGGTAGTCTCCGCCTCCAAAGACACCACGAGGCCCAGACAAGAAAATGGAGCAGGGGGGTAAGTTTAACAAAACCCCTAAGTCTAACGAACAGCCCAGGGACATGTTATATTATACACAGAAGCTGACAGCCCCTGTAGAAGCATCACAGGACAAAGCACAGCACTCTGCTCATCACACAGAACAGGCAGACAGGGATAATGCTGCCAGGATGGACCCTGAGCCCATGGAGTCTGTCCCTGATCATATGCCTGATTTGTTTGACATGCAAACGGAGGATAGCTCCCAACCCACGCTAAGTGAAATACTGCAAGCTGTCCACAGATACACAGCATCGGTGGATGATTTAAAGGAGAAATTTGGGGGGCTAAAGGAGACAGTGTCTCTTCTCTGCCAGGACATTCAGAAAATCCGAGAGAGAACTACTGCAGTGGAGGGCAGAGTGAGAGACATTGAAGACCAGTTGCCACACATGAAACGGGAGGTGAGGATAGCTGCCCAGCATGCACATAAAGCTTTTGATAAAACTGACGACATCGAGACCCACCTAAGACGCAATAATGTACGCATAGTGGGGCTCCCTGAGAAGGTTGAGGACAGAGACCCCATAGAATTTGTTGAAGGCTGGCTGCAGGAAATATTTGGGAAGGAGACCCTTTTTCCCTCTATACGCAGTGGAGAGGGCACACAGGGTGCTGCCACGTCCTCTTCCACCAGGCAATCCTCCAAGATCAATGCTAGCCAGGCTCCTGAACTACAAAGACCGGGAGGTTGTGCTGTGACTGTCCAGGGAAAAGGGCGCTATGCAGTACACGGCACCAAAATCTCATTTTACTCAGACTTTTCGGCAGAAGTGCAATGCAGAAGGTCCAAATTTGCAGATGTTAAAAAGAGGCTACAAAAGCTACAGCTAAAATATGCCATGCTGTTTCCAGCTAAATTGAGAATAACAGTCAGAGACCAGAACCCCTTTTTTGAAAATGCACAGGATGCCGCAGGATGGCTGAATCAGAATGAACAAGCTATCTGCCGCCGGGGTCAAGAAAACAGAGAAGGTTGATGCTGCTTTTACCATTCAGGCCGGGCGATGAGGGCACTACAATTTTAAATTTTGTTGTGGCTAAAGGAGGGCCTATACCTGTTATCGTGTATCAGCGAGTACAACTCTGCACACATTCCTTCCTGCATTTCAGTGTATGGGTACAGGTGGAAGCCGAATGGAGCACAATACTTGATGTTTATATGTTGCCATGGTTGAAGTGGCTCAAGTTTCTGTGCCCTGTTGGCACAATGAGAACATACAATGTCATGACCATGCACTTGGCGGAGGGCCCCTACTGTGCTCAGTTGGCAGAAAGCGGGTCTACGGCTGAATGCTACCCTTATACCTGCTACTCTACTGGTTCTGATGCGCAGTTGCACAAGATGCTCTACCTCGGTTATATGAGTCTTTAATGTGCATGTTACTCCATTGGTACCTTATACACGTTACACTACCGGATTTAACGTATTTAATGCATGTCTAGGTGAAGGTAAACTTCCAGACTCTATGGCCAGAGCATATGTGATCCTGTTACTAAAACTGGGGAAAAATCCAGTTGAACCTGGCTCCTACAGGCCTATTTCACTGCTACAAAGTGACATAAAAATCTTGGCCAAGGTCCTGGTGCTTCGGGTCAATGGGAGTGTCATCTATTATCCACCAGGATCAGGCTGGCTTCATGCCACAAAAATCCACAGCCACAAACTTAAGGAGGCTATTTATAAACATGCAGCTACAAGCGGATAACAGGGGACACAGGGCCCTCCTATCCCTAGATGCCAACAAGGTGTTTGACAGTATCAGCTGGAGGTATCTGTGGGCAGTACTAGGTAAATTTGGCTTCGGGGGAACGGTTTATTGCATGGGACAAACTGCTATACGCCTCCCTGCAGGCGACAATCAGTATGTCAGACAGTCGAAGTCACGTGTGTTGTGACGTAATGCGTAGGAGACCAGAGGCAAATCAGACACCGGAATAGACGCCCAGACACGAGCTCGGCGCTCGTTTTTACACCGCTCTGTTTACATAACAAAATGTGAGTTTTTATGATCTTATATAAATAAAACCTATACCCTTTTTCAAAATACTACACCATGGTGGGCCTTTTTCATCTTTTTTAATACATTGAGCACCTTAATGATTTGAGTGATCCAAAACATCTAAACGCCCAGTGGAAAGAGAGGAAAAAAGGAAAGGATCATCCCTCCCTCCCCCCCTGGCTTCACTCCATATAGTGTACAAACGCCTTGGAAAGGATCGATCTGAAGGGACCCCTTCTCCCTATAATATACTGCTACATGCTGTTTACCTTACAGCAGTAAGGTAATCATTCATTATAACCACGGGTGTCAGTGACACTGAAGATCAACCTTTTTTGCACTTAAAGGCACAATATCACCAAATGTCAAGATAGCAGCACACAGTGTTCCTGTGAAACACTTGCACACATGCACTACTGTTGCACATTGGACCAAGAAATAACGTCCAATATTGCACTAAAAACTTGTTACACTTAGTTTGTTAAAAGTATTTTATTTAATTATTCGTTTTTATTTACATTTACTTAATTTTCTCTTTGCCAAAATAAGTCACTTTATGAACCATTCACTCTTAGTGTATGTTGCACAGTTTTAGAATCACTTGTAGTTACACTTTATATTATATTTTATTTTTTATGCAGTATTGCACATGCTTGATATATATTTTATATTTGTTTTTTGCACAGTAGAAAAATATTATGTCTCTTAACATATATGCCATTTAATTCAGGATATTATTTCATCTGCACTTTTGCACTTTATTGATGACCCTGATAAATGTTTGCTAGTTTGAAGCATAGTTAAATATTTTATTAATTCATTATAAGAAAAATATATATATTATTTTGTGAGGAGCGCAACACCACTCCCCCTTTTTTACAGCTATACACAAATTTGGACACGAGTTTGGTCCTTGCGGTGGATGCAGCACCTATCGTTTGAATATACTATAAATTCCTTTTAGCGCAGGAGTACTTACCTTACATGTCAGACAGAATGTCACCGGCTTTTCCTCTGGACAGGGGAACAAGGCAGGGATGCCCGCTATCCCCCCTGCTCTTTGCAATTGTGATAGAACCACTGGTGGCCATGGTCAGGGACAGTCCACAGATCCGCAGGTTCCAATACGGAGTCATACATGAAAAAATTATGTTATATGCAGATGACATGCTGCTTTTCCTGGGGGACCCTGGCCATTCGCTGCCAGGAATAATGTCCATAATTACACAATTTGGCCACTACTCTGGTGTAACCATAAACTGGTCTAAGTCAGCCCTGCTGATGCTAGACGAGGGGCAGGAGGTGGTGCTTCCTGACTCTTGCCCCGTTCCCATGGTCACTAGTTTCAAATACCTGGGGGTACAGGTCTCGCCATAACTCAGGGACTACTGCTCCCTGAACATAAACCCTTTACTATCTTGGTCTCTAGATAAGATAAATACATGGAATAACCAAAATATTTCACTGGCGGGCCAGGCCAATTTAATTAAAATGATTCTAATGCCCCAGCTACTATACTTCCTACACAATTTACCAGTAGTAATTCATCAAAAAAATGTCAGCGTAGTAAACACCTTTTTTCTGCGATTGTTGTGGAACACTAAACGCCCTAGGATCAGGCTTGAACAACTGCAGCAACCTAAAGATGGTGGAAGGTTGGCAGTTCCCAACCCTTGGCTGTACTATATAGCAGCCCAGCTGCAACATCTGGTAGGATCTATGTTTGTGTAGATCATACATTTTTTAACTTGTAAACGCTAAATCTCAGAAAGAGACTTGAGCGGTCCTTAAGTGGTTAAAGGACAGTTTAAAAATGAAAAGTAAAATAAAGAAGAAGAAAAAAATAAAAATAATTGAATGTGCCCCGTCCCACTGAGCTCCGAGATGCGAACCCAAATGTAAGTCGCACCCGCATATGAAAACGGTGTTCAAACCACACGTGAGGTATTGCCGCGATCATTAGAGCAAGAGCAATAATTCTAGACCTCCTCTGTAACTCTAGACATGTAACCTGTAGAAATTTTTAAACGTCACCTATGGAGATTTTTTACGGTTAAAGTTTGTCACCATTCCATGATCGGGTACAATTTTGAAGCATGACGTATTCGGTATCAATTTACTCGTAACATTATCTTTCACAATATAAAGAAATATTGGGCTAACTTTACTGTTGTCTTATTTAAGTTAAAAAAAAAAAAAAAGGATTTTTTGTCATACTTACTTGTAAAATCCTTTTCTTTAAGTACATCATGGGACACAGAGTTAGGCTAATTTTCATTACCTGCTGGGTTATACTCCATCTCCACGTGAACGGACACTGGTAGACCAAAGGTCTTTAGACAGGAAGTCATCCCCTATATAACCCCTTCCATACAGGAAGTACTTCAGTTTCCCCCCCCCCCCAGTGTCTACAAGGTGGATGGCACGGTTGTTTGAGCTCTCTGAGCTCCAGGTCTCTAGTTCCACAAACGGTTTTTAAATGAATCAAGGGATTAACCGATCGGTTCCATTTGACACAGGCTTTATATGCTTAGATAAATGGTACCCGAGCCTCACAAAGATGGCTCAAGATCCTGTGAAGTTTGGCCTGTAATGCGGCCTCCGGGTGCTTGACCCTGCAAAGTGGAATCCTGGACACCCCAGCGCTAAGGCATTCCTGCAGGGTGCTGTACTCCTTTAGGGTGAGAGTTAGGTCTACCATGGGTGTAGGAACCCCCTGGGCTTTTCACCATCAGGTATCTGTGGCTTAGATTTGTAAGGCTGCTACCTGGTCCTCAGTGCATACATTCGCAAAATTTTATCAAGTGGATATTCGAGCAGCCATTCTGATGGCTATTGTTTGGCCGGGTGTCCCCCCTCCCCTCAAGGCTATTGCTCTGGGACATCCCAGCAGGTAATGAATATTAGCCTAACTCTGTGTCCCATGATATATGAAAAAGAAAATAGGATTTTCCTTTTCTTTAAGTACATCATGGGACACAGAATTAGGCTAATATTCATTACCTGCTGGGTTAAACTCCATCTCCAGGTGAATGGACACTGGTACACCAAAGGTCTTTAGACAGGAAGTGATCCCCTATATAACCCCTCCCATACAGGAAGTACTTCAGTTTTGTAGCAAGCACTGAATCCTCAAAAAGAGGGGCGGACCTCTGTGTCCCATGGTGTGCTCAAAGAAAAGGAAAATCCTATTTTATTTTTCATATATCATGGGACACAGAGTTAGGCTAATATTCATTACCTGCTGGGACATCCCAGAGCAATAGCCTTGAGTGGAGGGAGACACCCTGCCAAACATTAGCCATCAGACCTTATACGGGAGCCCACAGTACACTACGGCCAAAAGCCGAATCCTCGGTTGCTCGAATATACACTTGATAAAATGTTGTGAATGTATGCACCGAAGACCAGGTAGTAGCCTTACAAATCTGTGCCACAGATACCCGATGGTGAAAAGCCCAGGAGGAATTTGACCTATATGGTAGGCTGTCGAATTTAAAAATAAATTTCTCAAAGTCAGCGGCGATGGGAATCGCTGTAGCCCCTCAAGTCAGGCAGTCAATGCAAACTCATTTCGGCTTTAAGTGGACATATGTGGCTCTAAAATACCTAGGGACACTTATTCCAATAAACGCTAAGCGCGCATATGAACTGAACTTCCCTCCCATCCTGACCAAAGCCTGCTCCCTCCTAGAAAAATTGAATGGAAGGCTGCATTCCTGTTTTGGTAAATGTAACCTAATAAAAATTTGTATTTTACTCAAATTTCTCTACCTATTTCAAGCTCTTCCTATTCATATACCACACTCATTCTTTAAACAAATGCACGCCCTATTCAACCGATTTATATGGGCCAACAAAAAACTTAAGCTTAAATAGAACCCAAATTTTGCTCCCTAAACAGCAGGGAGGTTAAGCGGTTCTGGATGTTTGACAATACTTCCAGGCTACTCAGCTAGGTCGCGTATTGGACTGGAACATAACAACTAAACTCTGGGTACAGACAGAGCAAGCTCAGACTGACATCCTGATAAAGGGAGTGCTTTGGTGCTACAACTCTCTTCCCCTGAGACTGAAAACACATCCCCTTTTGGGCACTACATTACGCCACAGTAAACAGGCAACCGCTCAGTTGTCCCTTACCTCAAACAACTCTCCCCTATACCCAATTTTAGGACACCCCGACTTTTCACCAGGACTAAAACCACTGAATTTAACAGATTGAGAAGCTCAGGCGTTGATCATACTGCCAAGTTTGTGATGGCGGGACGATGGCCTACCTTATCAGAGCTGACTGCAGTGACAGACATATACCAACTCCCATTTTGGAAGGCGGTGCAGTTGCACCATTTCCTCCACTTGCTACCTAACCCTCAATACTTCTCGCCAGCTGACGACCTTCAAGGAACTGAACAACTAGCGAAAACCCTCTCCAAAATGTACACACTGCTTAACTCACCCTCTACACAACTCTATCTATTATGCTTAGATAGATGGGAGAGGGACGGGAACTGTACATTTTTGGAGACACAAAAGCAGAAAATTATCAGCTGTGCCATTAAAACATCAGTATTCACCAAGGTGCAAGAGACAAAATTACAAAATCTTATTGAGATGGTACCTCACCCCCTCCAGATAACATAAATGTTTCCCCACAACCTCAGACCACTGCTGACGATGTGGGGAGGAGGAGGGTTCGGTGCTTCATATCTTCTGCTCTGGTCCTGCTCTGAATTGCAGAACTTCTGGAGGGAAGTTAGACGCATCCCTCAGAAGTTTACAGAGTATGAGATACCGGATGATGCAGCCGCCTTCCTCCTACATATGTCCAGAATTCCGATTAAAAAATACAAAAAATCATTAATCCGACATCTACTGAATGTAGCGAAGGCATGTATACCGCTTTGCTGGGAGCAACAGTGTCCACCGACTGTTGCGGATTGGTTTGCGGAAAGTAGAGGAAATTAATAAACTAGAGGACCTGGTCCTCACTGCACAGCACAAACGTGAAAAATATGCCACGGTCCTTTAACACCCTGGCTTTAATAGCCATGCCGCCAAATTTAGAGACTGAAAATTGGGGTGGAATATAGGACCTTGAGACAGTAGATTGGGGTGTTGTGGAAGTGTACATGGCCCAGCTATTGTCAGTCTCACAATCTCCAGGAACCAAGCTGGTGGCATCAGAATGACTGGAATCCCCTCTCTCCGAATCCTGCTCAACAAATGTGGAAGGAGAGGGAAAGCATAAACCAGGGAGTACTGGCTCAATGGAACAACCAGAGCATCTGCCTCGATTTCCAGGAAGATCTCTTGTTCGGGACACAAACTGCTGTAGCAGGGGGATCTGTCACACTTATTGCCACCCTACGGGATGGTGGCAATCATGCCGTACGTGAGTAGCGCCCACATATGAAAACGGTAGTCAAACTACACATGTGAGTTATCGCCGCTATCGGTAGAATGAGAGCAATGATTCTAGCCATAGACCCCCTCTATAACGCAAAACATGCAACCTGTAGAATTTTTTAAATGTCGCTTATGGAGATTTTTGAGGGTGAAAGTTTGACCCAATTCCACGAGCGGGCGCAATTTTGAAGCGTGACATGTTGGGTATCAATTTACTCGGCATAACATTATCTTTTACAATATTAAAAAAGAATTAGGCTAATTTTATTGTTGTCTTATTTTTTCATTCAAAAAAGTGATTTCCAAAAAGAGTGCTCTTGTAAGACCGCTGTGCAAATACGGTGTGAAAAAAAAGTATTGAAATGGCCGCCATTTTATTCTCTAGGGTGTTAGAAAAAATATATATATAATGTTTGGGGGTATAGTAATTTTCTAGCAAAAAAAACTGTTTTAAATATGTAAACACAGAGTCTGAAAAAGAGGCCCGGTCCTTAAGTGGTTAAAGGTGCCATATTTTTTTTACATTAAAAATCTCACAAATGATTGCAAATGATGAAAACCATTTAAAAAATATTTTAAATATTTGTAATTATTTGAAATGATTCATAGACCATTTATATACCCTAATGAGCCCTTGATCCAATCCATTACACCACTAGCATTGCTGTTATCCAAAGTATAATTGGAATTTGAGCCATATGTTGTTAGATTTGAACAAGCAACTTGTGGCAGGTGACGTGGCAAGTGGACAATCCACAATTTGTGGCAGGTGACGTGGCAAGTGACAATCCACAACTTGTGGCAGGTGACCCTGCAAGTGGACAATCCACAACTTGTGGCAAGTGACGTGGCAAGTGGACAAACCACAGCTTGTGGCCGGTGACATGACAAGTGGACAATCCACAACTTGTGGCAAGTGATGTGGCAAATGACAATCCTCAACTTGTGGCAGGGGACGTGGCAAGTGGACGATCCCCAAATTGTGGCAGGTGACGTGGAAAGTGACATGCTAAATACATGTACATTGCTGCTCTCGAAGCTGCTGCAAATCACGCTGGTCTCAAAAAATGGCTGAAACAGGCGCATGCGTGGCAGCTCGCAAGATGGCCACTGGCTGTTAGAGCTTGGCTCCACCACAGCCCCAAAGACTGCCGGAGCTAGCAGAGCGTCCCGCGGAGATCGTTACCAGGACCAGCGGGTAGGGGAGACCACCAGGAACCCTCCGATGTAAGCGGTACAGTCGTGGCGGAACCTACTCGCCCAGATGTCCGCGGCAGCCATTCCTGTCAGCTATGCCAAGATGGCGGCAGCACCTCATAGCACACACAGCGTGGAAATCCCGGAGGAGTCCATTGCTGATCAGGACTTAGCCCCACCGTGCTCCCCAGGTACAGACTTTCCTCCTCTCCCCCAGGCAACATCTCTGGCCTCCACAGAGTCCTTGCTGGGCAGAATGCACAGGGATCTCCCCTCAACCCCCATGCTGGATCCTCACACCTGCTCCTCTCAGTATCTGAGACAGATGCAGCAGCTCCCATACCCACTGACTTCCCTTCCATGATGGAGGCTTTCTCACAACTTCTAGCCAAAAGTCTGGCAGTAAACGCTGCACAAATTACTGCATCTATCCATGCTGACCTGCAGCAAATAGGAATGCGAATGGACTCTATTGAAAAGAAAGCAGACTAGGCAGTAGTGAGGATTAATCAGAATTCGGCCAGAATACATGCTCTTCAGGATCTGCTTGAAACCGCCTGCGCAAAAATCAACAATCTCGAAAATAGATCGAGACGTTACAACTTTAGAATTGGGGGCTCCCCGAATCCGAGAAGGATGTCTCTGCTGCAGTGAAGTTGCTGATTAAGGAGCTCATCCCGGATATTGCGGCTCATCGCTTGGAGCTTGATAGGGCACACAGAGCCCTGCAACCCCCCCAATCAGATGGACTCCCTAGAGACATCATTGTTAAACCACACTATTATTCTGTGAAAGAGGAGGTAATAAAAAAAGCTAGGTTCTCGGAGAACCTCAAACTGTTGGGGCACAAAATGCAAATTTTTGCGGACCTGTCTCCATATACGGTACAGAAAAGACGCTCCCTTAAACCATTACTCCAACTCCTGACGGCAAAGCAAATCCCCTACAGATGGTCATTTCCTCTTCGCCTCAACTTCTCGTGTAGGAATAAGAGCCACGGCTTCTCCTCGTTTGTAGATGGTGAGCGCCTTAGGCTCCAGCTGGTACTAATCTCTCAGAAACCATCTTCCACGCAGACCATCAGAGGAACTCCATCTTCCAAGAGGCCGCCTCCAGCCAGTCCTTTTCAACCATCCTGGCTGCAACAGAATTCCAAACGCACCAAAGAAAACCTCCCGCCCTGATGTGGGGCTGTCTCCAAAGGATCGGGGCTCCGATCCGGACTTGTCCACTATTGCATTATTGGCCTACCTTAACCTCCGGGATCCCCCAGTGACCCCCTCTACGATTTTCTCCATTGGTTCCTGACCCATCATCTGAACAATCTTGTACTTAAGTATGGGACTTCTCTCCAAGGGAACTAGAGTTGTTTTTTTTCATATGAATGTTTGGCTTGGGTGGGGGGGATTGCACGGCCTTGGCCCCCTTGGGAGTTCTTTGGGAGGATGGGCTGTGCCAGTTTTGTACCTCTTCTGATACCCTGCAGTGACTTGGACAAACATTTTCACCCTCCCCTGGGGATCACTTCATAGTCCCCCAATTTACATATGTCGATGGTGGATTTCCCAGTACTCAGCTTTCACCCCCCGGTGCGGCTGGCATTATTTTTCGCTGTTGGCTACTCTTGGGGGTGACACTTTGCGGGTGGGGATCCTAGCAGTGTATTTCAGCTGATAATCCCTGACCTCTGCCCAGCTTGGGCTGGCCCGCTCCCCGGGTCTCTGAACTTGAGGGAATGGGGTCCTGGGGTGGTGGGGCTTCTGGGGAGGGTACCCCGGTAATACTATCAGCTATCAATTTAAGGTGTTTTTTTTTTGTTTTGTATTTTTATAGGTTTGTTTTTCTTATGTTGGACGCTCTGCATATGTGTTTTTAATGGCTTTGGTTAGAGCCTCCAAATGTTTTGTTCCTCTGGTAACTGGGGCTGTGGTGGACCCAGTGCACCTCCAACAGGCTTCGATAGTACTACCAGTGCCCTTTTGAGCCTATCCGGTTGCCCTATACTTAGGACAAAACGGACCTCTTAGACTGAGGGGGCGGAATGGCTAATTCATTCTGCCCCGGGGGTGGGAAGGGGTCAGGGGACCCCTGTATTAAAAAGGTATCGTGTTCGGTTGAGTACATATACTGTAGCTCAAGTTTTGTTAACGCCTCTTTTTCATCCCTTTCTCTTTTCACCTATTTCCGCTGGCTCTTCTCTTCCACTCAACCTAGCAGCTCATGGATCCGTAGAAGACAGTGGTCTTCCATCCCAGACCTCAGTGCATTGGCTTCCACTATGCTCATGTTCCCCCAATTGAAACTGACAGACCGCAAAGGTAAGAAAATCCTCCTTCAGACTAGCTTCACCGCACCTATTTTACGGCTAGTTCCCTTAATGCTGCCCCTACCCTCAAACTAATATCACACAACACCCAGGGACACAGCTCCCCCGTCAAACATGGAAAACTGTTCCAATGTTATCAGTCTATGCATGCGGACATTCTTTTGTTACAAGAGACCCACTTCCCATCGTCATACAACCCTACTTTTCTCCACCACTTTCCCCAATTTTTCCTGTCCTCAGCAGCCAACAAAACGAAAGGGGTGGCCATCTATCTGGCCAAGTATATTAATCTCTCTCAACCGGAGACAGTGGCTGACCCTCTAGGACGATACATTTTGGTTTCAGGGAAAGTTGATGGGGAATAGTACTTTTGTCTACTATTATGCCCCGAATAAGGGTCAGAGGGCCTTCTTTGAATCCTTACTATACAAAATAAAACCACACCTCAAGGGTACAGTATTTCTTGGTGGGGACTGGAACATTGCTTTTGATTCCTCACTTGACAAATCAGGCAATGGAATTCAGAAACCCAGACATCCTCCTTGACAAAGCGTTAAGATTGCTCAGATGCTTAATGATGCAGGACTGATAGATATCTGGAGGGAGACAAATCCCCGTACTAAAGATTACACTCACTTTTCAGCCCCTCATAACTCCTTGGCCAGGATAGACCACATCTTTACTCGCCCTGCTTCGATCCCTCTTGTCACCTGTTCCAAGATTGTTGATACCCCCTTATCGGATCACTCGATGGTCACTCTGTACACAAGAAGGTCCATGGGCGTGGGGTCACCTCCTCGCTGGCGTCTACAGGAATCCATTTTGAGGGATCCTGTTCAGTGTACTGTGCTTGAAGGTGTCATTCAAGCATACTTCTGTAACAACACGACGGGTGATGTATCTCCTATGACAACTTGGGTGACTCATAAAGTAGTTGTTAGGGGGGAAATTATCAGGTTAACAGCGAAACTTAGAGCAGAACGTAAAGCAGACACATTAAAGCTGACGGAGGAATTCCGATCACTAGCCAAGGCCCACAAGCGACGCCCTACTTCGGACTTCCTTGCCCAACTAGATAAGGCTCAGACCCTATTGAATTTGCACTTGACGATAGCAGCCAAAAGACACCTTAGGTGGACAGGTGGCAAATTTTACAGCCAACGGGACAAGATTGGCTCCAAACTAGTGGTTAAGCTTAGCCCCAAAAGCCACCTAGCCTTCCCTAAAATTAAACTACCCTCGGGAGAGTTGTTGCAGAATCCAGAGAAAATAATGGAGGCTTTTCTCCAGTTTTACTCTGAACTTTATAAACAGACACCCCGCCCATCGGGCCCCACGTGGACTTCCCCCTTGAAACCACTGGCCCACCTATTTCACAATGCGAACTTCCCTCCGGGTCTAAAGTGGTTGTAAACCCTTACAACCAACTTTGACCTACAGGTAAGCCTAGATTAAGGCTTACCTTTAGGTCCAAGAAATTTAGGTCCCAGATATTTGCCGAAAGACAGGCACTGCTGTCTACAGCGCATGCGCCGTAGACATCGGCGCGCAGGCGCACCGTGGTCAACGGCGATATGCCGCGAGTGGTGGCTCCCGTGCGCATGCGCGGGAGTGACGTCATTGCGGCTTCGCCGAATTACAGCGGTGGAGCAGCGAGACCCACTAAGATGGAGGCTCCGGACTACAGGGGACAGCGGTGACTTTGCTGGCTCCTGTGTCAGGTACGTGACACATAATGGACTACTATGCGATGCATAGTAGTCCATTATGCTTTACCTTTGCAGGGAATGAAAGAAGAAGTAAACCCATAAGGGTTTACTTCCTCTTTAAATATACAGACTTTTAAATGCTGGACTGACAAAGGTCTTTACCGCATAGGCCACTTCCTTTCTCCTACGGGTCCCCTGACCCTTTCCTACTGCAGAAAGAAGCTGGAAATGTCAGATACAGAATTATTTAGATTCTCACAAATCTCATTTTTTTTAAATCCATTTGGTCTGATCAGAAGGTTACACAGATTTATACAGCCCTCTTGACAAATGTGGAAAAGCCGACTTACGCTCGGGCCTGGGAGGAAGACACGGGCAGTACATGGACCACGTCCGAATGGTTTCAGACCTCTACACGTTCCTTCAAAGGTATATGTAATATTTCATTAATAGAAGCCAGTTTAAAAATTGTATTCCCTTGGTACTATGTCCCATCTAGATTGGCACGGATCTATCCAGGTACTTCCTCCCTATGCTTCAGGGGCTGTGAGCTAGAGGGTACAATGATGCATATTTGGTGGACCTGTCCCCACATCCGATCATATTGGCAGAAAATCTTCCGCACTATTAGCATTTTAACCAATACTACAGTCCTTCCCAACCCTAATGTGGCTCTCCTTAACCACTACATCCCCAAAATGACCAAACATCAACAGAAACTAGTTTTCTTTATCCTACTGGGGGCGAAAACCACGATAGCAAAAGCCTGGAACGAGGCCTACTGTCTCGTTCCAGTGCTGCAGGAGAAAGGTTTCCTGGATTATGTCTCAGGAACAATTAGTAGCTAAATTTAATGGCAAGGTAGAGAGTTTTTATGTCACCTGGGAACCCTGGGCAACATATTGCAACTTACCTCTCATACCTACAATGAGGAATTGATCCTGGATCTACACTTCCTACCCTCTCTGGCAATATCCTACTTTGAATCTCTTTCCTTTCACACGTTTCCTTCTTTCTTCTCTTGAGACGATCTCGTCCCTTCCTCCCTAATCTTTCAACAAAACCTGTAGCTGCCCTCACATGTATTATATTGATAGCCGTGGGTCGGAATGTCAGGGGGTTCCAGTTCTGCCTATTGTTTTTGAATTTGTTTTATATTTTTTTTACTTTGCTTTTGGTGCATGGGAACCCTGCTGTTATGACAGGATCTTTCAGCAGGGAGCAACCCCGTTTGGGGGTGGCCCGTGGGAGTTCTGAGCTTGTCCACAGACAGCTCCCAATGGGGTGGGGAGCTTGGGATCTCTCGGGTCACTCGTTGGCCACATATGGGATTACCTTTTTTTTTCTTCTTTTTTGTGCCAAGTTGCTCTACTCAAGAGGTGTTCCTCTTGACAGACCAGACCCCAATGTTGGTGTTTATTTAGGAATGTTTATCCACAGTGCCTCTCGATCACTGTGACCTTTGTGCATAACTACCATTATCTGCTCCTATATGGATGTACATTTGTACCGGTTGACTTTTTGTTATATGATGCATCATTTTATTTGATTCATTGTTATCCTGTATAAGTTCAAAAATACAATAAAATCCTTTAACTTAACCACTTCAATACAGGGCACTTAAACACCTTCCTGCCCAGACTAATTTTGAGCTTTCAGCGCTGTCGCACTTTGAATGACAATTGCGCAGTCATGCTACACTGTACCCAAATGACATTTTTAATCATTTTTTTCCCACAAATAGAGCTTTCTTTTAGTGGTATTTGATCACCTCTACGGTTTTTATTTTTTGCGCTACAAATGAAAAAATACCGAAAATTTTGAAAAAAATAATGTTTTTTTTGTTTCAGTTTCAAAACTTTGTAAATAAGTACGTTTTCTCCTTCACTGATGGGGCTACACTGATGGGCACTGATAAGGCGGCACTGATGGGCACCAATGAAGTGGCACTGATGAGGTGGCATTGATGGACACTGATAGGCGGCACGGATGGGCGACACGGATGGACACTGATAGGTGGCACAAATTGGCACTGATAGCTGGCACAAATTGGCATGGATGAGCGGCAGAGATGGGCATGGATAGGCGGCACAGATGGGCATGGATAGGCGGCACAGATGGGCACTGATAGGCGGCACAGGTGGGCACTGATAGGCGGCACAGGTGGGCACTCATAGGCGGCACAGGTGGGCACTCATAGGCGGCACAGGTGGGCACTCATAGGCGGCACAGGTGGGCACTCATAGGTGGCACAGGTGGGCACTCATAGGCGGCATTGGTGTTATATTGTACTAATGGATGCCAATCAGTGCCAAACAATAATGCATGCCAATCAGTGACGCCCATTGTGGGCACTGATTGGCATCCATTATGGGCACTGATTGGCATCCATTGTGCTGACCATTGGCATCCCTGGTGGTCTAGGGAGGATTACCTTTTCCCTGGTGGTCTTGTGGCGTCCCTGGTGGTCCAGTGTGGGCATCCTCGGGGGGGGGGGGGGGTGTGCTGATAATCGATCAGCACAGCCCCCCCTGTCAGAGGAGCAGCCGATCGGCTCTCCTCTACTCGCGTCTGACAGATCACCGGCTCTTCCCATTTACACTGTGATCAGCTGTGAGTCGGAGACTCTTTACCGAGATCGTAGTTGCCGGGTGTCAGACTGACACCCCGCAACAACGATCGCCGCGATGCGTGCCCCCGGGGGCGCGCAGCGGCTCATAATCCTGAGGATGTCATATGACGTCCAGTCAGGATTATGAAACCACTTTGTCGCCGTCAATTTGTAATAGGGCGGGCGGCAAGTGGTTAATAAACAATAATTTTTTTTTTAAAAAAAAAGGCCGATATAATTAAATAATACTGTTTTTTGAGCTTGGGCAGGGTCTTATTTGAGGTTATCTTATAAACCCTTCTAGACGCAAACACAGTAAAATGCTGCTAAACGTGGCAAAATGGGAGTTTCTAAATGCCGGTTTCAGCTTGCGTTCAGCAGCGTTTTCTACCAGTGTCTCATGTGCATGGGGCCTTAACCACTAGCCTACCACTCCGCCATCATATGACGGCGGGACGGTAAGGCTCTTGTTCTGGGCGGATGTCATATGACATGAGCCCATTTAAACAGGGCATGTGCGCAGCCCTGTACTGAGACACCTTGTCACCTACAGGGGTGAACAGCCACTGGGCGTGGCTGTTTACCATGTGACTTCATCAAGGCCGATCACAGGTGGCACTGCCCCACTTTGCACGGCGCATGATCGGGAGCACGCTGTGTGTGCACGTCAGTGGTGGCATGTTCCCAGGAACACTGCTCGGCACCGATGGTGGTAAACAGCCATTGGCTGGCAGCTGTTTACCACGTGATCAGCTGTGATCCTTTCACAGCCAATCACTAAATGTTAGCAAACCGCGGTAACGAGATTACATCTTCTTACCGCCTACAGTGTACACCAACACACACTGATTGTTCCCTCCCCCCCCAATAAAGAGGACCTGTCACCACCTTTCAAAGTACCTGTCACAGTCCATCAGAGTACCCGAGTACCTGTCACAGTCCATTAGAGTACTTGAGTACCTCTCACAGTCCATCAGAGTACCCGAGTACCTGTCACAGTCCATTAGAGTACCCGTCACAGTCCATCAGAATACCCGAGTACCTGTCACAGTTCATCTGAGTACCAGAGTATCTGTCAGTCCATCTGAGTACCCGAGTACCTGTCACAGTCCATCTGAGTACCCAAGTACCTGTCACAGTCCATCTGAGTACCCGAGTACCTGTCACAGTCCATCTGAGTACCCGAGTACCTGTCACAGTCCATCTGAGTACCCGAGTACCTGTCACAGTCCATCTGAGTACCCGAGTACCTATCACAGCCCATCAGAGTAACCGAGTACCTGTCACAGTCCATATGAGTACTGAGTACCTGTCATCGCCCTTCATAGTACCCGAATACCAGCCCATCAGAGTACCTAGCTGTATCCCATCAGAGTACCTGTCACCAGGCCATCAGAGTACCCGTCACCAGGCCATTAGAGTACCTATCACCAGGCCATTAGATTACCTGTCACCAGGCCATTAGATTACCTGTCACCAGCCCATCAGAGTACCTGTCACCAGCCCATCAGAGTACCTGTCACCAGCCCATCAGAGTAACCGAGTACCAGTCACCAGCCCATCAGAGTAACCGAGTACCTGTCACCAGCCCATCAGAGTACCCGAGTACCTGTCACCAGCCCATCAGAGTACCCGAGTACCTGTCTGCAGTTCATCAAGTTACCCGAGTACCTGTCTCCAGCCCATCAGAGTACCCGAGTATCTATCTGCAGCCCATAGTTACATAGTTAGTAAGGTTGAATAAAGACACCAGTCCATCCAGTTCAACCTGAGTGTCTACAATTGTCCCTATCCCCATACATTGCACACTCACATCGGTCCCTACCCTCAAGGAGCCCACAATCCAAGGTCGCCATTCATATACTAGGGTCAATTTTGGATAGAAGCCAATTAACCTACCTGCATGTCTTTGGAGTGTGGGAGGAAACCAGAGTACCTGGAGGAAACCCATGCAGGCACAGGGAGAACATGCAAACTCCAGGCAGGTAGTGTCGTGGTTGGGATTTTAACCAGCGATGCTTCTTACTGCTAGGCGAAAGTGCTAACCACTACACCACTGTGCTTCATAGAATATACGTTGAGGTGTTTGCTTTCCAAAATGGGGTCATTTTGTGGGTAATTCCACTGGGCTGGTGCTCAAGGATCTTTAAAAGTGTGATGGGTAGGAATAAAAAGAGATGTGTAATTTATGTTCCTAGAACGCCTGAAGGTAATACTTCAATGTTGGTCCTCTGTATGTGGCTAGGCTGTGTAAAAGTCTCACATATGTGGTATCGCCATACTCGGGAAGAGTAGCAGAATGTGTTTTTGTGTGTCATTTTTGCTATATACATGCTATGTGTTGTAATGCTATGTGTTATAAATTGACAACCTTGTGTAAAAAAAAAAAAAGAAATGTGTTTATTTTTTTTTCCGCTTTCCCTAATAACTTCTGGAAAGAAAGGAACCGTTCAAAACACTCATTCTGCCTCAGATTATACGTTGGGGTGTTTGCTTTCAAAAATGGGGTAATTTTGTGGGAAATCCCATTGTCCTGGTGCTCCAGGGCCTTCAAAAGTGTAATAGGTGGTTGAGAAATGAGATGTAATTTATGCTCCTAGAACGCCTGAAAGTGGCAGTTCAATGTTGGGCCTTTGTATGTGGCCAGGCTGTGTAAACGTCTCACACATGTGGTATTGCTATACTCGGGAAGAGTAGCAGAATGTATTTTGGGGTGTCATTTGTTGTATGCATATGTGATAATATGACAATTTAAAAAAAAAATCTTAATTTTGCAAAGGATTGTGGGAAAAAACTACAACTTAAAAAACTCACCATGCTACTTAACCACTGGGCACTTAAAACTCCTTTTATAACCAGATACATTTTCAGCTTTCGGTGCTCTCACATTTTGAATGACAATTACTCAGTCATGCAACACTGTACCTATTGTTTTTCACACAAATAGATCTTTCTTTTGGTGGTATTTAGTCACTGCATTTTTTTTTTTTATTTATTGTGCTATAAAAGAAAAAAAGACTGAAAATTCTGTATAAAAATAAATTTTCTTTGTTTCTGTTATAAAATTTAGCAAATTTTAGGAGTCCACAAGCTATGGTGCCAATATCTGAAAATTGGTCACACCTAGAGTACTGATGGCCTATCTCATTTCTTGAGACCCCAACAAGCCAGGAAAGTATAAATACCCCCCAAATGACCCCTTTGTGGAAAGAAGACATTCCAAGGTATTTAGTAAGAGGCATGATGATTTTTTTGAAGCTGTCATTTTTTCCCACAATTCTTTTCAAAATCAAGATTTTTTTTCCTTTTTTTCACAAAATTGTCATATTAGCAGGTTATTTATCACACACAGCATATGCATACCACAAATTACACCCCGAAACACATTCTGCTATTACCCCAGAGTATGGCAATACCACATGTGAGACTTTTAAACAGTGTGGCCACATACAGAGGCCCAACATGCAGGGAGCACCATCAGTCGTTCTGGAGCACCCAGGCCAATTCTGACATTTCTCTCCTACATGTAAAAACCATCATTTATCTGCTAGAAAATGACATAGAACCCCAAAACATTATATATATATATATATATATATATATATATATATATATATATATATATATATATATTGTTTTAGCAAAGACCCTAGAGAATACAATGGTGGTCGTTGCAACTTTATCTTGCACGGTATTTGTGCAGCAATATTTCTAAAGCGTTATTTTGGGAAAAAAGTTTTGTGCTTAAAAAACAAAACAAGCGACAAAAAAACAGTAAAGTTAGCCCAATGTTTTTGCATTATGTGAAAGATGAAGTTACACCTAGTAAATAGATTCCCAACATGTCACCCTTCAAAATTGCACATGCTCGTGGAATGGCGCCAAACATTGCTACGTAAAAATCCCCATAGGCGACGCTTTAATTTTTTTTTACTGGTTACATGTTTTGAGTTACGTTAGGAGGTCTAGGGCCAAAATGATTGCTCTCGCTCTAACATTTGCAGAAATACCTCATGTGTGTGGTTTGAACACCGTTTTCATATGTGGGCGGGACTAACGCATGCGTTTGCTTCTGCATGCGAGCACACGGGGACAGGGGCGCGTTACATTTTTTTTATTGTTCATTTTACTTTATTTTAGTTTGACACTTCCCCCCCCCCAAAAAATACATTTTTTGATCACTTTAATTCCTATTACAAGGAATGTAAACATCCCTTGTAATAGGAATATGGCATGAGAGGCCCTCTTTACAGTGAGATATAGGGTCCCACATCTCACCTCTAGAAAGCCTGAAATAAAAAAAATGATTCTGGCTTCGATCGTATTGACGAGTCGGAAGAAGCACCGGAGGGCGACGGGAAGGGGGGGATGTCCCCTCTCGCGTCCCGTAAGAATGATCAAGCAGCGGAACAGCCGCTATTGATCGTTCTTATGGTGTAGGGAAACACCGGCTGAAAAAGCTGATATCTGAATGATGCCTGTAGCTGCAGGTAATCATTCAGATATCCCCGCACAAAGTCAAGGATGTCATATGACGGCCGGCGGGTGGGAAGTGGTTAAAATGCTTCTTTTTTTTTTTAAACACAAAGTTGTCCATTTATACAATATTTCTAACACATAGCATGTACACACCAAAAATGACACCCCAAAATAGATTCTCCTACTCCTGAGTACGGCGATACCACACGTGTGAGACTTCCACAGCCTGGCCACATAAAGAGGCCGAGCAGGGCTGGGTATCACCGAGTATGGCTGGATATGGCAGGGTATCACGATCATGGCCGAGTATGGCTGGGTATTGCAGAGTATGGCTGGGTATTGTAGTGTATCACCGGGTATGGCTGGGTATTGCAGGGTATCACCAAGTATGGCTGAGTATTGGCAGGGTATTGCAGAGTATTTCTAGGATTTGCAGAGTATTGGCTGGGTATTGCAGAGCATTGCTGGGTATTGCAGAGTTAATTGTCAATGAGCAGCGCTGTGGGCACTACAGTCAACGATCTCTCCTCTCCACTGTACCGAGCGGTACAGAGAGGGGAGGGAGGAACCGGTGTCATGACGTGACACTGGTTTGTTTACAAGTGATCACTCAGTCATTTGACCGATCAATCACGTGGTAAACGGCCGAGATGAGCGGCCATTTACCCTGATGCTCCGGGTCCTGTGGACCCGGCGGTCACGGATACTCGAGTGTGTGCCCCAGGGGGCGCGCGAGAGCGGAATTCTGGGAGGACGCCATAGTACGTCCTCCCAGAGTAAAGCAACCGCCATGTAGCCGTCATTCGGCTATGGGCCGGTTGTTAAAGAGGAAGTAAACCCTGATGAGTTTACTTCCTCTTTCATTTCCTGCAAAGGTAACGCATAATAGACTACTATGCATCGCATAGTAGTCCATTATGTGTCACTTACCTGACACAGGAGCCAGCGATGTCACCGCTGTCCCCTGTAGTCCGGTACATCCATCTTCTCGGTGGGTCTCGCAATGACGTCACTCCCGCACATGCAAGCCGCCACGCGCGGCATATCACCGTTGACTGGTGCCGCGCTCAGTGCGCCATAGACAGTGGTGCCTGTCTTTCGGAAAATATCTCCTAAACCGTGTAGGTTTAGGAGATATTTCTTGGACCTACAGGCAAGCCTTAATCTAGGCTTACCTGTAGGTCAAAGTGTGTTGTAAGGGTTTACAACCACTTTAAGTGGTCAATGCTTTGGAATGGGGGTTTATTTGTACCTTGTTTCCTGACTTGTTAGTGTCTCAAGAAATGAACTACACCTGATGTACTGAAGGCCCGATAAGATGTGATAAATTTTCAGTGATTGGCACCATAGTTTGTAGACTCTATAACTTTCACAAAGACCAAATAATATACACCAATCTGGGTTATTTTACCAAAGATATGTATCAGTATAAATTTTGGCCAAAATGTATGAAGAAAAATTACAAATTCGCTAAATTTTATGACAGAAACAAAGAAAAAAAGCATTTTTTTTACAAAATTTACGGTCTTTTTTTATTTATAGCGCAAAAAATAAAATAAAAAACCCATTAGTGATTAAATCCCACCAAAAGAAATCTTTATGTAAAAAAAAGGACGCAAGTTTCATATGGGTACAGTGTTGCATGACTGAGTAATTGTCATTCAAACTGTAAGAGCGCTGAAATCTGAAAATTGGTCTAGGCAGAAAGGGGGTGCAAGTGCCCTGTATTGAGGTGGTTAATCAATCATGCGAGTTGCTAAATGTTGTTGATAAGAAATATGCAAAGAATTACAGGTGATATCGATGTTTGCCTTGTTCCTTATATGTACTTTGTGTAGCTAAAAAGGGCGCTGGCTTATTTATGCAAGGCCTGGGGCAATACTTGAGAAACTAGCAGATATTACCAAATATTACTAAAAGTTTGTAAAAGGCCCTCTGGCTTTGGCAATAAAGCTGATAATGCACCATGAGTCACCAGTGTGCCTTAGCCAATGGCAGGTTGCCAAATACTGCTATAAAATGACTGTGTACATATTTCCTGGTATGACTTTGCTGTGGACCTCCTGCTAGAAGGGTCCCTCATCCGTTTGTACTGGTACATCTGTAATAAATCTGTCTTCTAATCAACATGACCGGAGTTGACTGATCAGTAAGAGGAATGGAATTTTACTGACAGTTGTACCTTCATTTAGGCTGCATTCACACCTAAACGATTCAATATTGCGCAATTTTGTACAGGTCACCAATGTAAAAAGCAGAAAAATGCCTGTAATCTGCCCCAAAGAAGCTCATTTTCATTTTTTGAGTTTAAAGCGTTTTACTTCAGGCGACAAAATGCTCACGTGTGAACAGGTGCCATTGAAATAAATGAGCTTTTGCTTGTATGGCGTTTTTTCGGGTGTTTTAGGAGCTGAAAACGTTAAGGTGTGAATGCAGCCTAAGACCCCTTTCACACTTGTACGCCTTGTCTTACGATTTGGGACTGCAAAGTTACATGACAAGTCCTTCCCCATGATTTCCAATGACAACCATTCATATTAGTACGACTTCAAGTCGTGCAGATTTCAAAGTAGTTCCTGCACTACTTTGGTCTGACTGATGTGAATTACACAGGCATTCCCTGAAATTGCGGTAAAATCGCATGACTTTGAAGTTGCGGTAGTATGAAAGGGGCCTAAGTGTAATCATATTGCTACACTTACAGGCACGTCTGTTCTCTTTAATACACAGTTGCGACGTGATGCTACTTGTATATCAAGACATTCCCTCGTTTATCAAGTCAAAATGTATATAAAAAAAAAATTGCTTGTCTTGCAAAACACTCTCAGACCAAGTTACTCTCAATCCAAGGTTTTTCTATATACATTTTAACCACTTAACAACCAGCCCATAGCTGAATGACTGGCTACAGGGCGGTTTCTTAACTCTGGGAGGCCGTCATATGACATCCTCCCAGAATTCCCCGGGCGCGCACTCGAGAGCATCCGTGACCGCCTGGCCCACAGGACCCGGCGCATCACGGAAAACGGACGCTCATCCGGGCCGTTTACCACGTGATTGCTCCGTCAAATGACGGAGCGATCACTTGTAAACAAACCGGCGCTATGTTATGACGCCGGTTACTCCCTCCCCTATCTGTACCGATCGGTACAGTGAGAGGGGAGAGATCAGTGTCAGCAGCCCTGTGGGCTACATCTGCAGTGCCCACAGCACTGCTTACTAACAATTAACCCCGCAATGCCCTGCTAATACTCTGCAATACCCTGCCAATACACTGCAATATTATTATTCAGGATTTATATAGCGCCAACAGTTTGCGCATCGCTTTACAATATGAGGGCAAACAGTACACTTACAATACAAATCAATACAGGAGGGATCAGAGGGCCCTGCTCATTAGAGCTTACAATCTAGAAGGGAGGGTCAAGTTGAAACAAAAGGTAATAACTGTGAGGGGATGAGCTGATGGAGAAAATTAAAATACAGTTAGGTGTGGGTGGGGTAGGCTTCTCTGAAGAGAAGTGTTTTCAGGGATCGTCTAAAAGCTAATAAAGTAGGAGATAGGCGGACAGATTGGGGTAGGGCATTCCATAGGATTGGAGAGGCTTTGGAAAAGTCCTGGAGGCGAGTATGGGAGGAGGTGATGAGGGAGCTAGAGAGCAAGAGGTCTTGAGAGGAACGAAGAGAACGAGTAGGTTGGTATTTAGAGACTAAGCTAGTAATGTAGCTGGGGGCAGAGTTGTGGATGGCTTTGTATGTAGTTGTTAGTATTTTAAATTTAATTCTTTGGCTGAGCAGAAGCCAGTGGAGGGATTGACAGAGAGGAGTAGCAGACACAGAGAGATTAGTAAGGTGGATGAGTCTGGCAGCAGCATTCATGATGGATTGAAGAGGTGATAGACTATGTAGAGGTAAACCAATGGGAAGGGAGTTGCAGTAGTCGAGGCGGGAGATGACCAGCGAGTGAATTAAGAGCTTTGTTGTGTCATTGGTTAGAAAGGGGCGTATTTTGGAGATGTTGCGAAAGGAAGAGGGAGGAGAGGAAGTAGAGTTGTAAGAAACGCTAAAGGTGCGGTTGGATAAGTAGGAAGAGAACCATTGTAGAGTACAGTCACGGAGACCAAAGGTGTGGAGTTTTTTGAGGAGGAGGGGATGGTCAACCGTATCAAAGGCAGCAGAGAGGTCCAGGAGGAGGAGTAAAGAATAATGTAGATTGGTTTTGGCCGTTAGTAGATCGTTTGTTAGTTTTAGGAGAGCAGTTTCTGTGGAGTGTTGAGGACGAAATCCAGACTGAAGGGGATCAAGAAGGCTATTATCAGCGAGGTGGACACTCAGTCGATTGTAGACCAGACGTTTGAGTAGTTTGGATAAGAAGGGGAGCAAGGAGATGGGGCGTAGGTTGTTAGGATTGGATGGGTCCAGTGAGGGTTTTTTTTTTACAGTGCCTTGCGAAAGTATTCGCCCCCCCCCTTGAACTTTTCAACCTTTTGCCACATTTCAGGCTTCAAACATAAAGATATAACATTTTTATTTTTTGTGAAGAATCATCAACAAGTGGGACACAATTGTGAAGTGGAACGAAATCTATTGGATATTTTAAACTTTTTTAGCAAATAAAAAACTGAAAAGTGGTGCGTGCAAAATTATTCGGCCCCTTTACTTTCAGTGCAGCAAACTCACTCCAGAAGTTCAGCGAGGATCTCTGAATGATCCAATGTTGTCCTAAATGACTGATGGTGATAAATAGAATCCACCTGTGTGTAATCAAATCTCTGTATAAATGCACCTGTTCTGTGATAGTCTCAGGGTTCTGTTGAAAGCACAGAGAGCATCATGAAGACCAAGGAACACACCAGGCAGGTCCGTAATACTGTTGTGGAGAAGTTTAAAGCTGGATTTGGATACAAAAAGATTTCCCAAGCTTTAAACATCCCAAGGAGCACTGTGTAAGCGATCATTTTGAAATGGAAGGAGTATCAGACCACTGCAAATCTACCAAGACCTGGCCGTCCCTCTAAACTTTCAGCACGGACAAGGAGAAGACTGATCAGAGATGCAGCCAAGAGACCCATGATCACTCTGGATGAACTGCAGAGAACTACAGCTGAGGTGGGAGAGTCTGTCCATAGGACAACAATCAGTCGTACACTGGACAAATCTGGCCTTTATGGAAGAGTGACAAGAAGAAAGCCATTTCTCAAAGATATCCATAAAAAAGTCTTGTCTAAAGTTTGCCACAAGCCACCTGGGAGACACACCAAACATGTGGAAGAAGGTGCTCTGGTCAGATGAAACCAAAATCGAACTTTTTGCCCACAATGCAAAACGATATGTTTGGCGTAAAAGCAACACAGCTCATCACCCTCAACACACCATCCCCACTGTCAAACATGGTGGTGGCAGCATCATGGTTTGGGCCTGCTTTTCTTCAGCAAGGACAGGAAAGATGGTTAAAATCGAGGGGAAGATGGATGCAGCCAAATACAGGACCATTCTGGATGAAAACCTGTTGGAGTCTGCAAAAGACCTGAAACTGGGACGGAGATTTATCTTCCAACAAGACAATGATCCCAAACATACAGCAAAATCTACAAAGGAATGGTTCACAAACGTATCCAGGTGTTAGAATGGCCAAGTCAAAGTCCAGACCTGAATCCAATCGAGAATCTGTGGAAAGAGCTGAAAACTGCTGTTCACAAACGCTCTCCATCCAACCTCACTGAGCTTGAGCTGTTTTGCAAGGAAGAATGGGCAAGAATTTCAGTCTCTTGATGTGCAAAACTGATAGAGACATACCCCAAGCGACTTGCAGCTGTAATCGCAGCAAAAGGTGGCTCTACAAAGTATTAACGCAAGGGGGCCGAATAATTTTGCACGCCCCACTTTTCATTTTTTTTATTAGTTAAAAAAAGTTTCAAAAATCCAATAGATTTCGTTCCACTTCACAATTGTGTCCCACTTGTTGGTGATTCTTCACAAAAAATTCAAATTTTATATCTTTGTTTGAAGCCTGAAATGTGGCAAAAGGTTGAAAAGTTCAAGGGGGCCGAATACTTTCGCAAGGCACTGTAAGTATGGGTTTGACAAGTGCATGTTTTAGAGAGTTGGGGAAGATGCCAGAAGAGAGGGAGAGATTGAAGATGTGAGTTTAGCTGAGATGTGAGAGTGTAGCATAGAGCCAGAGGGTGAACGTAGCATTTGTGAGGGAATGGGATCCAGAGGGCAGGTGGTAAGGTGGACATTTCCAAGTAGTTTAGCAACTTTGTCTATAGTGGTGGGGTTGAAAGAGGGAAGTAATGATTGTGCCTGTGGGCATGATGTGTAAAGCGTGGAGGGTATCAGAACAGTAGAGATCTCCGCGCAAATTGTATCAATCTTCTCCTGGGCAGTGAGTGTATTGGCAATATCCTGCCAATACACTGCAATACCCTGCCGATGCTCTGCCAATACTCTGCAATACCCTGCCATAAATTGCCATACCCAGCAATACTCGTTGATACCGTGCAATACCCAACCATACTCTGCAATAACCAGCCATACTCGTGATACCCTGCAATACCCAGCCATAATTGGCCATGCTCAGCCATACTCGGTGATATGTGGCCATGCTCGGCTGTACTTGGCCTCTGTATGTGGCCAGGCTGTGGAAGTCTCACACACGTTATCGTCGTACTCAGGAGCAGGAGAATCTATTTTGGGGTGTAATTTTTGGTATGTACATGCTATGTGTTGGAAATATTGTATAAATGGACAACTTTGTGTTAAAAAAACAAAACAAAATGCATTTTAACCACTACCCGCCCGCCGGCCGTCATATGACGTCCTTGACTTTGTGCGAGGATATCTGAATGATGCGTGTAGCTACAGGCATCATTCAGATATCAGCTTTTTCAGCTGGTGATTCCCTACACCATAAGAATGATCATTGGGGCTGTTCTGCTGCTTGAGCGTTCTTACAGGAGGAGAGGGGATGCCCCCCCTCCCTCTGGTGCTTCTACCGACTCGCCAATACAAAGCCAGAATCATTTTTTTTTAATTTCAGGTTTCCCAGCCTAGGTGAGATGTGGGTCTTATTGACCCCATATCTCACTGTAGAGAGGACCTGTCATACCATATTCCTATTACAAGGGATGTTTACATACCTTGTAATAGGAATAAAAGTGATCAAAAAATTTATTTTTTGGGAAAAAAAGTGTCAAACTTTTTTTTTTTTTTTTTAAAGTGCCCCTGTCCCCATGTGCTCGCATGCAGAAGTGAACGCATAGGTAAGTCCCACACACATATGAAAACGGTGTTCAAACCACACATGTGAGGTATCGCTGTGAACGTTAGAGCGAGAGCAATAATTCTGGCCCTAGAAGACCTCTGTAACTCAAAACATGTAACCAGTAAAAAAATGTAAGCCATCGCCTATGGGGATTTTAAAGTAGTGACGTTTGGCGCCATTCCACGAGCGTGTGTAATTTTGAAGGGTGACATATTAGGTATCTATTTACTCTGCGTAACTTCATTTTTCACATCATGCAAAAACATTGGGCTAACTTTACTGTTTTTTTTTTTTTTTAAAGCACAAAACTTTTTTTTCCAAAAAAAAGTGTTTGAAAAATTGCTGTGCAAATACCGTGCGAGATAAATGACCACCATTGTATTCTCTAGGGTTTTTGCTAAAAAAAAAAAAAAAAAAAATATATATATATATATAATGTTTTGGGGTTCTATGTAATTTTCTAGCAAATAAATGATGATTTTAGCATGTAGGAGAGAAATGTCAGAATTGGCCTGGGTGCTTCAGAACGCCTGATGGCGCTCCCTGCATGTTGGGCCTTTGTATGTGGCCATGCTGTGTAAAAGTCTCACATGTGGTA
This sequence comes from Lithobates pipiens, assembly GCF_037356315.1. Classification (NCBI taxonomy): domain Eukaryota; kingdom Metazoa; phylum Chordata; class Amphibia; order Anura; family Ranidae; genus Lithobates; species Lithobates pipiens. The sequence continues at coordinate 601,521,993 of NW_027507748.1, read as the reverse complement.
TCGCCATACTCGGGAGTAATAGCAGAATGTGTTTCGGGGTGTAATTTGTGGTATGCATATGCTGTATGTGAGAAATAACCTGATACAACAATTTTGTGTGTGTGTGGGGGGGGGGGGGGGGGGGTCTTTCCTAAAAAAAATTGTCATTCAAAATGTGAGAGCACCAAAAGCTGAAAATTGGTCTGGTTATTAAGGGTGTTTAAGTGCCTAGTGGTCAAGTGGTTAAAATAAACAGCTATATGAATTTGCAGGCACAGGGCACAGAAGGACATACAGAGTGGAAAGAATAGTCAATCTATGATCTAAAGAGCAGATAGGTAATGTTTAAGAACAGGCTACCCTGCAGTTAGAATATTGGCAGGTGATAACATTTTAGAACTGGGCGGGCAAGCTGCGGTCGTCCAACTTTTGCGGAACTACAAGTCCCATAATGCCTCTGGGAGTCATGCTTGAAACTATCAGTCTTGCAATGCCTCATGGAGACTGACCACTACAAACATGACTCCAAGAGGAATTACGGGACTTGTAGTTCCACAGCAGCTGGAGGGGCACAGTTTGCCCATCCCTATTTTAGAATATGAAAACTGGAGAACACTTTGCATGATTCCTATCATTCCATGAAACCAGACTGACAGCAGGCAGTTAATTATATAGACAGGAACATTCAGTTCTATAGACCATGTGCATAGACTGTGATACAGAGACAAAGGAAGAGATGCAGGCCCTGGGAGGCCAGAACTAAATGACCCAACTAGGAGAAAATATTGAAGTCATACAAGTTTTTAAAATAAATAAAACAAATTTCATACTTGCCTGCTCAGTGCAATGGTTTTTGCACAGGGCAGCCCAAATCCTTTTTCTGGGGTCTCCTGCCAGTGCTCCTCCTCTTTTACGAGTGCCCCCATAGGAAGTAGCTTCTGCCCCTTTCACAGCATTTGATCAAAAGCAGTGGGAGCCAATTGCCCCTGCTGCTATCAATCTGGCCAGTCAGGAGGGTCAGAGCTGGGGGAGCCTTGGCTCTCATGTACAGCTCTGCATCATGGATGGGCTCTGGTAAGTAAAGGGGGACAGGGGAGGGTGGCTGGGGATTCTATAACACAGAAAGGTTTTTATATTAACACAGAGAGCATATTAAGGTGAAAAAACCTTTAGATCCACTTTAAAAGTAAGAGTTTAAAATTGAGGTCCATACAATCAGCCAACATGCTGAATCAGTTGAAGTAGTAGGAAAGGACAGTAGTCACCTGTTACACTGCACATATCAGCGGGAAGTGTCACCAGATTCCATGTACATGGCATCACCAAGTACCAGTGAAGACGACCAGAGGAGTCAAGACAAGAATGAGGGCTTAACTCCACAGGTCTTATGGGAGACTCATGGCCACCAGCTTGTCAAAATGAATATTCATTTGCTTTGAGTAATTTAGCGGCCTCAGACAAGGTTTCAAAATGGTAGCTTCCCTCGTGCCAGAATATTCAGTTTGGAAAGGAACAGCCCAGTTTATGAGTTTGAATTTTGGAAGGCAGTTCTTTACCCCTGCAATACGTGTTGTACATTTGCCATATAGACAGAAAGATGCATCTTCACACAAACATCTTTTTTTCTCTTTAGCACAACCAGCCTAGGGTTCCTGCAGAGTTTGCTAAAACTGTGTCTGATTTTCCCCCAATTTAATGGTGTCTGCGTAGTTCCAGGATCAGCTAAACTTGGAGAGCTGCATGACACCAGTGATCTTTGTATTGGTCTGTAAGGATGGCAGTCAGACCATCTCTGTAAGGAGTGCATTCCTCCCACTGGCCACTAATGTAAGGGACATTTTCCCACTGACTCCCAAGTGAATTGGTTTTAGCAGTGTTCCCCAACTCCTGAAAATCATTTGAAGGGTTCCTCTGGGACAAACAGGTTGAGAAAGGATGCTGTAGCAAGTCATAGAAGGATCTCACTGTCTGCATTTGAGGGCTCTTGCCAACATTAGTCTAGGCGGACTGCCTGTTGGCAAGGGCCTCATGGGTTCTTTTAATAATATGCCAGTTCCATGTTAGAAATGTAAAAAAAAAACTTGAGATATTTGTATTAATGCAGATTAATTGGGCAAGACTTGCTATCTTCTCGGGTGGGGAGAAAAGCAGATTCAGGAGCACTGTCTTTTGTGTTTAATGTCAATTGTGCCAAAAAGGCATTGAGTTTGTCAGCAGCTCTAAGATTTAGTTTTACATTGTATACAATTGACACTTGTGCATTATCTGGAATTCATGTTGTCCTGTATAATCCCCCACACGTATCTGAGGCTTTGCACCGTGTTGTTGCATTTATACCCGGCTGTAAACACCGCACAGAGGACTGGCTGAAACTCATCCAGAGGAATGTAGCAAACAGGTGTCTTAAAAAGGAGCCACGTTGCATATTATTTTATATATACTGTAATTCTGTACTTGCCAAATATGCCGCAGGAATTTTTTTGCAAATTTGTGTTTATTAACAGTTTTCAACACATGTAATACAAAACATATGACCCACAACCCCCCCCCCCCCCCACCCAAGCCCCCCGTGCAGCCCTCCAATGACACCAAATCACATACCACGTACACCAGCTGTACCCCTCAGAAAGCATATTACCCATCAGTAATGAGTAAGGAGGCAATAAGAGTAAGGCTTATAGCAGTGCCCTGCCCCACAAACCAGCCGGTCAGTTGGGGATCGTCCCCCCACCTAGGAAATTAATTCAAAGTGTCCTTGTTATTCAACCAGCCCTGCCACACTTTCTCAAATTTATTGGGGCATCCCCTACTTAGATATGTAGCCTTGTAGAGCGGTAGCGCTTTATTAATCAAGCTTTTCCAATATGACACTGTAGGCGGTTTGGGCTTTTCCCAACATAACAGAATAGCTTTACGTGCATAAAACAGAGACAAAGATCATAGTTCTATGTGCCCTCCGAGGCACTAACTCCTCCACCAGCCCAAGCAGACATGCCGCGGCTGTAACAGGAATCGGCACCGAGAGTACTGTTTGTATGGTGTGCGTCACTCCCTTCCAGAAGTCCCAGATCTGCTGGCACTGCCAGAATATATGGTCCAAGTCAGCGTGATCAGCTGTACAACGCCAGCATCCCGCCGATCCCATACCATACATCCTAGCTAGTCTTACAGGGGTATAATACACCCTGTGTAGAATTTTAAATTGAATAAGTCTGTCTCTGACTGATACCAGGGTTTGAAATGGGTGATCCCACATGTCATCCCAGTCCTCCCCCCCGTAGGCCGTCACTAGGGCACTCCAAGTGTGTCTGCATTTTTGCACCGGTTTTGGCCTGTCTACAAACAGCTCTTTATAGACTGCGGACAGGGGCTTCAGCAAGTCCTCCGTCTGCAGCAACCTCTCCAGTGGAGACACTCCCAGCTCTAGCACATCAGAACCGAACGGCGAGAGAAAGGCATGCCGCAACTGGAGGTATCGAAATAAGTACCAATTTGGGAGGTTATATTTAACTTTCAGTTGGTCAAACGTAAATAGCTTTGTCCCCCCTACTACATGTTTTAGTTGTTTAATGCCAACTCTGGCCCATATCACTGGGTCGGGAATCTCACTAAAATGTGGCAGTCTAGGATTAAACCAAAGAGGGGTGTCTGGTGACCAACTCTCCACTGTGTGCTTCATCAGGACCTGTGCCTTTTCCCAAGCTCTTACCGTCACTCGCATTGAGGCCGTCAGAGACTGTGAAGCCCGTGGGCCCCAGTATACCAAGTAGGATAGACCCTCGTACGATCCCAGAAGGTCTCTAGGACCGTTGCCGAGTACCCGTCATCCCCTGTTAACCAGCACCTAGTGACCACCATCTGCCCAGCTATGAAGTACTTAAAAAGATCCGGCAATGCCAGGCCGCCTTGACCCCAGGGCTCCTGCAAAACACGGAGACTTATTCTGGGATGTGCAGCGGCCCATAAAAAGGAACTGAACATGCTGTTCACTCTCCGAAAAAAAAGAGCATGGAATCCACATTGGCGAATTTCGTAGAAAATACAGAAAAATCGGCAAGACTTTCATTTTTAGCAAGTTAACTCTGCCAATTAGGGATAGTAGTAAATGTTTCCATGCGTCCAGTTGCACCTTAACCCTGGCCAGCAAGGGAAGGAGATTAAGAGACAGATAATCCCCCACTCTTGGCGACACTCTCACACCCAGATACTTAAATTTCTGTACCCATGCAATGGGAACTCTGGTGGTCGCCAGAGCGCGGGCCTCAGTGTCAATATCCATCGCGTTAGAGACTTCTCCCAATTAAGCCTGGAGAACTCAGCAAATCTGTCAAGCACTCCGAGCACTGCTTCCAAGGATGGCCCTGCGTCTCTCAAGAAAAGAAGCATGTCATCCGCATACAACGCTATGCATTTCCTGAGACCCCCTATCTCCAGTGCTGCAACCTCAGGTGATCTCCGGAGGGCAATAGCCAAGGGTTCTATCGCTAGTGCAAATAAGGATGGAGACAGCGGGTGTCCCCGACGCGTGCCCCTGCCCACTTTAAATTGGGAAGAGATCGAGGTGCCTATTTTTATAACCGCCTGGGGGTTACTATAGAGCAGGGATATCCAGGTTACGAAAATGTCTCCGAAGCCCATGTGCCGCAGAACTGCGAGCATATACTGCCAGTCTACCGAATCAAATGCCTTGGTCATGTCCAGGGATACCACCACTCTAGTTCCCACCCTGTCATGTTTGATCTGTAGATGAGCAAACAACCTGCATAAATTGGTGTCCGTAGATTTTTGTGGGATAAAGCCCGTCAGATCTATGTCCACCAAGGTGGTAATGACTTGAGACAGTCTAGTAGTCAACACTTTTGTTAGGATTTTAAGATCTTGATTCAGCAATGCTATTGGCCTATACAATGAACACGACAGGGGGTCCTTGCCTGGCTTCGGCAGCAAGATCACCTGCGCCTCCAACAGTGAGTCGGGGAGACACTTGTGTTCTAGGCAGTAACTATACAGAGTCCTTAATCTAGGCACCAGATCCTCCAAATGTAGCCTATACCATTCAATGCATAAACTGTCAGGACCAGGAGATTTATGGGGGGGGGGGGGGAAGGACCGAATAGCTCTCTCTATTTCTTTGTCAGTCGCAGACAGCACAGGGACCTTCAAAGACGCCAGTAGCCTATCCAAATCTAGGTGATTATAAGTCGGGATGGGAGCATACAATGCCTTGTAATACTCCACAAAAGGTGTCCAAAATATCCATTGGGTCTGTAAGAATGTCCCCCTGATCATTTTTATTGCAGGGTATGTTGGTCTGTACTCTCTGCTCTGCCACCAGCATAGCCAGCAACTTACCATTCTTATCCCCTTGCTCAAAAAGGGATTCAGCCAGCTTTGTTCTGGATATGTGCGTTAAGTCAGTATAATGTAGTGCCAGTACACGTCTCGCCTCCAGCAATTCACTATAAGTGACATCACACTGATTGCTTGCATGTGCCAAAGCACACACCCTCTCTCTGTCCTGCAATTCGTGTTCTTTCTTATTATGGGACCCGTGGGCCTGTTTGATGGCCGAAATATAATGACCCCGCATGCAGGCCTTAAACGCATCCCATACTATGGTAGAGTCAGCGGACCCCACATTATCTTTCCAATAATTGCTAAAATGTGGCGCAACCTGAGAGGACACCTCTTCCACCTCCAACCACCCTGGGTTCAACCTCCACCCCCCTCCCCCCCAGAAACCGAGGTGTGACCAATATGCACCAACAAAGGCGTATGGTCTGAAATACCACCTGCCAAATACTTGGCTCCAGCCACTATCTACAGCAAACGCCAAGTCAATCCCCAAGGAGGACCTATGCGTTTTGGATAAATGAATAGCCTCTAGTGGTGGGGTTCTTCCAACGCCACAGTTCTGTCAGGGAAGCCGCAGCCGCCCAGGCAGAAAGTCCCCGGCTATAAGGAGAGGAAGGTGCATGTAAGGTGCCAATTTAGCCAACAGGTCATACAAGATCTGAATCTGGAAGGGAGGTGGAATATAAACATTAACTAAAACCATCTTGCATGTGCATATATAGGCAACTACAACCAACAACCAAAAACCTTTCTCCCGGGTCCGAGATCACATGGTGTATGGTGCAGGGCACCGTCTTACTAATTAGAATCGATACCCCCCCTGGAGTAGGTGGAGTATGTTACATGTATCGCCCTCTGAATCCAGGCTCTGCGTAAGGCCAGCACCCTGCTCCCATCCAGATGAGTCTCCTGCAGAAACACCACATGGGGACTAATCGGTTTTAAAAATTGGAACATTAAAGCTCTATGGAATTTGTCATTTAGGCCTCAGACATTCCAGGAGAGCACATTAAACATTGACCCCGCCATCATCTCCCATTAAACCTGTCAGATAGGAGGCAAAATATAACCATAACATAGAGAAATACAGTTGATCTTTCAGGACATACATGTAGCTATACACCTAAAAGATAATAAGACTATTCTGGAGGGCTGCACTTACTAAACACCCCACCCTTTGAACCCCATAAACTCCCTGCTGCCGTGTGGCAAACCAACAAAACAGGCACACGCAGCTTATCCCCAAACCTTGTCCAAAAAGAGTCCTGGAAGGCATGACCGTTGAGGCCAAAAAGGACCTTCAGACACAAAAATTTCCGAACCAAAAAAGTGTAAAAAACAAAACAAAACTAACTGTTGCTGCTAACGACATAGTGTCTGTGTGCCCGGAGCTCCAACTCCGCTTCCGACCCGTCTATCCATGCCGTAGGTAGCCAGTCTGTGCCCCTCCTCGGTCCCCAACTTCTGGTGTGCCCGGTTAAGTATAGGGACATAGGATGCAATAAAAGGAGGTACAGCCCACCACCAGGGTGCCCACAGACATGTAGGTAAGAAGAAGGGGCACCAACTGCCAAACCGTCTCCCCCACCCCCAACCAAAAAGGACCAGGCTCCATCAGCAGGTGAAACTCAGCAGCGGCATAACGGATAGAACTCAGCCCGCAGGAACTAAAACAGCCGAACTCTGGCAAGCAGCCGAAGAGGAGGGCAAAAAAGGAGAGAATAATGACTTCAAACCCGCCCTGGAGCAACCAAGTATGCCATGTCTTGCCTATCATAGCGAACGTAGCCAGGCATCTGCTTCCGCAGGAGAATCAAAGAACTTCACCGAACCCCCGTGTTGCACCCGCAGCCGACTAGGATAAAGCATGGAGTATTTCAGATCCCTTTCTCGGAGCAGTCTTCTGATGTCTGTAAAGGTCTTGCGTTGTCTCTGCAGGTCAGGCGAAAAATCAGGGTAAAGATGCACCACCATATTCTCAAAGGGCAGGGTCTGGTGTTTGCGAGCCTCATGCAGGATACGGTCCCGGTCCCTATAATTCAGGAACCATATGAGAAAAGGCCTGGGAGGACCCCGGCTAGTTGGGACCCGGTGAGCCCTTTCCACCGCGTAGGTTGGTGGGACTTCAGTCAGGCGAAGGAGCGTCTTAAAAAAGCCCTCCGCAAATTCAGCCGGTTGCTCCCCCTCCGGGAGGCCCAGGACCCTGACATTGTTCCTCAGGCGATTTTCTGCGTCATCCGATTTAGCCACCAGATTTTGAACGGTACGTTGCAGAGTGTGGATGGCTTCATCATGGCGGTGAGTATCGTTCTCTGCCGCTGAGATGCACGATTCGGTTTCAGAAAGTCTGCCCCTAAATTTGTCCAAGTCTGCTCTTACGAGATTGCATTCCTCCGCCAAATGATCTATGCGGACCAATAATGAGGTCCTACTTTGCTCAATTGCCACAAGGATAATAGTGGTATCATTTGTTTGGGATGGTCACTGTACTGGCGGTGCAGCCTCCTGTGGTGCCGCCTGTTACATGTCAGCCATCAGTGCCTTAAATTGATTCAAGAAGTCAGTAGGACACTGTACAGGCTGTGGTAATGCCTTCTTAGCTGCAGACTTGCCTTTGGAGGGCATTAGGGATTACAAGAGATATTCTGGCTGTGCGTAAGGTAGTATGCAGGCAGGTATGTGGAATAGTTTCTCTTTTAACAGTTCTCAATCACAGGATGACAGGGTTATCAGTGAGGGTGACTGCAGTCTCAGCTCTAATGTTTTAAAGGCTAGATGTTACCAAAAGGCTTGCAGGAGATAGTAACAGTCAGGCAGTATATAGGGTAAGGAGTAGTCCCCTTTAAGAGTATCCCACCAGGTACAGCGCAGGGAGGCACACAGGGACAGCAAAGTACAGCCTAATTCCTCCACACTCACTCCATCCACCCCCCGAGGTAACCATCCACCGTCCCCTGGGTCAGGACTCAACTCCCCTCACATCAGGGCTTTAGGCCTCCGCAAGCCACACTGTCCCCAGAAAATGGCAGTCCTCGCCGCCGTGCGGTCAGCCGCGGTGGCGCGTTTCCGGTGCGATGGTGGTGACAATAAGGATGGCAGTTGTATTTGGCCTCCGGTGTATCCTCCGCGGGTGTCTCCCGCCATCAGCCCGTTTGTGCAGCTGGTCCGTGGGCGCCGTACTCCACCGCGGCCGTCTCGGAGGCTTCACAGGCCTCAAAGATGGCGGCTAGGCTCAACAGGCCTACCAGGCCGCAAACCGAGCGGAGCCTCCGAAAACACCCCTAACTCCGCAATACCAAGCCCGGCCTGTCCCTTAGATGTCCTGGGGTGTGAGGGGAGGATTTTCAGCGGTTTCGGGTCTTTCATTTTTTCAACTTTTCGTCTTTTAAATCTTCTGCCCTTGTTTTAACTTTGGATAGTAAAACATTTTTTATTGCCAGTAAATACCTTACACAGCCCACTTCCTGTTTCTTGTTTAGTAAAAAGCCTAGGCTTATGACATGCACAGCTCTTTCTCTCACGTTCATGAGAGTTTGCCAGGAAGGAGGGAGGGCTGTGAGTCATACGAAGGCTAGCGTAGAGCTGGAGGTGTGCCTCTGTGTCTGTGCAAATCCAGGAAGTGAACAGTCAGCTTCAGCTGCCCACAGTTAAAATGGCTGCAGCATGGGGGGCGTGTCCGGATATGAGACGGAGAACGTGTGGTGCTGGAGCTCCTGAAATCCTACACAGAATCCTCTGCCATCGATTTAACATGATTGTAAAGGCTCGTTTAAAAAAATAAATAAATAATCCTACTTACCTCCACTGTGCAGCTCGTTTGCAGAGTGGCCCCGATCCTCTACTTCTGGGGTCCCTTGGTGGATCTCGCGCCACCCGCCTTACTTCAGCTAACCCCCTGGGAGAAGCGCTCTCCCTGGGGGGGGGGTCTACCTTGCGAGCACGCTCCCGAGTTTAGAATTAGGCGTCCATAGACAAGAATGCTGGACTCGGCCCTGCCCCCACGTCATTGGATTTAATTGACAGCAGCGGGAGCCAATGGCTGCGCTATCTATCCAATCAAGAGCCGGGACCCCATGCAGAGAGGGACAGTGTGTCTCCGGCAAGGAAATTATGGGGCTCAGGTAAGTAAAACGAGGGGGCTGGCGGCCGGTGACTGCCAGAAGTTTTAGGATGCATTAAGGTAAAACAATTATGAGAGTTTACAACCCCTTTAAGTCAACTTTGTGTTGCGTACTACTATTATGAGGGATTACCTTGCCTCAGTCTGCAAGATTAGAATCAGATCCAGCAGACTTAGAGGCTATGGTCATGTAGGAGACTGAATCTGAGAGGTCAGGCAGCTGACTCTTATGAAGTCTTTGGCCAGTTCCCTGGCAAATTTGAATGGATGAGTTTCCTGAACTGATGTCATCTTGCTTATCAACAGTTGCTGAATCCTCCATGTTTCTCTGAGTTGTTCCAGAAAAGAAGATTAAGAACATATTCAGCTGCAAAACAGGTTAATGGAAGCTGGAGAAATTGGTCGCTGAAAAATTACATGGGAAGCGTTGACACACACGCCTGTTCATATGGGTGGGGGCATCCTAGTGTTCCAGAGCCTCTTAATGATGCAACTTGTACATAATACAAACAGTAAGGCTGGTATGTATAGGCTTAAATGATTTTTCCTAAAGTTGCCTGTAGAAATGAACTGCATTCCCCTTCAAAAGGGCTACACATTTTTATAGCTTTTAAAACCTAAATTAAGTTTAAAGAAAAATTAGACCCAAACACCGAATAGTAAAAACTGAAACGTCCTACTGTATTGTAGGTGTTTAGTTGCTCCTCATGTGCAGCCCCAAATCCAAACAGAAGGCTAAAGAGAACCTCCTCTAGATCAGTACTACCAGTATTCGGAAAAATTTGATCCAGTGTTTGGTTGTCTTCACCATTTACCATCGGTCTGTTTATTTGGAGATGGGACTTTGGTGCAACATCCATGCTTTCTGTCGTTCATCTTCACGCCTTTACCTCACAGGACTATTATATGCCAGCTACCAGGGTGAACAATTTATTTATGTTTTTTCTCTTAAGTAGTTCAGTGCTGATATAGAGGACATTATCTACAACACAATAGCACTTAAGGTTCTACAATACAACCGTAGAGGTGGTCATAATCTGTTAGCAATGAATGTGTGTCATTGTGTGTGTTTTTGTATGTAGTTTTCCATAATTTTTTCATACCATTAAACTTTTTGCCGTGTTAAGATGTATGGTGGACTGAGTTTTTTGTTCGGTCAAGTGAGGAGGCGTTTGAGCTAAATTCAATTTTCATTCTTGAATTACACATATACGATTTTTGCTGAAAGCTCCCACTCCTATCCTTTTTTCCCCTCCTCATCCATTTGATGCGGGTATACAAACTTTTCAAGTTTCATTTCATTTATATTAGCATATATAGGCTTTACTTTGAGGGTTCTTTCTTTTTTGAGTGTTGCTCAAGAGATGTACCCACTGATCTCCCTAGTGATATCACACCTCTCTTGCCGTCTTGACACCAATACAGTCCTGTAATAAGCAACATCTGCTCTTCTAAACTAACAATATTGGTTGCAGATCTGTATTGGTAACAAAGTAAGGGGAGTGCTGGACAATTACAAAGAACAGTTAATTTTCTGTAGCCTGCTGTCTGTTTCATGGATTTTGGCCTGACACTGTGGAGAAGCAAAATTAAGATATTTAAATTTATGCTCTCTGCTGATTGGAAAATGTATTTTTTTTTTTTTTGACCACTTGCCGCCCGCCCTATAGGCCAATGACGGCTGAAAAGTGGTTTCAAAACCCTGACTGGGCGTCATATGACGTCCTCAGGATTTTGAGGCGATGCGCACCCCCCGGGGCACGCATCGTGGCAATCGTTGTTGCGGTGTGTCAGTCTGACCCCCCCACAACTAGGATCTCGGTAAAGAGTCTCCAACGGATGATGCATTCACACACTTTCATAGTAACCATGAGATAAAACAAAGTTCAGGAATATTCCTTTACCCCATTGTTTTTTAAATCTATGTACACTACAAACTATTATTGAATCGGTTCTGATATCGCTGTTTTACTAACCTCACAGCTTATTATTCAAAATTAGGAAACCTTCATTTTGTTTGCAAATATTAAAGATTTCAACTGCCAGCAAGAATAAGTCGTTACATTTAAAGAACACCTGTCATTTCAGATCCGTCCTGTCAGTGCCTGTTAGCGGTCATCCCCTGACCTGCTGCTGCCACGTCCCTCACTTTATTGTTTCACTGCCGCACCACCAACCATCCCATTAAGTTATAAAAATTAAACTTCTGATTTAATGTGGCTTTAAACCAAACCTTTTTACTAGTGATTTCAATTGTGATTTACTGTATTTATCGGCGTATAACATGCACCCCAAGTTTAGGAGGGAATTTAAAAGAAAAAAAACTTTTAGGAGGGAAGTTTAAGGAAAAAAAAATTACATTTAAATGCCCATCAATGCAGTCTTGTCAGTGTCAATTGCAGCCTTGTCAGTCATTTGCAGCCTTCCATTGCAATCTTGCCAGTCATTTGCAGCCTTGTCAGTCATTTGCAGTCTTGCTTGTGTGTTTGCCATTTAAAAATGCTGCCGCTGAGATACAGAGCAGATGTCCTGTGTATCTCGGAGGCGCTTGGTAGTTCTCGGTGGTCTTCAGGTATTTCCGCCCGTTGTCAGCTATTTTCGGCCACAATTGGCGGGTTTCGGAAAGCCGAAAGCTGCCGAGAACGGCCGAAGATAGCCGAAAATACACGGAAGCCGCAGAGAGCGGCAGAAAGGGATGGAAACAGCAGGGGATCGGCGTATAACACACACCCCCAATTTCCCCCTGATTTTTAGGGGGGAAAAAGTGCGTGGTATACGCCGATAAATCAAATCCACCCTGGTGTCAAAAGAGACCATTAATTGCATATGTGAGCTGCCATTGCAGAACAACTCCTGAGACACTGGCTGCATGTTTGTTCTGGGTCAGAGATTCAAAAGTTACTGAAACCAGAGACATCCACAAGTCCCAATATTTCTAAGAAGAGGTCAGCATGGCAGCTAATATACTTCTTTTTCAACAGGTTTTGCTAAAACTATTTCTAAATGACACTATTTGAGGAAAGCACTTCTGTTCATGAGGCAGATGTGGGTGGCGAAGACCTCTCTGTGTGCACAACACCAAATCATAACAAAATTATACAATTTAGAAATCTTAATTCATTAATAACATTTAACATCATTACAAAGTAATGCACAACTTTTTATGCAATATTTTCAGCACACATTTATTTATGTTTTGCACACAAACACTAGAAAATATGAAACAAGACTACATATCTAATGTATAACTGTCCGAACACATCCATAGGTGGATAAAGAAACAGAAGTTGCATAACAGGTAACACAACTGACTACATATCTAATGTATAACTGTTCAAACTGATCCATAGTTGGATAAATAAAATTCCACAGCAGGCAACACAATAAAAGAAGAACTCTTATCTTCAGAGTTATAAAACTTCAGTCAGATAGATCTGTAAAAGAACAGCACATCTTTAATCCATGTTGATCACAACAGCAAATTAAAAACATGTCATATGTCTATTATAACAAGTAAAATCAAGCATTGCATAGACAATTTTGGGCAAAGTGATACCCCCAAAACTCTCAATTTGGCCATGATTCCCCAGCTGCTCCTTCCACCATCCTAGAAGGTACCAGAATCAACAGTGCTTGGGCTCAGCGACTGTTTTCTAGACCCAAGAACTGTCACATAGGAGGTGGTCATATACTTCCCTATACCTAGAAGAATGCTGAGGTAGAGGAAGGGGCAATGGAGGAGTTATGGCAGGACACCCACTGTACACACACACACATTATCACTTTGCCCAGTATGGACAAAATGACTGTGCCTCTTTAACCACTTCCTGCCCAGACTATAGCCCAAAAATAGCAAAGGCATGGGCGTCTTCCTGCATGCCCCCAGGGGTACGCTTTGTGACTGCTGTGTCCTTTTGACACAGCTAAACCCAGATCGCAGGAAAGGGCCAATCACAGTGGCCATTTACCATGTGATTACCTGTGTCCAATTACAGACGATTACATGTAAACAGAATTTTCATTTATTGGCAGTCCTTTCCTCACACAAGGTGTCTGTGTGAGGAAAAGATTACCGATAACCGTCAAGGCTGTCAGTACATTGTTTACACAGATAATCAGGTCACTGTTTACACCGATAATCACTGGCATTACAGATTATCAGTGCCACAACCGCCTCATAAGTGCAGCATCACCAGTGAAGAAGGGAAATTACTTATTTGCAAAATTTTATAACAATCTAAGAAACTTTTTTTTGGCCTTTTGAGCTTGTTAAGCATAAAATAAAATAAAACTGTGTTGATTAAATACCACCAAAAGAGAGCTCTAGCTGTCTCAAAGCAATGATAACAATTTAATATGCGTAGTGTTGCATGAACACGCAATTGTCATTCAAAGTGCGACAGCCCTGAAAGCTGTAAATTGGCCTGGGCAGGAAGGGGGTAAAAGTGCCCAGTATTGAAGTGGTTAAATAATATTTTAATGCACATCCTCTCTCTCTTAGCTGATGCTTGTAATAGGTGGTTTCACTGATCAGTAGTAAGACATGATTCAGAGCAGCCTAAATCCCACAATTACAGGTGGTGGTGACTATATGAATAGTGTCGGGGCTGTTGAGGTTTCCTGGGGGCTCTAAAAGAAATTAGAGCTGGCATACAGCAACTAGCACCCAAGTGACTACATCCTTGCTTAAAGTGGAAGTAAACCCTCTTATAATTTTCAGCCAAGGAAGCTGGCATCTTCTATTTAATCTTCAACTGCCATGATGATGCACAAGTGATCAGTTAACCATTTCCCAACCATCAGAAAAATGGCACGGACAGGCAAATGGGTGTACCTGTACATCCCTTTAAATTTGCCACCGTGTGTCGGATCGGGGGTCCTGTGGACTCTATCGCTGCGGGATACCCGTGATCGTCTCACGGGGAGGAAGCACAGGGAGATGCTAATGTAAACAAGCATCTCCCCGTTCTGCCTAGTGACAGTGTCACTGATCTCTGCTCCCTGTCATTGGGAGCAGAAATCAGTGGCGTGTCACAAACAGCCACGCCCCCCCACACACACAGTTAGAAACATGCCCCAGGACACACTTAACCCCTACACTGCCCCCTAGTGGTTAACCCTTTCACTGCCAGTGTCATTTACACAGGAATCAGTGCATTTGTATAGAACGGATTGCTGTATACATGTCAATGGTCCCAAAAATGTGTCAAAAATGTCCGATGAGCCTGCCATAATGTCACAGTCACGATAAAAATCGCCGCCATTACTAGTTAAAAAAAAGATTAATAAAAATGGCATAAAATTATCCCCTTATTTGTAAACGCTATAACCGCAAACCAATCAATAAACGTTTTTTTTTTTTTTACCAAAAATATGTAGAAGAGTACGTATTGGCCTAAACTGAGGAATTAAATATATTTTTGGGGGATATTTATTATAGCAAAATGTAGAAAATAATGTGTTTTTTTCAAAATCGCTGCTCTTTTTTTGTTTATAGCACAAAAAATAAAAACCGCACGTGATCAAACACCACCAAAAGAAAGGTCTATTTGTGGGGAAAAAAGGACGTCAATTTTGATTGGGAGCCACGTCGCACGACTGCGCAATTGTCAGTTAAAGCGGCGCAGTGCAGAATCGCAAAGTCCTCTGGTCTTCGGCCAGCAAAATGGTCTGGGGCTTAAGTGGTTAAGTGACCAGCCATTGGATGGTTTGACAGTTTGGTTGAGTGCACATTCAATGTGATGGTTACATCCCCAGCATATGCCGGAAATGTAACTGTTTTTGGAACTTATAGCGAAGCTCCAACCAAAAGGGGAGATGCCACTTGTTTGCCTCCCCACCTCCAATGGGCTATCACATTTGGCACCTTTTGAGGGGGAGGGAGGAGCAAGTACCTGGTTTTGACAGGTACCCGCTTCTACTATTGGATGACTTTCCTGCTGCAAACTCAGCCTGAACTTTGGGTCCCCTCTTCTTTCCCCCACCACCGAGCTAATCACAAAGTGCCGTGCACATGAGTAGCGAACCGGCTGTGATCGAGCCAGGCTGCTGTTGCCACACTGATTACCACCATAGGTTCACACGGATGTGCAGAACCAGGCATCACCTCCTTTCTCCCCCTTAAGCCGCAAAGCTTTACTGCTGGTTTCCCTTAGCTAAAATGGCGGCAGCAGCACCCGAGAGCCGACTGAAAAAATGGCTCCAGTGAAGACACCACTGGATTCGTGGACAGGCAAGTGTGCTAAATATTAAAAGTCAGCAGATACAGTATTTTTTCTGGAGCAACCAGCTCAACTTTAAATCTCAGGGTTAATTTCTGCTTTGCGCCCTGGGGTTAACCTGACTCATAGCAGGCAAGGCAAAACAAATGACACATTACATAGCAAAACATGACAAAACTTAAGAAAAGGTGTCACAGTAACAAAGTTTAGAATAAATGAATGTGATCGCTATGTGAAAGTTCTGCTGTTTTTCTCCACTTGGATACAAGTGATAAAAATTGGCTGTTATAGAGTTGTTACAACTACTATTCAGCTAGAGATAGCTACAGTAATGTTACTAAAATGGTGAAACCTACTATTTACATTAGTTTATCAGATCAGATTTTATCTTACCCCTTTTAATTAAAATGCATGGTGCCTTATTTTTCCACCATCGCAAAACATAAAAAAAAAGTCATAACAGTTATATTTAAAGATAATAATAAAATAGTCAAACTTTGTTTGCAGGGTTATATAATAGTTTACCATCTGAGAACCCTCAACTGTGCAAGACCTGTCAATTTCCAGCTGTCTCCAGAGTTATTCAGAGATTCTGGAATATTACAAATCCCTGGATGTTGTGATGTCTAAGGACACAATGCGATACAAAAATATACAGTAGTGGCTTTGAATAAAATGTTGCATGTATGTCTTACAAAACATGCTGATTAAAAGATGTACATACATGATCACTCAGGATCAGCCAGGCCCATATTTAGCAATGGTTTGTGCACCGGTTGCAGCTTTTCATCAAACAAACAAACAGTGTTTTCTGCAGCGCTAGGCTAGAAAAAAGAAAAAAAACAAACATGTGTATAAACATAAAAAAAAAAAAAAGAATGCTTATGTTTTTACTCTCAGACTATCTTGTAAGGTAAACCTCCCATGTATATTTTATGAGTTAAATATCATTTAAACAATAATCCAAAAAAGTAAACCCTTCATGAGAAGGAAATGTAGGCTGTCAATGCTGATCTTTTCAGAAAATGTTAGTCCCTGGCTTGCCCCATCTTCCATCACAGCCTGGGAAAAATGTGATTTTCCCACTTCCTCCTGGCAGTGCTGTGCTTCTGGCCCTGCATCAGCAAGACAGACGCATCAGCATTGTGGGAGGGTAGGGGACTGTTGACATGTGCTGTGCCCAATACTGGAGAGAACCTACTATACAATGCAGGGGATACATATCTCCTATTTCAGCATTGTGTTTACAATCAAATGGATGAGACACAAAACCTCCTGCCAGTATGGAGGCTCGGGCAGAGCTGTTACAACTTTGTCCATCCTCTACCTGTAACAATAGATCACTGCAATAGTGATCTATTTCTGTCTGATTTTATCCAATAATAGATCACTATTAGAATTCATCTGTTGATGCACAGCTGCATGGGGGGGGTCTGGATCAGGTTGTCACTGACCAATCCCGACTACCCCATGAAAGTAGAAAAAAAAAAGTACATTATATACACACACACATATATACATACCTCAGAACAATTATTTCATATGACATATACTATACAAGCTCAAATGCTCACGTACGTAAATGCAATGTCATTCAAATACTTGCGAACTGTACTAATTTGTGCACTGACATTATCATATGAATCGTACACTAAATGTTACACCCCCGGGGTTCGTCACCATTTACAATGGAATGGGAATTAACATCTCCTGAAGTAAAATGCATATGTGTACTCTGAACTTCACCATTTTGCTACACTCTATGAAGATGTGATATCATTTTAACCACTTAAGCCCCGGACCAATTTGCAGCCAAAGGACCAAGCCCCTTTTTGCGATTCGGCACTGCATTGCTTTAACCGACAATTGCGCGACGTGGCTCTCAAACAAAATTGGTGTTTTTGATCACCTCTGTGGTTTTTATTTTTTGCACTATAAACAAAAATAGAGCAACAATTTTGAAAAAAAAACTATTTTTTTTACTTTTTGCTATAATAAATATTCCCCAAAAATATATAAAAAAAAACTTTTTTTTCCCCTCAGTTTAGGCCGATACGTATTCTACATATTTTTAGTAAAAAATAAAATAAAATAAATAAATCGTAATTAGCGATTATTGATTGATTTGTGCAAAAGTTATAGCGTTTACAAAATAGGGGATAGTTTTATAGCATTTTTATTTTTACTGGTAATGGCGGTGATCAGAGATTTTTATTGCGACTGTGACATTATGGCGGACACATCGGACATTTTTAGAACCAGTCATTTATACAGCAATCAGTGCTATTTAAATGCACTGATTCCTGTGTAAATGACACTGGCAGTGAAGGAGTTAACCACTAGGGGCAGTGTAGGTGTTATGTATGACGTTATGTGTTTTTTTGATTGTAGGGGGCATGGACTGGCATGTGATGTCACTGATCGTCCTTCCCTATAAAAGGCCACAGACAATCGGTGACGGTCACACAGGGAAGTACAGGGAGAGGTTTCTTTACACAGACCTCTCCTCGTTCTTCAGCTCTGTGACCTGATCGCGGGACACCAGCAGTGATCGGGTCCGCTGGTCCCACAGCCACGGAGCACAGGACCGGGTCGGGAGCGCGCCGCTGGTGGCGAACTCCCGACCCATGGCTGGGCACTTAAAAAACAATGCAAAGGTACGTGCTTGTGCCCAACTGTGCCACTCTGCCAACGTACATCGGCGTGAGGCGGTCCTTAAGTGGTTAAGCAGTAGACTAATCGTTTTTTTTTCGAATGAACACCAAAACATAAAAGGAGATAAAAAATATATATTAAAAATATAAAAACTGAATTAGGGCTATCCATAACCCCCCCATTATTCTGTTCTCCCCCTTCAAAAAAAAAAAAAAAAAAAAAAAAAAACAACAACAACACATCTTGGCATACAGTACAGGACACTTACTCATACACCCATACACCATGGGTTTTAGGCTCATATCTTCAGGTGACTGGACACTAGCAAGCTTTTACAAACACACCACCCTGGGACGCTTCCCCTATAATCCTACTCCGCTCCTCAAATCCTCAGTTTAGTAGCAAGCAATGCAGAGTAAACAAGGAGAGTTCGAGAGGGTGGTCTGTGTCCTGTACTAGGAATTTTACAGCAAGTCAAAATTACTTTTACCCTAAACATACAGTACAGGATGCAGGCAACTTATTTATACTGGGATGTCCCCAAGCATTGATGACAAATGATGGTCAACAACCAGGCAAACAAAACTGTGCCAACAGGCCCAAAAAAACAGTGGGGGTGAAGTTCAGAGTGCCACTACAAGAATACTGTGGCTTAAAGCTGCAGAAGATTGGATAGCCACCAAGAAAAGCTTTGAAAAATTATGAATACAAGACCAGGTGGCAGCCTTATACAGTTGGGCAACAGAGGCTTGGCGCTTAAAAGCCCAGGAGTCAGCACACAACAGTGCAAGAGGAGGATTTTGTTTTAAGAGTAGACACTTTTGCAATAAAGTTCATGATCTGGCATGCAATGGTGGATTCTGAAGCAGAGTGCTAATTGTGAGGTCCTGACAAAAAAACAATCATGGAATCTGATTGTCTAATAGACGCAATAGCTTTTAGGTACATGCTAATAGCAATGTAGAAAAAATCTCTTTGGATCCTTCAGAGCAGGGCACAAGAATGGCAAGAAAATGTCCTAAAAGGGGATTTTAAATAACAAACATATCATACTTAATTCCACTGTGCAGTTTGTTTTGCACAGTGTGGCCCTGAATTTCATCTTCTGGGGTCGCCCGGCGGTGCTCGCAGCTCCTCCTCGCATTGGTAAACCCCCTGGAAGAAGTGCTCTCCCTAGGGGTTACCTTGCGGGCGGGCTCCCGAGTCCAGCATTTGCGTCCATAGACACAGAATGTCAGACTCCCCCCCCCTCCCGCCATTGGATTTATATGACAGCAGCGTGAGCCAATGGCTGCGCTGCTATCAATCTATCCAATCAAGAGCGAGAACCCCGGGCAGAGAGGTAACAGTGTGTCTCCATTCACCGAGGGAACAAAGGGACTCAGGTGAGTAAAACGGGGGAGTGAAGAAACACGAGGGTTTACAACCCCTTCAATGAGCTGGAACATTAAAACCACCTTTGGTTGGTCTGATACAACACAAACCCACAGTGGATCACTCTAACAGAGGTACCCCTTCTTCGGCCAAGAGACCACCCCAGCGAGCCCGCTGCAACAGGTCTGGATGAAGCAAAGCTCCAAACGCTCCAAAGAAAATCTACCGCCATGAGACTTCGCCTGTTCTCCCTTATTGGGATGGACTTCCTCTTTTTTATCTCCCCTGCTTGTGCCTTAGGTTCCGGGATACAGGGGATTCTGGGGGCTCCCCTTGCTCCCTCTTCCCAATAAAGGGAGGCGAAGGGGAGGAATCCCCCCATCCTGAGCTGCCTACTTGAGCCCCCTCTGGGGGTTTTTCTTTTTTTGATATTGTTCCAGTGGAAGACTGATCGCATCCTGCCAGTTATGTTTGGCACATTGTTCTCCCGGAAGAGGGTTGTTTTTGTACTATTTTTATGCCCTTGCTTTTCCTTTTTGGTACATTTTTTTTACCTTGATCCTGGATTGTTTCACTTGTAATTTGACTGAGGTGTAATACCTTCCTAGCATGTGCACGATCTGTCCGCGATCTGTCTAAATCCGCGGCGGGGCTGACAAATACGTAACAATATTTTTCTATAATAGAATTGGGGAGGTTGCCAGTGGCTGATAGGGCTACTCCAGGGGACACCCTTTCCTCTTAGCGCTGGTTTTCTGGAGTGGCTTATAAGCAGACATGTCCATCCACTGCCTCCCCTATCTTTGGGGGGTGGTAAAGTTTGAGCGAGCCACTGGGGACTGCCCATTTGATACAAGCCTTTATTAGATGTTCCCCTGCTGTTTTAGTTATGGGCGCCTCGTTAGCAGATGGATATGGGCCCCTGTTGGCTCCTTAGTTTACATAGTTAAAAGGTGGCGGGGCTGCGGTGGATTCAGTGCACCCCCCCCTGGTTCAGAGGCTCTTGCAGCACTTCTGGACCACTTACGGGGTACCCTTCTCCAAGGTTGCCCCAATTTTCTAAGGATGAGGGCTGGTTGGCTGGGTTCCGACCGCTCCGGGGGGAGGGAGGGGTCAGGGGACCCCTGTATGTACTTGATTGGCCATATAGTGGTATTGCGTTATGTATTTGCTCATGTTGCTATCCTTTCTCTCTATGACTCTATATCCCTCTTTATGTTCATCTCTTTTCCTCTCATTTCTCCTCATGTATTTTGCAGAAATTTAGACTTCCGCCTCGGCATCCAGTCAGCACTCTCAGACTCATGTGAGGCATCTTGGTGGCTTTTGAATCGTCTACAGCGAGGACCTCTTTATAGGAGCGGTGAGTTTCGGATCAATTGTGTAGATCACCCCCCTCTGGTTCATGCCTGATACACCCGCTAAAGTGCCCACCCTTAAAATTATCTCACACAACACGCAAGGCCTTAACTCCCCACTCAAATGCAGGAAGCTTCTGGAACACTACCGTTCCGTGCATGCGGACGTCCTCCTACTGCAAGAAACGCACTTCCCTTCTGCTTTCAAACCCACCTACTTACACCAACACTATCCTCAGTTCTTTTTAGCGTCCGCAGAGAACAAGACTAGAGGGGTGGCAGTGTGTCTCTCCAAGCATATCAACTTGTCGCAACCCGAGATTGTTACAGACCCTCAGGGTCGCTACATTTTGGTATCAGGACACATAGATGGTGAATGCTACACTTTTGTCTCCTATTATGCGCCTAACAAAGGTCAAAGCTCCTTTTTTGCATCTATGCTGGGGAAGCTGCAGAACCGCCTTCAGGGCACGGTGCTCATGGGGAGAGACTCGAATGTAGCATTTGATTTCTCTCTTGATAAATCTGCAAATGGTGTATCCAAACCCAAGCGTCCGTCGAAGCAGAGTGTTAAAATAGCCCACGCGATCCACACGGTAGGTCTAATTGATACTTGACGGGAAATGAACCCACGTACGAAAGACTACACACATTTTTCGGCGCCACACCACACTTACGCCAGAATAGACCACATCTTTACGAATGCTAAGACGATCCCTTTGATTGTTAACGCTAGAATTTTAGATTCGTCCTTATCGAATTACTCCATGGTGGCTCTAGTGACTAGGAGACCTATGGGGTCTGGGAGTCGCCCATGTTGGCGCCTCTGGGAATCCCTGTTGAGCGACCCTGCACATCGCGCAGCTATGGAGGCATCCATATGAGAATACTTTGAGCTGAATGATACGGGGAAGTATCACCAGTCACTCTATGGGCAGCCCATAAATCTGCAGTAAGAGGGAAATTGATACAGTTGGCCTCAAACCTCAACATCAGGCCGACACGCTTAAACTCACGGAGGAGTGCCGTTCCCTGGCTAAAAAACATAAAAAGCACCCCGCGGCGGATTCACTCGCCAAACTAGATACGGCCAGGGCCAGATTGAACATGTCTGACTACAGCGGCAGCGCAGCATCTTAGTTGGACAGGGGCCAGATTCTTTGCCCAGAAAGACAGAATAGGCTAGCTTCACGGCTAGCGGTAAAACTGACCCCCAAGCCACGCTCACACTCATTCCCCAAAATTAAGGTATTCTCTGGAGATCTTTCTCAGAACCCTACTAATGTAATGGAAACTTTCTTGCGGTTTTATTCAGAATTGTATAAACAGGGGCCCATGCCCCCCGAAAATGTGCGCGAAACACTACTGAACGCCCTCCCATTGCCCACTCTGGCTAAGGAACACAGTGATCTTTTGGAGGACCCGTTCACCCAAGCAGAAGTCCTTGCCACTATTAAATCTCACTTTGGGTTCTGCACCAGGCCCGGACGGCTTCTCCAATGGGTACTATAAAAAGTTGGTCCTTGCCTTACTCCCTATCTGGTGAGACTGTTCAACTCTCTCAGGGATGGAGCCCCCATGCACACGGATATGAACTCGGCACATATTTCAGTTATTCCGAAACCCGGAAAAGACAGCAGTGAGGTAGGCAACTACCGGCCCATTTCGCTTATCAACAATGACATTAAGATCTTGACAAAAATACTGGCGAACAGACTTTTGAGCTTTATCGCTCGATATATTCACAAAGGTCCTGACCAGATCAGGCGAGCGGTTGACATTATCTCATTTCTCAAGACACAATGGGATGGGGGTTCACTACAAAAGGGGTTCCTGTTATCAATTGACCTGTATAAGGCCTTTGATTCCATTGATTGGACATACCTAACAGATATCCTGGGGAGATGGGGTTGTGGATAGAATTTTCTCATCTCTCAATCTCATCTCATAACTCTATTCTAACCCTACTGCTCAGGTACGTCTGATGGGCAGATATTCTAACTCCTTCCACATTGGTAGGGGGACTAGGCAGGGTTGCCCCCTATCACCGCTTCTTTTTGCCCTGGCCATAGAGACCTTAGCCATTGCCTTACGTTCCAACCTTGACATTAGGGGGGTCATGCGAACACAAATGCGCTCTATATGCGGATGACCTCCTCCTCTGTTACTTTGCCCTTAACCTCCATGCCCATAATTAACCGGACTCTGTTGGACTTTAGTAGGATCTCGGGACTTCGGGTTAATATGGATAAATCTTTAGCTCTGAATGTTACGATCCCCACGGACACGCGCTCACAACTTTCGAATAACTTTACTTTCTCGTGGGCACACTCTCAGCTTCCATATCTAGGAATCAAACTCACTTCAGACATACACACACTTTTCCATGCCAACTACCCCAAAATGGTGAACAAATGTAGAATGGATATGGATCGCTGGTCTGGTTGCGGCATTTCCTGGCTGGGTAGGATTAATGCGGTAAAAATGACACTCTTACCACGGTTGTTATATTTATTCCGTTCACTACCAATTCCGGTCCCCAAAAGTTTTCTGCACAAAATGCAATCAGACATTTTGCGGTTTGTGTGGGGGAAAAAAGGTTACAGATACTCCTCAGACACACTTTATCATCTGAGATCGCAAGGTGGGTTGGGCCTACCCAATCTATGGGGATATTATCAAGTGGCGCAACTGGCCCAAATCTCAGTGGCTTTCTCAGGGATGGTGAAACCGGATTGGTTATTAATGGAAAGGCAGTCGATTCCCCAGCATACAATAGATTTCCTGATGGGATGCGAACCCAAACGCAGACCTGCGATAATGGCTCCCACCCTTTCACACTCAATGGCGCTAAGCTCCACCCTTTTTAAACGGAGCTCGCTGATCTCCCCACTTAGGCCTCTAAAACATGTTTTCCATAATAAGGATTTCCCCCCCGGGGGAAAATATAGAAGCCTTTAAATGGTGGACGGACAAGGGGTTATATAGAATTGGACACTTCTTTTCCCACACCGGCTCCCTTTCTTTGACGCATTGCAGGAAGAAAATAGATATGGCCGACTCAGAGCTTTACAGATTTACACAAATTTCTCACTATTTAAATTCCATCTGGACCTCTAAACCACTTCCCCATTTTATAACACAATATGAACAGTGGTGTGTGAATGCAACGGACCAGAGGGGAGGCATCTCATTGATCTATACAGCTCTTATGAAGACCGATATCAAGCCCCCTTACGCCCGAGCTTGGGAAGCCTACTTGGACTGCACTTGGGACTCTACACAATGGTACAGAGCCTCGTTGAGAGCTCATAAAGGTATTCTTAATGTCTCTCTGATCGAGGCTGGCCTCAAGGTTTTATTTAGGTGGTATTATGTTCCTTCCAGGTTGGCTAGAATTTTCCTGGGCTCCTCACCATTATGTTTCAGAGGTTGTGGACTAGAGGGTGACATGTTCCATGTCTGGTGGTCATGTCTTCACATTCGATCTTTTTGGCAGAAAATATTTCGCACGGCTAGTTCCCTGACGGAGGTCATCACTGGGCCACACCCCAGTGCGGCCTTACTCAACCATACCATCCCGGCACTACCCAAATTTTCTCAGAAACTGGCGTTTTTTTATTTTTCTTGGGGCCAAAATTACAATAGCTAAGGCTTGGAAGAAACATACTGTTTCCTTTAAGATGTTTAAAACGAAGGTTTAATGGATTATGGTACAAGAACAAGTGGTGGCAAAATGGAATGACAAAACTAAGATTTCGGGCGGTTTGGGAACCTTGGGCCACGATGTGTAGGATTTCTCTTATACCTGGGGTGCAACCTGGTAGTCTGCCCTTCAGGGGCCATTAATACTGGCGTAACATATTCTTCTCTTCCTCTTCCCCCTTCACACGTTTTCCTTCTTCCCTCCCCTGGCACCTCCCTTGGTGC
Source organism: Lithobates pipiens (assembly GCF_037356315.1). Taxonomy (NCBI): domain Eukaryota; kingdom Metazoa; phylum Chordata; class Amphibia; order Anura; family Ranidae; genus Lithobates; species Lithobates pipiens. Next base: position 601,497,001 of record NW_027507748.1, on the reverse strand, counting down.
AATGTGACGATACCCTATTGGGTTATTTAGCGAGACAGCAGCCATGATATGGGCAATTTGATCACTCTAGTTATTTATCAACTTCTCAGGCTGTGTGACCCTAGTAGGATGGAGTGAAGGTTCCCTGGTTGGAGTGGGCGGGTCCAACCCTTGGACAGCAGCGTGATCCCATTTGGGGCGCCAGGGGTCTGGGGGTCCGCGTACTTCAGCCGGACATAACCCGATTATGAGGAATAGACCGGTTGATATGGGCTCATGGCAGTTCGTTTGGTTTACCGAACCTAGTTGTCGTTCATATTAATAATATGCTCTAAGTTGTAATTGTCTAGGTCTATGTTGGCCTTTTCTGCCTATATGTACGGAAAGGTGGATGATCTTTTTTTGTTTAATGGAATGTTTATATTATTTGTTATGACGAAAATCTTCTAATAAAAATGATTGAAATAAAACCACCTTTGGAAGAAAGGAATGTCTTGGGCATAATACAACTTTGTTGTTGTGAATTAATGGGAAAGGCTTTTTACAGAAAGAGGCTGCCAGCTCAGATACACAATTGACAAATGGGATGGCTACCAAAAAAGGCACTTTGCTGGTCTTGGATTGAATTAATATAATTCTGGTATTTCACTTCCTGATTGAGACAGCCACTTAGCCTCAGTTGAAATGAAACACATGAAAGCTTTGTAATCAGAACAATGGCTTGGCTCAGGCCCACCTGCTGTGGTGTGTGTGATTACAGGCTTCAAAGGGAATAAAAGCTAGCTAGACGTCTCAGGACTAATAGAGACGCTGCCCATAGTGGACAATACAGCATGCCTCCTGAAGAATGGGCAGACAGGTGAAGGATTACCTATTGGCAATATCTATTGGATGGAAGGCAAATGGGGGTGGCTACGAGTGGACGTGTATGTTTGAATGAAAGGATCACACACACAGATAACCGTTATTTTTTTATTTTAAGCGTTGCCTATGGAGATTTTTAGGTACCATAGTTTGTCGCCATTCCACGACTGTGTGGGTATCGATTTACTCAGCGTAACATCATATTTCACATTATACAAAGCAATTGGGCTAACTTTACTGTTTTTTTTTTTTTTTATTGTTTGAAAGGCCGCTACGCAAATACAGTGTGACATAAAATTTTGCATTAGTCCCCATTTTATTCTTAAGATTCTTTGATTAAAAAATAAACAACATTTAATATATATATATATATATATATATATATATATATATATATAAATAAATGTTTGGGGGTTCCAGGTAATTTTCTAGCAAAAAATATGGATTTTAACTTGTAAGCAACATATGTCAAAAATAGGCTTAGTCATGAAAGGGTTAAGCATTTAGTCCAATTCAAATTAGTTCTTTACTTTCTAAAAAAGCAGCATGGGGCCCCCCTATCTTCAGCAATGTCTCAAGAAAAGAGATGAATGTGAGCATTACTACTACAGGAAGATTTGGACTTCAAAAGGAGATGGAGCTAAATCCAGCTATAGAGGGGTGTTTTAGGGATAATGGGACCACCAACCAGAAAGTATGGGGAGTTGCATATAAAACACAAAAAATGAATGATGGTTCTAATTTAACATGTGAGCAATATTATGCTATTACCACCAAGCAATTAACTTCTTACCTGAAATTCAGCAAAGAGTGTTCTTCCTTGTACTAACTCCATCATTTCAAACATTGCTCTAAAGCTCCATTGCATTTCATAAGGAAGTCTATGTTGTTCAAAGTCTTCTTTAGGTGGTCTAAATCCAGCCAGTTTCACTTTTATTGCTCTTGCAGGGTACTGAATAAGGCATGGAGGAAGCTGAAACAAACTATAGCACATATTTAGTTACTACAGAAATCAAGGCCAAATTATTAGTCCCATTTAAAACCTAAACCTAACCTAAACGTGGCACATAAGCAATGCATAAAAATGACCTAAACATTTATTAAAGTGATATCCATGTTTTTTGTTACTTTAAAGAGCTTGTTTGGAGCAAGCTGGTCCAAATGAACGGTTTTCTTCAGTAACTGCTCCAATGCCTCTAAACACTGTATGAGCTTCAGCTACATAAAGCACACAGTGCTTGTTTCCAGCTGTAAGACGGGCACTTCCCATCTCACAACCTGAACAAAAAATTGTTGGTTTGGGGGCATACCCTAGCCACTAAGAGAGAAAGCCAATTGATCTCCAGGCACTGTTCTCCTCAGGGGTATAACAGCAACCAGAAGCAGCACAATCCACCAGTTTCCCCTTCTGCATTCAAGCTTTCTCTTGTAGCGTTCACTGGACAATCTCCAGAGAGAAGAATCAGGTTCAGGGGCCGAGTCAACGCTCAGACTTTTTCATGCAACTGTCACTCCGTACAGCCCAAGATGGCGCCAGCCGCAGGACTCGCTCACAAGTCCTGCAAGCAACACAGACCACATCTTCCACCTATTGCCTCTCTCAGACATGGAGGAATCCACCAAGGATGTCCCTTTCACCTCGCATACACTTCAGCAGAGAGGCAAGAGAGCACCACTGTCACCAACACACTCCGAAAATAAACCTACTACTGCCAAAAAGCCAAGCACACACTGAGGAAGATCTGATAGATCTCTGACTGCATTTCCAGCATCTGTCAGCTTCTGAACACACACTGATAGTCATGGCTACAGTCAAGCTTTCATCAGGAGCTGTGGGCATCTATCTTCCACATTCACACAAGACTAGAACATCTGGAGAAATGTACTGACCATTTAGAAAAACAAATGGGGGAGGTAGCGAAGGGAACACAATGAAGTAGTTGATGTCCAAGAAGATCAGGTAGAAGAGCTTCAAAAACTTTGGCTTAAAATCACTGATTTGGAAGATTGCTCTAGGAGGAATATAAAGTTTAGGGGCAACCCAGAGTCGGTTAAGCCCGAATCCTTACATACAACTCGTTGCTAAGCTCCTCCCTGACCTTTCCCTGCAGGAAGCAATCATCAATTGTGCACATAGGTTCCAGAAACCCAAGCACCTCCTACCTGATGCTTCTATTGATGTCCAAGCATAAATATATATTTTTTTAAAGTTAAAGATCAACTTGTAAATGCGGCCAGAGCTACACATATGCTCCCTGACCCGTATACCAATATCTGACTCTACAATGACATCTCAGCAACTGCGGCTTATACACAAAAGGAATTTGTGCCATACACTGTGGTTCTCAGGGAACACAATCTATCATACAAGTGGGTAGAGGTGCACATCTTCACTGGCCTCACGATTTGATTACAATTATCAGGTCAGCGATTAGATTCGATTCCGCGATGCATCACAATTACTGTGCGCGGTTTACTTAAAAAAAAAAAAAAAAAATTCAAGCAGTCAGGACAACTTAATTTTCTTATTTTGTTCTTAAAAAAAAGACAACACTCCGTGCATGCAGCAAAGTCTAATCACAGCAGACAACTTAGAGGAGTTCCAGGCTCCCCCCCCCCAAAAAAAAATATTTACTACAGGAGATGGTCGGAGACTGCAGACATAATACAGGAGATGATCAGAGACTGCAGACATAATACAAGAGATGATCAGAGACTGCAGACATAATACAGGAGATGATCAGAGACTGCAGACATAATACAGGAGGTCATCAGAGACTGCAGACATGATGCGCTGCTGCCATGGAGACAGAGACCAGTGCTATCAAATTTCGGTGCCAGGAAAGCAACCCTGGTTGTTTGCCCACTGGTCCACTGTCGGAGGATTCCCCCATCCACCTGGAATGTGTAGATGGGGGAATTGGATCATATTCTTTTTCCAGTGTAATGACAAAAAAAAAAGCGATCAATGTATGGACTGCATAAGTGGCTTAGGTGAAACTGGATCTTGGAAGAACAGAGTGGGGGAGGGAGACAGATAGAGGAGAGAAAGGGACAGATCAGTTATCAATGTGTAATGAAATTGCAGAGCTTACCGATTCAGGGAGGAGGCTGGAAGTTCTCACAGCTTGGAATGTGTAGCTGCTGCTGTTCATATCTCCCGCGCACACTCCCCTCATCACAGCTGTACATCGGGATAGGAGAGTGGGTGGGCCAGGCAGACACAGGAGAGAGAGGAGGAGGGGCAGCTGTATGCAGTACATTCATTGGTCCGTTGCTGGGAGGAGGGGGGGGAACTTCGCTGGGCTGTGTGAGACACGAGTGTCAGAGACACTCCACTCAGCTGCAGCCACCAGCCTCTAAATGTACACACTGACCATCCTGTCCTACGGACGGGAGAAATCAGTGTGCTTATTTTCTCTGTCACAGGGATAATGGGAGGCTGGAAACAGTGCATTGTCCCTCCAACAATGCAGGATCAGACAGACAGCTACACTGATCTGTCTCACAGCTCTGCGCCCGCCGATGGGGAGATGAGAAGAGTGTCCACAGCTCCAAATCCCGAGGCGGGGGAGAGCCTGGGTGGGGGCAGCATGCCGAGGCCACATCAATGACGGGGAAAGGCTCAGCCAGCCGAGCGGTGGCTTGTCATGACCGGCAAATACACTGTTGTGCGGGGAGGAGCCAAAATGACGTCACACATAATCGATTCTCCTGGCTAACCGCATCGATGCCAAATCGGGAAGGGCAAAATGGCGATGCATCGATAATTTTCAACACCCCTACAAGTGGGGCTTTCCAACAAAATTCCTTGTGACGTATTAAAGTGAATTTGTAACAATCCAAATCCCAAAGGAAGGGTTCAAGCAGCTTCACAACTGGGGTTTTATCTCTACCTCTCCACATCAAAAACTGTCACAAAGAATCTCTGAATATTGGAGTACCATGAGTAACACTCAAGATTTACACCTCAATTTCCTATGAGTGATATCTGACTACATAGGCAGAAATTTCTGTTTAGTCATCTGTCTTCCTCCCCCGAGGAGTGCAGTTACTCTCTTCTACCTCGTACCCTGTAGTTAATGTGTGCCACACAAACACTTCTTTGCTTGTTACTTTTGCGGTTTGTTTTTGCTATGTTCTCTATAAAAGTACTCATTTGCTGAGGAACTCTCCATCTGCAGCTAAATTTGATATTGATGCAATGTTTCGTATGGTCCTTTTTCCAAATTATGCAGACAGCTTTCTCTCCCTCCGAATATGGCTATTATATTACTACTATCAATGCTAAAGGCAGCGGCGGCTCAATTTTGACCCCTGCTTGGCCACTGTCTGACTGGCACTTACCCCATCTTGGTGGCAGGTCAGGCAGCGGTGAGCTGTGTGCTCGGTGTGTCTCTTCCTGCTAGGCGTCCAATAGCAGTGTCTGTTCTTTCAGCCAATCAGGTGAAGGGTATCAGACCCCTGCTACCTGATTGGCGGAGAGGAGGTTCAGTGTTAGAAAAGCAAATATTAATTTGCTTTTCTAACACATTTGGGTGGGCTCCGTGCGCAATGCTCTGTTCTCCGAGTCCACCTTTTTTGAAGCCTATGGCTTAAATTCAGGTGCTTAACCACTTCAATACAGTGCACTTAAACACCTTCCTGCCAAGACCAATTTTCATCTTTCAGCGCTGTCGTACTTTGAATGACAATTGCGCGGCCATGCTACACTGTACCCAAACTAAATTGTTATCATTTTGTTCCCACAAATAGAGCTTTCTTTTGGTGGTATTTGATCACCTCTACAGTTTTTAATTTTTTGCTAAACAAATAAAAAAAGACCGAACATTTTGAAAAAAAAAATGTTTTTCTTTTGCTTCAGTTTTAAAACTTTGTAAATAAGTATGTTTTCTCCTTCACTGATGGGGCTGCACTGACGGGCACCAATGAAGTGGCACTGAGGTGGCATTGATGGGCACAGACAGGTGGCACAGATGGGCACAGACAGGCGGCACGGGCGGGCACTGATAGGCGGCACGGGCGGGCACTGATAGGCGGCACGGTCTTTACCTCTTGGACAACTCTGCTGATAATTATTTCACTCATTTGTCAGAAATCTTACGAGGGGCACCTGGTCGTATTGGCTGGTTTAAGGTGAAATTATGTTCTTTCCACTTCCAGATTATGGCCCCAACCGTGCTCGCTGGAACATTAAGAAGTTTAGAAAGCCTTCTTTGTTGGTTGTGAAGGTTTGTAGAGAGCTCTTTGCTTTTACCCATCATGAGATGTTTCTTGCGTGACACCCTGATAGGCCATCAGTTAAAGAGGGATTCCACCTACAAAAAAAAATATTAAAAGCCAGCAGCTATAAATACTACAGCTGCTGACTTTTAATAAATGGACACTCACCTGTCCCGGGTTCCAGCGATGCCGGCAGCCGAGGCCGATCGATTGCTCGGCTCTCGGCTGCTGCCGCCACCATTCTAGGTGAGGGAATCAGGAAGTGAAGCGAATCGGCTTCACTTCCAGGTTCCCTACTGCGCATGCGCGAGTCGCGCAGCGCAATAGGAATTGTCCGCGCTGTCTCTGGGAACCGTGTATGTCCCAGCAGACAGCGCGGCAGGACAGGAAGAGGCATAGACTCCCACGGGAGTCTATGCCCAGAAGTGGGTGTAAATACCTGTCTTTGACAGGTATCTCCACCCCCCTCCCCCCTGAAAGGTGCCAATTGTGACACCGGAGGGGGGGAGGGTTCCGATCAGCGGAAGTTCCACTTTAGGGTGGAACCCCGCTTTAAGACTGAACCAGCTGATATTAATTTGCACTGACAAGGGGCAGGATTGCTTTCTAATTACTGATAGATTTCAGCTGGTGTCTTGGCTTTCCATGCCTTTTTGCACCTCCCTTTCTTTATGTGTCTAATACTTCCCTGTGTCATTAAATTATATTACTTAATACTTAACTTAATTTCTGAACTTGTTTGTTGTGATTTTTTTGTATGTATGGATTACATGGGTTGTTAACGACATGGTGAAAATTTAATGTCAATAGAACCTTTAGAAATATATGGTGACGTGTTCAATAATTATTTTACCTGCCGTATAAGAAGTATTCTCATTTAGCTCAGTGCCCACAAAAAAAAAAAAAAAAAATACATACATACTCATACTCAACCACATTCGTGTGCTGGAAAATAAGTCCACCCCTAATGATAGAGATATTGCAGAGCTATTTAAACCCAGACAGGAGACTACTGTATCTGCAAAAATAATTTGACTTCTATATTAAATATTTATACCTACCGTAAATCAGTACGCTCTCATTAATGTCACAATTGTTTTTAGCCAGGAAAATCAAATGAAAAATGTATCTTAAAGCGGAGGTCCACCCTAAAGTGGACCTTCCGCTCATCGGAACCCTCCCCCCCTCCGGCGCCACAATTGGCACCTTTCAGGGGGGTGCAGATACCTGTACAGTACAGGTATCTGCACCCACTTCCGGGATAGCTCTCTGCGGAAAGGGGCGTATATTACGCCCCTTTCCGCAAGTGCCCGCCCCTTTCCGCAAGTGCCCCGCTGCCTGCTGGGAAAACACACAGATCCCAGAGGCAGCGGGGACCGTCCTTATTGTGCAGTGCGGCTCGCGCATGCGCAGTAGGGAACTGGGAAATGAAGCCGAAAGGCTCCATTTCCTGATTCCCATACCCAAGATGGTGGCGGCAGCACCCGAGAAACGATCTACAGATCAGCTTTGGGTGCCGACATCGCGGGCGCGCTGGACAGGTAAGTGTCACTATTTTAAAAGTCTTTTTTTTTTTTTTAAAAGCCAGCAGCTACAAATACTGCAGCTGCTGGCTTTAAAAAAAAAAAAAAAAAAAAAAACGCGGAGTCCCGGCGGACTCCCGCTTTAACCACTTGTCGAACAACCGCCGCAGTTATACTGCGTCAACAAGGCTCGGCTGTGTGAATCGCCGTCATGTTACGTCGGTTCCCTTTTTGCCCACTAGGGGCACGTAATGCCCTGCTCGCCCGCAGAGCCGATGCAAGTGCCCAGCGGTCGCAAACGCTCGGGGCACACGGAGAACCGGGATCTGTGTGTGTAAACACAGTTTCCGGGTCTCTGAGGGGAGAATTGACAGATTGTCTGTTCATACAGAGTATGAACAGCAATCTATCTCTTCCCCTACACAGTCCAGTCTTCCCCTTCAGTTAGAACACACACTAGGGAACACATTAACCCCTTCATCGCCCCCAGTGTTAGCCCCTTCTCTGCCAGTGACATTTTTACAGTAATCAATGTAATTTTATAGCACTGATCATTGTATAAATGGCAATGGTCCAAAAAATGTTTCAAAATTGTCCCACATGTCCGCAATAATGTCACAGATCGCCAAAATTACTAGTACATTTTTTTTTATATAAAAATGCCATAAAACTATCCCCTATTTTGTAAACACTATAACATTTGTGCAAACCAATCAATATACGCTTATTGCTTATTTTACCAAAAATATGTAGAAGAATACATATCGGCCTAAACTGAGGAAAAAAATAGTTTTTTTTTTTAAATATATTTTTGGGGGATATTTATTATAGCATAAAGTAAAACAATGCTTTTTTTTTCCCCCCAAATTTTCACTTTTTTTTGTTTATAGTGCAAAAAATAAAAATCACAGAGATGATCAAATACCACCAAAAGAAATCTCTATTTGTGGGGGAAAAAGGACGCCAATTTTGTTTGGGTGCGACATCACATGACTGCGCAATTGTCAGTAAGGCTAGGTTCACATTGCAGCGATGCGGGAACCCGGCGAATCCGCGGCGGGTTCCCGCATCGCATACCTCCCGGCGGCAGTTCACACTGCCCTATGCGAACTGCTGGGAGTGTCAGTGAAACGTTAATGACACCCCCAGATCAGTTCGCATATCGCAGTGCGATCTGCAAACTCGGACAGGAATCGGATCGCATGGTGTGAACACCCAAAAAAAGGGTCCTGTGCGATGCGAATTCAGCCATACTATCTGTATGGCTGAACTCGCATCGCACAGAGATCGGATGTGATTTGCACTGCAGTGCGAATCACATCCGTTCTCATAAACCGCTGCAGTGTGAACCCAGCCTTAAAGCGGAACCGATGCTGAATCACAAAAAGTGCTCTGGTCATGAAGGAGGTAAAATCTTCTGGTTGCTGAAGCGGATAATAGAACACCATATTTCAATGATACTCAAGGTCAATGATTAACCAACCGAAGATATTGCCAATTGTTTTTTTTTACCAATTTCTACCCTAAATTGTATAAACTCAAACCAGTCTCATCAGAACTACTCGAGTCTCAAGTAATACAATTCAGCTCCCATCTCTGACACCTAACCAACTGGTGTAACTACTTCCGCTCATTCTGCAAAACTGAACTTAAAAGAGCAATATCCAACACTGCTCCACAAAGCACCAAAAATGGATGGCTTTTTTAATGAATACTATGAAAGGTTTTCAGACATTCTCACCCTACATTTATGAAATAACTTTAGAATAGTTGTAAAAATTACAGAGCTAAAGTCTAAGTCTAAAAATAGCAGCCAGCACTACAATCCAACAGAAACTGCATTTGTTGCTAGACGGTTTTATACTATGTGGAGGTCTCTTGTATTCTAAAAGTTGGAGTCTATGATTTATCAAGAAGGCTGGCTGGAAAAACTTTGGTGTCTTACCCTTGGATATCATCTTTTTTATCACAATTCTGATAATTATCACAACATGCTCGATTGATGTTGCTTTCTGGTAAGCGTGTTTAGTCTTTCTCCCGGGTGGTGGATGCACATGCCATGGTGACTCCTTAAGCTATTATGGATTGTCCCTTATAACCACTATAGGAATGAACTTTTGCTTTTCACTTATTATCTGGACCATTTTACTACACGGTGGTTATGTTATTTAAATCCTTTTATAATTTTTTTTTTTATATAGAAGGTCCCACTTCTGCATATATTACACAATTTTTGCACAATGCACTTTATTTTGTCTACATTTTAATATCACAATTTATTTGTGTTGATAATTAGCTACACATAGTGCTGCACTTTTCTATACTTTTTTTTGTATAAAATAACTTTAATTGGTTTGTAACCATTCCCAAAGAATTGCTAGAAGCCCTCATTGTTACCATACCAAAACCCAGCAAATCATTTGAAGACCCTGCAAATTATAGACCCATCTCTCTATTAAACACTGATCTAAAACCTCTATATGAAACTCTTAAGCCCTATACACACTATCAGTTTTTCTGCTGAGCTTTTCCTTCAGATTTAACAAAACCATATAATATGAGGTCAAACCTTAGGCATTTCAATTTGTATGCAATAAGGCAGGCCCTTGCACTACACGGTTTTGGTAAATCTGAAGGAAATAGTGTGTATATGGCTTTAGCTAATTGCTTAGCCAAATTTATTCCCAATCTGGTTCACCCAGTCCAGGTTGTGTTTGCACCCAATAGACAAGTCTCAGAGCACTTGGAGGTTTATAGACCTGACTCAGTGGGCAGATCATAGAACACCTTCTCTCCTCCTTTCCTTGTAGCCAGAGGTGGTGTCCGATGGAGGACACTGGAAATATCTTAACCACTTTAAGACTGGGCCTATTTTTCAAACTTGTAGTTTACAAGTTAAAATCTTTTTTTTTTTTTGCTAGAAAACTACTTAGAACTTCCAAACAATATATATATATATATATTATATAAACCACCTAGAGAATAAAATGGCGGTTGTTGCAATACTTCTGGTCAAACTGTATTTGTGCAGTGGCCTTACAACAATAAAGTTAGCCCAATTTTTTTTATATTGTGAAAGATGATGTTACGCTGAGTAAATGGATACCCAACATGTCATGCTTCAAAAGTTGCATCAGCTCGTGGAATGGTGACAAACTTTTATCCTTAAAAACCTCCATATGTGCCATTTAAAAAAAATTCTACAGGTTGCAGGTTTTGAGTTAAAGAGGAGGTCTCGGGCTAGAATTATTGCTCTCGCTCTAACTATTATGACGATATATGGCGATATCTCACATGTGTGGTTTGAACACAGTTTTCATACATGGGCGCTACTCACATACGCGCTTGCTATTGCACGCAAGCTTGTCGGGACGGGGCATGTTAAAAAAAAAATATATATAGGATTTTTGTACTCACCGTAGGGTTATCATGCCACCTTCAGGAGAGGACTAGGCAGAACATGTAAAAACAGCAAGACAGCACAGCTCTGCCCAGGGGGCGGTCCCTCTGGCTAACCACTCAGCCTGCTTCCTGCAGCTCAGTACGTCAACAAGCAGTACAACGTAAAATAGGAGGGGTGGTATCAGGGCTGGCTTAGCCCTTCCTTCTCTGGGCTGGCTGCTCAGCTGTCGGCTAATTGCCACTGATCTCTCTCCACAGTTACCCAGCTGTTCCTGATCCTGCTCGTCTGCCCTGCCTACTTAAAGCTGTCCAGCTCACTTCATCTCTGCCTTCGCCTTGGTCACATCACAAGAAACCATCTCCTGCTTTCCTGTTTAAGGACTGGCTTGCCGACATCCCTTCTGGCTCCTTATCCTGCTTGCTGTTCCTCTACTTGGATCCCTGACTTCTGGCCTGGCTTATTACCTGATTTGGTTACTGAACTCTGGCCTGGCTGACTACTCGATTTGGTTTCTGGACTCTGCTTATGCTTTGACTACACTTACTCTAATTTCCTTTTTATTTTTTTTTATTAACAACAAGTGTGATTTAATTGTACTGTCTCAGTCTGGTTCATGGTTTCTGACAGGTGGGTGCTGTGTCCGTCAATGAACTTCAGAGAAAAGGATTTTACGGTGAGTACACAAATCCCATTTTCTCTTTCTTTCATTGACGGACTCAACTCCTTTAAATCTTGACTGTAGGGAGATCCCCAAGCAGTGTCAAAACGAGGGGTTGAAACAGCAAAACATAACTTCACTCACAACCAGAGGCACGCCTCAAAGGATGAGTTTCCATTTGAAACGGCCACACCAGAACTTGCGGCCAACGTATGCATCAAAAATGCATTTACAACAAAATTGCTACTTTTTAAAAAAAAGAAAAAAAAGTGTAAATTGCAACTTTACATAGCCGCCTGAAAAACTTTGCGGCCAAAGCAAGCATCCGAAGATGCACTTACATCAACTTTGTAGAATTTTGTGAAAGTGTGAACGGATGACCAGGAAGGCAGACGCTTGATGTTGGAAAGCCCAGGAGGTCCCAATTGCCCTGGTGGAATGGGCCGAGAAAGGAAAGGGGGGCACCTGCCCCTTCAAGGCATAAGCCTGGACCACGATCTGTCTGATCCACTCGGAAAATGGTGGTCAACGAGACCGCCAGACCTTTTTTTGGAGCAGTCACCGAAACAAACAGACTCTGACTTGCAGAAGAGAGTCATAGCAGACAGATATACCCTCAGAGCCCGGACCACATCCAGGGAATGTAGGACAACTTCTTTTGGAAGTGTCGGCTTAGGACAAAGGGATGGCAATACAATGTCCTCATTGAGATGGAATGCCAAAACCCCCTTTGGAAGAAAAGAGGGTTGCGGACGTAGCGCCGCCTTATCCTTGTGGATAACCAGATAGGGGGAACTTGCAAGACAAGGCCGCCAACTCAGAAACCCTCCTGGCAGATGTAATAGCCACTAGAAAGACAACTTTCTGGGAAAGGGTCAACAAGGGAATCTCCCTGATGTTCTCAAACGGCGGTTTCTGAAGTGCCAATTGCACCAGGTTCAGATCCCATGGATGTAGGGGTGGTCGAACCGGAGGGACTACATGCTGAATCCCTTGTACATTGGTGCTTACCAATGAGTGAGACGCCAAGGGGCATTGGAAAAAGACAGCCAAGGCTGATATCTGTCCCTTGATGGTGATTAAGGCAAGTTTCTGATCCACTCCTCGCTGTAAAAACAGCAGGATCCTGGAAACTGAATAAGTGTGCGGAAGCCACCCCATCTCCTCACACATGGAGATGTAGGCCTTCCACGTACAATGGTAAATCTTCCGACAAGATGATTTCCGTGCCCTCAGCATAGTGGAAATTACAGAGTCCGACAGACCTTGGTCCTTTTGCACCTGGTTTTCAACAGCCACGCCGTTAAAACCAGCGGCGGTAAAGCAGGATGGGGCAGCAGACCTTGTGATAGGAGGTCAGCTCGCATCAGCAACCGTCAAAGAAATCCGTCACCAGGCATACTAGGTCGGCATACCAGGGACGCCAAGACCAATCCAGGGCAATCAGTATTACTGGAATCCCCTCTGCCTCCACTCTGTGTAGCAGACGTGGTAACAGTTTGAGTGGGGGAAAGGCATAAATCACCCAATACTGCCCCCATGGAGCCAACACGTCTGACACATCCGCCCAGGGGGTCTCGTCCTGGACACAAACCTCTGCACCTTTCAATTGAGCTGAGAGGCCAAGAGATCTACATCTGGGGTGCCCCACCACAGGCCAAGAAGCCTGAATAGCTCTGGATGCAATGACCATTCTCCTGGGTCCAGAATCTGGTGACTTAGGCAGTCCGCCTGCCAGTTGTCTACGCTCGGGATGTATATGGCCGACATGTGTCGTTCTGCCCACTGGAAGATGTGAGCGACCTCCCGTGCTGCAGCTGAGCTCTTTGTTGGTTGACACATGCCACCGCCGTGGCGTTGTCTGACTGGATCCTGATCGGACGCCCTTGTAGCCTCGTTGACCATGTGGAGAGGCATAGCCTGATCGTCCGAAGTTTGCGCACATTGATTGGCAGCTGGGATTCTCCCTGCAACCAAAGGCCCTGGGTCGAATGTACCCCCAGCACTCCACCTCAACTGTTCAGGTTGGCATCTGTTGTGATCACCATCCAATTGAGAGGAAGAAACGATCTCCCGGACCGAAGGGTCGGAGACCTCAGCCACCAGAGAAGGGAATCCCTTACTAACTGGCTCACCCAAATCTGACGATCCAGGGATAACGGAGATTTGACCCATTTGGACAGGATCGCCTTCTGCAGGACTAGACTCGGGTGTGAAATTGGTCATACGGTACCGCCTCAAAGGAGGCTACCATGAGACCCAGAACTCACATGCAGAAGCGCAATGACCACCTGTGGTTCATCAACATCTTCACTGCGGCTTGGAGTCTACAGTTTGTCTGAAGGGAGAAAAACTCTCACATCCTCGGAGTCCAGCATTAAGCCCAGGTACCCCAGTCATTAGGGTGGAGAGTTTATCCACCCTTCCCTTGTTCATCTTATCCATTATTTTAATTTGATTATTCATATATTATTTTCAGTTTCAAGTTTCATTTACAGACCTAGGGGGGCAATTGGTCCTGCAGGCTTTACTGTGTCAATAATTTTACCCAATTTTGCTTTTGGTGAACTCTGGAATTGTATTGTTATTTTATTATGAGCTGCCAATATAATTATTATGTTTAAATTTTTTTTTTACATCAATACTATATTTATGTACCAGAATTCTATGTATGTATTATTGTCATAGCCAATAAATTGTCCACATATTCAATAAATTCTATTGCTACCTTGCTCTTTGTACAAAGTCCCGTTCCCCTTGTTCTCCTCCTTTTCAAACTTCTGTAGAGTTTGCATGGTGGCCGCCACATTCTCCCTTAATTCTGAGGCGGAAGCTGCTCTCAGAAGAGTCTTCTAGGTAACCCACCATTGCGATCCCACGTTGCCTTAACAACGCCAGAATTGGAGCTAACACTTTGGTAAAGACTTGGGGTGCTGACACCAGGCCAAAAGGGAGAGCTATGAATTGGTAGTGCTCTTCCCCCAACTGCAAATCACAGAAACCTCTGATGATCGAGGCATTTGGGTACATGCAAGTACGTGTCCTGGATATCCAGAGACGCCAGGAAGTCCCCCTGATGGAGTGCAGCGACCATGGAGTGAACTGATTCCATCCTGAACCTTTGTACTTTCACAAAGCAGTTGAGGGCTTTTAGGTCCCAGATTGGACATACCCCTTTCCTTTTTAGGGACTACAAGCAGATTGGAGTAGAATCCCTGAAACATTTCCAGCTTCGGAACAGCACTATCACCCTGCGTAAGAGCAGGTCCTTTACTGCTTCCCGCCGCGCCATGAGTAAAGGTATGCTGGAGGGAAAAAAAATCGGGACAAGCTATCTTGTAGCCGATGAAACCAGTTTTCAGACCCATTGGTCGGGCAGCAGTGAGGTCCACTGAGCTGCAAACTCCCGAAGGCGACCCCCCCCCCCCCTCACCCGAGTGTCAGGCGGGGGCAAACCTTCATGCGGTAGAATTTTCTTTTTTTTTTAAAGAAAGTTTTATTAAAGTTTATGCAAGTACAGTAGAACAAACATGAGTACAGATTTATCTCTTCCAAATGTTTTCAATGGGACATAGTTAGAGAAGAACGAAGTAAAAACAAGACAATGTAACAACAGAAAGGAAAAAAAAAAAAACGTTTCCACATAGCCATATTCATCCCAAACTGTTGAGTTTTGCTTAGCCTGGGCCAAGAGCAAATGTAGTTATTAAGAGATAAAGCTCGGTCTAGGGAACTGTAGTGGGGAAAAATTTGGTAGATGGTGTTGACTTAGCAATGTATTGCTGAGTCAATGAGTTTGTATTCAGATATGCTCACAAACAAATGCGAGACACCCCTTGATCCGAACATGGCTTATTGTGAGGGATAAGTTATCTGTAGCTTTCGGAAAAGAATAAAGTGATTCCACCAAGGTTGGTGTGGGCCCGGACCAAGATTACTGTATGTCCTATTTGGAACTCCTGGTTCATATGTACGACAATGACTAGGGGGACTGGTGGACGTAGAGAAACCAGATGTCAAATGCTTGGAAGAGTGCAGTCGACAGAAAAACTACAGAAAAAATAGAAAGAAAAAAAAAAAAAAAAAAGAAAGGAAAAAATGAAAAAGAAAAGTAATGAGGGTGGGAGAGTATGGATAGGGGGGTTAGAGAAGGCGAGAGAGGGGGGAGGACATTTAGGGGAAAGAAAGGAAAGGGAGATAGGTTTGCGGTAGAATTTTTGCTTGCAGATTTGTTTGGCTTGCGAAACCAGGGATGCTTTTGTCCTTCAGCAGATGTCCTGTCAGACTGGGAGCACTTAACTGTCGACCCGGGTGGGTGAAAAAGCAGTTTCTGAGTGGAAAAGGAGGGCCCTTGCCTACGGCGTGGCTCCTTACCCTTCCTGGACTGCAGGAGTAACGTGCTCTTTCCACCTGTAACATTCTTAATGTCATCCAGTGAAGCTCCAAATAACCTCTTACCAAGGAAGGGCAAATCTGCCAGTGCTTTTTTAGATGCTTGGTCCGCAGACCAGCATTTCAGCCAAATCAGGCGTTGTAGCACCACTGCTGATACCGATGCTCTAGCGAGCAGGGGGACTGTATCCAGGGCCGCATCACAGACATACTTAAGGCCATGGACTAACTGATCTGACAATTCTACGCAGACTGGGGAGACAGTTGCTTCTCCAATTCACAGTGCAATAACTTTGCCCACTCAGTGTCTACCAAGGCCATGGCCAATACAGGTGGTAATGCTGACCCCACTACCGTAAACATGGATCGGGCCACTGCCTCGGCTCTGCTGTTGGTAGGGTCCTTGAATGCAGGAGTCCCTTCTACTGGAATCATGGTTACTTTATTTGACCTGGATACCAGGAGGTCAACAACCCAAAAGGGCCCGACACCTCAGCAGAAGATCTTGCTGCATCCTGTATCTTCAGGGTATCCAGCACAACAGTGATAAGTGCTCCTACTGACGCTTTTTTCCTGCGCTGACCCAGACACGGAATCGGCCTCACTGACGGAACGGTCCTGTTCTGCATCCTCTGACACTTTAGAACAGGGGACTTTGTTTTTACCACCCTTGCGCCCCCACCCTGGCAACAAACGTTTCCAGGACCGCCGACAAAGCGCCCATAGGCACTGCATTGTTTGCAGGTGAGCCGGTTGCAATTACAGGGGTGTCTGGGGAAGAAGCGCCATATTATAACGCCATGCTGACCCACCTCGCCTGCCACACTTGGGGACTTATGGCAAGGTACACAATCCTACCCTAGCTGCTCACAGAGTGACGGGCCCTACCACAGGACTCGCCACCCTGACCGAGTGCTGCCACTGACCGCTGTCCAGTCACAGGTGCCCAGAGTGGAAAAAAAAAATGCGCTGTTCTGAGGTAAAACTGTGCTGAGGCAGAAAGAAAATGGCCGGTAGACGTTTTTGTATAAAAACACCAAGAAAATGTCTGACAGCCATGCTCTGCATGAAAACGACAGGAAAATGGCCGTGGGAAAATGGCAGCAGTACATTCTGAGGTAAATTTTACACAGGCACCTCACACGCAGAGAAAAGGGGCAGACAGCAAATGGACCCAAACAGACAGCGCAGCCCCTGCCAAGGTTCAGAGCCCCCCCCCCCCACCTGGAGGACCCCCATCCTGGGATAGGGAGAGAGGAAAGGGAGAGCAAGAGACCCGCTAATCAACCTCCCAGGGAATGCCCAGCTTCTCTATCCTGTCTAGACAGGGAGAGCTGTACTTACCCATCCGGTCGGAATAGCTGGAAGCATTCCATCACAGACCGATCACTCGAGCAGTACGGAGTGGCTGCTGGCCACGGCACACTGACACAGACAGCAGTAGACCCATCATTTATAGCTCACCGGCCGCCCCTGGAGCACAAGGGGCATGTCGTGGCCTAGCTAGAGCCTGATCACGCTCGATGGCCAGGCTGGGGAGACTACAAGGATCTATATTATCCAGCCTCTCACCCAGCCGGCTGTTGATAGTAGATCACAGGATCAAAGTCTTGTGGTAAAAAAAAAAAAAAAAAAATTCCCAGGACTGGGGCGTGGCCGCCATGTGAGAGGAGAAGGACGTGGCCATCCGTTACACACATCCACTGAAATCTGGACTTTTACCACCTACCCTGAAGCACAGGTACCTCTTGGGGGTCTGGGAAGCTCCCCTGGTACCCCCATGCCTGGAAAAAGGCAAAACGCCTAAAAAAATCAGCTCCACAGAGGTCACGGAACGTCCTGCCGAGCACACGAGCAGCAGCCATCTTGCCTGTCAACCCCTGCATATCTGTCTCCTCAGACACAGACAGATCCTTCCATGGTGGCGCCTGTGATCCCGGCCACTGTGGGCTGCCAGTAATCAGGTGGCATACTGTGGGCTGCCAGTAATCCAGTGGATGCTGAGCTCCAGGGTGAGCACTCCACTGCTATGATACTGGCAGCAATAGCAGACAGCAAATCCTCTGTGGAAAACAAGATAGATACCCTGTCCATAGAATGTGACTTGATAAGGCAGGACATGGACAAATTTAGAGGCCGCCTTCATGAGGCTGAGCAATGCCTATCCGAGGTGGAGGACACCTCTGCCACCACTACGCTTATGCGTTAATTGTAGGAGCCTATGACTCTATAGCTGGACACTGATATGAACTTGTTAGCGTTTGAGACCACCCATGGAGTGGATGGACTCTTAGAACGATCCACTGTTTTTTTTGCTACGTTTCTGGGAATTAAGTTTCTCTGTTTTTTTTATGTTCACCTGGAGCAAACAGGGAGTTGGGTACTCATACTGTTGAATTCTTTTTTGAATTTTTGTTTTTTTTCTTTGTTTTATTTTATTTTTGTTAAGCTCTGCCATGAGGAACTCTATTTACAGACTTGTTCTTTGCCTAGTATGGTTTATGCTGCTATTCTGTTGTCCTGTGGTGTGTTGTGGCTCTCTGCATCCGGGTTCTACCCCCCTGACCCCCTCTCACTAGAGCATCCATCCTGTCCGTGTTTTATAAACCTTTACTTAATGATTAATCTCAAAATTCTCTCTTGGAATGTCCGAGGCCTCAACTCTAAAATTTAAGAGATCGTTGGTACTCCAATACCTCAAAGATCAGAATCTGCACATAGTCTTCTTGCAGGAGACACATTTAACTGGGAACAGGGTACTCTACCTAAACAGAATAATACACTCCCCTTATTCTTCATGTGCTAGAGGGGTGCTAGAGGGGTGGCCTATCCTTAGTCCAAAAAAAACGAACCTACTCAGTGGAACATGTGGTCACAGACCCCCAGGGGCGCCATGTCATGGTGGTGGTTCTGGAAGTCGAATCCCAAGTGATGGCGTTCGTCAATGTTTATGTCCCACCCCCTTTTAAAAGTGAGCACTGGTACACGATCCTTGAGAACGTTGCCGCTTTTGGCCCTTTATAATTATTTGTGGCTGGGGACTTCAACAACATTTTAGACTATACTTTGGACACCTCTAACCCAAATCGGCTGCAGAACCTGGAGCTCGGGCATTAGGCAGATTCAGAGACTTTAGAGGAGGTGCGGCTGTGGAAACACCCTGGAGAAAGAGGTTACTCCCATCTTTACCACGTCAGCACCTCTTCCTCTCGCATAGATCTGGCCTTTGCTGCCCTGTTCTGTTGCCCCAGGTCACTGAGGTCTCATACCTGGCTGGGGGAATTTCAGATCATACTCCCCTACAGGTCATATTAACTCTGGCCCCTGGGAGACGCAGTGGGGTGTGGAGGCTACATCCTGGTCGGGTGGCGGAACCCTGAGTCGAGGCTTCGGTCTCACCACAGCTAAAAGACTACTGGGATCATAATGAAGCAACAGTGGATAGGGCTGTGGTATGGGAAGCATTCAAGGCATCTGCCAGGGGGATGTATGTATCGGCCATCAAGGCTGCCAGGGCTGAGAAAAACTCCACCACTGAAAAGCTCCAAGTTCATCAAACACTCTGTGCAAAGACTCATGCTGAAACACTTCCCCCTTCCTCCCTGGCTAAGTTGTAGATGGCCAGAAGAGCACTATTGGTGCACTTCCAAAGTCTCACTCAATGTAACTTCAAATGTAACTTCAAAACTAGAGCCGAAACACTGTTTGAAAAAAGGGACAAAAACAGGAAGCTTTTAGCCTGACTGCTGACACCCGACACACACAGCGATCCCCTGTGTTCACACATCTGAGGGCACATTGGTGAGAGATGGGGAGGGCATCAAGCAGGCATTTGTCTCTTATTACTCTAAATTGTATGCCCCACTCTCATCATATGACCATCAGACCTTGACAGATCTGCTGGTTCCCGGTGTTGCCAGAGGCTGCGACTAGTTTAGATGCACCTTTTACCGAAAAAGAATTGTCAGCGGCTGTTGCCTCCTTTCCCAATATTAAGTCACCGGGCCTGGATGGGATTTCTGCAGAATGGTATAAACAATATATGGAACTCCTATCCCCCAGACTTTTGCAACTCTATAGCGAATGTTTTGAAACTGGTATGCTACCCACCTCCTTTTACGAGGCTCATGTGGTCTTACTGCCCAACCTGACAAAGACCCTTTTTATCCTGCTCACCATATAGGCCCATAGCACTGCTTAATATGGACCTCAAAATTCTTACTAAAATGCTTGCCAATCGGTTAATACAAATAGATCATTTAATATCACCTTATCAGACTGGGTTCATGCCTAAAAAGGCCACAGATATTAATATCCGGAGGGTGTATACCCATACTCAATTGGAGGCTGGAAGTTAGTCGGGGGGAGCACTTGTGTTTTTTGCTCTGGAAAAGGCATTTGACTCCATTGATTGTGGGTACATGAAGCAGGTGTTACACCGCATGGGGTTCGGCCCCACCTTCCTTCTGTGGATATCGCTGCTGTATGATCATCCAGTAGTAGCTCTTCGTCTTAATGGCGGGGTGTCAGATGCCTTTCCGGTGCCCAGGGGCACCAGAAAGGGGTGCCCGCGCTCACCGGGGCTTTTTGAATTGGTCATGGAGCCTCTTGCAATGGCACTGCGCTCTTCCCCACAGATTCAGGGTATTACCGAGGGTACTCTGACTGAAGTCACGGCCCTCTATGCAGACTACCTAGTGTTGTTCATTAAAGATCCTGGACCACCTCTACAGGAAGCACTGTCACTACTAGGCAAATTTTCTGTGGTCTCTGGCTTTAAAGTCAACTGGATCAAGTCCAAAATACTCCCCTTATGGTCCGCAAGCCGATCCCAATAACCCCTTACAATTGGTGAGGGAGATTAAATACCTTGGACTTTTAATTACAAACTCAGTGACAGATTTCATTGACCTTAATGTCTCCTCTCTACTTGGTGTTCTACCTAGAAAATTACACGCCTGGAAAAACCTCCCACTGTCCCTCATCGAGAAAATAAACCTGATTTAGATGAAAATGCTGCCCTTGCTTCTATATATTCTCAGAAATTTGCCAGTGTGGATTCCAAAGTCTCTCTTTAAATCCACACAGTATGCTCGCCTCCTTTTCGAGGCCTGAAGGAGCGTAGCTCCGTAAACGCGCCGCCTACATGTTCGTATTCCCGGAAGTGACTTCATCATCCTGGTTGTCGGCTCGCAGCTTGCGTTCCACTTGCAGGAAGTGCCCGTACACTTTGTATCCAGCCTGCTACACGGGCACCGCTGCCATCCAGTGCATGGAATTAACCACTTGGCGCCCACACTACGTCTATTGACATCATGGGCTGTCAGTGGTTATATCTGAATGATGCCTGAGGCCACAGACATCATTCAGATATTGCCGTTTTCAGCCGGCAATTCCCTGCACCATAAGAACGATCATAGCGGCTTAAGGGACGCCCCCCCTCTCTTCGGTGCTTCTACCGACTCACCGTTTCCATCGGTGAGTCGGTCACAGGATCTGCCGGTCCCAGCAAGTTATCATAGAGATTTCCAGCGGACTAGATCGTCCCTGGAGTCTCTATGATCGTTCGGAGGCCGGGCGCGATGTTATGACGTCACGCCCGGCCTCTGTATTCAAATTAACGGCGCCAATCTGGCTAGGAAGCCAGGATCCGTTTTATTTTATTTTTCCCAGCCTAGAGGTGAGATATGGGGTCTTATTGACCCCATATCTCACTGTAAATATGTCCGATCATGCCATATTCCTATTACAAGGGATGTTTACATTCCTTGTAATAGGAATAAAAGTCATACATTTTTTTAATTTTTTTTTTTTTAAGTGTAAAACTAAAAAAAATAAAAATAAAATTAACAATAAAAAAATAAAAAATGTAAAGCGCCCCTGTCCCCGTGAGCTCGCACACAGAAGCGAACGCATACGCAAGTCCCGCCCACATATGAAAACGGTATTCAAACCACACATGTGAGGTATCGCCGCGAACGTTAGAGCGAGAGCAATAATTCTAGCCCTAGACCTCCTCTGTAACCCAAAATATGTAACCAGTAAAAAAATTTAAAGCGTTGCCTATGGGGATTTTTAAATACCAAATTTTGGCGCCATTCCACGAGTGTGTGCAATTTTGAAGCGTGACATGTTGGGTATCTATTACTCGGTGTAACCTCCTCTTTCACATTATGCAAAAAAAATTGGGCTAACTTTACTGTTTTTTTTAAAGCACGAAACAGTTTTTTTTCTGAAAAAAACGTGTTCGAAAAATTGCAACGAGCGCCATTGTATTCTCTAGGGTCTTTGCTAAAAAAAACATATATAATGTTTGGGGGTTCTATGTAATTTTCTAGCAAAAAAATTAGGAATTTTACATGTAGGAGAGAAATGTCTGTGCAGGACTCCTCGCCTGAAATTGACTATCCTCCAGCAGCCATGGGGGGAGGGGGGCCTTGTGGTGCCTAATTTCCATAAATATTTCCTAGCTGGCCAACTGACGCAAGCCCACCACTGGTTGACTTCTCCCCCAGATGACACCTCGGTGTCACTGGAGGCGGCCTGTGTGGGCTCTTATGAGGCACTCTTGCATTTGGTCTACATAGGTTTAATGTCTCCATACTCCCTGACTCCCTCTATGCGCTCAGTAATTAGGGCATTAGTTAGCACGTTCTACCCTAATTTACCATTATGAGAAATCCCAATCTGGTACATTTTTATGACTACCCGGACCCTGTTGTCTGGACTAAATATGGGGTCAAAACCTTACAACATATTGTACTAAATGGCACCCCAATGTCATTTAATGAACTCAAGGAGCATCTCACCCTTCCCAGCTCACACTTCTTTAGATACATCCAACTGAGACATGCATTTTACTCGCAATTTGGAAGAGAACCACTGAACCTTGACCCTAGTGACTATTGACACGCAGCGACTCCTTGGTTAAACCAGTCTCTAGCATATATAAGGACCTTTTTCAAGAAACAGGCACGTTAATGGAACCTTGTAGACTGGTCTGGGAGGCGGTGGCCCCAGTTTTGGACAGACGATTGGGATGACATGTGGGGGACCATGTTTCAATACAAATGCCTACATAGAATATATCTAACCCCGGCTTGATTAGCGAAAATGTTTTGGAACCAGCAGTTGCTTTGCTGGAGATGCTCCATGCCTATGGCAAACTTCATGCATATATTCTGAGACTGTCCTCATATTAAAACTTACTGGCAAGCTATAGCTCACTGTATCAGATCGGTCACCTCTATTTCAATCCCCCACTCCATTTAAGTGTGCTTGTTGCATTTGGTTGAACCTTTGGCCACTACTAGGGCTATATGAACTCTTCTCCCCCATTTATTGTTTTATGCTAAAAACTAATTGTCCTATCGTGGAGGAGTTGGTCTACTCCAACCTTGAAGACCTGGAAATCTCTGGTCAACAAAGCAGTGCCATTTTATAAAGCCACCTACTTGAGCAGAGGAGCTCTTGCCAAGTTCGATAAGGTTTGGGGAGGGTGGGTGGCTTCTGTGGACATAGTTTCGAATTAACTACATGATCAGCTACACTGACTGATCCTGGGGTTTCTTGCAGAGCTCTGAAGGAATAGTTTTTGGAGTGCAGGGAGAGTGCGGGTTAGCTGGAGACCAATACAAAAATCTTTCCTATAGAGGGCCTTTTCATATACCTAGAGGGTACTTTTTCTTTTGGTGGGGGAATGGGGAGGGAAGGACCACATGAGTAGACAGTCTCCTCTTTGATTGAACGGAGAGTCACTACATGGAATCACTATAAATCATACCTCAGGCTGGTGGATAATGTAGTAGGCATATCTGTCTAGGCAAGACTGCACCAGGGCTGGGTTATCACCCTTCTGTATTTGTTGTGGGGATTATTCCCCCCCCCATTTTTGGAGGGGGGGTGGTCCCCTCTATTGCCTAAACTGGAATGTTTTTTTATGCTGTGACCAGTGTCTGTTTCCGCTTAGGAAGGTTACTGTCTGTATGTAAAAAAAAAAAAATAACGCAATAAAAAGCAAAAAAAAAAAAAAAAAAAAAAAAAACATTCCCAGGACCAATGGTCCCCTCAGGCAACCAGGTCCTTCTTCACTAGGCAGAAAAAAACTGAGCTGCAGGAGGCAGGTTGAGGGGTTATAGCCAGAAGGACCACCCCCTGGGTGGACCTATGCAGTCTTGCTGTTTTTACATGTGTTACATATTCTGCCTAGTCATTTCCTCAAGGTGGCGTGATAACCCTTACTGCCTATCTCACTGTTTGACTCTGTACGCTCCTACATACGAACCTCTACAGTGTTATGATAACTTTGATATGATACCTTCACTGGAAAAGTGTTTTATGTATGTCTATATTGCTTCAATAAAATTTTGTGGGGGAAAAAAAAAAAAAAAAGATAACCCTATGGTCAAGATTTAAAGGAGCTGTATCTGTGAATGAACAAAAGAGAAAATAAAAATTCTTATTTATTCTACCTTTTATCTGAAAGCAGACCGCCCACTAAACAATATCCCTCTTAGAGCAGCCACCGTATGATGACAGCAGGTGGTCCCGTAAGTGGTTAAAGCCATTCTTACAAAATTTGGCTTTACAGGTAACATTTTATCAGTAATCTTAGGATTAAACTTTTGTAACTGTTCAACATCACCAATGTCACCCTCTAGGCATGCCCTTTGTTCCCTCTAATTTTTGTCCTTAATATGGAAATTTTAGCACAAACTATTCAGTCCAACCCACAAATCTTGGGTACCTCAGTTGGCAAATGTGCCCATAAAATTGGCCTTTATGTGGACATTATTTCCTTACCTAGCCATTTGCAATCCCTCCCCATTCTCCAACACATGTTCAATCTATCTGGATCTGTATCTCTATATAAACACAGTCACATCAAATCTAGTATGATAGCCATCTGTTTTGACTGAGTTTAAAAGGCAGATATCAGAGTCAATGCTTTTCTCGTGGGCACCAGCCCCCACTTTCACCTATTTAGAAATCCAACTGTGAGGTGGCAAGACAGCAGTTTAAGGCAAAATGGCTTCATTATAAGTATATTAATCTGAGCTTGTTTCTTTACTGTACACATACACTAGCATATGGCAAAAATAATTCTGATGACTACGCAAAACTTATGATCTATGGAACCTGTGGCAAAGCAAGTTCCTGGAAACCCATCCAGACAGTTATATTTTTTGAATGACATCCAAAAGAAATAGACATCCTTCAATGGTGACTTCTTGATGACCCTTGATCACAAGGTGGTTAACTCAATGCTTGCTGTATTCCTATTAATCTTTGGCCAATTTTATACTGACACAACCTACATTACATACGTCAATCTGGGTATTTAGTCTGAAGCGCCAAAAAATTTGGTAGATCAACTGGCTCAAACTTCTTGACTCTGCCTGGTCTCTATGTAGCTATATATTTTAACCTTTTGAATTAGATATCACTAACAGGGGTCAGGTATCTGTACCTGAACTGAAAGATTTCACAACAAACCCTCTCAAGTTTTCCAAATGCATAACTAATTGGGAATCAGTCATGAAAATATTACACAACTGGTACTATACACCCAAACTTGCAAAAATGTACCCCTCCCTGTATCCCGCCTACAGTGGGGACGGAAAGTATTCAGACCCCCTTAAATTTTTCACTCTGTTATATTGCAGCCATTTGCTAAAATTATTTAAGTTCATTTTTTTCCTCATGAATGTACACACAGCACCCCATATTGAGAGAAAACACAGAATTGGTGACATTTTTGCAGATTTATTAAAAGAAAAAATAGGATTTTTGTACTCACCGTAAAATAGTTTTCTCTGAAGTTCACCGACTGACACAGCTCCTTATTCTCGACAATCGGGTTGTTATGCCGCCTTCAGGAGAGGACTAGGCAGAACAGGTTACGCATGTACAAAAAAAAACAGAACTTTCTAGTTCCGCCCAAGGGGCGGTCTCTTCAGTAACCCCCCCCCCCCCCCCCCCCCAGCCTGCTCCCTGCATCTTCAGTATGTCAACAAGCAGTATAACGTAAATAAATAGGGGAGGAGGGTGTGGGTCAGTCAGTGAACTTCAGATTTTACGGTGGGTACAAAAATCCTATTTTCTCTTTGGTTCACTGACACAGCTCCTTATTCTTGACCATCGGGAAGTCGCCAAGCAGTGTCATAACAAGGGGTGGGAAACAGCATAAAAAAAACTTCACCCACAACCATAAGTGCTCCCTAACAGGGGAGTCACCACCTTATCTAGCTGCATCAGAACTTGCAGCCAACAATGCAACAGTGCATTATACTCAACGGTAACTGTATTTTCTTAAAAAAATAAAAAAACAGACAAAAAATAAGTGCAATTGCAACATTACATGACCGCCTGCAAAACTTTGTGGCCAAAACAGGCATCAGCCTGTTACATCAACTTTGTAGAATTTGGTAAAAGTGTGAACAGACGACCAAGTCGCCACCTTGCACGCTTGAGCGACTGACGCTTGATGTCGGAAAGCCCAAGAGGTTCCAATTGCCCTGGTGGAATGGGCCGTGACAGGAAAGGGGGTCACCTGCCCCTTCAAGGCGTAGGCCTGGACCACAATCTGACTGATCCACCTAGAAATGGTGGCCGAAGAGACCGCCATAGCTTTTTACGGACCAGCTACCAAAACGAACAAAGTCTGACTTCCGAAAGGGAGCCGTGGCAGACAAATACACCCTTAGACACCAGACCACATCCAAGGAATGAAGGGCCACCTCCTTAGGTTGTGTTGGTTTAGGACACAGAGATGGTAACACAATGTCTTGATTGATGTGGAACGCCGAAACCACCTTCGGCAGAAAATAAGGTTGCGGACGCAACACCACCTTATTCTTATGGATAACCAGATAAGGTGACTTGGAAGACAAGGTCGCCAGTTCCAAAACCCTCCTGGCCGATGTAATGGCTACTAGAAAGAGTCAACAAGGGAATTTCCCCGATGTTCTCATACGGCGGTTTCTGAAGCGCCGATAACACCAGGTTCAGATCCCTCAGGGGTAACGGTGGATGCGCCAGAAGAAGTAAATTTCGGACCCCCTGAACAAAAGTGCTAACTAGAGAGTGAGATGCCAGGGGGTCGCTGAAAAAATACAGCTAAGGCTGATATTTGTGCTTTAATGGTGCTTAAGGCCAATTTCAGGTCTACTCCTCGCTGCAGAAACAGAAGGATTCTGGAAATGGAATAGGTGTGTGGACGCCATCCTTTCTCCTCACAGAGATGTATGCCTTCCAGGTACCATGATATATCTTCCGAGAAGACTTCCGTGCTCTCAACATAGTTGAAATCACTGAGTTCAATAAGCCACGTTTCTTTCTTAGCATCTGGCTCTCAACACCCATACCGTTAAAACCAGTGATGGTAAAGCAGGATGGAGAACAGTGGCGGCCCGCCCATAGGGGGCGCCGCCCCCCTTCTCCCTAGGTGTAAAAAAAAAAAAAAAGTTAAAAAAAAAAAAAAAAAAAAAACGGGCCCTTTAAGACATTTAAAAAAAAAAAAAAAAAAAAAAAAAAAAAAATGTCATTTAACAATTTAACATAGTGTACTGTGGCGCCGGTCACAGTGCACTATGAGAAGCGCCACATCCATGCAATCACAAGATTGCATCCATGGCGCTTCATTTGCGGGTTAAAAACCCGCCTTGCGGCGCACTGCAGAACGCCGACTAGCTTCCGCCCGTAAAATCACTGTGATTCTACGGGCGGGAGCATTGTCATTCTTAGACAGGCAGTCACTTCCGGCTGCTTCACGAAACCCGGAAGTGACGTAGGCAGCTCCGTTCCTTAGCCCGAGCGGAGCTGCCAGACAGTGAGAGGTGAGTCACCGCATAAAGGCTTTCTAGCCTCTACTTTGTGGAGAATGTTCGTGCATTTAGCTGAATGAATGCAAAAAGCTTTCACAGCCAGAAAGGTTTCCCCAGGCCAGGCGACTTTTGCCGTGGCCAATCAGAGAATGAGCTCTGAAGGGGGAACTCCACGCCAAATTTCTGAAAAAAAATTTGATGTGGGTTCCCCCTCCGAGAGCATACCAGGCCCTTAGGTCTGGTATGGATTCCAAGGGGAACCCCCTACGCCGAAAAAACGGCGTGGGGGTCCCCCCCAGATCCACACCAGACCCTTATCCGAGCACGCTACCCGGCCGGCCAGGAAAGGGGGTGGGGACGAGCGGGCGCCCCCCCCCCCTCCTGAGCCGTACCAGGCCGCGTGCCCTCAACATGGGGGGGTGCCTTGGGGGAGGGGGGGCGTGTGGCCCCCCCACCCCAAAGCACCTTGTCCCCATGTTGATGAGGACAAGGGCCTCTTCCCGACAACCCTGGCCGTTGGTTGTCGGGGTCTGCGGGCTTATCGGAATCCGGGAGCCCCCTTTAATAAGGGGGCCCCGGATACCGGCCCCCCACCCTATGTGAATGAGTATGGGGTACAATGTACCCCTACCCATTCACCTGTGAAAAAAAGTACAAAAAAAAAACACAACACAGGGTTAAAATATTTTATTGCACAGCTCCGGGGGTCTTCTCGCCGGACTCCTCCGCTATCTTCTTGTAGCTCTTTTGCTAGCGGAGGAGTCTGGCTTTCTTCCTCGCCGCCGGCCTCTTCTCCCGACTTCGGGGGTCTTGTCCCCCTCTTCGGTTCTTCTGCCGGGCCACCGCGCCTTCTTATAGCTCTTTTAGAGGCGGTGGCCCGGTCTTCTGCTGCCGCCGCCCGTTCTTCTTCTTCTCCAGGAGATGTTGCCTCGACGATCTCCCTGGCCGGAATGCCAGGGACGCGCTGCGCTGCCACTTTTATAGAACAATGGGGCGGTGTCACATGGGTTGATGTCACATGGGTTGGTCACATGGGTTGATGTCACATGGCGACTGTGACATCAACCCATGTGACCAACCCATGTGACACCGCCCCATTGTTCCTATATAAGTAGCAGCGCAGCGCGTCCCTGGCATTCCGGCCAGGGAGATCGTCGAGGCAACATCTCCTGGAGAAGAAGGAGAAGAAGAAGAAGAACGGGCGGCGGCAGCAGCAGAAGACCGGGCCACCGCCTCTAAAAGAGCTATAAGAAGGCGCGGTGGCCCGGCAGAAGAACCGAAGAGGGGGACAAGACCCCCGAAGTCGGGAGAAGAGGCCGGCGGCGAGGAAGAAAGCCGGACTCCTCCGTTAGCAAAAGAGCTACAAGAAGATAGCGGAGGAGTCCGGCGAGAAGACCCCTGAAGACGGAAGACCCCCGGAGCTGTGCAATAAAATATTTTAACCCTGTGTTGTGTTTTTTTGTTGTACTTTTTTTCACAGGTGAATGGGTAGGGGTACATTGTACCCCATACTCATTCACATAGGGTGGGGGGCCGGTATCCGGGGCCCCCTTATTAAAGGGGGCTCCCGGATTCCGATAAGCCCCCGCCCGCAGACCCCGACAACCAACGGCCAGGGTTGTCGGGAAGAGGCCCTTGTCCTCATCAACATGGGGACAAGGTGCTTTGGGGTGGGGGGGCCGCACGCCCTCCTCCCCCAAGGCACCCCCCCATGTTGAGGGCACGCGGCCTGGTACGGCTCAGGAGGGGGGGGGGGGCGCCCGCTCGTCCCCACCCCCTTTCCTGGCCGGCCAAGTAGCGTGCTCGGATAAGGGTCTGGTGTGGAACTGGGGGGGACCCCCACGCCGTTTTTTCGGCGTAGGGGGTTCCCCCTCCGAGAGCATACCAGAGAACCCACGTCAAATTTTTTTTCAGATTACATAAGGGGCGTGTTTTATGAGAAGTGGGAGGGGCCAAAATGGTGGGCGGGGTCATGATGGGCGGGGTCTGGCGCCCCCCCATCCAAAAACTTCACCAGCCGCCACTGATGGAGAATCGTACCTTGAGACAGGTCTTCTTGCATCGGTAGTCGCCAGGGAGTGTCTGCAACCAGGCGTACCAGGTCAGCGTACCAGGGGCGCCAAGGCCAATCTGGGGCAATCAGAATTACTGAAATCCCCTCGGCCTCCACTCTGCGGAGCAGACGTGGTAGTAGGTTCAACGCAGGAAAGGCGTAGATCAGTCGATACTGACCCCACCGAGGCACCAGCTCATCTGATGCGTCTGTCCAAGGATCTCTTGTCCTGGATACGAATCTCTGCACCTTTCAATTGAGGTGGGAGGCCAGGGGATCCCCATCTGGTGTGCCCCAACACAGGCACAGTAGCCTGAACACCTCCGGATGCAGCGCCCACTCTCCTGGGTCCAGTATCTGGTGACTTAGGTAGTCCACCTGCCAGTTTTCCACTCTCAGGATGTAAATGGCCGATAGTACTGGTCGCTTTGCCCACTGAAGTATGTGAGCGACCTCCCGTGCTGCAGCCAAGCTCCTTGTTCCTCCTTAGTGATTGACATATGCCTCAGCCGTGGCGTTGTCTGACTGGATCCTGATCGGACACCCTCGTAGTCTCATCGACCTTGTGGAGAGGAATGGCCTGATCGCTCGGAGCTCGAGCACACTGATTGGCAACTTGGATTCCTCCCCCGACCAGAGGCCCTGGGTCGACTGTACTGCGAGTACTCCACCCCAGCTGGTCAGTCTGGAATCTGTTGTGATCACTGTCCAATGTAGAGGTAGGAACAACGTCCCAGACCGAAGTGCCGGGGGACCTCAGCCACTAGAGCAGGGAGTCCCTGACTGACTGGCTCACCTGAATCAGCCGATCCAGGGATAACGGAGATTTGTCCCATTTCATCAAGATCCCCTTCTGCAAGACTCTGGTATGAAACTGGGAGTACGGTACTGCCTCGAAGGAGGCCACCATGAGTCCCAGAACTTGCATGCAGAAGTGTAGCGATGACCACCTGCGGTTCATCAATAGTTTTACCAAGGCTCTGAAAGTCTGCAGTTTGTCTGAAGGGAGAAACACTCCTGCTTCTATGGAGTCCAGCAGTAAGCCTAGGTACTCCAAACGCCGAGTCAGTATAACATTCAGACTTCGGAACAGGTACTATCACCCGCGACTCAGCAGGTCCCTTACCGCCCCCATTAGGGCATCCCGTTGAGCCGGGAGTACGGGTATGCTGGAGGGGAAGAATCTGTTTGGTGGCCAAGAGAGGAACTCTATTATCCATTGGTCGGACAGCCAAGAGGCCCACCGGGCTGCCAATTCCCGAAGGCGATCCCCCACCCAAGTTGCGGGCGGGGGCAAACCTTCATGCGGTAGCACTTCTGCTCGCAGGCTTGTGGTTCCAGGGATGCTTTTGTCCCCCAGAGGTCATCCTGTTGGGCTGGGGACATTTAGCTGAAGCCCCGGGCGGACGAAAAAGCCGTTTATGAGGGGTAAATGAGGGTTCTTGCCTATGGTGTGGCTCCTTAGTCTTCCTGGTCTGTGGGAATAAGGTACTCTTCCCACCTGTGGCATTCTTAATGATGTCAACCAACGAGGCTCCAAAGAGCCGCTCGCCAAGGAAGGGTAGATCAGTCAGGGTTCTTTTTTAGATGCCTGGTCCGCAGACCAGCATTTTAGCCAAATCAGGTGCCTCAGTACCACTGCTGACACTGAAACCCTGGATAACAGGGGAGGGTATGCAGGGCCGTGTCACAAACGTACTTAAGGCCTTGCACTAACTGGTCTGCTAGTTCCACACAGACAGGAGAAGCCTGTTGCTCCACCAATTGGTGGTACAAAAGTTTTGCCCATTCAGTAAGTGTCTGAGACACAAGTGCAGAGGCCAGTACTGGTCTCATTGCTGATCCCACAACCATAAACAAGGAACAGGCCACTGCCTTGGACTTCCTGTATGTGGGGTCCTTAAAGGCAGGAGTCCCCTCTACCTGGATCATGGTTACTTTATTTAACCTGGATACTGGGGGGTCCACGAGCAAAGGAGCCGACCATTTTTTAAGAAGGCTCTCCTCAAAGGGGTAACGCACCGCCATACTTTATGGGACCGAAAAGGTCAGTTGCGGTCTTCCCCATTCCTTGTATATGAACTTAGCGAAATAAGTCGGATATGAAGCACCTTAGGTGTACGGGCTGCCTTATGGGACCCAAAAAGGACCGCTACCTCAGCATCTGGGATCTGCTGTATCCTGAATCTTCAGAGTATCACGCACAGCTGTGATAAGTGCTCCAACTAGCGTTGTTGTGCGCGGACCCAGAAGGGGACTCATCCTCACTGTTCGAACGGTCCTGGTCAACATCATCTGAAAGAGAGCAGGGGCCACCAGTCTCAGCTGGGCCAGAGTCTGTGTCAGATCTCTCCCGAGGAGGGGGGGGGGGGGCAGGGGCTGCTTTTTACCCCCTTTGCGTCCACACGCCGCCTTCATCCTGGCAACGAACGTATAAAGGACCGCCGGCTTGTCTGCACTGTTTGCAGACGAGCCGATTGCAGCTGCCGGGAGTCGGGGGAAGACACACCAGTATCTGAAGCCATGATGACCCACCCTGTCTGCCACCTGTTGGGGACTTAGGACAGGTGTATAGTCCCACCCTCCTAGCTGCTGCAGGCTGAGGGGCCCCCACCACAGGACTCACCACCCTGGCCAAACTGAGCTATAGGGGGAGAAGAGCCTTGGCGAGATAGGTAAAGAAGAACCCAAAGATCACTGTGGCTGAGCTCCAGAGATGCAGTTGGGAGAAAGTTGTAGAAAGTAACCATCACTGCAGCACTCCACCAGTCGGGGCTTTATGGCAGAGTGGCCCTATGGAAGCCTCTCCTCAGTGCACGACACATGAAAGCCCACATGGAGTTTGCTAAAAAAAAAAAAAAAACCTCAAGTACTCCAAGATGGTGAGAAATAAGATTTTTTTGGCCTTAATTCTAAGCGGTATGTGTGGAGAAAACCAGGCACTGCTCATCACCTGTCCAATACAGTCCCAACAGTGAATCATGGTGGTGGAAGCATCATGCTGTGGGGGTGTTTTTCAGCTGCAGGGACAGGACGACTGGTTGCAATCAAGGGAAAGATGAATGCAGCCAAGTACAGGGCTATCCTGGACAAAAACCTTCTCCAGAGTGCTCAGGACCTCAGACTGGGCCGAAGGTTTACCTTCCAACAAGGCAATGACCCTAAGCACACAGCTAAAATAAATTCCGTGACTTTTCTTTAATTTCCCAGCCAGAAACCCAATTGAGCATCTCTGGAGAGACCTGAAAATGGCTGTCCACCAATGTTTACCATCCAACCTGACAGAACTGGAGAGGATCTGCAAGGAGGAATGGCAGAGGATCCCCAAATCCAGGTGTAAAAAACTTGTGTGCATCTTCCCCAAAAAGACTCATGGCTGTATTAGATCAAAAGGGTGCTTCTACTAAATACTGAGCAAAGGGTCTGAATACTTAGGACCATGTGATATTTCAGTTTTTCTTTTTTAATAAATCAGCAAAAACGTCAACAATTGTGTTTTTCTGTCAACATGGGGTGCTGTGTGTACATCAATGAGGAAAAAAATAACACTGATGACTAAATAAAATAGCCTTTAAAATGATTTTAGCAAATGGCTGCAATATGAGAGAGAAAAATGTAAGGGGGTCTGAAGACTTTCCGTCTCCACTGTAAATGTTAGAGAATTTGTGGTAAGGATGGAACGAACCCCACTACATATTTGGCTCGGTGGGACTGTCTGGTCTTTACTACAATTTGTAATGAGATTGTATTGTTCACTCTTGGTACTTACTGATATTGCTGTTACAAACAACCCTACTGGGAATAGGGATTTACCCTTGGCCTAAACCACTGCATACGCTGGTAATCCACATTTTCATAACTGTTAGTTTATGTACTGTTGGAATTTGGAAGTGGTCCATTACCCCTTCTTTGCAACAGACAATCAATATTCTCTTGCCAATATAGGTTTACTAAGGCCCACTTAACCACCACTAAATTATATATGCACTGGGACCCTTAAGTATTAACAGCCTTTGCCATCATACTCAAAATTAAGCTCAGGTGCATTCTGTTTCCACTGATCATCCTTGAGATGTTTCTACAGCTTGATTGGAGTCCACTTGTGGTAAATTCAGTTGATTGGACATAATTTGGAAAGGCTCACACCAGTCTATATAAGGCCCCATAGTTAGTGCATGTCAAAGCACAAACCAAGCCATGAAGTCCACGGAATTGTTTGTAGACCTCCGAGACAGGATTATATCAAGGCACAGATCTGGGGATGGGTACAGAAAAACGTCTGCAGCATTGAAGGTCCCAATGAGCACAGTGGCCACCATCATCCGTAAATGGAAGAAGTTTGGAACCACCAGGACTCTCTCTAGAACGACCGCCTGGCCAAACTGAACGGTTGGGGGAGAAGAGCCTTAGTCAGGGAAGGGTTGACCAAGAATCCAATGGTCACTCTGACAGAGCTCCAGCGTTTTTTTGTGGAGAAGAGAACCCTCCAGAAGAACAACCATCTTGGCAGCACTGCAACAATCAGGCCTGCAAGGTAGCCAAGTGGCCAGATGGAAGCCACTCCTTAGAAAAAGGCACATGACAGCCCATCTGGAGTTTGCTAAAAGGCACCTGAATGACTCTCAGACCTTGAGAAACAAAATTCTCTGGTCTGATGAAACAAAGATTAAACTCTTTGGCCTGAATGGCAAGTGTCTAGTCTGGAGGAAACCAGGCACCGCTCATCACCTGGCCAATACCATCCCTACAGTGAAGCACGGTGGTGGAAGCAGCATTCTGCGGGGATGTTTTTCAGTGGCAGGAACTGGGAGACTAGTCAGGAAAGATGAACGCAGCAATGTACAGAGACATCCTTGATGAAAACCAGCTCCACAGTGCTCTGGACCTCAGACTGGGGCAAAGGTTCATCTTCCAACAAAACAACGACCCTAAGCACACAGCCAAGCTAACAAAAGAGGTGGCAACAGGACAACTCAATGTCTTTGAGTGGTGCAGCCAGAGCCTAGACTTAAACTCAATTGAACATCTCCAGAGAGATCATAAAATGGCTGTGCACCGACGCTCCCCATCCAACCCGATGGCGCTTGAAAGGTTCTGCAAAGAATAATGGGAGAAACTGCCCAAAAATACGATTTTTTTGTACTGTAAAATCCTTTTCTCTGTAGTTCACTGACTGACACAGTTCCTTTCTTAGACCATCTGGTTGTTACGCCACCTTCAGGAGAGGACTAGGCAGAACATGTTATAACAAAACCAGAACTTTCTAGTTCCGCCCACGGGGCGGTCCCTTAGGTAAGCCTGCTTCCTGCAGCCTCAGTACGTCAACAAGCAGTATAACATAAAAAAAAAAAAGGGAGGGTGCTGTGTCAGTCGGTGAACTACAGAGAAAAGGATTTTATGGTGAGTACAAAAAATCCTATTTTCTCTCACGTTCACCGACTGACACAGTGCTCCTTTCTTAGACCATTGGAACGTCCCCAAGCAGTGCCAAAACGACGGGTGGGAAACAGCAGAAAAACTTTGCCCACAATGGCATGTGGGAAACCGTATAAAACTTCACCCACAAAACACAGAGTGTGGGAACAGCATAGAACTTTTACCCACAAAAAAAAAAAAGAGTGCTCCTCAAACTGGGAGTCCCTACCTTACAAACCGCCTCAGAAACTTGCGGTAACAAATGCAACAGTGCATTTAAGTGCAATTGCAAATTACATGGCTGCCTGCAAAACTTTGCGGGCAAAACAGGCATCAGCGGATGCACTGACATCTACCTTGTAGAATTTTTTTAAAGGTGTGAACAGGCGACCAAGTTGCCACTTTACACACTTGAGCGCCCTGGTGGAGTGGGTCATGACCGGAAAGGGGGGCACCTGCCCCTTCAAGGCGTAGGCTTGTATTTCAATCTGTCTGATCCACCTGGAAATGGTGCCCGACGAGACCGCCATGCCTTTTTTCAGACCAGCCAACGAAACAAACAAGGAGTCTGACTTCCGAAAGGGAGCCATAGCCGATAAATACACCCTCAGAGCCCGGACCTCCTCCTTAGGATGTGTCTGTTTAGAACACAGAGATGGTAACACAATGTCTTCGGCAGAAAAGAAGGTTGCGGACGCAACACCGCCTTATCCTTGTGGATAACCAGATGGAGGCACCCTCCTGGCTGGTGTAATAGCCACTAGAAAGTCCACTTTCTGGGAAAGGGTCAACAGAGGGATCTCTGATATTTTCAAATGGCAGTTTCTGAAGCGTTGATAACACCAGATTCAGATCCCACGGGGGTAAAGGTGGGTGGACGGGAGGAACTACATGTCGGACACCTTGAACAAAAGTGCTCACTAGAGAGTGAGATGCCAGGGGTCACTGAAAAAAAGACAGCCAAAGCTATTTGTCCTTTAATGCTTAAAGCCAATTTCAGGTCTACTCCTTGCTGTAAAAACAACAGTTTCCTGGATATAGAATAGGACGCCATCCTTTCTCCTCACACATGGAGATGTAGGCCTTCCATTTACGACGATATATCTTCCGAGAAGATTTCCGTGCACTCAACATAGATGGAATCCGAAAGGCCCTGATTCCTCAACACCTGCCTCTCAATAGCCATGCCATTAAAACCAGCGATGGTAAAGCAGGATGGAGAATTGGACCTTGAGACAGCAGGTCTCAACCTCTTACCTCTCGTAACGGCAGTCGTCAGGGGGTGTTCACCACCAGGCGCAATAGTCCTGCATACCAGGGACGCTGGGGCAATTAGAATTACTGGAATCCACTCTGCGGAGCAGATGTGGTAAGAGTTTTTGCGAAGGAAACGCATAGATCAGCTGGTACTGACCCCACGGAGCCACCAGCGCATCTGATGTGCTGCCCAAGGATCTCTTGTCCTAGACCGGAATCTCTGCACCTTCCGATTGAGACGGGAGGCCAGAAGATCCACGTATGGAGTGCCCCATCACAGGCACAGTAGCCTGAACACCTCTGGATGCAACGCCCATTCTCCTGGGTCCAGCATCTGGCGACTTAGTTAGTCCGTCTGCCAGTTCTCCACTCCCAGGATGTAATCGTGTTATCAAATAAAGGGTGGGGTAGGGAGAGGGATGGGTAGAGTGACACAACAAAGACTAGGGATGGGGGGTAAGTACCACGGGTTATTGAGAACCACAGGGTGAATCATATTGTGTATAAATCCTATGTAAGACGTGGTAAATGAGGATTTATAGTTGAGGTGGGAGGGTAGGGTTGTGGGGAGGCTGGGTCAGGAGGGGGGGGGGGGGGGGAGGGTGTGAGGGGGAATACATACCTTGGGTATATACATCACTAGAAGCACTGTGTCTATGAATTTATGTTAGTGTACGGATGGGGAGCTATAAGTCACTGCTTGATATCTGTGAGAGATGGGTAGAATGACACAATAAATCGATCAGGGAGAATGGGTAAGCACTATGGGTCATAGAGTATTAGGATGCCACAGGGCGAATTAAATTGTACATAAATTCTATATTAGCTGTGGTAAATAAGGTTCTATAGCTGAGGTGGGAGGGCCGAAGTTTGAGGGGGGGTGGGGTGAGGAGGGGGAGAGGGGAAATATATATCCCGAGTATATACATCACTACAACCACTGAGTCTACGAAGCCATAGCAGTGTTTTTTTCTTTTTCTGCTTGTTCTGCGTGTAATTGTTTAGAGGGTTTTTTTTTTTTTTGTATACCATGAGAATTTTTTTTGACTTTATTGACTTATGTTATATTTGGTTGGGTGTGACCTGTTGACAATAGGTATTTGGATGGAGGGGAAGATGGGTTTTTAATGATTTCCTTATGACTTTTTGGAATGTAATAAACTGGTGTTTTTGAGGGGTCTCCCCCCTCCCCCCCAACTTTTTTTTTCTCCTTCCCACCACCCCCCTCCCTCCTTTTTATAGAAGGGTATAATTGGTGCTATGAAACAATTATGATCCTTCTTAGAAATTTGTGTTAAATGGGTGCGGTAGGATTATTTGGGGGGGGGGGGGGGGCGCGAGCACGGGTACTCTTGAATGGGGTTTGACTATACTGGCTACAATCGAGATGCCTAGGGGATGCTCTGATGGGCAGGGTTGGGAGGGTGGGGGGAGGAGGGTGAGTCTTCGAACACGTGCTGTGAATATCAGGGCGGTGGTGGGGGCAGGTTGGGATGGGGGGTGGCGCTGGGGGGAGGATGCGGTTTCCATCCCCCTCGCCTTCTCCCTCCCCTGGGCTTACCAACTATTAGAGTCGATGGGTAGGTTGAATATAACCTCATGGAATGTGAGGGGCTTGGGAGACTCTAAGAAAAGGGTTTCTGTGATGTTGGAGACGGAGGGAAGGGGACCCGGGTTGCTTTTTTTACAGGAAACCCACCTAACCCCAACCACAGCCCTCCAGTTACATAATCGGAAATTCCAGGCATACTACCATTCTTTCCATTCATCGTACTCTCGTGGTGTGAGCGTGTTAGTATGGAGGGGTACAGATTTTCTATGCAAAGAGTCCTATATTGATGAGGAGGGGAGGTTTGTCTTTTTACATTGCCTGATTGATGGGCAAGAATATGTCTTAGCTAATATTTATATACCCCCCCCTTTAAGTTAGAGGTTATGTATAAATTCCTTATGTTTAGCTTGGGTAAACTGGGTGTCCCGTGGATAATAGCCGGAGACTTTAATGAAACTATAGATAAGTGCTTGGATAGATTTTCTTGTCCAGCTGGGAATAGAACAGGTCGATTATACGAATTATTATTAGAAGTCGGGATAAATTATATTTGGCGAACGCGACATCCTCAGGATAGGCAGTATTCTTGCTTCTCTAGTACTCATCAGACTCTATCAAGAATAGATATGGTCTTGGGGAACAAAGAGGCACCAGGGTTGGTATCAGACTTAGAATACGGGGTACTTCAGATCATTCCCCGCTAGTTATAACTTTGAACACGGGAGAGAGTGCCCCCCTGGGAGAGTGGAGAATAAACCCTGCCTGGCTGGAACTAATTGACAGCTCTAACCTCCTGGTGGACCGGATTGGGGAATTTCTCCAAATCAATAGAGGGACAGCTGCACCCGGAATAGTTTGGGACTCCTTAAAAGCCTTTATTAGAGGAATACTCATACAGAAAATTGCAATAACAAGAAGGGAAACTCGAGAGCAAGAGAAAGTAATTAGAAACTATGTTATCCAGGCTGAGAGAGCGTATGTGGAGGACCCATCGCCGGGGAAACAAAAGGTCTGGGTGGACAGTCAACAAATATATAAAATGGCACTCTTAAAAAAAGGTAGAGAATCAACGTATTTTCCAACGCCAACACTATTTTGGCGAAGGAGAGAGGGTGGGTCGAGTTCTTTCCCTTCTAGTCCAATCTAACGGTCCCTTTACAGCAATACAGGCAATTAAAACACAGAACGGTGATCTTGTCTCCAGGCCTCCCGAGATTATGAAGGTACTTAGTGACTATTATAGAAATCTATATAAATCAACTACACAGGACCACGAGCGCCTGGCCATTAATTTTTTACATCAAACAGCCATTCCTACGCTATCAAACCAGGATAAATTGAATCTCGACTTACCACTTACCTTGGAAGAATTAAAAAGTGCGATGACCAGCATGCCCAAATATAAATCTCCTGGCCCTGACGGGCTACCAGTAGAAATCTATAAACTATATAGTGAACAGCTGTTGCCGGCACTACTGGAAACGTTAAATCACGCATTAGAAGCGGGAGAGCTTCCCACTTCAATGCTGGAGGCCAATGTCACTTTAATCCTAAAAGAAGGGAAGGATCAACAAGAGGTTTCGTCATACCGGCCGATATCCCTGTTATGTTCAGACGAAAAAAATCCTAGCCAAGGTCCTAGCGACTCGCTTAAACAATTATATCCATAAATTAATACATCCAGACCAGTCCGGGTTTATCCCGGGCAGAACAACTAACACCAATATCAGGAGGGTTTTTTTAAATCTACAAATACCCAGAGATAATGAAGGTCTAGGTGCCATACTAGCTCTAGATGCTACTAAGGCCTTCGATAGCTTGGAATGGGGTTATTTATGGGGCGTATTG
The DNA here is from genome assembly GCF_037356315.1 of Lithobates pipiens. Classification (NCBI taxonomy): domain Eukaryota; kingdom Metazoa; phylum Chordata; class Amphibia; order Anura; family Ranidae; genus Lithobates; species Lithobates pipiens. The sequence continues at coordinate 601,457,009 of NW_027507748.1, read as the reverse complement.
GAGCGCTTCGGTTTCGGCCCTTTATTTATTCAATGGGTAAAATTACTTTATAAGGGACCCAGGGCAAAGATTAAAATGGGGACCCTATTTTCCGATATATTTCACTTGGAAAGGGGGACGAGGCAGGGGTGTCCGCTGTCTCCCCTCCTGTTCGTGCTGGCTATGGAACCCCTGGCTGTCCTGGCGAGATCGCGCCCGGACATCCAGGGATTCCGGCGCGGACCGGAGGAGGAGAAAATTGCCCTATTTGCAGACGATGTCTTGTTTTTTATTGGGGACATGGGCTCTACCCTGAATAATGTAGTGCAGATGATGGGGGAATTTGGGCAACAATCAGGTTTGTCATTAACTGGAGTAAATCAGCCCTTATGCCATTGTCGGGGTCTGGACACTTAACATCGTCTATAGTTTCGGGATTAGAAGTGGTGCCCAAGCTAAAGTACTTGGGTGTCTGGATCTCAAGAGATATAAACCAGTATGTTGAGGAGAATCTGGTACCATTACTAGTGAAATTGAAGCAGAAGGTTAACAACTGGTGTCGTCTCCCCCTGTCTGTGGCGGGGCGCTACAATTTAATAAAAATGATTTGGTAGCCACAGATCTTATATATTCTCCATAACTCCCCAATCTGGATTAACCAGAAGTGGTTTAACAGGTTGGAGGTATTGATCCGTGAATTAATATGGAAGAAGAGACAACCTCGGATTCGGCTACAGACATTGCTGCTCCCTGCAGAGAAGGGAGGAGTAGCGATACCACATCCAAGAACATACTTCTTGTCAGCCCAGCTCCAGCCTCTAACTGGGGCTGGACTTGAAGGGGGTGGCTGTCCAAACCACAAATTGATGATTGATAAAGCGTATCATAAATCATTAGTTGAAGTTTTGGAGGCCAACTCATTTGCCTGTAAATGCCCTACTAATGCTTTGGCGAGGAAAGTATGGCAGATAGCCAAGCAACTCTTGGGCTATGAGGGGGTAACTGACCCTGATGGGTTTACTTCCTCTTTGATACCCTGCAAAGGTAAAGCATAATGGACTATTATGCATCGCATAGTAGTCCATTATGTGTCACTTACCTGACACAGGAGCCAGCAAAGTCACTGCTGTCCCCTGTAATTCCGAAGACACCTTCTTGGTGGGTCTCTGTGGGCACGGGAGCCGACACTCACGGCATATCGATGCGATCTGCGGCTTACCCAGTGCGCCTGCGGTGGATGTCTTCAGGTAAATATCTCCTAAACCGTATAGGTTTAGGAGATATTTCTTGGACCTACAAGAAATCTAGGCTTAATCTAGGCTTACCTGTAGGTCAAAGTGGTTTGTAAGGGTTTACAACCACTTTAAACCTAGAAGCTTCACCCTGGGGGTTTTGCTTGGATATCTTACACCACCTCTATTGCACATGATTAATCTATTTCCTAATTTAAATGTAACCATTACCTACTTTTAGCACCTTTTCTTTGTATGCATGTGTAAACACATATGTATTAGGTATTGCGATTTATGGTTAAAAAAATTGTGGCACTCAACCATCCATAGGCTGCTTTTGTATTCTGTGAATGAATACACAACTTTGATTGGTTGAAGCAGAGAGGCAGGCTACTGACATCACAATTCTGTGAACACAAAGATTCCTCTGACTCTGCCAATCAGAGGAAGCGCTGTATTCCTTCACAGAATACAAATCTAGCTATGAATGGCTGAGTGCCACTCTGACCAAACCTATTTTGTTCTGGGTGTGAGATAGGATATCTCTGTCCCACAGCTGGAACCCAGCACTGTATATAGCTGAAGCTACATACAGCTTTGATCCACTGCAGCAGTTAATGAAGGAAATAGTTATTTTGGACCAGCTTGGTCCGCACTATTTAAAGCCCTCCCTCAGTACAGACCCCCCCCCCCCCCATACAGATTCCCCTTCTGCAGTATAGATCCCCCAGTACACATCCCCTCCACTAACTACATAAACCCCCCCCCCCCCACATCCATCTTCATTACAGTAAACTGTACAGACCTCAGAACAGCACAGTGTGTGTTCTTTGGACTCCCTCCTCCTGTGTAGATGTAAACAGAGAGGGGGAGGGGGACACAGCCGGCCAGAAGCAGATCAGTGTGTAGGGATGTGAAATGTGCGGTGTAGCTGTCCACAGTTATCACCCCTCTGGCGGGTGTGGCCCGGACCCCCATATCGATGAAACAGGATATCAGCTTTAATAACTTTGCAATAACTCTTTGAAAATGCACTAAAAAATTCCTAATGTTGGTAAGACAAAAAGACATTTCAATATTTAAAATTTGAATTTCTTACCTGCAGGTTTCAAGCACTGCTGTTGATCCATAGTCAACAAATTCCACAACCAAGGCCACAGGATCATAACTTTTAACAGACACTAACTTTGCTCTGTGTAACATATTGTCAGTGTACATGGCAAGACATGGCATTTCTGTTGAGTAAAAAAAGCACAAACAATGGAAAAAATGAATTAAGTGTCTTCAGGTTATTGTCAGACTGCTACAGTTTTATAGTTTCTGGAAAATAGTTTCTGATTGGACACGGCTGATCATGTGGTAAAGTGTCTCCATCAGAGACTCATTACCTAGATTGGTGTAGCGGGGTGTCCGACTGATACACCGCAACGATCGTCACGATGCGCACCTGGGGGGGGGGGTATCATGAGGACATCATATGATGCCCGAGTCAGGATATTGAAACCACTTTGCTGACATCATTCTGCTATATGGCGGGCGGCAAGTGGTTAAGCAACATGCATCTATGGAAGCCTGCGTTTTTTTGTAAGTATGTGCTTATGCAATTATGCATTTAGTCAAAACATGACAGAAAAGACGCCCTACAGTAGGTGTGACTCTTCGAGCAGTTCAAAAGATATTTAAGAAAACGGAGGTGTCAAGGCATCCAAGTCCTATGATCCCAATTCTGGGCACAACAAGTTTTGAACCAGGTCTGTTAGATCAGGGATTTAGGAACTTAAGGCTAAGAGGAGTTAGTAGGCTTAGAGACTTTGTAAGAGAAAACCATGTGATGACGGGTGAGGAGGTTGAACAAGAATTTTCAGGGGAAATAGACCCTTTTAGGCGAATGAAGCTGAAGGCCTTTCTTCAATCAATAATACCACGAATGACAGTAATACATACATAAATTTGAGCAGATAAGTCTGAAGGAGGAACCTGTGAAACATGCACTCTCAGTTATGCACTCCCTGTTGGTTGAGTTGAAAGCACCACAGGAGCTAGCGTTTATACAAGCATGGGAAAGAGACATGGGGACAACTTTTTCAGAACTACAGAAAACTAAGATCTGCAGCCTTACACACAAGTCATCCATGGCAACTAAATACCAAGAAGGAGGATACAAAATATTGATTGATGGTACATTACACCATCAGTTCTGAATCGGATATATCCACAATTTTGGGTTGGAGAAATAAACAAGGGTAGAAGAAAGTGTTTTTTCTATTTTTCCAGTAGTATACTTAAAGAAATGAGCGAAAGGAAATATAATTATTTATTAATTTGCTGACATATGTGTTAAAGAGGGAAATTGTTAAATAGAAAGATAAGATATATGAATATGTTGCTGTATAATTATAAAACTATTCTTGATAAATGAAAAATAAAGAATTTATAAAAAACATGACAGCATGCATCTCTGTAAACACCCATTTATACAATACGTGCCGAATGGAAACATGCACACATGTATATTTATACAACCATGTATATTTGTGCAAACATGTATAAACATGATCCTTGTGCAACCATGCATCTTTATGCAAACATGTATAACCATCCATCTCCGTGAAGATAGGTATCTTTTTGCAAATCTTTATGCAGACATGTATCTTTAACAACCAGGTATCTTTATGGGAACATGCATAACGTATCTTTAGCAACTGTGAGTTCCAGCAACCATGTGTTTTAGCCAGTTTGCAAGCATGCATTTGCTTAACTGCAGTTGGGCCCCATACTAGTCCTGCAGTATTTAACCAAGCACATATGTATCCAATGCAGCCTATATGCTGTTCCAGAACAGCGAAAAAATAAAAAATAAAGCTTCTGCAGACCAACACATACTACACTGGAGACACAATTCCTTAAAGTGCTCCCATGCCTTTTAAAACATATGTATATTTAAACATGACTAACCACTTGCTGACCACCTCACGACGATATATGTGGCAGAATGGCACGGGCAGGCAAAGTAACGTATGGGTATGTTACATGCCTCCCGAGGCGGTTGGCATCCCGCCAGGAGCGATCCGTGCTGAGGGGGAGGCCACTGATTCATGGCAACCCCCTCGCGATCGCTCCTGGCGAATGAGAAATGTCCTCTACTTCTGTAATGTAAACAGAAGCAGAGGAAGTGATGTCACCGCTTCTCGTGAAGTATTTTAGTTCCGGCTTCCGGGGAGAGAATACATCAAGTATGCACCAACACTACACTAAGAGTAGAACACGCAGGCACACTTTTCACCCCCCAATCACCCCCTGTCACAGTAACACCAATGGCTTTTTATTTTTTTTACTGAATACTGCATTGGTGTCACTTGTGATTGTTATAAGTGATAGGGCAGTTAGTGTTCGGCCCCTTTAGGTCTAGGGTACTCTCCTAACCCCCCCCCCCATAAAGGTTTAACCCCTTGATCACCCCGTTGCCAGTGTCACTAAGTAATCGTTTTTCTGATCGCTGTATTAGTGTCACAGGTGACGCTAGTTAGGCAGATAAGAATTCAGGCTCGCTGTCAGCTTTTTATAGCGTCAGGTACCCCCATATACTACCTAATAAAGATTTTAACCCCCTGATTGCCCCCCTAGTTAACCCTTTCACCAGTAATCACTGTATAACTGTTACGGGTGACGCTGGTTAGTTGGTTTGTTTTTTTCATAGTGTCAGGGCACCCGCCGTTTATTACCTAATATAAAGGTTTAACCCCCTGAACGCCCGGCGGGTGATATAAGTTAGGTTTTAGGGTCAGATAGGGTCTGTGTTGCCCCAGGAAGCGTCAGGTTAGTGCCAGTACCGCTAACACCCACGCATGCAGCATACACCTCCCTTAGTGGTATAGTATCTTAACGGATTGATATCTGATCAGATCAATACTAGCATCCCCAGTAGTTTAGGGTTCCCAAAAACGCAGCGTTAGCAGGATCAGCCCAGATACCTGCTAGCCACCTGCATTTTGCCCCTCCGTCCAGCCCACCCAAGTGAAGTATCGATCAATCACTGTCGCTTACAAAACAGTCAGGCCTGATCTATGCGATCGCCAACAGTTTTTGGTATCGTTTTTATACAGTCGCTAACATTCAAGAGCTTTTTTACCCGTGAGTCTCACTAGTGTAACACTAAATTTAGAGCCCAAAATGGCAAATCGAAGGTACACTAGTGGGGAGGCCTACACGTTTCTGAGCATGACAGATAGTGAAGAGGAAGTCACTCATCTGTCAGATTCAGGCTCAGAATATGCTCCTGTAGACGACAGCGGCTCCATGACAGATAACTCTGATGACGGAGTTGTGGTCCCTGCCAAGGTCAGGCGTACCAGACACTGATCATCTTGTTCTGTCTTTGAGGTGCAAGAACCGCAGGTCCCTCGTATGGAGCAGAGAAGTACTAGTGCCGCTCATCCTTCTGGTAAACTGGCAAGCACAGCGGCCTAGTACACCCTGGTCATAGTCAAACCAGCATTGTAGTATCACGTGGTGACGTGGAGAATCCCATAAGTGCATTTCAAGCTGGTGAGATGGCAAGCACAAGTAGTGTCCCACTGCCACCAAGAAGACAAACACAGGCCCTTTGTGCCCATAGTGCCCTTCCTGCTGCATTTGCTAATCCTAATAGGGAACACACCACTTCTGCATCACCCGTACTTCTCCCATTCACTGGTCAACCCGCCATTCAGGTGGAAACAGTTGATTTTATGTCATTTGATTTTTATTCGCTGTTTTTCACCGAAGATCTCTATAGATCTATTGTGGGCCAAAGTAATTTGTACGCTGGTCAACACATCACCACTATTCCCCAGTCTTCCCTTGCCAGAGATTGGAAACCAATTACGGTTTCCGAATTTAAGCTCTTTCTGGGCCAATCCCTCCTCATAGGCATAACTAAAAAGAGTGAGTTGCGGTCATATTGGTCCACTGACCCAATTCACCATATGCCCGTGTTCTCTGCCTCCATGACCAGGGCACGATACGAGCAGATCTTGCGGTTCATGCATTTCAACAACAATGAACTCTGTCGTCCTCATGGAGACCCTGGATACGATCGGCTCTACAAAATTTGGCCCCGCGTAAACCACTTCAACCAACGTTTTGCAGACTTGTTTATTCCCCATCAAGTTGTCTGCGTTGATGAGTCTCTGATTACATTTCTGGCCGCTTGTCATTCAAACAGTACCTTCCCAGCAAGCGTGCCAGATACGGGGTCAAGATGTATAAGCTCTTTGACAGGGCCACAGGCTATACATGTAGTTTTATGGTTTACGAGGGCATAAATAGTCACGTGGAGCCATCAAACTGCCCTGACTACATAGGAAGCGCTGGCAAGATTGTGTGGGACTTGGTGTCACCCTTATTTGGAAAGGGGTACCACTTGTACGTGGACAATTGTTACACGAGCGTGCCACTTTTTAGTCACATGTTTGATCATCAGATTGGAGCATGTGGCACCGTGTGAACTAATCACCGGGGCTTTCCCCAACGCCTTGTAAATTCCCGTCTTAGGCTGGGGGAGAGAGCCTGCTTGAAGTGTAATAACTTGCTCGTTATGAAGTGGAGGGATAAGAATGTTTTCGTTCTTACCTCCCTTCATGCAGACACGACGGTCCAAATTCCTACGGCGACTGTTGTTGTGGAGAAACCCCTGTGTCCACGAATATAACCTTAACATGGGAGGGGTGGACCTCAACGACCAGTTGTTGGCGCCATACCTAGTTGCCCGTAAGGCCAGCGCTGGTCAAGAAAGTGTCTTTTTTTTCAATTGGCTTTGCTGAACGCTCATGTGCTATACAGAGGTTCAGGACGGACTGGATCCTTCCTTAAATTCCAGGAAGAGATTGTCAGAGCCCTTCTGTTTCCAGACTGTGCTCCACCTCACCATCCACAACCCAATGCAGTAAGCCGGCTGCATGACAGGCATTTTCCTTATGTCCTCTGGAGTACCCTTACCAAATGACCCCCCCCAAAGACGACGTGTCTGCAGCAAGCGTGGATACGTGTGACACCCACTATTATTGTCCCTCCTTCCTGACAATCCTGGGCTTTGCATTGGTGAATGTTTTGAATGCTACCATACACTAGTTGAGTATTAGTGTAGGGAACAGCACTGCACAGACTAGGCACACTTTCACAGGGTCTCCCAAGATGTCATCACATTTTGAGAGACCCGAACCTGGAACCGGTTACAGTTACAAAAAGAAAAAGAAAAAAAAAGTTGTCTTTTTATTGTACTTGGAGTCAATCTGTGGATAGAATGGAAAGGAACAAAGAACATAGACCTGAAGTGTGCCGGGGTCACGTGGTCAGTATGCCTAAAAGGGGGCAAAAATAGCCCAGTAGGATGAAAGCTTACCAACCAGATTACACAGTGAATTACTGTCCAACCTGGGGTGGTGGCAATGAAGTATGTACTTTACTGCAGAAAGGGGAGCACCCGGAAAGGCAGTAGAGAAACATCCCAGGGTTTGACAAATGTAACAACTAACCAAGCTGGCATAAAACAACCCTGAGCACCACACCTTGCCAGGCCCCCAGAACCTGTAAACAGTGCCACCCCCGAATGCTGCGTCTCGAGAACATGCAGATGTTACAGAGAAGGCTGGGGTGCCAACTAGGTGAATGGCTAAAGTAAGCGGGACCCTGGGCCCAAAGCACCACTCCCCTGGCCGAAAGAACCACAAAAGCCAGCTAGCACTGCCTTGAGCCCTAAGCTGGCAACCAATGCAAAAGGAGACCTGAGAGTATGTCAGATACGACACGTAACAAGACCTATAATGGGAAGTCAGCTGAGCACATCGGGGGTCTACTCTTCCGGCACCCTGAGGACGGCTTCAATCTAAAATGCAGAACATAAAAGAACCTGATGGGTCATCCAACATGAATGCTGAGACTCAACTCGATACGCCCTGAAAGAGCTTGTGGGCTGATACGAGCTGGAAGAGGCCCAAAAAACAAACAAAAAGAAAATAAGAACTGGATGTTACCATCAAGACCGAAAGCCTGGAAAATAAGCCAAGCAGTGTCACGAGCCTTCCTAGTATTCAAAACAAAACCTAAAGATGAAGGCTGCTGCGTCAGCCAAATGGAAAACCAATCCACCACGAAACTGGAACTGAAGTGAAAGTGCAACGCTGGTACCTGCTTCCGAGCCTACTGATACCGGCCCGGGCCCCAAGAGGGTCCCGGGATCCATTAAAGCCCCTGAGCCAGTAGAAGCTGCGGAGCTGCAATAAGCAGACTAACAATAGGTCCATACCATTGCGCAACTCCTGGCCGGACGTAGCTAGGAAATAAAAGGTAGTGTGGAATGACACCCAACTGGTCAGGAACCCAACTAACGAGAGAACTGTGAGCAGACAAAGAAACCAGTGACAAGAATGTAAACTGCGAGAAGGAAACGTGACTGAATGAGAAACATGAGAAGCGTGAGCTAACAGTGAGCAGCATAAGAACCGAGGCTGCAAGAAAACACGACCCGCATAAGAAACACAGGTTGCACGAGAACATGACATGATGAAACCATGAGAGAAAACCTGGGGGCAAAAGAGAAACCTGGGGACGCGAGAGAAAACCCCTGGGGACACGAGAGAAAACCCTGGGGACACGAGAGAAAACCCCTGGACACACGAGAGAAAACCCCTGGACACACGAGAGAAAACCCTGGAAAACAAGAGAAAACCTGGAAAACGAGAGAAACGCAACACTGCGTGAGAAAAGCAACACTGCGCGAGAAAAGCAACACTGCGCGAGAAAAGCAACACTGCGCGAGAAAAGCAACACTGCGCGAGAAAAGCAACACTGCGCGAGAAAAGCAACACTGCGCGAGAAAAGCAACATTGCCTTAGAAACGTAACATTGCCTGAGAAACGTAACATTGCCTGAGAAACGTAACATTGCCTGAGAAACGTAAACTGTTTGAGAAATGTAAATTGCATGAAAACTTACCTGCATAAGGACAAACCGTATGAGAAACTAACTGCATGAGAAACATGAGTAAGAAGAAAATGTGAGTGGTGTAATAACAGATGAGAAGACTTGCCACCGACCAAGCCAATTAAAAACTATCACCTCAATCTGTTAAACCCATAGGCGTAATGGGTAACCCACGGTGGAAGAACATGAAAACCCAACTGAAACAACCAGAAAACCTAAAAATAATCCGCTCGTGACAACAAACCCCCTGGTACCCGACAAGTATAAGGACATGGGTGCAAAAATGACAGGACCAACAGCACATGAAAATGAACCCGATGACAACACCACCCTAATGAATGCCGAAATGAGCCAGAGCAACCTGCAGCGCCAAGACAGGAAATTAAAAATGAACACTCAGGGCTAGGGATGAGCTTCGTGTTCGAGTCGAAGTACGTTCGACTCGAACATTGGCTGTTCGGCGAATTCCGAACGTTTGGGCCGTTCGCGTCAAAATTCGAGTGGCGCGCGCGGACCACAATGCACTGCGGTGGCACAGTGCATTGCTGGCTCATGATTGGCCAAGCATGCACTGTGACCCCGCATGCTTGGCCAATCGTAGCGCCAGCAGCGAGGAGAGCCATGATTGGCTGTGTAGTGCACGCCCCACACTATATAAGGCCGCCTTTGAGGCGGCCTCGTGTAGTGTGTTAGCATCTGAAGCAGTGGGTGTTCTGTGTACCTTCAACACAGTACACACCGATCGTTTTTGGCTGATTTGCTATCTTGCTGCTGTGTAGTGGTTGTTGTCTGTGCCCTGACCGCAGTATACACCACTATATTCACCTCACCTATATAGCTAGTGATCTAGCTTTAACCACTTAACAACTGCCCATTGCCGATTAACGGCTTCAGGGCGGTTGTTTAACTCTGAGAGGCCGTTAATTAACGGCCTCCCAGAATTCTGCTCTCGCGCGCCTCCTGGGGCGCGCACTCGAGAGCATCCGTGACCGCCGGGTCCACAGGACTCGGCGCATCACGGTAAATGGCCGCTCGTCGCGGCCGTTTACCACGTGATCGCTCCGTCAAATGACAGAGTGATCACTTGTAAACAAACCGGCGTCATGTTATGACGCCGGTTCCTCCCTCCCCTCTCTGTACCGATCGGTACAGCGGAGGGGAAAGAGATCGGTGTCAGCAGCGATGTGGGCTGCATCTGCAGTGCCCACATCGCTGCTCACCGAATTTAACCCCTCAATTCCCTGCCAATACTCTGCAATACCAGTGCATACTCTGCAGTACCCCGCCATTACTCTGCAGTACCCCGCCATTACTCTGCAGTACCCCGCCATTACTCTGCAGTGCAGTACCCTGCCATTACTCTGCAGTACCCTGCCATTACTCTGCAGTACCCCTCAATACTCTGCAGTACCCCTCAATACTCTGCAGTACCCCTCAATACTCTGCAGTACCCCTCAATAATCTGCAGTACCCCGCCATTACTCTGCAGTACCCCGCCATTACTCTGCAGTACCCCGCCATTACTCTGCAGTACCCCGCCATTACTCTGCAGTACCCCGCCATTACTCTGCAGTGCAGTACCCTGCCATTACTCTGCAGTACCCTGCCATTACTCTGCAGTAACCCCCATTACTCTGCAGTAACCCCCATTACTCTGCAGTACCCTGCCATTACTCTGGAGTACCCCCCAATACTCTGCAGTACCCTGCTATTACTCTGTAGTACCCCGCCAATACTCTGCAATACCCTGCCATAAATTGCCATACCCAGCCATACTCGGAGATACCCAGCCATACTCGGTGATACCCTGAAATACCCAGCCATAGACGCCCCCCACCCCTCACCGCCCTCCGATGCTTCTACCAACTCGCCAGTACGATCAAAGCCAGAATCTTTTTTTTATTTTTTATTTCAGGCTTCCCAGCCTAGAGGTGAGATGTGGGGTCATATTGACCCCCAGATTTCACTGTAAAGAGGACCTGTCACCCCATATTCCTATTACAAGGGATGTTTACATTCCTTGTAATAGGAATAAAAGTGATCAAAAATATATTTTTGGGGAAAAAAATGTCAAACTAAAATAAATAAAGTAAAATGAACAATAATAAAAAAATTTTTTTTTTTAAAGCGCCCATGTCCCCATGTGCTCGCATGCAGAAGCGAACGCATGCGTAAGCCCGCCCACATATGAAAACGGTGTTTAAACCACACATGTGAGGTATCGCCGAGAACGTTAGAGCGAGAGCAATAATTCTAGTCCTAGACCTCCTCTGCAACTCAAAACATGTAACCAGTAAAAAAAAATTTAAAGCGTCGCCTATGGGGATTTTTTAAGTAGCGACGTTTGGCGCCATTCCACGGGCATGTGCAATTTTGAAGAGTGACATGTTTGATATCTATTTACTCAGCATAACTTCATCTTTCACTTTATGCAAACATTGGGCTAACTTTACTGTTTTTTTTGTTTGTTTTTTAAGCACAAAACTGTTTTTTCCCCCAAAAAAACGCGTTTGAAAAATTGCTGTGCAAATACCGTGTGAGATAAAAATTTGCAACGACCACCATTGTATTCTCCAGGGTCTTTGCTAAAAAAAAAAATATATATAATGTTTTGGGGTTCTCTGTAATTTTCTAGCAAATAAATGATGATTTTTACATGTAGGAGAGAAATGTCAGAATTGGCCTGGGTGCTCCAGAACGCCTGATGGCGCTCCCTGCATGTTGGGCCTCTGTATGTGGCCACGCTGTGTAAAAGTCTCACACATGTGGTATCGCCGTACTCGGGAGTAATAGCAGAATGTGTTTTGGGGTGTAATTTGTGGTATGCATATGCTGTGTGTGTGTGAAATAACCTGATAATATGACAATTTTGTGGAGAAAAAAAAAAAAAAAAAAAAAGAAATAGGCCGTCAGTACTTCAGGTGTGATCAATTTTCAGATATTGGCACCATAGCTTGTGGACTCTCTAACTTTCACAAAGACCAAATAATATCCACCAATTTGTACTTATTTTTACCAAAGATATGTAGTAGTATGAATTTTGGCAAAAATTTATGAAGAAAAAATTACTAATCTGCTAAATTTTATAACAGAAACAAAGAAAAATTAATTTTTTTGCAGAATTTTCGGTCTTTTTTCTTTTATAGCACAAAAAATAAAAAACTGAGGTGATTAAATACCACCAAAAGAAAGCTCTATTTGTGTGAAAAAAAGGACAAACATTTCCTATAGGTCCAGTGTTGCATGACTGAGTAATTGTCATTCAAAATGTGAGGGCACCGAAAGCTGAAAATTGGTCTGGTTATTAAGGGTGTTTAAGTGCCCAGTGGTCAAGTGGTTAATAATAGAGCTTGCAGTCAGTAGTGTTAGGAGATAGTGCGTGCTGTCTGCGTGCTCTGTACCCAGTACATACCGCTATAATATAGGGCAGGCCCCTACTTTCAAACATCCAACTTACAAACATCTCCTACTTGCAAACGCAAGGAGACAGCAGCAAGTGAGATGAAAAAAGATGGACGACAAAACAAATTATACAGGGGTGATAACCCTTCCCTATGTTTTCCAAAAATCTTAAAAATAGTTTTTTTGACTGGAGCTACACTTTAAAAATGTACCGGTTGAAAATTACAAACAGATTCAACTTAACACAACAAACCTACACAGTCCCTGTCTTGTTTGCACCGCCTGTATACTGCTGTTCTGAGTATATAGGGCCTGGGGGCCACACGCATTTCCTTTTTTAATATGGGTACGGGGTTCCCCTTAATATGCGTACAAGACCCAAATAGGCTGGTAATGGGCAGGGAGGGCTACCCATGCCATTTTTCTGAATGATTTTCAACCATATTGCAGGAACCAGATATAACATTAAAACCGCAAGCAGTTTTAAATGGTGTTATTTCCGTTTAATGTCATTTTGTGCAGGGACTGTTCTAAACACGGGAAACACGTGGCACTTCACAGGCATACTACAGACACCCCCCAGGCACCATATTTAAAGGAATATTTCACCTTTTTTTTCACTTTAATCGTCATTAAAATCAGTGCTCCCGCCAAAACGGCAGTTTTTAAAACTTTTTTTTGCAGTGACCCATGTCCCCTGAGGCAGGAGGCAGGTCCCCAAACCCTTTTTAGGACACTATCTTGCATATTAGCCGTTAAAATTAGCACTTTCCATTTCGAACGTTCGAGTCCCATAGACTTCAATGGGGTTCTAACGTTCGTAACGAACGCGGGGGTCGTTCGCAAGTTCTGGTGCGAACCGAACCGGGGGGTGTTCGGCTCATCCCTACTCAGGGCTAAGGTACCCACATACTGTGGTGGGTAGTAGTAAACGTGTAATGGTGAACGTATACGTATGATGTGTGGACTACAGGCGGGAAGATTGTGGGACATCAATTAACAACGAAACCAATGTGATTTGTACAAGAATAACACCACATGAGAACGTAACCTTGTGAGAATGTACGCCACATGAGAACGTACATCACATGGGAACGTGAATTGCATAAGAACCATAATTTCCATCAGTGTGTACATTGCATGAGAAAGTACAGCCCATGAGAACGTGAAACACACATGAGGACATAGCAGCATGAGAAAACGTAAATTGCACGAGAAACCGTAAATTGCATGAGAAAATTGTAACTATATGAGAAACCGTAAAATTGCATGAGAACCGTAAAAATCGCATGAGAACCGTAAAAATCGCATGAGAACCATAAAATCGCATGAGAAAATGTAAATTGCACGCCAGTAAACACTTACCCTACCTGCGAGATCAAAACGATATCGGATCTGCGTGAAAGAGGAGCTGGCGGACGGCAGCCATTAACACCACCCACACCGAGAGGATCGGAAGGGTACCCCCCCCCCCGGATGCAGATCACCAAGGACCGGAGCCGTTGGGCGACCGAACCCCCCTCCCCCGGTGGACACCGGGAAAAGCGGGTGGGTAAGTTCTGCAGTTTAGGTTCCCCTGGGGCCAGCAGGTGGATGGACCCCCCCCTCCCCCGGCATAACTAGGTGACCGAATCCTCCCCCCTCCAGAACCACCAGGAGAAGGAGGCGGCTGGGAGAAGCGGCTCCCCGGAGCCCCCAGGCGAACACCCCCTCCCTCGGAAGAAGCAGGTGACCTAACCTGCCCCTGGCAGAAGGAGGCGGGTGGGAGAAGCATCTCCCCCCGCAGTCACCAAGCGGACTAACCCCCCTCCCCTCGACAGAGGCAGGAGATCGAATCCTCCCCCCTCCCCCGGCAGAAACACCAATAGGAGGGGGGCGGGAGAAAGGGCTCCCCTGGAGCCACCAGGCGGACGAACCTCCCCTTTCCACGGCAGAAGCTGGGGACCCAACCTCCCCCCTCCCCCGACAGAAACACCAGGACGAGGGGGGCGGGAGAATCGGCTCCCCAGAGCCACCAGGCGGACAAACCCACCCCTTCCTTCGGCAGAAGCAGGCGACCTAACCTCCCCCTGGCAGAAACACCGGGAGAAGGAGGCGGGCGGGAGAAGCAGACAAAACCCCCCTTCCCCCGGCAGCACGCCAGGAGAAGTGGGCAGGAGAAACAAGCAGGCGCCCTCTCGTGGAGCCGGACGAGCCGACACGAGAGCCAGCGTCCACGAGGGGAGGAGGCAGAGGAGGGCAGGCTTTATGCAGCCTGACTCCTCCTACAAGCACAGGTCAGCCTTACATTTTTTCTCTCTCTCTCTATTGTTGTGCTTTTTTTTTTTACTGTATTCTATTCTGGAATGTTTTATTGTTATTCTGGTTTATCATGTTTGCTTTTCAGGTATGCATTTTTTTTTTATACTTTACCATTTACTGTGTTTTATTGTTAATCATTTTTTTGTTTACAGGTACGCTATTCAGCTGCAGCATGGATTTATTTATTTTGACAGCAACAGCGTTTGCTCCCACGATACATAAAGCTGTGACTCCAGCACTGTCGGAGGTGATTTCACCACCAGTTAAAAAAAGAGCATATATGCCAAAGCATGGGGGCAGCAGGGGTGGACGAGCGATTTGCTCCTACCTTTTGGGGCGGATGCCCCCATGCTTCGGCATTATATATATATATATATATATATATATAAATATTTATATATATATTTTAGGCACAGATTGCATTAAACAATGTTTTCAATTTTACTATTTTTTTTTTTGTATTTGCTTTCCAGGTATGGCATGTCTTACTGTTATACTGTAACGTTACATTGTTTTATTGTTAACCATCATTTGCTTAGCAACTGAATGTAACATTCAGTTGCAGTATGGCTTTATTAATCTTGATAGCAACAGCGTTTGCTCCCACGATACATAAATCCGTGGCTCCAGCGCTGTAGGAGGTGATTTCACCACCAAAGTTTAAAAAAAAGAGAATATATGCCGAAGCATGGGGCAGCAGGGTGGAGGAGCGATTTGCTCTTAACTTTTGGGGCAGATAGGTGGATGAAGGGAGGTATTCTAATGGTGGGCATACCCACGATCAATCTTTTTTTTTTGTTGAGCCAACAGGCTGCATGAAAAAAAAATAAAAAAAAATAAAAGATTACAACATATGCCCAACAAGGACAAGCAACGTACTGGTGTTGCTGGACTTTGAGTGTTCATACGAGAATGATGCCTGTAGGTTTTGGTATCATCTTGGTATCATTCTTTTCAGCCAGCAATCGGCTTTCATGTAAAAGCAATTCTAGCAGCTAATTAGCCTCTAGACTGCTTTTACAAGCAGTGGGAGGGAATGCCCCCCCCCCCCCCACATTTTTCTCTGGCTCTCCTGTCCAAACAGGGAACCTGAGAATGCAGTCAGTGATTTGGCCAGCTGACCATAGAGCTGATCGGACACTGGAATGGCTCCAATCATCTCTATGGCCTAAGAAACCGGAAGCCACAAGCATTTCATGACTTAGATTTAGCCAGATTTAAACAGCGCCATTGGGAAATTTCATTTTATCACACCGATCTTGTTGTGGTCAGATGCTCTGAGGGCAGAGGAGAGATCTAGGGTCTAATAGACCCCATTTTTTTTCAAAACAAGAGTACCTGTCACTACCTATTGCTATCATAGGGGATTATTTACATTCCCTGAGATAATAAAAAAAAAAAAATGAAAGGAGCTTAAAGTTTAAAAATAAGATAAAAAAAAACGAGGGGAAAAAAAAAAGCAACCCTGTCCTCCCCTGCTCTCACGCAAGTGTCGGTCTGGCGTCAAATGTAAACAGCAATTGCACCATGCATGTTGTGAGGTATCACCGCAAAGGTCAGATCGAGGGCAATCATTTTGTAAATCCAAAGTGGTAACCTGTAAAGGCTTTTAAAAACGTACTTAGTTTGTCGCCACTACACGTTTGTCCTGCAAGCATGTCGTGTTTGGTATCCATGTACTCGGCCTAAAATCATCTTTTTTATTTCATCAAACATTTGGGCAATATAGTTTGTTTTAGTGCATTAAAAAAGTGTGTTTTCCCCTAAGAAAAATCGCTGCGCAAATACTGTGTGAAAAAACAAACAAACTCAAACACCCACCATTTTAATCTCTAGGGCCTTTGCTTGAAAAAAATTCTAAAATGTTTGGGGGTTCAAAGTAATTTTCTTAAAAAAAAAAAAAATATATATATTTTTTTTACGTAAACCAAGTATCAGAAAGGGCTTTGTCTTCAAGTGGTTAGAAGAGTGGGTGATATGTGACATAAGCTTCTAAATGTTGTGCATAAAATGCCAGGACAGTTCAAACCCCCCTCCCCCAAATTACCCCATTTTGGAAAGTAGACACCCCCAAGCTATTTGCTGAGAGGCACGTCGAGTCCATGGAATATCTTATATCGTGACACAAGTTGCGGGGAAAAAGCCATTTTTAAAAAAAAAAAAATCAGGCTTTCAAATGCCACGTACACACGATCGGACTATCCGGCGGTCAAACCGCCGGACTTCGTAGCGGAGGTCCGCCGGACTTTCCGAACGAGCGAACCTGCCCACACACGACCGGACTTTTCCGGCGGACAATCAGAGAAAAGTCTGTTCATTTTGAAAGCGGCTCCAGGTAGACAGGACTAGTGCAGGAAGTCAATGTCGCTGCCTCCATCGGCGAGATTGACACCTCTCTGGCCCGTCACCTGGTATGGACTTAAAGGTGAAGCCCTGCGGCCCCCCCACCCAAAAGCACCTTGTCCCGATGTTGACGAGGACAAGGGCCTTCCTGACAACCCTGGCTGTTGGTGTCTGCGGGTGGGGAGCTTATCGGAATCCGGGAGCAACCTTTAATAAGGGGGCCCCCAGATACCAGCCCCCTACCCTATGCGAATGAGTATTGGGGGTACCCATTCAGCCCTGAATGGTCTTTTCTCTGTGTGTGGGCAAGTCCATTCATTTCAAAAGTCCGGCGGACTAGCACACAGACGGCCGGATTGTCCGCTGGACTACCGAGTCAAAACTTCTAAGTCTGCCAGACTTTTGGAAAGAAAAAGTCCGCCGGAGCCCACACACGTGCAGATTGTCCGGCAGACTCTGGTCCGCCGGATAGTCTGATCGTGTGTATGCGGCATTAGGGTGTACATTTTTTATTTCACTCCTCACTGCCTATCACAGTTTTGGAGGCCATGGAATGCCCAGATGGCACAAATGACCCC
Organism: Lithobates pipiens; assembly: GCF_037356315.1. NCBI lineage: Eukaryota > Metazoa > Chordata > Amphibia > Anura > Ranidae > Lithobates > Lithobates pipiens. The sequence continues at coordinate 601,439,215 of NW_027507748.1, read as the reverse complement.
ATTTTGGAAAGTAGACACACCAAGCTATTTGCTAATAGGTATGGTGAGTATTTTGCAGACCTAGCTTTTTGTCAGAAATTGAAAAAAAAAAAAAAAAAGGAAACAAAAATACATTTTTCTTTTCTTTCTTCAAATGAGAGCTGCAAAATACTCACCATGCCTCTCAGAAAATAGCTTGGGGTATTTACTTTCCAAAATGGGGTCATTTGGGGGGGGGGGGGGGGGCTGGGTTATCTTGGCATTTAATGGCCTTAAAAACTGTGAGTAGTAGTGAGGAGTGAAATAAAAAATGTACGCCCTTAGAAATCCTGAAAGCGGTGCTTGGTTTTCGGGGCCCAGCACGCAGCTAGGCTCCCAAAAAGTCCCACACATGTGGTATCTCCGTACTCAGGAGAAGAAGCAAAATGTATTTTGGGTTGTAATTCCACATATGCCCATGGCATGTGTGAGCAATATATCATTTAGTCACAACTTTGTGTATTTTCTATTTTCTTTGCCATTATTCAATCACTTGGGGCAAAAAAAAGATTCTCAATGGGCTCAACATGCCTCTCTCCAATTTCCTTAGGGTGTCTACTTTCCAAAATGGGGTCATTTGGGGGGTGGGGGTAGGTTGTACTGCCCTGCCATTTTAGCACCTCAAGAAATGAAATAAGCAGTCAAACTTAAAAGCGGTTTTCGTTTGAACAGTCCCCCTGGATTAAGCAGTAAATATGTGGCATATAATCATGACTTGTTCACACAGTTCTCCCATAGTAAGCACTCACACTTTGTTAGTATCCATGGGTTGCAATTATCTCCAGAGGCCCAGCTGAATCTGTCGCCACATGGCCGCCCTTCTTATAAAAATAGGCCATACCGAGAGAGCCTGCACCCTCTAGTGGCTGGAGGAGAAACCACAGCCCACATAAAAAGTACACAGCATGATTACAAAGCACACTGGCCACCGGGAGAACAGTCAGATCTCTCTCTCTCATTTTTTTTAAAGAGAAACGGCAAATAAATGCACTTACCATTCCTGCTGCAGGACTCTGAACATAACAGGAGTCCAATTTTCACCCATCACGGTGAGCTTTGTCATAAAAGACCATCAGAGACTGGGTTCCCCTTAATGTTGGGTCCATTCCCCTGGACCTGTATAGCACAATGCAGGAAAGTACCTTAGTCAGAACAAACACTGCACAGGGCTCCATTATGAAGGGTCCAGCGCCATAAGGCTGCATTACAGGCAAACCTTGAGGAATATTCTCTTTCCAATGAGGCTCGGGTACCATCCATTTTGGCTGATAGCTTTCTCAAATGGATCCAAATGAAATCCATGATTCTTAATAGAACCATCCAGACCTCCAAGTATGCTCCAAGAGCACATGTATAATATCAGTGACCACCATTTTAAAGACACTGGCAAAAAACTGACGTGCTTCCTGTGTAGGAGGGTATATATAGGGGAGGATTTTCTGTTTGATTGATCTACCAGTGTTCATTCACCTATAGGTGGAGTATAACCCAAGTAGTTATTAATATAATAACCAGCTCTGTGCCCTGTGATGTACAATAATAATAATAAAAAAAAAAATATAAAATATTTACAAAAATATGAGGGGTGTACTCACTTTCCGGAGATACTGTGCACCATCCTGTCTATACAGTGTGCATATCCAGCCTGCCTGTATACATACTGTGCACATCCATTCTGTTTGTATACACAGTGCGTACTTCAGTCTGCTTGTATACATACTGTGCACATCCAGCCTGCCTGCATTCTCAGTATCAGAACAGCCTAAGTGAGCAGGGAGACTCCAGCTGACATCAGAGGAGAATGAAAGGGGGTGAATCCTGACCAGATTGCCAGGATACGAATCCCCTTCCCACAGATATTTACCTTAATTCTTTTTTTTTTTTTAATCAGAAAAATATTTTGTTATGCATAAAATTAGAAAATGTATAAACAGTTGTAAAAGGCAGAGCGTACCAAAAGTTTCATGTACAAGTTATACATTGAAATAGGATAAGCCAGCTGCACAATAAGTGCAACATCAAGCATAGTAACCTACTTTAACCGGTTCCCGACCAGCGCACGGCGATGTACATCGACAGAATGGCACGGGTAGGCATATTAGCGTACAGGTACGTCCAATATTCAATGCCGCCCTGCCATCGGGAGCGCGCCGCGGACTCGATCGCCGTGGGCATCCCGGGGGTGTTAACAGCATTTCTCCATTCTGCCTAGCAACTAGTGACGCTGATCTCTGCTCCATGTGATTGGAGCAGAGATCAGTGTTCACTAAATGAAAGCCCAACCCCCCCACAGTTAGTAACACACCCCTAGGAACACTTAACCCCTACACTGCTACCCACTGGTTAACCCCTTCACTGCCAGTGTCATTTACACAGGAATCACTGCATTTATATAGCAGTGATTACTGTATAAATGACAATGGTCCCAAAAATGTGTCAAAAATGTCCGATGGGTCCCCCACAATGTCGCAGTCACAATAAAAATCGCTGATCGCCGCCATTACTAATAAAAAAAAAAAAAAATATTAATAAAAATGCTATAAAACTATCTATTTTGTAAACGCTATAACTTTTGCGCAAACCAATCAATAATCGCTTATTGCGATTTTTTTTAACCAAAAATATGTAGAAGAATACGTATTGGCCTAAACTGAGGGAAAAAAAATGTTTTTTTTTATATATTTTTGGGGGATATTTATTATAACAAAAAGTAAAAAATAATGCGTTTTTTTTTCAAAATTGACGCTCTATTTTTGTTTATAGCGCAAAAAATAAAAACCGCAGGGGTGATCAAATACCACCAAAAGAAAGCTCTATTTGTGGGAAAAAAAGGACGTCAATTTTGTTTGGGAGCCACGTTGCACGACCGCGCAATTGTCAGTTAAAGCGACGCAGTGCCGAATCGCAAAAAGTGGTCTGGTCTTTGACCAGCAAAATGGTCCGGTCTGTAAGTGGTTAAACTAACTATAACACAGAAAACTGAAAGCATACATTCCCTGAAGTGTATGCCATTCATTAATAATACAAGAAAAAAAGAAGCATCCTGAACAAATAAAATGCATCCGAAAACAGTATCCAAGGTAATCCAATCAATTCAAGAATCCTAATTCCCCTGCCTGTCCATAAAGCTGAGACTAGTACACTCCCATTTTCAGTCTAGTAAGAACAAGTTGAGGAGGGTGCTACCTCAGGGTTCTCCTGCCATTCTGCCTGACTTTGGTAAATTCACCCGACACAGAGGAACGACATGTCGGACCCCTTGAACAAAAGTGCTCACTAGAGAGTGAGACTCCAGGCGTCGCGGGAAAAAAAAAAAAAAAAAGACAGCCAAATCTGGTATTTGTCCTTCAATGGTGCTTAACCACTTGAGACCTGCGCTATAGCCGAATGACGGCTACAGCGCGGATCTCCTTTTCCGGGACTACGTCTATTGACGTCGTCCCGTGCACGAGCGGCCTGCGCGCCCCCTGTGATCGGCGAGACTCGCCTGATCACCGATCCGTGCAAGGGGTCGATCCCGACCCCTTATCACGTGATCAGCTGTCAGCCAATGACAGCTGATCATGTGATATAACGGAGCCGGTAATCGGCTATTATTCCTCCTCACGCTGTCAGTGCGAGGAGAAAAAAAAAAAAAAGCCGATCACCGGCGGCCGTGATCGGGACATCAGTCCCAATCACGGCCAGCCCTGCTAGTCCCCACCTGCCCCCTGCCAGTGCCACATTAATAAAAAGTAAGTGCCCCCCGTCAGTGCCACTCAGCAGTGCCCACAGTGCCACCCAGCAGTGCCCACAGTGCCACCCAGCAGTGCCCACAATCTGCCTCAACAAAGGTGCTGCACCCCAGTGCCACATATCCGTGCCCATCAGTGTCATCTACCAGTGCCCAGCAGTGCCGCCCATCAGTGCCACCTATCAGTCCCATCTATCAGTGGTACCTATCAGTGCCCATCCGTACCACCCATCCGTGCCATCTTATCTGTGCCCATCTTTGCTCATCAGTGCTGCCTTATCTGTGCCCATCGGTGCCGCCTTATCTGTGCCCATCGGTGCCGCCTTATCTGTGCCTATTAGTGCCGCCTTAACTATGCCTATCAGTGCAGCCCATCAGTGCCCACCAATGCAGCCCATCAGTGCCCACCAATGCAACCCATCAGTGCCCACCAATGCAGCCCATCAGTGCCCACCAGTGCAGCCTATCAGTGCCGCCTCATCAGTGCACTTCAATGAAGGAGAAAAATGACCCGTTTGCAAAATTTTATAACAAACTATTAAACATGATTTTTATTTTTTTTTTGCATCTTTTTTTGTTTGTTTAGCCAAAAATAAAACTCCGAGCTGTAATTAAATACCACCAAAAGAAAGCTCTATTTGTGGGAAAAAAATGATAAAAATTTAATTTGGTTACAGTGTTGTATGACCGCGCAATTGTCATTCAAAGTGCATCAGCGCTGAAAGCTGAAAATTGGTCTGGGACTGAGGGGGGTTTAAGTGCCCAGTAAGCAAGTGGTTAAAGTCAATTTCTGGTCTACCCCTTGCTGCAGAAATAGCAGGATCCTGGATATAGTAAAGGAGTGTGGACGCCATCCTTCCTCCTCACACATGATGTAGGCCTTCCAGGTACGATGATATATTTTTCCGGGAAGAAGATTTCCATGCTCTCAGCATAGTTGGGATCATCGAGTCCGAAAGACCCCGATTCCTCAACACCTGGCTCTCAATAGCCATGCTTTTAAAACCAGCGATGGCAAAGCAGGATGGAGAATCCGATCTTGAGACAGAAGGTCTTCTCTTAATGGCAGTCACCAAAGGGCGTGTGCCACCAGGGACGCTGAGGCCAATCTGGGGCAATCAGTATTACTGGACTCCCCTCTGCCTCCACTCTACGGAGCAGACGTGGCAACAGTTTCAGCGGTGGAAAGGCATAGATCAGCTGGTACTGATCCCACTGAGCCACCAGCACGTCTGCCCAAGGATCTCTTGTCCTGGACATGAATCACGGCACCTTCCAATTGAGATGGGAGGCCAGAAGATCTACGTCTGGTGTGCCCCATCGCAGGCACAGAAGTGTGAACATTCGCCTGGGTCCAGCATCTGGCGACTTAAATAGTCCGCCTGCCAGTTCTCCACTCCCAGGATGTAAATGGCCGACAGGGCTGGTACATGTCGCTCTGCCCACTGAAGGATGTAAGCGACCTTCCGTGCGGCGGCCAAGCTCAGTTTCTCCTTGGAGATTGACGTATGCCACCGCCGTGGCGTTGTCTGACTGGATCCTGATCGGACGCCCTCGAAGTCTTAACGACCATGTGGAGAGACCTGATCACTCTCAGCTCGAGGAGATTGATCGGCAACTTGGATTCCTCCACCGACCAGAAGCCCTGGGTCGACTGAAATCCCATCAGGTGGTTAGGCTAGCATTAGGCTAGTGTTCAGGCTTCAAGAAAATGGCCGCCGAGCGCCCAGTATAAAGGACATAATCACAGGGAAAATGGCCACAGAGCAAGCTGCTCCTTGGTCATACCAAAAATGGCTGCCGAGCACTCTATACCACGAGGGACAGTGAAAAACAAGCACAGAAATGGCGGTGAAACAGCGCTGCAGCGATCAACAGACACAGCCTCCAGACACAACCAGGGAGAGACACATCTAGGGCACAGCCAGCCAGCACAACCCCCCCCCCCCCCCCAAGAGCCCCTGTCTATGGCACACACACCACTCAGCAGTCCATGCAGCATCCCCACAGGGAAGGGGGGGAGGGAAGATAGGGACATGGACAGAAGAGAGGGAGGTTAGAAACCCCCGAATCGACCTCCCAGGGAATGCCCAGCTACTCAGCCCCACCGAGGCAGGGAGAGCTGTACTTGCCAGTCCTGCAGAGCTGGGAGACATTCCATCAGACTCACTCTCCGATCAGTACGGGGTGGCTGCTGGCCCAGCACACTGAAGCAGACATCAGTAGCCCGGTCATATGTGTGCCCCGGAGCAATTACGCTCACCGACCACCTCTGGAACTTAGGCATGTCGTGGCTGGCCCAGTGCGGAGCACCGGTTTGCACACACTTGCTGTCCAGGCTGGGGAGACTACAAGGATAAGAGTATTCAGCTTGTCACCCAGCCGGCTGTTGATAGCAGATCACAGGATCTTTAGTCTTGCGCAAAAAGCAAAATTAATGCAGAAAAAAACACAGACCGATGGGCCCACAGGGTTCCTAGGTCCTTCTCCGTCACTAGGCAAAATAAAAGTGAGGCTGCATGGTAGGCTGGGGGGTTGTTACCTAAGGGACCGCCCCATTGGGGAGAACTAAAAGTTCTGTGTTTTTCATAACATGTTATGCGTAGTTTTCTCCTAAAGGTGGCATAACAACCCAATGGCAAAGAGAGGAGCAGTGTCAGTCGGTGAACGTAAGAGAAACTGTTTTCATTTCAGGCTGCAAAGCAGCAAAATTTGATTATTATAAAGGCGGCGATTCCTTTCTATACCCACTTTATTTCCTTTGGACTTGCTGCAAATTAATTTAAGATTAATAATGCCAGGTACTACACAATGGGGGATAAACACTATTAGCAAGGAAGTTAGGGCCCTGGCCTTACACATCAGTGCTACCCAAGCTGTGAATAACTAATGGTCAGCTTAGTCAGAATCCACCGAGCGAATAGTGACAGAATTCACGGAATTCTATGCTAAACTCTAAAGGGCCTCAGAAAAAGTAGAAACTAACAAAATGGAGGAATTCTTTAAACATATCCCTCTTCCAAAAATAGAGAAGGAACATATCAAACTCATGGATCAGGCATTCACCAAAACAGAAATAGTACAGGCAATCAAGTCTTAATTCTTCAAAGGCACCAGGACCAGATGGGTTTTCAGGCATATGCACTATAGAAAATTTCACGAAGTTCTGACTCCACATCTTTGTACCTTTTTTAATGTGATCAGAAAGGGCACGGGCCCTACCTGACCAAGAAAACAAAGCATTTATATATGTCCTTCCGAAACTGGGGAAAGATCATGGCAGTTGTGAGAATTATCGCCCCATTTCATTGATCAATACAGACTTAAAAATTATAACAAATATCCTGGCAGTCAGAATGAACTAATTTCTAGCAAAATATATCCACCCGAATCGCCAATCGACGGACCAAAACAAGAAGGGTAATAGACATCATATCAGCAATCCACTCGGGCTGGGTGGACGCGGGTGTGGGGGAATGCTGCTATCGTTAGACATACACAAAGCATTTGATTCCCTATCTTGGGACTACCTTCTATTTGTCCTGGAATGTAGATTTCTTAACACTTTATACAGCTCCCCCACAGCAGCATTAAGTATAAAGGGATATTTCTCAGACCCAATCAAAATACAAAGAGGAACACGCCAGGGTTGTCCACTGTCCCCGCTGCTCTTCGTGTTAGCATTAGAGCCGCTAGCGATAAGGATATGAGCCTCATTAGATGTCAAAGGCATAGATTGTGGGGGCATAGAAAATAAATGCATCCTCTTTGCAGATGATATGTTGTTAGCAATCTCATCTCCCATTACTACCCCCCCCCCCCCCAATCTATACGCCATACTTAAACCATTCTCTATAATTTCGGGCTTAAAGCGGGAGTCCACCGGGACTCTGCGTTTTTTTTTTTTTTTTTAAAAGCCAGCAGCTACAAATACTGCAGCTGCTGACTTTTAAAATAGTGACACTTACCTGTCCAGCGCGCCCGCGATGTCGGCACCCGAAGCCGATCTCTAGATCGACACTCGAGTGCTGCCGCCGCCATCTTGGGTATGGGAATCAGGAAATGGAGCCTTTCGGCTTAATTTCCCAGTTCCCTACTGCGCATGCGCGAGCCATGCTGCGCAATGAGGACGGTCCCCGCTGCCTCTGGGATCTGTGTGTTTCCCAGCAGGCAGCGGGGCACTTGCGGGAAGGGGCGGGCACTTGTGGAAAGGGGCGCAAGTTACGCCCCTTTCCGCAGAGAGCTATCCCGGAAGTGGGTGCAGTTACCTGGATTATCCAGGTAACTGCACCCCCCTCCCCCCTGAAAGGTGCCGATTGTGGCACCGGAGGGGGGGAGGGTTCCGATGAGCGGAAGGTCCACTTTAGGGTGGACCTCCGCTTTAAGGATAAATCATGACAAATCACAGGCCATGAACATTTCCCTGGAAGAAACCATGGTCTCCACTCTAAAAAGGTCTTATAAGTTCACCTGGAAAACACATGCCCTCCCATATCTTGGAATAAGTCTCACCCCATCATGCAACACACTGTACTCCCAGAATTACCCTGCATTGTTCAAAATTATAGGGGCGGATCTCACTAGATGGTCGCTCCACCCGCCGTCGTGGTTTGGCAGACTATACTCGGTCAAAATGAATGTGCTCCCTAGGTTGTTGTACCTTTTTAGAACACTACCAGTGGCTTTAGCCAAAATTGATCTAAAATCATTTCAAACTAGACTCTTAGCATTTATCTGGGGGAATAAGAGGCCTAGGGTGAACAGCCGCACACTATATGCTCCCAAGAACAAGGGTGAACTGGGATTCCCAGACCTGCTCAAATATTATCATGCTGCCCAGCTGGCACATCTCACTAGATTCCATAGCTCATGCCCTCATCCAATTTGGATGCAGATGGAAGCTAAAGCCTGCAGAACGCACTTAATCTCTTCCATTATTTGGTTACCTCCTAAAAAGAGGCCCCCAATTTTATGTCCAGCACTCTCAACTTCTCTGAGCATCTGGGATAGACTACGTAAATCTCACAACTTTCAATCTCTGAGAATTGCAGATATGTGTGATCATAGAGGTATTTTAACAAGAAAGGTGCTGGAGAATACATATCAACTTCCGACCTCAGAGTGTTTTAGATATGGACATATAGCACATTTTCTGAATAACCTATCAGCCGTTTGAAAAAATATGGAATCCATGGATTCAGTATCTAGCGGAGGGTTCACGGGTGGTGTTACTGTAGTTGGTTCAGGGGGTGGGGGGGTGGTAGGTAGAGGTCAGGGTACGAGAGTCTCCTTTCTCTCTTTCAGATCTGAAAGATCTCACTTTATACTCTATCCTTTCTACTATATCCTAATGGGTACAATCATACTCATTAAAACCTGAAATGGAGCTGACAGGTTAATAGGGGTCAATTTATAGGAATATAAATTTGACATGTTGGTATAGAAGCTGATCCCACTAGAGAATCACGAATGTGATAGCAACAATGCCAATAACATATAGATAGATGTCAATATGGCTCCATATCTTGGAAAGTTTACATTAGCGTTCAAATATGATGTTATGCATATGATTGCGAAAATGTTTTAACATGTTATACTTTTGTGAACTATGGAAATTGTGAAAAACAAATAAAAACTATTGAAACAAAAAATAAAATAAAAAAAGATTAATAATGCCAGGCAATTAGAGATCTCCTCAAGATCTGTTTATTGGATTAGGAATCTAAGCACTACCATAGTTCCAAAACAGACTATTTTTTATATATCCCACAGTACCTGTTTTAAAATCTGTCAAGCATGGTAAATTATTTGTTTTGTTGTTGATTTCTTTCAGTTTGATTTCAACTGTGTCACAGTCACTTTCTTGATTTTCATTGCTGATGTGTGACATCTCTCCTCTGTTCTTAATGCAAATAAACATCTATGCAGGAGAGAACATAAACGATGCATTACACACACAAAGCAGATTATATCCAACATACCATGGGCTAATACAGGGATGTCAAATATCAAACTTTTTCATCACAGGCCACATCAGCATTATGGTTGTTCTCAAAGGACTGGTTTTATCTGTAAGGCTAGATGTTCAGAGCATCCCACCCCCACCATTAAGGGCCCCCCACCCTCCCTTTACATCACAGGGCAACCCCGTAAACCTTGTGCTGCTGCAGAGAAGAAGCTGGGGGCAGGCGGATTAGGGAAGCAGAAAGTGTTGAGTCCGTGAGGAGGATTGGGGGGGGGGGGGGGGGGGGGCTGCGGGCAGCAGAGACAGTGCCTCTCCACAGCTAGACAGAAGCACTGGATCTAGCAGAGGCGTTCCGTCCTCCTCTGTGATGCCGACTGCTGAGACAAGGTGGGGGGCGGAGGCAAGGGGCATGCTGCAACTGCAAGAGAGGTGTGAGTGCCACTTGCAATGGCCTGGCGGGCCGCCTGGTGTTTGACACATGCTAGTATGACTGCAGAAGTTGAAGGGGTGGGGTGCCATACCATTGTAATTAAGCAAAAATGTTTTGGGTCTATATTATTTTTTTTTTTTTCTAAATTCAGAAGTTTTTTACCACTTAAGGACCGCCGCATGGCAATGTACGTCAGCAGAATGGCATGTGCAGGCACAAGCACATACATCGGACCCCCTCCCGCTGGATGCGGCGGTCCGTTTCGCTTTAGGAGCGATCCGGGATGAGGGGATGGCCGTTGGTTTCTGGCCATCCCCTCTCGATCGCTCCTGGCGAATGAGAAGCTCCCCCCGCTGTGTATTGTGTCTTTTTGAGCGGACTGCGAGTAGAACACAGAAAGTAAGTGCACAAAACAGTACACTGACATGTAGGTACACATAGGCACACAAATTCCCCCCCCGATCCCAGTCACAGATTGCAGTGATCATTTATTTACTGATCACTGCATTTAGTGTCAGTTGTGACAGTAAAAACTGCCAGGGCAGTTAGTGTTAGGTCCAAGGTAGCCCCCTACCCCTCAATAAAGGTTTAACCCCCTGATTGCCCTTAGAGTTAACCCTTTCACCCCCTTTTGCCAGTGTCACTAAGCGAACGTTTTTCAGGTCGCTGCATTAGTGTCACTAGTGCCGCTAGGTAGCTAGTTATTTTTTTAGGTTCGCCACCAGGTTTTTATAGCGCTAGGTACCCCCATATACTACCCAATAACGTTTTTAACCCCCTGATTGCCCCTAGTTAACCCTTTCACCCCCTTTTGCCAGTATCACTAAGCAATCGTTTTTCTGATCGCTGCATTAGTGTCACTGGTGCCGCTAGGTAGCTAGTTATTTTTTTAGGTTCACCGCCAGGTTTTTATAGCGCTAGGTACCCCCATATACTACCCAATAATGGTTTTAACCCCCTGATTGCCCCTAGTTAACCCTTTCACCAGTGATCACCGTATAAGTGTTACGGGTGACTCTGATTAGTTAGTTTGCTTTTTGTAGCATCAGGGCACCCACCATTTATTACCCAATAAAGGTCTAACCCCCTGATCACCCGGCAGGTGATATCAATTAGGTTTTAGGGTCAGGGTCTGCTTCACCCCCGGCAGCACTAGGTTAGTGCCAGTACCGCTAACACCCACGCGCAAAGCATAAACCTCCCGTAGTGGTATAGAATCTGAACAGATCAATATCTGATCAGATCTATACTAGCGTCCCCAGCAGTTTAGGGTTCCAAAAAAAACGCATTGTTAGCAGGATCAGCCCAGATACCTGCTAGCACCTGCGTTTTGCCCCTCCGCCCGGCCCACCCAAGTGCAGTATCAATCGATCACTGTCACTTACAAAACACTAAATGCATAACTGCAGAGTTTGCAGAGTCAGGCCTGATCCCTGCGATTGCTAACAGTTTTTTTGACATTTTTTTTTTTACTAAAGACATGTGGCTGAATACATTTTGGCCTAAATGTATGACTAAAATTTAGTTCATTCGATTTTTCTTATAACAAAAAGTAGAAAATATTTTTTTTTTTTTTTTTTATTTTGTTTTCCTTTTATATCGTAACAAATAAATATCTCAGAGGCAATCAAATACCATCAAAAGAAAGCTCTATTTGTGGGAAGAAAATTACGCAAATTTCGTTTGGGTACAACATTGCATGGCCGCACAATTACCAGTTAAAGCAGTGCAGTGCAAAATTGTAAAAAAGACCTCTGGTCCTTAGGCTGACAATTGGTCAGGGGCTGAAGTGGTTAAAATTACATATAGAAATCAGCCATTATTATGACCATTGACAGGTAAAGTGAATAACCTTGGTTATCGTGTTATGATGGAATCTGAAAACGGATGGTATATATTAGTTACCAAGTGAACAATGTCTCTGAAGTTGACATGTTGAAAGCATAAAAAAATAAAAAAATGGGCAAATGACAAGAGCGACTGACAAAACTGTAATGGTTAGACAACAGGGTCAGAGCATCTCCAGAAGTGCACCTCTTATAGAATGCTCTAGCTCTGCAGTGGTCAGAACCTTACAATAGTCCAAGAAAGGAAAACTGGTGACAGCGTCATAAGCGGCCAAGGTCCAGCAAAGGCTAATCTAATACAAGAGTTACTGTAGATTAACCACTTGCTTACTGGGCACTTAAACCCCCCTCAGTCCCAGACCAATTTTCAGCTTTCAGCGCTGATGCACTTTGAGTGACAATTACGCGGTCATACAACACTGTACCCAAATGAAATTTTTATCATTTTTTTCCCACAAATAGAGCTTTCTTTTGGTGGTATTTAGTTACAGCTCGGAGTTTTATTTTTTGCTAAACAAACAAAAAAAGATGCAAAAAAAAAAAAAATCATGTTTTAATAGTTTGTTATAAAATTTTGCAAACGGGTCATTTTTCTCCTTCATTGAAGTGCGCTGATTAGGCGGCACTGATAGGCTGCATTGGTGGGCACTGATGGGCTGCATTGGTGGGCACTGATGGGCTGCATTGGTGGGCACTGATAGGCTGCACTGGTGGGCACTGATAGGCATAGTTAAGGCGGCACTAATAGGCACAGATAAGGCGGCACCGATGGGCACAGATAAGGCGGCACTGATGGGCAAAGATGGGCACAGATAAGATGGCACGGATGGGTGGCACGGATGGGCACTGATAGGTACCACAGATAGATGGGACTGATAGGTGGCACTGATAGGTGGCTCTGATAGGTGGCACTGCTGGGCGGCACTGCTGGGCACTGATGGGCGGCACTGGGGTGCAGCACCTTTGAGGCAGATTTTGGGTGGCACTGTGGGTGGCACTGTGGGCACTGCTGGGTGGCACTGTGGGCACTATGGGCACTGCTGGGTGGCACTGACAGGGGGGCACTTACTTTATTTCAGGATGGCACTGCGGGTGGCAGGTGGGCACTGGCAGGGGGCAGGTGTCCGCTTGAATTGCTGGCCGTGATCGGGACTGATGTCCCGAACACGGCCGCCGGCGATCGGCTTTTTTTTTTCTCCTCGCGCTGTCAGCGCGAGGAGGAATACTAGCCGATTACCGGCTCCGTTTTATCACATGATCAGCTGTCATTGGCTGACAGCTGATCACGTGATAAGGGGTCGGGATCGACCCCTTACACGGATCGGTGATCAGGCGAGTCTCACGGACTCGCCGATCACAGAGCGTGCCGCGCGCGCCCCTCAGGGGGCGCGCAGGCCGCTCGTAACCGGGACGACGTCAATAGACGTAGTCCCGGCAATCTAGGTCCGCGCTAATGCCGTCATTCGGCAATAGCGCGGATCCCAAGTGGTTAAAGGAGTTGTAAAGGCAGAAGGTTTTTTTTATCTTAATGCATTGTATGCATTAAGATAAAAAGCCTTCTATGTGTAGCACCCTCCCCAGCACACCCCAACACTTACCTGAGCCCAAATCTCTATCCAGCGACGTCCATAAATCCCTCAGCCGCCTGAAATTCTCCCTCCCGATTGTCTAAGACACAGCAAGAGAGCCATTGGCTCCTGTAGCCGTCAAAGTCAGTTTATCCAATCAGGGGAGAGATGGGGTGGGACCAACCGGCAGCTCTGTGTCTGAATGGAAACACGGAGCTGCAGCTCAGCTGCCCTCGTAGGATGTGGCTTGCTGTGGGGATGTTTCATCACATATGGTGACCCATCACATCTGGCTACCAACTGAACTGCGCATGCGCAACACCGCCATATGCGTTCCAACATGGTGGCAATCTGCTCTTGCGTGGAATTTTGTGGCCACACCTGAGTTCAGATTCAAGTCCCACCATCCAAGTGGACATAGAGTCAAATTATAATTATGTCGAGCGAAGCCAAGCCCGAAGCAAGGCAAGCGAAGCAAGTCTGTGAGGGGCCCTGTGGTAAAGTGGTCTTACAACAGTGTTGGAACACATATGGAGGCAACTTGTATGCGGACTCCAGGGGGTAGCAAAATGTGATGGGTTACGGAATGTGACAAAAGAAGGGGCACTCGACAGGAGGAAGGGGCCAGGAACAGCAAAGAGGGATCCGAGAAGAGGAGGATCCTGGCTGTTCTGTGCAAATCCACTGCAATAGAGCAGGTAAGTATAACATGTTTTATTTTATTTTTTAAACAAGACTTTACAATTACTTTAAGTTGCTGAAAAAGTTAATGCTGGGTCCAACAGAAAGCTGTCAGAACACACGGTGCATTGTAGTTTGATGCAAATAGGACCGAGTAGCTGTAGACCAGTCAGGGTGCCCATGCCAACCTGTGATTACATACATTTAAAAGCTCCTACAGTGGAAATATGAGTATCAAAATTGGACCACAGAGCAATGTAAGAAGGTGGCCCAGTCTGATAAATCAAGTTTTCTTTTAGATCATGTAGATGGCTGGGTGCATGTGTGTCACTTACCTGGTGAAGAGATGGCACCAAGGTGTACTATGAGAAAGAGGAAAGCTGAAGGAGGCATTGTGATGCTTTGGGAAATGTTCTGCTGGGAAGCCTAGGATCCTGCAATTTATGTGGATGCTACCCGTCGAGACCATGCCTACACATACATATACACACATACAGTATTTCACAAAAGTGAGTACACCCCTTACATTTTTGTAAATATTTTATTATATTTCTTCACGTGACAATACTGAATAAGTGACTTTGCTACAATGTAAAGTAGTGAGTGTACAGTTTGTATAACAGTGTAAATTTGCTGTCCTCTCAATGTAACTCAACACAGCCATTAATGTCTAAACTGCTGGCAACAAAAGCGAGTACACCCCTAAGTGAAAATGTCCAAATTGGGCCCAATTAGCCATTTTCCCTCCCCAGTGTCATGTGACTCGTTAGTGTTACAAGGTCTCAGGTGTGAATGGGGAGCAGGTGTGTTAAATTTGGTGTTGTCGCTACTGTTTACTGGAAGTTCAACATGGCACCTCATGGCAAAGAACTCTCTGAGGATTTGAAAAAAAAAATGTTGCTCTACATAAAGATGGCCAATGCTATAAAGGAGATTGGCAAGACCCTAAAACTGAGCTGCAGCATGGTGGCCAAGACCATACAGCAGTTTAACAGGACAGGTTCCACTCAGAACAGGCCTCGCCATGAAAGAAGCCACCAAAGAAGTTGTGTGCACATGCTCAGCATCATATCCAGAGGTTGTCTTTGGGAACTAGACATATGAGTGCTGCCAGCATTTCTGCAGAAGTTGAAGGGGTGGGGTTAGCCTTTCAGTGCTCAGACCATACGTCACACACTGCATCAAATTGGTCTGCATGACTGTTGTTCCAGAAGGAAGTCTCTTCTAAAGATGCACAAGAATGCCCACAATTTGTGGAAGACAAGCAGACTAAGGACAAGGATTACTAAAACCATGTTCTGTGGTCTGATGAGACCAAGATAAACTTCTTTGGTTCAGATGGTGTCAAGCGTGTGTGGTGGCAAACAGGTGACGAGTACAAAGACCAAAGACGAGTGTGTCTTGCCTACATTCAAGCATGGTGGTGGGAATGTCATGGTCTGGGGCTGCTGGGCCCTGGGAAGCTACAGTTCATTGAGGGAACCATGAATGCCAACATGTACTGTGACATACTGAAGCAGAGCACTCCCTCCCTTCAGAGACTGGGCCACAGGGCAGTATTTCAACATGATAATGACCCCAAACACACCCCCAAAATGACCACTGCCTTGCTAAAGACATCAAGGGTAAACGTGATGGATTGGCCAAGCGTGTCTCGAGACCTAATCCCGAATGAGCATCTGTGGGGCATCCTCAAATGGAAGGTTGAGGAGCGCAAGATGGTAACCTGTGAAGCGCTGGTGAACTTCATATGCCAGAGGGTTATGGCAGTGCTGGAAAATAATGGTGGCCACACAAAATATTGACACTTGGACATTTTCACTTAGGGGTGTACTCACTTTTGTTGCCAGCGGTTTAGACATTAATGGTTGTGTGTTGAGTTATTTTGAGGGGACAGCAAATTTACACTGTTATGCAGGCTGTATACTCACTATTTACATTGTAGCCAAGTGTAATTTCTTCAGTGTTGTCACATAAAAAGATATAATAAAATATTTACAAAAATGTTGGGGGTGTACTCACTTTTGAGAGATACTGTATACACACACATTATATATATATATATATATATATATATATATATATATATATATATATATATATAATCTCCCTATTTATAGCTATATCTCACACACACACAGGTTAATATATATTTGGACACAGGCACAGTTTTCATACTTTTGGCTCGGTATGCCGCCAGAATAAAATTAAAACAAAACAATGCAAATTACTTTGAAGTGCAGACTTTCAGTTTTAATTTAAAGGGGTTGAGCATAAATATCAAGGACACATTTTAGTAACTGGAACCATTTTTATACACAGTCCCTCCCATTTTTAGGGGCTCAAATGTAATTGGACAAATGAATATAATCATAAATAAAATGTTAATTTTTTTATATTTTTTGTTGAGAATCCTTTAGTGGCAATGTGACTGCCTGAAGTCTGGAACCCATGGACATTAGCAAAGATTTTGTTTACTCCTTTCTGATGCTTTGCCAGGCTCTAACTGCAGCTGTCTTCAGTTGTTCTTTGTGGGTCTTTCTGCTTTTAGTTGTGCCTTCAGCAAGTGAAATGCATGCTCAATTGGGTTGAGATCAGGCTACTGACTCAGCCATTGCAGAACATTCCACTTTTCCTTCAAAAGCTCCTGGGTTGCTTTTGCAGGGTGTTCTGGATCATTGTCCAACTGTACTGTGACGCGAACATCCAATCAACTTTGCTGCATTTGGCTGAATCTTCGCTGATAGTATCTCTAAACACTGCAGAATTCATCTGACTGCTTCTATCACATTTAACACCAATGACCCAGTGCTCCTGGAAGCCATGTATGTCAATGCCATTACACTGCTTCTACCATGTTTTATAGAGGACTGTTTGCTTTGGATCATGAGCTGTTCTAAGCCCTTTCCACACCTTTTTCATCCCCTCAAACTGGTACAGATTAAGCTTAGTTTCATCCGTTCAAAGAAAGCTTTTCCAGAATGGGTCTGGCCTTTTTAGATGTTTTTTTGGCAAAATCTAATCTGGCTTTTCTATTGTTCAGGCATTTATGATAAATGATATTAAATGGACGAGGCGCTAGCGATGTTCAGTGAATCAAAAATGCAAAGACAAATAAATAGCAAGCTAAAAGTTAATATATGATAAATCCCAACACCAAAATTGTGATGCTCAAAATCGGATTCCTAGTTCTTCACAAAAAGTGCTCAAGAGATGGGTGGCCACTCACCAGAGAATTAGGACTCCTATTTACAAAAGGGTCATACAGCGCTTCTGGAATACCAATTGATTCCATTGACCGCACAGTTCCACTCCACTGGCCCCTCGAGATGAAGCTAGGATGGGGAAAATGACTCCACAAGAGACAGAGAGGGAGGTCTCATAGTGTAGTATTTTTAATAAACGCGAATAAATGGTGATTACACTCACACGTTACAGTGCTGATCTGGGCACCAGGTGTAATCCACATGTGCAAGTCGGGCTAGTCATAAAGGGATAGCATGAAGTCCGCATCTCTCCTAAGGCCAAGCCTAGATAGGATGTAGGATCAGAACCTGGAATGGCGGCTCCTCTGCTCCGACACATGTTTTGCCATATTAGCGTCTTCAGGCATTGTAACATGTGAGTGTAATCGCCATTTGCTTTTATCTATTAAAAATACTACACTATGAGACCTCCCTCTGTCTCTAGTGGAGTCATTTTTCAAATCCTAGTTTAATTTTCAATGGGCCAGTGGAGTGGAACTGTGCTGTCAGTGGAATCAATTGGTATTCCATAGCGCCGTTTAACCTTCCTGTAAAAAGGGGTCATAATTCCCTGGCGAGTGGCCATCCATATCTTGAGCACGTGTGGTGAAAAACTAGGAATCCGATTTTGAGCATCACAATTTGGTGTTGGGATTTATCATATATGGACTTTTAGCGTGCTATTTATTTGTATTTGCATTTTTGATTCACTGAAAATCACTAGTGCCTCAGCCTTTAATATAATTTTCCTGCAGCATTTGATGACCTGTTCACTTTTAAAGGAGCAGCTTCCATTATGCTTGTTCACCGATTTAACAGGGTGCCATTCATTGTTTTAAAAAAATTTCTGAATGGTTTGCACCTTGTGGTAAACCATCTGTATTTGCTTTCGTGAAGTTTTCTCTTGATTGTAGACTGACAATGATACGCCCACCTCATGAAGAATGTCCTTCACTTGTCTGGATGTTGTGAATGGGGTTTTCTTTACCATAGAGAGGATCCTGTGATCATCCACCACTGTTATCTTTTGTTGATGTCCAGGCCTTTTTATTTTGCTGAGCTCACCAGTGCGTTCTTTCCTCAGAATGTAACACACTGTTGATTTGGCCACTCCTAATGTTGCTGTTATCTCTCTGGTGGATTGGTTTTGTTTTTGAAGCCTTACAATGGTGAGTTTCACTTGCATGGACAGCTCCTTTGAACGCATGATGTAGGTTCACAGCAATAGATTCCAAATGCAAATACCATACTTAGAATCAACCCCAGACCTTTTATCTTCTTAATTGATGAAGTAATAACGTAGGAGTAGCCCACACCTGGCCATGAAACAGCTTTTGATTAAATTGTCCAATTACTCTTGGTCCCTTGGAAAAAAAAAAAAGGGGGGGGGGGGGGCTAATCTCAAGAGCTGTATTTCCTAAACCCTTCCTCCAATTTGGATGTACATACCCTCAAATTAAACCTTAGAGTGTGCACTTTTAGACCATATCCATTATACAACTATAGCTTGAATATGTTTTGGTAAATTTCTGAAAAAACTAACATTGTGCCTGTGTCCAAATATATATGAACCTAACTGTACATATACAGTGTCACCTCTCACATTTTTGTAACCATTATATCTTTTCATGTGACAACACTGAAAAAATGACACTGCTATAATGTAAATGAGTGTACAGCTTGTATAACAGTGTAAATTTGCTGTTCCCTCAAAATTAATCAATGCACAGCCATTAATGTCTAAACCGCTGGCAACAAAAGTGAGTACACCCTTAAGTCAAAATGTCCAAATTGGGACCAAAGTGACAATATTTTGTGTGGCCACCATTATTTTCCAGCATTGTCTTAACCCTCTTGGGCATGGACTTCACCAGAACTTCCGATCCACCATGACGACATCATGGAGCAGGGGGATGTTCGAGACCCTGCGCTCCCTCCACCTAATTTGAGGATGCCCAATAGGGTTTAGGTCTGCAGACATGCTTGGCCAGTCCATCACCTTTACCTTCAGCATCTTTAGTAAGGCAGTGGTCATCTTGGAGGTGTGAATGGGGTTATGTTGGAATACTGGTCGAAATGGGGGATTGAAATAAGCAACTCCCTGTACGAAGCAGAAACATGGTCCTTTAGAGTACCAAGAACCAGAAGCTGGGATAGAATGTTCCTGATGGTTGAGATGCCTGGTCTTCTGCCAGCAAAAGTATGTCTTCCAGGGGAATTGGTAGATCCCATGAGAGGTAGTCTTTCATATCTTGATGAATGTGGGAATGACCGTCAGAAATGCCCCATCTTTTTACGACCTGCCTTTAAACAGCCATGCTGTTATAGCTAGTGACTAAGCAGCATACTGGAACAGAGGGCCTTTGTGACAAGAGGTCTGGCCTGTGTGACAAGAGGTCAAGGCTTGTAGACCAGGATCCTGTGTAACAAGTCCTCCTGGGCCAATTTTGGGTGATGACAATCACTGAACTGCGCTGTTCCTCTATTTTGTGGAGTAGACGAAAACATGGACTAAGGAATCACTGGGGCATCCACCGCAAGAACCAAGGATTCCTATAACTAGCCACAAACCTGTGTAGTTTTAGAGCTGCACCGAAATTGCGGCGGCCAAAACATATTGTCCAAAAGTGGCGTTTTCTTAATTTATCAATAGAGAAAAAGATGCAGATAATGTTGCTGAAAAAGCACGCCATTTTACTGTGCTTATGGTGTGTTTTTCATAGGTCATGTGAAAACGTAACGGGTGCATTATTGATGCATTTTTGCTGGTTTTTTTTCAATGCATTTCAAGGGGGAGGTGCATTCTCGGTGCAGACCATTCATAAGCCTGAAGATTAGAAAAGCCAGATTAGCAGGGGATTTCAATTCCATCTTGGATCCATCCCTGGATTCGTCCAACCCAAATAGGGTATATTCACCAGAGCTACTGCAATGGGCTCAAACTTTTGATTATACTGAGATCTGGAGATGGAAGCATGCTGATGCTAAGGCCTACTCTTTCCACACATAAATCGGGCTCCAGGATAGACATGGCCTTCGGCAACTCTGGGGCCCTGACGTCGGTGAGGGGGGCACTGTATTTACCTGCAGGTCTCTCTGACCACGCACCTTTGGAGGTTACCTTACAGTTGTCGAACGCCAGGGGTAATGCTTGTTGGCGCCTGGCGCCCAAATGGTTGCAGGACTTGCGGGTGGGGGAGGAGGTCGTTCCTAAACTGCAACAATACTGGGAGTTGAACGAAGGTTCTACCTCGGCACGGATGGTTTGGGACACCTTTAAGGCCAACACCAGAGGAGAATATATTTCGGCTATTAAGGCGATCCGCTCTGAGCGGTCATCCCAGATGCAAACGCTCGAGGGGGGCGAGGCCAAGGCGGCTGAGGCGTTTTCCGACTCGCCGACCTTGGAGCGCTTTACTCGGCTGGCTGAGACACGAGGGCCTTGTCCCTTCACCTTGCTGAGGCTACTCATTTAGATTTGAAGTCCATGGCGGGGAAAATCTTTGAATCCCGGGACAAACACAGTAAGCTTCTAACAAATTTAGTGGCTGACTCTAAAATGCAGACAGTGGTTTCGGAGATTCGAGGGTCTGATGGTCAGTTAGTGTCCGCACCTGATCTGATACTTACTGAATTTAGAGCCTTTTAAGAAAAACTGTATGCTGAAGTCCCAGGGGGGGTCGGTGGAAGAGCAGAGGGAGTTTCTCTCCTCTCTGGATTTGCCCACTCTATCACAAGAGGATTGTGCATTTCTAGACAAGGATTTTACTTTGGAGGAAATAGAAGAGGCAATTTGCTAATTTCCTGGCGGGAAGACACCTGGACCCAATGGCCTACCTGGCGAGTGGTACAGGTTGTACGCCCCACTGGTCGCTCCCAAATTGTTGAAAGTATTCTCTGACAGTAAAACTCAGATGGCACTCCCTCCGTCCATGTATCAAGCACACATAGTGCTTATTCCCAAGCCTGGCAAGGACATCTCCCTCTGTGCTTCCTATAGACTGATTTCCCTGCTAAATTTTGACGAAAATTCTGGCCATCAGGTTACGAACGGTCCTGCCATCCCTGATTGATATAGACCAGACCGGATTTATGCCAGGGAAGTCCACAGATATAAATTTGCGAAGAGTATTTACTCATTTGCAGTTGCCAACCACTGAGTCTTCCACGAGGGTAATCGTGACATTGGATATCGAAAAAGCTTTCGATTCTGTGGCATGGCAGTTTATGTCCCTGGTACTGGAGGTTATGGGTTTTGGAGAGGAATTTCGTAAATGGATTCACGTTTTATATAAGGAGCCCTCGGCACAGATTAAGATAGGTGGCACCTTGTCAGCGCCTTTCGCTGTTCGGAGGGGAACAAGGCAGGGTTGCCCATTGTCACTGGCTCTTTTTGCCCTGGCGATGGAGCCACTTGCGTCGGCCCTCAGGAAGGCGGAGGGAGTTCGTGGGATACGGGTGGGTTCCATACAGGAAAAGGTAGCTTTATATGCAGACGATCTCATACTCTTTTTAAGTGACCCTGCCCAGTCTCTCCGGGAGACGCTACTCATTCTTTCCCATTTCACTGATTGTTCGGGGTTGAAGGTAAATTGGGACAAATCTCAAATCATGTCCATAGACAGGGGGGCTAAAGCGGCAGCGGATCCCGACCTACCATTAATGTGGATGGACACAATCAAATACTTGGGAATTTATATTTCCTCCTCTACCTCTGATTTTTGTGCCCTTAATCTGGATCCATTGGTGCAGAAGATGAGGACTAGACTGAAGGCATGGTCGCATCTCCCTCTCACCTTGATTGGGAGGATTAATTTAAGATGAAGCTTTTGCCTGCTTTCCTCTATGTTCTCAGACATGCTCCAATCTGGATTCCTAAAAAAATATTCTGCATGATCAACTCTCTCCTGGTGTCGTTTCTCTGGGGCGCTGGACAACCGAGGTTTAAGCTGACGGTGTTGCAGAGGCCTTGGGGAGAGGGTGGTTTAGCTTGCCCGGACCTACACTCCTATTATGTGGCGGCCCTTCTGTCCCATGCCCACAATTTGCTGGTTTCGGATGAGTCCAATGCGGCGGTGGTTCTGGAGGCGGCGTGGTTGGGGTCATATGAGGCACTGAGAAACTTAATGTATCGTGGTCTTTGGGCCCCGTTCCCTCTTACTGCCGCAATGCGGGCGGTTGTGAGGGCATGGAACATAGCTAACTCGATGCGCCCAGTACCTTCGGGGCACATCTCTCCGCATAGTCCTCTTTGGTTTAACCCGAATTTACCAGAATTTGGCTCTACTCCTGAACCTAGTGTATGGGCCAGCAGGGGTATCAAATATATCGAGCAACTTTGTTTTGAGGGCAAAATACAGACCTTTGACAGGCTGAAGCAACAGTATGCCTTGCCTAACTCACATTTATTCAGATTCCTACAACTTAACCATGCCTTTCAATCACAGTTTGGAAACGCCCCAGTGGCGTTCTACACCTCGAGGCTAGAGACTCTGCTCAGGGACGATGATCTGTCTAAACCTCTGTCGGCCATATATAAGGTTTTGCTCCCAAATGTTCATACCGGTCTCGAAATCCTGAGGGCAAAGTGGGAGGTGGATTCCTCCTCTTTGGACACAGAGGACTGGGAGGACGTCTGGTAGTATCCTTTCTTACAGTTAGTGTCAGCCAGAGATAGATTGGTGCAATTTAAAATAGAGCATAGGGTATATTACACTCCACAACGTCTCCACAGAATCTACCCATCTGTCCCTGCCTCCTGTTGGAGATGCAATTTACTCTCAGCGGATTTTATGCATATGTTCTGGGGCTGTCCTCAAAGCTAGTTTTTGGGTGGAGGTGACTAACTTTATTCTGTCTGTTCCCACCGTAACTGTATCGTTGTCTGTTGAGATATGCCTAGTGGGTTTGGTCGGATCGCAGGCTCCACGCCGAGCGCTCAGAACACTCCTGGGCTTATTGTTATACTATGCCCGTAAGTCTATTGTTCTTAAATGGAAGGCTCCGTTGGCCCCCTCTATTAATTTCTGGAAGAGTTTAGTGAACACGGCTCTTCCACTATACAAGGCCACCTATCTTTCGCGAGGCTGCGGAGCCAAGTTTCATAAAGTATGGGACATATGGACGGAGTCGCGAGACACCAATGCTGACTCGAATGCTGACTGACAGAGTTTCATTAGGAATTAGTGGAGGCATTCTAAGGTATTGACACTTCTGTAGCCCTGGGTCTTTCCTTACAGGGGCAGTAAGGGGTTGGTTGGGGGAGGGGAATGCTTGCATGTTTCATCCTGGGATTGCTTACAGCCTGCAGTAGAGCATGAGCGAACTTGAAAATTGTCCTGAGTGATGAGAAGTGGTGCTAGAGTGTACGGTGGGTTTTTGGTTCTATACGCCGGTGGCGGTATCTTGGGGGGGGGGGGGGGGGGGGGGGGTTTGTTGTTCCATGATTGTTGACTCAGGGGGGTGTAGTAGTAATCAGCCTGGGTATGCCCAATAGGCTGTAAGTTGTTTTACGTTTTATCTGCAAATCAATAAAAAAAAATTAAAAAATAAAAATAAAATCTGTACCAAAATGATGGGAAGAAAAAAGTGTGGAGAAGGCTTGGAACAGCTCATGATTCAAAGCACACAACATCATCTGTAAAACACGGTGGAAGGAGCGCGATGGCATGGGCATGCATGGCTTCCAGTGGCACTGTGTCATTGGTGTTTATTGATGATGTTTAGAGTTATGCGGTCAGCCCAGTTTCATCCAATTGGACGGCACTTCACAGTACAGATGGACAAACACACTTTTGAAGGAAAATAAGTGGAATATTCTGCAATGGTCGAGTTAATTACGTGATATCAAACCAAACGGAGAATGCGTTTCACTTGCTGAATGCAAAACTAAAGGCAGAAAGACCCACAAAGAACGAACTGAAGACAGCTGCAGTTAGAGCCTGGCAAAGCACCAGAAAGCCAGTCTTTGGTAATGTCCATGGGTTCCACACTTTAGGCAGTCGTTAGTAAAGGATTCTCAACAAAATATTAAACATTAACATCTTATCTATGATATTTGTCCAATTACACTTGAGGGGGGCTGTAGGAAAGGGAACTTTTGGCTTGGTATCAGCGCTCACTTAAAAAGCCTGCATCTCTGATGGCATGAGGATGCATTAGTGTTTATGGAATTGACAGCTTGTACATCTGGAAAGGCACGATCAGTGATGAAAGCTATTTTAAGGATTCAGAGCAGCATATGCTCTCATCCAGACAATGGGGAAAATTGCTAAAGCATATATATATATATATATATATATATATATATATATATATATATATATATATATTATGTTTGGGGGTTCTAAGTAATTTTCTAGCAAGTACACCTTCATTGCCCTAACCACATCGAGAGCATGAAGGACCACCTCTTTGGGTTGCTTCGGTGTAGGACACAACAATGGTAATACAATGTCCTCATTGATATGAAAAGCCGAAACCACCTTCAGTAGAAAGAATGGTTGCGGATGCAACAACACCTTATCCCTGTGGATGACCAGATAAGGTGACTTGCATGACAAGGCCGCCAATTCCGAAACCCTCCTGGCCGATGTGATGGCCACTAGAAAGACCACCTTCTGTGAAAGGGTCAACAGGGAAATTCTCAAACGGCGGCTTCTGAAGCGCCAACACCAGGTTCAAATCCCATGGGGGCAACGGTGGATGCACTGGAGGGACTACATGTCGAACCCCCTGAACAAAGGTACTCACTAATGAGTGAGACGCCAGGGGTCGCTGAAAAAAAAGACAGCCAGGGCTGAAATTTGCCCCTTAATGGTGCTCAATGTCAATTTCTGGTCTACTCCTTGCTGAAGAAACAGCAGAATCCTGGATATAGAAAAGGAGCACGGGTGCCACCCTTTCTCCTCACACATGGAGATGTAGGCCTACCAGGTACGATGGTATATCCTTCCGTGAAGAAGATTTCTGCGCCCTCAGCATAGTTGGAATCACCGAGACAGACCCTGGTTCCTCAGCACCTGGTTCTCAATAGCCATGCCATTAAAGCCAGCGATGGTAAAGCAGGGTGAAAGATTGGACCTTAAGATAGGAGGTCCTCTTACAGCAGCAGTCGCCAGGGAGCGTCTGCCACCAAACGCATCAGGTCTGCGTACCAGGGCCGCTGAGGCAGCCAGGATTACTGGGATCCCCTCAGCTTCCACTCTGCGAAGCAGACGTGGCAACAGTTTTCGTGAAGGAAAGGCGTAGATCAGCTGGTACTGATCCCACGGAGCCACCAGCGCGTCTGCCCATGGATCTCTTGTCCTGGACACGAATCTCAGCACCTTCCGATTGAGACAGGAGGCCAATAGATCCACATCTGGTGTGCCCCATTTCAGGCACAGCATCCTGAATATCTCTGGATGCAACGCCCATTCTCCTGGGTCCAGCATCTGTCGACTCAGATAGTCCGCCTGACAATTTTCCACACCTGGGATGTAAATGGCTGACAGAGCCGGAACGTGTCGCTCTGCCCACCGAAGTATGGAAGCGAACTCCCGAGCAGCGGCTGAGCTTCTTTTTCCCCCTTGGTGATTTATGTAGGCCACAGCCGTGGCACTGTCTGACTGTATCCTGGTTGGACATCCTTGAAGACATGTCGACAACGTGTGGAGGCACAGCCTGATCGCTCTCAATTCGAGCAGATTGATCGGCAACCTGGATTCGTCCGTCAACCAGAGGCCCTGAGCCGACTGAATCCCCATCACTACACCCCAGCCTGAGAGACTGGCGTCCATAGTGATCACCGTCCATTTCAAAGGAAGGAACGATTTTCCAGACTGAATCACCGGGGACCTCAACCACCAGATCAGAGAGTCCCTGACTGGCTGGCTCACCTGGACCTGTCGATCCAGGGACAACCGAGATTTGTCCCATTTTGGCAAAATCTCCTCCTGCAGGACTGGAGTGTGGAACTGGGCATAAAGGTACTGCCTACCATGAGCCCCAGTACTCGCATGCAAAAACGGAGCGACGACCACTTGCGGTCCATGAGTAGTTTGACCGCAGATCTGAGAGTCTGTAATTTGTCTGAGGGGAGAAAGACCCTCGCTTCCCTGGAGTCCAATAGTAAACCCAGGTACTCCAGACGCTGGGTCGGCACAACCACTGACTTCTTTAGGTTCAACAGCCATCCAAATTCTCGCAGCGTCTGCATGGTGATCACCACATCCTCCTCTAATTCTGAGGTGGAAGATGCTCTAAGGAGGAGATCGTCTAGGTAACCCACGATCGCAATCCCGCGTTGTCGCAGCAACGCCAAAGCTGGAGCCAGTACTTTGGTAAAGATTCGGGGGGCTGATGCCAGGCCAAAGGGAAGAGCCACAAACTGGTAATGGGCTTCCTCGACTGCCAAACGCAGACATTTTTGATGCCGAAGGCATATGGGTATGTGCAGGTATGCATCCTAGATGTCCAAAGACAACAGGGAGTCCCCTTGATGGAGTGCAGTGACTACTGAGCAAACTGATTCCATTCTGAACCTCTGCACTTTCACAAAGTGATTGAGGGCTTATACGTCCAAGATTGGATGTACCCCTTCCTTCTTGGGAACCACAAACAGATTGGAGTATAACCCCTGGAAGTGTTACGATTACGGAACTAGTACAATCACACCCTGATTCAGCAAGTCCCTTACTGCCCCTAGAAGGGCCTCTCGGAGAACCGGGGACGCGGGTATGCTGGAAGGAAAGAATCTGTTTGGCGGCCAAGAGAAAAACTATCTTGTAGCCTGTGGAAATCAGGTCGCAGACCCATTGGTTGGATAACCGGGAGGTCCACTGGGCTGAAAACTCCTGAAGGCAACCCCCACCCGATACGTGGGTGGGGGCAAACCTTCATGCAGTAGCACTTTTGTTCGCAGGCTTGAGGTTCCAGGGACGCTTTTGACCGTCCGTGGACGTCTTGTCGGGCTGGGAACGTTTTGTCGAAGCACCGGGTGGAAACTAAAAAGCTGCTTGTGAGCGGAAAGAGGGCCCTGGCCTGTGGTGTGGCTCCTTAGCCTTTCTGGCCTGTGGGAGTAATGTACTCTTACCACCCGTGGCATTTTTAATAATGTCATCCAACGAAGCTCCAAAGATCCGGTCACCAAGGAAGGGAAGATCTGTCAGGGCTTTTGGGATGCCTGGTCAGCAGACGCCTCAGCACTACAGCTGACACTGAAGCCCTGGATAACAGAGGGAGAGTATTCCAGGGCCGCGTCACAAACGTATTTAAGGCCTTGCACTATTTGGTCTGCTAGTTCCACGCAGACAGGGGAGGCGTTTTGCTCTTCCAATTCGTGGTGCAAAAGTTTTGCCCACTCAGTCAGTGTCTGTGACACCAGTGCAGTTGCCAGGTTGCACGGCTGACCTGACAACCGTAAACAAGGAACGAGCTACTGCCTCGGCCTTCCTGTCTGTTGGATCCTTGAATGCAGGAGTCCCCTCTACCGGGATCGTGATTACTTTATTTAACCTGGATACTGGGGGGTCCACGACCGGAGGAGCCGACCATTTTTTGAGAAGGCTTTCCTCAAAGGGGTAACGCACCACCATGTTTTTGGGGACTGAAAAGTCCTTTGCAGCCGATCCCATTCCCGGTAGATGAACTTGTCAAAATAAGCCAAATACGGGAACACCTTAGGTGAACATGCTGGCTTGCGGGGTCAAAAAGGGACGGATACATCAGCAGAGGGATCCACTGGCTCCTGTATCTTCAGGGTATCACGCACAGCTGTGATAAGTGCTCCAACAAGCGTTTTCTCGCGCCCAGACGGGAAATCCTCCTCACTGTCCGAATGGTCCTGGTCAGCCTCGCCTGATAGGTCAGAGCAGGGGTCACCAGCCGCAGCAGGGCCCGAGTCTGCATCAGAGCTCTCCCAAGAGGACGAGGGTGGGGTTTGGGGGGGGGGGGGGGTAGGGGCCTTTTACGTGCACCTTTCCTTCCATGCACCGCCTCTATTCTAGCAACTAAAGAATTAAGGACTGCCGTCAGGGTGTCCATGGGCACAGTGCTATCCGCAGGTGACCCGGTTGAAATAGCCTGGATTTCAGGGGAAGAAACACCAGTTTCTGAAGCCATGCTGACCCTACCCTGTCTGCCACCTGCAAGGGGACTTAGGACAGTGAAGGTCCCACCCTCCTGCTGCCGCCGCATGGGGGGGAGGGGTACCTAGCGCCAGACTCACCACCCTGGGGCGTTCTGTGAATGTTACTAGACGTGCCTGTAGTCCCTAGGAGGTTACCCAGTTGCAGAGTAAAGAAACTGTGTCGGCAGCAGCTGTATAGAATAGCGGTGAAACGATCTGCAGAGCTTACACCAGCGTTCAGGGAAGAGCCATCCAGCGTCATGTATACACAGTGGACACAGGAAACAGCATGTGAGAGCACATGCAAAGCTGTCACAAGCTGCGGTGAAAAGAGCGCTCGAGCTTCAAAAAAATGGCTGCCAATGCAACTAATAGGAAAATCCTATAGAAAATGGCTGCTGAGGCTCACAAGGAGAACCTGCTTTGTCCACAGTCAAAATGGCTGCCGGACAGTGCCATGAGGTGACAGGAAAAATCACAGAACAGTGCTGCCTGCATTCAGTCAGAACACCTCCACAGACACCATTTGGTGCCCCCCAGACCGGGACCAGGACCAACGCTAGCCGCACAGAGCCCCCTACAGGTGAGAGACCCAGCAAACCCCACAACACACCGCCCGCAGCACATGCAGCCACCCCCCGGAGGGGAGATAGGGACGTGGGAGAGAAGAGAAGGAGGTGAGGTGGCCCCCGAATCGACCTCCCAGGGAATGCCCAGCTGCTCACCCTACCGAAGCAGGGAGAGCCGTACTTACCAGTCCTGAAGAGCTGGGAGACATTCCACCACAGACCCACTCCTGCGCAGTTACAGGGTGGCTGCTGGCCTCGGTATACTGTGATCCAGACATCAGCAGCCCGGGCATATGTATACCCCGAAGCAATCAAGCTCACCGACCACCTCTGGAGCTGAGGTATGTCGTGGCCTGCCGAGCCTTAGCTGCGGCCTGCACACGCTCGATGGCCAGACTGGGGAGACTACAAGGATAACTTAACCAGCCTGTCACCCCAGCCGGTAGTTGATAGAAGATCCCAGGATCGTTCATCTTGCACAAAAAATATCAAACCTGCATCAGAAAAATGGACCAAAGGGCCCGTAGGGTTCCTAGGTCATTCTCCTTCACTAGGCAAAATAAAACGGAGTTCTGCCTGGGAGCAAGGAGGGTTGTTAGCACAGGGTCCGTCCCTCAAGGGGGGACTAAAGTTCTGTGTATTGTGTTA
Source organism: Lithobates pipiens (assembly GCF_037356315.1). Taxonomy (NCBI): domain Eukaryota; kingdom Metazoa; phylum Chordata; class Amphibia; order Anura; family Ranidae; genus Lithobates; species Lithobates pipiens. The sequence continues at coordinate 601,409,401 of NW_027507748.1, read as the reverse complement.
CAATTTTTGCCTAGTTCTCCTAATGGCAGGCTAACAAACCCATTTATTTGCAGAGAGGAGCTGTGTCGGAAATCTTCATGGACCACTAAATAACAGATGAACCTTTTTATATTTGTTGTCTTGTAAGTGTAATCATATGTTGTGTCATTAAAACATACATTTTAATACTGTACTCAGATGGCGCTTCCCTTTTTACCCTTCTCCTAAATTCAGTAGTTTGAGGTTGACACGGACCCCAGGTTCAGTAACAATATCATGCTGAACTGCTAAAGTTGTGCCAGGTAACTGAAAGTTTCTTTCGTCAGGGCTGTGCTCAGCCCTTCCTTCTCAAAGCTGACCGCTCAGCTGTCGGCTAATTGCCAGCTCCTATCTTTCCAAAGTGACTCCCCTGTTGATGATATCCTGCTTGTCAGTTCTGCCTACTTAAGCCGTCCAGTCCAGATGATCTCTGCCTTCACCTCGGTCACATCTCTAGAGACGCTCCCCTGTGTTCCTAATAAAGACTTGCTTGGCTGACATTGCTGCTGGCTCTTGATCCTGCTTGCTGTTCTACTACGCTCATCTCTAGCTCCCTGGTGTTTTGGCTTGTCTGACTATCTGTTCTGGTTCCTGAAATCTGGCTATGTTTACCTTTTTTTTTTTTTTTTATTATTATTAACCACTTCGCATCCAGGCCAATTCTGACATTTCTCTCCTACATGTAAAATCCATCATTTTTTTTGTTAGAAAATTACATAGAACCCCCAAACATTATATATGTTTTTTTAGCAAAGACCCTAGAGAATACAATGGCGGTTGTTGCAACTTTTTATCTCGCATGGTATTTGCGCAGCAATTTTTAGAAAGCGTTTTTTTTTCAGAAAAAAACTTTCATGCTTAAAAAAAAAAAAAAAAATAAGTTAGCCCATTTTTTTTGCATAATGTGATAGATGAAGATACGCCGAGTAAATAGATACCCAACATGTCATGCTTCAAAATTGCACGCGCTCGTGGAATGGTGCCAAACTTTGGTATTTAAAAATCCCCATAGGCGACGCTTTAATTTTTTTTTACTGGTTACATGTTTTGCATTACAGAGGAGAGTCTAGTGCTAGAATTATTGCTCTTGCTCTAACGTTTGCGGTGATACCTCACATGCATGGTTTGCACACCGTTTTCATATGTGGGCGGGACTTGCGTATGCGTTTGCTTCTGTGTACAAGCTCACGGGGACAGGTGCACTTTTATTTTTTTAGTTTGACACTTAAAAAAAATTGATTACTTTTATTCCTATTAGAAGGAATGTAAACATCCCTTGTAATAGAAATATGGCACGATCGGACCCATTTACAGTGAGATATGGGGTCAATAAGACCCCATATCTCACCTCTAGGCTGGGAAGCCAAAAAAATTAACAAAAAAAATAAAATAAACGATCCTGGCTTCCTAGCCAAATCGGCACCATTATTTTGAATGCAGAGGCCGGGCGTGACGTCATAACATCGCGCCCGGCCTCCGAACGATCAGAGAGACTCCGGGGACGATCTGGTCTGCCGGAAATCTCTATGGTATTATCCGGGGGGGGGGGGGCGGTGGATCCTGTGATCGACTCACCGATGGAAGTGGTGAGTCGGTAGAAGCACCGGAGGGCGGCGGAAGCGGGGGTATGTCCCCTCCCGCCTGAACGATCAAGTGGCGGAACAGCCGCTATGATCGTTCTTATGGTGCAGGGAATTGCCAGCTGAAAACGCCGATATCTGAATGATGTCTGTGGCCTCAGTCATCATTCAGATATACCCCCGGAAATTCAAGGACGTCCATGGACATACCTTGGGCGGGAAGTGGTTAAACAAGTGTGATTTAACTGTACTTCTGTCTTAGTCTGATTAATGGTTTTTGACAGTAGGTGAAGGCCATGAATTCAGAAGATGAATCCACTTGTTGGTAATTTTTTTTACAGATTGGACAAGCAGGATTGCTGCATGCATAAGTTTGCATGGCGTTACAAACGCTCCAGAGTTGCACGGCTCAGCTGGAATCTCCCACTGTGGCTGCTCTGGTCTCTGTGCAGGCAAGCTCCTCAAGTATTATCTCTATAAGAGGTATGTCTGGTTCCACCCCGCTTCCCCCACTTTGAGATGCTGTTTTGTTATATCTTTGTTTTCTGAGAGAACCTTGGCCTGGGCAAACCCTCTATGGGAGACGCAAAAACCTGTTGTCTTGAGTTGAAGTCGGGTGGCATTAAAACCTCACCCGTTCAGCTGCAATTTTACTGCACCCCCCTATTTCTAGCGCTAAAACACCTGAAAACTGCCTCAGTGTGAAAGGGGTTTATACATCTCTATCAGCGATGTGCACGGGTGTCTTGGCTGCCCGGGACTCTCCCTCCTGATTGGCTGAGGCACAGCAGCGGTGCCATTGGCTCCTGCTGATGTCAAATTCAGTTAGCCAATGAGTAGAAAGAGGTGGGGCCAAACTGTGGCTCCGTGTCTGACTGGACACACTGAGCGGTGGCTCGGGTGCCCTATAGCAAGCTGCTTGCTGTGGGGGCACTCAGCGGGAGGGAGGGGCCAGGCTCCGGTGATTGACACAAGAAGAGGAGGATCAGGGCTGCTTGGTGCAAGACCCCTGCACAGAGCAGATAAGCATGACATGCGTGTTATTTTCCAATGAAAAAGACTTTAGTATCACTTTAATGCATTAAGATAAAAAAAAAAAAAAACTATGTGCAGCAGCCCCTGCTCCCCGTCCCCATACTTACCTGAGCGCCTTCTCCATTCAGCGATGAATACAAGTATCCTGGCCGTTTGGGACTCACCCTCCTGAGACACAGCAGCGGTGCCATTGGCTCCTGCTGCTGTCAAAGTCAGTTAGCCAATAAGGAGAGAGAGTGGGAGGGGCCAGACCACAGCTCTGCATCTGAATGGACACACAGAGCTGTGGCTCGGCTCAGGTGCCCCCATAGCAAGTTGCTTGCTGTGGGGGCACTCGACAGGAGGGAGGGGCCAGGAGTGCTGGCAAGAGATCCGATAAGAGGATGATCTAGTCTGCTCTGTGCAAAACCACTGCACAAAGCAGCTAAGTATAAAAAATTGTATTTATTTAATAACAAAGACTTTAGTATCAATTTAAACATGATAATATGCAACTTACCCGGTCTGGTGTTTCTATATGGGTCACTTTGACTTTGAAGACTGCTTTTGAAGGCGGCAATGGTAACAGCGAATATTGACATAGCACAGGGGTATCCAAGTCACTATAAAGCAGTTCCTAAAAACATATGCACAAAGAGGTATTACAAGGGTTGAAAAGAAGTTGATCATGTAAACTGTATTCTTCTGTCATACCAAGTTACTGGGAAAAAAGGTACAAGTCTCTCAATCACTGTTTCCTCATCCTTATAAGAAATGTAAAGCTACTTTTTTGGACTATATCGAGGGTCACAGGAGTACACATACTTCAGATTGCCTGTGACCCAGAGTCAACTAATAGTGGGCTATTGCCCGCAACAGCTGATGAAGGAGAGTAGCTCCAGGCTCTTGAAGGATCCCAGCCCGTTTGGCAGCTATTTGTGCTTCTCAGTGTGCAGCTGGGAGTCAGAGCTGGTTGCACCGGCCCCCTTTGCAGCCCAGCATTCCAGTGAGTGCTGGACAGTTACTGCTCTCCGCTCAGAATAGAGAACTGAGTAATCAGCGACCATGTGATTGCTCAATTCTTGGTCTTAAGGCTGGGTTCACACATGTGCAGCTGTGGGTTCCAACCTGGGGACTGGTGCGTGTCTGTTCACAGGTTCAGGTGCGAGTCAGGTCCGAAATTGCATCCGAACCAGACCCAAACTGGACCCTTTTTGAATCCAGACCACAGCCACCTCGGACCTGTGTGATCCAGCTCTATTAAGAGCCGGTCACATTTGCCTATCATGTGAATTGGATGCAGGAGAAACCTGCATATGTGTGAACCCAGTCTAAGAGCTGATGTGAAAAAGCTGCAGCATTACACCGATGATGCAACATAGAGGTATTTTTTTATTTTTTTTTAACCCCATACTTAAAGCTTATCAGACAACCCAAAACCCCGTGTCCATTGCTGGATTCTGCTACTCTCCGGAAGGAGAAAATAGGATTTTTTTGTACTCACCGTAAAATCCTTTTCTCTGCAATTCACCGACCGACACAGCTCCTCTCTTAGGCCGCGTACACACGCGGGGACTGTTCGCCCAACTTTGTCCGCTGAACAGTGTTTCAGCGGACAGTCTGCCCGTGTGTGGGCTATCAGCGGACAGTTTCAGCGAACAGTCTGCTGAACAGTTTTTCGGAAATTCCGAAAAACTGTCCGCTGAAACTTGGTTTCAGCGAACAGTCCCCTCGTGTGTAGGCTTGTTCGTCAAACTAAGTTCCGCGCATGCTCAGAAAGGATTTACACGCCGAAAGTTGTAATGCAGTGTATAGGACGTCGTATTTTCCGTCCCGTCATACGTGCCGTTCACGTCATCGCGCACGGTTTCAGCAAACTGTTCGTTCGTCGTGTGTGGGCAAGTCCGTCCATGCTAATTTTGAGCGGACTGTTCGCTGAAACTGTTTGACGGACAAAGTTGAGCGAACAGTCCCCGCGTGTGTACGCGGCCTTAGCCATTGGGTTGTATACCTCACCTCTAGGAGAATACTAGGCAAAAAGTTGTAATACAACACTCAGAACTCTCAGTTCCGCCCAGGGGGTGGTCCCTTAGGTTTCAACCCTTCTGTCTGCCAGCAGACCTCAGTATGTCAACAAGCAGTATAATGTAAATATAAAAGGAGGGGTAGATGCTGTGTCGGTGCAACAATGCATTAACTTAAAGGTACTCTGTTTTTATCAAAAAAACAGAAAAAAATATTGCATATTCAATTGCAAATATACAGCCGCCTGCAAAACTTTGTGGCCAAAACAAGCATCAGCTGATGCACTGACATCTACCTCGTAGAACTTGGTAAACGTGTGGACAGACGACCAGGTCGCCGCCTTACACACCTGAGCTACTGACGCTTGGTGTCGGAAAGGCCCAAGACGTTCCGATAGCCCTCATGGAGTGGGCCGTAACCGGAAAGAGGGGCACCTGCCCCTTTAAGGCATAGGCTTGTACTACAATCTGTCTGACCCACCTGGAAATGGTGGCTGATGAGACAGCTATGCGTTTCTTGGGACCAGCTACCGAAACAAACAGCGAGTCTGACCTCCGAAAGGGAGCAATGGTAGACAAATACACTTTCAGAGCCTGAACCACATCCAGAGTGTGAAGGGCCACCTCCTTAGGGTGTTTTGGCCTAGGACAGAGATATGGTAACACAATGTCCTCATTAATGTGAAAAGCCGAGACCACCTTTGGTAGAAAGGACGGTTGCGAACGCAACACCACCTTATCCTTATGGATAACCAGATAAGGACACTTGCAAGACAAGGCTGCCAGTTCCGAATCCCCCTGGCCGATGTGATGGCCGCTAGAAAGACTACTTTCTGGGAAAGAGTCAACAGGGGAAACTCCCTGATAGTTTCAAGCGGCATTTTGTTGAAGCACCGATAACACCAGGTCCAAACCCCATAGGGGTAACGGTAGACGCACCAGAGGGACTGAATGACGTAATGAGTGAGACTCCAGGGGTCACTGAAAAAAAAAAAAAAAAAGACAGTCAAAGCTGAAATTTGCCACTTAATAGTGCTTAATGCCAATTTCTGGTCTACTCCTTGCTGAAGAAACAGCAGGGTCCTGGATATGGAAAAAGAGCGCGGATGCCAACCTTCTCCTCACACATGGAGATGTAGGCCGTCCAGGTATGATGATATGTCTTCAGAGAAGATGATTTCCATGCTCTCATAATAGTTGGGAACACCAAGTCTGACAGACCCCGGTTCCTCAACCCCTGGCTCTCAATAGCCATGCCGTTAAAACCAGCGATGGTAAAGCCGGATGGAGAATTGGACCTTGAGACAGAAGGTCCTCTTGTATTGACAGTCGTCAGGGAGCGTCTACCACCAGACGCACCAGGTACGCTGAGGCCACCAGTATTACTGGAATACCCTTGGCTTCCACTCTGCGATCAGATGTGGTAGCAACTTCAGTGGAGGAAAGGCATGGATCAGCTGGTACTGATCCCACGGAGCCACCAGTGCGTCTGACGCGTCTGCCCACAGATCTCTTATCCTGGACACGAATCTTGGCACCCCCGATTGAGACGGGAGGCCAGAAGATCCACATCTGATGTGCCCCACCTCAGGCACAGTAACCTGAATATCTCCGGATGCAATGCCCATTCTCCTGGGTCCAGCATCTGGCGACTCAGATAGTCCACCTGCCAGTTCTCCACTCCGGGAATGTAAATGGCCGACAAAACCAGTACATGTCACTCTGCCCACCGAAGTATGTGAGCGACCTCCCTTGCCGTGGCTGAGCTTCTTGTCCCCCCTTGGTAATTGACATGCCACTGCAGTGGCGTTGTCTGACTGGATCCTGTTTGGACGTCCTTGCAGTCTCATTGACCATTTGGAGAGGCACAGCCTGATCCCTCTCAGTTCGAGCAGATCGATCGGCAACTTGGATTCTTTCGTTGACCAGAGGCCCTGCACCGACTGAACCCCCATCACTCCACCCCAGGGCGAAAAGGCTGGCATTCGGTGTGATCACTGTCCACTTTAGAAGTAGGAACGACTTTCCGGCCTGAATCACCAGGGACCTCGGCCACCCGATCAGTGATTCCCTGACTGACTGGCTCACCTGAATCTGACGATCCAGGGACAACTGAAATGTGTCCCATTTTGACAAGATCTCCTCCTGCAGGACTCTGGTGTAGAACTGGGCAAACGGTACTGCCTCCAGGGAGGCCACCATGAGCCCCAGGACTTGCATGCAAAAGCGAAGCGACGACAACCTTTGGTTCATCAGCAGTTTTACCTCGGATCTAAAAGCCTGCAGCTTGTCTGAAGGGAGAAAAACTCCCTCTTCCATGGAGTCTAGCAGCAGGCCTAGGTACTCCAAACGCAAAGCCGGTACAATCAGCGAGTTCTTTAGGATCAACAGCCACCCAAATTCTCGCAGAGTATGCATGGTGATTGCCACATCCTCTAATTCTGAGGCGGAAGATGCTCTCAGGAGGAGATTGTCTAGATATCCCATGATCGTGATCCCGCGTTGCTGTAGCAATGTCAAAACCGGAGCCAAAACCTTGGTAAAGACTTGGGGGGCTGATGCCAGACCAAAAGAGAGAGCCACAAATTGGTAGTGGGCATCCCTGACTGCAAATCGCAGAAACTTCTGCTGCCACAAGCATATGGGTATGTGCAGGTATGCATCCTGGAGATCCACGGATGCCAGGTAGTACCCTTGATGGAGTGCAGCAACTACCGGGCGAACTGAACCCATTCTGAACCTCTGCACTTTAACAAAGTGACAGAGGGCTTTTAGGTCCAAGATTGGACGTATCCCTTCCTTATTGGGAACTACAAACATATTTGAGTAGAAACCATGGAAATGTTCTGATTCAGGAACAATCACCCTGCTACTCAGCAGGTCCCTTACTGCCCCAAGAGGGCCTCCCGGCGAGCCGGGGATACGGGTATGCTGGAAGGGAAGAATCTGTTTGGCGACCAAGAGCGCAACTATCTTGTAGCCTGAGGAAATCAGATCGCAGGCCCATTGGACAAAAACCGAGGGGACCAACGTGCTGCAAACCCCCGAAGGCGACCCCCCACCCGAGACATGGGTGTAGGTAAACCTTCATGCGGTAGCACTTATACTCGCAAGCTTGTTAGGCTTGCGGTTCCTGGGACGTGTTTGTTCATTCGTGGTCATCCTGGGGACGTTATACCGAAGCTCCAGGTGGACGGAAAAGCTGTTAGTGAACGGAAAAAGAGGGCCCTTGCCTACGGCATGGTTCCTTAGCCTTACTGGCCTGTGGGAGTAATGCACTCTTACCACCGGTGGCATGTTTACTAATGCCAACCCAAGATGCCCCAAAGAGCCAGTCGCAAGGGGAAGGGAAGATCCGTCAGGGCTTTATTGGATGCCTGGTCAGCAGACCAGCATTTTATTCAAATCAGGTGCCTCAGCACCACAGCTGACACTGAAACCCTAGATACAGAGGGAGGGTATCCAGGGTCGCATCACAGACATACTTAAGGCCTTGCACTAGTTGGTCTGCTAGTTCTACGCAGACAGGAGAAGCCTGCTGCTCTCCCAATTCGTGGTGCAAAAGGTTTGCCCACTTGATCCGTGTCTGCGACACAAGTACGGATGCCAGTACTGGTCGCACAGTGGACCCCGCAACGGTAAACAAGGAACGAGCTACTGCATTGGCCTTCCTGTCCGTGGGATCCTTAAATGCAGGAGTCCCCACTACCGGGATCATGGTTCCCTATTTAACCTGGATACTGGGGGTCCACGACCGGAGGAACCGACCACTTTTTGAGAAGGCTTCCCTCAAAGGGATAATGCACCGCCACGTATTTGGGGACCCGAAAAGGTCAGTTGCGTGCGACACCATTCCCTGTAAGTGAACTTGTCAAAATAAGTCAGATAGGGGAACACCTTAGGTAAACGTGCTGGCTTGCGGGACCCAAAAGGGACCGTTACATCAGCAGGGAGACCTGCTGGCTCCTGAATTTTCAGGGTATCATGCACAGCTGTGATAAGTGCTCCAACAAGCTTTTTTTCGCGCCCGGACAGGGACTAATCCTGACTGTCCTGGTCAGCGTAATCTGACAACACAGAGCAGGAGGGGGTCACCAGCCTCAGCAGGGCCAGAGTCTGCATCAGGGCTCTTCCCAGAGGACGCAGGGTGGGGGCTGCCTTATTGCACCCGTTTTCCCACGCACCGCCTCCATCTTAGCAACAAACGAATTGAGGACAGCCATCGGGGTGTCCATGGGCACTGCGCAGTCTGCAGGTGACCCAGTTGCAATTGCCTGGATTATGGGGGAAGAAACACTAGTTTCTGAAGTCATGCTGACCCTACCCCGTCTGCCACCCGAAGGGGACTTAGGACAGTCCCACCCTCCCTGCTGCCGCTGACTGAGGGGCTCATTCCCTCCGGACTCACCACCCTGAGTTCTGCACTGTCCACAAGTGGTGCCTGTAGTCCCTGAGTGCTCCCAAGTGCAGAGGAAACCAAAACTGTGTCGGTGGCAGCCGCTGGAATGATCGGTAAATGATCTAGAAATATGCTCAGGCTTCAATAAAATGGCCACCCAGCCTCCAGTACACAGACAGGAAACACAGGGAAAACGGCTGTGAGAGCACATGAGCTATTCTGCTGCTAGAGAACACTGACAACGTGTTCAGGCTTCCAGAAAATGGCCGCTAGTGTCCTGAATAGGAAATCACTCTGAAAATGTCCGCTGAAGCCCAGCAAGCCATGCTGCCCTGCCCACACCCAAAATGGCCGCCATGAGGTGAAAAATACACAGTGCTGCCCCAGACCACAGCAGACCCTCACAGGCACCTCCAGATAACAGAACCACTGCTAGACCAAGGACCACCGCTATCCAGCCAGCCCCCCCATCCAGGTGAGAGCCCTCAGAGATCCCCTGTATGGTTACACACACACCGCTCAGCAGTCACATGCAGCATCCCCCCCGAGGGGGTAGGGAGGGAAGATAGGGACAGGGGAGAGACCCAGTCCTGAAGCGCTGGGAGACATTCCATGGCAGAACTACTCTCTGATCAGTACAGGGTAGACCTGGCCTGGCATACTGTGACGCAGACATCAGTAGCCTGGTCATTTGTATGCCCCGGAGCATAAAAGCTCACTGACGTTGTCGGGAGCTGAGGTTTTGTCATGGCCTGCCGAGCCGTAGCTGCGACCTGCACACGCTTGATGGCCGGACTGGGGAGACTACAATGATAAGTGAACCAGCCTGTCACCCAGCCGGCTGTTGATAGAAGATCACAGGATCACTCATCTTGCGCAAAAAGCAAAAGCTTCTGCAAAAAAAAAAAAAAAACACGGACCTAACCTATGGGCTTGCAGGGTTCATAGGTCTTTCTCCTTCACTAGGAGAAATAAAACTGAGGTCTGCTGGCAGACAGGGGGGTTGATACCTAAGGGACTGCCCCCTGGGCAGAACAGAGTTCTGAGTGTTGTATTTTTTTGCCTAGTATTCTCCTAGAGGTGAGGTATACAAAACAATGGCTAAGAGAGGAGCTGTGTTGGTAGGTGAAATTGAAGCCGAGCTCCAGTTAACAATTCATAAGCAGTTAGGCCTTGTTTGCACTTGCTCAAAATACAGATGCTTAACAAATGTACCTACGGCGTTGTTGAGTGGTTGAGTTTGATGTGCACCAAAAACGCTCCTCAAAAGCCTGACACATGTTTGATGAATGTTAATAGTATGCTAAAACAACACCCAAGATTCTTAGGTTTTATTTTCTGACGGTTGTGAACAAAGCCTAATGCACTGTAAAAGTACTGCAAACACATGCCGACACGTTTATGGTGCCTTAGATTTGAATGGAAGGAGTTAAAATGCTTCAACTCCTTCCAAACTCCACAGTTCATTTTTGAAGCGCAACAATGCAACACGACACAAACACTTAATGTTTTGATGTTTGTAATGACTGTATAGAAATATTGAAAAAAAGAGTGGGTGCAATGGAATAGTCTTTGCGACTGGAGCAGCTTTAAAAAGGATCCAGGGGGGTGTGGCCTGAGGCGAATGAGAACACACTAGCTGAGCTCCTGAACAACGGATCTCCCTATAGCAGCTAACAGCGACCCAAAGCATATCTGAGGGTAACAAAAGTAGCTGGAAGGTAGGGGGAACAATACCCCACAAGTGCAGAAGCATAAGCCGTGGGATAAACACCGCAAATTGGGCAAATTCTGTAGCCCGGCCGAGTCTCTCAGGCATGATAATGGCGCCTGTCCCACCCCACACACACACACACACACACACACACACACACACACACACACTAGCAGGCAAACAGCCCACTCTGAGGAGAAAGGGAGAAGATAGATGCATCCGCAGCAGATTCATCAGGATACAGACTCTTCTCAGTCTGATGTCTCCAGCCCTGTGAGACAGAAAAGAAGGCAGTCTGTGTCAGAGGCACAAGTGAATCTCCCATTGATTGTGACCCTGTACTTCCTAGTCACCCTTATGAGGAAAAACTAGCAGCCTTTCCAACCACAGGCACAGCGGTTTTAGACACAGACAAGAAAGAAATGTTACAGTCACTGAGGGGAGCACTGCAATATGACATGAGAACCTTTATGCAAACATCCAGAAAAGAAACAGACAGTTTAGGAGAAAGAGTGGATTATATGGAGAATAAAATGACAGTTTACTGAGGCACAAACTAGTGGATGATCAATTTGCACTAGAAGAGGAACTTAGTGCCAAAAATTACTAAATAATTACTATACCCCCTTAATATCAAAAATGTGATATATACAATATATATATATATAATATATATAATATATATATATATATATATATATATATATATATATATATATATATATATATATATAGAACGTCTCTATTAGCACCCAAAAAATATAGTTCTTCAAATGCAATGATTATTTCAACAACTCCAGCTATGTCATCTTAATCTTCATTCATCTTCTATCAAAAGATCCATAAGTGTCACCAAAAAAACCAAATCTGTGCCACCGTCACCCAGCAGAATGGCCACTCACCAGACGTCACCAATTGATAAACCTTCGGTTCATTAAACGGATAACCAATCCTCAATGCACTTCTCCAGTTAGCAATTCCTCAATGTCCGTAAATTCATATAAAATCAAATAGAACCAATATAGTGTAAAACCGTTTTCATCTTTAATAGAAAATCATGAGATGCATAATGGACATTAATTGGGACTTTTAACGAAGCTGTGGCCTGGTAAGGTCATGTGCTTCTATCCCACGGGACTTTAAATGAAACTATGGCCTGGTAAGGGAATGCGTTTCCATCCCTATTGTATTCAAAAAAAGGGGGGAACAAGGGGGGCATTGGGACTTTACATGAGGTATGTGGTAGCAAGAGAGTACAAGGTGAACTAATAGGAATTTTATTAATCGTTGCAATTGGATTTACAAGAAATAAATACAATGATAGACAAAGTAATAAACAATACATGATAATGGTAATAGTGATAATAATAGTACAGCATGATAATAACATGAATATTACAAAGTATCATAATAAAACTCCAAAGTTCACCGCAGCAGGATTGAATAAAAGCATATGTAGCATAATGCCTGCAGGACCAAGGTCTTTTTGCATCAATTAGGGTAATGTATAGTAACGTCAGAATCTGAATGTATTCAAAAGAAGCAAGATAATAAGGGGAGCTGAATATTAAGAAAGGGAAAATATAAAAGTGAAGGCTCACCCTTCACTTTTATATTTTCCTTTTCTTCTTAATATTCAGCTCCCCTTATCTTTCTTAATCCTTCACTCTCTTCACATCTTGCAAATCTCCTAATGGTTCTAATTTTTCACTCTCTATAGAAGTGCCTCGTGGTGACTCCATGCCTGCTTGTGCTGCGGCTTTTTGTGGCAACCTCCATTGAGTTACCCACCACGGCTCCCGGTTGGGGGTGTATATCGGACGGCTTGCGGCACCCACCTACTAGACCATCAGTGCACTCACCTAAGTGAGTAAGCATGTATTAGGTGTGGGTGACTTGTTTACCCCACCCTTTTTCATGCGTTTTTATTATTATTTTTAATTTACCTTACTTCTGAATATCATATTACTCTTTATTATAGATTGAACACGTGCTCTGCTCCTGATGAGTGGTATAAAGGCCACGAAACGTGCGTAGAGCTATCATATGCCGTGCTTCTTTTGAATACATTCAGATTCTGACGTTACTATACATTACCCTAATTGATGCAAAAAGACCTTGGTCCTGCAGGCATTATGCTACATATGCTTTTATTCAATCCTGCTGCGGTGAACTTTGGAGTTTTATTATGATACTTTGTGATATTCATGTTATTATCATGCTGTACTATTATTATCACTATTACCATTATCATGTATTGTTTATTACTTTGTCTATCATTGTATTTATTTCTTGTAAATCCAATTGCAACGATTAATAAAATTCCTATTAGTTCACCTTGTACTCTCTTGCTACCACATACCTCATGTAAAGCCCCAATGTCCCCCTTGTTCCCCCCTTTTTTTGAATTTAATAGAAAATTAATAACAACATATTGCACTCACATTCCAATGTGTCTATCAGCCGACACCAAGCTTTTCCAGCAATGAGAAAACCGCATAGGATAGGGCAAGCCAACGATATTCCACAGGTGGTGATCTACTCCTTCCACTAAACCCACCTGTTTCTGGCTGTTTCAAAGATAATATGTCTCCCACAGCTCCTATGCGTTTCGCAGTTAAGCGTCGTCAGGAAGCCAAGATAGCTCACCACCTGTGGAACATCGTTGGCTTTCCCTATCCTATGCAGTTTTCTCATTGCTGGAAAAGCTTGGTGTCGGCTGATAGACACATTGGAATGTGAGTGCAATATGTTTTTATTGATTTTCTATTAAAGATTAAAACTGTTTTATACGGTATCCTTTTATACATAGGAGATAATATGTATATCCTATCACAAGGGGGGACATCAGTGATGAAGGAAAGATTAGAAGATTTTTTTTCTATAAATGCGAATGAATGTGTCTCTACTACAAGTTTATGGTGTGCTCATAAAGCATATGCCAGAGGTTTACTATTCCAGATGGCCTCGAGGGATTATAAGAAAAAAAAAAAAAAAAAAAAACGCAGGCACTGAACAACCTATTAGCTGATATTTCTAAATATGAAAAAGAACACAAGGCTTCCCCTAATCATACTCCCCTTCTACAAAAACGTAATGATAAAAGAAATTAACTCAGAGCGATACTAATCTCTAACCATGCTGATACTTCTCTGAGTGAAGTCGCGTATACTTTAGAGGCCTTTGAAATAGCATCCCATTATAAAATAAATACTAGCAAATGTTACGCCTTGCCAATGCATAGTCCACCAGATCAAGTTAACAATTTGTGTCAGAACTGTATGTATATGTGGGATAAGTCACCTCATATTTAGGTATCCAGCTCACTTATCCCACTAAGAAGCTGTATGAGGTCAATTACACAATTTTGCTAAAACAAATCATTTAAAGACCTCCAATTCATCCAAAAATAATAATTGTCCTGGTTCGGTAGAATATATATCGGCATTCAAGATGCAAACACTACCAAAATTTTATAATACTTCCGATCCCTTCCAACTTCATTACCGGTAATGTTTTTTGGCCACGTCAACTCTAAACTAAATAACGTGATCTGGGAAGGAAAAAAAAAACCTAGGGTTGCATTCTCGATTATGACCTTGACGAAAGAGAAAGGTGGCATGAATCTTCCTGATGTTCGCTTAAACTACTATGCATCATTACTTGATCAGATGAAGCATTGGTTCACTTATTCAAATGATAAGTTAAACATTGAATGTGAATTAGTTAAAGGTAATCTTTGTTCTTTAGCTTTCGCTTATTATCCCTTTCATGACTAAGCCTATTTTTGGCATTTGGTGTTAAAATCCATATTTTTTGCTAGAAAATTACTTGGAACCCCCAAACATTATATATAATTTTTTTAGCAGAGACTCTAGAGAACAAAACGGTGATTGTTGCAATATTTTATGTCACACAGTATTTGCGCAGTGGTGTTTTAAACGCAACTTTTTGGGAAAAGGGACACTTTCATGAATTAAAAAAAAAAACAAACAGTAAAATTAGCGCATTTTTTTTCCATAATGTGAAAGATAAGGTTATGCAGTGTAAATGAATACCAAACATTATAATTGCACGCACTCGTGGAATGACGACAAAGTACGGTACCGAAAAAATCTCAATAGGCGATGCTTTAATTTTTTTTTACGGTTACCAGGTTAGAGTTACAGTGGAGCTCTAGTGCTAGAATTATTGCTCTCGTTCTGACGATCGCGGCGATACCTCACATGTGCGATTTGAACACCATTTACATATGCGGGCGCGACTTCCGTATTCGTTTTCTTTGCTTTGCGAGCTCTTTATGGAGGGATCGGGGGTCTAAAAGACCCCCGACCCCTCCTTTACACTTCAATGTATTCAGATCGCCAAAAACGGGGATTCTGAATACTGTATATTTTTTTAAAACCAGCGCCATTAGCAGCCGAGTAAACGGGAAGTGACGTCATGATGTCGCTTCCGTGTTTACTATTAGGAGACTGGAATGAAGCCGATTAAGGCTTTGTTCCAGTTCCTCCCCAGCAGCCAGAGGCATCGGACTGTGAATCGCTGCTCCCGATTGAACGAGAGCACCGGTAACAGTGGCGGGAGGTAGAGTCCCCTCCCGCATAACAGCCGAGCGGGTTTTAGCCGCTTCGGTTGTTATGGCTGGATAGCCATTCGCCCGCTGTAAAAAACTGTACCGGGATGATGCCTGCATGTGCGGGCATCATCCCGGTATACCCCCTGGAAGCAGAGTACGCACATCTGCGTACGCTCGGCGGGAAGGAGTTATCTACTCTCTTCAGTGAATATACCTAATTACCTAACACTTAAAGCTACATTAACAGCCTGGAAGTTTATTTTAACCACTTGCTTACTGGGCACTTAAACACCCTTCCTGCCCAGACCAATTTTCAGCTTTCAGTGCTCTCACACTTTGAATGACAATTACTCAGTCATGCAACACTGTACCCAAATGAATTTTTTGTCCCTTTTTTCCCACAAATAGAGCTTTCTTTTGGTGGTATTTGATCACCTCTGGGGGTTTTTTTTTTTGCGCTATAAATGAAAAAAAGACAGAAAATTTGGAAAAAAAAAACGCATATTTCTTTGTTTCTGTGACAGAATTATGCAAATTATAAATTTTTCTTCATAAATTTTGGCCACAATTTATACTGCTATATATCTTTGGTAAAAATAACCCAAATTAGTGGATATTATTTGGTCTTTGTGAAAGTTAGAGAGTCTAAAAGCTGTGGTGCGAATCGCACAAAATTGATCACATCTGATGTACTGGTGGCCTATCTCGCTTCTTGTGACCCGGACAAGTCAGGAAAGTACAAATACCCCCCAAATGACCCCTTATTGGAAAGTAGACATTCCAATGTATTTAAATAAGAGGCATAGTGAGCTTTTTGATGTTGTCATTTTTTTCCCACAATTCTTTGTAAAATTAAGATTTTTCATTTTTTTTTCTCCACAAAATTGTCATTGTAATAGGTTATTTCTCTCACGTGGCATGTGTATACCGCAAATGACACCCCCCAAAAAATTCTGCTACTCCTCCTGAGTATTACAATACCACATGTGTGGGACTTTTTCACAGCCTGGCCACATAGAGAGGCCCAACATGCAGGGAGCGCCATCGTGTGTTCTAGGAACATAAATTACACATCTAACTTGTTGACTATTTATTACACTTTCGAAGCACCAGGACAATGACACGTGACACTGATGACAGATGGCACTGATACGTGGCAATGATGACAGATGGCACTAATATGTGGCACTGATGACAGATGGCACTAATATGTGGCACTGATGACACGTGGCACTAATACGTGGCACTGAAGACACGTGGCACTAATACGTGCCACCGACAGATGGCACTAATACCTGGCACCGATGATGCGTGACACTGATGACAGATGGCACTGATAAGTGGCATTGATGACACGTGACACTGACAACAGATGGCACGTGACACTGACAGGTGGCACTGATGACAAATGGCACTGATATGTGGCACTGATGACAAATGGCACTTATACGTGGCACTGATGACAGATGGCACTTATACGTGGCACTGATGACAGATGGCACTGGGGCAGGTGGCACTGGGGTGGATGGCACTGGGGGCAGGTAGCACTGGGGTGGATGGCACTGGGGGCAGGTAGCACTGGGGTGGATGGCACTGGGGGCAGGTAGCACTGGGGTGGATGGCACTGGGGGCAGGTAGCACTGGGGTGGATGGCACTGGGGGCAGGTAACACTGGGGTGGATGGCACTGGAGCGGATGGCACTGCTGGGGGAGGATGGCACTGCTGGGGGAGGATGGTACTTTATTTTTTTTAAATCAACTCCAGGCAGAACGGCTGCCGCTGCAGCCGTTCATCTCTCTCCTCTCACACTGTCTGTGTGAGGAGGGAGAGCGGCGCTGAGAGATGATCTCATGTGTTTACATAGGAGATCATCTCCCATTGGACACGCCGATCACGCTGTAAACGGCCGCTGTGATTGGCCGTTTACAGCGACCTGTGTTTGCCTGTCCCCGGGGGACACGGCGAACAGAGAACTTCCGCGATGTGCGCCCGCGGCGGCGCACATTGCGGAAGTAAACATTAAGGCGTCCAGGGACGGCCTCCCGGACGAACGCGCCTGCTCTACGGCCGTCATTCGGCTATAGGGCGGGCGCGAAGTGGTTAACCAAATTGCAACCTATAAATTACCCAATCCAGATTCCATTACCAATATGAACTATTGAATATTGCAAAGCAAGGCTTAATGTGACCCCCTGGATTAAATAAGGAATACATTTTTTTCATCACCTGCCAGATACTCAAAAGACCCATTTATCAGGTAAATTTAATTCCAAACCACACCTTAAATTTTTAGTTCTAATAGGACCATGGAGATTCCAAAGGTGATCTGGAATTTATTCACGTCTAGTGAAATCAATAATAAAAGAGGCATATCACTATTTTATAAACTCATCTCTTCCTTTCCCCCAAATACCAAGACTTCCAATATGCTTAAATGGGAGATTGATCTTTCCCAATCATTTACATGGGAAACATGGTACAAAGCCATAAGAATTAATAACTCAGCATCCTCCTTGCATGGAACACTGGGAAAACTCCAAAAAATACTAAATTGTTGGTATTTAACACCATACAGAATGTTCCCATCTTTATCCTCCCTATGTTTGAGATGCAACACCCAAATAGGTAATTTATTACATAAATTATGGGGATGTAAAGCTTTGTCCAGTTTTTGGAAGTCAATTTCCTCATGTATAGCGTCGCTTACAGGAAATCTAATAGCACTCACATCAGCAATGGCCTTATTAGGTCTAAACTTAGATATTTACCCAATCAATTATAGGACTATAGTAGCCAATATTTTATTGGCCACGAGACTCACCATAACCAGATTATGGAAATCCACTTTAGCTCCTAGCCTATCAGTTGTCATAGTAAAAAACTCAATTCTATAGCCAATTTTGAACTAATGCTAGCGCATAAAAATGATGCTATAGCAAAATTTACAAAAGCTTTGATGCATGGACTTTACATCCTAGAGCAGAGATATGCAATTAGCGGACCTCCGGCTGTTGCAAAACTACAAGTCCCACCATGCCTCTGGGTGTCATGCTTGTGGCTGTCAGAGTCTTGCTATGCCTCATGGGAATTTTAGTTTTGCAACAGCTGGATGTCCATTAATTGCATATCCATGTCCTAGAGCTTCAAATTTCCTGAAAAATAACAAACTATTATTCTTCACAATTTATATAGTGCCAACAGTTTACGCAGCGCTTTACAATGTATAGGGGGACAACACAATCACAGTACAGTTCAATACAAAATGTACAGGAGGGCCCTGCTCGTAGAGCTTACATTCTAAAGGGAGGGGGGTGGTGATACAAAAGGTAATAGCTGCAGAGAATGATTTGATGGGGTTGATAGTTGGGCCCCCTGATTTCCAGTTTATTGCAGAGGTTTACATGGCAGTCATAAAATTAAATATAAAATTAAATATATCATATATATATATATATATATATATATATATACACACACACACACATATATATATATATACATACATACACACACACACATATATATATATAGAGAGAGAGCGAGAGCGAGAGAACTACTAAAATTGTGTTTCAGGTAGATCATATAACTAAGACATTGAAATGATATGGTAACTTCCTCTCCTTTTTCCTTCCTTTCCTAATGTTTAGCAACTGACCCTTGTTTACAGAATGTTCCCGTTTGGGGTAAACAAGGATACATTTATTATTCAAGAGTAATACACTATTAGTTGTATTGTATTGTACTGTGAACAAATAATAGATACTGGTAAGGTATTTTGGTCACTTATACAAGTCTTATATACGTGTAGGATGAAATTATTGAACCAAATGTTGATGTATTACTTTATTATATATCTGAAAAACTCAATAAAAATAGTTGAAATAAAAAAGGACCAAGGAATGGAAGGCAGCACTGATAAAAGCAACAGGCTTATTCTCTTGTGTCAAAGTGATGTGCACTACATCAAAAAAGGAAATTGTCTTTTTGAATCTGAAGGAGAAGGCACAGGAGCACATTTCTCCATCTGTAGTCAAATCCCACAAATAAATAGGTGATTTGACTGTACACTTTGGCACCATCAGTGGGTGCACTAGAAACATCCCCAATGCCATCTGGTAGAGTGAAAGCGAGGGCAGCCAGTACCCTGGGACTATCTCTGGCCCTTCCCCTGTGTCTAGAACAAGACATGTTACTTAACCACTTCCCGACCACCGCACGACGATGTACGTCGACAGAATGGCACGGGCAGGCATATTGGCGTACATGTACGTCCCTGCCTTCCCGCGGGTCGGGGGCCCGATCGGGCCCCCGACCGATGCCCGTGGCGGTCGGTATTCGTTCGGGAGCGATCCCGGACGAGGGGACGGCCATTCATTCATGGCCACCCCCTCGCGATTGCTCCCGACGAATGAAAATGCTCCGTGACATCACTTCCTCTCCTGTAATGTAAACACAGGAGAGGAAGTGATGTAATCTCTCCTCCGTGTCGGTATTTTTCGCTCCGACACCGAGGAGAGAGGATCGGTGAGTTGCACCAACACGACACTACACAGTAGAACATGCCAGGCACACTCACACCCCCCCGATCACCCCCCCAATTACCCCTGCCCCCCAGTCACAGTGACACCAATGTCATTTTTTTTTTTTTGCATTGGTGTCATTTGTGACTGTAATAACTGTTAGGGCAGTTAGGGTTAGCCCCCTTTAGTTCTAATGTACCCCCCTAACCCCCCCAATAAAGGTTTAACCCCGTGATCACCCCCCGTCGCCAGTGTCACTAAGGCTGGGTTCACATTGCAGCGGTTTATGAGAACGAATGTGATTCGCACCGCACTGCAGTGCAAATCACATCCGATCTCTGTGCGATTCAAGTTCAGCCATTCGCCGCACCCGCCGCAAATTCGCACGGGACCCTTTTTTTGGTCCGCAGCAGAATCGGATCGCATGGCTGTTCACACCATGCGATCCGAGTTTGCAGATTGCACTGCGATATGCGAACTGATCTGGGGGTGTCATTAACATTTCACTGACACTCCCAGCAGTTCGCATAGGGCAGTGTGAACTGCCGCCGGGAGGCATGCGATGCGGGAACCCGCCGCGGATTCGTGGCGTTCCCGCATCACTCCAGTGTGAACCCAGCCTAATAAGCGATCGTTTTTCTGATCGCTGTATTAGTGTCACAGGTGACGCTAGTTAGGCAGGTAGGTATTTAGGTTCGCCGCAGCTTTTTATAGCGCCAGGGACCCCCATATACTACCGCATAAAGCCCCCTGATTGCCCCCTAGTTAACCCTTTCACCAGTGATCACCATATAACTGTTACAGGTGACGCTGGTTGGTTAGTTATTTTTTTATAGTTTCAGGGCACCCGCCATTTATTACCTAATAAAGGTTTAACCCCCTGATCACCCAGCGGGTGTCATTTGTGACTGTAATAACTGTTAGGGCAGTTAGGGTTAGCCCCCTTTAGTTCTAAGGTACCCCCCCTAACCCCCCCAATAAAGGTTTAACCCCGTGATCACCCCCCGTCGCCAGTGTCACTAAGGCTGGGTTCACATTGCAGCGGTTTATGAGAACGGATGTGATTCGCACCGCACTGCAGTGCAAATCACATCCGATCTCTGTGCGATTCGAGTTCAGCCATACAGATAGTATGGCTGAATTCGTGTCGCACCCGCCGCAAACTCGCACGGGACCCTTTTTTTGGTCCGCAGCAGAATCGGATCGCATGGGTGTTCACACCATGCGATCCGAATTTGCAGATCGCACTGCGATATGCAAACTGATCTGGGGGTGTCATTAACATTTCACTGACACTCCCAGCAGTTCGCATAGGGCAGTGTGAACTGCCGCCGGGAGGCATGCGATGCGGGAACCCGCCGCGCATTCGTGGCGTTCCCACATCGCTCCAGTGTGAACCCAGCCTAATAAGCGATCATTTTTCTGATCGCTGTATTAGTGTCACAGGTGACGCTAGTTAGGCAGGTAGGTATTTAGGTTCGCCGCAGCTTTTTATAGCGCCAGGGACCCCCATATACTACCGCATAAAGCCCCCTGATTGCCCCCTAGTTAACCCTTTCACCAGTGATCACCATATAACTGTTACAGGTGACGCTGGTTGGTTAGTTATTTTTTTATAGTTTCAGGGCACCCGCCATTTATTACCTAGTCTCACTAGTGTACCCCTAAATTTAGGGGTGTCTACTTTCCAAAATGGGGTCATTTGGGGGGGGTTTGTGCCATCTTGGCATTTTATGGCCTTCAAAACTGTAACGCCCTTAGAAAGCCTGAAGGCGGTGCTTGGTTTTCGGGGCCCCGTACGCGGCTAGGCTCCCAAAAAGTCCCACATATGTGGTATCCCCGTACTCAGGAGAAGCAGCAGAATTTATTTTGGGGTGTCATTTCACATATGCCCATGGCATGCGTGAGCAATATATCATTTAGTGACAACTTTGTGAAAAAAAAAAAAAAAAAGTTTGTAATTTTCCCGCAACTTGTGGCAAAATATAAAATATTCCATGGACTCAACATGCCTCTCAGCACATAGCTTGGGGTGTCTACTTTCTAAAATGGAGTCATTTGTGGGGGTTTTGTGCCATCTTGGCATTTTATGGCCTTCAAAACTGTAATAGGTAGTGAGGAGTGAAGTCAAATATTTACGCCCTTAGAAAACCTGAAGGCGGTTCTTGGTATTTGGGGGGCCCCGTACGCGGCTAGGCTCCCAAAAAGTCCCACATATGTGGTATCCCCGTACTCAGGAGAAGCAGCAGAATTTATTTTGGGGTGTCATTTCACATATGCCCATAGCATGTGTGAGCAATATATCATTTAGTGACAACTTTGTGAAAAAAAAATTAAAAAAAATTAAAGTTTGTAATTTTCCCGCAACTTGTGGCAAAATATAAAATATTCCATGGACTCAAAATGCCTCTCAGCAAATAGCTTGGGGTGTCTACTTTCTAAAATGGGGTCATTTGTGGGGGTTTTGTGCCATCTTGGCATTTTATGGCCTTCAAAACTGTAATAGGTAGTGAGGAGTGAAGTCAAATATTTACGCCCTTAGAAAACCTGAAGGCGGTTCTTGGTATTTGGGGGGCCCCGTACGTGGCTAGGCTCCCAAAAAGTCCCACATATGTGGTATCCCCGTACTCAGGAGAAGCAGCCGAATTTATTTTGGGGTGTCATTTCACATATGCCCATAGCATGTGTGAGCAATATATCATTTAGTGACAACTTTGTGTAAAAAAAAAAAAAAAATTTTTTTTTTGTCATTATTCAATCGCTTGAGGCAAAAAAATAAAATATTCAATGGGCTCAACATGCCACTTATCAATTTCCTTAGGGGGTCTACTTTCCAAAATGGGGTCATTTGGGGGGGGGTTTGTACTACCCTGCCATTTTAGCACCTCAAGAAATGAGATAGGCAGTCGTAAACTAAAAGCTGCGTAAATTCCAGAAAACGTACCTTAGTTTGTAGATGTGACAACTTTTGTGCAAACCAATAAATATACAATTATTGACTTTTTTTTTACCAAAGACATGTGGCTGAATACATTTTGGCCTAAATGTATGACTAAAATTGAGTTTATTGGATTTTTCTAATAACAAAAAGTAGAAAATATCATTTTTTTTCAAAATTTGCGGTCTTTTTACGTTTATATCGCAAAAAATAAAAATCGCAGAGGCAATCAAATACCATCAAAAGAAAGCTCTATTTGTGGGAAGAAAAGGACGCAAATTTTGTTTGGGTACAACATTGCATGACCGCGCAATTACCAGTTAAAGCAGCGCAGTGCCAAATTGTAAAAAGACCTCTGGTCATTTACCAGCAAAATGGTCCGGTCTGAAAGTGGTTAAAAGGTAACATGGGATGGATTTACTAAAGGCAAACAATACCCTGTTTCCCCTAAAATAAGACCTAGCCTGATTGTCGGTGTTGGCTGCAATATAAGCCCTACCACCCAAATAAGCCCTACCCTGTTTCCTCAAAAATAAGCCCTACCCTGAAAAGAAGACCTACAAGGACTTTAACTAGGGCTTATTTGGGGGGTAGGGCTTTTATTGCAGCTATCACCGACAATCACACTAGGTCTTATTTTAGCGGAAACAGGGTATATACTTTGCAAGTGCAGTTACGCACATGTTCCCCAGAGCCCAATGAATGTGGTGAAGCTGCACTTTGTAATGAACACCCAATAGGGTGCAAGGAAAAAATAAATAAAAATCTTTACCACATTTACTAAGCTCTAGGGAAAATGAGTGCAACACTTGCAAAGTTCACAGTCTATTTGCCTTTAGCAAATATACCCCATACTGTTCAGTGTATGATGCAAGATTTAGGCATTCACAAAATCCAAACATCTGGTAGCAGATGTGGGTGGCCATATGTGAACAAGGTCTCAGTGTATTTCGGGCAGCAGGAACAGATTACAAATCAGTTTCCTGTGGCACTTGCAAGTGGGAGCATCAATAGTGAAATGCTCCCTCAGCACTTTTTGGTAGGAAACAAAGCATAGAGTGTACATAACACTTCACCTGGCAGAAGGCATCAGTGCTCAATGAGTTAACCCCTTCTGTGGCGAAAACCTACAATACCACTGGAAATTTTAAAGCCACCCAGCGACCTAAGCAAATGAGGTAACTCCTGGAGCTCGACGTGACAAGCCTAACCAAAAGGTGAATCTTCAGAGACTGGGCAAGCACTGACAAAAGCGTTTTGCAGCTATCTTTTACCAGAACAAAGTCTGGAAAAAAACATGCTTGGGACCCAATACCCTATTGTTTATGATTCTTACACAATGGCAACATTTTGTTGCTAGTGCCGCACCCAGATCACACTATATAACTTTGTCAAGCAAGCAAGGGAATGATCATAATGAAGAGAGGAGGGGCTTGTGTCCTGTATTCTAAGATAAAGGGATTTACAGGAAAGTCAGTTTTGCTATTATCGTAAAGTGAGAATAAACTCCCATGGTTGACATTTACCTATAGTTATGCTGTATTATAGGCTCACCTATAGGTACTGTAAACATCTCCTAAACATGCACCGTTTAGAAGATATTTACTTGTGAAGGGGTGAGTGATGTCACTGGTGCATGTGCTCTGAAGGAACAGCCACCTGCGCCGTTCCCTCAGAATCCTGTGCCGTAAATAGCAGCTTTGGCGCGCACGTGCGGGAGCAGTGGTGTGTTTTGGCCCAGACTGACAAGGCCCAAGCCTAAGGCAGCACTTTGGGGAGGGGGAGGGGGAGGAGGAGGAGGAGGAGGACAGTGAGAGCAGCACTTCTGCAGGCACAATTAGTTACTATTAGCAGTCCTTCACGAAGAAGCCAATATAAAGTGCTAAATATGGATTTAATTAATATACAGATCATATTGTAAGTAATCCATGCTGCAAACTCATTAAACCATCCACATTCAGTGAAAGTTCATGGACTGCAACATTGCAGTCCATGAACTTTCACTGAATGTGGAAGGTTTAATGTGTTTGTATTGATTTCAGCATGCATGGAACACTTTGCAGTAATGAACTTTCACTGAATGTGGACTGTGCATTTATTTCATTATGTGCAAAGTGCTCCATGCGTGCTAAAATGAATGTTCATTACTGCAAAGTGCTCCATGCATGCTGAAATGAAAGTTCATTATTGCAAAGTGCTCCATGCATACTGAAATTATTGCAAACTCCTTAAACAGTCCACATTCAGTGAAAATGAATGTACTGCAAAATGCTCTGTGCTATAATCCATACATAAATCACATACACCAATAAATTGTGATATGAAACTGATGAGGCTGCACTCTTAAATAGGAAGTAAACCCTTATGGGTTTACATCCTCTTTGATTCCCTGCAAAGGTAAAGCATAATGGACTACTATGCATCACATAGTAGTCCATTATGTGTCACTTACCCGACACAGGAGCCAGCGAAGTCACCGCTGTCCCCTTGTGTACCGAGCCTCCATCTTCTCGGTGGGTCTTGCTGCTCCAGCGCTGTCATTTGTTAAAGCCGCGATGACGTCACTCCCGTGTATGGGAGCCGCCACTCGCGGCATATCGCTGTGGACAGCGGTGTGCTCAGTGCGCCTATGCATCGCTGTCTACGGCACATGCGCCGTAGACAGCGGTGCCTGTGTTTTGGCAAATATCTCCTAAACCGTGTAGGTTTAGGAGATATTTCTTGGACCTACAGGTAAGCCTTAATCTAGGCTTACCTGTAGGTCAAAGTGGTTTGTAAGGGTTTACAACCACTTTAAACTGCACTGATAGGACACACTAAAGGGCACCGATAAGCTGCTCTGATGAGCACTGATGGGACTGCACTAATAGGGCACTTTAGAGGCCCCTGATGAGACCGCACTGATAGCCCCTGATGAGGCTGCATTGATAAGACGGCACTGATGAGCAGTGATAAGACAGCACTGATTAGGCGGCACTGATGAGCTGTACTGATGGGCACTAATAAGGCAGCACTGATGGGGCTGCACTGGTGGCCCCCGATAAGCTGCGCTGATGAGGCACTGATATGCATGGATAACGCTGCACTTTTCATTATTTTATTTTAGGATGACACTCTCTTAAACCACTTCAATACCCGGCCATAGTCATATGACGGCCACAGATGGGATCTCTCATCCTGGGTGGATGTCATATGACGGCCTTGGTATATTACCGCTCCTACGGGCCCTCGGGGGCCTGCAGCGCAGCGATCGTGGATGAGGTGTGTCCCTCGGACACAGCCCATCCCCGATCTGTGGGATTTTTATCCCCATCCACCCACCCCGATACATGTGACTGGCCGTGTCCAATCACAGCCGGTCACATGTACTGTGCTGTTACAGCCTAGGGCGCGTGCCGAGTGGTGATCGGGGATGCGGCTTGTCACCCTGACACAGCCCAACCCTGATCGCAGTAAAGAGCCAATGAAATTGTCTCTTTACCACGTTGACAGGCTGTGTCCAATCACAGCTGGTCACAGAAAGTAAACAAATTGCCGTAACGAGATGTTACCGGGTTCTCCGATTGCGGTAACATCTCAATACCGCCTAGTGTACACCAATCACACACTGATTACCCCCCCCCAATAAAGAGGACCTGTCACTACCCATCACAGCCCATCTGAGTACACGAGTACCTGTCAGTCCATCTAAATACCCGAGTACCTGTCTCAGCCCATCTGAGTACCCAAGTACCTGTCCCAGCCCATCTGAGTACCCGAGTACCTGTCACCAGCCCGTCGGAGTACCCGAGTACCTGTCACCAGCCCGTCGGAGTACCCGAGTACCTGTCACCAGCCCGTCGGAGTAACGGAGTACCTGTCACCAGCCCGTCGGAGTAACGGAGTACCTGTCACCAGCCCGTCGGAGTAACGGAGTACCTGTCACCAGCCCGTCGGAAGTAACGGAGTACCTGTCACCAGCCCGTCAGAGTAACGGAGTACCTGTCACCAGCCCGTCGGAGTACCCGAGTACCTATTTGCAGCCCATGCCTCATAGAATACACATTGGGGTGTTTGCTTTCCAAAATGGGGTCATTTTGTGGGTAATTCCATTGTCCTGGTGCTCCAGGACCTTCAAAAGTGTGATAGGTAGGAACGAAATGAGATGTGTCATTTATGCTCCTAGAACGCCTGAAGGTACCACTTCCATGTTGGACCTCTGTACATGGCCAGGCTGTGTAAAAGTCTCACACATGTGGTATCGCAATACTCAGGAGGAGTAGTAGAATGTGTTTCGGGTGTAATTTTTGCTATATACATGCTATGTGTTAGAAAAAAAAAAAAAAAAAAAAAAAATATATATATATAAAAAAAAAAAGATTTTCATTTTCTTATTTTCATTCCACGTTTTGTGAAGACTTGTGTAAAAAAATTAACTGTTTAAAAGACTCATAATGCTTCATAGAATATACTTTGGGGTGTTTTTTTTCCAAGATGTAATAGGTCGTTAGGAAATTAGGTGTCATTTATGCTCCTAGAACACCTGACGGCGCTCCCTGCATGTTGGGCCTCTGTATGTGGACAAGCCGTGTAAAAGTCACACACATGTGGTATCGCCATACTCAGGATGAGTAGCAGAATGTATTTTGGGGTGTAATTTTTGCTATGTACATGCTTTGAGTTAGAAATATCTTATAAACTGACCACTTTGTGTAAAAAAAAAAAAAAAAAATGTTTTAATTTTCTTTCCACGTTTTCCGAAGACTTGTGGGAAAAAATTAACTGTTCAAAAAGACTCATTGTGCCTCATAGAATATATGTTGGGGTGTCCGCTTTCCAAAATGGGATCATTTTGTGGGTAATTCTACTGCCCTGGTGCTCCAGGGCCTTCACAAATGTAATAGGTCATTAGGAAATTAGGTGTGTCATTTATGCTCCTAGAACCCCTTACGGTGCTCCCTGCTTGTTGGACCTCTCTGTGTGGCCAGCCTGCGTAAAAGTCCCACACATGTGGTATCGCCATACTCGGGAAGAGTTGCAGAATGTATTTTGGGGTGTAATTGGAAGTATGCATATGCTGTGTATGAGAAATAACTTGCTATTATGACAATTTTGTAAACCAACAAAAAAACAAACAGAAAAAAAATATATATATTTTTTCCCAAGAATTGTGAGAAAAAATTACAACTTCAAAAAACTTACCATGCTTCTTACTAAATACCTTGGACTGTCTATTTTCAAAAAGGGGTCATTTAGGGGGTATTTGTACTTTCCTGACATTTCAGAGCCTCAAGAAATGAGATAGGCTGTCAGTACACCAGGTGTGATCAGATGTGATCAATTGTCAATGATTTGCACCATAGCTTGTAGACTCTATAACTTTCAAAGAGACTAAATAATATCCACTAATTTGGTTTATTTTTACCAAAGAGATGTAGCCGTATAAATTTTTGCCCACATTTATGGACAAAAATTACTTATTTGCAAAATTTTATCATAGAAACTAAAAAACATTTTTTTTTTTTTTTATTTTCGCTCTTTTTTCACTTATAAAAAACACAGTGGTGATTAAATACCACCAAAAGAAAGCTCTATTTGTATGAAAAAAACTGATAACAATTTTGTTTAGGTACAGTGTTGCTTGACTGAGTAACTGGCATTCAAAGTGTGAGAGCTGAAAGCTAAAAATTGGTCTGGCAAGGAAGGTGTATAAATGCCCTGTATTGAAGTGGTTAAAATAATAGATACAACATTTAAAATAGTATACAAAACATACAAGTAGGCACTTGGAATCCATTTTTATTGTATAGACAAGAAGAAGTGGAGCTCTAACAGGAAAGGGTGGAGACTAAATGGGAAGGGGTGTGGTTCACAGATGACAGGGTGGGTCTTAAAAAGGAAGGGGTGTGGCATTGACATAAAGAGGCGGGTCATTTATATTAGAGGGTGAAGCTTTAATCAGGCCTAGGGCAGCACAAAACCCAAATAAACCACTGTGAGGGAGTGATGTCATTGTGGCGTAGCCAGGCGGCCCAGAGGACGCAAACCCAGAAGCAAAATGGGTGAAGATGGAAGCCCTGTCGGTGATGACAGTTCGAGGCTGGAGGGGCTTTGTTCTAAGGAAAGTTTCACATAATGTGCTAGTATGCGATGCATACTAACATGCTATAACTTTACCTTGCAGGTTTAAAAGGAAGAAAAAAAAAAAAAAAGCATGGCAGTTTACTACCATTTTAATCAGGACTTGATCTTAATGCAGGACTTGTATCCTAAAGCAGGGCATACATGGACCGAAAATCAGCTGGTTTAGCGGAAACCAAATCAACTTTTGGCCCATGTGCACTGCTGTCTGTTCAACAGACTAAACCAGTATTTGATCAGTGCTTGCAGCCTATGGCTGATGTAAGGATCTGACAGTTTTTATTTCCCATTCATCCCGCTGGTTAAACAAAAAACAAACTGAATGTGTATACCCAGCTTTAGACCAGCAATAATGTGAAGGGTGGGCAACAACATCGCAAACAAAACAAACTGACTGTTTAAAGCACTTGGTGGCTGAAACTTGCACAAGCCGTGGCCTTAACTTGAGGCCCAAAATCTTGAACTTCTTTGAAAATGTGAGAGCGGAGGACCAGATGGCAGCTTTGCAAACGTGGGAAACAGATGCTTGATGCTGAAAAACCCAAAAGACACCAACAGACCTGATGGAATGAGCTCTTATAAGGAAAGGAGGAACTCTGTCCCTAAGAGCCAACAGTGGCGAAAATCCCATTTTTACTCACTGAACTGCAACTCCATTTTATTTTGTGTTTTTTTCCCGGGATTTTTGGTTGATATTCTGTCTCCATCATTTAAATTACACCTATGATAGAAATTCTAGACCCATTATTTCATTGTAAGTGGGAAAAATTACAAAATCTTCAGGGGATCAAGTAATATTTTATATCGCCTCTATTAGGAGTAGAACTAGGCAGAACAAAAAAGCAAATGAGCACCTGGCTATGCCCATGGGCCGTCCCTAGTCAGTATATAACCCCCTCTCTGCTCTAGGTATTCGGTTTAGTAGCAAACAGTAACAGAAGTATCAAAAGAACTCCATAGAGGGGTGGGTGCTGTGTCTGTCAATTAACTTCAGAGAAATGGATTTTACGGTAAGTAGAAAATCCTATTTTCTCATTTGTTCATTGACAGACACAGCCTTCCTAATGATAGGGACATCCCAAAGCAGTGCCAAACATGAGGGGTGGGAGAACAAAAAAATCCTTAGGCTAATACAAGAGCCAACCAGGTAACAGGAACTTCACCTAGAGGTGATTCAGTTCGCATTGTGCGCTATACAAGAATTTAATTCATTCATTCATTCAGGACACGCTGGAACCCTAGCTGAAATAGGGAATAGACCCTTTAATCAGCGGCCTGCAAAAAAACTTTGGTCAAAAGAGGCATCCACAGATGCCAACCCGTTCACTTCGGAGTGAAGTACACCGACGACCAGTGGTCGCCTTGCAAACTTGCACAACAGAAGCATGATGACCGAAGGCCCCAGAAGCACTAAGCGCCCGAGAAGAAAGCGCCATAACAGGAAAGGAGGCACCTGATCCTTGATCGAATAGCCCTCCCTCTGGAGAAGGGTCGCAGAAAAAAACAACAAAAAAAACAGAATGCCCCTTTCTTGGCCCCTCCGCCAATACCCCTTCAGGGCGGATAAGGCAAATTCCTTGGAAAGTGCCTTAACCTGGGTAAGGTGAATGACAAGATAAAGCCCCCCTTTTTGACATCCTGTGAGCGGAGCTGATAACCCCCAAGAGACCACCTCCCGAGCAAGAGTAAGTATTGGAATCTCCTGAATATCTTGAAAGAGAGATAGGCGGGGCTCCTTGAGAACTGAAACTACCAAGTTCAGATCCCACGGCTGTAGAACTGCACTGGGGACAACAAACACCTAACCCCTGGAATAAAAAGGTATGCACCAGGAAGTGCGAGACCAGGAGTCGCTGAAGAAGACCACCAAGGCCCCCTATCGGCAGTGTTGGAGACCGCAGGACCTGGCTCATCTCAGCCATGAGACAGTAGGCCCCTCCTGAGAGGCAGTGGCCAAGGAAAATGTCGGTGACCGGGCGCACCCGGTCGGCATACCTAAACCACCAGGACCCAACCAAATCCAACAGAATGAGCAGAATCACCGTAGTCATGATCCTGCCAAAAAGACACAGCAGAGGCTGGAGAAGGAAAGGCATAGAGCAAACGTGGGTCACTAGAGCCGTCAAAAGCTCCCATGACCTTGCCAGAAACCCTGGTACCGTCCCTGTTGAGCCAGGATGCAAAAAAGATCTAACTCAGGCATGCCCCAGTGGAGACCAATACAATGCAACACGGCCCAGTGAATGGGCCCTCCTCAACCGACTGAGGTATCCGTTCTACAGTATTTATACTCCTGGAAAGCGTACACCAGAAAGGGACAGAATGAGACGCCCTCCCCACCAGAGGATGCCGGCAACAGTCAGGGCCGCCATCAACCTATCTTGGCTCACCCTTGTGAAGGGCATAAGCCACCGCCGTTGCTTTGCCCAACTGGGACTGTACCAGGAGCCCCCAAAGTCGATTCTTCCATGATCCAGAACTAGTCTGTTTGCATGAAGTTCCAAGATATTACTTGGTAGTCCGGATTTTACCAAGGTCAAACAACTCTGAGCAGCGCTCAGTCCTAGGACCTCTCCCATCTGGACAGACTGGCATTGGTGGCCACCCTGTTCAATACAAGGGGAAAAAGGATTTACCTCATCGAAGAACTGGAGAGTGAAGGCACCAGACTAGAAAAAACTCTAGACTTCTAAATCAGCCAAACCCAATTGTCAAGAGACCCTAGGTACTTGTCCCATTATGCCAGAATCTCCCCTAAGGGAGCTTGTATGGAACTATGCTACTAGAAACGTCTCAAAAAAATTAAATGGATAGCATTGGATCAAACCCCACATGCAGATCCGTAGAGGAGCCCGCCTGCCAGACAGTGAATGAAAGAAACGCAGCATGCAACTTCCGGAGTATTGTCCAGGAGAATAAACACGCTGGACAGAACTGAAGCCTGGGTCAGGCTCAGGTAATCCAACAATCTGGCGGAGCCAAGCAGACACCCGATAGTATAACCTCCAACTGAAATCAGTCAAGGTTTGTATAAAAACTACGGTGCCCACGGTAGGCAGCAAAAAACACAGGCTAAATTCTGAGGAGACGGGCACATAGAATGCACAAGTTGCATTTGTGGTGTCGATAGAAATCAGAAGGTCCCCCTGACGAACAAGTGCTACCGCTGTGTGGACAGACTCCATCCTGAATTACTGCACCCCCATAAGGCATGTACTATGCAAAAAACTCTTTGCAGGATCATAGTCTGAAAATGATCTTGTAACTGGACAAGATCAAAGCGCGACATGCTGCCATTCAGGGTCGCCCTCCAAAATACATGTTCCCCCCCCCCCCAGGAAACAGAGAGCTCAGCAACCAAGGTAACTGTGACCCAGCGGACAACTGGAACACCTGGACCAACAGGCCCTCCAATGCAGCAAATACAGGGACACTCTGCTCCCCTTCCAGGCATGTCAGCTGGACCTTTTAGAAGCCAGAGATTCCTCTATTGGCACCATGGTTGCCTTGAGCAGCCTAGAGACAGTGGGGGTCCACTACTGGTGGAACAGCCCACTACTGAAGGAGGGACTCCCAAGGGAGTACCTTACCAGAAGTATTCTTGGAAACACCAAAGACACTTTGGACAATCCCAGTCCTCATGGACAAATTTGTCAGAATAAGAGGGAGAAGGGAACGTGCTCGCTCACAAAACCGTTTATCCAAAAGGGACATCGGGCCCTCCACTGCACCTTCTTGAAAAGTTTCCAGGACAGATGCAAAAAGTGTGAAAACCAGCGCCACTCCTCGACCGAGGCCCCACATCGGGAGCACAGACCAAAGCCCCCCCCCCCCACAGAAGTGGGGCCCCTCACAGGGATGGCAGACCTGGGTCCCCACACAGGGCACAGATTAGAGGGCTCCCCACAAGGGGCACAGGCCCATCACAGGGGGCACAAACTGTGGCCCTTACAGGGACACAAACCCTCACAGGGTCACCTACCGTGGCCTCTCACAGGGGCAAAACCCGTGGCCCCCCACAGGAGACACAAGCCGTGGCCCCCCACAGGAGACACAAGCTGTGGCCCCCCACAGGAGACACAAGCCGTGGCCCCCCACAGGAGACACGAGCCGTGGCCCCCCACAGGAGACACGAGCCGTGGCCCCCCACAGGAGACACGAGCCATGGCCCCCCACAGGAGACACGAGCCGTGGCCCCCCACAGGAGACATGAGCCGTGGCCCTCCACAGGGTGCATACACCTTGTTCCCCCACAGGGATCACAAACCGTGGCCCCTCACAGAAAGCACACACCGTAACTCCCCACAGGGGCACAAACCGTGGTCCCTCACTTAGGGGGCACAGACCGGAGCCCCTCACAGAGGGCGCAGACCCCAGCAGCACCACCCCTCAGGAATGGCGGGCCGCCACGAGGCCTAGTAAGCCGTGGCCTGAATTTCAGGCCGCCCGCTGCATACCACAAAAGCTGTGACCTTCATTTCTGGCCACCCGCCATGAGCCCCGCGGTAGGCCACAAAAGCCCCAGCCTCAATTTCAGGCTGTGGGCAAAATTTTTGGTCGTCCGCCGCCAGCCTGCGACCCTCAGGGGGACCAGACCTGAGCCCTGGATGGACCTGCCGGCTCTGCAGTCACTGCGAACGAGGGTCGGTAGGCGGCAGCGCCCTAAACTAGCCCCCGGACACCTGATCGTCCAAATACAAAAACTGAGGCTGGAAAAAAGGGGCATGTGTCTCAAAAAAGTCCCTAGGCCAGAAGCCTGGAACTCACCCAGGAAAGGGGGGAATGGAGGATAGCATGGCTCCCCAAACCAACCCACCCCCAGGGGGTGCTCAGCTGCTCCACCGTGCCTGGACCGGTGGTCTGAACGGGGTCACCCTGTTCGGATTGGCACACCACGAGATCTGTGGAGCACTCCGCTGATTGCATGGCTTAGGAAAGGTTGCTGCTTCGGCCTAGCTCCGGAGCGGCGGCCATCTGGGTACACCCGGCGGCTGTTGTCTCGCCAGGAAGTGATGTTTCATCGCAGCCATCTTGCTACAACCCACACTCTTGCTCAGTAATGATGGTGAGAATGGGGCAAGCGGACATCTTGTTACACCCACCGGAGTTTTAGATTTCAGTAATTTTCAGCATACAACGGAGCTTATAAGCTTAAATACAGTATTTGTAAATCTGACGGACTGTTTAGATGTTAAATTTTAAAAGCAGCAGCAAACCTGCTGACCTTACATGGTTGCTAATAGTTAAATTTGAAAATCAGAGGTGCTCTGTCACATTAGCAACCATGTAAGGTCAGCAGATTTGCTGCTGCTTTTAAAATTTAACATCTAAACAGTCAGTCGGATTTACAAATACTGTAAGCATATAAGCTCTGTTTTGTTGAATAACTGTGAAAACTAAAATTCCGGTGGGGGCAACAAGGTTGGTCTTTTTGTTTTTGCTGATCCGAAAAATGATACGATCTGTGACTCTGATCTGAGGAACGATCCAATCCGTGAGTTTTTGATCCGTTGCACCCCTAGTTCCAAGTAACTTTCTAGCAAAAAAAACCTGTGTAATATCTGTAAAGAAGAGGGGACCAAAATCCCTCTTAAGATGTGTGCAAACCTGTATCCAACTACAAGAAACAGCTTACTTCTGTGCTTGTTAAGAAGGGCTTCTACACTCAGTACTAAGTAATGTTTTTCTTGGGGATCAAATACTTATTTTGCTCACTGAACTGCAGCTGGATTTTTGGTTATTCTTAACAACATGAACTCAGGTTTGCCAGCAAAAAAACAACCAAAAAAAAATAAACCACAGCAGTGTTAACATCTGCAGGTGCCAGAAGTGACATCACTTTCAGCCTCCAAGGGGCATATCCGGGGACCATCTGTTCTACAGTCAGCGCTATGGGTGTAATTCTCCGGCTCCCCAATCACATGGGAGAGACCGGAGAAGCCCCGCAGGGTGGCAAGAGTAGTAGCAGCAATAGCTGTTGCAGGGCTGGTCCTGTCAGGTTAAAGAGTGCTTTTAAAGTGGAGCTTAAGCCAAAAGGGGAAGTTCCACCTCCAGTTTGTAAAATTGCACTTTGTCATCAGAATCTTTAGGACATCTTCAATAGGTACAGTGAGATGATTGTTTAGGGCAGAGATGACAAGGTTGGTCACAAGAATGGTGCATTTTTATGCAAACTCTTTTTCCACTGGATACAGTTCAGCAAATTTTTTTGGGGGGAGTGAAAATACTTTCAGGAGTAACCCAGTCAATGTAGATTGCACATTCTATCTGTTCATGAACAAGGAATGTTTTGCAAGTCTTTGTAACTAAAGGGGCACGGTGGGACAGAAGCCAGTCTATTTGGACAATGCCAAGGCCTTTGCAGATGGAGGGATGTTGCGTGAAGCTCCCATTTTTAATACCATGGCCATACGGGGAAGAGAACTCTTCTTCAGCTTCCTCAACAGTGCTTTGATAGCTTCTTCATTCCATTCAGATTCATCATCCTCTAGGACCATACCAGGGTCCGACTGTTTCAGAAGCAGGAGAAGAAGGAGGCAGGGCATTTCAGGGCTACGGACAAAGATGGCTGCATCAAAGTTGCAATCTGCCCAAGGAACAGATGCAGATTCTTTGACAGATGCAAAGAAAATTGTATTTTTGTTACTCACAGTAAAATCCCTTTCCGGGACTTCAATGACAGACACCTCTTTGCTTTTCTCCAAAGTTATAACTGATGGGTTTTATAGTGCCACCTACCAGGAGAAAGACACTAGGCAGAAAAAAAAAAAGCTCAGCACCTCTTATGGGCAGTCTTCTGTGCATAGAACCCCATATAAACTGCCCAGGCCACCAGTTGGAATAAAGCAGTGTCAGAAGCAAACTCCAACAGAGGGAAGAGAATGTGTAGTCAGAGTCTTCACTTGGAAATGTGATAACCCTAACTACCAAGACCTGAGGTATGCATTGGCCTAGCTGGTAAGTATGCCTGAAAGAGGGCAAAAAGAGACACAAAGTAGGTAGGTGTGATGTGAAATCTTTAATGAAGGGCTGGCAACAACCATCAGTCCAGAAAATAGCGAATGCCTGGATGACCGCCCCCTTATAATGAAAAAGGGTTACAAATTTAACAGTTAAAACATGAGGATCACCAGCGCCCCATGTACTTGATGCTAGGAGAAAGGGCCCCTGTTTGGGACCTATGAAGTTGCCCCGAATCCTGACGAATATCCAGAAATGGAGTTTTGGATTTGAGCCTAATTTGGCAAATAAACCTGGATGTGAGAACAAACTGCTTGGGGAAAGGGAGAAAAGAGCTGCCAGAGGAATAATTGCAGAGGAGGACAAGTGTTTTGATCCGACACTGTCACTGTGGTACAGAAATATTACCACGAACCCCTGGCTTGTCCATCTCTGCTGATTATTTTGAAGTTGTAAGTGTAGTGAAAGGGAACTGCCTAGAGCCCTAACAGATCTACGCCAAGGGTAGGAGACAGGAAGTCTAAACACCACCGAAACCTGGGCAGTAATTGGTAGCCATGCCAAACAAAAATCATCCCTGACTTCTCTGAATACCCCTCAACATGGCTTAGAGAGGGTGAGCTGCAAACATGGACAAATAGTCAGGAGTTTGTAGGGGCCTGAACTGCTGTCACCAGACAGA
Source organism: Lithobates pipiens (assembly GCF_037356315.1). Classification (NCBI taxonomy): domain Eukaryota; kingdom Metazoa; phylum Chordata; class Amphibia; order Anura; family Ranidae; genus Lithobates; species Lithobates pipiens. The sequence goes on along the minus strand of NW_027507748.1, from coordinate 601,372,852 downwards.
TACTTGATAGTATTGCCAGATTAGGCCAAATTGCAGAGCAATATGCAGCGAAAGCCAGACACGAACCTATGAAACCTTCCCACCCCTCGGGGGCACTGAAGGTAACCCGCTGAAGGTGAAAGAGCTGCCACTGTAAAGAAATTCCATCACCACCTGCAGGCACTATGATCCCCTCCACCCTGTCTAGCAATTGTAGTATGGACATTAAGAGCGCATTAAGTTTTTCATGATTCTGAGTAAAAGAATCATGCATGGAAATTGAATTTGCTGCTTCCGAAACTCGCGACATGCCCTAAACAAAGGAAACACAAACTAGAGAAAAATGAAAACAGACAACCAGCCCACAAAACAACACCCCTTAGTACCTGACAAGTATGAAGATGTATTTGCAGAAATGACAAGATCAACAGCACGTGAATGTGAACCTAATGACAACCACACTCAAGGGTATGCAGTAAACGAGCCCGAGCAACCTGTAGCGCCGAGACAGGTAATTAAAAATGAACGCTCAGGGCTGAGGTACCCACAGACCGTGGTGGGTAGTAGTAAAGGTGTAATGGTGAACGTGCACGTATGACATATGGTATACGGGCGAGAAGATTGTGGGACAACAATCAATTAAAAATGAAACCTCAGCCCGTATGGATCTATAGATATGTATGTGAGCAATACACTAAAAGAACTGAACAGATCTAGTATTAACACCTGTCATACAGTAGTGTACATGGAGCACTGCTTAAACTAGAAATGACATTCTCATGCTTCAGTTACAAGAATCAACTTCCAGCATGCGTGGCCCCTCCCCTGGAAAGCATTTAGTTACTAATCATACATGTATAACGTTTCCTGGTGTTTGGGAAGAAGGCCAAGTGAGGTTACTAGACATCCCAAATGCTGGATAAAAGCTCAAAAAATGGGAGCCAAGGAAATCACAAATGACAACCGCTAGCTGGTCATTTCTTGATTGGAGTGGGGACAGTGGACAAAAAAAATAAAATAAATAAAAAAAGGCTCAACTAAGTGTGGTAATAAAGTGAGGATAGAGAATGCACCGATTTAACCACTTGCCGCCCGCCCTATAGGCAATTGACGGTGGCAAAGTGGTTGCATAATCCTGATCGGACGTCATATGACGTGATTATGTCAGTCTGACACCCGGCAACTACGATCTCGGTAAAGAGTCTCCGACGGAGACTCTTTACCACGTGATTAGCCGTGCCCAATCACGGCTGATCACAGTGTAAATAGGAAGAGCCGGTGATCGGCTTTTCCTCACTCGCATCTGTCAGACGCGAGTAGAGGAGAGCCGATCGGCTGCTCCTCTGACGGGGGGGTCTGTGCTGATCGATTATCAGCACAGCCCCCCCGATGATGCCCACACTGGACCACCAGGGATGCCACCAGACCACCAGGGATGCCCAGCAAAAGGTAATCCTCCCTAGACCCCCAGGGATGCCAGTCAGTGCCACAATGGATGCCAATCAGTGCCCATAATGGATGCCAATCAGTGCCCACAATGGGCATCACTGATTGGCATGCATTATTGTTTGTCACTGATTGGCATCCATTAGTACAGTATAACATAATACAATGTCGCCTATGAGTGCCTACCTGTGCCGCCTATGAGTGCCCACCTGTGCCGCCTATGAGTGCCCACCTGTGCCGCCTATGAGTGCCCACCTGTGCCGCCTATCAGTGCCCACCCATGCCCATCTGTGCCGCCTATCCATGCCCATCTGTGTCGCCTATCCATGCCCATCTGTGCCGCCCACCCATGCCAATCCGTGCCAGCTATAAGTGCCAATTTGTGCCACCTATCAGTGCCAATTTGTGTCACCTATCAGTGCCCATCAGTGCCACCCATCAGTGCCACCTCATCAGTGCCCATCAGTGCCACCTCATCAGTGCCACTTCATTGGTACCCATCAGTGTCGCCTTATCAGTGCCCATCAGTGTAGCCCCATCAGTGCCCATCAGTCAAGGAGAAAACGTACTTATTTACAAAGTTTTGAAACTGAAACAAAAAAATACATTTTTTTTTCAAAATTTTCCGTATTTTTTTATTTGTAGCGCAAAAAATAAACGTAGAGGTGATCACATACCACCAAAATAAAGCTCTATTTGTGGGAAAAAAAATGATAAAAATTTCATTTGGGTACAGTGTAGCATGACCGCGCAATTGTCATTCAAAGTGCGACAGCGTTGAAAGCTCAAAATTGGTCTGGGCAGGAAGGTGTTTAAGTGCCCGGTATTGAAGTGGTTAAAGAAACATGAAAAACAGCCAAAGAGGCTGCACTCACCTAATCTTCTCTTAGCATGTTTCCTTATTTCCTCTACCCCTTTTATGTAATGACAAGCCTATAGGGCAATGATGGCAAACCTTGGCATTCCTGATGTTTTGAAACTACATTTCCCATGATGCTCCACTACACTGTAGAGTGCATGAGCATCATGGGAAATGTAGTTCCAAAACATCTGGGGTGCCAAGGTTCGCCATCACTGCTATAGGGGGATCTGCATTGAAAACAAAAGAACAGTAAAAGCAGCTATATAAGCCACAAAGAATCACGCACGTCCCCCAATGAAAGGATCCCATTATACGGAAAGCAGCCTACTTTCATTGCGTTCCATAACAAATAAGAGGAAAGTACTGGAACGCCGTAGCCAACATATGGCTACATATCCCACATGGTACATTCCAGAGACGCATGGAACGCCAAAGCCGCCATTTCATCTGTTACTAGAAGAACTTCTGTCGCTGAACTTCCAGAATAGTTTCCAAAGAGAATGCGATTTGCAGCATAAGGGGGAGAGATTGGGGGCAGTAAAAAGCATGAAGAAACATCCAGGAGCCCCAACACCCCCGGAGCCTGGCTGCATCTACCAGAACCACGACCACTGGGAAAAAGAACCGATGAGATTCCTGCAGCCAACTGAGCTGCTTCTCAGCTAACCGAAAAACCGTAAGTGACGCAAAATGCCCTGAACATGGAAATTTTGTGTCGGCTAACCCGGAAATTAGCCGACAAAGGATTCGTAGATGGAGGAGGGATATATAGCCCTAAGACTCCTCCTTCAAATCCAGGTTGGCCTCCAGCCAGCCTTCTAACTTAACTTCTGCAAAAATATTTAAAATACCTGAACATATTAAAAAAAAAAAATGGGGATTTGGTCACACCATATGGCTATATGGTGCTTAACCACTTAAATACCTAGAAAAAAAGGGGGGTTTGGGACTTTAAATGAAGCCCGTGCAAGTATGGGCCTCCATCCCTATTCAGATACATTTAGACAAACAGTTTGGGACTTTAAATTAGGCATAATGATCAATACTGAGATACAAAGTAGATTTAATCAAATACAGAATCAATTTATTCAAGCTGTAAACATTCACATTACACGAAATATAAATATATTAGTAAAAAGAAATTTCAAATATGAACACCGGTCTCGAGTGATTAACATATGCATACATACATAAACATTGAAACAATGCAATTCATTGACTCATCCTAGTTGGGCAGTTATAATGCCAATCAGTAAGTGTGTGTCCTGCCCAACATTGGTGGCATGTAATGATGTGTATGTTGGCATCCTATATAGCTTGACGGGTTTTGTGATTTAAATCACTCATCAGGAGCAGGTGCCTATTTTATGTCTAAAAAGAACATAATAGCAAGTCAGGTATATGGCACAAAAGCAACATAGTAGAAAATAGTTTTGTTGGAGCAGGGGAAAAAAGGTAACCCATCCCAGTCACTTACATGACATGCAGTTGGGAAGGGATATGCAGTATGATGGAATGGGAACTGCTATATGAGCCTGATAGGGGAACTGAGGTGGCTAATCCTACATGCAAAAATTGTGCAGGCACAGTCAACCCCTATGGGTGAGTCCCATAAGTGCAGTTCAAGCTGGTGAGGTGACAAGCACAAGTAGTGCCCCACTGCCACCGAGAAGACAAAGACAGGCCCGTCAAGCCCATAGTGTCCTTCCTGCTGCATTCGCCAATCTTAGTAGGGAACCCACCACTTCTGCAGCACCCGTACTGCCCCCATTCACTGGCCAACCCGGCATTCAGATGGAAACAGTTGATTTTACGTCACTTGATTTTTATTTGCCGTTTTTCACCAAAGAGCTCTATAGATCTATCGTGGACCAAAGCAATTGGTATGCGGGTCAATACCTCGCCACTATTCGCCAGTCCTCCCTTGCCAGGGATTGGAAACCAATAACGGTTTCCAAATTTAAGCTTTCTGGGCCAATCCCTCCTCATGGGCATAACTAAAAAGAGTGAGCTGCGGTCAAATTAGTCCACTGACCCAATTTACCATATGCCCGTGTTCTCTGCCTCCATGACCAGGGCACGATACAAGCAGATCTTGTGGTTCATGGATTTCAACAATGAACTCTGTCGTCCTCGTGGAGACCTTGGATATGATTGGCTCTACAAAATTTGACCCCTCGTAAACCACTTCAACCAAGGTTTTGCAGATTTATTTACTCCCCATCAAGTTGTCTACATTGAGGAGTCCCTGATTGTTTTCTGGCCACTTGTCATTCAAACAGCATCTTCCCAGCAAGCGTGCCAGATATGGGGTCAAGATGTATAAGCTCTGTGACAGGGCCACCTACAACTACATGTTGTGTTATGGTTTACAAGGGAAAAGATAGCCACGTAGAGCCGCCAAACTGCCCAGATTACATAGGGAGCACTGGCAAGATTGTGTGGGACTTGGTCTCACCCTTATTCGGAAAGGGGTACCACTTGTACGTGGACAATTATTACACGAGTGTGCCACTTTTTAGTCACTTGTTTGATCAATAGATTGGAGCATGTAGCAGCGTGCAAGCTAATCGCTGTGGCTTTTCCCAGCGGCTTCTAGATTCCCGTCTTAGGCGGGGGGAGAGAACCTGCTTCCAGTGTAATAATTTGCTCGCTGTGAAGTGGAGGGACAATAAGAATGTTTTCGTTCTTACCTCCCTTCATGCAGACATTCCTATGGCGACTGGTGTTGTGGAGAAACCCCTCTGTGTCCACGAATATAACCAAAATATGGGAGGGGTGGACCTCAATGATCAGTTGTTGGTGTCGTACCTAGATGCTCGTAAAGCCAGATGCTGGTACAAGAAAGTGTCTGCATACTTATTTCAATTGGCTTTGCTGAACACTCATGTGCTATACAGAGCTTCAGGACGGGCTGGATCCTTCCTTAAATTCCATGAAGAGATTGTCAGAGCCCTTCTGTTTCTAGACGGTGTTCAACCTCACCTTCCCAATCCAAATGCAGTAAGCCGGCTGCATGAGAGGCATTTTCCTTAGGTCTTCCCGAGTACTCCTACCCAACGAGCCCCCCCCAAAAAAGATGTTGTGTCTGCAGCAAGCGCGGACATAGACGTGGCACCCGTTCTTGTCCCTCCTGTCCTGACAATCCTGGTCTTTGCATTGGTGAATGTTTTGAACGCTACCATACACTAGTTGAGTATTAGCGTAGGGTACAACACTGCACAGACTAGGCACACTTTCACAGTGTCTTCCAAGATGCCATTGCATTTTGAGAGACCAGAACCTGGAACCGGTTACAGTTACAAAAAAAAAAAAGTGAAAAAAAAAATATATAGTTGTTTTATTGTTCTCTCTCTCTATTGTTCTGCTCTTTTTTACTGTATTCTATTCTGCAACGTTTTATTGTTATGTTTTATCATGTTTGCTTTTCAGGGATGTAATTTTTTTTTATACTTTACTGTTTTTACTGTGTTTTATTGTTTACCATTTCTTTTGGTTTTCAGGTATGCCATTCAGCTGCAGCGCAGACTTGCTTATCTCGACAGCAACAGCGTTTGCTCCCACGATATATTAAGCCGCGACTCCAGCGCTGTAGACAGTGTTAATTTAGTTTATTAAAACATTTTAGTCGACTAAATGAATATTACTTTAGTCGACTAAAATGAAAACAATTCAGATGACTAAAACTAAAAGCCATTTTAGTCAAAAGACAAAAATGAGACTAAAACTAAAATGCCATTTTAGTCAAAAGACTGACTAAAACTAAAAATTGCAATTACTGAAATGTACTGGAGATTTTTAGTCGACTAAAACATAGGACATTTTAGTTGACTAAAATGTACTGGAGATTTAGTTGACTAAATGCGACAAAAACAATTGCAGAACACTAAAATGGGACTAAAACTAAAAGGCCATTTTAGTCCTAAGACTAAAATTAACACTGGCCGTAGGAGGTGATTTCACCACCAGTTAAAAAAAAAAAAAAAAGCATATATGCCGAAGCATGGGGGCAGCAGGGGTGGGGGAGCAATTTGCTCCTAACTTTTGCGAGCGGATGCCCCTATACTTCGGCATATATACATTTTAGGCAGATTGCGTTAAAAAATGTTTTATTATTTACTATTTTTTTTGTATTTGCTTTGCAGGTAAGGTATGTCTTACTGTTATACTCTAATGTTACTTTGTTTTATTGTTAACCATCATCTTCTTAACAGGTACGCCATTTAGTTGCAGCGTGGATTTATTTATCTTGACAGCAACAGCGTTTGCTCCCACGATACATAAAGCCGTAACTCTGCGATGTCGGAGGTGATTTCATCACCACAGTTAAAAACAAAATGTTGCATGTATGCCCATCATTAGAAGTGGGTGAATGAAGTGAGGTATTCTAATGGTGGGCATACCCGATCAATCTTTTTTTCATTAAGCATTAAAGCGGAGGTCCACCCTAAAGTGGACCTCCGCTCATCGGAACCCCCCCCCCCTCCGGCGCCACAATTGGCACCTTTCAGGGGGGTGCAGATACCTGTACAGTACAGGTATTCTGCACCCACTTCCGGGATAGCTCTCTGCGGAAAGGGGCGTAGATTACGCCCCTTTCCGCAAGTGCCCGCCCCTTTCTGCAAGTGCCCCGCTGCCTGCTGGGAAACACACAGATCCCAGAGGCAGCGGGGACCGTCCTTATTGCGCAGCACGATTCGCGCATGCGCAGTAGGGAACCGGGAAATGAAGCCGAAAGGCTCCATTTCCTGATTCCCATACCCAAGATGGCGGCGGCAGCACCCGACAGACGATCTAGAGATCGGCTTCGGGTGCCGACATCGCGGGCGCGCTGGACAGGTAAGCGTCACTATTTTAAAAGTCAGCAGCTGCAGTATTTGTAGCTGCTGGCTTTAAAAACAAAACAAAAAAAAACGCGGAGTCCCGGCGGACTCCCGCTTTAAGTAACCTTAAAAAAAAAAGGTTACAATACATGCCCAACAAGGACCAGCAAGGTACTGACATGTTGTTGGACTTTGAGTGGTTATACCAGAATGATGACTGCGGGTTTAAGTATCATCTTGGTATCATTCTTTTCAGGCAGTGGTCGGCTTTCATGTAAAAACAATCCTAGCAGCTAATTAGCCTCTAGATTGCTTTTAAAAGCAGTGGGAGGGAATGTCTCACCCCTCCCACCGTCTTCCATGGTTTTCTCTGGCTCTCCTGTCCCAACAGGGAACCTGAGAATGCAGTCGGTGGTTCCCGCCAGCTGATCATAGAGCTGATCAGAGACCAGAATGGGTCCAATCATCCCTATGGCCCAAGAAACCGGAAGCTATGAGCATTTCACAATTTAGATTTCGCCAGATGTCAACAGCGCCATTGGGAAATTAGGAAAGCATTTTATCAGACCAATCTTGGTGTGGTCAGATGCTTTGAGGGCTACTTTTTAATTTACACACAAATCTATTGGTGCTGGCAACACTATAGAAGTTTAGCTGCTTTCCACTTTTTAACAAGCACTCTATACGACAATACTATTTTTCACAATTTTTTTAACATTTTTAGTTTATTGATTGTCAAGCACTTTCTAGATAGCACATTAACACTCTACTTTTTTTTAATTATCTATTACACATGTGGTATCCCCATACTCAGTAGACTCAGCAGTATTTTGTGGTGTAATTCCACATATGCCCATGGCATGTGTGAGCAATATATCATTTAGTGACAACTTTGTGCAAAAAAATAAAAAAAATAAAAAAGTTGTCATTTTCCTGCAACTGGTGTCAAAATATAAAATATTCCATGGACTCAACATGCCTCTCAGCAAATAGCTCGGGGTGTCTACTTTCCAAAATGGAAATCAAAAAAATTCCGCCCTTAGAAATCCTGAAGGCGGTGTTTGGTTTTCTGGGCCCCGTACGCGGCTAGGCTCCCAAATATTCCCACACAGGGTATCCCCATACTAAGAAGAAGCAACAGAATGCATTTTGGGGTGTAATTCCACATACAACCATAGCATTTTGAGCAATATATCATTTAGTGACAACTGTGCAAAAAAAAAAAAAAAAAAAGTAGTTTGTCATTTTCCCGCAATGGGGTATAATTCCACATATAACCATGGCATGTGTGAGCAATATATCATTTGCACTGCTCTGCCATTTTAGCACCTCAAGAAATGAGATAGGCAGTCATAAACTAAAAGCTGTGTAAATTCCAAAAATTGTACCCTAGTTTGTAGACGCTATAACTTTTGCGCAAACCAATAATTTTTTTAACCAACCACATAACTTAAGCTGCATAGAACAGATGGTCAAGTGTGTCCTGATCAAGATCATGCTGGTAGTTGGAGGGGTTGTCCTGTTATGGCCAAAAGTCTTTCTTTGTCCAATTCTCTAGAGGTGGCAGCATAACTCAAAAGTGAATGACTATGTCCCTCAATGAAAGACATTTCTTTTAAAATAATATCAGCAGTCAAACATGATACAACAGCGACGTAAAAACTGCCTGGTTCTCAAAAGGGTTAAAGAAAACCTAATTACTATGTATGGCTAACCACTCCTGAAAATGATAATTGCCTGTCTGTAACTGAGATTCAGACCGTCAGTACTTTGCACTAGTGACCTGAAACAAGTATGCATATCAGATGTTCAGTTTGACTTTTGTGATCTGTGTTTTTGTCCCAGATAAGTGCTGAAGCCAAAGAGAAAGAAAATGATCAGGTTCATCAATATAGGTTTCTTGTAAAGAAAGATTACAAATGACACAACGTACCTGAAAATCAATGCTCCAAATTTTTTTGTGGGAAATTTTGGAGAAACGCTGAGTTTCCTATAAAGAATCAAAATATATAACTTTAAGACCACAGAAAAATAAACATTACATTATTTTTGCAAGAATTATCAACACTATAACCATGGAAGAGCACGACTTGTGAAATAGATGGAATAGTTTAGTGATGGAAATCCAGAGAAACTGCTATACTAAACTACTACACCGGTCATCTTGAGGGGCTACATGAATCAGATTATTTTGTATGATGTCATACAGACATGTCTACTTTACTACCAGCTTTAGTGACTGCTACACCAGCACACTGTCATGATAGGGCATAGCTGCTTAAAGAGGAAGTAAACCCTGATGAGTTAACTTCCTCTTTCATTCCCTGCAAAGGCAAAGCATAATGGACTACTATGCATCGAATAGTAGTCCATTATGTGTCACTTACCTGACATAGGAGCCAGCGAAGTAACCGCTGTCCCCTGTAGTCCGGCGCATCCATCTTCTCGGTGGGGTCTCGCAGCTCTGCCGCTGTCATTCGGCAAAGCTGCGATGACACTCCGGCGCATGCGCATGGGAGCCGACACGCACGACAGCTCCGTCGTTGAAAATGCCGCGCTCAGTGCGCCGCTATCTATGGCGCATGCACCGTAGACAGCGGTGCCTGTCTTCGGGCAAATATCTCCTAAACCGTATAGGTTCAGGAGAGATTTCTTGGACCTACAGGTAAGCCTTAATCTAGGCTTACCTGTAGGTCAAAGTGTGTTTTAAGGGTTTACAACCACTTTAAAGTAGAAGTTTAGATGGGATGACAGCAGCAGCTTTGCTACGCATACTAGCAAATTATGGCATACTTGTCTTTGGTTTGGGCCTCCTTCAGCACTTCTTGTAGCTACATCATCTTCTGTACTGTCTTTAGTTCAGGCTGCTTCCTTCTTTATCCATCAGGCAGCCAATGATGATATAAACTCTTGAGTATGCATGTTGAGTGTTACATTACTCTTTTTTGACCATGCTAGATGATGTCCAAGATTGTAAGCTGCACTGCACAACACCACAGTCAGTAGTAGGATGTACCCTATAAAATATATAGGGTACATCCTATTCTGGACTATGTGAATTATGCTGCTACTCTTAGGCATACTGTCATTGGCCTAAAAAGGCAGGAATTCTCTGCCCAGGAATAACTCCTAGCAGCCCGCTAAGCTTAAGGTGATAGATGCTCCTACAGATGTCTTTCTAGATCTCCTTTCATGGGCTTTAGTTTTCTATTTATGACCTACTCTCAACACTTGAACCGATCAGTTGCATATGGCTAGGAGACCAAAAAGGAAGGTACCGGGACCCCAAGTACAAAAGCAGGGGCAGCCTGTTGCTGGTTCACATTGGATTCTGCAGGCAGCAATCTCCAGGGTAATATGTATCCAGTAATCTAGCCGGCAGGGTGCTTTACGGGTGCAGGGAAGTGATCCCCTTGGGGAGGAATCAAGTCTCTGAAGACCTGGCAGGAGCACCTGTTGTGGGGAGGGACATTTGGGAATTCTGGATGGACTGTACTCAGGATGACTTCCAAAATAGTATTTCTTTATTAAGTACATTTCCTTACCCATTATACAAAAGTTTTACAATCCCCTCTGTGACTAGCACACACACACACACACCGCTGTGCTCATAAGTTTACATACCCTGGCAGGATTTATGATTTCTTGAACATTTTTGAGAGCATATGGATTATAACACAAAAAAACATTTTGTGCACTCATGGCTAGTGTTTGGCTGAAGCCATTTATTATCAATCAACTGTGTTTACTCTTTTTAAATCATAATCACAACAGAAACAACCTAAATGACCCGGATCAAAAGTTTACATACCCTGGTGATTTTGGCCTGATAACATGCACACAATTTGACACAAAGGAGTTTGAATTGCTATTAAAGGTAACCTGTGATCTGTTTGCTTGTAATTAGTGTGTGTGTGTAAAAGGTCAATGAGTTTCTGGACTAGGACCGCAGTGCTGCATTGACGTTTCTGGATTCTGAGTCATTGAGAAAGCAAAAGAATTGTCAAAAGGATCTGCGGGGAAGGGTAGTTGAACTGTATAAAACAGAAAAGGGATATAAAAAGATATCCAAGGAATTGAGAATGCCAATCAGCAGTGTTCAAACTCTAATCAAGAAGTGGAAAATAAGGGGTTCTGTTGAAACCAATTAAAAAATGTAAACCACAACTGCCTGGGAATTTTTTTTTTTTTTTTTGGGATGCAAACAAAAACTCACAAATAAATTTATGGGCAGCACAGTGGTGTAGTGGATAGCACTTTAGCCTAGCAGTAAGAAAGGTTGCTGGTTCAGATCCCAACCGCAACACTACCTGCCCTGGAGTCTGCATGTGTCTCCTCCGGGTACTCCGGTTTCCTCACACATGCCAAACTCCAAAGACATGCCGGTAGGTTAATTGGATCCTGTCTAAAGTGTCCCCAGTATGTATGAATGTGAGTTAGGGACCTTAGAGTGTAAGCTCCTTGAGGGTAGGGACTGATGTGAATGTACAATGTATATGTAAAGCGCAGTGTAAATGGACGGCGCTATAAGTACTTGAAATAAATAAAAAACTTCAGGTGAAATACAGGACTCTCTGAAAACCTGGGGTGTGGCCTCAAGCACAGAGATGAGCCTCAAATCTTCTGGCACAAAGTTATTTGGAGTGATGAGACCAAAATTTAGCTTTTTTGGATACAACCATAAACGCTACATTTGGAGAGGCGTCAACAAGGCCTATGATGAAAGGTACACCATTCCTAGGCTGAAAGACTGAGGTGGATTGCTGATGTTTTGGGGATATGTGAGCTACAAAGGCACATGAAATGTGGTCAAAATTCATGGCAAGATGAATGCAGCATGTTAACAAAAAATACTGGAAGAACGTTTGTATTCAGTCAGGAAGCTGCGCATGGGATGTACTTGGACATGCCAACATGACAATGATCCAAAACATAAGGCCAAGTCAACCTGTCATTGGCTACAGCAGAAAAAAACTGAAGGTTCTGGAGTGGCCATCTCATTCTCTTGACCTCAATATCATTGAGCCACTCTGGGGAGATCTCAAATGTGCAGTTCATGTAAGACAGCCCAAGAATTTACAGGAACTGGAGGCTTTTTGCCAAGTGGAATGGGCAGCTTTACCATCTAAGAAGATAAAGAGCCTCATCCACAAATACCACAAAACAAAAGCTGTCATTGATGTTAAAGAGGGCAATACATGGTATTAGGAAGTGTGGCATGTAAACTTTTGATCACAGTCATTTGGGTAGTTTCTGTTGCCATTATGATATAAAAAGAGTAAACACCAGTTGATTGAGAGTAAATGCCTTCAGCCAAACACTAACCATGAGTGAAAGAAAAGTCTGTTATTCATATTCTCTGAAAAATAACCAAGATATCATAAATTCTGCCAAGATATGTAAACTTATGAGCACAACTATAAGTAGAGCTGCACGATTCTGGCTAAAATGAGAATCACAATTTTTTTGCTTAGAACGTAGATCACGATTCTCTCACGATTCTCGTGGCGTAACATCATCTTTCACATTAAAACAAAACAAAAAAAAAAAAAAAAATGTGCTAACTTTATGGTTTCATTTTTTTTATTTTATTTATTGAAGTTTATTTTTCCCAAACAATTGCATTTGAAAGATTGCTGGGCAAACACAGTGCGACTTAAAATATTGCAGTAATTGCCATTTTATTCCCTAGGGTCTCTGCTTACAGTGCCTTGCGAAAGTATTCGGCCCCCTTGAACTTTTCAACCTTTTGCCACATTTCAGGCTTCAAACAAAGATATAACATTTTTATTTTTTGTGAAGAATCACCAACAAGTGGGACACAATTGTGAAGTGGAACGAAATCTATTGGATTTTTGAAACTTTTTAAACTAATTAAAAAATTAAAAGTGGGGCGTGCAAAATTATTCCGCCCCCTTGCGTTAATACTTTGTAGAGCCACCTTTTGCTGCGATTGCAAGTCGCTTGGGGTATGTCTCCATCAGTTTTGCACATCGAGAGACTGAAATTCTTGCCCATTCTTCCTTGCAAAACAGCTCGAGCTCAGTGAGGTTGGATGGAGAGCGTTTCTGAACAGCAGTTTTCAGCTCTTTCCACAGATTCTCGATTGGATTCAGGTCTGGACTTTGACTTGGCCATTCTAACAACTGGATATGTTTATTTGTGAACCATTCCTTTGTAGATTTTGCTGTATGTTTGGGATCATTGTCTTGTTGGAAGATAAATCTCCGTCCCAGTTTCAGGTCTTTTGCAGACTCCAACAGGTTTTCATCCAGAATGGTCCTGTATTTGGCTGCATCCATCTTCCCCTCAATTTTAACCATTTTCCCTGTCCCTGCTGAAGAAAAGCAGGCCCAAACCATGATGCTGCCACCACCATGTTTGACAGTGGGGATGGTGTGTTGAGGGTGATGAGCTGTGTTGCTTTTACGCCAAACATATCGTTTTGCATTGTGGGCAAAAAGTTTGGTGTCTCCCAGGTGGCTTGTGGCAAACTTTAGACAAGACTTTTTATGGATATCTTTGAGAAATGGCTTTCTTTTTGCCACTCTTCCATAAAGGCCAGATTTGTGCAGTGTACGACCGATTGTTGTCCTATGGACAGACTCTCCCACCTCAGCTGTAGTTCTCTGCAGTTCATCCAGAGTGATCATGGGCCTCTTGGCTGCATCTCTGATCAGTCTTCTCCTTGTCTGAGCTGAAAATTTAGAGGGACGGCCAGGTCTTGGTCGATTTGCAGGGGTCTGATACTCCTTCCATTTCAAAATGATCGCTTGCACAGTGCTCCTTGGGATGTTTAAAGCTTTGGGAAATCTTTTTGTATCCAAATCCAGCTTTAAACATCTCCACAACAGTATTACGGACCTGCCTGGTGTGTTCCTTGGTCTTCATGATGCTCTCTGCGCTTTCAACAGAACCCTGAGACTATCACAGAGCAGGTGCATTTATACAGAGACTTGATTACACACAGGTGGATTCTATTTATCACCATCAGTCATTTAGGACAACATTGGATCATTCAGAGATCCTCGCTGAACTTCTGGAGTGAGTTTGCTGCACTGAAAGTAAAGGGGCCGAATAATTTTGCACACACCACTTTTCAGTTTTTTATTTGCTAAAAAAGTTTAAAATATCCAATAGATTTTGTTCCACTTCACAATTGTGTCCCACTTGTAAGTGATTCTTCACAAAAAATAAAAATGTTATATCTTTATGTTTGAAGCCTGAAATGTGGCAAAAGGTTGAAAAGTTCAAGGGGGCCGAATACTTTCACAAGGCACTGTAGTAAGAAGTGTCAGAAAAAGATTTAGACTTTAAGTGGTTACAATGTTTCAAGTTCTAAACTTGGCAGATTGCCCGGGATGCTTTCTTTTGACAGCTGATTGAGCAGATAATCTCTCCACTTGTTTATATGAAAGAATTCCCTACTCTCAGCAGGACAGATCGTCAGGGGAGTGAATTGAGATCGCATTGTTTTTGATTAATCTTTATTTATAAGCATATGAAAAGCACGGCATATATATTGTCTCAAAAAAGATCATTTAGTTCAGTGGATGCTTCATGAAGAGGACACTACTTTATCTAGACATTAATATAATAAGACTCATGTAGAAACAAAAAACCCAAACAAATGTTCTTTTTTTTACTTATCAAAAGTGAACGAGAGTAGCATGTGTGGTTCATAATTCCAACGTGCAATAAAACAGATCACAGAAAATATAGACATATGAAAAGCCAGGCATATAAAAAGCAGCCCAAAATAACATGCATGGCTTATATGGTTTCCAAACAGGACATTTCACAACAGGACAGTTTCATTGGTGGGGTTTCATAAAAATGATACTGCCTGGACACTAGATTATTAAAAATCATTTAAGAAGACCATCTGTGGTTCAGTCCCTGTGGGGTGCAGTAAACTCCACGGTCTAAAAGTATGTGATGTCTATACCCCCCATGGCCGGCTGCAGGTAAAATCCTCTCTACACTACAAAATCAAAAAGGGGACATATCTCTGATGTGTCGAAACATTTTAGAGATGTACACAGGGGAGATATTTCTGGCATTGGGATTCAAATGGTCACAGAAATGTTCCAAGATGCGTGTGCATAAGGACTGTATGGTACAGCCCACATATTGCACTTTACATTGATCACATTGGATTAGATATACCACATGAGCTGAACCTCAATTAATGTACTGTACACCTTTATCTTTCTCCTGTGGCAAAATATGTAATATTCTTACTATGAACCCTACAATATTTACATGTACTGACCCCACTGCAAAATTATCCTGGATAAGAGAGCCAGCTTTTGTTCTTAATATGGGAGTGGACATGACGAGGTACCTAAATTGAGCACAAAGTGGGGGCACTATGGCTAATGAAGCAAATACCTTTGGATAATATGTTATGTAATGCCTTATCGGTGTACAAAATGGGTATGTTTTTTCCCCCATTAAACTCACATTTTATAATATTCTACAATATAGGTTGTAACAAAATTAAACCTCTGGATTTGGCCCTGGACCTAGATTTAAAGCGGAGGTCCACCCTAAAGTGGAGCTTCCACTCATTGGAACCCTTCCCCCCTCCGGCGCCACAATTGGCACCTTTCAGGGGGGAGGGGGGTGCAGATACCTGTACAGTACAGGTATCTGCACCCACTTCCGGCATAGATATCTGCAGAAGGTACGCCCCTTTCCGAAAGTCCCCCGCTGTCTGCTGGGAAACACACGGATCCCAGAGACAGTGGGGACCATCCTTATTGCGCAGCGCGACTCGCGCATGCACAGTAGGGAACCGGGAAATGAAGCCGCAAGGCTCCACTTCCCATACCCAAGATGGCGGCGGGAGCACCCGAGAGATGATCGAGACAAAAAAGGGGTCCCCTGGGGGTGGACTTTTAAAGCATGCACAAATTATATTATACAAATTATTTTATTACATAAAACCAACAAAAGGTAATTGAATATACAGTATACATTAAAAAGTACACGAACAGGTATATATACAACCAGTCTTGATGCTATGTCGTATCTTTCATTTGAACAGAAACACCAGAGAGATCGGCTTCGGGTGCCGAAATCGTGGGCGCGCTGGGCGGGTAAGTGTCGTCATTTTAAAAGTCAGCAGCTGCAGTATTTATAGCTGCTGGCTTTTAAAAAAAAACGGCGGACTCCCGCTTTAACAGAATGAATACTAGACAGTAGATTCACCTGTTTATGACAATCTATACTCCATTGAGGGTAACCCAGAATAACCTCACATTCCCTGGAAAAAGAAAGGTCAGTAGACCAGTTTCTCTTTGCACAGATAAACTCCCCTACAAGAATAGCATTTATCGTATATGTATGGGGTGGCAACAAGTGCCATTGTAAGAGCAATATAGGCCCACGGGCAATACAGTGCACTGGGGCCCCACGTCTACACAATCAAGCATGATTGCCCATCAAATGTAGCCTCACTGCACCCATCAAATGCAGCCTCACTGTGCCCACCATTACAGCCTCACTGTGCCAGTGAATGCAGCCTCACTGTGCCCACCATTGCAACCTCACTGTGCCCGTGAATGCAGCCTCATTGTACCCGCCATTGCAGCTTTACTGTGCCATGGATGCAGCCTTGCTGTGCCCACCATTGCATCCTCACTGTGCCCGTGAATGCAGCATCACTGTGCTAATACCATCGCTTGGCAACACACACAGCAGGCATCTCCTCCTGTGTTCACGGAGCTAGGTGGGTCTGTGTTCAGGGGCCGCGCTGTAACAAGCTCCTGCCCCCCTAGACCGGCTTGTGTGATAGGCAGAACACTGATTTAATCTACTATTACACAAGCCGGTCTGGGGGGGCCTTGTTAGAAACGCGGCCGCCAAACACAGACCCAGCCAGCTCCACTATACACAGGAGAAGGAGACAGGGAAAGATCGGAACACTGCAGCCGTAACTAAAAGTGGCCCCAGGGCAGGCAGCCTACCGGGAAATTTCCCAGTATCCCAGTCTGGCCCTGGCTGAGGTCGGTGGGCAGGTGGGGCCCCCGGGGTAACTGCCCAGCGTGCCCATGCGAAAAGACGGCCCTGGTGGAAACTACTGGCTATATGGGTGGCATTACCTGCACAGGACTTGCTAAAAGTAGTAGTTGGGACTTTAGAAGTTTCAAAAGCACAAAGAAAATATTAAGACCCCTTTCACACTGGGGTGGTTTTCAGGCAGTTTAGCTCTGGAAAAAGCCTCTGGCAAGCACCTGAAAACCGTCTCCCATTCATTTCAGGGTGTCTTTTCACACTTGGGCAATGCGCTTGTGGGACTTTCAAAAAAGTCCTGCAAGCAGCATCTTTGGAGTGCTGTATTTAGTGCTGCTAAAACGAGCGTTGCTTTAGCGCTAATGGCCGGTGCTTTCAGTGTTAAAGCAGTCGAAGATAAAAAGTGCATTGTCTAATGTGCACACGATTATACCTTTGGCTTCGGATTCCAGCCATATGCAACTCAAGGCTTTCACAATAAGTCAAGCCCCTACTAACACTTATTGGATATTATATCATTTTAATTGGGGGACCCCACTAGTGCTCTTCTGCATCCCATTATCTCAGCTCTCACGGGGGACTCCTCTATTGGTCCCTGTCCTCAGGCCGCACAGTTCTGACCAACCACTTGAAGATCTTAAAAAGCAAATTTCAGATTTGGAAAGGCAACTTCTATCAGAAATAGAACAGCAGAGTGAAGGGCTGCCGTGGTGTTCCTTTTGGATAGCTGTCTTTCCAGTTTGTTTGAGATCTATGAGGTCGTTTGAAGATATCACCGGAGATTCTGGATTTCTACATCCATCCGAGAGAGCCACCGATTTGGATGTCTAGGCTTTTATGATTTGATGTCGGTGACATCCGGGTCCATCTGCTCCGGTAAGAGTATCCAATCTTATTCACCTTACAGATTCACCATTGTTGACGTTGTACTTTGCACCTTGCACGTTGGAAGATCACCACTGCGTTGTGGACTTCTACATATTTATTTTTTTGGATTTATGTTACGAGACTCATAGCTTTTTTTTCACTTTCATGTATATCCATTCATTTCATTATGTTGGACTTGGAACATTTATTGTACCTATCACTTGTGCACATTCTGTTAGCGCTACATTTTTTGCACCTTGTATTTGAATTTTTGTCACGTTCTTGTGTAGCTGCTGGTACATTTTAGTTATATTTTTTCATTTTGTCACATATTTGCCCAGCATTATTTTACTTTCCAATTAAGATAAAAAGTGATTCCCTGGGTGTCCCAAATGATCATCAATGAAGCAACCATACAAAAAAAAAAAAAAAACTTAGGTTATTATGTGAAGATAAAACACTCCTCCCACCACCCCATGAATACATTTGCTAATGAGGGTGAAAATTTGGCTCCCATGGGAGCGCCACATAACTATACATAAAAATAATCAATTGTACAAGGAAGGCCGCGCTTATGGAGTAGGTCACAGTCAAACAGCGATATATGTGAATGCTTGTGCCTCCCCCAGGCTCTATTAATAATGTATTATTAATTTCAGTTTTTATGAAATATAACAATATACAAAATGCATATGTGAAAGTTGGACCTATTTAAATTAATCGCTATGAGGTTGCTGCCTCCCTAAGAACACAATCTGCTAACCAGGTTATGTTTAAGAATTGAATAGTAGTTGTGGGCTACTGGCGCTACCTCAAACCCTATATTACCTTTTATCTTCCCTACAGACTCTGTGCAAACCAAATATGTGTTTGCTATAATGTCCCAATTTTTGTGTTTGTGTCCAACAAATTTTTTCTTGTTATCCTAAATTCAACCACGTGCCACTATAAACCATTTATATTGATTACCCTACAGTGGATAACCCCAAAAGAGGTGGACACGTTCAGTTATTCACCAACGTAGTCAATCAATCAAAATCCCAAAGGGATAATTAATTAATTAAACCCTGAAGCACCCAAAACCACATATGAAAACCACCAAAAATTCAAGAGTACCAAGCAATATTCAAAATACTTTTGTGATACTACATTTTTTGTGATACTAAAAATATTTGTGATACTAGACAGAGACAAACACACTCTGTGTACAAAAAGCCCCTTATAGGGGAAAAAATTATAACACCTATAATTCCACTGCGCTTGCGCAGTTCCTGTGCTGATAATTACTTTCACTGTGTGCAGTTTATATTTCCACTATAGTGCCCCAATAAATGAAAAAAGGGGTATTGCAGTATAAAAATCAAGAAAAGCAACCCAAAACATGAAAATTAAAAATAAAAAATAAATAAAAAAATAAACAGAATGTGCGGGGTAATTCTAACCCCCTTACGGATATAAAAAAAATACAAAAAAAACTAGAAAAAATGTGAATAAGGTCAGAATATTAATAAATGTGTGTATATAGTCCACAAAATAGTCTCTTATCAGGTATTTTCAACTGTGCGATTATCCTTTTTCAAATAACAGGAAGGTGACTTTTGTGATTAAGCCTGCTTATTGGTGACTTCCGTGCTCGTTCCCCCTCAAGGGTCCCCACTCACCGAATCCACGCACCCCCTAGGGGGTATATTGCCTGTAATCTGTGTTCCACTAGTTGAGGATTCTTCAGATTGGCTCTGTCTTCAACTGGTCCTCCCCAGGGTTTTTTGGAAGCGATGAGAGAAGGAGGCTTTGTTGTCCACCAATGGGTCCTCAAAATAGAAAAATGTGAAGCCATATTCTGAGCAGCATGTTTTCCACCCCCAAAAACATGGAAAACATGCTGCTCAGAATATGGCTTCACACTGATGACTCCTAAGTTTTCCCAAATACTTTTCAACTGCTTTGACAAAATCTAATATACTGTACAACAAAGTGTGGAGTGCAGATTTTTTCTATTTTGAGGTGAGTGGCACGTGGTTGAATTTAGGATAACAAGAAAAAATTTGTTGGACACAAACACAAAAATTGGGACATTATAGCAAACACATATTTGGTTTGCACAGAGTCTGTAGGGAAGATAAAAGGTAATATAGGGTTTGACTACTATTCAATAAAAATAATCAAAAAGAAAAAAAAAAATATGTGTCAACTGGAATTCAATATATCAACAGGTAGCTCTAAAGCGCTGAATAACTACTGTACTTATTCAGGTGATGTATCGCTGCAAGATAGATGCGGAGCAGAAATAAAGGGCCACAACATCTAAAGTCACCCAAACATATTGACTTGCATATTAGATATTTTCCATTGGAGATAAAACATAACCCATCTCCTGAATGTAACCCGGAAGCTTCTGTACAAGTGGTTGCAAATGTAAATCCCCCATTTTACGAAGGGGGTCTAAAAGGGAACCTATACCTGCTACAATGGGGCGTCCCTATATAGGTACAGAGGGTTTGTGGGTTCTTAGTTGATGAAACACTGGAGAAAATGGGTCCATGACTACCAAAAATTATGCAGGTTTATCACTCAAAACACCTACTGACCTACCCTTCGCAATAAGATCCATTAGGGTTGATTGATTAAAACAAACGTGTAGGGTTTTGTTTTAGTGGGCAATATACATCAGTGTTGGCCAGTTATCTCAATGCTTCCTGACGATACTATGTGGTATTAAGTATGACTACCGCACCCCCTTTATCAGCTTCCCGTATAACTCAATTTAAATATTTTTTTTGATTCATAATTGCAATTCGTTCTTGTTTAAATTCTCTTTATAATATTTATCACAAGAATTCTTTAAAATAATCAGTTCCTTTTCTATAATGTCTTGGAATACCTCCACAGCAGTGCATCTGATATAAATGGGGTAAAAATAATAGGATTTTTATAATGGCTTACCTGCAAAACCTTTTTTTTTTAAGTACATCACGGGACACAGTGCCATAGTAGTTACTATGTGGGTTATAGGCCACCTTCAGGTGATGGACATTGGCACGCCCTAAATAAAAAAGTGCACTCCCTATATAACCCCTCCCACTGGTGGGAGTACCTCAGTTTTGTAGCAAAGCAATACACATGTATACCAAGAAGGGAGGGGCCTTCATGTCCAGTTATGTACTTCAAAGAAAAGGATTTTACAGGTAAGCCGTTAAAAAAATCCTATTTTATTATCGTACATCATGGGACACAGCAATAGTAGTGGGATGTCCCACTGAAGGGAGGGAGACACAACAAAGTAGGGCACCAAGAGACTAGAGGACTCATACTGCAACCTGCAGTACACTGCGCCCAAAGGCAATGTCCTCATGCCTTTTACATCTACAGTGGGGCAAAAGCCAATTGTGCAAGTTCTCCCACTTAAAAAGATGAGAAAGACATGCAATTGTCATCATAGGTATAACTCAACTATGAGAGACAAAATGTGGAAACAAATCCAGGCAAACACACTGCCTGATTTTTGAAAGAATGTATTTTTAAATTATGGTGGAAAATAAGTACAATACAATAAGTACTACAAACAAGCGAGATTTCTGTCTCTCACAGACCTGTATCTTCTTCTTTAACCACTTGGCGCCCAAGCAACGTCATACGATGTTGTGGGATTTGTGGTGTAAAATCTGAATGATGCCTAAGGCCACAAACATCATTCAGATAACGGCATTTTCAGCTGGCGATTCCCTGCATCATAAGAACGATCATAGCGGCTGTTACACCGCTTGATCGTTCTTACGGGCGGGGGGAGGGGACGCTTCCATCGGTGAGTCGTCACAGAATCCGCCGGCCCCCGGATGATACCATAGAGATATCCGGTGGACCAGATGGTCCCTGGAGTCTCTATAATCGTTCAGAGGCCGGGCACGATGTTATGACGTCACGCCCGGCCTCTGCATTCAAATTAATGGCGCTGTTTTGGCTGGGAAGCCAGGATTGTTTTTTTGTTTTTTTTAGGCCCCATATCTTACTGTAAATAGGTCCGACCGTGCCATATTCCTATTACAAGGGATGTTTACATTCCTTGTAATAGGAATAAAAGTAATCTATTTTTTTTTTTTTTAAGTGTCAAACTAAAAAAAAAAAAAAAAATTAAACAATAAAATTTTTTTTTAAAGCACCCCTGTCCTGTGAGCTCGTACACAGAAGCGAACGCATACGTAAGTCCCGCCCACATATGAAAACTGTGTTCAAACCACACATGTGAGGTATCGCCTCGAACGGAGCGAGAACAATAATTCTAGCCCTAGACCTCCTCTGTAACCCAAAACATGTAATCAGTAAAAAAAATTAAAGCGTCGCCCATGGGGATTTTTAAATACCAACGTTTGGCGCCATTCCACGAGTGCGTGCAATTTTGAAGCATGATATGTTGGGTATCTATTTACTCGGCGTATCTTCCTCTTTCATATTATGCAAAAAAATTGGGCTAACTTTACTGGGTTTTTTTTAAAGCATGAAACAGTTTTTTTCTGAAAAAAAGTGTTCGAAAAATTGCTGCGCAAATACCGTGCGAGATAAAAAGTTGCAATGACCGCCATTGTATTCTCTAAGGTCTTTGCTAAAAAAAAACATATATAATGTTTGGGGGTTCTATGTAATTTTCTAGCAAAAAATTATGAATTTTTCATGTAGGAGAGAAATGTCAGAATTGGCCTGGATGCGAAGTGGTTAAGAGGCTCATCTGTTCTCCAGTAATTACCTGCATCAATGGCACCTGTTCGAACTAGTTATAAGTATAAAAGACCCCTGTCCACAACCTCAAACAGTCACATTCCAAACGCTACTATGGTGAAACCAAAGACCAAAGAGCCATCGAAGGACACCAGAAACAAAATTGTAGACCAGCACCAAGCTGGGAAAACTAAATCTGCAATAGGCAAGCAGCTTGGTGTGAAAAAATCGACTGTGGGAACAATAATTAGAAAATGGCTGACATACCAGGCCCGCTGATAATATCCCTCGATCTGGGGTTACATGCAACATCTCACCCTGTGGGGTCAAAATGATCACAAGAACGGTGAGCAAAAATCCCAGAACCATACGGGGGTGGGGGGGGAGACGACACACACACCTAGTGAATGACCTGCAGAGCTGGGACCAATGTAACAAAGGCTACCATCAGTAACACACTACGCCGCCAGGGACTCAGATCCTGCAGTGCCATACGTGTCCCCCTGCTTAAGCCAGTACATTCCTGGGCCTTGGATGATCCAGAAGAGGACTGGGAAAATTTCATATGGTCAGATGAAACCAAAGTAGAACTGTTGGGTAGAAACACAACTTGTGTTAGAAGGAGAGAGAATCCTGAGTTACAACCAAAGAACACCATACCTACTGTGAAGCATGGGGGTGGCAACATCATGCTTTGGCTGTTTCTCTGCAAAGGGAACAGGACAACTGATCTGTGTACATGAAAGAATGAATGGGTCCATGTACCGTGAGATTTTGAGTGTAAACCTCCTTCCATCAGTAAGGGCATTGAAGATGAACCGTGAGTAGGTCTTTCAGCATAATGATCCCAAACACACTGTCTGGGAAACGAAGGAGTGGCTTTGTAAGAAGCATTTCAAGGTCCTGGAGTGGCCTAGCCAGTCTCCAGATCTCAACCCCATAGAAAACCTTTGGAGGGAGTTGAAAGTTGTGTTGCCCAGCAACGACCCCAAAACATCACTGCTCTAGAGGAGATCTGCATGGAGGAATGGGCCAACAACCCAGCAACAGTGTGTGACAACTTTGTGAAGACTTACAGAAAACATTTGACCTCTGTCACTGCCAACAAAGGATATATAACAAAGTAGGGGGCATGGCCAGCAGCCGAGGTGAATGGCAGCTTGAGGAGAGAGTTCCATCTTAATCCAGAGCAATCCAGCAACACCAGACATAGTGTTCTAGTGTGAGAGAAGATATCCCCTGCCTAATATCTTAGCTACCATCCGCCTTTGAGATGTACAAGAAAAAGCAGGAGAGGCCCAAAAAAGCTGACTGATTTCTAGACTGTGGAATCTTGTGGGCCCCAAGATGGCACGAGGCCTTCAACATGCGGCGAGGCCATGGAGGTGGATTATCATCCAAGATGAATGGCCAGTATCAAGCATCATCCCCAGGATAAAGCAACAGGCCCTCCCCGGGAGCATTCCCTGTACAGAGCCTGCAGAAAACTACACAGAAGCGATCGGAGGAGCACAAATATCCAGGTGAGCTGGGGGGACATGACAATTCACAGGGCAGTACCAGGGAGTTCATAGAACAAATGCAGGATTTCCTCACCCTGGATCAGCCGCTTACTGATAGCTTAATGAAGGAAATGCTAGTGACCCTAAGGGGCTCATTACACAGGGACCTGATGGAGTGCACAACTCAACTGAAAGCTGAGGTAACTGCCATAGGGGACAGAGTCTTTCATGCAGAGGACAAGGTGGGGGAGTTTGCTGCTGCTCATAATGAGGCAGAGGATGAGATAAAGGCATTAAAAAGCAAAATCGCAGATTTGGAAGATCGTTCCAGAAGGAATAACGTGAAATTGAGAGGGGTGACTGAATCTGTTATGCCTGCGGATCTTAGGAAGTATGTCCAACTATTTCTATCTACACTGCTACCTGAAACACCAGAGGGGGTGGTGATTGTAGATCATGCTCACCGTTTGCCTAAACCCAAGCACTTACTAGATAAGGCGCCTAGAGACGTTATAGCACATATTTTTTTTCCATGTAAGGCCGGGTTCACACCGCTGCGATGCGGGAACGCCGCGAATCCGCGGCGTTTTCCCGCATCGCATTACTCCCGCCGGCAGTTCACACTGCCCTATGCGGACGGCTGGGAGTGTCAATGATATGTTAATGACACCCCCAGATCCGTCCGCATATCGCAGTGCGATCTGCCGACTCGCACAGGAATCGGATCGCATGGTGTGAACCCCCATGCGATCCGATTCTGTTGCGGACCAAAAAAAGGGTCCCGTGCGAGTTTGCTGCGGGACCGATGCGAATTCAGCCATACTATCTGTATGGCTGAACTCGCATCGCTACGGAGATCGGATGTGATTTGCGGTGCGAATCACATCCAGGTCTCCCCCCCGCAGCAGTGTGAACCCAGCCTAAAGGAGATCTAAGATATACCAGGAAAAATTCCCCATTGCCTGACCCCTATGCTGACATTCCAGTATATTCGGATATATCGCAGCATACTACGCAAGCCCGCAGGAACCTAGCTACATTGACAAAACTACTTCAGAACCACAAAATTCCTTACACATGGGGATTTCCGACAAATATTATTGTCACAAGAGATAAAAAAAAACTAGGCCATCACTAACCTGGAAAATGGATTGAAGCTGGCCAGACAATGGGAGCTTCTCCCAGATGAAGAGGAAGTCCCCACTTCATCTCCCTCTAATAAAATCAACCCAGAGTGGCAAAAAGTTTGATCAGGATGGTAAAGAATGACTAACCTATCTTCAATTACAACTTCTCATACTATATCAGCACAACCTGGATTGGGTACTGGATCTCAGGGAGCATAGACTCCCTAACTGCAGAAGCAAAAGTTTTATTTTTCACACGACATGTTGAATTTTATTTGTTCTTTATGTTACCTCGTTCTTTTTTCCATTAAATGTCTTTGTTTAACATGTAAAACTTATGATTCATACTAGCTTTGGAAAATGTCTGTGACTGCAACCACAAAGGATATATACAGAGCTCCCAATTTCAAGAAATCCACTTCCTATCCTTTGCTGCCACCTTCAGGTAAAAAATAACACATCACATTGCAATTTAAGCTACATTGATGTCTTTCTAGCAAAATTCCTACAGATTCACCATGACCATTAAATTGATCTCTCTTAATATGAACGGTCTTAATACCGTGTTTCCCCGAAAGTAAGACAGTGTCTTACTTTCTTTTTATCCCCAAAAGCCCCACTATGTCTTACTTTCGGGGTATGTCTTATATTGGAATAAAAATTGTCGAATTGGACCTGATGGACCACGGAAAACATTACTGCTGCTCCCGCGGCCTCCACATCCCTCCGCTCATCCCGCTCTAACCGTCCGCATCCCACAGTTAAAGGGGCACTGACAGCTAAAAAAAACTGTGTAAAATGTGTTTTTTAGTGTATATGCATTTTATGCACTACAGAAGAGGACTACAAGTCCCAGCAAGCAAGGCTGCACTGCATTACAGAGGAGGCCTACAAGTCCCAGCATGCAAGGCTGCACTATGGAGGACTACAAGTCCAAGCATACAAAGCTGCTATGCTCAGCAGAGGAGAACTGTAAGCACACACAGCCCGGTATGTTGGGACTTGTAGTCCTCCTCAGCTGCATCTTGCGGTTACAAGAGCTGCAGAGAATCTCTTCACACCCCCCCTCCCCCTCCCCCTCCTTGGTCTCTCTCTGTATGCACTGACCTTTTTCCGGGAGGGCACAGAGCCAGTGACACCTGTCAGCAGTGATCCGGGACTTGGCACAATAATCCGCTTCTCTGTGGTTGCGTCGCGCCGTTCTGATCAGTCTCGGGCAGCGGCTGTCACTCACAGCCGAGCAGAGTGAAGCCGCCTCCCCCTCCTCTTGTATGGCTACACAGTGCTGTCCATGAAGGAGAAGGAGGGGGAGGCGGCTTCACTGAAGCCGCCTCCCCCTCCTCCTCCTCCATACACAGCACTGTGTAGCCATACAAGAGGAGGGGGAGGCGGCTTCACTCTGCTCGGCCGAGACTGATCAAAACGGCGCTGTCTCTTCAGTCGGAGGGGGAGGGCGCTGGCCTGGCACCCCCCCCAGGGTGCGGCCCGCACCCCCCGCCCCACTCTTAGTACCGTACGTCACTGGAGGCGGCAATACCCCCGTGTTTCCCCGAAAGTAAGACGTACGTCTTACTTTCGGGGTACGGCTTATATTAGCCGACCCCTCTGAAACTCCCGATACGTCTTACAATCGGGGGTGTCTTACTATCGGGGAAACACGGTAGTCTGTTTAAATGGAAGGTATTGTGGCAGGTAGGAAGCAAGGAAGCTTAAAGGGGACATCCTATGTGTTCAAGAGACACATTTTTCCCATGACAAACAACCCAAGTGTTCTGACTATTCCTTCCCCATTTTCCATGCGTGTGGCTCATCTAAAAAAAATGTGGAACTATGATCGCTGTGAAAAAATCTGTTGCATTTACCCAACATGAAGTTATTACAGACCCAAAAGGAAGGTATATCATCTTAATATGTGAACTGAATAACTTGTTGTACACCATAGTGAACTTATATGCACCCAATACAGGCAAAGCTTTTTTGAAATCCCTCTACCAAAGGATAAAAAAAAAAAAAAAAAAAAACACAGCCAAGGCTCTTTGCTTATGTGTGGAGATTTTAATTGTGTTATATATAAAAATATGGACTGTTCTTCCTCCCGGAGTTTCCATAGACATGAGATGAAACCTTTTCGCATAGAAACCAACCTATATGACTCGTGGAGATGCACCAATGCATCAGAACATGACTACACGTTTTTCTCAGCCCCTAATAATTCTTTCTCAAAGATTGACCTAATCCTATCTGACCTCACCCTACTACAAAGGACCCTGGAAGTAAAGATACATTTTAGAACTTGGTCAGACCATGCTCCAGTGACTATTACAACAAAGAAAACCCATGCAACCCTACCTATCTCTGGAGGAACAATGTATCTCTGCTTTCAAACACACACCACAAAAAGAAAATATCTAAAATGCTGGATGAATATTTTAAACTTAATGATAATAGTAGTGAAGCTAATAGTGAAAGTGAGATAGTGAAACTAATGTTAAGCATCTATGGTGTGTCCATAAGGCGTATAGCAGGGGCTTGTTAATACAGGCAGCAGATAGGGAAAAGAGGCAGAAGGCCAAAAATCTTGATACTAGAGTCACAAAATAAACAGAACCCTTCCCTATTGTTCAAAAGGAACTCTTAGATTGCAGACAACAGCTTTGTCAAACCTTATTACTAGAACACAAATTCTCTGAAACACTTTAAAGCAAATTATTATGCCCACAGGAATAGAGCAGGTAAACTTTTGGCCAACTACATCCGCAAAAAAAAATAATAATTCTAGATTAACCTTCATAATTGAGCCCCACCCAACCGAGATAGCTAATGCTTTCCAAAAATATTATAGTGATTTATACAATATAGCATCAGATCCCAATACTCCACAGCCCAATGATCTAAACATTAATTCCTTTTTAGACTCAATAAAACTACCCAAACTTAAAAAGGAAGCCCTAGAATCTTTGAATTCATCAATCCTAGAAAAAAGAAATTATAGATACGATTAAATCACTACCAAAACATAAATCTCCCGGTAGCTATGGCTTTTCGGCAGAATACTACCAGGCCTTTGCAAATATTCTTTCGCCATCCAAAAAATGTTCATGTATGCCGCCTCCACTGCTGTGTCACTGGTGGGCGATTCCTACGGTGTCTTTTCAGCCACGATCTGCGTCTTTTTAACCCCCGGCGTGACGATTTCATTGCTAAGGAAAACTTTTTAAAAAACAGTCCGGCAGTTTCCATTTTCACTGTGGGCGTTTGAAGCCCACAGGCATTTACTTCCTGGATGCGATGACGCTGAGCTCCCAGAATCCACTGCTCCATCTCGCACATGCTCATTGAGTGTCCTCTTTGTTTTCCTTCCTTTTGTCTCGTGTGCTATAGTGGTAATGGCTGATAGAGCTGCCTGCCCACTTTCAAAATGGCAATTTCGGCTTGACTGTGTCCCCCACGGATTCCTGGGAAATAGCTAAAAAAAGTTACCAGGGACCATTGCGAAGCCGATAAACACGCCTACTCCCACGGGAGGAGAGCCCGGAAGTCGGCATAAACGTTAAAAATAAAAGGTAAATACTGCATATTATTTTATTTCAATGGTCATAACTGCATCTATGTTCCAAAGCCATTTGAATAAGATGAACTTGCAATTTTCTGTACAAAACCGCTTTAAGGCCAATTTTGCTGCTAAATACCGACTTAAAAATATATGCACAAATTATTGCAAACCGCCTAGCTATCATTACCCCTCAGCTGATTAGAGAAGACCAGGTGGGTTTTGTAAAGGGCCGACCAGCACTTGATGGTACCAGAAGACTCTATAATCTACTACTTGTAGCTGAGTCTAGAGGGGCTCCCTCTGTAGACCTGGCGCTTGATGCCGAAAAGGCTTTTGACAGGGTGCGCTGGGGGTTCCCGAGAGGGACTCTACAGAAATTTGGGGTAAGTTTTATATTGTCGGCAATAATGGCTCTATACACAAAGCCATCAGCAAGATTATTTACATCTAATGTCCTTTCTGACACATTTAGCATTACCAATGGTACCCGCCAGGGCTGCCCTCTATCTCCATTGATTTTTACATTAATCATGGAGCCACTGGCAGAGGCCATTAGATCATGCTACTCCATCTCAGGTATAGAAATAGGGAGTTGCTCCCACAAAATAGGGTTTGCCGAAGATGTGGTATTGACTCTAATTAATCCGGCCTCTTCATTGTAAAAGGTGCAATTTTAAATATCTTTGGGTTGGCCTCATATTATAAGCTGAACTCTTAACAAATCCTCTATTTTATTGATTGGAATGATAAAGAAAATGAAGGAATACATTAAGGAAACATTCCCATTCCAATGGGTTTCTCATAATTTAGCATACCTGGGAGTTACTCTATCATCCCCAACAAACTCTACATATGAGGCAAACTTTCCTAAGCTGCTAG
Source organism: Lithobates pipiens (assembly GCF_037356315.1). Classification (NCBI taxonomy): domain Eukaryota; kingdom Metazoa; phylum Chordata; class Amphibia; order Anura; family Ranidae; genus Lithobates; species Lithobates pipiens. The sequence goes on along the minus strand of NW_027507748.1, from coordinate 601,343,084 downwards.
GGATAATTAAAACAGGACCTACAGCATATATCAAGCTTTGAAATGTCCTGGATAGATAGGATTGCAGCCTTCAAGATGACAACTCTATCTAAAATCATCATTTTAGGACCATACCAATAATCATTCCGGATTTTTTAGGGAGGCAGATAAATTTAAACAATTAATTTCGGGCAAGAAAATGACCAAGATATCTTACCCTGTACTATTGAAACATAAATTGAATGGTGGAGTAAACTTCAATAACCTTAAAAACTATTATTTTGCAGGCCGCCTGGATCAGACCGAGGCGTGGTTTTACCCTAAGTCTAACAAACTATGGGTCCAGGTTGAGAAATACATGGTGGGCAATAGACACTTGCCCACCCTGTTATTGTCAAGTCTGACTCATACAAAACTGAATTATAACTCCTTCCCCTCGATTGACGCCACATTACAAGCATGGAACAATCTACACGCCATAGTCCCATGAGTCACTACGGATAATTGCACAGATTTCCAACTGCACATATATGAACACATTATACTTAATTTACATATACATCCGTGGATCAAGGAAGGGATACAGACCTATAGAGAGTTAATTTCTAAAACCCCTAGTCCCGCTTCATTCCCTTATATCCAACTTACACACTTTCACAGAAATAACCTGGGCATACATTATAGAGTCCACAGAGAAACCTGGTTTCGCTTGAAGTCTGACCACGAGGGCACTAAAGGGCTGCCGTGGTTTTACAACAAGCTACAATATAACAAAGGATTCCATAAAACATCAAGTATGCAAAATTGAGAAAAGGCGATGGGAACCCTCTTTACACAAAAAGAATGGCAATCAGCCATTCATTCTCATTATCGCTTTTCTAACTGTGTGAATCACTGGGAACTGATGTTAAAATTACTTCATAGGACCTACCTAACACCAGCACCTACCTAACACCAGCGAAGGCGAACGCAAATTTATGCGGCGCCTCTCCCGACTGTTGGAGGGGGTGTGGGAGAAGAGGAGGCATCCTGCATATACTTTGGTACTGTAAGGAAGTGAAGCTTTTTGACAGAAGTGTACTTCCTAATAAAGAAGCTTACAGGCCTTAAAGAATAAGTAAACCCCGCTGACTTTACTTCTTCTTTCATTCCCTGCAAAGGCAAAGCATAATGGACTACTATGCATCGCATAGTAGCCCATTATGTGTCACTTACCTGACACAGGAGCCAGCGATGTCACCGCTGTCCCCTGTAGTTCGGCGCATCCATCTTCTCGGTGGGGTCTCGCAGCTCCGCCGCTGTCATTTGGCGAAGCCGCGATGACGTCACTCCCGCGCATGCGCACGGGAGCCGAGACGCACGGCATCTTCGTCATCGACAATGCCACGCTCAGTACACCTGCGCGCCACTGTCTACGGCGCATGCCCGTCTTCGGGCAAGATATTTCTTGGACCTACAGGTAAGCCTTAATCTAGGCTTACCTGCAGGTCAAAGTGGTTTGTAAGGGTTTACAACCACTTTAACATTTCCCCTACACCACAGTTGGCTATTCTTAATTTAGGGGTGAACTTGTTCCCGACCAAATATAGACCCCCAATTACACATATTCTAATAGCAGCAAAACAAACTATAACTTCTAAATGGAAGTCAACAACAGCACCTATCCTACCTGAAGTCATATCTCAGGTTCAGACACAATACACATATGAAAAATTCTTTGCCACTAGAAATCAAAATTCCCTCAAATGTAATTCCTGCTGGGAGATATGGGTTGCACTATATTCTACTGATTAATTGCCTATTTGCAATTATGAGTGGTACATGTGAATTTGTTTCTGTTTTTATTATGTTATTTAAGTTATGGTTACGCTTTTCTTTTTCCTCTTTTTCTCTCAAGAAAGTTATGGCTAAGTATATTCTTGGAAATAAGGGAACACAAGTAAAATATTATGAAGTTTAATCAGTTGGCGGCGTATATAGCATTGCAAAATGTGGCACCGTTTGATCCCATTGGGGGTGACTGGAGCACAGAGTTGTTACTGTACCTAGCATAAATTCAAAACCAACATAACCAAATCATTTTACACAAAGGAAGAACTCCTTTTCTTCAAACTTACTTGATGTACCATTGATATCCCCATGGAGGGGTCTTGTGTATTTGACAACAATATGTAACTCAGTATTATTGTGTACCTGTTATGTTAAAATTTCAATAGAAACTAATTGAAAAGATATATAAAAGTATTGAGGTGAACTTTTGATATTAAAAAAAAATACTTATTTTCCACCATAATTTGCAAATAAATTCTTTCAAAAATCAGACAATCTGATTGTCTGGATTTGTTTCCACATTTTGTCTCTCATAGTTGAGGTATAACTATGATGACAATTACAGGCCTCTCTCATCTTGTTAAGTGGGAGAACTGGCACAATTGGTGGCTGACAATACTTTTTTGCCCCACTGTACTTGATAAAATCTGGTAAATGTATGGACTGAAGACCAAGTTGCGGCCTTGCAGAACTTCTGGTATATCAACAGAAACATGTCGGGGGAAAAAGGACCAGTCTCCCAGGAACAATTGTTGGCGACTCAAGTAGTCCGCCTGTCAATTCCTATTCCTGGAATGAAAATTGTTAATAGGCAAGGAATGTTGTTTCCTGCCAAGATAGAATATGATTCACCTCTTCCTGGGCCGCAAAACTTCTCACGCCCCCCTAGGTGAATGATAAAAGCCACAGCTGTGGCACTGTTGGATTGGATCTTGATAGGACAATTCCCTTGTTTGAGTGTCCAGGCGTACTGCCCGAATGTCAAGAATATTGATGGACAAGGTCATCACTGATTTGGACCATTTCCTTAGGACAGATGCTTCTGTCAGGACTGCTCCTCAGCCCTGAAGGCTGGCATCCGTTACCACCTTCCAGGTAACTGGTAGAAAGTATTCCTCTTTTTGAAGATTCTTGGGTATTAACCACCAATTGGGGCTCTGATGCACACTGGGGGATAAATGCATTAAGCAGCCCAGAGCTTGGGCCTTCTTGTTCCCAGTTGACAGGATACTGTTTTGCAGCAGTCTTAAACGAAACCACGCATAAGGAACGGCCTCAAAGAAGCCACCATCTTTCCCAACAAATTCATGCAAAGCAGAATAGAAGGATTCTTCTTTGACTTGAGCAACTTAATCAGTTCCCTTATGGAACTAATAGTTTCCTGGGGAAAACATCTTCTTTTGAGCTGTATCAATGATCAGCCCTAAGTACGGCATTCTTCTGGATTTAAGGAGGATTTTTCTAGGTTGAGAATCCAACCTAGATATTCCAGGTTGGATTCTCTGTGGTGCGTTTGGATTAAGCGGCTACCGAATTGATCTATGAAGAGAAGATCTAAATAGGCTAGTATTGTTATACCTTGAGCCATTACCCTGGCTAAAGGAGGAGCCAGGACCTTTGTAAACACTCGAGGTGGAGTAGCTAGACAAAAGGCAGAGATACAACAGAAAATTAAGATTTTCTACCTTGAACGCAAATTTCTGGTGAGCGGGAAAAAAATGGCACATAGAAAAAAACATCCTCGACATCGATTGATGCCAAAAGTTCTCCCCCTTTTAGGACAGAGAATACTGATCGGATTGACTCCATGCGAAAAAATGGATATTCAAACCCGGTTTAGATCTAAAATGGGTCCGATATCCCCGTACGGTTTTGGAACCGCAAAAAAAGGTTTGAAAAACTCGAATCCTTACTCTACCAACAGGACCACCGATATCACTCTTTGAGACAAGAGATGATCCAAAGCTAGAAAGCGAGAGACTTCTTTTCACTGGATCTCTGGGAACATTTTGATCTGAGAAAACGAGATGGGAACTCTGACATTGTTCCTGCCAGACCCTTGAAAGCTGTAGAAGCCTTTCCCCCCCACTCCAGCAAGTGGGGGCACCCGTTCATAAGGATTTTGTTTTATGGGTTACCTCCCCCAGGTCCTCTTTTGACCCTGGGACTGACCCTGAGGTTTACCTCTTGAATCCTGATTGTGGAGGCAGACGCCCCTGGCACTGAAGAAGCACATTTAAAAGAAAAATACTTAAACTTCTTAACCAGAAAAAAAGGGAACGTTTCTCATTAGAAATTTTTTGGATATACTTGTGACTGATCTCGGATATCCCTGAAGAGCATCTCCGCCAGACCTCCTGTCCTCCAAACGCACCCGCAGCCTCGCCATAACCAGTCCCTCAATCACGAGACAAGCCACACAGGTGTTGAGAGTTAAACATCCAGAGCATAAACTGTTTAAAGGTGTCCTCCAGACCTTTGTCTATGTGCCCTGACCCAACACAATTAAAGTGGTTGTAACCCCTTACAGACCACTTTGACCTACAGGTAAGCCTAGATTAAGGCTTACTTGTAGGTCCATGAAATATCTCATAAACTTACATGGTTTAGGAGATATTTGCAAAAAGACAGGCACCGCTGTCTACGGCGCTTGTGCTGTAGACAGCGGTGTGCAGGTGCACTGAGCATGCAGCTAACGGCGATATGCCGTTAGTGGCGGCTCCCTGGCGCAAGCGACATCATCGATCCAGCGCTGTGAGTGGCCGGAGCAGCGATACCCGGAAGAAAACGGGCGCTTTGTGCTACAGGGGACAGCAGTGAAATCACTGACTCCTGTGTCAGGTAAGTGACACATAATGGGCTACTATGTGATGCATGGTAGCCCATAATGCTTTACCTTTGCAGGAAGACAAAGAGGAAGTAAACCCATTAGGGTTTAATTCCTCTAACAGCAACAGGGGAGAGGGGGAAGGGATGTAGCATTACATTACATTATCTCAATGCCGTTATGTCCCCAAGTCTTGTAGAGCCATGCTTCGGGAATACCGCCATCTTGTATATGCCTTCATCAGCTAAAAGTACATTGTGGAACAACAGCATATATCTAGCGCAGCCGGGCCAATAGGTTTAGGTAGCCAGAAACGACTCCAGGAGCCCTGCCAAAGATACTACGTTCACCCAGGTTCGGATGAACAGGCGAGCGTGGGCACATATGTCTGGAGGTGGCATCTTCTCCAGGTGGTGGGAGACTGCAAATAGCCCTCCAAATCTTACATTCTCTGCTGGGCCATAGTCTGTGGGTAGGAGGCGAGCCCACAGCCCCTTCCAAAACACACAGTGACAGTGGGTGTTGTCACAATACTTATCCAGATTGTCTCCAAATAAAGTAAAGAAACTGGCCAAGAACTTTTTGTATGGCGCTTCAGCTGACCATTTTTTAACCATAGGATGCAAATACTAACCAGGCCTGACCCTGCTTGGCCTCCAAGATCCGACGAGATAGGGCACTTCCAGGGCGATGTGGCCGTAGGCCTCTGAACGCCAACACAGGTTTGAATGAATGAACCTGCGAGCAAAATATATATATTTATTTTATTTTTTTTAAGAAGGAAATCAAACTTATCTGTTGGACCTTTAGCATATGAGGATTGTCTACTGGACAAGTCAGATTTTTGTTTACAGAGGATATAGCAGCTTTAATTGCCGTGTCTCCCCGTAAAACCCTTCCTCCATAGTAGTATTGAGAACTTTTTCAGAGGAAAAAAAAAAAAACAGTTTATCTGGGTGCTCTCACTCAGAATACATAAGCTTTCTTAGCCACAAATGGATAGAAAAAGCATGAACAGATTGGGGGGGTGGGGCTTTTAGTGAACCCAAAGCAGAAGTGGGCTCATCAACTGCATTACTGCCAGTGAAAATGTGGAGCGGACCAATTCAGTGAGCGACTGAAAACAACCTTTCCTGCAAGCTTGATACTTCGCACCAGGTTCTTCGAAGACGAGACATCAGCCTTTCCCTGGTCCTTGAGAGAAATTTGCCATCTCTTGCTCCTTGTTCCTCAGTATGAGGGTCCTGAGCAATGGACGGGGACCTGTTACGCTTAGTCCCACTCTGGGATGCGATTAAGCATCAATCTTTTACTTTAAGCTTAAAATGGTTGAAGAAAAAAAACCTTAGCAATATACACAGGACCTGCAGTATTTAAGAGCAGCTGCAACACTTGCCTCTCCTGACGGCTCACCGTAACCAGCCATATTACTCTCAGGGGAGGATGCCATCTTTCTGGGATGGATCTAGGCTTCCGTGCGACTAAGTCTTTCTAGAGCCCTTTATAGAGGTGTTTTTACCCCCCTTCTACCATAGCCCGATGCACAAAGCAGAGGTACTTCAAGAAGGAATGCATATACTGCTTGAGCTATAGTTCAGTACAGTTGCTGCTATTAATGCCCAGCCTGATGCAGCAGCAGTAAAAAAAAAATGTGTCAAAGGAGATGTCCGTGTCACCAAACCTGTTAATGCCACCGCTTTTCTCATGTCCCTCCACAGCCTGCAGTAACACACAATGTGCTTTTAAAAAACTTGCCTACCAGCACAGGGGGTGATAAGCGGGGAGAAAAAAAAAAAAAAAAAACTTCTCAAGCTTACCGGAGGTCCTGATGTCCTCGGCTAGAGGAGGAGGAAGCATTTCAGCTCTCTGACAGCGCCGTTTCCAGCATGAGGCGATGAGTACTCAATACAGCCCTCAGTGGTGACACATAGGCGTGACAACATTTTACTCATTTTAAAGGAGACATTCATAAGAAAATGTAAAAAAAAGTCTTAGGAAACTCCTTTCCCGGCGCAGGGTTTTCTGTGGTAAACCAACAGACCCAATCTTCTATCTTCACGGTGGGTTCTGTTAAACCTTCAGTAGCTGGGGATCCTTGAGGAAACTCACAATTCTGGACCTGCAACAGCACCCCCCCACCCCCAGTAAAACTTTATGGCCTTACTAACAAATCCCGGGGTTCAGCTCTCTAAAAAGAGAAGCATTCACAGGCAAAAACCTTGTTTCTTCAGATAGGAGGACCATTCAATTTGACCAGAAGAGAAACTTTGAATGGATCTGGTCAGCATGGCTAGCCCCAGCAAGGATTACTCCAGAGTAGCTCAGCACAGCTCTTTACTTTAAAACTGAGGTAGTCCCACCAGTGGGAGGGGTTATATAGGGAGATCACATTTTTAATTTAGGGCGTGCCAGTGTCCATCACCTGAAAGTGGACTATAACCCACATAGTAACTTCTGTGTCCTGTGATGTACGAGAATAAATTTATCCCCTCTCGCTAGAACACTGCACAGGATTCAGACCCGTTCCACACAGATGGAATGTATATCTTTTTCTTAAATTATTTTTATTAGTGTCCAGGCAGTATCATCTTTATGAAGCCTCCACCAATGTAACCATGTCCTGTTTTGAAACCTCATAAACCATGCATGTTATTGTGGGTTGCTTTTTATATGCCTGGCTTTTAATGTCTACATTTTCTGTGGTATGTTTTATTGCACATCATATTGGGATTATAAACCATGCATACTACTCTGGGTCGCTTTTCATACAAAGTGGAAGTGGTATACCGTGCTAAACTCAAATATGATACAAATAGCAGTGACACAAAACAAGAGATATAATCATGAAAATAATAAAAACAGGATTTTTAAAAAAGACTTACCTGTAAAATCCTTGTCTTTGATGTACATTAGGGGACACAGAGCCATAGTAATTACTATGTGGGTTATAGGGCCACTGATTAGTGATGGATACTAGCATGCCCTAAGGCAAGAAGTGTACTCCCTATATAACCCCTCCCACTACTGGGAGTCCTCAGTTTTGTAGCCAAGCAATATAAGTGCATACCAAGAAGGGAGGGACCCCAGTGTCCCCTGATGTAAATCAAAGAAAAGGATTTTACAGGTAAGCCGTTTTAAAAATCCCGTTTTCTTTTCTTACATCAGGGGACACAGAGCCATAGTAATTACTATGTAGGATGTCCCATAGCAATCGCAACTGAAGGGAGGGATACAACAAAAAGGGAGGCCAGAGGACTCATACTGCAGCCTGCAGTACACTGCGCCCGAAGGCAATATCCTCATTAACATCATTTGATTAAATCTGGTAAATGTATAAACTGAAGACCAAGTTGCAGACTTACAGATCTGAGCCATAGAGGCCTGATGATGCACCACCTAAGAGGCACTAATCGCCCTGGATGAGTGTGCTCTAACATAAGGAAGCATTTTTTTTCTTTAAGTCGAAGCTTGAACAATCACTTGACAAATCCATTTGGAAAATAGAAGATTTTGACGCTGCCTGTCCACATTTTGGACCTTCTGGCAGCACAAACAAAATGTGTTTTGTGAACCTGAGCGGTTGCCTTTAAATAGACTCTGATCACTCTTACTACATCAAGGGAAGGTAGTGCCTTCTCTTCCCTAGATTGAGGCTCTGGGGAGAAAGAAGTAGGAATAATATCTTGGTTTAAATGAAAAACATGTTACCACTTTTGGTAGGAATTCAGGATGAGGACATAAAACCACCTCATCCTTGTGCATGATCAAATATGTCTCTTTACAATACAGAGCCGCTAGTTCCGATACTCTTCTAGCAGAAGAAATGGCAACCAGAAAGATTATCTTTCTTGTCAAAAGAACCAAGGGAATCGCTTGTAAAGGCTCAAATGGCTGATTCAGCAAGGCCGATGAGTCAAAATTTAAATCCCAAGAGATTTAGAGGTGCCTTGATAGGGGTAATAATCTGTGTTACCCCTTGAATAAGCTACGCACCAAGATTGGGAAGCAAGAGGCCAATGAAAAAAACTGAGGCTGCAGGAAGCAGGCTGGGGTGTTGTAACTGAAGGGACTGCCCCTTGGGCGGAACTAGAAAGTTCTATTTTTTTACATGTTAACATGTTCTGCCTAGTCCTCTCCTGAAGGTGGCGTAACAATCCTATAGTCAAGAATAAAGGAGCTGTGTCAGTCAGTGAACGAAAGAGAAATGTTACTTTTGGAAGGTGTGCGTCCCATTACATCTGGCATAAAACTAATACAGCATTTCATAATATGAACATCATACCAACAGTCAGGCATGGTGGTGGTATCGTGATGGTCTGGGGCTGCTTTGCAGCTTCAAGACCTGGACGACTTACAATAATTGATGGAACTATAAATTCTGAGCTTTACCAGAAAATTCTAAAGGAGAAAGAAGAATGCCCATCAGTTTGTGACCTCAAGCTGAAGTGCAGCAGGACAATGATCTGAAACACAACAGCAAGTCCACCAAATGGTTCAAACAAAACAAAATGTAGGTTTTGGAGTGGCCTGGTCAAAGCACAGACTTAAATCCAATTGAGATGCTGTATAATGATCTTACACAAGCCGTTCATGCTGGAAAACCCTCCAATGTGGCTGAATTAAAACAATTATGCATAGAGTGGGCCAAAATTTCTCCACAGCAATGTGAAAGTCTCATTCCCAGTTATCGCAAACACTTGATTGCAGTTGTTCTGGCCAGGGGTGGCAAAACCAGTTATTAGGTTTAGGGGCAATTACTTTTTCACATAAAGCCAGGCAGGTTTGGACAGCTTTTTTGCCTTAATAAATGTAATCATTTAAAAAATGCATTTTGTATTTACTTGGGTTATCTTTGTGTAATAATAATATTTGTTTGATGATGTTTAAATGAGTAATTTAAGTGTGAAAAATATGCAAATATATAAAAATCAGAAAGGGGGCAAATACTTTTTCACAACATCGCATATTCTTTGTTATATTTATGTATGGTTGCTCTATATAGTACTTGTAGTCCCATGTTTACCCACAAGGGGTCGCCAAGCTATCAGCAGCCATCCTGTGTCCCCACCCATCACACTCAGGCCGTTTCCCATTTCTTTCCCCTTCTGAGGGGCGGCCTTCTTTTGGTTGGTCTGGTGTGGGAAATGCTGCTAACAGGGTGATGTTTCTGCCAGTCGTTCCACCTGGGCATTGAGTGTGTCCGCAGCTGCATAGCATGCCATGGCACTCCGCCGCATTTCAGCAGGGGGTTGCGGCTAGCTGCCCGTCACTTCACCTGGTTGATTGTGCCTGCAGAAGCACAGCGTGTGCCTTCACGCTGCCACTTTTGGGTGGGGCGTTGTGGTGATGCAAGGGGTGAGTGTGTTTGCGTCAATAGAGGTGATATGGGGAGAAAAAGGAATTCAATGGGGGGTAAAATCAACTTCTTCCCTCCTGAGCCTTAAATAGACAGCATTGATGGCTCGGCTGTCTATTTGCCTTCAACCATCACAGGACTCACCATGCATGAGCCCGCCTGTCATTTTCTGCCATTAGAGGTAAGCTGGTCAAAGTGGTTCATGCTCACACTATGAAAAGGCACCTTTTTACTACTTAACTTTATGGTCTTATACTTACTGATTTCTTATATCTTTGACCCATTTAGACCACTGAGGGATTCCCCTTCGGGTATATCCATCTAACACATGGTCAGCTAAAACAACATCTTACCTACTGGCAGCCTTAAAGTATTTCAGAGTGCTTATGTTCCCTTATATGACCATTTGTAGGTTAACTTTTATTACTATAATACTTCAATTTACTTCAGCAATAGTGCCTCACTGCTGGCTTTTCTCCTTGACAGTCTACACAACTGCTGCTTTCTGTGCTATTTTAGCAACCCCAGTGACTCATAGGTCGTTGGCTGCCCCCTGGTGGTCACTTGACAATATTTTGGGGTTTTATATGGTTTTGACTATGGCTATTCTTTCATCATGCTAAATTACACTGAAACAGGTAATGCTCACTCTATATAGAATCGGAAAAAATAAAATTGATGTTAATCCCTTACCTGCGCAAATTTTTATAGTATTTGTTTTTATTTTTGGGGCTGCTCGTTATGAGGCTAGCAGCCTTTGCTATATGAAGAATTGTGAGGAACCGTGCACCCTACTGTTTTAAAAGTATTATCAACTTAAAATGCAAAAAAGTGCAAAATCACAAAATGAGCACTAGGTTCACTAGTGGGTTAACATCGATAAATAAATGTGCAATATTTAGTGCAATACAAATGAAATAATGTGTATTGCACTAAATATTTCACGTTTATTTATCGACTTTAACCCGCCAATGAATGGCCATTTCATGATATGGTACTTTTTTTGCATTTTATGTTGATAATGCTTTTAAAACTGTAGGGTGTGCGGTCCATTGCAATTTTTACTTTATGTATAGATACAATAATATAACTTATGAACATTAACCTGTACTATTTTGGAATGTGTCTAATGATATGCTCCTTACAGATTGTAGCTTCCCACTTGGTTTATGTACTCCCCTGAAGAAGAACAAAACTAATTTTGAAAATGCATTTGACGTTCATCATCTTGAATCTATTTAACTGGTGACCTATATCTGTGGGAACCCTGTAATTTATTATGTTACATAGCATGCACAATATATGACTATCCATCACAATCTTGTGTACAATGTTTTTATTTTCCATAAACTTTCTGCTATTATTTCAGGTACTTGTATAGCGACGTCAATTTACGTAGCACTTTTACATATATATTATACATATTCATCAGTCCCTACCCTCAAGGAGCTTACAATCTAAGGTCCTCAACATTCATACATACTAGGAGCCACTTTAAACAGGATCCAATTAACTTACCAACCTGTCTTTGGCGTGTGGGAGGGAACCCATGCAGGCACAGGGAGAACATGTGTGGGTTTCCTCCGGTGGTGTTGTGGCTGGGATTTGAACCAGCATACCTTTTTATTACTAGGCAAAAGTGCTAACCATTACAACACTGTTGCCACTTAAAGTCCCATTCATGAGGGTTCTACCTTCCATATATATGTACTTAAGGGATTATTGGCAAGTGTAAGCTACTACCTAAAAAAGAGAGGGCGATTCTCTCTTGGGATGCTGTTTGAGTGGTTCAAATTTAGCTGAAATCTTAGAGCAGCGATTCTCAACCAGGGTTCCGTAGAACCCTAGGGGTTCCTTCAGCATTGGGCCATTTCTGCCTCTCGGATAAGTTCCCACCAACACCATTGATCTTTTTAGCCATCTATAAGGAGGCAATACTTCCCAATGACCACAAGTGTAAGGACCATTCTTCCTATTGACCATCACACTAATGTATCATGAGTTGTACATTTCTAATTTTTAGCAGGGGTTCCCCGAGACTGGAGAACCATTTCAAGGGTTCCTCTGTGTTGAAAAGGTTGAGAAAGGCTGTCTTAAAGCTTTGTTCCAACAGTCTTTGTTTGCTCTACCCGATTGTCCTCCAGTGGTCAAGCCGCTTCTCGACCCACCATTTATAGGTAAAATTTTTCAGGACTATGATGTTCCCTATTCCTTGGCAAGGCCCATTTCACCAGGAGTGTCAGTGTTTCAGTTAAGTCTGTAAGGCTGACTTCTGGTCTTCTTTTCACATGTTTACAATGTTCTATGAAGTAGATGCTTATGCCTTTGCAGACATCAGTTTTTTTATTTATTTTTTATTTGCCAAATGTACAAAGAGTGAGTCATTATGTACAAAAGTACATTCTCAATTATAATCATCAAAATACAGATACTATTTAGGTTTTTTTTTCAGATTGAACTGCTAGTAATCAAGGGCATGTTAGTACAGATAGCATTTTTTGTTTAAACTACAAATTACCAATTGCCTGCAATAATTGTGATACAAATTTCCCATGAGCTAATGACATGGTAAAACAAAGTACAAAATAAAAAAATAAAGATTAGAAAACAAAACCGTGAGGGTGGATACCTCCATGACCAGTTGTGCTGTGCACTGCTGTCTCCCCAACCCCTGATACATGCCCAGTAACATCTTACAGTATATGTTACTTAAGTGGAATATAGAGATTCCAATGTAGATATCACATGGTGTAGTTTCCTTTGAGTTTATCCATTTTCCCCAATTTTATTACATTTTTCTTGCTACCTCTTGCTTCATAAGTCATTCTGTACAATGTAATATTTGCATTAACCAGTCCTTTCCAAGCAGACAAAATAAAATCTCTCTTTATCCAGTTAAGGACAATCAGCTTTCTGACACAGAAATACAATAATCTCAAGAACTGTCTTGTATTGTTATTCATTTCCTCGTCTTCTATTACACCCAGGAGGCCCAAAAGTGGGCTACATATGTTCGGAAGGTCAAATGTATCTGCGATAATGTGGGACACTTGTGACCACATGGATCTTATTACACTCCCACACCATGTGCATAAAAGGTACCATCTGCCACCTGGCACTTGTGACAAATAGGGTCATCTCTTCTGCCCATCTTATATAATCTGTGTGGGGTATAATACATTTGGTGAAGGTATCTTAACTGAATAAGTTTGTCCCTAGCAGAGATGATCGTGGGGACGTAGGAGGTTAAAACTTCCTCCCATTGAGCCTTAGTCAGCTCCGGAACCATTTCAGTCCATCCGACTCCTTTTTTCCTCTCTCGGCTGTTTTGTTTACCCATGAGTACCGCATAGTAGGTAGATATTGTGTGGTCTGACTCTGCGAGCATTGTTTCTATTTTTGCGTTTACTAAAAGCACTGGCCCAGTTCCAAATTGAGCATGATCTGCATATTTCAGTCTGATATACTGAAATGCCCATGAATCGGGGAAATCCAATTCTCTCTTCAGTTGTGCAAATGTTTTTAGATCACCATTGTCAAAAAGTTGATGCAGATGGGTAAGGCCAAATTTGACTCATCTATGCCTATCTTCCAGATGAAAAAAATCTTTTAAACAAAGATTAAACCACAGTGGGGCGTTTGGCGATAGATGGGAGGGTGTGTCTTGTATGCGCTTTATACAAGTCTCAAGTACCCATTTAGCTGATTTAAGCATAGTCATGCCACTCTGTTGGTACTTCCCTTCTAAAAAAGAAATTTAAAAGTGTCTCATAGGAAATAGCCGCAGCCGCCCCCACCACAGTAGCAGCGTTGTTCAGCTGTGGGAACATACGCCAGTGGGCCTGAACTAGCTGTGATGCCAAGTAGTACATGTGAAGATCAGGAATGGCTAGGCCCCCCTCCCCATCGGTAGTTGCAAAATGGTCAGCGACACTCAAGCTGCCTTGTCACCCCAAAAAAGGAGGTTAACAAGTAGTCGATATATCTGAATGTCTTTTTAGGGATGTACAATGGGGCATTAGAGAGTATGTATAAAAACTTTGGGAAAAAAAATATTTTAAACAGATTAGCTCTGCCTAACAGTGTGAGCGGGAGATCTTTCCATTTTTGTAGTCTCTGAAAGCTCTAATTACCGACCACAGATTCACCTCAGTGAATGATTCAACAGGTAACTCGATATATATTCCAAAATACTTTAATTGGGTAGTAACCATCAAAGGGCATTGAGAGGGAGGTACTAAATTTGGCTGCGGATCTAGGGGAAAACGCTGTTTTGGACCAATTCGGAATCCAGAAAAGTCTCTGAATTCCTGGATCAGTTTGAATGCATTGGACAATGATAGGTCTGAGTCCCCCAAATATAGCAGCATATAGTCCACATTCAATGAAACGCATTCCTCCAGATACCCAACCAAGAATGTCTTGATATCATCTTGACTGCTAAGTTTAGCTGCAAGTGGCTCTATGGCCAGAGCAAATAAAATCGGAGACAGGGGGCATATGCCTGTCTCGTCCATCTACCGCTCTTAAAAGGTGTCTGATATATGCCCATTTACGCCAATACATGCTTGGGGGTCATTGTACAGTAGTTTAACCCAGTTTACAAATCTTGGACCGAAGCCTAATTTATCGAGTAGGGAGAACAAGTGGTTCCATTCAACAGACTCCAATGCTTTTTTTGTATCGAGTGATGCCACTACTCGGTTACCTGTATTTATATGGGAGATTTGCATATTCACATAGAGCCTTCTAAGGTTAATTTGGGTACAACGGCCTGGGATAAAACCCGTTTGATCGGAATTGATCAATTTAAGGATCACCGAATGCAATCTACTGGCCGAAATTTTGGCCAACATTTTGCCACTGGTATTGATCAGGGAGATTGGTCTGTATGATTCACATTCTTGTGGGTCCTTATCGGGTTTTGGGATCACAACAATCAGGGCTTCACGCATGGATCCTGGTAATATACCCTCAATGCAGCCACAAAAACATTTTGAAGGCGTGGGACTAAGCTCTCTTTATGTATCTGATACCATTCCGCCGGAAAACCGCCCAGTCCAGGTGACTTACCTGGTCTAAAGGAGGAAACGCATCAGCTATTTCTTCTGATGTAATAAATTGTTCCAATGTGGCACTATCGTCCAGAGTCAGACCCTCCAAGTAGGAGGAAAGTTCTTGGTCAGTACAACTGGATTAGGATTGATAGAGGTTATGATAAAAGTCTAAAAATGTGTTCAGAATGTCTTGCGTGTCACTCACCAAGTCACCGCCTGGGAGTCTAAGGTGCATTACAGATGTTGGAGCATACATAGGTCTGGCTAAAAAAAAGCTAGTAAGCGGCGCTTTTGTCCCCGAATTCAAAAATAGATATGGTTTGCCGTAAATGTTTCCTCGTAGTCTGATCCATCAGAAGCAATCTAAGCTGCCTCGTCAGGTCCTGCCAAAACTTATAAGTGTCAGGGGACGGGTCCTGTATGTATTTCTGTTCAACAACCGCTACATCACGTTCCACCTTTTTCATATCAGTGCTCGGGGCATTCGATAGGTCTCTCGTCTCTTTGGTAAATACTCCTCTCATGGTGGCATTAAAAGCTTCCCATTGTGTGGGTATTGTGGTCTCAGCGCCATTCTCCCTCCAGTAATCACTAATAGTCGAACTTATATTTCAGGGTCACGCATTACTCCTGTAGCCACTGTGTTTTCAGACGCCATTGTCGTCTCCCAGTGTGCACGTTTAAGTCCAACATGACTTCCCTAGGAGAATGGTCTGACATAGCTCTAGGAAGATACCTGACCCCCGATATAATTGGGAGACCATCTATTCAGGACAAAAGAATATCAATCCTAGTTAGCTTCTTATGAGTCTGAGTGGCACGAGTATGCTCTGACTCCTGGATTATTGAGGGCATAACTGTCCAACCAGGACAAGATAGTATGGCGTGTGCCAGACACACAGCTGTGCCTGTCGAGATTCCAATCTGACACCACGTTAAATCCCCAAGCAACATCAGTGGGCCCTGTACCATCAGCACAGCTTCATTTAGAATGCTTTCTAATATTTGGAAGGAGAATGGCGGTGGAACATACACACATACCAAAGTAAAACACACGTTAAACATTTGACATACTAAGATAGCATATCTACCATTAGGGTCTGATTTGACCTGTAGAATATGTGCCGCTGCTTTTTTAGTAACCAATATGGGCAACCCCCGAGAATACGTTGAGTATTCGGCATGTATGACCCTCAATGTTAGCCTTTTTTTGTGCCATAACCTTAGAGACTTGGAGATATGTCTCCTGAAGCAAGATTATATGCGGTTTTTAAACGCTGTATAAAGTCAAAAACAAGGGATCTTTTTACCTTTGAGTTCATTCCACGATAGTATACTTATCTTACTCGCCATGCTCCCACCCTGCACACAGCTCCAACTTGCTGTGTGCCCATATCCCATAACTATAGCGACCTCAGGGGTTTATCGGTCATGGTCAACTAAAGAAAAAAAAAAAAAAAAAAAGTAGTTATCTTCTCCCTTTTTCCCCTTCTGCCACCCTTCCGTACAAGACAAATTTCCCGAAAGGATATAGTCTAGGTGATGTACAGTTCAGGGAACAGTCTGGAGAATGCATCTCCCCCCCAGAGAAAAAAGTTAATCTTACAGGAACGTAGGAAAAAAGCTGGTTCAATCAACAAATAGAACCATACAGGACTAGTCTCTTTATAACTGTAGTGTCAAAACAGAAATGGGTACTCTTCGGCCTCCATGCTAACCAGCAGGAGTAGATTTGAGGGCCTGTAGATGATTGGGTCAGATGGTATGTGTCATTCTGTCAGCCTCCAGCTTCAGGGCTACGGCACTCTCTAGCATCCAGCCAGCGTGAAGCTTCAATAGGGGAATTAAAGAAGGAGAGTTTACCCTTGTCCACCACTCTCAGTTTTGCAGCAACATACTATAAGCCAGTTGCAGATCTCTAAGCCTCTTCTTAACATGCAGAAAGCTGGCTCTTTGCTTTTGCGAAGCTGCTGTGAAGTCAGGGTATATAGAAATTTGATTTCCATCATAGCGCAAGTCTCCTATTTTGTGGGCCCCACGTAGGATGCGTTCACGGTCTCTAAAGTGCACAATACGGTCTATCATTGGGCGTGGGTGAGAGCCAGGAGGGGGAGGTTTTGTTGGTACCCTGTGAGCCCTATGTTGAACAAGCGTGAAAAAGTAGTTTCTGCCATATTGTCTTTAAGCCACAGTTCAAGGAAATCTTCAGGTTGTTTGCCCTCGGCTTTCTCAGGGAAACCTACAAGGAGATATGGTTCCTTCATGTCTCCAAGCTTATCTGTGTGAGCATTTACTTCATAGTGAATATTCTGCTCCAGAGGGCAGACTACATCTTCCAGGTCATGGATTTTCTATTCAGCTTCAGTAGCCCTTTCTCTAATGTTCTGCACATCACTCTTTTAAAAAAGACATTTCAGTCTTTATTCCGCCAATGTGGCCTGACAAGTGTATATGGCCTCCATAATCTGTTTCAGTGAGGGCTCCCCCTCCCCCGCTGCTGGCGCCATGTCCCCCATGTCTTTCCTCGGTAGCCTGTCTAGGGAAAGTCCCCTTCTCAGTTCCTTAGTTCTAGGGGGCAGTGGGCTTACCTTGCCAGAGTGAGAGGACGACTGACCAGCTCCGCTGTGTATTGCTGGGGCCTTGTTCATCTGCCTCATGGCCGCCGCCATCTTGAGATCCCCAGACATATTGAAAGATCC
Organism: Lithobates pipiens; assembly: GCF_037356315.1. NCBI lineage: Eukaryota > Metazoa > Chordata > Amphibia > Anura > Ranidae > Lithobates > Lithobates pipiens. The sequence goes on along the minus strand of NW_027507748.1, from coordinate 601,325,336 downwards.
GCTCCGCATGAGATTCCAGGGGCGTTCGCCCGTATTTGACAATACCACTATAATCTGCCTGGTCCTGGCAGTGTAATGGAGGCTTTGGTGTGGAGGAGTGGTGTCTGATACCCAGGATGGCCAAAGGATTAGTCTTCCTGAACGAAGCTTCGGTTTAGCGATGTTCACATGCCGGCTGCTAGCTCCGCCCCCCCCCCCACATCATTTTTTAACGTAAGGTCTTGCAGGTAGCTTTGTAGTGAGGTTTTTCCCTTATTCTGTGTTGGGCTTGTTGCTGTTGCCCAGCCCTCATATTCAGTGCTGTGGAATGTCTCAAGTGTTCATAAATATAAAGTACAGTTTCTTGTGATGTATGATTAAGAAATTTGGATTTATGGCTTACCTATAAAATGCTTTGATTGGGGACATCACAAAACACAGAGATTTCACCTGTTTGTCTGTTTTTCAATGCTCTCTACAAAACTAAGGCTCAGTGCTGAGCTGGGAGGAGTTATGGCTTGGAAGGGATATCCTGCTTTTTTGGCCAGTGCTCATTAACCTGAAGATGGCAGCATAACTCAAGTAGTCATGAATATGATGTACACTATTCTTGTGATGCACTACAAGAAAATATAAACCAAAAATCTTTGGTAGAAGACAGACAGACATGCATCTTTATTTTTCGTCTAACAAAATAAAACAAAAACATTCTGGAAGTTTAAGGTGAAGGCGCTTCCCTCTTGGGATGGTGTTTGAGCGGCTCAAATTTAGCTGAAATCTACAGTCTTGTTTCAACAATCCTTATTTGTTCTGAGGGTCCTCCAAAGGCCAGCCTGCTTCTCGACCCACTAGATATGAGAAAGCATGCAAATTCCCCAGCGAGAAGAACTAGTAGGATACAGAAGCCTTACTTTATTCATTACATGATGTAACAAGCTACCCTTAACACTTACTATGAGCAACTTAGAGTCTTATACGTACAATTGTGGTTCCTCTCACACAGCCTTTTGGAATACAGTAGGCATACTGCTCCAAGATAGCGGACACTGAAGCTTTTCCACAATACAAGTAGATAGAAGCACTGCTTCTAGGAAATTCCGGTGGTTCCTAAGGTAAATATAACATCCGTTATGGCAAGAATTATTACAGTTCTAAATTTCTAAACATTTTAGTGAACCTCTTTCTATGTGTCGGTCTCTCTCTCCAATTTACACACACACACACACACACACATATATATTATATTATCACAAGTATTGGGACGCCTGCCTCTACATGCACATTAACTTGAATGGTGTCTTAGTCCATAAGGTTCAATATTGAGTTGGCCCACCCTTTGCAGCTGTAACAGCTTCAACTCTTCTGGGAAGGCTGTCCACAAGGTTTAGGAGTGTGTGTATGGGAAAGTTTGACCATTCTTAACCACTTAAGGACCGCCTCACGCTGATATATGTCGGCAGAATGGCACAGCTGGGCAAAATCACGGCGGCACGCTCTCGACACTGTCCTGTGCTTCGTGACCGTGGGACCAGCGAACCTGATGGCTGCTGGTGTCCTGCGATCGGGTCACAGAGCTGAACAAACCTCTCCCCGTGCTTCCCTGTGTGGCTGTCACTGATCTTCTCTTCCCTTTCATCGGGAAGGACGATCAGTGACGTCACAAACCAGGCCACGCCCCCTACAATAAAAAATACACATCACGTCATAGATAACTCCTACACTGCCCCCTAGTGGTCAACTCCTTCACTGCCAGTGCCATTTACAGAGGAATCAGTGCATTTAAATAGCAGTGATTGCTGTATAAATGACAATGGTCCCAAAAATGTGTAAAAAATGTCCGATGTGTCCTCCATAATGTCAGTCACAATAAAAATCGCTGATCGCCGCCATTACTAGTAAAAACTATAACTTTTGCGCAAACCAATCAATCGCAATTTTTTTCCCCACAAATATGTAGAAGAATACATATCGGCCTTAACTGAAACTAAATTTTTTTTTAATATATATATTTTTGGGGATATTATAGCAAAAAGTAAAAAATATGGATTTTTTTTTCAAAATTGTTGCTCTATTTTTGTTTATAGCACAAAAAATAAAAACCGGAGAGGTGATCAAATACCACCAAAAGAAATCTCTATTTGTGGGAAAAAAAGGACGCCAATTTTGTTTGGAAGCCATGTCGCATGACCGCGCAATTGTCAGTTAAAGCGACGCAGTGCCGAATCGCAAAAAGGGGCCTGATCCTTTGGCTGCAAATTGGTCCGGGGATTAAGTGGTTAAAGAAAAGCATTTGTGAGGTCAGGCAGGGATGTGGACAATAGGGCCTGGCTCGCAGTCTCTGATCTTATTCATCACCAAGGTGTTCTATCAGGTTGAGGTCAGGACTCTGTGCAGGCCAGTCAAGTTCCTCAACCCAAACTCGCCTATCCATGTCTTTATGGATCTTTTTGTGCACTGGTGTGCAGTCAAGTAGGAACAGGAAGGGTCATCCCCAAACTATTCCCATAAAGTTGAAAGCATGAAATTGTCCAAAATGTCTTGGTATGCTGACACCTTAAGGGTTCCCTTCCCTGGAACTAAGGGACCAAGCACAACTCCTGAAAAACACCACCACACCATAATCCCCCCTTTATCAAATGATTTAGACCAGTGCACAAAGTAAGGTCCATAAAGACATGGATGAGCGAGCTTGTGGTAGAGGAAATTGAATGGCCTGAACAAAATCCTGACCTCAACCCAACAAAACACCTTTGGGATGAATTAGAGCAGAGACTGCAAGCCAAGCCGCCTCATCAAACATCAGAGAGCATTGGGAACATGGCCTCCGAAGCCCGGGAAGGCATGCTGCCCTTGCCCAAACCTAAAATGGCCGCCAGCAGCTCCATGAGGTACAGAAACAAAGCGATGGCAGAGAACACAGTGCCGCACCAAACAGCAGCAGAACCTCACAGGCACCTTCCAGGGGCATAACACACAGGACCCAGGAAACCACTAGAGCCAGCCCCCCCCCCCCCATCCCAGGTGAGAGCCCACCAGATAACCCCTGAATATGCACACATACACCGCTCAGCAGCCACATGCAGCACCCCCCAGTGGAGGGGGGGGGGATAGGGACAGGGAGAGAAGAGAGGGAGGTGAGGGAAAACCCCTGAATTGACCTCCCAGGGAATGCCCAGCTGCTCAGCCCCACCGAGGCAGGGAGAGCTGTACTTACCAGTCCTGAAGAGCTGAGAGACATTCCATTGCAGAACCACTCACTGATCAGTACAGGATGGCTGCTGGCCTCGCCAATATGTGGGCCCCGGAGCATAAAAGCTCACGACCACCTCTGGAGCTGAGGTTCCATCGTGGCTTGTCAAGCACGTAGCTGCAGCCTGCACACACTCGATGGCCGGACTAGGGAGACTACAAGGATAAGGGTATCCAGCCTGTCGCCCAGCCGGCTATTGATAGCAGATCACAGGACCATCATCTTGCGCAAAAAGACAAGCTTCTGCATAAAAAAAGCACGGACTGATGGGCCTGCATGGTTCCTAGGTCCTTCTCCTTCACTAAGCAAAATAAAACTGATGACTGCATGGCAGGGTGGAGGGTTGTAGCCCAAGGGACCGCCCACCTGGGCGGAACCAATTTCTGTGTGTTGTGTTACAACTAATGCCTAGTATTCTCCTAGTGATAAGGCTAACAACCCAATGGCTAAGAGAGGAGCTGTGCCAGTCGGTGAATATAAGAGAAACAAGTTTTTAGTCCAAGCAAAACATGATTTAGTACTTGGTGGGGAAATCCTTGTTGGCAAGTACAGATATAAGAAGTTTCTTGTAGTTGGTTACCAGGTTTGCACACATCTCAGGAGGAATTTTGGTACACTCTTTACAGATCTTCTCGAAATTCTTAAAGTGAAGTTCTAGCCATTTCTGCGTTTAAATAAGTGTATCTGCTGACTTTTAATAAACCCACACTCACCTTTCCTAGGATCCAGTGAAAGGGCCACCGAAGCATCGATTCTCTCCCCCACCCTGGCATCTATAGTGTGGGCACCTGGCTGTGACAGCTTGCGGCTTCACACCGTACGTCCTGAATGGCCGAGCAATCTTCTTGGGACCAGAACATTGCAGGGAGGGAGGGGGAGAGGAGATCTTCCACTTTAGTCACATAGGCGGCGCAAGAGGAAGATGAGTACCTGTCAAAACTAGCCCCCCCCCCCCCAATAAAATGACATGCCAAATGTGGCATGTCAGGAGGTCAAAAGTCCTTAAGTTCCACTTTTGGGTGGAACTGCGCTTTAAGGTTTCTTGGCTGTCGGTTGGCAACTCGAAGTTTCAGCTAACTCCATACATTTTTTATAGGATTGAGGCCTGGAGACTGGCTAGGCCACTCCATGACCTTAATGTGTGTAACGGATGACATTTTGGACAAAGTGTCATTCATGTGTAAATTAATTTTTTGCCTCAGAATGGTAATGGATTCTGAGGGTTAATTATGTAGGTTAACTTTGACATCAGTTTGGCTGGGCTGTGTGAGTTCTGCCTGGTCATGTGTACAGTGAGGTGCACCTGACAGGCCAGAACCAGGCCTGGTTGGACGTTTTGGGTATCAGCTTCCTCTGAGCCAATCAATCAATGGGTGTGCCGGGCCCCGCTGAGGAGTGGTACTTAAGATGTTTAGGTCACGTGTTACGGGTGGTTCGTTTGTGAGGCCCTAGAGATCTGTTCCTGTTTTCTGGACCGGGATAGCCCCGCGAGGGGTCACGGTTGTCGCTCCGCAACATGCTTCGGATGACTTCCGAGTTGCGGAACAGGCTGGTCCGAGGCGCAGTAACTGAGGGAGGATTCAAGGCGTCCGGGTGTGCTCTCTGCTTGGAGGGGCACCGTAACTTGTGCAGGTGACCGGGGGAGGACTCTTAGGAGGAGGGCCAACAAGTGGCATCCTGAGAAGTGCCTGGTTGCTGAGTTGTGAAGTACACTGACAAATTCACGCTTTTTCCAGTACTACCAAGACAGAGAATGTTCCAGGTACTGAGGAAAATTTTTCCTGTTCACTTTCAGTTACAACTTATTCAAGGTCAGAGATTTCACAAGTTCTGAGTCAAAGCGCTGATTGCCATAATCTCTGGCTAGAGATTTGTTCAGCCTTAAAGTGCCCAGCTGCGAGTGGCTACTCTCTGGGTGGTACTAGAGACTTTGTTATATCTGCAGTTCAAGGTGCCCGAGTTCTTCACCCTTTCCCTCTGTTCCCATACGAGACTATGTTGTTGGATGTTACCCCTGCAAATAAAAAACCTTTCAAAGGGACTTTATTGGTTTCAGCGTCCAAAGTTGTTGGGTATCAACCCTGGGAACCCTTAGACATGGAAGAACAAGCCAAGCGGAGGTAACCGGTAAGCCCAAAAAGTTAAGGCCGCCCTGCAAAGGGGTATGGCCGCTACATGTGCTTCTCCTTGAGCCACTCTTGTTGCCTTGGATGTATGTTTGGGGTCTTTTGTCATGCTGGAAGACCCATCTTCAGTGTTCTAGGTAAGGGAAGAAGGTGCTCATCCAAGATTTTACAATACATGGCCCCGTCTATTGGCCCCTCAATGTGGCAAAGTCAGGCTATACCTTTAGAAGAGAAACAGCTCCAAAAGCATAATGCTTCCACCTCTATGCTTAACTGTAGGGATGGTGTTCTTAGGGTCACAGTCAGCATTTTTCTTAACAAAAACACGAGGAGTCGAGTTAATGCTAAGGAGCTCAATTCTGGTCTCTCATCTGACCACAGCATTTTCTCCCAATCCTTCTCTGAATCATTTAGATGTTCATGGGCAAACGTCAGACAGGCCTGTACATGTCCTTTCCTGAAGAGTGGGACCTTGCGGGTGCTGCAGGATTTCAATCCATGGTGGCGTATTATGTTACCAATAGTTTGTGGTCCCAACTTCTTTGAAATCATTCACAAGCTACTCCCGTGTAATTGAGGGGCTAATCCCTCACTTTTCTCATGATCATTCTTTCCCCATGAGGTGAAATCTCGCATGGAGCGCCAGACCGAGGGCGATTAATTGTTATTTTGTATTTCTTCCATTTGCGACTAATCACACCAAGCTTCTTGCTTAAGCTCTTGTAGTTCATCCCAGCCTTGTGCAGGTCTACAATCTTGTCCCTGACATCCCTTGACAGCTCTTTTGGTCTTGTCCATGATGGTGAGGTTTGAATGGAGAAAGTTTCTGTGAACAGATGTCTTTTTTACACATAACCAGTTGCCGTTAGGAGCACATTCTTAAATTGACAGGATTAATCTGTGTACTGCATGAGCACATACTGTTAGCCAGTCTGCGGGAACCAGAATTAATGCTGGATGGTAGGGGATCAAATGCTTATTTTAATCGCTGAACTGCAACTCAATTTATAGCATTTGTATCATGTTTTTTTCTTTTCCTGGATTTTTTGTTGATATTCTGTCTCTAGCATTTAAAATACACCTATGATAAGAATATGAGAGCAAGAGATGCGCGCGCACACACAGACATATATATGTACATATATACACACACTGCTCATCCACAATATTATGACCACTAAGGCCGCGTACACACGCGCGGACTGTTTGCCCAACCTTGTTCGTCAAACAGTTTCGGCAAACAGTCCGCTCAAAATTTGCATGAGCGGACTTGCCCACACACGAGCGGACTGTTTCAGCGAACTGTTTGCCAAACAGTTCGCTCAACTTTTGAAATGAACGGACTCGCCCACGTAAGGAGGAGGCAAATCCGCCCATTTCGAGCGCGTGTACAGGTAGGCGGGGCCCGCGAAGGAGACGTCGCGGGCTCCGCCGCCTGGAATGGGCTTAAAGGGGAACCCCAACGCCGAAAAAAATCGGCGTGGGGGTCCCCCCAAAGTCCACACCAGACACTTGTCCGAGCACGCTACCCGGCCGGCCAGGAAAGGGGGGCGAGCGAGCGCGCCCCCCCTCCTGAGCCGTACCAGGCCGCGTGCCCTCAACATGGGGGGTGCCTTAGGGAAGGGGGGGCCGCGCGGCCCCCCCACCCCAAAGCACCTTGTCCCCATGTTGATGAGGACAAGGGCCTCTTCCCGACAACCCTGGCCGTTGGTTGTCGGGGTCTGCGGGCGGGGGGCTTATCGGAATCCGGGAGCCCCCTTTAATAAGGGGGCCCCCGGATACCGGCCCCCCACCCTATGTGAATGAGTATGGGGTACAATGTACCCCTACCCATTCACCTGTGAAATAAAGTACAAAAAAAAACACAACACAGGGAAAAAATATTTTATTGCACAGCTCCGGGGGTCTTCCGTCTTCGGGGGTCTTCTCGCCGGACTCCTCCGCTATCTGTGTGTAGCTCTTTTGCTAGCGGAGGAGTCCGGCTTTCTTCCTCCCCGCCGCCGGCCTCTTCTCCCGACTTCGGGGGTCTTGTCCCCCTCTTCGGTTCTTCTGCCGGGCCACCGCGCCTTCTTGTAGCTCTTTTGCAGGCGGTGGCCCGGTCTTCTGTCGCCGCTGCCTTCCGTTCTTCTGTCGCCGCCTTCGGTTCTTCTGCCGGGCCACCGCGCCTTCTTGTAGCTCTTTTACAGGCGGTGGCCCGGTCTTCTGTCGCCGCTGTCGTCGCCGCCGCCGCCTTCCGTTCTTCTTCTTCTTCTCCTGGAGATGTTGACTCGACGAGCTCTCCGGCCGGAATGCCAGGGACACGCTCCGCTGCCACTTATATAGTGACAATGGGGCGGTGTCACATGGTATATGTCACATGGGTTGGTCACATGGGTTGATGTCACATGGGGACTATGACATCGTAAGGGGGCGGGGTCACCATGTGACCAACCCATGTGACATATACCATGTGACACCGCCCCATTGTCACTATATAAGTGGCAGCGGAGCGTGTCCCTGGCATTCTGGCCGGAGAGCTCGTCGAGTCAACATCTCCAGGAGAAGAAGAAGAACAAGAAGAAGAACGGAAGGCGGCGGCGGCGACAACAGCGGCGACAGAAGACCGGGCCACTGCCTGTAAAAGAGCTACAAGAAGGCGCGGTGGCCCGGCAGAAGAACCGAAGAGGGGGACAAGACCCCCGAAGTCGGGAGAAGAGGCCGGCGGCGGGGAGGAAGAAAGCCGGACTCCTCCGCTAGCAAAAGAGCTACACACAGATAGCGGAGGAGTCCGGCGAGAAGACCCCCGAAGACGGAAGACCCCCGGAGCTGTGCAATAAAATATTTTTTCCCTGTGTTGTGTTTTTTTTTGTACTTTATTTCACAGGTGAATGGGTAGGGGTACATTGTACCCCATACTCATTCACATAGGGTGGGGGGCCGGTATCCGGGGGCCCCCTTCTTAAAGGGGGCTCCCGGATTCCGATAAGCCCCCCGCCCGCAGACCCCGACAACCAACGGCCAGGGTTGTCGGGAAGAGGCCCTTGTCCTCATCAACATGGGGACAAGGTGCTTTGGGATGGGGGGGGCCGCGCTGCCCCCCCTTCCCCGAAGCACCCCCCATGTTGAGGGCACGCGGCCTGGTACGGCTCAGGAGGGGGGGCGCGCTCGCTCGCCCCCCTTTCCTGGCCGGCCGGGTAGCGTGCTCGGACAAGTGTCTGGTGTGGACTTTGGGGGGACCCCCACGCCGATTTTTTTCGGCGTTGGGGTTCCCCTTTAAGCCCATTCCAGGCGGCGGAGCCCGCAACGTCTCCTTCGCGGGCCCCGCCTACCTGTACACGCGCTCGAAATGGGCGGACTTTCCGAGCGGGAACAGTTTGCTCATTTCGAAAGTAGCCTACACACGGGCGGACTGTTCGCTCAAACACAGTTTCAGCGGACAGTTTTTCGGAATTTCCGAAAGACTTTGTCCGTCCAACTGTCCGCTGAAACTGTCCGCTGAAAGCCCACACACGGGCGGACTGTCCGCCCAAACACTGTTCAGCGGACAAGGTTGGGCGAACAGTCCGCCCGTGTGTACGCGGCCTGATAGGTAAAATTAATAACATTGATTACCTCGCCTTACAATTGCATCTGTAAGGAGGTGTGATAAATTGGGCAACATGTGAACATGGTGTCCCTGAAGTTGATGAATTGAAACCAGAAAATATTTCCAAGCTTAAGGTTTGAGTGAATTTGACAAGGGCTAAATTGTATTGGCTAATAGGCACCTTTCACACTGAGGCGCTTCTAAACGGCCAGTAAAACACTGGTGCTTTTTAAGAGCTTTTTCAGGCGCTTTTGAAGAGCTTTCCAATAATTTCAATGAAGGGGTTTTTTTTCACTGCCCTGCCAGCGCACTGCCTCACTGTGAAAACATTAATTGATTTTAATGGAATGGTTTTCGTGAGCTTTTCAGGTGTTTTTTTTTGGCGTGAAAGCGCCTCATTGTGAAAAGGGTCTAAAGGATTGGGTCAGAGCAACTCCAAAACTGCAGTTCTTGTGGGACTTTCCGCAGTCTGCAGTAATGAAAACCTACCAAAAGTGATCTAAGAAAGGTGACCCGTCAACAGGGTCATAGATGGCCGATGCATAGTTCTATCAAACAGAAAAGCTATTGTAGCTCAAATTTGCTGAAAATTTAAAAGAGGTTGTAAAGTCACAACACAATTACTTGCATCATCTCTGTTTTTGTTAGAAATAAACTGTAGTGTGTTTCTTTTAAATTATAATCCTAAATACCTTTTTTTTCACAGCTCCTCTGTGCAGTCACATGATCTCCCGCTGCTCTGCTTCCTCCATCTAAGAACAGCCGTGAGAGGGGCTGAGATTCCCCAGTGATGTCAGTCACAGAGGAGCTGTGCAAAAAGGTATTTAAGATGATCATTTAAAACAAACTGCCATGCTGCATTGAAATAGAGGTAGGATAGGGGAGCGGCTCAGAGGAGATTGGCTCAGCAGCCATGATTACCGTGGTAAGAATACAGAGGGGGACACAGTAACTGGCAGGATCAACCAGTATTTTAGATAAAAAGAAAGGGAAAAATTACAACGCAACAGCACTATGCTATTCATCATGCTTTGAAGGAACAGGAACTTTTTTTGTATTTAGCGTAACAACCACTTTAAGGCTGGTTCCTAAACAAATTGTCTAAACCCACACTGCATAGTTGGCTGCGTAGCCACAGATCGGTTAGGTTGCCCATGCTGACCCATGTCCACAGGCAAACATGGATGGCCAAGTGTGTCATTTTCCTGGGGAAGAGATTGTAGCAGGATGCACTTCAGAAGTAACGAAAGTCGGCAGAGGCAGTGTTCTGCTGGGCAACCTTGGGTCCTGCCACAAATATGGATGTTACTTTGGAAACCATGCTTCAATGGGTCAGGGCAGATTGGCAGCAAAATTGGGACCTACTCAAAATTAGGTGGATGATGATAAGGTTATAGATGATTGGTGTGTGTGTGTGTGTGTATTATATATAAGTTATTGTAAATGTTAACACTAACCACAAGATGGATGACGACAAGTCTTTCCAAGACAAGTTCTTTAAGAAACTGGATGGCATCTGGTTGCCAGTGGTCACCAATCTAAAAAATTTGAGCGAAAGATAAATTGGTTACCTGAAAATAGATCTACTCATGGGAAAATTTGAATTCCTTTTTGTTAAATGGCTAAACAATAAAACAAGTTCCAAATAGGTGGCAAACATTTCCAACCACTGACTAAAATCTCTTTTTCTGATATTTATTAAAGTACAGTGTGCTGCCACTGTTCATTTTTTGAATACTACCCTGTTGTCCCCTTTTTACTACTTGTTTCAACAGGGTAAGATCAGTAAGGAATGCAATAGAGCCTTTTGGATCTATTGCCTTTGGTTTTGTTGCCTAGTATGCCATCCTCCTGCAAGCAGCAGAGTAAATCTTAGGGTATTAAATCTAAAAGTGCTATGTCCCTTAAAGAATAGAGAAAAAGTTGTGTACCAAAGTGATTACATTTATGTTTAATCTGGGACAATAGGGGATGATACAAACAACAGGAATGAGCTCCTGTGCTACTAGCTGCAGATTTCGTAAAATTTCCTCTCCTCCGATCATCCCATACCCCCAACATCATAACCTTTTGGTACTGCAGGGGCTAACAAGGAACCTATCTCACACACTGATCAAGAGTGCCGCTATGCCTACCCTTTCCACCCTCTTCCTCGATTCATAGAAGCTTTACTATTAGAGATAGTCTCTAAATAGAGAAGATGGGTTTTTTATTCATCTGCCCATCCCCCATTTATAGATTACATTGAATGCATGTAAGTTCTAAGACAGATTCTATGAATAAAGGAAGGGGCTGGAAAGTGTGAGCTCCAGTGGGTGCATAGGTCCCTCTGCTTTATTAACCCCTGAAGCACTGGAAGATTATGGCAACAGAGGTAATTACTGATTGTGAGCAATGTCCCTTGTGCTGAATATTTTAACAACTTTTTTGACAAAACGTAGGCATAACTGTTACATAGACAAGTTCAGTGGTTAGCCCCTTATAGGTATTCTTAAACCAAAAAATAATAATTACAGGGGGAAAGAAAAATTCTAGTATGGTCATCTTAACCTTCAATCCTTTGCATTTTTGCTTCATGTGTTTTTCATGAAATAAATAGCATATTTTCTGAATGTTCTGGGTTTGTGAGCTGTGTGCCCCAGGGCTCTTGTCCTGGGACCAATTCTGTTTAACTGTCAACCACTTGACCACTGGGCACTTAAACCCCCTTCCTAACCAGACCAATTGTCAGCTTTCGGTGCTCTCACAATTTGAATGACAATTATTCAGTCATGCAACACTGTACCCATATGACATTACTGTCCTTTTTTCCACACAGATAGAGCTTTCTTGGTGGTATTTAATCACCACTTTTTTTTTTTTTTTTTGCTTGTTTGTTTCTGTTATAAAGTTTTGCAAATTAATCATTTTTCTTCATAAATTTGGCCAAGAGTTATACTGCTACATATCTTTGGTAAACAATTACCCAAATTGATGTATATTATTTGGTCTTTGTGAAAGTTAGAGTCCACAAGCTATGGAGCCAATCTCTGAAAATTGATCACACTTGAAATACTGACGACCAATCTCATTTCTTGAGACCCCAACAAGCCAGGAAAGTACAAATACCCCCCAAATTACCCCATTTTTGGAAAGTAGACAGTCTAATGTATTTAGTAAGAGGCATGGTGAGTTTTTTTGAAGTTGTAGTGTTTCCCCACAATTCTTTGGAAAATAAATATTTTTCTTTCTTTTCCCCACAAAATTGTCATATTAACAGGTTATTTCTCACATACAGCACATGCATACCACAAATTACACCCCAAAACACATTCTACTACTCCTCCTGAGTATGGCGATACCACATGTGAGACTTACACAGCATGGCCACATAGAGAGGTCCAACATGCAGGGAGCATCTTTAGGCATTCTAGAAGCATAAAATTACACATTCATTTCCTGACTACCTTTGACCATATTTTGGAAAAGAAAAAAACCCAACATATAATCTATGAGGCATAATGAGTCTTTGGAACATGTCATTTTTCTCTACAAGTTTTTGGAAAATGTGCAAAGAAAATTAAAAACACTTTATTTTCCTACTCCTCCTGAGTATGGCGATACCACATGTGGAGGACTTTCAGCTTCTTGTTCCCTCTTGGTGATTTCTGTACGCCACAGCCGTGACGTTGTTCGACTGCATCCTTGTCGGACACCCCTGAAGACACATCGATCGTGTGTGGAGACACAGCCTGATCGCTCTCAATTCGAGCAGATTAATCGGCAACTTGGATTCTTCCGTCGACCAGAGGCCCTGAGCCGACTGAATCCCCATCACTCCACCCCAGCCGGATAGACTGGCGTCCGTAGTGACCACCGTCCATTTCAGAGGAAGGAACGATTTTCCAGACTGAATCACCGGGGACCTCAACCACCAGATCAGGGAGTCCCTGACTGGCTGGCTGGCTGACCTGGATCTGCTGATCCAGGGACAATGGAGATTTGTCCCATTTTGTCAAGATCTCCTTCTGCAGGACTCTGGTGTGGAACTGGGCATAAGGTACTGCCTCGAAAGAGGCTACCATGAGCCCCAGCACTCGCATGCAAAAGCAGAGTGATGACCACTTGCGGTTCATTAGTAGTTTGACCGCACTTCTGAGAGTCTGCAATTTGACTGAGGGGAGAAAGACCCTTGCTTCCCTGGAATCCAATAGTAAACCCAGGTATGCCAGATGCTGGGTCGGCACAACCATCGACTTCTTTAGGTTCAACAGCCACCCAAATTCTTGCAGAGTCTGCATGGTGATCACCACATCATCCTCTAATTCTGAGGTGGAAGAAGCTCTCAGGAGATCGTCTAGGTAACCCACAATCGCGATCCTGCGTTGTCGCAGCAACGCCAATACTGGAGCCAGTACTTTGGTAAAGACTCGGGGGGGGGGGGGGGGGTCTGATGCCAGGCCAAAGGGAAGAGCCACAAACTAATAATGGAGTGAAAGGGGGGGGGGTAAATATACAAACTATACTAAAAATAAAAAACAATTTGCGAACAAACTGTGTATTATGGTGAAAGGGGCTGCCACTACCTTATATACTCACCTAAAAGGTGAAAGACATAAGTAAATACTAAGGTGGTAGTTACGGCGCTCACCTGTTAATTATATCTGCAGGAAACCCACCTGCTATTGCTTGTGCCTAATTCTTTACAGGGGTATGTGTCAAAATAAAAAGTATAACGCAAATACAATTCTTTTGTGTATTAAGTGCTGTAGTGACAATATCTCTCCCAAAGAAAATCATTTTTTTATGAGAAACAAAAATAAAAAATGAATGTGTATATCTCTACCAATATGGAATATGCAAAAAAATGCTCAAACAAACCCTGACTTACATTTTCTTTAAAACCTCAAACCTCTTATTGCAATATTAAAGTGGTTGTAAACCCTTACAAACCACTTTGACCTACAGGTAAGCCTAGATTAAGGCTTTCCTGTAGGTCCAAGAAATATCTCCCAAACCTATACGGTTTAGGAGATATTTGCCCGAAGACGGGCACCGCTATCTGCGGCGCACTGAGTGGCGCATTGTCGATGACGGCAATGCCGCGAGTCTCGGCTCCCGTGCGCATGCGCGGGAGTGACGTCATCGCTGCTCCGGGGGAATCACAGCGCCGGAGCAGCGAGACCCACCAAGAAGATGGACGCTCGGAACTACAGGGGACAGCGGTGACTTCGCTGGCTCCTGTGTCAGGTAAGTGACACATAATGGACTACTATGCGATGCATAGTAGTCCATTATGCTTTGCCTTTACAGGGAATGAAATGGGAAGTAAACTCATCAGGGTTTACTTCTGCTTTAAAGTGCTTATATAAGTTTGTGCAAACCATACAAGAAAAAGTGCTACGTGCTTAACAAAGTGCCATAATAACGATGTCAGCTGTGAAAAAAGTGTCACGTGCTCCTAAAGATGCCAACGGTACATAAATCCAGTCTTTTTTGCTTATAAAATCGCTAGATGGAAGTATGCGATTTTTTTCAAAATCGCTAAATGGAAGTATGCGGTTTTTTGCACATTTGAAGTTGGTATAAAAAATCCCACGGCAGAAGAACAATAATGATCACTGAGGAATTCACTAATACTGAAGCACACTGTCACTTTCTTTTAGCAGAACTTTCCAATTTGATCATTATTGTTCTTCTGCCGTGGGATTTTTTATACCAACTACAAACGTGCAAAAAACTGCATACTTTCATTTAGCGATTTAAAAAAAAATCACATACTTCCATCTAGCGATTTTATAAGCAAAAAAGACTGGATTTATGTACCGTGGCATCTTTAGGAGCACGTGACACTTTTTGCACAGCTGACATCGTTATTATGGCACTTTGTTAAGCACATAGCACTTTTTCTTGTATGGTTTGCACAAACTTATACAAGCACTTTAATATTGCAATAAGAGGTTTGAGGTTTTAAAAAAATGTAAGTCAGGGTTTGTTTGAGCATTTTTTTGCATATTCCATATTGGTAGAGATATACACATTCATTTTTTAGTTTTGTTTCTCATAAAAAAAAATATTTTCTTTGGGAGAGATATTGTCACTACAGCACTTAATACACAAAAGAATTGTATTTGCGTTATACTTTTTATTTTGACACATACCCCTGTAAAGAATTAGGCACAAGCAATAGCAGGTGGGTTTCCTGCAGATATAATTAACAACAGGTGAGCGCCGTAACTACCACCTTAGTATTTACAAACTGGTAATGGGCTTCCCCGACTGCCAAACGCAGACATTTTTGATGGTGAAGGCATATGGGTATGTGCAGGTACGCATCCTGGATGTCCAAAGACGCCAGGGAGTCCCCTTGATGGAGTGCAGCGACTGAGCGAACTGATTCCATTCTGAACCTATTGACTTTTACAAAGTGATTGAGGGCTTACAAGTCCAAGATTGGTTGTACCCCTTCCTTCTTGGGAACCACAGATTTGAGTAGAACCCCTGAAACTGTTCAGAGTCCGGAACTGGTACAATCACCCTCTGATTCAGCAAGTCCCTTACTGCCCCTAGCAGGGCCTCCCGGCGAACTGGGGACGTGGGTATGCTGGAGGGGAAGAATCCGTTTGGCAGCCAAGAGAGAAACTCCAGCTTGTAACCTGCGGAAATCAGATCGCAGACCCATTGGCCTGATAACCGGGAGGTCCAACGGGCTGCAAACTCCCGAAGACGACCCCCCACTCGAAGCACGGGTGGGGGCAAACCTTCATGTGGTAGCACTAGATCAAGGGACGCTTCTGACCGTCCGTGGACGTCCTGTCGGGCTGGGGTCATTTTGAAGAAGCACCGGGCGGACGAAAAAGCCGCTTGTGAGTGGAAAAGGAGGGCCCTTGCCTGTGGCGTGGCTCCTTAGCCTTCCTGGCCTGTGGGAGTAGTGTACTCTTACCACCCATGGCGTTTTTAATAATGTCATCCAACGAGGCTCCAAAGAGCCGGTCGCCAAGGAAGGGAAGATCCGTCAGGGCTTTCTTGGATGCCTGGTCAGCAGACCAGAATTTTAGCCAAATAAGGCGAATCAGCACCACGGCTGACACTGAGGCCCTGGATAGCAGAGGGAGAGTATCCAGGGCCGCTGCACAAACATACTTAAGGCCATGCACTAGTTGGTCTGCTAGCTCCACGCAGACAGGGGAGGCATGCTGCTCTCCAAATTCGCAGTGCAAACGTTTTGCCCACTCAGTCAGTGTCTGCGACACCAGTGCGGATGCCAGTACAGGTCGCATGGCTGACCCCACAACCGTAAACAAGGAATGAGCCACTGCTTCGTCCTTCCTGTCCGTGGGATCCTTGAATGCAGGAGTCCCCTCAACCGGAATCGTGGTTGCTTTATTTAAACTAGATACTGGGGGGCCCACGACCGGAGGAGCCGACCACTTTTTGAGAAGGCTTTCCTCAAAGGGGTAACGCACTGTCAAGTTTTTGGGGACCGAAAAGGTCCATTGAGAGCGACCCAATTCCCTGTAGATGAATTTGTCAAAATAAGTCAAATACGGGAACATCTTAGGTGAACGTGTTGGCTTGTGGGACCCAAAAGGGACCGGTACATCAGCAGAGGAATCCGCGGGCTCCTGAATCTTCAGGGTATCACACACAGCTGTGATAAGTGCTCCAACAAGCGCCTTGTCGCGACCGGACGGGGAATCATCCTCACTGTCCTGGTCAGCCATGTCTGATAAGTCAGAGCAGGGTTCTCAAGCCGCAGCAGGGCCCGAGTCTGCATCAGAGCTCTCCCCAGAGGACGGGGAGGGGGGCGTCAGGGGCCTCTTACGTGCACTTTTCCTGCCATATGCCGCCTTTATCTTAGCAACATAGGAGTCAAGGAACGCTGGGTGGGGGGTACTTAGCGCTAGACTCACCACCCTGGGGCATTCTGTGAAAGCCAACAATAGTGCCTGTAGTCCCTAAGAGGTTCCCAGATGCAGAGAGGAGAAAAAACTTTGTCAGCAGCAGCAGCTCTAACAGCGGTGCAACGATCTGCAGAACATCTATAGCGTTCAGCACAGAGCCATCCAGTATCCCACACACACGGGGGATACAGGAAGTAAAAAGAGAAAGCACATGTCATGCTGTCACAAGAGGCCAGCGGTGAAGAAAGCATTCAGACTTTCACAAAATGGCCGCCAATGTAATCAATGGGAATCCTAAGGAAAATGGCTGCTGAAGCTCCCCAGGGGAATTTAGAGCTTTCCCTAATCCAAGATGGCCGCCGGAACGGCCCCATGCGGTGAAGAGAGCAGAAATAAAAACGAGCTGCCTGCTGACAGATAGACAACCTCCACAAAAACTGCTTTTTGGGACCCCCAGACCTGGACCAGGACTGAACAGCAACCGCACAGACCCCCAACAGGTGATAAACAGCGACCCCCACACACACACCACCAGCAGCGCATGCAGACATCCCCCTCAGAGGGGGAACGGAGGGGTGATAGGGACTTGGGAGAGAAGATAAGGTGGTGAGGAGGCCCCCGAATAGACCCCCCAGGGAATGCCCAGCTGCTCCCCCCACCGAAGCAGGTAGAGCCGCACTTACAAGCCCTGAAGAGCTGGGAGACATTCCATCACAGACCTACACCTGCGCAGTTACAGGGTAGCTGTTGGCCTCGGTATACTGTGATCCAGACATCAGTAGCCCGGTCATATGTATACCCCGGAGCAATGAAGCTCACGACCACCTCTGGAGCATGAGGTATGTCGTGGCCTGCCGAGCCGTATTTGCGGCCTGCTCACGCTCGATAACCGGACTGGGGAGACTACAAGGATATCATTAACCAGCCTGTCACCCAGACGGCAGTTGATAGAAGATCTCAGGATTTCTCATCTTGCGCAAAAAGCAGAAAACCTGCAGTAAAAATATGGACAGAGGCCTGCAGGATTTCCTAGGTCATTCTCCTTGCTGGGCAAAATAAAAACTGAAGCTGCTAGCAGCAGGAGGAGGGTTGATGGCACGGGGCCTGCCTGCCTGCCCCCCCCCCCCCCCAGGTGGAATTAAAGTTCTGTGTATTGTGTAACAATTTTGCCTAGTTTCTCCTAATGGCAGGCTATGCAACCCATGTAGTTACAGAGAGGAGCTGTGTCGGTCAGTGAATAAGAGAAATTAAACATTCATTTCCTGACTACCTCTGACCCCCATTTTGGAAAGAAAAAAACCCCAACATATAATCTATGAGGCATAATGAGTCTTTGGAACATGTCATTTTTCTTTACACGTTTTTGAAAAATGTACAAAGAAAATTAAAACACTTTTTTCCTACTCCTCCTGAGTATAGTGATACCACATGTGGGAGACTTTTCTACAGCCTGGCCACATAGAGGCCCGACATGCAGGGAGCAGTATCAGGTGTTCTAGGGGTATACATTTCTAAAATCTAAATTGAATGGGGATGGATGAGCATGGGTGAGCCATAAATGTAGATGGGGCGGCTGAGTATGGCTGGGTATTGCGGAGTATGGCTGAGCATGGATGGATGAGCATTGCTGAGTATGGATGGCTGGATGAGTATTGCAGAGTACGGATGGCTGAGCATGGGTGGATGATTGCCGAGTGTGGATGGCTGAGCAGGATGGATAGACAAGTATAATAGAGGGATGGCTGAAAATGGATGGATAAGTATTGCTGAGTATAGATGGCTGAGGATGGATGGATGAGTATTGCTGAGTGTGGATGGCGGAGCATTGATGGATGAGTATGGCAGAGGGATGGCTGAGCATGGATAGATGGATGAGGCTGCAATGGGCACAGAGCAGTGCTGTGGGCACTACAGATCCAGCCCACAGCACAGCTGCAACCAATGTCTCCCCTCTCCGCTCACAGTGTACTAATCGGCACAGAGAGGGGAGAGAGGAACTAGACATGACGCCAGTTTGTTTACAAGTGATCGCTCCGCCATGTGACAGAACGATCATGTGGTAAACGCCTGATGTCAGCGGCCATTTACCGGAATGTGCCGGGTCCTCTGAACCAGACAGTCACAGATACTCCCATAAGCGAGATTCTGGGACGACATCAATGTACACCCTCCCAGAGTTATGGAGCTGCGCTGTAGCTGTCATTCGGCTATGGCCCGGTTGTTAAGTGGTTAACCACTTAAGCCCCAGAAGAATTGACCCCCTTCCTGACCAGAGCACTTTTTGTGATTCGGCACTGTGTTGCTTTAACTGACAATTGTGCGGTTGTGCGACGTGGATCCCAAACAGAATTGATATAATTTTTTTTCCCACATATAGAGCTTTCGTTTGGTGATATTTGATCACTCCTGCGTTTTTTATTTTTTTGCGCTATAAACAAAAAAAACACATTTTTTTTTTTTACATTTTGCTATAATAAATATCCCCCAAAAATGTATTAAAAAAAAACATTTTTCCCCCTCAGTTTAGGCCGATACATATTATTCTACATATCTTTGGTTAAAAAAAAAAAAAAAATTGCAATAAGTAGTGCCTGTGTCTCTTGTCAGCACCCAGGTGCATAAATCACACTGCACTGTCCAGAGCTGCTGCCTGTGGCACTGAACTGATCCACAACATGTTCAGGCTCCAAGAAAATGGCCGCTGAGCATCTAGTATAAAGGAGAAACACAGGGAAAATGGCCGCCGAGCTACAGGAAACATGCTGCTCCTTGCCCTACCTAAGATATCCGCCAAACACTGTATACCATGAGGGACAGTGGCAGAGAAATGGCGGTGAACAGCACTTCAGCGATCGACAAGCACAACCACCAGACACGCCCCAGGGAGAGAACCTCACACATCAGGGCACAGCCAGCCAGCGCAGTCCCCCCCAGGTGAGAGCCCCCCTCCCCCCTGTGCATCTGACACACACTGCTCAGCAGCCTCATGCAGCATCCCCCACAGGGAGGGGAGAGGGAAGATAGGGACAGGGAGAGAAGAGCGGGGGGGGGGGGGGGGGACCCACGAATTGACCTCCCAGGGAATGCCCAGCTGCTCAGCCCCACTGAGGCAGGGAGAGCTGTACTTACCAGTCCTGAAGAGCTGGGAGACATTCCATCACAAATCCACTCTCCGATCAGTACGGGATGGCTGCAGGCCCGGCACACTGACGCAAACATCAGTAGCCTGGTCATATTTGTGCCTCAGAGCATTAAAGCTCACTGACCACCTCTGGAAATGAGGCACGTTGTGGCCGACCAAGCACGTAGCTCAGGCCTGCACACGCTCGCTGGCCAGGCTGGGGAGACTACAAGGATAATGGTACCCAGCCTGTCACCCAGCCGGCTGCTGATAGCAGATCACAGGATCTGTAGTCTTGCACAAAAAGCAAAGCTTCTGCAGAAAAAAACATGGACCGATGGGCCAGCAGGGTTCCTAGGTCCTCCTCCTTCACTAGGCAAAATAAAACTGAAGCTGCGTGGCAGGCTGAGGGGTTGTTACTTAACCACTACAATACAGGGCACTTTCAACCCCTTCCTTTCCAGCCCAATTTTCAGCTTTCAGCGCTCTAGCGCTTTCAGTGACAATTGCGCGGTCATGCTACACTGTACCCAAATGAAATTGTTATCATTTTGTTCGCACAAATAGAGCTTTATTTTGGTGTTATTTATTCACGACTCCGTTTTTTTTTTTTTGCAATATAAGCGCAAAAAAAGCGGAAATTTGGAAAAACAACAATATTTTCTTTTTTCTATTTGAAAAGAAATCCAATAAAATCAAATTTTGTCATAAATTTAAGCCAAAATGTATTCTGCTACATGTTTTTGGTAAAAAAAATTCCGTTAAGTGTATAATAATTGGTTTGTGTGATCACGGACATATGTACGCAAATGATCATGTACATATGTGTGCAGGTGATCACGTACATATGTGTGCAGATAATCATTGGGACATGTGATTTTAGTGGGACATATGTGGGGGACATGTTTTTATTATTAGGGACATGTGTTTTTATTATTTGGGGACATGTATGTTTTGGGGACATGTGTGTTTTGGGGACATATGTGGGGACTGTGTTTGTACTGTGTGGTGTGTTGTGTGTTTACACTACACTGATGATCAGTGAGTAAAAAGCTGTAAAAAGCAGCCCATACTCACTGATCATCAGCCGGCTGCAGCGTTCTGCTCTCCTCTCCTCATCGGTGACTTCCGTGTGAGGAGAGGAGAGCCGATTGCCTAGCAACCGGCTGTTTGTTTACATCACATGACGGCCGTGATTGGACACGGCCGTCATGTGATCAGGAGGGCCAATCACAGAGCCCTCCTGCCGATCTGAGATGTGCCGTGTCCGGGTGACACGAGCACATCGGGATCGCGCCGCTGTGCGGGCACGCGCGCGATCCCGCTACTCCTGAATGACGTTCCTGAACGTCCTATCAGGAGTAGACGGTTCCCACCCGGCCGTATATATGCATTGGCCGGGTGGGAAGTGGTTAAGGGACCTCCCCTTGGGCGGAAATAGAAGTTCTGAGTTTTTTCATTACACGTTAACATGTTATGCCTAGTCCTCTACTAAAAGGTGGCATAACAACCCAATGGCTAAAGAGAGGAGCTGTGTCAGTCGGTGAATATAAGAGAAACTTTGTTTTCTCCTTCACTGTCGCTGCACTGATACGGTGGCACTGATGAGGAGGTACTAATATGTAGAATTGATGAGCACTGATATGCGACACTGATGAGCATGGCTATGTGTCACCGATTAGCAGCACAGACGATAAGGGTACTGACAGTCATTACTGATGGGCATCTGTGAAGGGCACCAACAGGTGTTACTGATGGGCACTGACTGGCAGCTGATGGGCAGTGATGAACAGATGTGGTAGGCACTTCTGATTATCGGCTCAGCCCCCATCAATGTGCCAATTATTAGTGCAGACCTCCCCCCCCCCCCCGACAGGAGAGCCACCAATCGGCTCTCATGTCAGTGCGAACTTCATGGTTACACGCTGTGATCAGCTCTGGTTGGTCTCAGCTGATCACATGTTAAAGAGCCTAGGTCATAAGATCTTTACCACGATCGGAGTTGTGGTGTGTCCTGCTTAACGTCATATGACGTTCAGTCAGGATAACCTAACCACTTTGTGCATGTCATTCTGTTATATGGCGGGCGGGAAGCAGTAAAGAGATAAAACTAGAATTATATATATTATATATAATATATATTTACAAAACCTTTGGTTTGGCGACATCTTGAGAATGCTGTCCAGTTTTGGTCACCAATCCTCAGGAAGGATCTGCTTGAACTGGAGGGAAGGACAACAAAGCTAACAGAGGGACAACTACAAAAGTTAAACTTTTTTTCCCCTGGAGAAAGAGGCACTTGATAGGGAACGAGGACAATATACAAATCTTTAAAAAGGGACTATACTACTGGGAGAAAACTATTTAACCCAGGTCTAAAGACAGGTGGAAACACAATACATTTGGATAAGAAGTGGTTCATTCTTAAACTGGTTAACCACTTAAGGACCGCCGCATGGCAATGTACGTCGGTGCAATGGCACCGACAGGCACAAGCACGTACATGTACGTGCTCGGCTTCCAGCGGGTGCGGGAGTCCAATCGGACCCCCTCCCGCTGGATGCGGCGGTCCGTTTCGCTGCAGGAGCGATCCGGGATGAGGGGATGGCCGTTGGTTTCTGGCCATCCCCTCTCGATCGCTCCTGGCGAATGAGAAGCTTCCCCTGCCTGTGTATAGTAAACACAGGCACGGAGGAAGTGATGTCATTCTCTTCGGGGCGGTCTTTTTGACCGGACTACGAGGAGAACAGTGAAAGTAAGTGCCCCAACACTACACTGACATGTAGGCACACAAACCCCCCCGCCCCCCAGTCACTGATTGCAGTGATCATTTATTTACTGATCACTGCATTCAGTGTCAGTTGTGACAAAAACTGTCAGGGCAGTTAGTGTTAGGTCCAGGTTAGCCCCCTACCCCCCCATAAAGGTTTAACCCCCTGATTGCCCCTAGAGTTAACCCTTCCACCCCCTTTTGCCAGTATCACTAAGCGATCGTTTTTCTGATCGCTGCATTAGTGTCACTGGTGTCGCTAAGTAGCTAGTTATTTTTTTAGGTTCACCGCCAGGTTTTTATAGCGCTAGGTACCCCCATATACTACCCAATAATGGTTTTAACCCCCTGATTGCCCCTAGTTAACGCTTTCACCAGCGATCAACGTATAAGTGTCACTGGTGAAGCTGGTTAGCCAGTTAGTTATTTAGGTTCCCCGTCAGGTTTATATATAGTGCCAGGGACCCCCATATACTACCTAATAAAGATTTTAACCCCGATTGCCCCTAGTTAACCCTTTCACCAGTGATCACCGTATAAGTGTTACGGGTGACTCTGGTTAGTTCGTTTGCTTTTTATAGCATCAGGGCACCCACCATTACCCAATAAAGGTTTAACCCCCTGATCACCCGGCTGGTGATATCAATTAGGTTTTAGGGTCAGGGTCTGCGTCGCCCCAGGCAGCGCTAGGTTAGTGCCAGTACCGCTAACACCCACGCGCAAAGCATAAACCTCCCGTAGTGGTATATAATCTGAACAGATCAATTTCTGATCTGATCAGATCTATACTAGCGTCCCCAGCAGTTTAGGGTTCCAAAAAAATGCATTGTTAGCGGGATCAGCCCAGATACCTGCTAGCACCTGCGTTTTGCCCCTCCGCCCAGCCCATCCAAGTGCAGTATCGATCGATAACTGTCACTTACAAAACACTAAACGCATAACTGCAGCGTTCGCAGAGTCAGGCCTGATCCCTGCGATCACTAACAGTTTTTTTGGTAGTGTTTTATATTTAAATCCGGAAGGTAGTGCTTGATTTTCGGGGTCCCGTACGTGGCTAGGCTCTCAAAAAGTCTCCCACATGTGGTATCCCCGTACTCGGGAGAAGCAGCAGAATTTATTTTGGGGTGTAATTTCACTTATGCCCTTAGCATGTATGAGCAATATATCATTTAGTGACAACTTTGTGCAAAAAAAAAAAAAAAATTGTAATATTCCTGCAACTTGTGGCAAAACAAACTATTTCATGAACTCAACATTCCTCTCAGTAAATAGCTTGGGGTGTCTACTTTCCAAAATGGGGTCATTTGGGGGGGGGGGGGGGGGGGGGGGGGGGGGGGGGGGGGGTTTGTGCTATTTTGGCATTTTATGGCCTTCGAAACTGTGATAGGTAGTGAGGCGTGAAATCAAAAATTTGCACCCTTAGAAATCCTGAAGGCAGTGATTGGTTTTCGAGGTGCCATACATGGCTAGACTGCCAAAAAGTCCCACATATGTGGTATCCCCGTACTCAGAAGCAGCAGAATATATTTTGGGGTGCAATTCCACATATAACTATGGCATGTGTGAGCAATATATCATTTGGTGACAACTTTTTGTAAACTTTTTTTTTTGTGTCATTATTTAATCACTTGGGACAAAAAAAAAAAAAATATTCAATGGGCTCAACATGCCCCTCAGCAATTTCCTTGGGGTGTCTACTTTCCAAAATGGGGTCATTGGGGGGGGGTTTGTACTGCCCTGCCATTTTAGCACCTCAAGAAATGAGATAGGCAGTCATAAATTAAAAGCTGTGTAAATTCCAGAAAATGTACTCTAGTTTATAGACGCTATAACTTTTGTGCAAACCAATAAATATACGCTTATTGACATTTCTTTTACTAAAGACATGTGGCTGAATAAATTTTGCCCTAAATGTCTGACTAAAATTGAGTTTATTCGATTTTTCTTATAACAAAAAGAATAAAATATTTTTTTTCTCGAAATTTTCGGTCTTTTTCCAGTTATATCGCAAAAAATAAAAATCGCAGAGGCAAATACCATCAAAAGAAAGCTCTATTTGTGGGAAGAAAAGGACGCAAATTTTGTTTGGGTACATCATTGCATGGCCGCGCAATTACCAGTTAAAGCAGTGCAGTGTGAAATTGTAAAAAGACCTCTGGTCCTTAGGCTGACAATTGGTCCAGGGCTGAAGTGGTTAAAGGATTTTTTTTCTGTTAGAGCAGCAAAGATGTGCAACTCCCTTTCACAGTTGGTGGTGTCAGAGGGGCGTTTGGATAAATATAAAAAAAAGTTGTTTAGTTGTGTTTTTTTTTAGCAAACACAATGTACAGGGGTATAGCAAATGGTAGTGACACACACACACACAGGTTACATAGTAGGTTGAAAAAAGACACAAGTCCAACCTATGTGTGATAATATGTCAGTCATACATTGTATATCCCTTTATGTTGTGTTCGATTATCGATGCTCCCCGCTGAGACCACCACTTGTGGAAGGGAACTCCACATCCTTGCCACTATTTTTAAGTTGAAATTATATCCCTCACAAGCGTATCTTCTCCAGATAGAGTAAGTTCAATGCTCGCAACCTTTGTTGGCTTTGTTGCCATTCTTTGTACTCACTCCATTTCCAGTAATCCTTCCTGAGGACTGGTGCCCAGAACTGGACAACATACTCTAGGTGCGGCCAGACCAGAGTCTTATAGAGTGGGAGAATAATTGTTTTATCTCTGGAGTTAATCCCCTTTTTAACGCAAGCCA
Source organism: Lithobates pipiens (assembly GCF_037356315.1). Taxonomy (NCBI): domain Eukaryota; kingdom Metazoa; phylum Chordata; class Amphibia; order Anura; family Ranidae; genus Lithobates; species Lithobates pipiens. Next base: position 601,299,883 of record NW_027507748.1, on the reverse strand, counting down.
ATATTCTGTTTGCTTTGTTAGCAGCAGTTTGGCATTGCATGCCATTGCTGAGCCTATCATCTACTAGGACCCCCGGGAGTTTTTCTATCCTAGATTCCTCCAGGTTGAACTGAATTATTCAACCAAACCAACTACATAGCTAATTAACAAAAATGCAGGATTCCAATTTCAAGATACTTTACCAACAAGTTAAAACCATAACAGTTACATATATTCAAAAACTCAAAAGGAAGCTCTGTGTTAAAATAGTAGTCAGATGTGATTTTTAAATTTGCTAATGTATGCAGGTAAAAAAAAAAAAAAAAATACAGAAACAGTCTATAAAATTTCCATTACTTACTGGAAGTACATCAATCAGTTGGCAAGGTATGCAAAAGCGTGGAACACATTGATTGAATACAGATGGGTAAAGGTGACATTTTGGAATTTTTTCAGTAAACCCCAAATCTTCATACTGAACCTATTAAAGCAAACACAATGATTACAACTGATACTGTTCAGTAAACACTGAAGATGTGCTAAACTAAGGATCCCTGCTCAGTTTACTTTCAACATTGTGACTGCCAAGGACATTTCCTACATGTCATAGCAGTCACAATTAAAACAAATGCACCACCACAAGCTTGTTTTAATATGTACAGCAGGCTTCTGGCTTCACTATAGGCATTATTTGGGTGCTTGGAAAACCACTTTACCACTTCTACAGGATAGTGATGTGCTCTTTCTACTTCCTAGCTTTCTCTGGAGCCCAGAACAGCAAAAATGCCCTGGTGATGCAACAGAGGAGGACCACAGAACATCCACTGTCCAATCCTCTCTGCAGTCACTAAACATAGTTACATAGTTAGTAAGGTTGAATAAAGACACCAGTCTACCCAGTTTGAGTGAGGGTTCATGACTACAATTTTCCCTATTTATTTAAGGTACCCATATATCGACGTCAATTTACGCAGTGAAAACCTGGTCACAGTCCACTGTTTCTTCAACAGCTTGCTGACGGCTCACGCCGAAATACATTGCAAGAATGTCACGGCTGGCAAAAACAACGTATGGGTAGGTTTTTCCCTTCAAGTGCCGCTGTCAAATCCCTGTTCTGTCAGGGGAGAGGAGACGCATGGTTTATTCCTACCAAGTAGGAACAACGATATGTCCCCTCCCCCAGTCAGTCCCCAACCCCATACAATTAGAACACATCCAGGGAACACATATTTAACCCCTCGATTGCACCCTAGTGTTAACCCCTTCCCTACCAGTGACATTTACACAGAAATCAGTGCATTTTTATAGTACTGATCACTATATAAATGTGAATGGTCCCAAAAATGTGTCAAAAGTGTTCGATCTGTCCGCCGCAATGTCACAGTACCGCTAAAAATTGCAGATCACCGCCAAAACTAGTAAAAATAAATAAATGAAAGCCATAAATATTCCTCATAGCTTGTAGACGCAATAACTTTTGCGCAAACCAATATACGCTTATTGCGATTTTTGTTTACCAAAAATATGTAGAAGAATATATAGTGGCCTAGACTGATGAAGAATTAAAAAAAAAAAAAAAAAAAAAAAAAAAACATTTTTGGGGATATTTATTATAGCAAAAAGTAAAAAATATATAGATTTTTTCCCCCCAAAATTGTCGCTCTTTACTTGTTTATAGGGCAAAAAATAAAAAAAACAGCACAGGTGACCAAATACCACCAAAAGAAAGCTCCATTTCTGTGGGGAAAAGGACGCTCATTTTTGTTTGGGTACAGCATTGCATGACTGTGCAATTGTCAGTTAAAGCACAAAGCATGTAAATGAGAATTGTTTAACACTAATGAAGTCCATCATGTATGGTTAAAGCGTGACTCCAGGAAATCAGACACTTCCTAAAATGTGTGGGATTACGATGGGTTAAGTCCAACAAGGTGCATGCCACCTCGTGGGCTTACCTCTAATTTACTGAGCAACGGGAGTAGGGCTATCACTATATTTTTGGTGCTCCAACACCGGGCACTTCAGGTCTTGGCTCCAGCAGCTGCACTGCCACCCCTGCCGCTTGCAAAATCACAGAGTGCTAATATGTGAAACCATTCACAAAATTCAAAGCCTTCTGTGAATAGATAGAGGGGAAGAGCAGGCTAAACTGTTGCTGTATAAGAAAGCAGAATATCCCCTGTCAGAGTTGGGAGTATAATGAGAACTGTAATAATGGTGCTCAGGAAAACTGTCAGTTGTAACCAAGAAAGAAAAGCCTATGCAATGGCATGCATCTCTTTGGAGTAAAATCAACAGAAGCTGGCACATTTTGGAAAACGGATGATCTGTTTTAATGTGGACAATTTTGGTTAATGTAGTAAGCTCCAGTTTTGTTGATGTTTGACATATTTGCTGCAGGAAGAAGTGTGATTATTTGCCTTCCTGCACTTGCTCAGATGTGAGCCTAGCTTTAAAGTGGAACTTTAGTCAGAAAAATAAGTCCTGATAGTTCATGTAAAGTTGTCCCTTTTGCAGGTATAGCATGTAAAAACATTAAAAAAATTGGATTTTTAAAACAGCTTACCTGTAAAATCTTTTTCTTGGAGTACATCATAGGACACAAAGTTTCAAGTAATAACTTGGTGGGTTATAGACCTACCTTTAGTTGCTGACACTGGTATAACCAATACAGGAAGTTGACTCCCCTATATAACCCCTCCTCCTTCCAGGAGCACTCAGTTTTTGTAGCCAAGCAATATAAGTAATATACTCTCACCCCATAAAACAGAGGGGCGGGAGCTCTGTGTCCTATGATGTACTCCAAGAAAAGGATTTTACAGGTAAGCTGTTTTACAAATCCTATTTTCTTTATCGTGCATCATAGGACACAGAGTCAAGTAATTACTTGGTGGGATGACCCATAGCAATGCTACTTGAGGGGAGGGAGACAAAACCCGTAGGGTAACCCCCAGACCTGAGGACTTATACTGCTGCCTGCAGCACACTGTACCCGAAGGCGATATCCTCAATCCATCTTACATGCACTTGATAACATTTTGCAAATGTATGTACTGAAGGCCAAGTCGCGGCCTTGCAGATTTGAGACCTGGTGACGCACTGCTCAAGAAGCACCAACCGCTCTGGTAGAGTGCGCCTTAACTCTTTCCCTTTAAATTATAACTTGCCAAATGCACTTAGCGACAGTGGATTTTGACGCTGCCTGTCCCTTCTTAGGACCCTCTGGCATAAAAAATAAGACATTAGTCTTATGAATCAGAGCAGTTTTCTTAACTACATTTTCACTGCTCTCACTACATCAAGACACTGTAGTGACCTTTCTTCCCTGGAACAAGGTGTTGGGAAAAAACCCTGGCAGGACAATATCTTCATTCAAATGAAAGCCTGAAACCACTTTTGGCAAAAAAACCTGGACGAGGGCGTAACACCACTCTGTCCTCATGAATAATCAAATATGACTCCTTACAAGAAAGAGCAGCCAATTCTGAAATCCTCCTGGCTGAGGATATAGCAAACTAAAATATCAGCTTCCTAGTCAGAAGGACTAAGGGAACATGCTGCAACGGTTCGAATGGCTGTTTTTTTAACACTGACAAAACTAAATTTAAGTCCCAAGGGCTTAAGAGTGATTTAACTGGCGGATTAATCCGCAGCACTCTTTGCATGAAACCCTGGACTAAAGAATGTATAGCAAGCAGTCTTTGAAATAAAAATTGATAAGGCTGAGACTTGGCCCTTAATAGTACTCAGGGCCCACTTCATCTCTACGCTTAATTGTAGAAAGGTAAGAATTCTGCCTATGATATATCTTCAAGGGTACCAACCCTTGGACTCACACCGGGAAACATACGTTTTCCAGGCTCTATAATATATAGCTCTAGAAGCTGGCTTCCTAGCATTAATCAAAGTAGAGATAACTGGCCTGGAAAGCCCACGTTTATTCAGAATGTGGGTCTCAATAGCCAAGCCATTAAATTTAGCATTTGTAAAGTAGGATGGATTATCGGCCCCTGAGATAGCAGGTCTGGCCTTAGTGGGAAGAGCCCTGGACCCTCCACTGCCATCCTTACGATCTCTGTGTACCATGACCTTATGGGCCATGCTGGTGCTACCAGTATTACCGATTTTCTTTTCAGCTTAATCCTGCAAAGAACTTGAGGCAGCAACTGAATCGGGAAAAGTGCATAGATCAGTAAAAACTGATCCCATGGGGTTGCCAACGCATCTGTTCCGTATACGAGTGGGTCCCCTGTCCTGGATGCAAAGTTGATTAGCTTAGTGTTGAATCTGGACGCTAGAAGGTCTACATCCTGAGTCCCCCATCTTTGGCAAACAGCCAGAAACACCTTGGGGTGAAGAGACCATTCTCCTGGGAATAACTGCCAGCGACTTAGATAGTCCACCTGCCAATTCTCTACTCCCGAAATGAAAACTGCCGATAGGCATGGCAAATTCTCTTCTATCCAAGTTAGAATCTGGTTCACCTCTCTCTGAGCTGAGACACTCTTGGTGACCCCTTGTGATTGATAAATGTCACAGCCGTGGCATTTTTGGACTGGATCCTGGCAGGACAATTCTTTAACCTAGAGGTCCAGATTTCTAGAGCCAGATACACTGCCGGAATCTCTAAGATGTCGATGGGCAAGGCTCCTACTCCCCAGCCTAAAAAGGCTGGCATCTGTCGTTACTACCTTCCAGATAATTGATCTGAAGGACTTTCCCTTCAGCAGGTTCCAAGATAGTAACCAACAGAGGCTTTGGGACACTCATGGAGACAGCCACATTGACAAGTCCAAAGCTTGAATCGTTTTGTTCCAAGCAGACAGAATACTGCTTTCAGTTTCAAATGGAATTGAGCATAGGGAACTGCTTCGAATTAAGCTACAATCTTCCCTAACAACCTCATGCAAAGGCGAAGTGAAGGATTTCTCTTCGACCTGATCATCCTCACCAGCTCCTGTATGGAGCTGATCCTTGCGGGAGGCAAGAACACCCCTTTTCTAGGCTGTGTCTATGATCAGGCCCAGATACTCCTGCCTTCTTAGCGGCTTTAAGGAGGATTTCTTTAGGTTAAGAATCCAACCCAAACCTTCCAGGTAACCGCTTGTGATGGCTACACCTTGCTTCAAGCAAGCCACTGACTGGTCTATTAACAATAGATTGTCTAAGTAAGCCAAGACAGTTATGCCCTGTGCCCTTAACCTGACTAGAGGTGGGGCTAATACCTTAGTGAATATCCGAGGTGCTGTAGCAAGGCCAAAGGGCAAGGCTATTAACTGAAAATGCTTCTGTTCTACTTTGAACCGCTGAAACCTCTGGTGAGGAGGAAATGTATGGACAGGCAGCTATGCATCTTTGATGTTGATGGACGGCAGAAGTTTTTTTCCTTGCAGGATGGAAACGAATGACTTGATTGACTCCATGCAAATGGAGCTGATTTTCAGGAACTGATTTAGATTACGTAGATCTGGACTTGGTCTGATATCCCCATTTGGCTTTGGCACCCTAATTAGGTTTGAGTAAAACCTCATATCTTGCTCTTGTTTGGGAATCTGTCTGATCACCCCTTGAGCCAATAATCGGTCTAATGCTTGCAACAGGGGTTGCCTTTTCCCTGGATCCTTGGGAACGTTTTGATCTCAGAAAACGAGATGGTGGAAACTCTCAAAGCACTAGCTTGTATCCTAGAGACACTGTGGAGAGAGTCCATTTGTCCTGAATCTCCCTTTGCCAGACTTCTGAGTACATCAGAAGTCTTCCCCCACCTTGGTGAGGGGAGACGCTTCTTCATAAGGAGGTCTTGTATTCTGCTTTGCAGACTTGTAGCCCCAGGTCTTCTTTTATGCCTGGTCTGATGGCAGAGGCCGAACAGTTTAAATGAAAGACGCTTATATTTCGTTTGACTGGCAATAGAGTACCATTTCCACTGGAAATTGTTTGAATGTATTTATCCAAACTATCGTCAAATAATCGTTCTCCCTTAAAGGGGAAACTAGTTAGAAGGTTCTTACAAGGCGTCTCACCTGACCAACCCTTTAACCAAAGGGTCCTTCGCATATATACAAGTACAAACGCAAGGCGTGATGCCTGGTGAATAGAATCCCTCATAGCGTCTACAGCAAAGCATAATGCTTTAGGTAGCTCGGCCAGTTCCTGTGCTTGTTGTGCAGGGAGCTCATCTGAGAGCATCTGTGAACTGGTCCTTTAAGGACTGACAAATGCCTATAGCTGCAATTGCAGGCTGAGCAACAGTACCTGCTAAGAATTTTTTTTTTTTTTTAACAGACCTTCCAACTTCTTATCTGTTGGATCTTTAAGCATAAGCGCATTGTCCACTGGGTAAAAAAAAAAAATATATATTTTTTTCACAATGGAAATCGCAGCGCCAACTGCTGGAACTTTCCATCTTTTAGTGAATCTTTCTTCTATAGGATAGAACTTTGCGAGTCTCTTTGGAAGGGAAAAAAATGCTTATCCGGATGATCCCATTCGGTATAAATAAGCTTTTTTAGTAAAGCGTGGACGGGAAACACATGCAAAGGCTGTAAAGGCTTCAAAGAACCCAAGGAAGAGACCGGCCCTTCAGATAACTCTGTTAGGGGTAGCATGCAAGTAGAGCGAGCCATTTTTGCAAGCCTCTGTACTTCAGATTGTGAAGTAGGGATCCTTGGGAACTTCAAGTATTGTTTCCTCTGCAGGGAAATAATCGCATGTCTTTCCTCCCGATCATCTGAGGGCAATACCCCATTCTGTCCCCATAATTCTCTTGGGCCCTCCACTGACTGTAAAGAGTCTAAGGTGGGGGAGGGGGATATAGGACGCTTCCTATACACTGGATGGAGGATGCGATTAAAGCCGCTAATCTTCCTTCTAAGCCTGGCAAGGCAGAGGAAAATGCATCGTCAGTCATCTCTACAGGGGCTGAAGTGTGAAGCAGTTGCACCACTGCTAGCTTCCAATGACTCACCCTGGCTTGCCATGTCTGATCTCTCGGAAGAGGAAGACAGTATGGAGGCATAACTGGGATTGCCTGCGCCTGGGGGGTGACACCTTAGGTACCTTTAGGGTAGGTCTGGAAGACATAGTGCAAAGCACAAGCAGAGGTACACACAAAATAACAGTTCTTTTGCTACTAACAATCTGTCTGGAAATGCCTGTTTACACCCTTACGTGCCCAGCACTCTGGTGTCTCTTATTGTGACAGACTGCCTCTCTTCAGTTAAAATGAATGAGTGTCTGTGATATAAAGCCTCAGGTGGAACCTGATTGGCATCCTCAGTGCTTCCCCTCAGCTATGTGGCGAGTGCTGTGTGTGTGGACGTTACATCCATAAACAGTGCCACGTGATCTTGCAGACATGCCCCTCTGCATTCTCAGGCCCTGCTAGGGACCCGGATGGCCAACACAAAGTAAGGTGAACGTACTATACACCTCTACAAGGGGGGAGGGGAAGAAGAGGGGGGTTCCGTAGCAGATTTATATATATATGTTTTTTAAACCACAGAAGCATAGGGCGTTTCCCAATGTTACTAGGTGGAAGTGCTGGGTTGTAATTAAACCATGCAGCTGCGTCAACCAATCAGCCACCACCCATATAGAAGTTTACACACATCTCTGTATTAGCAACTGCTGTATTTTTTACCAAATCCCAAAAGATCTATAGTAAGAACCCACTCTGCCGCTGGGACCACACATGTTCTGAGACAGAGCTGCACTAAGACACATCATAGGTAGTGTAAGTTACTCCTTATAGAGGAGACATTTATAAGGCATATAAGGTATATTGAAGGAACAAGCCATGCTTCTTCCCTTACCTTGTTCTTGCTGCAGAATACTGCTGATTTAACAGACAGATCCAACTTTCACCCATCACGGCGGGCTGCGTTTCAACACGCTCAAAGACTGGGGCCCTTTTAAAAGGGGTTCCGTTCCTTTGGGCCTTGTATAGCACCCCTCAGGACAACTTTAGGAAATGTAGCAAGACCAAAAAGCATCCTGGTTCCTAGGATCCAGCTCTCAAAGAGAAGCATTACAGGCAAAACCTCGTTCTTGCATCGAGGTCCAGGTACCATCCTATGGCCTCAGTGGCGAGGATGGATCTGATTGTGGCGGTTTCTTTAAATCCAGCATGGATCCCTCCTGGAGCTCCGCAGAGCACATCTTCACTCGTGACCAACACCTTAGACACTGGCAAAAAAACCGAGTGCTCCTGGAAGGAGGAGGGGTTATATAGGGGAGTTAACTTCCTGTATTGGTTATACCAGTGTCAACACCTGAAGGTAGGCCTATAACCCACCAAGTAATTACTTGAAACTCTGTGTCCTATGATGTACAATAAAGAAATAACTGCCTATACTGTTTAAAATTCAGCAATGTATTGACCAACTATGCTCCTCACGTGTGATTTTTATTTGTAAGTGGACATTGAGCAATGACATCCTGTAGACTTATTACAATTAGAATAATATACATATATTGTTGAGTCTTGAGTATATGTTCATAAATTCTTTATACACACTGGCTATAAGTACTATCTTGCCTAATGTAGAGGGATTTGTTTATCAGGAAATGAGATTCCACCGACAAACAAGTTTCTATATCAACAAAATTCAAGGACACATCGACAGAGCAACAGGCTAGTATCATATGTTATCCATAATACTTTGTGTCAAGTCAAAATAGTTGTTCAGACTTGTCTCACAATGACAACAATGGCACACTGCAGGGTCCTGGACTAGAACTGGATAAATGTGACTTCCTACATTATTTTCATGCATACATTATTTTCATGCAAAATGGTAGAGTAGGGTAGCCCTTTGTCAGAAACGCACAATCTAGAAACTGAAGGTTCTGATGTTTTTTTCTTCTGGGGAAGAGGGGTCCAATGGGTGTTCAGGAACTAGTTCCAGATGCTTCAAGTGAAGACAGAACCAGCAACAATGTTTACAGAGTTGGGATCTAGCTGAACCATTGCAGCAAGACAAGTCAAACAGCCTTAAAGCCATTGTACTCTAGAGCCCTTGATGCCTGTTCCCTCAGAAGGAGGTCATCAAGGTAGCCTACAAGCAGTATTTTAAGAGAGAGCAGAAAATTAAGCCCAGCGAGATCACCTTGGTAAAGACCAAGGTGAAAAGAAAGGATGATCAAACTGCAAGTGGAAGGGTCCTACTGAAAATCGCAGAAAGCTGGGTAAGTGCAAATACACATCTTTGATATCCACTGAGGTCAAAAAGTACCCTTAATGGAGAAATGCAACCGATGTTGTGGACTCCATCTTGAGATTGTTGACTGGAAATAATACATTTAAGATTTTGAGGTCTAAGATGGAATGGATGCCCCCACTGGACTTGGGAACAAGACAAAAAAAAAAAGCATTCTGCAGCAGGGAGAGACAATGTAGCTTGGGACCAGAAAACCAGAGAAGACTTGTGATGGTCCACAAGGCGATGAAAGGACAGATAATGGAGAGGGCATGGAATAAAACTCAAGCTTGTACCCCTCCTGAGACACATCTTACACCCAGGTATAGGGGATGCAAGACTTCCATTGTATGCGAATGCCAACAAGCATTTCCCCACCCTGGAAAGTGGGGGTGCCCCTTTATGCAGAGGAGATTTTGGTTGAGTAAAGGAGTGCTGGACCTTTACCGATGGATAAAGAGCCAGTCTTGATGAGTGCAGCAAAAAGTATGCTTTTGAGATGCCATTGATGAAGAGGAGCTGCAAGGCTGTTCCCCATCCTTAAACAGGGGAAGACGGGTAATCTTTCCCCTAGGTATCAAGTTTGAGAGACCGTGTCCCGTTGGAGCTGCTTTGGATGGGATCAAAGGCCATGCAGACCAACATTTTATTGCAGATTTCATCTAGAGAGTCCTGTCCACGTGCAGCAGACTGATGTAAGGCAGGATATGCAAAATCTCGGGATCCAACACAAGTTCAGATCCAGGGGTTCATCTAGTGCAAACACACAATGATCTGTTGTTCAATGTCAAGTTCAGCCAGATCACATTTAAGGGACATGGACTAGTCAGCTAAGGTTTGGCAGAGTAATACCACGGCCAGAACTGGATGTAAAGTGGTACCATATAAGAAAACAAGATACTGGAAAGAGCCTCTTCCCTTAATGCAGAAGGATACTTAACCACTTCAACCCGGGAAGGTTTTACCCCCTTAACCACTTCAATACCAGGCATATTCTGGCACTTCTCTCCTACATGTAAAAATCATATTTTTTTTGCTTGAAAATTATTCAGAACCCCCAACCATTATATATATATATATATATATATATATATATTTTTTAACAGACACCATAGGGAATAAAATGGCGGTCATTGCAAATTTTTATCTTGCACAGTATTTGCACAATAATTTTCAAAGGCCTTTTTTTTGGGGGGGGGGGGGGGGGGGACAGTTTCATGAATTAAAAAACAAAAAAAAAACAGTAATGTTAACCCAATTTTTTTGTATGTGAAAGATGATGTTACACTGAGTAAAGAGATACCCAATGCGTCGTGCTTTAAAATAGCACACACTCATAGAATGGCACCAAACTTCGGTACCAGTTTAGAGTTACAGGGGAGGTCTAGTGCTAGAATTGATGCACCCGCTTTAACGCACACAGTGATATCTCACATGTGTGGTTTGAACGGCGTTTACATATGTATAGGCATCATTCAAACGCATGTACAGGCATTATTCAAATAACAGATTTTTCAGCCGCAAATTCAATACACCATAGGAACAATCATAGCGGATGTTCTGCTGCTTGATCTTTCTTACAGGCGGCAAGAGGAGACGCCCCCCTCACTCCGGTACTTCTACAGACTCACCGCTTCCATCGGCAAGTCAGATACAGGATACGCTGGCCCGGGATGTTTATCATAGAGAATTACGGCAGATCAGATGGTCGCCGGAGTCTCTATGATCGCTCGGAGACCCCACGCGATGCTATGACGTCACGCCCAGCCTCTGCATTCAAACAAATGGAGCCGCCTCAGCCAGGAAGCCGAGATTTTTTAAAAAAAAATTTTTAGAGGAGAGATGTGAGGTCTTATTGATCCCATATCTCACTGTAAAGAGGACCAATAATGCCATATTCCTATTACAAGGGATGTTTTGTAATAGGAATAAAAGAGATTTTTTTTTATTTGATTTTAAACGTGTCAAACAAAAGAAATAAAACAAAACAAAAAAAATTAAGTGCCCCTGTCCCAGTTTGCTCGCACGCGGAAGGGAATGTATACGCAAGTCCTGCCCACATATGAAAACGGTGTTCAATCCACACACGTGAGGTATCGCCGCAAACGTTAAAGCGAGAGCAATAATTATAGCCCTAGCCCTCCTCTAACTCAAAACATGTAACCAGTAAAAAAAATTTAAAGGTGTCGCCTATGTGGATTTTTAAGTAATGAAGTTTGGCGCCATTCCACGAGCGTGTGCAATTTTGAAGAGTGACATGTTAGGTATCTATTTATTTGGTGTAACTTCATCTTTCACATTATGCAAAAATATTGGGCTAACTTTACTGTTTATTTTTTTTTTTAAAGCACAACACTTTTCCCCCCCAAAAATCACATTTGAAAAACTCCTAAGCAAATCTTGTGCGAGATAAAAAGTTGCAAAGACCACCATTGTATTCTCTAGGGTCTTTGCTAAAAAAAAAAAAAACATATGTTTGGGGATTCTATGTAATTTTCTAGCAAAAAAAGCATGATGTTTACATGTAAGAGAGAAATGTCAGAATTGGCCTGGGTGGCAAGTGGTTAAAATAAAATCCAAAAATATTATTTTTGGCTTAGGCTAAAATCCATTTCTCCGAGTTGATTGGCAGACACAGTGCACCCTTATTCAGAACCATAGGGTTATACCTCCCCCTACAGGAGTAGGGCACTAGACAGAAAAAAAGACTTGGCTAAACTTATGGGCAGTCCTAAGTGGTATACACCCCCCCTCTCTGCTATAGGGCTTCGGTATTGTAACAAGCTGTGTCATAAGTATTAAAACTCCATAGAGGGATGGGTGCTGTGTCAATTAACTTAGTGAAATGGATTTTATGGTAAATCAAAAATCCAATTTTCTCTTTCGTTCATTGACAAACAGTGCCTCTTTATTCAGAAACCATAGAAATGTCCCAAAGCAGTGCCAGAAACGAGGGGTGGGACAGCCAACAAAATAACAGGCCAACCAGGTAACTGGAGCTCAACGAGAACTGGAGCCCAAACGGAACAGAAAGAAACTCCCTCCAGAGGGATAGAAATCCTAGACCGCAGCCTGCAGAACCTTGCGGCCAAACAAGGCATCCTGTTATGGTTATGCAATAGCGTTTGTCAGCTTACTGGTCTCCATGTGTTCATCTCTAGAGACCAGCCGACTCTCATCTGACTGCTTTTATAATCCCTCCTCTAGCATGGCTCCACCCTAGCTCCTATCAGAGAACTCTATATTAACCTGTGCACTGCAGGCCAACCCTGCTGATCAACCTTTGTGTGTTTGGCTTCCTGTTTCCTGCTTGCCGTGTGCTCTATGTTCGTTTATGTTACCGACCTTGGCGTGTTCTCAACTATTCTTGTCTGCTTGTGACCCTGACCTTTGGTGTGTCCCCGACTATTCCCGTTTGCCTCTGACCCTGAACCTTTGGGGCAAACTCCGTTGTGCTCGTCTGCTTGTGGCCCCGACCTTGGCTTATCCCCTTACTATCCTCCTGTTGCCTACAGTGGGTGTGAGCTGGGGGACCCTGGGGGGTCGCGAACTGGAGCCAGTTGCAGCACAGTCCATCCTCACCACTAGAGGCTCTGGTGAACACCTGCTGGCTCTTAGACTCTGCGCCCTTGGGAATCTTATGCTCTAACCCCGTTGGGATTCGTTTTGGTTTCCCAGCGGCACTGCCTTACTTACCACCTTGGCTCCCATCCGCAGCAGTCAGCCGTAGGGTCCACTACCTTGCAGTGCACTCCTGATCCCAACGGTGTGCATCTGTCACCTAGCTTAAGGTAACCTGACACATGCACAGATGCCAGCACATCCACTTTGTAAACTTTTGTGAAAGTGTGATCCGACAACTAGGTGGCCGTCACTGAAGCCTGATGATGGAAGGCCCAGGAGGCACTCAGTGTCCGAGTAGAGCGCACCTTAACCGGAATGGGAGGAACCTGACCCGTCTGAACTACAAATGGTCGCAAAGGAAGCAGACAGCCCCTTCTTTGGGCCGTCCCTGAGCATGAAAAGGGAGTCTGACCTCTGAAAGGACTCAGTGGCAGCCAAATACAGCCTGATCCCCCCGAACCACATCCAGGGCGTGCAAGGAAAATTCCCCTGGATGTTGCGGCCTGGGACACAGGGAAGGCAACACAATGTCCTCATTCAAATGGAAATCAGAAACAACCTATGGAAAAAACGAAGGGCAAGGATGAAGAACCACCTTGTCATTGTGAATCACTAGGTATGGGGTACGACAGGATAACTCCATCAATCCCAACACCCTGCGAGCAGAAGTGATAGCCACCAAGAAGGCCACCTTCTGGGACAAAGTGAGCAGCAGAATTTTCTCAAAAAGAGGCTTCTGTAGAACTGAAAGCACCAGATTCAAGTCCCACGGTGGTAAAGGGGAGCACACCGGTGGAGTCAAATGCCAAACCCACTGACTGAAGGTATGTCAGAATCTGAGCTACAGAAAAGGCACGTGGGCGAACACCCTCTGACTCACACTATGAAACGTACGCTTTCCGCGTCCGATATTAGATCTTCCTAGAAGTAGACTTCCTAGCTTTGAGAAGTGTCTGAATCACCGACGCAGGAAAGCCTCTATCCTTGAGCACATGGCTTTCAACAGCCAGGCCGTCAAAGTCAGATACGGTAAAGCAGGGTGGAAGACTGGCCCTTGGGATAGAAGATCCTCTCTGAGAGGCATCCGCCGGAATTCCTTCAGCCTCGATCCTGTGTAACATCTGTGGCAGAAGCTTGAGAGGAGGAAAGGCGTATAATCAGACGATGCTGGCCCCACGGGGCAACCAGAGCATCCGTCAGAGGATCCCGAGACCTGGCTACAAACCACTACACCTTTCTGTTGATCTGTGATGTCAACAGATCTACCTCTGGAGTACCCCAGCGCAGTCATATCTGTTGAAACACATAATGATGAAGGGACCACTCCCCTTGGTCCAACAACTGTTGACAGAAGTAATCTGCCTGCCAGTTGTCCACCTCTGGAATGTGGACGACAGATGGCCAGGATGGAGCCCATAGGAGAATGTCGTCTGCTTCTAGGGCCGCAAACACACTCCTTGTTCCTTCCTGGTAGTTGACATAGGCCACCGCTATGGCATTGTCAGGGAGCCCCTGAAGTCGATCTGTCCAATGAAACAGTCTGATCGCCCAGAGTTCCAAGATGTTGATTGGTAGCCTGGATTGCTCCAGTGTCCAGCAACGCTGAGCAGCGTTCAGGCCCAGGACTCCTCCCCACCCGGACAGACTGGCACTGGTGGTGACCACCGTCCAAGTACAAGGGGAGCCACCCAACCTGATATCAAGATAATGTGGATATGAGAGGGTTAGGGATTGTGTTTGCGCCTGCAGAAAAAAGGACCTTCTGCAGTTATTCGGATTAGGTGAAAGAGCTGCCTACCCAGGGGTGCACTTCTGGGGTCGGCAATCCATTTTTCTCATAACTCGGTGAAGCAGGTTGTGGAGTAATTGGCTTTTGCAAACGAATATTCCACCAGTAAATACGGTTTAAGTATTTGGATTGCGTCCTTTAGAACAGGGGGATGAATTGACTTCAATTTTCTTGCAATTGTTAGGTGGGCTGCAATTAAGATGTATGTTACCATTGTTTGCAAGTGCCTGGGCCAGGCAGGGATGGACAAACCTAGATGTAAGTCTAGTGGGGACATTAAGAAGGTTGTGTCGCATAGAGAGTGTATTTGTTTCTTTATTTCCCCAGAACTTATTGAAGGGAGGGCAATCCCATCAGGTGTGAACTAGGGATCCAATTTTGTTGCATCCTCTTCAACATTTAGGGGAAGAGGAAGGGTAAATTCTTGCCAGTTTTTTCAGGGGTGAGATCACATCTATGGAAGAGTTTCTGTAAGGATCCCCAGTGTGTAATACAATGAGATAGACATAGGGGAGATGTGAGAGCCTTCAGTCAAAGGACTTTCGGAGATGGCTGGTCTTCGTAGGATGTCCAGTATTGGATGGCTGGGGATAGAAGATCCGAGGTTGGTATAGTGATCAGCATGTAAGAAAGGGAAATTCCTTTCACTTTAGAGTCATTATTGTTGTAAAATTTTAGCAGAGCCTGTGGGAGGGAGTCTGTTTTCGACCACCAAAGTTTGGAAAGAAGGGATCTTATCCAGAGGTAGAGAAAATTTTTTTTAGGGGATAGACCAAAGTGATGTAGGTGGGAGAAAGGATACAGGCCTGAAGGGGACATAAGAATACCTTTGTCCATTCTGTGAGGGGTAAGTCCGGTGCCAGAAGGACTAATGCTTCAATGGGAAGTGCTATCCAGTGAAATGCCTGCATCTGTTTGCGAGTGCAGACCATACCCTAAGTGAGGCGGTGATGGTGTCCAGAAAGTGGTGCTTTGGTTTAAGATTAACTCAGGTTGCGGCCAAGACAAGTTTAGGATCTGCATGGAGTACTGTAGCTTCTATTTGTTTCCATCTTTGACATTGATCCGACCACCACGCTTTTAGTTGATCAAGGATTGTTGTGTGGTAGTATGCATGAATGTCTGGAGCACCTAGTCCTTGTTGGACAGGGGTGATGAGTATGGCTTTAACTCTAGGGCGTTTTTGCTGCCATATAAAGCTGTTGATAATTACTTGAAGTTTTCTTATTTGGTTTTGTACCAGTGGGAGGGGAATTGTACGGAATATGTATAATATATGCGGTAGTAGGTACATTTTGGCCTGAGCAATCCTTCCAGCCCATGAGGCAGGAACATGGCCCATTTCCTTTGTTAGCCGTGCGAACCCGCCCACGAGGTCTTCAAAATTGGTTCTAAGTAAGATTTGGCTGGGAAACGTTAATTGGATTCCCAAATAAGGTAAGGAGTTGGGGGCCCAAGCAAAGGGAAAGTTGGTGGAAATGAGTTGCGTAGTTGGATGGTCTGATCAAAAAATTGAGCATTAGGGATTTACTGTGGTTTAGTTTGTAGAGGGATATTGAACTAAATGAAACTTGGACTGCAGGGAGGGAAACCATAGGATTTGTTAGGGCAACAATGACATCAGCGTAGAGGCCAATTTTGTGATCAGTATTTCCAATTGTTATGCCTGATATTAGTGGTTCAGCTCTAATGGCTTGCGCTAACAGTTCCATTACCATGGAAAATATTAGGGGGGATAGGGCACAGCCCTGCCTGGTACCATTGGTAATTTTAAATGGGGTGGATACAACACCGGAAGTCCATACACGTGCGGATGGTTGAGTATACAGGCCTAGTATGGCTGATGGCAAGGTGCCTGATATACCAAACTTACGAAGAACTGCCTCCATATTGGGCCAATAGACTCTTTTGAACGCCTTCTCTGCGTTCAAAGAAAGGAAGAGAGAAGGTGTCCGGTTGTGTGCTACCCATTGTATTAGGTTGATAATTCGCCTAGTGCCATTTGTCTACTCGTCACAAAGCCAACTTGGTCTGGTATGATTAAAGGGATAACTGTCGGGATGCGTTGTGCAAGAAGTTAAGCATAAAGTTTAGTGTCTGTATTTAGGAGAGATATTGGTCTGTAGTTAGCAGTGTTATCTGTAGCTTTTGCTGGTTTCGCTATGGTGAATACTAATGCATCTAGGGACTCCTTGGGAATGTTACCAGTGCTCGCAAACTGGGTTATATGTGTTGCAGAGATGGAGGACTAGGAGTTCGGGAAATATTTTATAGTATTCGTTAGGGAGTCCATCAAGACATGGGGCTTTATGTAGAGGATGTTTTTTAATGAGCGTTTACATTTCTGTGGGTGAAAAAGGTTCCGCAAGAAGGTTTAGTTGTTCTGGGGAAATAGATGGCAGGGAGATAGAAGATAGGAATTGTGAGATGGCTGTTTGGTTGGGGGGAGGGGAGTTTCTCAGTGAGGTTATAGAGTTTGGCACAGAAGCTGCTAAATTCATTTGCAATATCTAACGGGTTAGTTATGCGTTTGCCTTGAGTGTTTGTAAGAAATGATTTTTTTTTATTAGAGAGTTGTCTTTTAAATTGGTTGGCCATGAAGGCACCAGGTTTATTGGCGGAGATATAGGCTCATACTTTAAGCATGTATGTCTCTGATTTTATTTAAGTCTCAAGTGTTGGATTGTTAAGAAGAAAAGTATTTAGTCTCCAGATTGTGTGTCTGGGAGTTTGGGAAAGAGAGGCTAATTTGATTGTGACTGGTGCATGGTCGGAGCAGGAAATTAGCTAAGAAACAATGAGGATATTTTTTTATGACTACATGAGGGCAGTTTGAGTTTTGAAAAATGAGTCTCTGGCACGCAGAGAACATCTGCTTGCTGAGCTAGGGCTTCTTTCAAGAGCAAGTTTAGTTTAAAAGGTAAGTTTAGGCCTTTTAACGTTTAAAGAAGTGAGGGTAAGGGTCATATTGGGAGAAGGACCAAGGTGGAGTGCGCAAAGAGAAAGACTACCTCCTTTGTCGGTGACTAACAGGTATCAAAAATGTAGTGGTTGCAAAGGATAGCCGTTCGTAACACAGAGTATACTTTCCAAAATACGCAAAATGAAGAAAAAAGGATAAATTAAGCAAATGCAACAAGTGATTACAGTGCTTGAATAAACTGTAGTAGTAACAAAGAACACAAACCAGTGTGCTTAGCACTCTTTAACCTGTGGGGTGATGAAGGGTGAGGAATATAGCCATTATCCAGGCTGGATTCAAATAGCTGGGGGAACTAAAGCGGGCACAGTTCAATGTTTTTCGACTGTTTTGGATGCCGCATTTTTGGAGTTAGGTGACGTGCGAGGGGAATTATTTTGCTCTGTATCACCAGAGGCAATGGCAAGGAGACCCCAATTTGTCAGCTTTTTGTATACATCTTTCGGGCGTGAGGATTGGGACCATTTGGTGCAGGTGCGAGACCAACAGTTTAGTGGGGAAGCCCCATCTGTAGATAATTTTTTTCTGCTGGATGATAGATGCAATGGGACTGAAAGCTCTACGCATTTCCATTGTGGCTGGAGATAAATCAGCGAAGAGCTTGAGGTTGGTGTAAGGGGCTGGAAGAAGTTTGGTGGTTCTGGCAACGGCGAGGATTTGCTCCTTGACATGAAAGAAATGAATCCGAGCCAGAACATTTCTGGGGACATCATCTAAGAGGTGTGACGGTTTTGCGATTCTATGTGCCCTGTCTATTAGTGCTTCACGGGCATTAATGCGGGGGAGCAAAGAAGTAATGGAGTTGCTGCAGGTAGGAAGTTATTTCATTTGGTTTGATTCCGGGATACCCCTGAATTTAATATTGTTTCGCCTGGAGGGATCGTCTAAATCTGCGAGCTTCATTTTAATGTTGTGGATATCTTCTGTATGATGATCATGTGCGTCTAGTAGCTCGTTATGTGCTTTCGAATACTCCTGTAGGTTCTCTAAAGCATCTGTTCTCTCCTCCAGGCAATCTATTCTGTCATGTATTTGGGACATAGAAAATTGCAATTCTCTGCGCAAATCCTGTTGCAAGGTGAGAATCATTGATTTCAGCATTGCTTCAGTGACAGTGTTGTCAGTGACAGGGAAAGCTGCCAGGGAGGGGCCCTGTTGGCTGCTTTGTGTGCCTGCCACCACCGAGGACCACAGCTCCTTTTTAGCCTGGGGTACCTTATTAGAAGAGTTAACAGGGGAGGTAGCCAGTGTCAATACGTTCTCTCCTGTTCATCGCTGTGAGGTCTCTTGGTTGATGCAGTGGCGAAGTGGAGGTATCAGGTGAGCCGGCTGTGCTAGTGTGCCTCATGTTGCTGTGACTGGTGCCATCTTGTGGAGTCTCCATGGTCGCGGATAAAAATCTGTTAAGCGGCGCGGAGCTGGCGGGTTGCATCAGCGCCTAGTCATGCCCAGGGATGTCCCCGAGTCCTCCCTGCTCTGTGAAGGCGAGAGGCAGGGAGGATTAGTCGAAAGGTTGCTGGAATCCAGCCATAGATCAGTTCGGGCTTCCATCCCGGGTCCGCAGCAGGCTACACCCCCAAGGACATTTGTCCCATTTTAACAGGATCTTTTTCTACAGGGGTCGTATGGAACTGGGCAAATAGGACCACCTTGAAAGTCGATACCATCAGGCCCAGCACCCGCATGCAAGTCCGCAGGAAGACCCACCTACTAAACAGCAGTAAGCAAGTCGCAGCCTGTAGCTTTTGGAGTTTGTCCAGCGGAAGGAACATTCTGGCCAGAGCGGAACCCAGACTTAGACCCAGATAATCCAGTTTCTGAGCTGGAATCAGCGCACACTTCTGGTAATTTAGCAGTCACTCAAAACCTGCTAGAGGCTGAAAAACGATCTCCATGTCGCCCTTCAGGATAGCAGGGGACTCCGCTCACTCAAGGTAGGCCACCACCGAGCAAATGGACTCCATTCTTAACTTCCGAACTGCACAAAGCACTGTGCCCCGGAGGGCTAATAAGCGGTCCGCGGACTGACGTATATTGGAAGGAAAAAAAAAAACCTTCTTGGGGGGCAAGTCTGGAACTTGTACTTTTAACCAGACAGAATCACTTTGTGGACCCACATGTCCTTTATCAGAGAGGTCCACTGGCCCGAAAACTAGCAGACGTGCCCCCCCCCCCCCCCCCCCCCCGGATTCAGATGAGGGCACTCCTTATCTGGGGGTCTGGAGAAACCACGCTCTCGGTTTGCCCGAGGAGGGTCGCTTGGTGCCCCCCCCCCAAAGGGGGGCTTAAAAGACTAAGCCCTTGTCAGTGATGTAGCCTACCTTAATAATTAGCTACAGTGAGAAATGAGGCATTCATTTTCATTTTTTTCATGCCTGGAGATAAATTGGTCTGATGTAACATTTTCATGAAAACAGATGCTGGTAATGCAGGCTGACTTGCCCAACAATTTTCATGACTGGCTGGCCTCAATTCTGGCCTGTTTTCTCCGAGTTCTGGGCTGACTGGCTAGGTTGAAAAGCTATGGTCAGTGATGTATGTAGCGCAGTGTCCTAGGATGCACTGCAGTGTTCATATTTCAATAGTATGTGGGGCAGTGTACAGAAGTCCATAAAATCCAAGGCAGTGTACAGGGGTCATTAGCATGTAGAGCAGTGTACAGGGGTCGGTACTTTGTAGGGCAGATTATAGAGGTCAGCACAGTGGAGAACTGTGGTAAGCAGGGCACTATATAGAGGTGAACAGTGCTGAGATTTTCCCCACATGCAGAGGAGCAAATTGGGGGTTAACTTTTTTTCTACCTCTTCTGGTGTGCTGATCTCAGCTGGCCATCCTCTCTTGTCCATCTCATATGTCATCACACACAAGCGTCTGGGATGGACAGGGCAATGGAGTACACTTAGGGATATCGCTTCCCTGCATGACTCTGCAGGTGGGGAGCACTTCAGATAGAGGATCAAGGCAGGGACACAATTGTCCCATAACTTGCCTGCAATCTATGGGTTGCTGGCCCCCTCTCTAAAAAAAAAAAGCAAAGATAGAGACTGAGCTAGTAGTGGTGTCAGCCAGGTACTTACGTTTCCGAATAAAGTACACTGTATGTCATGAAGAACCAATGGATGTCTCTTTGCTTACGGATAATGGAAGCAGATTGCAACTCTTTAGATGTCCGTGTTAGACTGACCAGAAGCAGCCAAGGTTACAGGCAGGTGAGTTTCAGACTCTGGGGGAGGCATGCTAGCATATTTGGGCCTCTATGGTTAGTGAACGTGACCAGCTGGCTAAACGGACATAAAATTCTTCATTACTGAGGGAAAAAGAAAAACCTGCAGAAAGAGGTGAAGAGGCAGCTATGCCCCACAGAGTAGGCGAGGGCTCCAATGACAGCTCCGGCACAGACACCAGGACAACCAACATCTCTATGTTCAAGCCTGCTGGGTTCTGCAAGCTAAAATTAAGCAGCCCTTACTGCAGTTGGGCAACAAAAACAGGGACGGTATGTGTTTAGCATAGCTCTGTAGTAGGAGCATCACAAAGGAGGCTTCTTTTATGCTCTTTAGGCAGGAACACAGCATAGAGTGTGCACATGCAACACCCTACTGAGTGGAACATCAGCGCTCTGTTACAGCATATCAACCCCTTCTGTGGTCTGCCAGCGCAAGCAGAGTTTGGCGGCCAAGAGACTAACTGGAGGGAGCTCCTCAAGTGCCCTGCACGAATGGACTACTGGAGTGGAATTTTTAAATCTTATTGGATTTGTTGGCTGAAAAGAACACTTTTATTTATTTTTTAATATCCTGTTGTGTTGAATATATGAGGTGAACCCTTTGTGCCACAAAATCCAGTACCTTCACTTTAAATAAACTTTGATACTTTTTTTTTTACCTTGATCATATCTCCTCCTAGAATTTCTAGAACACGCCCTCTGTAAGACATTGTGTCTGATCCTTTAATAATACATCCTTCTCCTTTTTTCCAGTTGTATGGTGCCATTAATCCAAGACATTTAAATGAATTTTGCATGTCAAGCATAAGGATGCCAAGCTCTTTATCTAAAAAAAAAAAAAAAAAAAAAAAGTTTTACATAAATACATATTAATCTTGCCCAAATACACTATATACAACGATAAAGCATTACTAACATTTGAAAAAGAGTAACTCATGTCCTATTGACAATTAGTTGCCATCATCCCATCCCTATGAACGAGAAGTGAAAAAAAACTCTAAAAGTGGGATTTTTAAGGCAACAATAGTCAGTATGTTAAAAAATGCATTTATTTGTACAAAACGTGTGTATAGAAACAATCCAAAGAGATTCATAGAAATATCCAATATACAAATCCTAAATGTTAAAAGCTTTTGTAAGAGTGATACTGATAATGATATCTGCTACAAGATCCTAGGACCCCCAGAGCATAGTAAATATTGGGTATTTCTATGAATTTCTATGGATTGTTTATATACACACGTTTTGTACAAATAAATTAATTTTTAACATATGGACTATTGTTGCCTTAAAAATCCCACCTTTAGAGGGTTTTTTCACTTCTCATTTGTACAAGGGATGATGGCAACTACATGTCCAGTGACAAGTTACTCTTTTTAAAATACTACAAGGGTGGATAACACCAAAAACCTTGTTCTAAACTCATGCCATTGGATATGGACCCTATTTTTGTTTAATATTTTTGATAAGCACATACTTATTTTTTCTCTCAGAATATTCTTTCATGGGAGAAGTGTATGTTTACTAGGGGTTATTTATTGTTTAACTTATTCTCTAAGCATTTTTTGTGTTTTCTTTTTCATTCTTTTGTTGGGTTCCATGGGGGACTTCCAGGGGGAGGGATGGAAGGAACTGATGACCCATATTCAGGAAAGCTAACAAGGGAAAGAACAGATTGCCTCAAACCTGTCTTCCCTCTTTTTTCGTTTGACCAAAACTCTTGAGAGGAAGTCATCTCTACCTTGGCACATCCAATCTGTAGAAAGATATATCAGGGAAAATATTAATCCAATTGGCCTGAGGATACAGATTTTTCCAATTTTGGAAAATATCACTAAGGACCTTAAGACAAATTGGGAAACAAAACTCAATGATTGTTCCTGGAATCTGATGATGATATTACAAAATGAATATTAGCAACAACTAGATCATGGACATTGAAATTGATTCATTGTACGCTTGAGTGCTTCTATTGAAAGCTCATGAAGATTATGCCATCTTAGAAAAGAAACTCAAGGAATATCTTGAAGTCATTGGGAAACTAACTCTAATTAAAAAAGAGAAAAAAAAATATTGGATAGATAAGAATGCGTTCAGTGAAGGCCGAGCATACAAATGGATTGACAAAAAGGATAGAAAATTTAAAACTAAAAAGAAGAGCAATGTGGAAAATGTAAATAAAATGAATGTTTATTCATTCCTCTGATACTCCCGCAAACTCCTCCTCTTCAGTTTCCTCCAATACAGGTAGGCTTTTTGGGAAAAGAAAGGGCCCGTCCCCTAAACATCATGAAAGAGCAGGTGAAATCCAACAAAAAAAAAGTAAAAAATCTTCATTGGATCCCCCAATTGAACCTATATGGGGTGGAAGAGGTGCATTCATTTCAAATACTAGAGGCTCTTCCTCTAATAGAGGTAAAGGAAACTTGAACACCAGAAAAGAACTTGGAACTACTCCAAAAGTTCAACGTACTCAATAAGATGATTTATTAGACAAGAAAAATGCACCACCCGTCTCAGCCACCTCTGACACAATTGGAAATGGAATCCTCTATAATCACGGCGACTCGGGGGAGACTAAATGTGGTTGACTTATTCTTGTATATTCTAACTCCGGTTGAAAATGATGTACTGTCCTTGGGCTTATCTTTCTGTCCCAATGACAGTACTGATAATTTTGAGACAATAAAGGACATTCATCTTTTTTGCGAGAAAACTATTCTTTAAAAGTTTATACACTAAACAATCCTGCAAGGAGCCAGAATTTGCACCCAATTTAAAGGCAGCAGATTTTAGAGCCCTTCAGGACCTAAATCTACTCCTGCAGGAAAACGCATCTCTAGATGGGATGTGGGATGAGTACCTAGAAATTTAGGAAAGTTGTGAGGAGATAGAGAGATCCAATCAAAAAGTTCAAAAGAAAATCTGTTTTCCACCACTCACTTTAGCTTTATTTGTTAGACAAACAAAAAGGTCAAGTCTGAGCATGTAAGCCCTTTACAAAATAATATAGAGTGGGTGACTGGGGACAAAGAGAAGGCTAATTTATTAAATACTTTCTTCAGCTCTGTGTATACAAAGGAGCATGGGGGAGCTCATGTCCATAATGGGGGTGGTAGTGACACAATGGCTCAAAAGTGATATGGTCCAGAAATATTTGGACAGAATAAAGGCGGATAAAAACACCTGGACCTGATGGCACCCACCCACGGATCCTAAAAGAACTGAGCTCTGTAATTTCAAAGCCATTGTATCTAATTTTTAGGGACTCAATGACAGGAATAGTACCACTGGATTGGCGCAGGGCCAATGTGGTGCCTATATTTAATAATTGAACAAAGTCTTTATCAAGTAACTATAGACCTGTAATGCCGTGTACACACGAACAGACAATCCGCCGGACTTAGTGAGATTGACACCTTGCTAGCTCCGTCGCCTGGTATGGATTTTAAGGGAAACCCCTACGCCGAAAAACGGCGTGGGGGTCCCCCCAAAGTCCATACCAGACCCTTATCCGACCACACAGCCTAGCCGGTCAGGAAAGAGGGCGGGGACGAGCGAGTGACCCTCCTGAACCGTACCAGGCCACGTACCTTCAACAGGGGGGGGGGGGGGGTGCTTTGGGGAAGGGGGGTCTTGTTGAGAGCAAAGGCCTCTTCCCGACAACCTTGGCCGTTGGGGTCTGCAGGCGGTGGGCTTATCAGAATCCGTGTGCCCCCTTTAATAAGGGGGCCCCCGGATACCGCCCCTCCACCCTATGTGAATGAGTATGGGGTACATCGTACCCCGACCCATTCACCTGGGGGGGAAAAAGTGTAAATAAAAAAAACACACAACACAGGTTTTTAAAGTAGTTTATTAGGAAGTTCTGGGGGTCTTCTTCAGACTTCGGGGGTCTTCTCTCTGGGCTCCTCTGCTATCTTCTGCTCTTTTGCTAGAGGAGGAGCCCGGCTTTCTCCGTCGTCGACCGGGGGTCTTCTTCTGACTTATCTGCGCATTCCGGCCTCTTCTGCTATCTTCTTCCAGCTCTTTTACTAGGGTTGGCTCGGTGTTCTCGTTCGTTGCCACCTTCTTCTCTTATTCCGATGTTGACACGACGCTCTCTCCGGCTGTCATGCCGGGGGCACGTTGCGTGGCGACTTATATAGGCATAAGGGATGGGGTTATCATGTGATGTCACATGTTGACCCCGCTCTTATGTCACAGTCCCAGGGGATGCTGGGACTGTGACATCATAAGGGACGGGGTCACCATGTGACATCACTCGGTGACCCAGCCCCTTATGCCTATATAAGTCGCCGCGCAACGTGTCCCCAGCATTACAGCCGGAGAGGGTGTCGTGTCAACATTGGAAGAAGAGAAGGAGGAAGAAGAAGAAGGCGGCGATGAACAAGAAGACCGGGCCAACGCTAGTAAAAGAGCTGGAAGAAGATAGCAGAGGAGCCTGGTAGAATAACTGAAGAGTGGGAGAAGAGGCCAGAAAGCACAGAGAAGTTGGAAGAAGACCCCCGGAGAAAGCTGGGCTCCTCTGTTAGCAAAAGAGCAGAAGATAGCGGAAGAGCCCGGCAAGAAGACCCCCGAAGTCGGAAGATCCCCGGAGTTGCCTAATAAACTACTTTAAAAACCTCTGTTGTGTGTTCTTTTATTTACACTTTCCTCCCCCCCCAGGTTAATGAGTAGGGGCACGATGTACCCCCTACTCGCTCGCATAGGGTGGAGGGCCAGGATCTGGGGGCCCCCTTATTAAAGGGGGCTCCCGGATTCCGATAAGCCCCCCATCCGCAGACCCCGACAACCAACGGCCAGGGTTGACGGGAAGAATCCCTTCTCCTGATCCACATGGGGACAAGGTGCTTTGGGGTGGGGGTCCGCAGGGTCCCCCATTCCCCAAAGCACCTACCCCCATCTTGAGGGCACGGGCCCTGGTACGGTTAAGGAGGGGGAGGGGCGCTCGCTCATCCTCACCTCCATTCCTGACCGGCCGGGCTGCGTGCTTGGATAAGGGTCTGGTATGGACTTTGGGGGGAGCCACCACACCGTTTTTTCAGCGTAGGGGTTCCCCTTAAAATCTGACGAGTAATAGTCATTCAAAGTGTGAGAGCACCGAAAGCTGAAAATTGGTCTGGGCAGGAAGGGTGTTTAAGTGCCCAGTAAGCAAGTGGTTAAACACCCTTCCTGCCCAGACCAATTTTCAGCTTTCGGTGCTCTCACAATTTGAATGACAATTACTCAGTCATGCAACACTGTACCCAAATGATTTTTTTGTCCTTTTTTTCCCACAAATAGAGCTTTCTTTTGGTGGTATTTGATCACCTCTGGGGTTTTTATTTTTTGCGCTATAAATGAAAAAAAGACAGAATTTTTTTTTTAAAAAAATGCATATTTCTTTGTTTCTGTGACAGAATTATGCAAATTATTAATTTTTCTTCATAAATTTTGGCCACAATTTATACTGCTACATGTCTTTGGTAAAAAATAACCCAAATTAGTGGATATTATTTGGTCTTTGTGAAAGTTAGAGAGTCTACAAGCTGTGGTGCGAATCGCACAAAATTGATCACATCTGATGTACTGGTGGCCTATCTCGCTTCTTGTGACCCGAACAAGTCAGGAAAGTACAAATACCCCCCAAATGACCCCTTTTTGGAAAGTAGACATTCCAAAGTATTTAGTAAGAGGCATAGTGAGCTTTTTGATGTTGTCATTTTTCCCCCACAATTCTTTGCAAAATTAAGATTTTTCATTTTTTTTTCTCCACAAAATTGTCATTGTAATAGGTTATTTCTGTCAAGTGGCATGTGTATACCACAAATGACACCCCCAGAAAAATTCTGCTACTCCTCCTGAGTATTACAATACCACGTGTGGGACTTTTTCACAGCCTGGCCACATAGAGAGGCCCAACATGCAGGTAGCGCCATCATGTGTTCTAGGAACATAAATTACACATCTAACTTGTTGACTATTTATTAGACTTTTGAAGCACCAGGACAATGACACGTGACACTGATGACAGATGGCACTGATACGTGGCACTGATGACAGATGGCACTAATATGTGGCACTGAAGACACGTGGCACTGAAGACACGTGGCACCGATGACAGATGGCACTAATATGTGGCACTAATACGTGCCACCGATGACAGATGGCACTAATACATGGCACCGATGACGCGTGACACTGATGACAGATGGCACTGATAAGTGGCATTGATGGCACGTGACACTGACAAATGGCACTGATGAAAGATGGCACTAATATGTGGCACTGACAGGTGGCACTAATACGTGGCACTGATGACAGATGGCACTAATATGTGGCACTGACAGGTGGCACTAATACGTGGCACTGATGACAGATGGCACTAATATGTGGCACTGACAGATGGCACTAATACGTGGCACTGATGACAGATGGCACTGGGGGCAGGTGGCACTGGGGGCAGGTAGCACTGGGGTGGATGGCACTGCTGGGGGAGGATGGCACTTTTTTTTTTTAACTCGAGGCAGAACGGCTGCCGCTGCAGCCGTTCATCTCTCCCCTCTCAGACTGTCTGTGTGAGGAGGGAGAGCGGCGCTGAGAGATGATCTCATATGTTTACATATGAGATCATCTCCCATTGGACATGCCAATCACGCTGTAAACGGCCGCTGTGATTGGCCGTTTACAGCGATCTGTGTTTGCCTGTCCACGGGGGACACGACGAACACAGAACTTCCGCGATGCGCGCCCGCGGCGGCGCGCATTGCGGAAGTAAACATTAGGACGTCCAGGGACGGCCACCCGGACGAACGCGTCTGCTCTACGGCCGTCATTCGGCTATAGGGCGGGCGCGAGGTGGTTAAAATCCCCTAAAAAAACAAACAAACAAAAAAAAAAAAACACTGGCATTACTATCAAAGCATCAGATAAGGGAAGGAACATTGTCCTTATGGATTATGAAAACATATGCTTAAAGATATTGAAGAATACCTAAGGTTATCGTCCAATCTCATCTTTAGTGGGAAGATTCTATCATGAATTCTACTCACTTGTAGAGGAAACCTTCCAAGGAGCCATTATCAAAGATATATGGGATTGTAATCGAACCAGACATCCCCGCCTTCCCTCTATATACGCCTTTACCGAAAGTGCAGAAAAACTATATAAGCCTGCCGGTAGGCACATTATCTCCAGAAAGGATGTATTACAGAAGGCATTAGTCAAATTATTGATCAGTACCTTAGAGCTCATGGTTAAGGTTTTGCCCTCTTACACAAAGGACACAATTAATTTCATGCAAATTATAGAGGAATTGGTTATCCGCCAATCAACCATTTTGGTGACCGTTGATGTAGAATCACTATACAATAGTATTACTCACGATCTAGGCATTGCATCCATTGATCGAGTTTTGAAATAACGGTCTACCACAGATTTAAAGTTTAATCTTTTTGTTCTATGAATGTTGGATTTCATTTTAAGACACAATGTTTTTCTTTTCAAAGGCTCCCACAACCTTCAGGTACAGGGAGTGGCTATGGGGACGTGCTGTGCACCCTCATATGCCAATCTGTACCTGGGGGAATGGTAGGATTTTTTTTTTTTATCAGGAGAACATTTGTCTATGTATACGCTCCACATTTTAATGTGGCAGCGATACATAGACAATATCCTCATTATTTGGTATGGTCCAGAGGACTCACTAAAAGAATGCCCGAGGTTCATGAATCAGAACAAATTTAACCTCTTTTTTACAATGACATATGAATCAAAAGAAGCACATTTTTTGGACATTACTATCCAAAAGGATTCCAATAGAGGACAGAGTAGTAAATTATACAGGAAAGAGACCGCAGGCAACACTTTGTTGCACACAGATAGCTTTCATCTTGATTCACTGAGAAATCTATTTCGTTCAGTCAGTTCCTTCGTATCAGAAGGAACGGTACTTCTAATGATGACTTCCAAAGGGAATCTGATGAACTTACCATCAGATTACTGGCTAGGGGATATATGAAAACAACCCTAAAAAAGGCTTTCAATCACGTAAAAAGGAACCAAGAGGAAAACTTTAATCTTTAACCAGTTGCTGACCGCCGGCCGTCAAATGACGGCCAGGCGGCGCAGCTATTGTGGCGGGAGGCCGTCATATGACGGCCTCCCGTTTAAACAGGGATGTGCGCGATCGTGCGCGCGCATCCCTGTTTCTTCGGTGGCGGCGTGTCACGGAGACACCGCTCGCCACCGAAGGGGGTGAACAGCCATTCGTTATGGCTGTTTACCACGTGATCGGCCGTGATGAAGTCACGGCCGATCACAGATGGTCACACCCCCTACGTGCACGGCGCATGCGCGCGATCGCGAGCGCGCTGCGCGTGCACGTCGGTGGCGGCGTGTTCCCCGGGAACACTGCTCGTCACCGACACTGGTAAACAGCCATTGGCTGGCTGTTTACCCACGTGATCGGCTGTGATCCTTTCACAGCCGATCACTAAAATGTAAACAAACCGCGGTAACGGGATGTTACCGGGTTCTCCTCCTCACACACCGATCGTGTGTGAGGAGGAGATTGCGGTAACATCTCGTTACCGCATACATTGTACACCAAACATACTGATTGCCCCCCCCCCCCCCAAATAAAGAGGACCTGTCACCACCCCTCATAGTACCTGTCAATCACAGTCCATCAGAGTACCTGTCACAGTCCATCAGAGTATTTGAGTGCCTGTCCCAGCCCATCAGAGTACCCGAGTACCTGTCCCAGCCCATCAGAGTACCCGAGTACCTGTCCCAGCCCATCAGAGTACCCGAGTACCTGTCCCAGCCCATCAGAGTACCCGAGTACCTGTCCCGGCCCATCAGAGTACCCGAGTACCTGTCCCGGCCCATCAGAGTACCCGAGTACCTGTCCCGGCCCATCAGAGTACCCGAGTACCTGTCCCGGCCCATCAGAGTACCCGAGTACCTGTCCCGGCCCATCAGAGTACCCGAGTACCTGTCCCGGCCCATCAGAGTACCCGAGTACCTGTCCCGGCACATCAGAGTACCCGAGTACCTGTCACGGCACATCAGAGTACCCGAGTACCTGTCACGGCACATCAGAGTACCCGAGTACCTGTCACGGCACATCAGAGTACCCGAGTACTTGTCACGGCACATCAGAGTACCCGAGTACCTGTCACGGCCCATCAGGGTACCCGAGTACCTGTCACGGCCCATCAGGGTACCCGAGTACCTGTCACGGCCCATCAGGGTACCTGAGTACCTGTCACGGCCCATCAGGGTACCCGAGTACCTGTCACGGCCCATTAGAGTACCGAGTACCTGTCACGGCCCATTAGAGTACCGAGTACCTGTCACAGTCCATTAGAGTACCGAGTACCTGTCACAGTCCATTAGAGTACCGAGTACCTGTCACAGTCCATTAGAGTACCAAGTACCTGTCACAGCCCATCTGAGTACCCGAGTACCTGTCACAGTTCATCTGAGTACCTGTCACCGCCCTTCAGAGTACCCAAATACCAGTCACCAAACCATCAGAGTACCTGTCACCAGGCCATCAGAGTACCCGAGTACCTGTCACCAGGCCATCAGAGTACCCGAGTACCTGTCACCAGGCCATCAGAGTACCAGAGTACCTGTCACCAGGCCATCAGAGTACCCGAGTACCTGTCACCAGGCCATCAGAGTACCGGAGTACCTGTCACCAGGCCATCAGAGTACCCGAGTACCTGTCACCAGGCCATCAGAGTACCCGAGTACCTGTCACCAGGCCATCAGAGTACCCGAGTACCTGTCACCAGGCAATCAGAGTACCCGAGTACCTGTCACCAGGCAATCAGAGTACCCGAGTACCTGTTCCAGTCCACCCGAGTACCCGAGTACCTGTCACAGTCCACCTGAGTACCCGAGTACCTATCTCCAGCCCATCAGAGTACCCGAGTACCTATTTGCAGCCCATGTCTCATAGAATATACGTTGGGGTGTTTACTTTCCAAAATGGGGTCATTTTGTGGGTAATTTCACTGTCCTGGTGGTCCAGGACCTTCAAAAGTGTGATGGGTAGGAATGAAATAAGATGTGTCATTTATGCTCCTAGAACGCCTGAACGTACTACTTCAATGTTTGGCCCATCTATGTGGCCAGGCTGTGTAAAAGTCCTACACATGTGGTATCGCCATACTCGGGAGGAGTAGCAGAATGTATTTTGGGGTGTAATTTTTGCTATATACATGTTGTGTGTTAGAAATATCTTATAAATTGACAATTTTGTGTAAAAAAAAAAAAAAGCGTTTTAATTTTTTTCCACATATTCCAAAAACTTCTGGAAAAAAATGAACCGTTCAAAAGACTCATTATGCCTCACAGATTATACGTGGGGGTGTTTGCTTTCCAAAATGGGGTCATTTTATGGGAAATTCCATTGTCCTGGTACTCCAGGGCCTTCAAAAGTGTAATAGGTGGTTGAGAAATGAGATGCGTCATTTTTGCTCGTAGAACGTCTGAAGGTACTACATCAATGTTAGTGCTCTGTATGTGGCCAGGCTGTGTAAAAGTCTCACACACGTGGTATCGCCGTACTCGGGAAGAGTAGCAGAATGTATTTTGGGGGGTAATTTGTTGTATACATATGCTGTGTGTGAGAAATAACCTGATAATATGACAATTTAGTAAAAAAAAAAAAAAAACTCTTCATTTTGCAAAGAATTGTGGGAAAAAATGACAACTTAAAAAAACTCACCATGCTACTTACTTAATACCTTGGGATGTCTACTTTGTAAAAAGGGGTCATTTGGGGGGTATTTGTACTTTCCTGACTAGTTAGAGTCTCAAGAAATGAGATACACCTGATGTACTGAAGGCCTGATCAGAAGTGATGAATTTTCAGTGATTGGCACCATAGATTGTAGACTCTATAACTTTCACAAAGACCAAATAATATATACTAATGTGGGTTATTTTTACCAAAGATATGTAGCAGTATACATTTTGGCCAAAATTTATGAAGAAAAATTACTAATTAGCAAAAATTTATGACAGAAACGAAGAAAAAGGCATTTTTTTCACAAAATTTACGTTTTATTTTATTTATAGCACAAAAAATAAAAAACCCACTAGTGATTAAATACCACTAAAAGAAAGCTCTATTTGTGTGGAAAAAAGGACGCAAGTTTCATATGGATACTGTGTTGGATGACTGAGTAATTGTCATTCAAAGTGTGAGAGCGCTGAAAGCTGAAAATTGGTCTGGTCAGGAAGGGGGTGTAACTGCACTGTACTGAGGTGGTTAAACACAAAATAAGGAATAAAGAGGATAATACCACTAGGATCATTATGAGATTCTCTAATGAACATTGCCAAATTAGACAGATTGTTACTAAATATTGGTTTATCCTTGAAGAGGATCCAATTAAAAAAAAAAAATCTTATGACATCAAAACCTCAGATCACGTTCAAAAAGGCAAGCTCAATTGGCAATATGCTAACTCAGAGTGAATACAAAGGGAACACCAGATAAGAACCGTGTAAAACCTGGGGTACATATCCATGTGGAGCATGTTCACAATGTACATTAATAGGTAGGAGGACCACACTGACACTGCCTAATGGGGAAACCTTCTGCCCGAGGCATTATGCCTCCTGTAAGACTCAGGGTGTTGTCTACCTCATGCAGTGCCAGTGTGGGGCCTTCTATGTAGGGAAGACCAAACAAGAACTAGGGAAAAGCATTGAAAAACATATGCATAGTATGCGTATAGGCAATTTATATCTGCCTTTAGGCAGACATGTTGCCAGAAGGCATAACTATAAACTTCCTCAGTCATTAAGAGAGAAAATTTTTGAGAGAGAGGGAGTCCTAGCCAATTAAGGATACCACGTCCCCATATTAGTGAATACAACAGAGAAAGAGGGGCCAAAAGAGGGCTGGGGAATCACCAACCCCCGGGACTTTAACGGTATCCAATCAAAAAATATTTACCAAGGAAAAAATCTTGATATATAAAATATTACAATTTTATTCAAACTATACACAATTTTAATTTAAACATTCATAAAAACGATGCTTTGACATCAATTTACAAGGGAAAACATATTCATATTTAATACCATTTTTCACCGAACAAGAGAAGTGAAGAAAAGGCAAGCTGCAATCATTCTCAACATGTTTCGCCCAGGGATGGGCTTCTTCAGGAAAAACTGATTGAGCGGCCAACGAAACTAGGGTAATGAATGATAAAAGAATGTTATTGTCAATTAGTGCATAGAGTAACGATGGTCAATAGGGTAAATAACAAACAATTAATATGAATAATCTTTGCGTAGGTTGGGTTATTAAAACAGATACATAGGATACAACATATATTATACACAATATATTTTAAAGAGATAAATACAAGTGATGAGGATCTCACCGATATTGCCAATGCTCCAAATTCAAAATATTAGACGAAAGTCATTCTAAGACAGTATTAAGAAAATCTCTGTATTTGTTATAGCGAAAAACGCACGAATGAGAATGGAGTTTGTCGCCTAATGGGAATCTGCAGAGAGAAATAAAACATTCAGAAAAATATGTAAAAACATTTTTCTGAATGTTTTATTTCTCTCTGCAGATTCCCATTAGGCGACAAACTCCATTCTGATTCGTGCGTTTTTCGCTATAACAAATACAGAGATTTTCTTAATACTGTCTTAGAATGACTTTCGTCTAATATTTTGAATTCTTTGGAGCATTGGCAATATCGGTGAGATCCTCATCACTTGTATTTATCTCTTTAAAATATATTGTGTATAATATATGTTGTATCCTATGTATCTGTTTTAATAACCCAACCTACGCAAAGATTATTCATATTAATTGTTTGTTATTTACCCTATTGACCATCGTTACTCTATGCACTAATTGACAATAACATTCTTTTATCATTCATTACCCTAGTTTCGTTGGCCGCTCAATCAGTTTTTCCTGAAGAAGCCCATCCCTGGGCGAAACATGTTGAGAATGATTGCAGCTTGCCTTTTCTTCACTTCTCTTGTTCGGTGAAAAATGGGATTAAATATGAATATGTTTTCCCTTGTAAATTGATGTCAAAGCATCGTTTTTATGAATGTTTAAATTAAAATTGTGTATAGTTTGAATAAAATTGTAATATTTTATATATCAAGATTTTTTCCTTGGTAAATATTTTTTGATTGGATACCGTTAAAGTCCTGGGGGTTGGTGATTCCCCAGCCCTCTTTTGGCCCCTCTTTCTCTGTTGTATAAACTTCCTCAGGTCAACTTTACGGTGCTGGATAGGTTACACATACCTATTAGAGGGGGGAATTGGAACAAGATTCTGCTCCAGCGCGAAATGCGCTGGATAAGACATCTTAGAGCCACGAAACCCCCTGGTCTCAATGAGGTAGAATGTTTTAGACAGTTTCTTGAAGGCTTTAGTTTTGGAAAAACTAAATTTATAGATACATACATTCTCTGATAAAAGGTTTATCGCCGAGTTTATTCTAATTTATCTCTTTACCTCTGTTTTTGACTTCCATAACCTGTATGGCTATTGGAATTGATAATATCTTTGGGGTTTACATCGTGTCGCTTGAGTGCTTTTCCATCTTCTATCACTGTAGGATCTCTATGTTATAGAGCTAGGTGAGAGAATGTTTTTTGATCACAATATGCAAACAAATATAGGGTTTATTATATAATTTATGTCCCCTTTCCATTTTTAAGCAATCACAGATCATATTGACCTTTAAGAAGGGAGGAATATACTTTATTATTTAAGATCTGGTACGTATGGCAATTTGACATTTTCCATTGGGTGCTCAATTAGGTAGAGCTTTTTTCCTCATGTTGCTCCGCCCTTTAAGGGGACCAATAAGTACATGTAGTAGCCCTCTGTATCCATACCCGGCACAAAAAATGCACCACCTCCTGGAGAACAAAAGAAACAGGCCCCAGCACATTTGAAAGGCACTGGGGCCTGTTTCGTTTGTTCTCAAGGAGGTGGTGCATTTTTTCCCCTCCGGAGACATTCTGTGTTTTTTTTTGTCCTTGTATTTAACCATCGTCCATTATAGACTTTGGTTATATATTGCAATGAGTGATTAATTTTGGTACATCTTTCGACGCCCTGCCTGTATGTTCAGTCTTTTCTATTCTGTTTGGCCATACCGTGGTGATACTCTATAAAATTTGGGGATAGACCACATATATGACATGGGTTATGTCATGGGTTTCATTTGCCCCCCCCCCCCGCTTTTTTGTGAACTTAGTCGTTCACCATTACTTCCAAAC
This sequence comes from Lithobates pipiens, assembly GCF_037356315.1. Taxonomy (NCBI): domain Eukaryota; kingdom Metazoa; phylum Chordata; class Amphibia; order Anura; family Ranidae; genus Lithobates; species Lithobates pipiens. Next base: position 601,264,804 of record NW_027507748.1, on the reverse strand, counting down.
ATCAGGGAGAATAGGTTTTTGTATGACCGGCAGGGGCACCACACTGGGGTTGACATGGGTTTCCAGAGTTACCTATAGTAGTGACTAATTTCCACTGGCATTTAACTTTTAGTTTCATCTGCATTTTTTGACCCAATGGGACTAATTCCCCTGTCTTCATGGATATGGTTATCCTGGGGACATTGTTTTTGCGTCACTTCCGGAGCGGTTCTTCTGCAACTGGACATGCTGTGAGGTAGTCCCGCAATGTTCTAATGATGACGCGGTACGCGATCGCGCCATCATGTCAGGTTTTTGTGACCAGACATGCTGCTTAGCATGCCCACTATTCGCTGATGACGTGTGTTGTGACGTGCCTCGTCATCATGCGGGGCGTTGTAAAGACGCTCGGAACACCTGTTTAGAAGGATACCAAGGATGGTAAACCTCGCCATTCCTCCTCCTCAGCTGGAGAGATGAGGCAGCACTTAGCGGGATCTATATAGGGTTACCATCCTGCAGATTGGAGTTTTCCTTTTCTCTCTAACACAGGGTAAGTTTTTGTTGCTTATGTTAACCCTTTCATGACTAAGCCTATTTTTGACATTTGTTGTTTACAAGTTAAAATCTGTATTCTTTTTCTAGAAAATTACTTAGGACTCCCAAACATATATATATATAATTTTTTAGCAGAGAATCTAGAGAAGAAAATGGCAATTGTTGCAATATTTTATGTCACACGGTATTTGTGCAGTGATGTTTTAAAAGCAACTTTTTGTGAAAAGGGACACTTTCATGAAAAAAAAAAAAAAAAGTAAAGTTAGTCCAATTTTTTTTTTCCATAATGGGAAAGATGATGTTACGCCGAGCAAATAGATACCAAACATGTCACGCTTTATAATTGTGTGGCATGATGACAAACTGCGGTACCAAAAAATCTCCATAGGCAACACTTTTTTTTTATGGTTACCAGGTTAGAGAGGAGTTCTAGTGCTAGAATTATTGCTCTCGCTCTGACGATCGTGGCGATACCTCACGTGTGTGGTTTGAACACGGTTTACATATGCCGGCGCGACTTCCGTATGCCTTTTATTTGCTGTGCAAGCTTGTGGCGACGGGGACATTTTACGTTATTTGTTTTTTTTTATTTTAAATTAAGTTTTTTTTATATAAAAAAAAAAAAAAAAAAACGTGATCACTTTTATTGCTGTCACAAAGAATGTAAACATCCCTTGTGACAGTAATAGGTGGTAACAGGTACTCTTTATGGAGGGATTGGCGATCTAAAAGACCTCAAATCCCTCCTTTGCACTTCAAAATATTCAGATCCCCATTTCCGGCGATTCTGAATACTGTATTTTTTTTCAAACTGTCGCCATTGGCAGTCGAATAAACGGGAAGCAACGTCATGACATCGCTTCAGTGTTTTCAATCAGGAGACTGGAATGAAGGCGCTTACGGCTTCAAGCAAGTCTGTCCCTAGCAGCCAGAAGTGGCGGATTGTTGATTGGGGCTCCCGGTGGAACGCTTCACTGGTATAATATCCGAGCGGCTTTTAGCCGCATCGGTTGTTATCGCTGGAAAGCCAATCGCGGCTCTAAAAAAAGTTGGATTTTTTCTACTAGCCATGAAATCCTTTTCTCTGTAATTCACCGACCGACACAGCTCCTCTCTGAAACAAATGGTTTGTTAGCCTTATCACTAGGAGAATACTAGACATAGTTGTAATAAAACACTCAGAACTCTTAGTTCTGCCCAGGGGGGCGGTCCCTTGGTTAACAACCCTCCCATCTGCAGCCAGACCTCACTATGTCAACAAGCAGCATAATGTAAAGATAAAAGGAGGGGCGGGTGCTGTGTTGGTGAGTGAATTACAGAGAAAAGGATTTTACGGTGAGTACAAAAAATCCTATTTTCTCTTATATTCACCGACAGACACAGCTCCTCTCTGAAACAAATGGGACGTCCCCAAGCAGTGCCAAACGAGTGGTGGGAAAACAGCACAAAACTTCATCCACCATGGCAAGTGGGAACTAGTGAAACTTTACCCACAAAAAACAGTGCGTGGAAAAACCACCACAAAACACAGGGTATCCTCACTCTCGCTTCCCTGGAGTTCAGCAGCAAGCCTAGGTACTCCAGGTGCTGGCTCGGCACAAGCCCCGACTTTTTTAGGTTCAACAGCCACCTATATTCTTGCAGGGTCTGCATTGTGATCGCCACATCCTTCTCTAATGCTCCTCTGAGGCGGAAGATGCCCTCAGGAGGAGATCGTCTAGGTATCCCACGGTCGCAATCCCACATTGCCGTAGCAACGCCAAAACTGGAGCCAATATCTTGGTAAAGACTCAGAGATTTGAGTAGAATCACCGCCGGACTCACCACCCTGAGGAGTTCTGTGCTGTTCACAAGTAGGGCATGCAGTCCCTGAGTGCTCCCAAGTGCAGAGGAAACAAAAGCTGTGTCGGTGGCAGCTGCCAGAATGAGTGCTAAAACGTTCTAGAAAAGTGCTCAGGCTTCAATAAAATGGCCGCCCAGCGTCCAGTACACAGACAGGAAACACAGGGAAAATGGCAGGGAGAGCACATGAGCCATGCTGCTGCTAGAGAACACTGAAAACGTGTTCATGCTTCCAGAAAATGGCCACCAGTGTCCTGAATAGGAGATCACTTGGAAAATGGCCGCTGAAGCCCAGAAAGGCATGCTGGCCTCCCCCACACCTAAAATGGCCGCCATCAGCTCCATGAGGTGCAGAAAGAAAGAATGATAACAGAGACAGCACCTTCCGGGAGCTTAACACACAGGACACCAGCAAGCCCCCCCCTCTCAGGTGAGAGCCCACAGAGATCCCCTGTATATGCACACATACACCGCTCAGCAGCCACATGCAGCATCCCCCAGGGGAGAGAAGAGAGATGTGAGGGACCCACGAATCGACCTCCCAGGGAATGCCCAGCCGCTCAGCCCTGCCGAGGAAGGGAGAGCTGTACTTACCAGTCCTGAAGAGCTGGGAGACATTCCACTGCAGAACTACTTACTAATCAGTACACGGTAGCTGCTGGCCTCGGCATACTGTGACGCAGGCATCAGTAGCCCGGTCATATTTATGCCCCGGAGCATAAAAGCTCACGACCACCTCTGGAGCTGAGGTTTTGTCGTGGCCTGCCGAGCTGTAGCTGCTACCTGCACACGCTCGATGGCCAGACTGGGGAGACTACAAGGATAAGGGTATCCAGCCTGTCACCCAGCCGGCTGTTGATAGCTGATCACAGGATCATTCATCATACGCAAAAAGCCAAGCTTCTGCATAAAAAAAAAAAAAAAATATATATATAAACACGGACCGATGGGCCTGCAGGGTTTCTAGGTCCTTCTCCTTTACAAGGCAAAATAAAACTGAGGTCTGTCTGCAGATGGGAGGGTTGTTAATCAAGGGAGCACCCTCCTGGGCGGAATTAAGAGTTCTGACTGTTGTATTACAACTAGTAATAAGGTTAGTCTCTTGTTTCAGAGAGGAGCTGTGTCGGTCGGTGAATATAAGAGAAACAGTAGTCCCGGTATAACCCCCGAAAGCCGTGTATACACACATCTGCTTATGCTCGGCGGTAAGGGTTTAATATATATGAGAGCAGACTCTGTTTTTTACATATATCAGCGGAGTCTCCTTATTATAACAATCATTTTTCATATAGTACCCGGAAACCTGGCTTTTAAGCGCCTTTTGTTGGATTCATTCTATCCGCCCCCGTCCTGTATAGGATACGCTATGGGCATATTGTACACTGTGCATGCCAAAACAGTTTTGAGCACCATGGGGAATGTATTTGCCATTTGATGTTTATTGAATTGATTTCTGTACACTATTGAGAGTTGTATTGATGTATACTTAATATGACCTGCTTTGAAAATTGTCCAATGAATATATACACTAAATGAAATCTTTTTATTAGCCTTTTTCCCGTCAGCACTAGATGCTCTGGGGGTCCCAGGATCTTGTAGTATCACTCTTACAAATGCTTTTAACATTTAGATGTGTATATTGGATATTTCTATGGATTGTTTATATACTCACGTTTTGTACAAATAAATGCATTTTTTAACATATTGACTATTGTTGCCTTAAAAATTCCACCTTTAGAGGTTTTTTTCACTTCAAGCATTACTAACATAAGCAAGGAAAACAAATATTTTTAGGCTAACCAGTTACTAAGAGTACAACGCAACAATCCAGGAAGCAGGGAGTGCATATACATTTAGATGCCATCTCTGGAGTTTTGCATGGCACAAATCCAAGGGGCAAATTAACCACTTCAATACAGGGCACTTAAACACCTTCCTGCCCAGACCAATTTTGAGCTTTCAGCGCTGTCGCATTTTGAATGACAATTGCGCGGTCATGCTACACTGTACCCAAATGAAATTTTTATCATTTTTTTCCCACAAATAGAGCTTTCTTTTGGTGGTATTTGATCACCTCTACATTTTTTATTTTTTGCGCTACAAATAAAAAAATACCGAAAATTTTGAAAAAAAAAAATGTTTTTTTTGTTTCAGTTTCAAAACTTTGTAAATAAGTATGTTTTCTCCTTCACTGATGGGCACTGATGGGGCTACACTGATGGGCACTGATAAGGCGGCACTGATGGGCACCAATGAAGTGGCACTGATGAGGTGGCATTGATGGACACGGATAGACGGCACAAATTGGCACAGATAGGCGGCACAGATGGGCATGGATAGGCGGCACAGATGGGCATGGATAGGCGGCACAGATGGGCATGGGTGGGCACTGATAGGCGGCACGGGTGGGCACTGATAGGCGGCACAGGTGGGCACTGATAGGCGGCACAGGTGGGCACTCATAGGCGGCACAGGTGGGCACTCATAGGCGGCACAGGTGGGCACTCATAGGCGGCACAGGTGGGCACTCATAGGCGGCACAGGTGGGCACTCATAGGCGGCACAGGTGGGCACTCATAGGCGGCACAGGTGGGCACTCATAGGCGGCACAGGTGGGCACTCATAGGCGGCACAGGTGGGCACTCATAGGCGGCACAGGTGGGCACTCATAGGCGGCACAGGTGGGCACTCATAGGCGGCATTGGTTTTATACTGTACTAATGGATGCCAATCAGTGCCAAACAATAATGCATGCCAATCAGTGATGCCCATTGTGGGCACTGATTGGCATACATTATGGGCACTGATTGGCATCCATTGTGCTGACCATGGGCATCCCTGGTGGTCTAGGGAGGATTACCTTTTCCCTGGTGGTGTCCCTGGTGGTCCAGTGTGGGCATCCTCGGGGGGGCTGTGCTGATAATCGATCAGCACAGACCCCCCCCCTGTCAGAGGAGCAGCCGATCGGCTCTCCTCTACTCGCGTCTGACAGACACGAGTGAGGAAAAGCCGATCACCGGCTCTTCCCATTTACACTGTGATCAGCCGTGATTGGACACGGCTGATCACGTGGTAAAGAGTCTCCGTCTGAGACTCTTTACCGAGATCGTAGTTGGCGGGTGTCAGACTGACACCCCGCAAACAACGATCGCCACGATGCGCGCCCCCGGGGGCGCGCAGCGGCTCATAATCCTGAGGACGTCATATGACGTCCGGTCAGGATTATCAAACCACTTTGCCGCCGTCTATTTGTAATAGGGCGGGCGGCAAGTGGTTAACATGCAAATGGCAAGAAATCATGTTAGTGCCAGTCTCTCATACTGCCTCCTATACATTCCTAAAGGCCAATAATAAATAGGAAGGAACTGGGAGAAGTCATCTACACTACTGGATGTGTCAACTTTGGCATGCTGCATCCCTTTATAATCCAGAAATTCTAAGGTATGTGCAAGCATCATTTGTGCACAGGGATGAATAACTGCAAAACAAGAAGAAGTCTTAAAGACATATTTGAAGTCTATGACCATCTCATGTTGCATGTTTTCAGTCTCTGGAAACTTTCTGTAGCATTACACTCACTGTATTTTATGTGCGACCTTGGTGATGTTAGGGGCTGCATGTGAGGACCCCTATGTCAAGTAAGTTGAACACCAATGCTTTACACGCTCTCTCTAGAGAATGTATTGTGGTCTGGTACATATTTAATTAATAAGGTAGACTATAAATATCACATTTGTTTTCCCATTTATAAGACAAGTAAATATGAAAAATTTGAAATTATTATTATCCAGCCAGCTAAGAGAGGTCAAGTCTACTTATTACATAGTGGGCTATAAGTGTGCTGAAAGAAACCTGCTTACAGAACTGAAATTATTTATTATAACAGGGACACATCACTTTCTAGACAACTCAGCAGAATGCTTTAAAATACACGTTGCTTGTTGCGCAAAATTATTTGAAATCCGAAAAAAAAAAAAAAATTACTTACCCTTTGCTTTTTTAGATGCAAAATAGCTGATTTCAGGATCCATTTTGTATAACCAAACATCCTAACCTAGCCATAACAAAGTGTACATTTTGCTAAATGGCAAACAAAGTGCTGAAGAACGCATTTATAAAGCCCAATTTTTTTTTTAAATCACTAGAGAAAAACAAACTTGTGCAGAATAAATAAATATATATATGTATATATATATATATATATATAACATCGGGGGTTGTTTTAGCTTAAGGGTAGAGCTTACCAGTGAGCCGAGTCCATGCCAGATATGCAGTTTTAAGGGCTTGTAGGCCCACTTTTATAAAGAAAGAAAAGTCCAATAATAGAAGAGTTGCCCACACAGGGGTTTCAGATTTCCACAGCAACAATGTAAGTAAAACCAAAAATACCAAGCCACCTGGCTCTCTTTAGCAGCACTGCTGCTCAGACTTATGCTTCAGCCCTCTCGGCTCTATAATACAGTTCCGGTACATCCAGTTTCTCAGCACTCTTTTCCAGCTTCCTTTTTCAGCCCACAAGCTTGGACCCTCTGTCTGCTCTGACAGACCGATCTGTGCAGACAAGCATACTTCTTCCTTGCTTGCCTGGACTCCTCGGGAAGGTGGAGCCCAGAGCCATGGTCAGGTGTCTACAAATAGCCCAGCACACACCTGATCAGTAAGTATGCTGGTGGATCTCAAAACCTTGACCCAGGACTTTTTATCCCACCTGGATCGTTACGAAATCCCCAGGCTCCAGATCCCAAAATGGATTTTAGTAAACAATGAGGAAACTGAAAAGCCAGTTTCCTCCCAAATAAGCAAATAAACTGGAGCCCCTCAACCTGATTGGTTGAGAATCCTCTGTCCAAACACTGCTGGGGTACCTCATTGCCACAATATTATATATATATATATATATATATATATATATATACGCATTATCTCACAAAAGTGAGTACATCCATCACATTTTTGTAAATATTTTATTATACCTTTTCATGTGACAACGCTGAAGGAATGACACTTTGCGACAAAGTAGTGAGTGTACAGCTTGTATAACAGTGTAAAGTTGCTGCCTCCCTCAAAATAACTCAACACAGCCATTAATGTCTAAACCTCTGGCAACAAAAGTGAGTACACCCCTAAGTGAAAATATCCAAATTGGGCCCAAAATGTCAATATTTTGTGTGGCCACTATTAATTTCCAGCACTGCCTTAACCCTCTTGGGCATGGAGTTTACCAGAGCTTCACAGGTTGCTACTGAGCTCCTCTTCCACTCCTTCATGACGACATCAACAAGCTTTTGGATGTTAGAAACCTTGCGTTCCTCCACCTGCCCTTTGCGGAAGCCCTACAGATGCTCAATAGGGTTAAGGTCTGGAGACATTCTTAACCAATCCATCACCTTTACCCTCAGCTTGTTTAGCAAGGCAGCGGTCATCTTGGTGGTGTGTTTGGGGTCGTTAACATGTTGGAATACGGCACTGCGGCCCAGTCTCCAAAGGGCAGGGGATCATGCTCTTCTTCAGTATGTCATAGTACATGTTGGCATTCATGGTTCCCTCAATAAACTGTAGCTCCCCAGTGCCGGAAGCACTCATGCAGCCCCAGACCATGACACACCCACCACCATGCTTGATTGTAGGCAAGACACACTTGTCTTTATACTCCTCACCTGGTTGCCGACACACACGCTTGACACCATCTGAACCAAATAAGTTTATTTGTCTCATTAGACCACAGGACATGGATCCAGGTATCCATGTCATTAGTCTGTTTTCAGCAAACTGTTTGCAGGTTTCTTATGCATCACCTTTAGAAGAGGCTTCCTTCTGTGACGACAGCCCTGCAGACCAATTTGATGCAGTGTGTGGCGTATGGTCTGAACGTTGACAGTCTTACACCCCACCCCTTCAACCTCTGCAGCAATGCTGGTAGCACTGATACATCTACTTCCCAAAGACAACCTCTGGATATGATGCCGAGTACGTGTTCTCAACTTCTTTGGTCGACCGTGGCAAGGCCTGTGCCATATTTATGTAGAGCAACAATTCTTTTTTTTCAGATCCTCAGAGAGTTCTTTGCCATGAGGTGGCATGTTGAACTTCCAGTGACCAGTATGAGAGAGCGATTACACAAAATTTAACACACCTGTTCCCCATTCACACCTGAGACATTGTAACACTAACAAGTCCCATGACACCGGGGAGGGAAAATTGCTAATTGAGCCCTAATTGGACATTTTCATTTAGGGGTGTACTCACTTTTGTTGCCAGCAGTTTAGACTTTATTGGCTGTGTGTTGAGTTATTTTGAGGGGGCAGCAACTTTACAGTTATACAAGCTGTACACTCACTACTTAACATTGTAGCAAAGTGTCATTTTCAGTGTTACATAGTAGGAGAGGTTGAAAAAAAAAAAAAGACAAGTCCAACCTATGTTCTGTGTGACTATATGTCAGCATTACATTGTATATGCCTGTATGTTGTGGTTGTTCAGGTGCTTATCTAATCGTTTTTGAAAATACTGATGCTCCACACTGAGACCACCACCTGTGGAAGGGAATTCCACACCCTTGCTGCCCTTACAGCAAAAAAACCTCTACGTAGTTTAAGTTTAAATGTCTTTTCTTCTAATTTTAATGGTGGCCATGTGTCTTGTTAAACTCCCTTCTGTGAAAAAGTTTTATCCCTATTGTGGGATCACAGTATTTATAAATTGAAATCATATCCCCTCTCAATCGCCTCTTCTCCAGAGAGAATAAGTTCAGTACTCGCAAACCTTTAATATATTCCAGGCCCTTTATTATCTTAGTTGCCCTTCTTTGTACTCTCTCCATTTCCAGTACATCCTTCCTGAAGACTGGTGCCCAAACCTGGACAACATACTCCAGGTGCGGCCGGACCAGTCTCTTGTAGAGCAGGACGTTTTCTGTCTGGAGTTGATCCCCTTTTTAATGCATGCTAATATTTTGTTTGCTTTGTTAGCAGCAGCTTGGCATTGCATGCCATTGTGAGCCTATCATTTACTAGTACCCCCAGTTCTATTTCCATCCTAGATTCCCCCAGAGGTCTCCCACTCCAGTGTATATATTGCATTCATATTTTTGCCACTCAAATCAATTTTACATTTTTCTAAATGAAACCGCATTTGCCATGCAGTTGCCCACTCCATTAATTTGTTCAGATCTTTTTGCAAGGTTTCCACATGTTGTGGAGAAATGTATTTTATTGGGAATCTATGTTATAGACCAACACAAAGTGGTACATACTTGTTAAGTGGAAGGAAAATGATAAATGGATTTCAATTTTTTTACAAATAAATATGTGAAAAGTGTGGCGTGCATTTGTATTCAGCTCCCGAGTCAATACTTTGTAGAACCACCTTTCGCTGCAATTACAGCTGCAGGTCTTTTTGGGGATGTTTCTAGCACTTTTGTACTGCTAAAATTTTTGCCCATTCTTCTTTACAAAATAGTTCAAGCTCTGTCAGTTTGGACAAACAACATCTGTGAACAGCAATTTTCAAGTCTTGCCACGGATTCTCAAATGGATTTAGGTCTGGACTTTGACTGGTCCATTCTAACACATGAATTAGCTTTGAACCAAACCATTCCATTGTAGCTTTGGCTGTATGTTTAGGGTACTTGTCCTGCTGGAAGGCGAACCTCAGCCCTAGCCTCAAGTCTTTTGCAGACCAACCAGTTTTCTTCTAAGATTAGAAAAGGGGGGGGGGGTAGGTGCGCTATGGACCCTAAATGTGAAATAAAATTAAATTACTATATGTGAACAACCTAATAAACAGAATTAGAACCCTAAAATGAAGAAAAAGGGGCTGCCACTACCATATAAATTCACCCAGAAGGTGAAAAGACGTGAATATGTGCCAGAGGTGGTAGTAACGGCGCTCACCTACTATTAGTTGCACCTACTGCAGGCTCACCTGCTATTATAATATAATAAATATATAATATAATGCGCCTCCACAGTGTAAGCCCCTGTGTCGCTGTGCAGAGCTGGTCCAATTAATATCCAGTGGTAATCCAAAGATTTCCTCATTAAAAGCAAGATGAGGCAAACAGTGTAATCCAGTTTTTTAATAACTGGATTACAGTTTTAGGCGTGGCCTAAGGTGAATACACTCTCGCATAGCGGCGGCGGCAGTGAATTCAAAACACGTTGTAACCCACATCCATTGAAACTTATTTTTAACCTCTAATGTGTGAGTAGCTTTCTATTTTACTTACCGTATATACTCGAGTATAAGCCGAGATTTTCAGCCTCTTTTTTGAGGCTGAAAGTGCCCCCCTCGGCTTATACTCGAGTCATCGCTGTCTGCCCGCTCGATCAGCGTGTCGAGCAGACAGACAGCGGCCATTCTATAATTCAAAAGCCGCGCCTCCGGCTCCGCCTTCGCCTGTGATAGGCGGAACACTGAATTTCCCAGCAGCCTGTGTTCCGCCTATCACGGACATCGTATCATCCTCGTACTACGGACGAGGATGATACGATGTACGTGATAGGCGGAACACAGGCTGCTGGGAAATTCAGTGTTCCGCCTATCACAGGCGAAGGCGGCGGCGCAGCTTTTGAATTTTACAATGGCCGCCGAGGCGCCGACGAAGAGGGCACGGGACGGAGGCAAGGCAAGGCACGGCACGGGACGGGACGGGACGGGACGGAGGCAAGGCACGGCGGCGAGGCACGGAGGCAAGGAGGCAAGGCACGGGACGGAGGCTCGGGACACAGGTAGGCTGGACACACACACACACACACACACACACATGGATACACACACACACAGGGATGGATGGATGGATGGAGACACACACACACAGGGATGGATGGATGGATGGAGACACACACACACAGGGATGGATGGATGGATGGAGACACACACACACAGGGATGGATGGATGGATGGACACACACACACACAGGGATGGATGGACGGACACACAGGGATGGACGGACACACAGGGATGGACGGACACACACACATGGATGGACAGGCATGTCTTACCCTCGGCTTATACACGAGTCAATAAGTTTGCCAGTTTTTTTGGGGGTAAATTGGGGGCCTCGGCTTATATTCGGGTCGGCCTATACTCGAGTATATACGGTAATAAAGTGTTTTAAAAAACTGGATTACACTATGTTTGCCTCATCTTGCTTTTAATGAGGAAATCTTTGGATTACCACTGGATATTAATTGGACCAGCTCTGCACAGCGACACAGGGGCTTACACTGTGGAGGCGCATTAACCCCTTAAGGGGAGAGGGAGCTGGTGAGTGCAGATTATTGTCTTTTTACACGAAAAATCGCACCGGTTGCAATCCAGGAATCCACTGAAAATTAAAGCACACAGTCACCTTTGCTATAGAAGAACTTTTATTGGAGCTGTATTGTCTTTTTTGCCGTTGGACTTTCATATCAACAAAAAAACGCATGCTACAATTTAGCGACTTTATAATCGCACAAGGACAGAAAATTTATATACTATGGCACTTTAAGGAGCACGCAGCACTTTTTTGCAGTAGGTATTGTCATCATTGTTAATAAGGCACTTTTTTGCATGTTTAGCACCTTAGCATTTTTGATAAATCGCAATAAGTGAATTTAACGTTTATATGTGAAGTAGGTCTTTTTCACAAATTTTTTTCTATGCATATGGCTAGGGAATTATATATGTAGCATATCCACTTGATTTTTCTCATACTATATTGGTTTCTTTTCATTTTTGTATATCATTTTATGCGAGACATTTTTTGAGGGATATTGTCACGCAGGCACTTTTCAGTTACACCTTTTATATATATTTTTCACATAAAAACAAAATGTAAATTTCTTCTAAGATTGTCCTGTATTTGGCCCCATCCATCTCCCCATCAACTCTGACCACCTTCCCTGTCCCTGCTGAAGAAAATCTCCAACAAGATGCTGCCGCCACACCATGTTTCATCAGGGTGATGTGCAGTGCTAGTTTTCCGTGACACAGAGCGTTGTGCTTTTAGGCCAAAAAGTGCAATTTTAGTCTCATCTTTCTAAAGTATCTTCTTTCACGTTTGCCGTGTCCCCGACATGGCTTTTTGCAAACTGCAAAAGGGACTTCTTATGGCTTGCTTCTTGCCACTCTTGCATAAAGGCCAGATTTGTCTACACCTCTCTCCCTGGGTCAGTTGATTGTCTCCCATGGCTTTGAACATCATCACTATGCTGATGACACCCAAAACTATCTTTCCACCGCCCCCCCCAGCTCACTCTGTCTCCTCGCACCTCACCAACTTGTTGCCAGACATATCAGGATGTCACATAAGTTCCTCAAATTCAACCTATCCAAAAAACGGAGCCCATGATATTTCCTCCCCCACATGTCTCTTCCCTGGATTTCTCTGTCAAAATCAAGGGCTCAACTATCAACCCGTCACCCCACGTCAAGGCCCTAGGTGAAATTCGGGACTCTGAACTATCCTTTAGGCCCCACATCCAATCGCTATCCAAAGCTTGCCGCCACAACCTTTTCAAGGTAAGCCCTTTCCTAACCACCTCACCACAAAGCTTCTAATCTGCCTCTTTGGTTATTTCTTCCTCGACTACTGAAACTCCCTCCTCTTGCCTTAAAATAGGCACTCGGATAGCCCTTTAATCCATCATTAATGCTGCTGCCAGGCTCATCCACCTTACAACCCGCTCGGCACCCTCTACCAATCCCTTCATTGGTTGCCACTCAACCAATGAATTAAATTCAAGATACTAGCAACACCATCCATAACCTGGCCTCCAACCAAATCGATCTATTCGCTCCTCCCAAGACCTCCTATTTTTTTTTAGCTCCCTTGTCACCACCTCATCCCATGCTTATCTCCAGGACTTCTCCTGAGCCTCTCCCATCATCTGGAACGCTCTACCCCAATCTTTTCAACTATTTCCTACTGTACTTTCAAAGTATCCCTAAAAATGTATCTCTTCAGAGAACCTACCTGGCCCCTACCCCGCAACTGTACATTTTCTCCATCGGCACACTCCTCACAGTTATAAACTCTTGTATCTTTTGACCCTCCCTCTTATATTGCAAGCCCTAACAAGCAGGGCCATCTGATTCCTACTGTATTAAAGTGTATTGTATTTATACTGTCTATCCTCAAGTTGTAATGTGCCGTGTAAACTGCTGGCGCTATATAAATCCTGTATAATTGGAGTACAAACTAATAGTTGTCCTATGGACAGACTCTCCCACCTGAGCTGTGGCTCTCTGCAGCTTCTCCAGAGTTACCATGAGCCTCTTGGCTGCTTCTCGGATTAATACTTTCTGTTTAGGTGTACGGCCATGTCTTGGTAGGTGGGCAGCTGTGTCATACTCTTTACATTTTCGGATGATGGCATAAACGGTGTTCTGTGAGATGTTCAAAGCTTGGGATTTTTTCTTTTTTTAATAACCTAACCCTGATTTAAACTTCTCCACAACTCTATCCCTTACCCATCTCGTGTGTTCCTTGGCCTTCATGTTGCATATTTTTTGCAATAGGTTTCGCTAACAAATCTCTGAGGGCTTCACAGAACAGCTGTCTTTATACTGAGATTAAATTGCACAGGGATGGACTCTATTTACAAAATAGGTGATTTCTGAAGGCATTTGGATCCCCTATATTTTAGTTAGGCGCATCAGAGTAAAGGGGGCTGAATGCCACACTATTCAGATATTTGTAAAAAAAAAAACGGCTATCATTTTCCTTCCACCTCACATTTATGTGCTACTTTGTGCTGGTCTACCACATAAAATCACAGTAAAACACATTCATGTTTTTGGTTGCAACATGACAAAAATGTGGAAAATGTCAAGGGGTATGAATACTTTTTCAAGGCACTGTATAAATCTCGGGGAGTTAGCAGTGGATGTTAATATATGCTTACTCATAGCCAGCAGAGACATTCTCAAAAAATGGACCATCAAGAAAGACCTGTAACTTCTGTTATTCAAAGAAAAAAAAATCTGAAGTTAAATTATGCCTTAGCTACTAAATAATAGATTTTTCTACACAAACTCAGAGTATTTCTAAATAGACCATCAATGTAATAATCGGCTGATCACAAAGCAATTTTGTTGGTTTTACTAGTAATATACTCTACCACTGAACTCAATTATACATTGTTATATTTTAATAACTCCTGTACAAATGTTAGTATTATTGTACAATTGTTATATCTAAGATCCAATAAAAGCGTGTTTAAAAATTATGCCTTAGGTAAACGCTAATAGGTGGAGTGTATTCATTAAAGCAACCTTTGCAGCTTTGGAAAAATGATCTCTACGGTCCTCTTCTACTTACGCGGAAGGATATTCCAACACTAAACAAATCATCTTTCAAAAGGTCTACTTTCATAAGGATAGTTTTGGCTTTGCCACACCTAGCTACCTGAGTGTGACCCTGTTGTCATCTCAGTCATTAGGCCTCCTCTCGGCTACTTCTCATGATGCAGCTAAACAATAGAAGATGAGCATAATTAAATGCTTTAACCTGTTTACTTGATGGCAGTAACTATCCTTATTATCTTTGATACCCCTGAGTATTTAGCTCACCCTTCATAGTTGATCCTTTTCACTTTAGTTTTGATTCAACACACTAGGACACCTCTCTCATTGTAGAGTCTTGGTGTAGTATTTCAAGGGCTCCTCCATCCATGCTTCCTTTTAATGCATCAACTGTAGCTGCACTTGTTTTGTGATGTTTTAGGACATTATTTTCTATGCTGAGCTACTTAGAACTACACCACTGATTTGTGAGAGAAAATGTCTAATCTGATTGCATGTACCTGTACTAGAGTGCAATTGATCCTATTTGCAGGCTTTTTATTTGTAGGCTCATTGAAAAATGTAATATTAAAAAAATAAAATAAAATCAAAATTACCCAAACACTCCTGGATCACGTAAACGGTGCCATCTTCAGCAACATGGCTGACTTTAGCTATAAACGTTGTCTCATTAGGTATGAGTGGGGGTAAGTATGTCGCCTCAACGTTGACAGCAACTGCAGACTCATCAATTAGTGTAATGTTTTCTTCATCTGACTTGTCATTTCTAGATTCCGCATTAGCTCCTTTCACATATTCATGTGCCTTGGTTGATGTGCTTGCAGCTTTATCAACTTCCATTAAGGAAACAGGTTTCAACCTATAAAAGTGCAACACGCTCATAAAATCACAAAATCTTGCTCATGTAACACAGCACATTTTAATTAATTTTATACAATATAAATCGGTGTTTCATTATTGCCAATCAAGACCTTAACTAAGATATGCAATCCTGCCCTGAAAAAACTAAAAATAAAAAATATATCTATATATCTATATATATATATATATCTATATATCGATATATATATATATATATATATATATATATATATATATATCTATATATATCTATATACCGTATATACTCGAGTATAAGCCGAGATTTTCAGCCTCTTTTTTGAGGCTGAAAGTGCCCCCCTCGGCTTATACTCGAGTCATCGCTGTCTGCCCGCTCGATCAGCGTGTCGAGCAGACAGACAGCGGCCATTCTATTCAAAAGCCGCGCCTCCGGCTCCGCCTTCGCCTGTGATAGGCGGAACACTGAATTTCCCAGCAGCCTGTGTTCCGCCTATCACGGACATCGTATCATCCTCGTACTACGGACGAGGATGATACGACGTCTGTGATAGGCGGAACACAGGCTGCTGGGAAATTCAGTGTTCCGCCTATCACAGGCGAAGGCGGCGGCGCAGCTTTTGAACTTTACAATGGCCGCCGACGAAGAGGGCACGGGACGGAGGCAAGGCAAGGCACGGCACGGCACGGGACGGGACGGGACGGGGGCAAGGCAAGGCACGACACGGGACGGATGCAAGGAGGCAAGGCACGGCACGGGACGGAGGCAAGGCACGGGACGGAGGCTCGGGACAAAGGTAGGCTGGACACACACACACACACACACACACACACACACATGGATGGAGACACACACAGGGATGGATGGATGGATGGATGGAGACACACACACACAGGGATGGATGGATGGATGGATGGAGACACACACACACAGGGATGGATGGATGGATGGATGGAGACACACACACACAGGGATGGATGGATGGATGGACACACACACACACAGGGATGGATGGACGGACACACAGGGATGGACGGACACACAGGGATGGACGGACACACAGGGATGGACGGACACACAGGGATGGACGGACACACACACAGGGATGGACAGGCATGTCTCACCCTCGGCTTATACACGAGTCAATAAGTTTGCCAGTTTTTTTGGGGGTAAATTGGGGGCCTCGGCTTATATTCGGGTCGGCCTATACTCGAGTATATACGGTATATACACACACACACCGTATTTATCGGTGTATAACAAATTTTTCCTCTTAAAATCAGGGGGAAATTGTGGGTGCGTGTTATACGCCGATCCCCCGCAGTTTCAAAGCTTCAAAAGCTTCTCTGCCGCTCTCGGCGGCTTTCGCCTATTTTCGGCGGCTTCTAGAAATCAGCTTAAAATAGCAGAGAACGCCCGAAACCCGCCGAGACCTATCGAGTGCCGCCGAGATACACAGAACATCCGCTCTGTATCTTGGCAGCGCCATTTTTAAGTGGCAAAGACACGGACAAGGCTGCAAATGACTGACAAGGCTGCAATGCAAGGCTGCAAATGAATGACAAGGCTGCATTAATGGGCATTTAAATGTACCTTTTTTTTCCCTTAAACTTCCCTCCTAAAAGTTTTTTTCTTTTAAATTCCCTCCTAAACTTGGGGTGCGTGTTATACGCTGATAAATACGGTATACATACACACACACACACACACATATATATATATATATATATATTTTTACAACCCTTTAAAATTCCTGCAAAAATATAACTTTTTTTCACTGACTGTGAAAGCCTATTACCCAATAACTCTTTTAAAGAATCCCCCAAGAAACACAAGTCTAAATGTGTGAAAAAAAGGGCCAGTTAGCCTCAGTAACCCACAAGAGCACTATAAAAACACCAAGAGAATGTAAAACATACAAAAGTTTATGGAGGGGACTCATCCTGGAGGAATATTGTAAATTAAGTTACTTGGTAAAAACTCTGGTTTTCCCAGAATCATTCACTAGGATTGTTCACATGAGAAAATAAGAAAAATGTGATTTAGGGTGGCTTTACACTGCCCAGTTGTGCTTTTGCTAACCTGCTGTTTCTGTGTTAACAAGCTGTGCTTTATCTTAGACTTCTATTAGACTTCTATGAGGTCCTGCAGTTTTGGTGTCGTTTCCAAAAACGCACCAAAATTGCGGCATGCTGCATTTTTTGTGCGCTTTCTGAAACTGCACCAAAGCTGTGGGACATCATAAAAGTTTATGTAAAAGCACAGAAAACAAACAGGTTAACTGAACTTTGCCCAAAGCGCAGTGGGATCGTACCAGGGTGTTCTGAAGCCACCCTTAGGAAAGGAACATTGCTGTTGTTAAGACCTATAGGGAAAAAGTCATTGGTATACTTTAAGTGCAGCACTACGCACTCCAATAACAAAAGTACCTCTTGTATTGGAAGAATACTTGCTAAAGGATGGTGAGATTGCTTGATTCTTATGGAAGACTGAAATCACTTTTGGAAGAAAAGAGAAAAAGGCTTCCCAAAAAAAGCAGTTTCCGAGAGGAAAACTCACACAGCCCAAACCTCATCCAAACAATGAATGAGGTAAAATGGAACTGGACAGAAGGATGGAAAAAGGAAATAATGGTTGAGTGGAAGGGTTGAGGCTGCCTATGGCAAGAAAGTCCTGGGCCTTCACATCACTTTGTGTCTGTGCAAAACAAGAAAGATTTCACTGTAGGACAAAGACACCAGTTCAGAGAATCAAATACAAAGCAACAACTGATCGACACAACACAACACATTTGAAACATGTAACCTCAACAGAAATTTTGTTGTACCAATGTAAATTTTATGGTCAGCTTAAGTGAAGTATGCCTGCCATGCCTGATAGACCTTGTGAAAAGGTAGACTTCCTAGCTTTGAGCTCCTTAGGAATTACAGGCCTCGCGATGCCCATCTCTCATAAAAAGGGATTTCAAAAGCCATGCCATGAAAGCCAGTGACTGTGAAGCAGGGTGCCAAAACAGTCCTTGGTAGTTATAATCGGTTCGTCTGCCACATTTAATCTAAAGCAATGGGATTCCCTAAATCAGACTTACAAGAAAAGTTTCCGGGGAGGAAAGGCGCAGATTTAAATGAGGGTTATCCACAAAGCCAACTCAATGATGCATTCACTGCTTTCTATACTTGGGAACATACTTGTGCAGTTTGTTGTTGGACTTGCAGGCCCTGAGGTTCACATCTAGAAACACAAGTTCTAAGACACCTCCCTGTGTAGTGACTCCACCTCCTGGGTCAAGATGTTGCCAGCTGAGGACTCTGCCTGCAAGCCGTCCACCTTTGGAAAATAATCAGTAATTATAAAGGTGCACCCATGTCAGGATCCAAACTAACCTTTTCCCACAGTGAAACGAGTTCTTCCTTTATGATTGATGTACGCCACTCCATTCAAGTCCAACAGGCTTGTTTATGTCAAGGGAATTCTTGGAAAAAAAAAAAAAAGAAGAGGAACTTGATCCGAGTCTAGACATGGTTTCCCGAGCCACCAGACTAGGAACAACCTGGTCCTCAAAGATAAATTGAATGGTCTCATGACAACAGAATACAGAGTTGTCGAGATCTGAGGTTAAATGGGGCAAATTGGACTTCACATCAAAGCAGAGGACAAGATGGGCTTGGACTGAAAAGTTTTTTTTGAGTGCCTGATGTCCCTGCTGCGGAAGGAATACTCTGGTCTGAACTGTGCCTAGGACTGGACTTTTGTACTTCAAAGGAGGAGCCTGCTCCAACAATGAATTAAAATGATGAGTGTGTTCCAACAATGATTCCTAGAGATAGTAAAAGACAGTGCAATCACTATGCTGTGAGTGTAGTGACATGGAGTATGAATGTGGAACTGCCTCAAACAAAATGTATATTGGATTATACACCCAGATATTGCTGCATGTGTTCTGTGTGTTGCCACATGTGACAAGCAAATCATTAAATAGTGCCATGTATTATTAGATACAATAATGAACTTTTAAATGCCACAAATAATGTATCCAAAAAAAAAAAATCAACTGTGCAAGTCCACAATAATTATGAAATAGTCCTTCAATTATCAATGATTGTGTCCATTATCATTTTTTTTCCCACTTATGTCAAATACTGTACACTTTTTGCAATGTTTTTATGAATAACTCCAATTTGCATTGTGCAAAACCTATCACCGTCATTTCAGTACTCTCACCTTGTGGTTTTTACCCAATAAAAATCAGGCCTCATTCGCTTTTCCTTTAAACAGTATGATATACCAGAAGTGTTGTTTCCCTCCGCTGTATACAGATGTAATTCAATCCACCTCTATTCACAGGAATCCTTCAGTGGCTGTATACAGGAAGCTCAAAAAAGAATAATTTACACTCATTGGCCAGGTACACCTGTTCAATTGCCTGCAACTCAATGCATTTAGGCATCTAGATGTGGTGAAAACTTGCTGAAGTTCAAACACAACCATCTCTAGGGTTTACAGAGAATGGTTAGAAAAAAAGAGAAGCTATTCATTGAGTGGCAGCTGTGTGGATGAAAATGTCTTGATGTCAGAGGAGAATGGGCAGACTGGTTTAAGATGATAGAAAGGCAACAGTAACTCAAATAACCACTCCTTACAACCAAGTGGCGCTGCACGATTCTTGCTAAAATGAGAATCACAATTTTTTTGCTTAGAAAAAAGATCACGATACTCACTGTGTAACATCATCTTTCACATTAAAACAAAAATAATCACTTCCGGTTCCGGCGCCGCATGTGCTAGCTGCGCACCAAGTGGCGCTGCACGATTCTTGCTAAAATGAGAATCACAATTTTTTTGCTTAGAAAAAAGATCACGATACTCACTGCGTAACATCATCTTTCACATTAAAGCAAAAATAATCACTTCCGGTTCCGGCGCCGCATGTGCTAGCTGCGCCTTCTCACAGCTCCCGCTCCGGGCACCCTAAATCGGCCTAAAAATTCGGCCTGAGTGGCTCCTCAGCCCAGGCATCACCACTGGTGGTTCCTCATCGTCCGGGCACAGATGGATCGATTCGTGGAGAAAACCGGCACCCGATCGTACGCGGCCGCCTCGTCGGACAGGCCGCAAATCGAGCCCCCGGCCTCGGCCTACACCAATGCTGGAACGAACGCACAGGTGTCTGACATGGAGGTGAGTGGCGCTGCTGCTCAAGCTCTCCCTTCCTCACACTCCGCTCCACCCCAGGGACAGAATCCTTCACTGGCTCAACACCAGGCCCCACCAGTGGTCACTCTTCCCCACAGCCCCACCTGGGATGAAGGCCCCACGCATCGCATTGCACAGGCCGTGGCAGCTCTATTCCCCCCCCATGATAGCAGCCTCTGTGGAGAAGGCGGTCAGCGCTGATAACTGCTGAAAACACAACTTACTGAACACACTACCAGACTTAACGAACTGGAACACATGTGTATCGGAGGTAGAAGATGAACTCTACCAAGCTCAGGCCACAGAACAATCCCAAGATAAAACCAACCAGTTCATCCTCCAAATATTAGAAGACCTGGAAAATAGGTCCAGACGGAGCAACCTGCGTTTTGTCGGCGTCCCTGAGTCGCTCCCTGCAACTGCCCTATCGGAGTTTTTCTCCAAACGCATTCCAGAAGCCATGGGCCTACCAGGCCCTTTTACGGTTGAACGTGCTCACCGTATGGGTTCCTTCAATGCCGAACGAAAGTCCCCTCGTCCCATCATTGCGAAATACCTCAACTATGCTGACAAGTCGCTCATTCTCCAGAAATTCAGGCAGTCCCCTGACCTCTACATTGTTGGGGTTAAAATACTCCTTTTTGCCGACTATTCTATCGATGTCTCCAAGAGGAGGAAGGCCTTCCAGCCGATCTGCTCCGAATTATTCAAGCAGCAAATAAAGTTTACTCTGGCCTTCCCGGCTACCTTACGGATAAAGTCGCCTAAAGGAGACCAACTTTCTTTCCAGGACCCATCGGAAGCGGAATCCTACCTTCACTCGCTTAGACCGGATTTGCACCCCCATACACCTTCCAAATCTGGAACCAACCTCCGCTCTCTGGATCAACGCAGCCTGCGCAAAGATTCTCCTAAACGTTTCAGGCATTCAGCTCCTGATCATCGGAACCACAACACCCTGCGCTGATCTCCATTGGCTCGCCCATTGGACTTCTACCTCTCTACCTCAGGTCGTATGACTTGGTTCTTTTTTCTCATGTGTTTTCCCTTTATTTGCTTCTTCCAGAGCAACTGGTTTGTCTCAACCTGAATTTGCGGCCCTCCTGCTGCAGCCGAGAACTGACCTTTAGCTTCCGGCTCCCTGCTAGACTAAAGGGGTCTGTCTTGCCCCGGACTTAGCCCCCCCCCCCCCGGGGATAGTAGCTAACCACACTTGGTAGCCAACCCAGTCGGTATCTCTAGTCTATGTTATATGGCCCCTTGGCCACCATATCATATTATATTTTATTTCATTTGTACTTGTTGTTAGATCCTTTTTGATTCAAAGTTATCTCTCTTAAGTTATGCCATACAGGTATTGCTATGATCTACGTTAGACGTGTGCCTTGTCTTTTCCCCAGGAGTCCACTGTGCACCGTTTCCGGCCATCTCCTATCACGAGGACCCGGTCCAAACTGCTCTTATGTCCTCCCAGTAGCTCTCGGGTACTCGGGCTATGCTGACATCCCTTTTTGCATAGGGTCCCGTGTGGGGAGCCGCCTTGCACAGTGTTCTCATGCGGAAAAAAGTGAAGCTTGCACTAACAGATGTTGTAATTTGTATGTTCCTTCCTACCCTGACCTCTTTGTTTTTCCTCCCCCTGTCCCCCTCCCTACCCTGCCCCTCCCCAGGTGCCCTTTGCCTGTGGGCTGGTTGCCTCTGTATTAAATTAGCCCCAAATCTAATTACATCGTATGCCTTCCCCTTGATGAAACAATGCTCACATGGCCTTTCTGATTATTCCCTTTTCACTGTGATCTCTTAG
The DNA here is from genome assembly GCF_037356315.1 of Lithobates pipiens. Taxonomy (NCBI): domain Eukaryota; kingdom Metazoa; phylum Chordata; class Amphibia; order Anura; family Ranidae; genus Lithobates; species Lithobates pipiens. Next base: position 601,242,298 of record NW_027507748.1, on the reverse strand, counting down.
GGTAGTTTCCTGGAATGTGAAGGGTCTCCGTTCTCCTCATAAGAGAATGAAGATCCTTCGTCACTATAAACGATTAAAGACTGACATAGCCTTGCTACAAGAAACCCACCTCCCAGCTTCTGATTTCCATCGTATGCAGAAACTGTGGGTGGGCTCAGTATTGGGCTCAGAGTCGGTTGGACGCAAAGCGGGTGTTCTCCCCTGTGCCGTCATCTCTACTCACACAGACGACCAAGGGCGGTTTCTTTCGACGCGAGTAAAAATAGGGTCAAAGGAACTCATGATATCCAATATATATGCCCCCAACAGTCCCTCTAAAGCCTTCTATTGTCAGTTATCCACTTGGCTCCTTGATGCCTTACATGTTCCTCATTTAATCGGTGGGGATTTTAATGACATCATGGATCCGGGGGTCGACAGATCCTCCCCGAAGACCCCCTCCTGTAATCGCTTTTTTAAGCCACCCTCTCCCCTTTGGCCTCTACTATAGAGTCACTACACCTCACAGACATCTGGCGTCTATCCCATCTGATAGATAGGGAATTTACTTTCTACTCTAACCCCCACAAAGTCCTGACCAGGATAAACTATTTTTTGGCTCCGATAATCTTCTTCCCCTGATCTCTGACTCGGAGGTGGGGGACATAGCTATTTCCGATCACGCCCCCCATAGCTCTCACTTTGGATCGTCTAGATCTCCCGCCTAATCCCAACATTTGGCGCTTCCCCTCATTCCTGCATGGCAACACTGACTTTAAGGCCTATATGGAGCGCTCCTGGGAGGAGTTCTCCCTGGCCAACTCCCCCCATCTGGGTGACCCTAACCTCCTTTGGGATGCTGGCAAAGCATTCCTGAGGGGTCGTATCATTTCCTATGCCTCTACTTTTAAACGCCATTCCATGGTCAAGTTTAAATCAGCTAGTACTCGATTGCACAAAGCTCAAATCTCCCTTAACACCTCTACCTCCTCTGCGGACAGAGATGAATGGGTCGCTGACAAATCCTCCTTTGACGCTTGGGCCTCTACCCTTGAGCTCACTAAAAAAATCACATTTTGACGCCACTCTACACAAGTTTGGCAACAAGTCCGGAAAGCTCCTCTCCAGACTATGCAAAGGCCCGACCCGGCCGACTCACATTACTTCCCTTCGGGATAAGTCGGGGACCATCCACTCCACCCCCCCTGCCATTAATAAGACCATGTTGGAATTCTACTCAACCCTCTATGGCCCAGATCCGAAAGATGAGCCTACCGCCCGCTCTTTCCTTGACAAAGTTCACTTACCTCACATGTCCCTCGCCCAGCTAGAAACCTTGAACTCCCCCATCACCTTAGCCGAAATAGAACGCACCATCAAAAACTTTCGCCCTTCCAAAGCCCCTGGCCCTGACGGGTTTAACGGCGAGTTCTACAAAACTCTCCTTAATATTACTGTACCCATACTGCATTCAGTTTTCTCTGGCATCTGGTCGGGAGGTCCATACTTGCCCACGGGTAACCAAGCTATTATCAAACTTCTTGCCAAGAAAGGAAAGGACCCCTTGGAACCAGGTTCCTACATGCCCATCTCATTGCTTAACCTGGATGTTAAAATCCTATCAAAAATTGTGGCCTCTAGGCTGGCGGATATCCTCCCTGACCTCATACACCCTGCTCAATCCGGTTTTGTTAAAGGGCGCACGCCCACTCTGAATATACGTAAGGTGCTCTTGGCCCTTGAACAAGCTAAACGGGATCCAAAGGGAGATTATGCCATCATTACCCTGGATGCAGAAAAAAGCATTTGATAATATCAGTTTTGATTGGCTCTCACTGTCCCTCACCAAAAAGGGTTTCTCGGGTCCCTTCTGTCATCTCAATAATTCCATGTATTCGACCCCCTCAGCCAGGGTGGTGGCAGCGGGACTCCTCTCCGAGGAATTTCATCTCCACAAGGGTACTAGGCAAGGCTGCCCTCTGTCCCCCTTACTATTTAATATCGCCCTAGAACCCCTCTCCAGATATCTCTCCCAGGTCGCTCCCTTGCGAGGCATCTGTTGGATCTTTTGAGCTCCGTTCATCTCTCTTCGCAGACGACATCCTCATTTTCACTTTGAATCCTGCTGTTGATATTTCACACATTAGAAATATCTTTGACACCTTCAGGGTATGCTCAGGGCTCCGCATCAACTATGCCAAGAGCGAAATCCTTCCTATTGGTAACCACCCCCCTGGACGCACCAATCCCTATTCCAGGTGGCTCCGACACATATCACTTACTTGGGAATAAAGATAGGGAAACTGCCCTCCTCCCTATACCACCTCAATTTCCCCCCTCTTTTCACTAAACTTACTCAGGAGTTGTCTAACTGGATGGATCTCCCCCTGTCGCTCCTGGGAAGGTGCCACCAGGTCAAAATGATTAGCTTCACCAGACTGTTATACCCTCTGCAAACTATTCCTTTATTGCTTAAACAAAGATGTTTCGGCCCTTAATTTGAAAATCTCCAAATTCTTATGGCATGGCAAAAAGCCCCGTATAGCATTCAAGAAACTGCACCTTCCTAGGAGTGAAGGGGGTATTAGTTTACCTCTTATAAGAATGTATAACCTTGCTTGTTTACTTAGGACTAGTCTTGATTGGATTGCCCAACAAACACGTCACTCCAAACTTTACTCTGGAATCCGCTATGGCTCACCCCTATTCTTTAGTAGCCCTCCTCCATTGCAGGTGGAAAACTGTCCCTCCCCCACTTCAACACAACCTTCTGCTGCGGGACACAGCACTGGCCTGGAGAGAGGTCAGAAAATTCCTCAAGCTTCCGGCTCTTATCTCGTGTCACTTGCCGATCCAAGGGAACCCAGCCTTTCTCCCTGGTCTCCACTACAAATCCTACGAATTATGGGAGCAACATGGACTCTCCAAATTTTCCACACTATGCAATCCCTCATCTGGGAAACCGATGCCCTTCTCATCCGTGGCACCTCTGTTCTCCTTACATGCCTCACACGCTTTCTATTACAAACAATGCATCAGCTTCATCTCCAGCACATGTAAAGCGGAATCTCTGAGATTCAAACCTAGCTTCCTGGACCGTCTGCTTCAATCTGGACAGTACTCCATCTTGGATATATACAAACCTCTCTTATGGAACTTCTCTCCACCGCTCTTGTCTTCGTCTGTTGCCAATTGGCGCAAAGACTTCTCGGATCCGGGCTTAGTCGAGAAACTCCTGCATGGCCTCCGGGAGGTCCTCCGCCTCACACCTAATGAAACCTGGAGAGAAACCCAGCTAAAAATAGTTCACCGGGCGTATGTCCTGTTCCTCTCCTCGAAATCCAACGTGGATGGAACCCTCTGCCCACTATGCTCGGCTTCTAGACCCTCTCTATCCCACCGATTTTGGTCATGTTCCTTCATCTCCTCTTTTTGGGATCAGGTTATAGCCTTTATTTTGGAGATCACCCTATTGAAACTGCCCAAGGACCCCCTCCGACTGATCTTTGGCTACTGGGACCCTATTTTGCTGCCCTGGTCTCTATCCTCAAAGGCCTCTACCCATACAAGAACGGCCGTCCATCCTTCCTCCAGATATTGGATCCTGATTTGCCTACTCATCGCTAGACGCCTTATCCTCAGGAATTGGATCTCTCCTCAAAGCCCAACTATCTCCCAGCTCAAGCATGAATCTCTTGCCCTCCTGTATAGAGAACGTCTCCTTACGGACTTTAAAGATACCAAATCCAGATCCCGTTTTTTTCTCCGATGGCAAACTTATTTCTTCAGCCCTCTCTTCAGACGACTAACAAGCTTTTCCTACTCTATCCTTCTCCTTTGATGAGCCGATCTCTGAAAAATAGCAGCCACCCATATTTCCCTCTGCCCATTGCTGTCTCTGGCGGTCGCTTCAACACTCATTGCATATCTTCGGGACTACTCCATCAGGACTTTTTTCCATTTGGCAACCCCCCCCGCCTTCCCTGTTCTCCCCAGTTGTAACCTTTTCCATCATGTCAATCATTTCCCGCTTCTCAGTGGTTAGTACACAGATCCATCCAGTTTTCTATGCATCATTTATTTGCCTAGATACGGTATTCTAGTATTGATTATGTTTTCGCAAGAAGACTACTTTGGTCTCACTAAATGAGCCTTCTTGTGCTACTCAGGCTATTTATATGGTTAACTTCTCTGGCTTGTACACCAGTCCCGATAATTGTCCTTATGTGCTCTGCTCAGATGATAACCCTTTGTGCTTTTCTCTGTTTCATTTACTTCACTGCTGTACTACCCGGAACAAGACTGATGGTAACTTGTATAAATGTCTTTTGTTAATTTTCTCAATAAAAACATGTAAAAAAAAATAATAATAATAATAATTGGGCTAACTTTACTGGTTTTCGTTTTTATATATAACGTTTGGGGGTTCCAAGTAATTTTCTATAAAAAATATTGATTTTAACGTAAGAAAGGTGTGTCAGAAAAAGATTTAGACTTTAAGCGGTTAAACTTCCTGCATTTACACGTTGCTGAAAACAGTCTGCCCCGATTATTTATTTACACATAAGTTCTATCCCTTTGCTCTAAGAAGGAAGCTTAGTTACAATGTTGCATATCCCTTTGCACTAAGAAGGAAGCTTAGTTACAATGTTGCAAGTTAAAAAAACTTGGCAGACTGCACAGATGTTTCTTTTGACAGCTGAGTGAGCAGATAGTTTTTTCCACTCGTTTATATGAAAGAATTGGCAACCTCTGCAGGAGAGATGTCAGAGGGAGTGAATCGATATCACAATTTTTTTTAACGATTAATCATGCAGCTCTACAACCAAGGTATGCAAAATACCATCTGTGAATGCACACATGAAACCTTGAAACAGATGGTCTGCAGTAGCAGAAGACCAACCCTTCTCAGCTAAAAACAGAAAACTGAGGCTACAATTCGCACAGGCTCAGCAAAATTGGACAAGAGAAGATTGGTAAAACATTGCCTGGTCGGATGAGTTTTAATTTCAGGTGCAACATTTAGACGGTAGGGTCAGAATTTCAGTTCAGGCTGGTGGTGGTGGTGGTGGTGTAATGGTGTGGGGGCCATTTTCTTGAAACACTTTGGGCTGCTTAGTACCAATTGAGCATCGTTTAAATGCCACGGGCCTACCCGAGTATTGTTGCTGACCATTGTCCATCCATGTAGGACTACAATGTACCCATCTTCCGATGGCTAATTCCAGCAGGATAATGCAGGTTGTCACAAAGCTCAAATCATCTCAAAATAATTTCTTGAACATGATAATGAGGTCACTGTACCCCAATGTCCTCCACAGTCATCAGTCACCTTTGGAATGTGGTGGAACAGGAGATTTGCATAATGGAAGAGCAGCCGATAAATCTGCAGCAACTGCATTATGCTTTCATGTCAATATGGACCAAAATCTGAGCAATGTTTCCAAAACCTTGTTGAATCTGTGCCACAAAGAATTAAAGCAGATCTGAAGGCAAAAGGGGTTCCAACTTGGTACTAGTGCGGTGTACCTAATAAAGTGACCAATGAGTGTATGTATACAATACATTGCATTTTTATTTTTATGCCTCCAAGTGCAGCTGTTAATGGATTATCACTGCTATTTATGCATGGTTCAATCTTGAGAAATATTATTTCATTTAGCATGGAACGCAGTTTTTTTCTTTTCACAAACAGATTTTCTACCATATTATATCCAATCGGTTAGGATATCTACAGAAGGGGAAATTCATTATGATATTCAATATCACAGGTATATCCTTTACAGTAACAAATCATTTTCAAACTTCATTGCAAATTATAGTGTCTGTGTCAACCAATTTGTCAAAAAGTTAGTGGTGTTTGTAAGTGACATTGTAAATAAATATTAATCTAATTTTAAGGCCTTGTGCACACTGGACGTTTTTACAGCAGCTGTTTTTGGCTTCAGAGGTTTTTCTACAGTCATTAAACTCCCCATCATGTTATCCTATGTGTGCATGCAAACATAGGCTGTTATCAGCAGTTTCTGTCTGGGACTTTTTTTTTACTTTAAAAAAACAAAAAATTTGTGGGTTCTGAGGGGAGTTTTTCTGCTTTAAAAACACTAACTTCAAAAAATGCTGATCAATGCAGATAAACGTTGATCCATGGAAAAAAAAATATATGTTAAAAACGCTAATGCGGGAAAACACTAATAAATGCTATAGCAAAAATGTTAAACTCACTGCAAACCTACTGCCATTTTTATAATGTTATTTTAATGTCCAGTGTGTATGAGGCCTGATAGCCTGTAGTCTATACCTGCACCAATCTTATTGTGGTATTTATAGATTACTGCTTGGCAAAATAACTCAGGTATCAATGAAGTTACATTTTTTTATTATTTTTTGATTTAAAAAAGTTCATCGATCAATTAAACAATTGATTTAGCTGACTAAATGAATCATTCAGGCATTCCCTGACAGCAGGCTGAAAAACTATGTGCAAGTTCGCTCAGATGAGGTCAAAATGTCTACCAGGAAGAACTTGTGAACGCAACACCAGGCACAACCTTGTAATCTGAGAAACAGTTGTTTGAGAATGCAAACCTCAAAAGGCATTTGCAAATCTATTACAATATGCCATGGCAGAAAAAGTGAGAACCCAATCCTTGAGTTCAAAAGCTTAAAAGGAATGGTAGGTAAGTGCAAGGTGAATAATCTAAGGAATCGGTTTCAGGAAAAGCAGAGGAACTGGTTATATCCAGGTTGTCATTGGTGGGATTGAGGTAGAGAGGGTACATGGATTCAATTTTTTAGGAACAGTTCCTACGGAAGAACTGTCACACATAGCGCACATATTTACTTTGTGGGTGGAACTCATATCTGTATTTCATTTTATGGTTTAAAATAGTAGAACACTACAATTGTTTAACCTCCCCTGCATGATGTTTAAACATTGAAGAGAAACCCACATTACTCAAAGCTCCATGATGTTGATAGGGAGACATCAGACTTTTGAAGACAAAGTCCCCTGTACTGACAGGGTGTCCCAAATTCATCTATTGCATGACAAGCTGGCATCTGTCACAAATATCAATCAAGAGACAGAGGGAAGGACTTCTCTTCCTTTCAAAGCCAAATTCCCGAGCCACCAAGCCAGGGACAACCTGGTACTCTGTACCAAACAAATCGATCTGTCCAGGAACTGGAATGAGATGTCCTACAATGACAGAATGCGGTTTTACATAGGTGTGTAGCAAAACTTGGCAAACAGGACTCCAAGGATATCATTACACACAAGTGGAGAGTCAAATGATTGTAAAGTTCAAGATCAGACAGTCTGTTTCACCTGTTGCATAAACACTCTGACCTGTGCTGTGGACAGGACTGGTGTAAGGAACGCCAAAGAATAAGTCAGTTCCAGTGATGATTTCTGAAGGCTTCATCTGAGCCACTATAATGTCCAGGCAGTCAAAGACATCTTGTCCAACAAAGCCTTCACAGACTGTTAAATCAAAAGGAGATCTAAGTATACTACAATAAGAATACTTAAATTATCTCTTTTTAAAGATGCTGAGAAAATTAAGCAGGGCTAACACTGGGCCTAGCAGCTAGGTGCACACCCAAGGCGCAGACGAGAGACCGAAGATCAAAGCCACAAAATGGTAGTGTAAAGGCCCCAAATGCAAAGATGTAGGATGTGCTGGAAAGATGGGCAAATGTAGGTAGATGTCCTTAATGTTCAACCAAATCTAGGCAATGGCAGGCCTGGTGGATTCTATGTGGAATTCCGGAGCTTGAATGAAGACAGTATCTTGAGGTCCAAGATGGGGAGGATGTCTGCTTCAGGTTTGGGAAATGTGAAAAGACTGGCGTAAAACGAACTAAATTATTCTCACACAGAAACTGGAATAATGACACTTTGATAAAGAAGACTCAAGAGGGCTAGATGGATATTTGTTGATCTGTGAGGTGGGACAGAAAGGTTAAGAAACAGAGGGGTGAAGGGAGAAAGCTTCAGTTTGTATCCTTTGAATAGGGATGAGCCGAACACCCCCCGGTTCGGTTCGCACCAGAACTTGCGAACGACCCCCGCGTTCGAAACGAACGTTAGAACCCCATTGAAGTCTATGGGACTCGAACGTTCGAAATGGAAAGTGCTAATTTTAACGGCTAATATGTAAGATACTGTCCTAAAAAGGGTTTGGGGACCTGCCTCCTGCCTCAGGGGACATGGGTCACTGCAAAAAAAAGTTTTAAAAACTGCAGTTTTGGCGGGAGCACTGATTTTAATGACGATTAAAGTGAAAAAAAAAGTGAAATATTCCTTTAAATATGGTGCCTGGGGGGTGTCTGTAGTATGCATGTGAAGTGCCACGTGTTTCCCGTGTTTGGAACAGTCCCTGCACAAAATGACATTAAACGGAAATAACACCATTTAAAACTGCTTGCGGTTTTAATGTTATATCTGGTTCCTGCAATATGGTTGAAAATCATTCAGAAAAATGGCATGGGTAGCCCTCCCTGCCCATTACCAGCCTATTTGGGTCTTGTACGCATATTAAGGGGAACCCCGTACCCATATTAAAAAAAGGAAATGCGTGTGGCCCCCAGGCCCTATATACTCAGAACAGCAGTATACAGGCGTTGCAAACAAGACAGGGACTGTGTAGGTTTGTTGTGTTAAGTTGAATCTGTTTGTAATTTTCAACCGGTACATTTTTAAAGTGTAGCTCCAGTCAAACAGGAATTGAGGGGTTAAATTCGGTGAGCAGCGATGTGGGCACTGCAGATGCAGCCCACATAGCTGCTGACACCGATCTCTTTCCCCTCCGCTGTACCGATCGGTACAGAGAGGGGGAGGGAGAATTGTTTACAAGTGATCACTCCGTCATTTGACGGAGCGATCACGTGGTAAACGGCCGCGACGAGCGGCCGTTTACCGCGATCCGTGATGCGCCGGGTCCTGTGGACCCGGCGGTCACGGATGCTCTCGAGTGCGCGCCCCAGGGGGCGCGCGAGAGCAGAATTTTGGGAGGCCGTTAATTAACGGCCTCTCAGAGTTAAACAACCGCCCTGAAGCCGTTAATCGGCAATGGGCAGTTGTTAAGTGGTTAAAGCTAGATCACTAGTTATATAGGTGAGGTGAATATAGTGGTGTATACTGCGGTCAGGGCACAGACAACAACCACTACACAGCAGCAAGATAGGAAATCAGCCAAAAACGATCGGTGTGTACTGTGTTGAAGGTACACAGAACACCCACTGCTTCAGATGCTAACACACTACACGAGGCCGCCTCAAAGGCGGCCTTATATAGTGTGGGGCGTGCACTACACAGCCTGAGCTATGATTGGCCACAGGCAGGATGCCTGTGGCCAATCATGGCTCTCCTCGCTGCTGGCGCTACGATTGGCCAAGCATGTGGGGTCACAGTGCATGCTTGGCCAATCATGAGCCAGCAATGCACTGCGCCACCGCAGTGCATTGTGGTCCGCGCGCGCCACTCGAATTTTGACGCGAACGGCCCAAACGTTCGGAATTCGAACGGCCGAACAGCCAATGTTCGAGTCGAACGTACGTTCGACTCGAACACGAAGCTCATCCCTACCTTTGAAGATCAACTTCCACACTCAAATCTGGGATGCAAAAAAGTACAAGTGTTTGCACAAACATTCTCTGACTCAGGAAAGTGGAAGGTGCACCTTCATGATAAGACATTTTTGTCTGATAATTATGTAAACTTTAAGCCTTAGGTCTTGCAGGTGGAGTAGGAGCCAGGCTTGAGGGGTCTGGATATTGATGGTGCAGGAGTGGACAAAATAAATGTTTCTTAATAAATAAGCAAAATATGATTGGAAAAACTGGTTAGGCACCCTATACACCCATTGAGGCACACCCCATGAAAGGCATGAACATATTCCAAGGCTTCAAATGTATACCGCTATAGTTCAAATTCATTTGATTCACAGTGGTCATGAGTAGGCTACGGATTTGTCGAATTTGAAGCAATCTATGGACATTTGAGTTTGATACATGTAGCTGTTGACATAAGACTCTAGGATCAGAGGACAACAGGATCTCAAGCTGCAGATGTTGACTGAATAGGGGGCAGGCTGCAAGCAGTCCCAGAGTCATTAGTAGAATGTGAGCAGGGAGCACTCAGTATGTTGGGACTGACCCCCCCCCCCCCCCCCCTTATAGACTGCTACATATTGAGACTTATGATGGTAAGGTAAAGCTCAGGGAATGCAGGAAGGTCTCAGGTACTCAAGAGGTTCAGATGGCTGGAGGAGACCAAAGTCACAACAGGAAAGTAGCAGAATAACTCAAAGTAATTAACGTGTGGCACTTTGCAAAGCAGGAGCAGAAGTAGCACAATATTTATTTGATGCTGTAATGGCAGAGAATAGCTTGGAGCGCTCAAGGTACCACTCAAAGCATGATATCATCGCTCAATTCCACAGCGCTCTTTCTTGGTGGAAACCAGCAGAAAAAGTGGGAGTTTTAAAGGCACCCATAGACCTATGCATTTGAAATAGCTCACGGTGCTCAGCTCGACCAGCTCACTCAGTCTTCAGACACGACAAGCACCGGTGGAAAACCAGCACCTCTGGACCTGGAGAGCTTCCCTTCGGCCAGAAAAAGTGTGAAAAACACCTAATGCAGAACTAAGTGCTGAAGATCACTTCCAGGCTATCCCCACAATGCCCAGTACAACAAGGTCTGAATGTTCCACTTTAAAACCCAGGAAAAGGATGGCCACACCATATTAGCTACAGGTAGAAAGACCAGTTCCAGTAGCAGTGCAAAGAGGAGACACCACTGAAGACAAAATTGTTGAGAGAGAAAAAACAGGATTTTTGTACTCGCTGTAAAATCCTTTTCTGTGTTCAATGAAGGACACAGTCATTTATAACAGCTGAGTTTGATGTTGCAACCTACAGGAGCAGGACGCTAGGTGCAACTGAACTAAAAGCATATCTAGGGGCCAGGCTTTCCAGAGGTACATCCCCCCCATTTGCAGCAAAGAGATCAGTTATTAGCCAGCAGTAAAGCAAATACACACTAAGACAGTGAAAAGAAGACTGGATAGTTGCTGTGCCCCTCAATGAAGAGAGAAGTATTCTTCAGCAAATACAAAAATGTTGTTTTCTAATTCGTTCACTGGAGACAACTGTTGTTCATAATGGATGGGATTTCCGAAAGCAGTGACAGAAAAGAGGGAATCACACTCCGGCAGAACTTAAACTGCTGCCCGCAAAACATTCTGACCAAATCTGGCATCTGAAAAGGCAGCTATGTTAACCTTCCACACAGAGAGGTGGGTAGCCGCACAATATTAGCAAAAAATTGAATATTATAGCAATAGTTCCAAATAAAAACATTTCAGCAAAATGGCCAGGAAGATATGCATGTTGACAAATTTCATGCTCTAAAGGGCCAACTAAAACATTGCTCTGATGCTTTGCTACAGTGTGCGGCTACACACCTCTCTGTTTTGAAGTTGCTGTATAGGATCTTCTATGCAAGCTTTTGACAGGGTTTATTGGGCAGATCAACCTGGAGTGGCGCATCCACTTTGTCATCTGGAAGCTAAGTTAACCTTGTAGAACTTGGTGAAAGTATGAACAGATGACCAAGTAGTCGCTATGCAAAGTTGAACAGCGAAGAATGATGAAAGGCCCAGGACGCAATAAGCACCCTGATATAATGTGCAGTGATTGCAAACTGCGGTTCGCAGCCCGAAAGGGTATAAACCCAGATAACAGACTGATTAATCCACATGGAAACAGTGGAAGATGTAAAGACTCGGATATTCAAATAGGGGCCATAACAGAAAGGTAAACCTTAAAGTGGTTGTAAACCCATTAAAACCACTTTAACCTACAGGTAAGTCTAGATTAAGGCTTGCCTGTAGGTGCAAGAAATATATCCCAAACCTAAAAGGTTTAGGAGATATTTGAAGGAATAGCAGCACCGTTGTCTACGGCGCATGCGCTGTAGCATATCGGACGCAGGCGCACTGAGCGTGCGGTTTCTAACGGCGATCATGGCATTAGTGGCGGCACCAGCGTGCATGTGCAGGAGTGACATCATTGCGGCTTCAGCCAGTCACAGCGCCGTGATACCCGGAAGTCACTCCAGGATAGATGGTGGCGTTGGAGGAGGCGAACTAGTGCCGATGCCGGGGCTTCGATCTCAGGTAAGTAATTCATAATGAGCTAATATGCTATGCATACTAGCTCATTATGCCTTTTTTTTAAAGAGGCTTTACTTCCTCTTTAATGGCCCTAACAAAATCAAGGCAATGAGGCAAAATCAAGGCAATAACCTCTCTAAGATAAGGATGAGGACAGAGACATGACAGAGCCATGTCCTAGTTCAAGTGGAAAGCTTACGCCACCTTAGGTAAGAAGGAGAGATGAGGGTGAACAGCTTTATCCTTGTATAGCACCAAAGAATGGCCATTTATAAGAGAATGTCATACTCCTGAAAGGACGGAACAAGAGAAAAAAAAAAGATCTCCTTGCTGCAGATGGGCTGCCATCTGGTTGTGCTTTTACTTTAGTTGCACCTAGCGCTCTGCTCCAGTAGGTGGAGACATCAAACTCATTTGTCATAAAAGAATGGATGTATCCTTCAATGAATAGAAGAGACATTGAAGTTAGTAAAAAACATAAGCATGCTGGTAGGAGTTATTCTGGACTGGACTACATTTTTTTTTTTTTTACCAGTGTCCAATTCCCTTGTAGATGGCAGTATAACCAAAAGGTGAATGGCTGTGTCCTGCAGATGAGAATGAAAATAAAGGAATGCAGAAACCACTTCTAAGAACTGGTAAGCTGCAGATTACTAATTTTTTGGGGGTTTTAGTTATACCTTAGCACTATAAGAATAGTGGTTAAAGAGATAAAAAGTAGTTACAGTATAAATGGTAAATATATACCTTCTATCTCTCAAGGCCAATCCCTTATTCACCAAGAAATCAGACACATCAATAAGCTGTCCTGCTTCATTCTTGCATAAGATCCTAACAGGCAAAGGCCACATTGATGCATTTTCCTACAGAAGAAATGTAATATAATTTATTACAGGAGGTTCAAAAGGACATGAAAAATAAATGTGCCATTTACAAATAATTTGTTCGTGCCATGACTACTCAAACATTTTAAACTGCTACTAGGTCACTTTTACAAAAAAACATATCAACCTCCTCATCACTCTACCCCTCCAGTGCCAACTGTACAAATCTCCCAGGGAGGGGTACTGGTGGTCAGCATCCACAAAGCCAATGCAACGGTCTGGGAATTTGAAATTCACTGACCAGAGTAGTTTACTTAACAAGAAAAATATCCCCCTTAGGGACCAGGACTTTGAAAGTGACAAACAGCAGAAGATTAAAAAAAAAAAAAAAAAAAAAAAAAAAAAAAGATACATTAAATTACAAAGAACGTATCAATAAAAAACATTTCTGTACAAAGACAAAATACAGACATCAATATGAATTTATATATGACATGTACAGATACTTGGTAAGTCTCTGATGTACCCAATGATTTCTAGCTTTAAACAACTTTCATCAGGGGTAAAAACAAGAACTACATTCATACAGTAATTCACATATTTCGTATGTTCATGTACTTGAAATTTAAAAGGCCTGCAGAGGGTTGGTTGCCACAGGGTAGGCCAAGCAGTCAGACTGGACAATAGCCCTGAATAAGAGATACCTCTATGGAGGTCCACAAAAATGTGACATCAAAGATGGTCTGACCTGGAACATTGTGTTTGATCCAAGGCTTGATTAGCTGTATCCCTTATCTAAATGGGGCAACTTCCAGCCTCTGAGAACGTTCCCTATTATAAGGGCCTTTCTCTGCTATCCACAAATCTGTATTTTGTCTTTGCACAGACATGTTTTTACTATGTTCCAATGTTCTTTGTAATAAAATGTATACTTTTTAAATCTTCTGGTGTTTATGTCATCTTCAAAGTCCTGGTCCCTAAGGGGGATTTTTTGCTGTTCATATTTCATTGGGATGTTGGCGACAGAATACCTGGTTTTGTCAATGGTAAATACAATTTCAGAGTAATTTACTGTGACAACAGTGATCAGAATTGCTCTGGGATGCCCCGGAAGCAGTGCACGGGGGGGGGGGGGGGGGGGGTGGAATTTCAGACCCCTGGACTGCTGGACCAGCTGCTGGGGCACTTATAAGCTCTGCATGCCTGAAGGTAAATACCATGGGAACCTTGGGGTAAAGAAGCAGACTACGATGTTAATTCACCTTTACATTTTTTCTGTAAAGATGAACTCTGTAAGCTCAAACTTTTAGAAGAATAAAGAAACACGTTAAAACTTTTGAATAGAGAGGGAGGCATTAAACATTTTTTTGCAGCATCTGGGACTCTGATATCATCTCCCTTCCTGTCAAGGTAACATGAGTGGAGGAATACTGGGAAATAAATGTAGATTGAATGTAAATTCATAATATAGGTTGTATTCTTTACGCTGTTCACGTAGAAAAAAAAAAAGTTTGTGCCTGTCCTTGTGATATGCTGTCATCTGGACAAGAAATCTCTCAAGTAGGGACAGAAACAGCAATAAAAACTTGACAGGAGCTTATTCCTTCCCAACTCAAGGAACATTTTTTGTGGGAAAAACTAGCTAGCGTTAGATTTAATGGCTTAATACAGGAAAATAGACATTCTGACAATTTGAAATAAGTTATAAACTGGGACAATCAGATTTGACATCAGACACCTAAGTACATATATTGATTTATTTTGATCATATCATTTCTGAAGTTAAAGAAGTCAATCCAAGCCAACCTACTAATATAAAAAGCCTAATATACAAATACCCCTACCTCAAATTGCCAGACAAAAGGTGTTGTAAAGGCAGAAGGTTTTTATCTTAATGCAGGGCTCGACAAACCCCGGTCGCCAGGTCGCATTTGCGCCTAGATTTCTTGTCCTGGCGACTGGGGCAACGCTGCTGGGGTATCCTGTCTCCATTTGGACCCCGAACTCCGCCGCGCAATTCCATCGGGCCGCGCCGGCCAGTAATTGAGGCCGCGGCTTTGCGTCCTTCTAAAATCTTTCGGTAGTCTGGCGCCATCTTGTGGTGGATGTAGAAATTACACCCTATTCCAATAATGCTAATTCCTAATGGAGTGAAGCTCCCCTGCCTGTTTTTTGCCCAACAGTGAGTGTGGTGGCTGGTAAATGGCTTCTCATTATATTATATATATATTATTAAATTTATTAATTTATTTATTAATTTAAATATATATATATATATATATATATATATATATATATATATATTTTTTTTTTTTTTGTCATTTTTTTTTTTTTTTTGTAAAAAAGTAAAAAAAAAAATTATTTTAATTAAGGAAAAAAAAAATATTATTTGTAATCCTCCCTGGTTGACCCCTTTCACAAGGGCTGTCTGATCAGGTTCACCTGTCAGTTTTTCAGGCGGACCTGATCGAACCCTTAGCAGGGAAATGGCAGTAAATGAGCGGGAATATGTCGGAAATAATAGTCACATTCTTTTGTTAACCACTTCGTGCCCGCGCTATAGACGAAAGATGTCTACAGCGCGGACACCAATTGCCGGGAGGGCGTCCCTAGACATCCTCCTGTTTACTTCCCCTCTGCACGCCGCCATGGGCGAGCATCGGGGAAGTTCTGTGTTGGCCGTGTCCCTTGGATACAGCCAATCACAGATCATGCTAAATGACCAATCACAGCGGCCATTTAGCACTCGAGCGGTGTGTCCAATGAGAGGTGATCTCATATGTGGGGTGCTGGGGGCTATCTTCCCCTCACTCGTCTCCATGTCAGGCCAGGGACAGGTCCAGATCGCCGTCACGAACCTGGCTCCTAACTTTTTTAGCTGGCTCCTAGATTCCAAGCAAATTTGTCAACCCCTGTCTTAATGCATTGCTATGCATTAAGAGAAAATGCCTTCTCTGTGCAGCAGCCCCTATCGGCCCCCTTAACACTTACCTGAGGTCCCTCTCTGTCCACGAGTGTCTCAGCGATCCGAGATGCTCCCTCAAGATTGGCGGAGACACAGCAGCAGCCATTGGCTGCCAAAGTCAGTTAGCCAATCAGGGGAGAGAGGGGGTGGGGCCGAGTTGAGACTCTGCGTTTGAATGAACACAGAGAGCTGTGATTCGGCTCCAGTGCCCCCATAGCAAGCTGCTTTCTGTGGGGGCACTGAACAGGAGAGAGAGGCCAGGATCACAGAAGAGGGACCTGAAGAGGATCTGAGCTGCTCTGTGAAAATCCACTGCAACAGAGGAGGCAAGTATAACATGTTTGTTATTTTTATAGGGGAAAGAAAAAGACAATCACGTTAAAGCAGATAAAGAAAAAAGCACCTCTGGAAAAAGAGAGAAAAAAATAGGACTTAACATAATAAACAGGATTTTTGTTACTCACTGTAAAATCTCTTTCCCAGAGTTAACTGATGGACACCGCCTACGGGCAGTCTTAGCTAAACCATCTCTCTGCTATAGGCAGCTCAGTCACAAAGCAGCACAAGGGGGGAAAAGAAAGAAAAAACACAAGAGGGGTGGAAACCACTCTTTAAATCCTGACTCTAGGGATGTCCCAAAGCAGTGCTTCAATGAGTGGTGGGAAAGGAACAGAAGGAAAACAAGCAAACCATGCAACCACCTGAAAAACACCCCCCAAAAAAAGGAGAAAATAAGGGAACCTCTAAAAACTAGCCTACAAATCCTTTTGGCCAAAACAAGCATCCAAGAATGCAAACACATCAACCTTGTAAAACTTGGTAAAGGTATGCACAGGTGACCAGATAGCTGCCTTGCAAACTTGACACAGACTTTGGTGTAATGGGGAAGGGAGGAGCCTGACAATTCATAGCATAAGCCTAAATGTCTGGCCAATCCAAGGAGGTGGCAGAGGCGGCTGCCAGGCATTTTTGTGATCTCTGATTTCTGAAGGAAGCTGTAGAAGACAGGTACACACGAACCACCAGATCCCATTCAAGGAGTATAGAGCAAACTCCTTAGGTTGTGAAAGGCAGGGACATGTCCTTGTTCATGTAAAATGCTAGAAGATGTGGAAGTGTCTGGGCAGTTGCTGATGTTGACCCCTAAACATCCACATCTATAAGGCTTTGGGTTTGAATGGACTATCTCGGTACTTGGTAGTGAACAACAAGTGAAAGAAAAGGAAAATGAAGACAGGAAGTGTATAAATACAAACAATAAATCTTTAAAATCATATATACCACAATTAACCACTTGACCACTGGGCACTTAAAGTGGTTGTAAACCCTTACAAACCACTTTGACCTACAGGTAAGCCTAGATTAAGGCTTACCTGTAGGTCCAAGAAATATCTCCTAAACCTATACGGTTTAGGAGATATTTACAAAAAAACAGGCACCGATGTCTACGGCGCATGCGCCGTAGACAGCGGCGTGCAGGTGCACTGAGCTGGCCTCAGATCACAGCGATATGCCGCTCGTGTCGGTTCCCGTGCACATGCACGGGGCTGACGTCATCGTGGCTCTGGCGAATCACAGCGCAGTTGCAGCGAGGCCCAGAAGTCACTCCGGGATACAGGGCAGCGGCGAAGATGAAGACGGAGGACCGCTTCGGGGGCTTCGTTCTCAGGTAAGTTATTCATAATGAGCTAGTATGCTATGCATACTAGCTCATTATGCCTTTGCCTTGCAGGTTGCCTTTTTTTTTTTTTTTTTTTTTTAATAGCCTTTACTTCCTCTTTAAACCCCCTTAATAACCAGACCAATTTTCAGCTTTCGTTGCTCTCACAATTTGAATGACAATTACTCAGTCATGCAACACTGTACCCATATGAAATGTTTGTCCTTTTTTTTTTACACAAATAGAGCTTTCTTTTGGTGGTATTTAAAGCGGGAGTCCGCCGGGAGTTCCGCCGTTTTTTTTTTTAAAGCCAGCAGCTACAAATACTGCAGCTGCTGACTTTTAAAATAAGGACACTTACCCGCCCAGCGCGCCCGCGATGTCGGCACCCGAAGCCGATCTCTCGATCGTCTCTCGGGTGCTGCCGCCGCCATCTTGGGTATGGGAATCAGGAAGTGGAGCCTTTCGGCTTAATTTCCCGGTTCCCTACTGCGCATGCGCGAGTCGCGCTGCGCAATAAGGATGGACCAGCTGCCTCTGGGATCTGTGTGCTTCCCAGCAGGCAGCGGGGGACTTTCGGAAAGGAGCGTAATCTACGCCCCTTTCCGCAGAGAGCTATCCCGGAAGTGGGTGCAGATACCTGTACTGTACAGGTACCTGCACTCCCCTCCCCCCTGAAAGGTGCCAATTGTGGCGCCGGGGGGGGGGGGGATTCCAATGAGCGGAAGGTCCACTTTAGGGTGGACCTGCGCTTTAATCACTGCTGAGTTTTTATTTTTTGTGTTATAAAAGAAAAAAAGACCGAAAATTCTTCGTTTCTATTATAAAATTTAGCAGATTAATAATTTTTCTTCATAAATTTTGGCCAAAATTTATACTACTACATATCTTTGGTAAAAAATAAGTACAAATTGGTGGATATTATTTGGTCTTTGTGAAAGTTAGACTCCACAAACTATGGTGCCAATATCTGAAAATTGATCACACCTGAAGTACTGACGGCCTATCTCGTTTCTTGAGACCCTAACATGCCAGGAAAGTATAAATATCCCCCCCCCCCCAAATGACCCCTTTTTGGAAAAGAGACATTCCAAGGTACTTAGTAGTAAGAGGCATGATGAGTTTTTTGAAGTTGCCATTTTTTCCCACAATTCTTTGCAAAATCAAGATTTTTTTTTTCCCCACAAAATTGTCATATTATCAGGTTATTTCTCACACACAGCATATGCATACCACAAATTACAACACATTCTGATATTACTCCCGAGTATGGCGACACCACATGAGACTTTTACACAGCGTGGCCACATACAGCGGCCAAACATGCAGGGAGCACCATCAGGCGTTCTGGAGCACCCAGGCCAATTCTGACATTTCTCTCCTACATGTAAAAACCATCACTTGCTAGAAAATTAGATAGAACCCCAAAACATTATATATGTTTTTTTTTTAGCAAAGATCCTAGAGAATACAATGGCGGTCGTTGCAACTTTTTATCTCACACGGTATATGCGCAGCAATTTTTCAAACGCTTTTTTTGGGGGGGAAAAAAACGGTTTTGTGCTTTAAAAAAAAAAAAACACAGTAGGGTTAGCCAATGTTTTTGCATAATGTGAAAGATGAATTTACACCGAGTAAACAGATACCTAACATGTTACCCTTCAAAATTACACATGCTGGTGGAATGGCACCAAACGTCGCTACTTAAAAATCCCCATAGGGGCGCATGCGCGGAGCTCACCATGGCGGACGCAAGTCGTTAGAGCTCCGCACTCACCGCTGCTGAACCGGGACATATAAAGCTTTATTCCGCCGCAATCGATTCCCGAACTTGCTCCGATCGTCGGACACCCCGCTGCGCCTCACCCGGGATGGTTCTCACGGGTCAAAGAGGGAAACAGAAGCAGAAACCCATCAAAGAGGCCTTGGCGCGTGCTTCCACTAAAATGGCGGCGAAGGCCCTCGCTGCCGCGCAGCAACAAAGCCTCCCCCGAGACGATAGCAGTAGCGAGGAAGAAGGTGAGAGACCTGAACCACCGGCCTCCCCAACGCTACCAGTCTCCGGCATGTCTCAGGCCGATTTTCTGGCACACATGGACCTAATGCTCAAGAAAGCGTTGAAAACAACGTCGGATCAGATAACCGACAGACTTTCCCGAGAAATCCGTGAGCTGGGCCAACGCACGGCGGACTTGGAAACCAGGGCTGATGACACCGAGCTCAATTTACATGAACTGGCACAAGAACAAGAGGCTCTCCGAGAGGAAAACGCCGCTCTGCTATCCCGACTGGAAGATGCTGAGAATCGTTTGCGAAGGTCGAACCTTCGTTTGAGAGGTATACCCGAATCAGTGGATGATCTCCAGTCCTTTACGACGGCTTTGTTTCAAGAGCTATCCCCCTCTATTCCGATCGAACGATTGGAATTCGATCGTATTCATAGAGCACTTACTAGACGTCAAGCGGACGGCCCACCTCGGGATATCATCGTTAAATTGCATTACTTCCGAACGAAGGAGCAACTTATGTCTATAGCTCGTGAAAAGAATAACCTTCAATTCCAGGGCCATCCCTACCAGTTATTCACGGATTTAGCCCCGCTGACAATTGCGAAGAGACGTGCTATGAAGTCACAGTTGCTAATCCTCCAACAACATCAAATTGAATATGCCTGGAGGTTCCCATTTGCTCTCTACTTCTCATATCAGGGGCAACAACATACCTGTTCCACGCCAGCGATTCTTCAAACCCTCTTGGAGAGCCTCCAACTGGCTCCGTCAGCCCCACCTCTTCCAGCGGGAGATGTGGTGCCTCGAACCCCGGCACGAGCTGCACCCCATCCTTACATGGCTACCCCGAGGAGGAGTCAGCAGGATCTCTCTGGCTTATCTGTGCCTCGGCGAGGCACTCCCAAGCGCACATCTGGATTGGGCTTTCCTAGCCCAAAGGTATTCGTACCTCGCTGATCCCTTTTATTTAGTTACTTGTTTTTTTTTTCTCCCCCTATTTTTAATGCCGTAGCCTGAATTTATCGCAAGATCCACGTTGACTGAACACAGGCTTGCACGCATTTAATGGTCCCTGCTGGAGGCCGAGGTTATCCCTTCCAAGACGCTTCCACTTTCTTCAAAGTACTTTAACCATATTTTTACCTCTCAAACCGTTTTTTTCTCTTCTCTTCCCTACCAGGACTCATTTGTTAACGCTGTTGGCTAAGATGTACTTTACCTGGCTTTCTTGTTTTGATGCCCATAACCTTTCCTTTCATATTGTTCTGCCACAATATACGCTAAATTTGTAATGCTTCATACTTGTTCTATGTGACAGATAGCAGCCTAGCTAGACCGGAGGTAGATATACCCACTGACCATCCTAGTTACTTTCTCGCGTGCCGATGATCTGGCCAGGATTGGCGAGTCATTGACTCATAGGCCTGGTCGTCTCCTCGCGAGTTAATTATTTTTAACTACTTTCAGAATGGAAGTGTCACACGATGCTTCTATTGTCTATGCTTACACATATCCTCCTGGATTCCACCCTTAATCTCATTCCGTCTCCCTTTTCCTCCTTTTTCTCCGCTCATTTCTCTGTTTCTGTTCCCCATCCCCTCCTTCCCTCATTATTTGAGCCATTACTACACCTCAAAACTCAACATATCAATAATAAGGTTAAAATGTACAATACTACTTGATAACCTTCATATTTCACTGTTCGTTTCCCTGGATATATCCGCCTACTTTATGTTTGAATCGTATTCTGTTATTGACAATGTTTTCTAAATGCAAATGTATGTGTTTATTTTACTGGTTCGCAGCGGTGAATTGTCACTGCTCCCCCTCTTGATGGTGCGACCCCCTGTTGACTGGTGAGTCGGCGGGTTGATTGTCGTTCCCCCTAGTTGTTTGGTTCGGTCGGTACCGTTCCATGCAACACTCTTTTTCTCTTTTCACTCTTTCTATTCTCTATTTTCTATTCTATCCCTTGTTCTCTCATATCTTTTTCTATCGTTTCCTTTTCACTCCTATGGTCGATCGGTCCGTGCAGCCCTGGGTAGGCTAACGTTCGCCTCTTTCTACCAAATATCATGGCCCCCTTGAATATTTTATCACTTAATGTGAAGGGACTCAATTCCCCCAATAAACGAGTTAAGGCCTTCAGAAACTTTATCTCCTTGAAAGCCCAAGTAGTCGCTCTTCAAGAAACGCATTTTGCGGCCCATACCACACCTAAGTTTTTCAACGCCAAATTTCCCCAAGTTTACACAGCTTCCTCCTCCACGAAGCACAGAGGAGTTCTTTTAGCCTTTCATCATTCCCTTCTATTCTCTTTCTCATCTGAAGTAAGAGATCCAGAAGGCCGCTACCTATTAGTCTTGGGACATATACAAGACACGGAAGTTACCTTTGTGTCGTATTACGCCCCCAACACTAACCCTAACCCTTTTTTCTCACATCTATTGCAGATAATTCAGACACATGCTAGAGGAGCGCTGTATGTATGCAGCGATTCTAACTTAGTCCTACATCCGCACCTAGATAAGTCCCCATACACGTCGGAAAATTTTTCTCTCTCTAAAAGACTTAGCAAGCAACTCGCTCATGCGACACGCATTGATACGTGGCGTGAATGCAACCCCCTTAAGAACAACTATACTTTTTACTCAAACCCACATAAATCCTTCGAGGATTGATCACATCTTTATCCCGCTAGCTGCTACACCCACTCTTTTGCACTCCCGCATTCACCCGATATCCTGGTCTGACCATAGCGCGGTGATCACGACAGTTTCGTCAATAATTCCGCAGAACTCAGATAGAACATGGTCTTTGAATGAA
The DNA here is from genome assembly GCF_037356315.1 of Lithobates pipiens. Taxonomy (NCBI): domain Eukaryota; kingdom Metazoa; phylum Chordata; class Amphibia; order Anura; family Ranidae; genus Lithobates; species Lithobates pipiens. The sequence goes on along the minus strand of NW_027507748.1, from coordinate 601,219,851 downwards.
ATTCAGCTTTCCAACCCATCTTATTGCCTAGACATTCAAACGGCTTTAAATGACTATATTTCTCTCAACGACACCCCAGGAATATATCCTACCCTTCTCTGGGAAGCCCATAAACCAGTTATCCGGGGTACATGCATTTCGGTATCTTCTCACCTTAAGAGAATTAGACAAGCCCATCTACAACAGCTAGAAGATGACCATCAGCGTTCCTTTCTTCTCTTTCAGTCTGACCCCACTGAGACTAATAGGCTTGCCCTAGATAAAGCCAAGTTGGCCCTGGATCTTGTGCTTGCTGAGGAAGCGGATAAGTCGATTCACAAATCGGCGCATACACTTTATACAAAGGCGAACAAGCCAAGTACCTTCTTAGCACTGCGCCTACGGCAACCTGATAGGTCCTTTAAACCTATTAAGCTTCGGCTGGCACAAGGTGGCATGACCAATAACCCTGTTAAAATCTTAACAGAATTTAGTACTCGACTGTCTAAACTGTATGAACCCGTTACTCCCTTCTCTAGCGCTCAGGCGAATTCCCTTCTCCATACGATATCTCTCCCAAACCTTTCAGATACTGACCGCACCACAATAGAAGCACCTATATCCAACGTAGAAATCCTTGCGGCTATTAAGTCCCTCAAACCCAATAAGAGGCCAGGCCCTGACGGTTTACCGGCATCTTATTACAAAAAATTTGCCCACTCCCTCTCCCCCCTTCTAACTAGATCTTTTAACTCTCTTCTCCGGCAACAATCCTTCGGCAGAGATGCGTTAACGGCTATTATTTCAATGATTCCTAAACCGAACACTGATTCTACTTTATGGTCCAACTTTAGGCCGATATCATTACTTAATGTTGACATCAAAATCCTGGCCAAAGTCTTAGCTCTACGACTTAATCCAGTTATAGGGAAGCTGATACATAAGGACCAGGTTGGGTTCATCCCCAAGAGACAAGCCAGTGATAATGTCCGAAGGGTCATTTTACTGCAGCATATTGCTAAAACTCGTAAGATTCCCATGCACTTGCTCTCACTGGATATACGCAAGGCATTTGATACAGTGTCTTGGCCGTATCTACAATATATACTCCAATATTGGGGATTTGGTCCCCACTTTCTCAAGTGGATAGGAGCCCTATATACCCAACCTTGTGCTTATGTGCGCTACGCTGGCTTTAAGTCGGAATACTTCCCTATACAGCGAGGAACGAGACAAGGTTGTCCCCTCTCCCCCTTGTTGTTCGCGTTAGCTATCGAACCCTTGGCTGCACTCATTAGGGCAGACCCGAACATCCGGGGATTGGAGATAGCAAACACAACGCATAAGTTATGTCTGTTTGCAGATGATGCATTGCTGTTTGTCACAACTCCTCATACGACTTTGCCTAATTTATGTAAGTTACTAGAGAAATTCACTGTTATTTCTGGCCTAGAGGTCAATCAGGCCAAGTCTAGAGCTCTAGACGTATCTCTGCCGAGTGATGAGATTAATCTTCTTCGCAGCAATTTCCCTTTCCAATGGTCCTCATCCTCTATCCCATATCTTGGTGTCCATATTATGAAAGACCCGTTACATTTGTTCCAATACAATTATCTCCCGTTATTTAGGAAACTAACTGGTCTCCTTTCTTCCTGGCAGCCGCTGTGTGTATCGTGGCTGGGTCGAATAGTGACAGTCAAAATGTCACTGTTACCTAAATTACTTTACCTATACCGAGTTCTCCCGATTCGAGTCCCACTATATTATAATCGCCTAGTTCAAGGTAAAGTATTCAAATACATTTGGGGAGCTATTAGACCTAGAGTCACTAAATCCACCATGTACCGCCACAAGTCACTAGGAGGACTAGGACTACCAAATTTTAGATATTATTATTGTGCAGCCCAGATTGCACAACTCACCTTATACCACGCTAAAACGGAGGTACCGATCTGGGTCAGCCTCGAGGCTATAGACACCTTCCCGATAAATGTATCTAATCTCCTGTGGCTCTCCCCCACGCAGAGAAACAGACTTAGCAACCCGGTCACTGTTCATTCCCTCAGAATCTGGGATGAGACTCATAAGTCTTTCCGGCTTAAATCTCGTCATCTGCCTTTACTCTCCATCATCGGCCACCCATCGTTTGTCCCTGCCTTTTCTGAGCCTGGCTTATTTGCGGCTTGGTCTAGGGCAGGGCTTGATCGAATCTGCACCCTAATACACAATGGACGCATCAGGCCTTTCCCTGCACTCCAGGCCCAATTCCACATACCTAACGGCGAGTGTTTTCGTTACCTACAAATTGCCCATTTCCTCAATACGATGCCTAAACCTATTAGTCCACATGATTGTAACTCTTTTTATGAACAAATATGCGAAACAGACCCTCATGCTCCAGGCATTATCTCCCAACTGTACACCCATTTCTCCTCTCCCCCCACATCTCTCCCATCCTATACTAGTGGCTGGTCTACAGACCTCAATGTAGATACATGGAACACAATCTGGACTAACACCAGTAAAGCAACGCAGAATGTTATCGCCTCTGAAGCTAATTATAAAGTTCTCATGCGCTGGTACTTGGTCCCAGCCAGGATAGCCAAGTTTGTTCCGGGATATCCCGCCACATGCTTCAGGGGCTGTAGCACTGCAGGCACTCATATCCACATATGGTGGTCTTGTCCAATAGCGCAGCGTTTTTGGATAACTGCCTTTCAGATAGCATCGACCCTTACGGGAAACTATTACACCGGACCCTTCGTTGGCCCTACTCAACTTTACCCCCCATAACTACACTCGTAGTCAATTGGCCCTGTTTCTGCAACTAACCACAGCAGCTAAGCAAACTATAGCCAAGGCTTGGAAAACCCCCACGCTCCCGGTGGCAGAAATGAAGAATAGGGTTACAAGGGCCATGATTCACTCCAAATTAGAGGCGAAACGCCTGGACCGTATGCCCCAATTCTACAAAGTTTGGGAACCCTGGATACAACATTGTTTACCCCCGGATTTTGACCCCTATTTACTTGAGCCCTAAACTACTCACTAAATTGGGGTGGTCTCCAGCTAATGAAGGCCTGGGTCTGTGCGGGCCGGTTGACCGATTCTTCTTCTTTCTTTTCCTCTTATTCTCCATCCTTCCTCTCCCTTCTTTCTAACTCTACTGCTATTATTTCTGTTATGTTCTAGCTGTTGTTTCTTTCTTCTCTCTTTCCTCTTTTTGAAAATTTTGTCCATGCAGTACCATTATTCTTTTACTCGCTACTTATTTAGAGTTTGAGAGTAGCTTAATTCCTTGACCCCGATATTACCGGAGTGTCTCATTTTTTGACTATATGCTTAAGCAAATACTCTCCTAGCAGTCCTATGCGGCATACCCTTTTGCGTGTTTGTAACCGCATTATTGTGTATGATGTCGCAAGTTGTTTGTTCCAATGTTTTATATATTCTGCTATACCCAAACCCTGTTAGCAATGTACTGTGTACTCTGTCTGTAAACTAAAAAAAATTTTTGAAAGAAAAATCCCCATAGGTGACGCTTTAATTTTTTTAAATGGTTTTTTTTGTTTTGAGTCACAGAGGAGGTCCAGGGCCAAAATGATTGCTCTTGCTCTAACGTTCACAGCGATAACTCACGTGTGGTTTGAACACCGTTTTCATATGTGGGCGGGACTTACGTATGCGTACAATTCTGCATGTGAGCACACAGGGTCAGGGGCGCTTTAAAATTATTATTTTCTTTTATTGTTCATTTACGTTATTTTAGTTTGACATTTTTTTCCCCAAAAATAAATTTTTTGATCACTTTTATTCCTATTAGAAGGAATGTAAACATCCCTTGTAATAGGAATATGGCATGACAGGTCCTCTTTACAGTGAGATATGGGGTCAATAAGACCCCACATCTCACCTCTAGGCTGGGGAGCCTGCATTAAAAAAATCGATTCTGGCTTTGATCGTATTGGCGAGTCAGTAGAAGCACCGGAGGGCAGCGGGACGTCCCCTCTCGCCTCCTGTAAGAACGATCAAGCAGCGGAACAGCTGCTATGATCGTTCTTATGCTGTAGGGAATCGCTGGCTGAAAAAGTGGATATCTGAATGATGCTTATAGCTACAGGCATCATTCAGATATTCTCGCACAAATTCAAGGATGTCATATGACGGCCGGCGGGAAGTGGTTAAAATGCATTTTTTTTTTTTAAACACAGAGTTGTCCATTTATACAATATTTCTAACACATAGCATGTACATACAAAAAATTACACCCCAAAATAGATTCTCCTACTCCTCCTGAGTAACACGTGTGTGAAAATTCCACAGCCTGGCAACATACAGAGGCCGAGTACAGCCGAGTATGGCTGAGTATCACCAAGTACGGCAGGGTATCACAGAGTATGGCCGAGCATTGCAGAGTATCACCGGGTATGGCTGGGCATCACCGACTATGACTGGGTATGGCAGGGTATCTCCGAGTATGGCTGGGTATCACCGAGTATGGCAGAGTATTGGCAGGGCATTGCTGGGCACTGCAGAGTACTGGCAGGGCGCTGCAGAGTACTGGCAGGGCGCTGCAGAGTACTGGCAGGGCGCTGCAGAGTACTGGCAGGGCACTGCAGAGTACTGGCAGGGAACTGCAGAGTTCTGGCAGGGAACTGCAGAGTTCTGGCAGGGAACTGCAGAGTTCTGGCAGGGAATTGCAGAGTACTGGCAGGGCATTGCTGGGTATTGCACAGTATTGGCAAGGTTAATTGTCGGTGAGCAGTGCTGTGGGCACTGCAGATCCAGCCCACAGTGCTCCCACACCGATCTCTCCCTAATCGGTACAGAGAGGGGAGGTTTGTTTACAAGTGATCGCTCCGTCATTTGACGGAGTGATCACGTGGTAAACAGCCACGATGGACGGCCGTTTATCATGATCTGTGATGTCACGGATGCTCTCGAGTGCGCGCCCCAGAGGGGACGTGAGAGCGAAATTCTGGGAGGACATTATAGTACGTCCTCCCAGAGTTAAGCAACCGTCCTGTAGCCGTCATTCGGCTATGGGCCGGTTGTTAAGTGGTTAAACAATGCTACTATCGGGTTCCCCCTTAGAGTTTTCTGTTGAAGAGGGGTATAAAAAATTCCTACAGCAGGGGAATCTAGACACATACATACTAAATCTCACACAACCCCCACTCAACACTCCCAGCACAGCACCACCTCAACATCATAAACCTCACCCCTTACCAATTGACCGAGGATGAATCCTCCGTACTCCAATTAGGTTTAGGCTTTTGTCCCCTAGATGCTCTCAAAGATAATGAGACCATCAAAGATTTGTACTTATTCGCATGCAACCTCACTTTTAAATTCATATTCGACAAAGATCGCGCCAATTCAAATCTTGAGCGCAAATTAGTTGAACACACCAAACACTTTAGCATGGAGGAATTCCAGGCACTCCGGGACCTCATGCTGCTATATGATGAAGGAGCCGTTGAAGACCATCATTCTTCTCAAACGGTTTCCTGCACTGCACCCCAGTACACCCCTTCGAGAAACTGTGACGTACTACCGAAACCTTTTTGATTATGGTCACGTAAAGTCCAAGATTTAATGACCTGTTCCACAATTTTGGCTTTTTTACAAGCCACAATCAGAGACTTGAAACAACAACGTTGGCATGATGTTCATTCCAACCTTGATCCCAGACAAACCAAAGCACTCAAATCTTTACAAAGGTGCTCTATCTCGTCATAAAACAATGGGACAAAGGTGGTAACATTGTATTGATGACACACAATCAATATCAATCTATGTGTTTGACTATTCTCAACAATCGGAACTGGTATTGTCCCATTTCCCAATCCCTTGAAACTTCTTTTCCAGGAACTCCAGGTCCTTTGCACTGAGACCCTTTGTTCGGGCCTCGTTGACAAGGATACCCTCGAGTTCCTGGTCCACACATTCCCTTATGTCCCCACTTTCTATTCCCTTCCAAAAACTCACAAGAATGCCCAGACACCCCCAGGTAGACCAACAGTGTCTGGGATAGGTTCCCTAATGGATAACACAAGCAAGTTTGTCGATGCTTTCTTGATGCCCCATGTGCACAGTCTCCCTTTGTACATTAAGGGCACTGCAGACTTGTTGCAGCACCTTGTGGGTATCCAGAACCCTCCTTGTGGCGGCTGATAGAGGCATGATACTCGAGTACCCCCCACAAGCAGGGCGTCCTAATGGCCGGATCCTTCTTGTACGAACAAGATACGACCACATGGCCTCTTAATAAATTCATTCTGGGGGCGTGGCCGGAAGTCGGTGAGGACGGACGCGTTCAGCCAGAGCTCCGCTGAGGCCTACTTGCATCCACCGCAATCCGGATTCCCAACACCGCGGATCGGTCTTTCTTCGGGCTGCACGCCCTGCTAACATCCCCCGCTATCATCCGGAGGTCGTTTGGCGCTTCCCCGGGCCTTCTGCGAGCTCCGGGCCGTCCCGGGCCTACCGCCCACACGTGAGGCGCTCCGCCGCCATCTTGCGGCCTATCTGGCTCCCGGAGCTACTGGTCGTCCCTCGGCTCCGGAGGGGCTCCTACCCCTAGGCATCCACCTGGCGGTGCATCCCGGCCCGGATCCGGTGCCCAACCGAAGCACTTTACAGGCGCATAGTGGTCTGAGGCCTAGCGATCCACTACAACAAACGGCGGCCATCTTGGTACACCCGGAGCAGGCCGCAGCCCTCCGCCCGCACTTCTGAGGCTGTAAACCGCTCACAGCGCTACACCCCTTTTGAATTCTGCTCTCCCAGGCTTAATGGAGCAACCTTGGAGCCAGAAGAGGCCTCCCCAGCCCCCGCAGCAAGTATTAACCCTCGGACGGAGCGGTGTTGGAGCTACCTGGGCCTACTGTGTCTTCCCTGCCTCCGCTTTGCTTCACTTCTTCATCTGTACCATATGCGGTTCGCAGGGTTCCTTGCTACAAGTATTGCACCAGTGACCCCTGGACTAGCGGTGAGTGCTGCACAGCCCCCCCCCCCCTCCTGGATGTAGACTGTTTCCTGGCACCCTATCCCCCCCCGTTGATTGTTCATTCTGTGGGGTCCCCCCGCCTACCGGCCGCTTTGGAGCCGGCTGCTACCAGGCAGTTTTATCATTCAGGAGCACAGCAGCCCTCAGCTTTTCAAAGGACTACCTAATGACATTGTGCTAATTGCTGCTGCTTCGCTGCACCGCCACCCTACACAGTAGCAGCGCACGCACCTAGTTTTCAAATGCTTTTCTAAGACCCCAGATTAGCTCCGCTCGGGACTTCAGTCTATCTCAGAGGTATTCCTGCACCACGTTTCTCTTCTTCCACGATTTTTCCTTTCCTCCGTACCTCATCTTTTAACCCGCTGAGCCTTAGTGTATGCCGTCTAAAAAAAAGAAGGCACGGAGCACCGCCCAAAAGACTCTCACACAATACCTTCTCCGCTCTCAAGAACATTCCAGCATGGAGCGTGAGGGGTCGGTTGCTGGGCGCCTCTCTCCGGACCCGGCCTCTCCGCCTCGCATATTGGGCCCTACCTCTCCTGCTCCTCTGTCGGATAAAAGAACTTCCAGTGCCCTCTCAAAAGCTGACCTAGAGGACAGTCTGGACTCCATGTACAATAGATTGGCATCCAAGTTTCAATCAGAACTTCAGAAAACTTCTCATGCACTCTCACAGGAAATCTCGGCCCTTGGAGCAAGGACTGAAAGGCTAGAGACTAAACATGACGAGTTGGCAATAGCTCATAATGACCTCAGCCGGGAACACGAAGCCCTTTCCTCCACGGTCCAACTTCTACAGTCTCAAATAGAAGACCTCGACAACAGAAATAGACGTAATAATCTGCGTATCCTTGGCATCCCGGAGTCCGAATCTGAGCTTATTCCGGTAGTTATCAGGTTGTTTAAGTCTTTGCTCCCTGAACATGAAGCCACTATGTTCAAATGTGATCGGATACATAGAGCTCTGCGCCCCAAACCCCCGGAGGACAAACCTCCCAGAGACGACATTCTCTGCATGAAAGACTTTCTGGTCAAGGAGGAGATTTTGAGAGCAGCTCGTAACAAACAGAGGATCACTCTCGATGACAAAGTTATCCAAATTTTCCCAGACATCGCACCTGCGACCTTGGAGCGTAGAAGGAACCTAAAGGAGATAACCACTGTCCTACAGTCGGCCCGCATCAGGTACCGCTGGGGGTTCCCGTTTCGTCTTGTGATTCCACATAATGGCTCGACATACTCTGCTACCTCGGTCCTGGAGGGTCAAGAGATCCTGGTGAAGCTGGGACTTTTGGACGCTTCGGCGGTTCGCAGACTGCCCTCCACCCCCAGAGCTACACCTATTTGGCAAACCCCTCCGACCAGAAGAGATAGACGTAGAATCAGATACGGTGCAGATGATCGGGTGGAAAATAGTCCTCGATGAGGTTGTTTTGCTCTCCTTTATCGGAAGGCTCAGACTGTGGTTTGCTATTAGTTCTCAATGGCTGTTTATATGCTGCTCGTGTTTATATGGTACAGGGTAGTGTATATTTAAGTTTCTGGTTTTATACTGTTTCCCCCCCTTAGCTCCCGCTTGCTCCACACCTCAGTCCTATCGGGCGATGGTGGAGCTTGTCGGAGTGAGGGGCCTTATGTGTCCTAGGTTTTTTCTACCCAATCCTCCAGCCATTTACAAGTCCCTAGGAGCTGTTGTATGGCTCCCCTTTCCAGTGGTCGGTTGCTTCTTTGGTGGGCACCCCCTACCATTGCGCAACCCTACTGGACACGAGACCTTGTGGTCTCGATGTTTGATCGTTATTTTGGTGTGGCTATGTTTCTCCACACGCTATTACACTTAGCTTTAATGTCTTGCCCCTGGCCCTTCTTGGGCTTTGGGCCCTTTCCTTTTGACGCATATTCCCCTCTTTTATGTTTTTTGATTTTCTCCCGTTTAGGTCGATCATATTCCTTGTTCTATGCTCTTATATTCACTCAGATACCTTTTATACTTAAGATTGGTATTTTCCCTATACACTTGTTTTTATTGCACTGTGTCTTATTTTTCTATTGTCCTGCAGATGATATGAGGGTCCCCCTGTGTCTCTGGCACCTGTTGGACGAGTATTCCCCGAGAGTTTCCCTTTCTCCCCCTGCCACCATTCCTGACCTCTCCACTATAGTTGTCCTTTTTTATGTGCTATGGCAATAACTTGTGTTTCACATAATGTCAAGGGGTTTAATTCACCATCCAAAAGGCGTAAAGCCTTCTCCTTTTATAAAAGCCTTGGAGCCAAAATCCTTCTGCTCCAAGAAACGCATTTTTCCCGCTCCTCTCACCCTAAATTTTTCCATAAGGACTTCCCTCAAGCCTTTTACTCGCTCCACTCGTCCAAGACCAGGGGTGCCGCCATTCTCCTTCACTCCTCCCTCCCGATGGAGGTCAAGCATATATTTAAAGACCCTGAGAGCCGATATGTTATTATTCAGGGTGTGGTCCACAACAGAGAACTTACTATTGCTAGTATCTACGCACCCAATGAGGGATCGGCCACGTTCTTTGGGTCACTTTTTGAGAAAATTGCTCAATACCACTCCCCTCACTTAATCGTAGGTGGTGATTTTAATTCAGTTGCCAACGCCACTCTCGACCGTTCATCAACACCAATCGCTTCTAGAGCTTTCCCGAAATCGCTCTCCAGGGGCCTACGTGAACTGCAACTCACTGACACCTGGAGAGCTCACAACTCAGGCTGCAGGGAGTACACTTTTTTCTCCCACCCACATAACAGTTATGCGAGGTTAGACTACATTTTCTCCACTCCAATTATTCTTGCTAACTCGGTGGAGGCCTCCATCCACCCTTGTGTTTGGTCCGATCATCAGGCAATTTCTTTTACTACAGGGTTCATTAGGCTCGCCCCCACGCCTCACTCCTGGAGATTGAATGTATCCCTTCTCTCGGACTCAGGTGTGGAAGCCCAGGTAGCTCAGTCTCTGGAGGAGTATTTCTCCTTGAATGCTCGCCCAGACATGCCACCCGCGACCCTCTGGATGGCGCATAAAGCCGTCATCAGGGGACGACTTATTAGTCTCTCCGCGGCCCGGAATAGAGCTAATAGACTTAGGATAGTGGAACTGACCAGAGAATTGGATCACCTATACAAAGACGCATCTTCGTTGCACTTGGACTCGTCCAGGCGCACCATAGATCAGAAGCGCCTGGAACTCGACTCCTTGTTGTCCTCCAAGGTTGAGAAGACGCTACGCTGGGCCAAGGCTCGCAGTTTGCTATTCAACAACTCTGCCTCGACCTCGTTTGCTAGGAAGTTGTCTAGCACACTTCGGCCGCCTCACGTCTACCGTCTTTCTAATAATGAGGGTTTTGTATCGTCACATCCCAAGGAGGTCCTCAAGATCTTTGAGCAATTCTACTCTAAACTCCTAGAGGCCCCCCGCACCCTTCCTTCTCTTGACGACCTGTCCTGGTTGCAAGACATCCCTCTCCCAACGCTCTCCTCCTCACAAGCGGAGGCGTTGAATGCCCCTTTTACTGTTCCGGAAATCTTGGGGGTACTCAAGTCACTGAAGTTGGGTTCGGCCCCGGACGGCTTTTCAACCCTCTATTACAAGAAATTCTCCATGATTTTAGCCCCCAGAATGATGCAACTTTTCAACTCGATTCTATTAGGGGGTAGCTTCCCAGAGGAAATGCTGTTAGCTAACATGTCACTGATCCCTAAACCCAATAAGAATCATAATTTACCTCAAAACTTTAGGCCAATTTCCGTAATAAATAATGATATCAAAGTTTTTAGCAGAATCTTAGCTGACAGACTAGCAAAATTTATCCCTTCTCTAATTTCCCCCTTCCAGTCTGGGTTTATTCCACATCGTTTTATCACTGACAATATACGCCTTGCCTCCAATGTTATCCAGGATGCCAACTTGTTCTCCCGTAAGCTCCTCCTGTTGAGTTTAGACATACAGAAGGCATTTGACAGTGTTACATGGAACTATTTAGACGCACTTTTGCCTCTCATGGGCTTTCAGGGCAGCTTTCTAGCAGGATTCCATGCCCTCTATAATAATCCTATGACTCGCATTAAGTTGCCCGGCTGTAACTCAGAATTTTTCCCCATAGGTAAAGGCACTAGACAGGGGTGTCCCCTTTCCCCTTTAATCTTTGCCTTAGCCCTGGAGCCCCTCGCAATTGCTCTCCTTAGACATCCTGATATTACTGGTTATACTAAGGGGTCTGAAACGTATAAATTTTGCATGTATGCAGATGATGTTTTGATGTTTATTACTAACCCTCATGTCTCTCTCCCTAATCTTTTCTTGACTCTGTCTCATTTTGAGAAAATCTCTGGCCTGTCCATTAATGTGTCTAAATCTGTAGCCCTCCCTATAGGCTTTACACCCAATGATTTGGCCCTTATTAAACAAAACTACTCATTTACTTGGGCCTCCACCCACATTTCTTATCTGGGGGTTGGTCTTCCCGGGAATTTCAGGGACCTCTTTGGGGTCAATTATCCCCCACTGATTAGCAAACTTAAAAACACCCTAAGAAGTTGGCTTTCTTTACGTATCCCCTTTATAGGTCGTATCACTGCCCTCAAAATGGTCATCCTACCCAGGTTGCTATATCTATTTCGTTCTTTACCGGTTAAGCTCCCTAAGAGCTTTCTCCTTGACCTTCAGTCTCATTTCAATAGGTTTATTTGGAACAGTAGACCTCCCAGGTTTGCGAGAGGGGTACTCTATAGATCTACGAAAAATGGTGGTCTGGGGGTGCCTCAGATTTGGTTGTACTACCTTGCCTGTAGATTTACTCAGCAGGCACAGTGGTCGATCCCTAATTCTAAAGTCCCCTGGGTGCGGTTTGAGGGTGACTCGATCACTCCATTCTATCTCCCCGGCCTTATGTGGTCTACTAATCATCCCCTCCTGACTCTAACCACGCGCAATACTATAGTGGCGGATTGCCTCCAATTGTGGCACCGCTTCAAGCAGAGATACGACATCACACTTGGGCGCTCTTTAGGGGCCTCCTTCCTGGGCGACCCTAGGTTCCCCCCGGCTTATCTCCATCCTGAATCTTTTGATATTTGGGTCCGTTGTGGACTTACCCAGCTGAAAGACTTTATGACGGGCTCCGACTTTGTTCAATTTTGGACTCTGCAGGCCCGGCACCAACTCCCGGACTCTGAATGCTAAAGATACTTGCAGATCCGCCACTTCTTCCTCTCCCGGTACGGACTCCATCCTCGGGCACAGCTCACTGTCTTTGAGGACGTGTGTTTCAATTTCCCACACCAGAGGGGTTTGATCTCTCTGATGTATAGGGCCCTTGAGGGGCAGTCGGAGTGCCAGTCCCTTCGATATAGAGCTCGCTGGGAGGAGGAATTGGCTTTGGAGACGGGAGTGGTGGATTGGGAGGAAGGTTGGAACAACATGCGTAAATGCACCAGATCCCTGACTGTTAGGGAGACGGCCATCAAGGTTCTCACAAGGTCAGGCATGTCCAAAGTCCGGCCCGCGGGCCAATTGCGGCCCGCGGCCCGGTTTTGAACGGCCCGCCTGGTTATTTGGACATACATATCTTTTGTGGCCCCCGACGATCTCCCAGCGCCGGGGCCACAAAAGATATATATCAGCCGTCACTAAAATGGCGGTCCGAGTCCGGACCGAGCAGCGCTTCTGCCCGGACCGCCATGCCGCCAGTGTAACAAGCGACAGCAATCACTGGTTTGCTGGGACCGCGGGTTTCCCCAGCAACCAGTGACGCTGCGCGCATGCGCCCGCCCCCTGCTCCTGGCCGCGTCTCTCGGAGCTGAAGAGACACGGGCAGTAGGGGTGTGACGTCACGTGCGCGCCCCGCCCCCCTGCTGCCCGCGGTTCCCGGGTCCTGGATCTCATCACGAGGCAGCTTCAGTTGTGCCCACACTCCTGCAGTTAAGGTATGTGGGCACATTAGTTCACTATTAGTGATCAGTGTTGTGCACACTGTTGGGCATATTTTAAGGGGCTTTTTTTTGTAAAGGGCACGCTGATGGGAAAATTTTATGTTAAAGGACACTCTGATGGGCACATTTTATTTTAAGGGGCACGCTGATGGATATATTTTTTATGTGCACACTGATGGGCATGTTTTGTTAAGGTGCCCCTTAACAAAATATGCCCATTGATGTGCACATTAAAAATATACCCATCAGCGTGTCCCTTAAAATAAAATGTGCCCATCAGAGTTCCCTTTAACATAAAATTTTCCCATCAACGTGCCCCTTAACATAAAATAAGGGTCACGCTGATGGGCACCTTTTATGTTAAGGGGTAATCCGATGGACAAATTTTATTTTACGGGGCACGCTGATGGGTATATTTTTAATGTGCACATCGATGGGCATATTTTGTTAAGGGGCACGCTGATGGGTACAACAAAATGTGCCCTACAAAATATGCCCATCGATGTGCACATTAAAAATATACTCATCAGCATGCCCCTTAAAATAAAAATTGTCCATCAGAATGCCTCCTAACATAATAGGTGCCCATCAGTGTGACCCTTATTTCATGTTAAGGGGCACGCTGATGGGCAGATTTTATTTTAAGAGCAACACTGATAGGTACATTTTATATTAAAAGGGGCACTTTGATGGGCAAATTTTAAGTTAAGGGGCATGTTTTGTTGTGTCCATCAGAGTGCCCCTTAATATAAAATGTGCCTATCAGCATGACACTTATTTTATGTTAAGGGAAATCCTGATGTGCACATTTTATGTTAAGGGGCACTGTGATGGGGACACCTGATGTAAAGGGGCACTGTGATGGGGACACCTGATGTAAAGGGGCACTGTGATGGGGACACCTGATGTAAAGGGGCACTGTGATGGGGACACCTGATGTAAAGGGGCACTGTGATGGGGACACCTGATGTAAAGGGGCACTGTGATGGGGACACCTGATGTAAAGGGGCACTGTGATGGGGACACCTGATGTAAAGGGGCAATGTGATGGGGACACCTGATGTAAAGGGGCACTGTGATGGGGACACCTGATGTAAAGGGGCACTGTGATGGGGACACCTGATGTAAAGGGGCACTGTGATGGGGACACCTGATGTAAAGGGGCACTGTGATGGGGACACCTGATGTAAAGGGGCACTGTGATGGGGACACCTGATGTAAAGGGGCACTGTGATGGGGACACCTGATGTAAAGGGGCACTGTGATGGGGACACCTGATGTAAAGGGGCACTGTGATGGGGACACCTGATGTAAAGGGGCACTGTGATGGGGACACCTGATGTAAAGGGGCACTGTGATGGGGACACCTGATGTAAAGGGGCACTGTGATGGGGACACCTGATGTAAAGGGGCACTGTGATGGGGACACCTGATGTAAAGGGGCACTGTGATGGGGACACCTGATGTAAAGGGGCGCTGTGATGGGGACACCAGATTTAACTTGACAATAAATATTGTTGAAATGCTAAGGAAATTGTACATTTCTCATGTTTTTGATAGATATACAGTTACTACAATATTTCTGAGTCGTAGCACAGACTTGAGATTCGGACCTCGGCCCAAAGAAAATTTTGGCGACCGGACCTCCTTTAATTTGAATTCATTACCCCTGATATATATGCTTCGGAAGGTACAGGGAGGACAGGACCGAGCGCCGTACACAGGAGAATTTCCTGTTTACGGGCGGCCTCTGTAATAGGAAGTCCTTCTCCTGCACTGCCATTGGACGACTTTTCTGTCCATCAAAGGAGGCGGGACTTTCTATTAAAGAAGCCGCCGTGTAAACAGGAGATTCTCCTTTGGCGCTCGTCAGTGCATTCCTGGCAATGGTGCTGTGTTCCTGGCAATGGTGCTGCGTTCCTGGCAATGGTGCTGCGTTCCTGGCAATGGTGCTGCGTTCCTGGCAATGGTGCTGCGTTCCTGGCAATGGTGAGGCATTTGGGGAGGCATTCCTGGCAATGGTGAGGCATTTGGGGAGGCATTCCTGGCAATGGTGAGGCATTTGGGGAGGCATTCCTGGCAATGGTGCTGCGTCCCAGGCAATGGTGCTGCGTCCCTGGCAATGGTGCTGCGTTCCTGGCAATGGTGAGGCATTTGGGGAGGCATTCCTGGCAATGGTGAGGCATTTGGGGAGGCATTCCTGGCAATGGTGAGGCATTTGGGGAGGCATTCCTGGCAATGGTGCTGCGTCCCAGGCAATGGTGCTGCGTCCCTGGCAATGGTGCTGCGTCCCTGGCAATGGTGAGTCATTCCTGGCAATGGTGAGGTATTTGGGGAGGCATTCCTGGCAATGGTGCTGCGTCCCTGGCAATGGTGCTGCGTCCCTGGCAATGGTGGGGGAATTCCTGGCTATGGGGGGGCATTCCTGGCTATGGTGGGGGGCATTCCTGGCTATGGTGGGGGGCATTCCTGGCTATGGTGGGGGGCATTCCTGGCTGTGGTGGGTCTGCAGATGTGCACTGATTAGGCTGCATTGGTGGGCACTGACCATTATTTTGCTTCACAGTTCTTTATTTAAACATTTTTTTTTCCTGAAACTTCCCTCTTAAAGTGAAGGTGTGTGTTATACGCCAATTAATACAGTATGTACAAATACGCCCAAGCTCAATTCTTCCCACACACAGCCACAAAGGCAAGAGAATTCTTGTTGGGCAATGTATTAGTGCTCGAACGAACACACTTAGACCGAATTTTAACGATTCAAAGAATGTCAGGCAAAATGGTCGGCCCTCGCGCATGTTCACTTCATCAAATCCGGCCCTCTTTGAAAAAAGTTTGGACACCCCTGCACTAGGTGGTACTACACCCCGGTACGCTTGCACCAGATTTACCCCCCTACATCCCCTAACTGTTTTAGAGGGTGCAATCGTCCCGGCACCTTCGTACACATTTTTTGGGACTGTGACTTAATTCGCCCTGTCTGGCAGGAGGTCTTAAGGCTGATGGATGGGTTCGCGGGCCGAACACTGTCCCTCTCCTTTCACCACTGCCTTCTATTCCAGACCCCCCCCCCCCCCCCCCGACACCCCTAAACATTTTATAAGACTAGTGCACTCTATCTGTGTTGCTGTACTGTGGACTATCGCTCTTCACTGGAAATCCCCGTCTATACCTTTAGCACAGGTTCTCACTCGTATTGATCAGGTAATGCTGTCTGAAAAGATCTTTCACACTCTACATGACACTGAACACATCTATGACCTTAAATGGAACCCATGGTTCCTGTTCCGTTTACAGAGATGATCGCACCTTAGGTTTTTCCTTTTTGCTTCTCTTTTCTGTCTGCTTTTTCTCCTCTTTTCCTTTGTTTCTCTCTGCTCTCCCTCCCCCTTCTCCCTGTCATGATCTTTCTTTTATAATTGGGTTATGATGGTCAGCTCGTTTAACTTGTCATTCTCATTACTATTATGATTGATGGTTGGAATTCAAGACCTATACAGTGTATCTTTTATCTATGGTTGGCCTTGCAGGGTTCTGTCATGTGTTTATTACCTGTGATCACCTGGTCTTCCAACATTTTATGTCAATGTTGAAATATGATGCTTTCTGCTGACTTTGTATTTCTGTTAATAACTTTAATAAAACCTCTTTTGAAAACAAAAAAAATAAATTCATTCTAGCACTTTTACAGTTTATCCTGACTAAAAACTATTTAATGTTCAATGACCAACTGTACTTACAAACCCAAGGTGTTGCCATAGGGACGTCCTGCGCCCCAGCCTATGCAAACCTCTATTTAGGGGGCTGGGAGAGGTATGTCCATTCTGATGAAAGATATGCAGTTTTTTTTGGACAATGTTCTTCTATGGCATTGTTTCATCGATTTGTTCCTGGTATGGACCGGAACAAAAGACAGACTTCTGGAATTCCTTCATAAACTGGATAATAACTTCAATCTAAAATTTACGTTCACATTTGATACTGGCCAGATCCCATTCTTCTCAAACAACCAGACGGTACTCTAAGCACTGACCTCTACCCAAAGCCGACTGCTGGCAATACTTTTTTATATGCTACCAGTGCTCACCCTACATCACTAGTGCACAGTATACCGTGCAATATTTGCGCCTGCGCAGAAACTGCACATTTAACAGTGATTTCAGGATTCAGGCCAATGGCTTACGTGAGACTTATCACGTGCGTACTCTTCTACTAGCCTGAGAAAAGCTTTCAATAAAGCTTTTGCATGGTCCAGGAGTCCTGTATTGTACAATTGCCAAAAACACCCTCCTAATAATTTGGTAAGATTCATCGCCACATATTCAGCTCATCATAAAATACTTTTGTAATACATTTACCTCTTGGCATGTAGATGTAAGGCTTTTTATGTTGGAAAGACGATGTGTGAGGTTAGGCAAAGGATTGGTGATCACATCTACTACTCAGAGTGGAAAACTCACTACCATAGGTAGACATATAGGACTCTACCATCAATATGATACCTCTGCCATCCAATTCCGAGTTCTGGAGGTGGAACACCTGAACCCGAGGGGGGTGACTGGGACCGAACAATCCTACAGAGGGAGACCCTGTCAATGCCACCCTTTCCCCAGGCCTTAATAAAACTATTTCGTACAAACCCTTTTTGTAGAATTATGAGATAAAATGGCTAATTGTGAGTTGTTCACTTGCCCATTTTTTTTTCAGCTGTTTTGTGATCTTTGCCCTTTCTTTCCCCTAAAATGCTGTAACTAAAATTGTCACTTTGTTCAGGTCAAAAGTTCAGTTCAACTTTTTGTGTTTAGGTCAGTATAAACTGGGGGAATATTTCCCCCACGTGCCATAATGCTTACACATGATTTGCTTTTGTTTTATTATGTTCTATTGTATTATTCATCTTTATCTTGTTGTAAGGGAGACATGCTCGCCCTCTTTTTCTCCATTTCCTCCCCCCTCCCCCTCCTTGCCTGTCCCTCCCTCCCTCAGTAGTGAATCAGGTTCCCCGGGACCCCTTCTGTGGTTTCCCCATCGGCGGATATGTGCTCTCCCTGGCTAGACTTCCGCCAGTGTTGTCTATGCTTGCGGCGGATGAGCCTTGACTGCTTTAGTCTATTGGCTCTTTCCACGTGCACATGCGCAGTAGCGCGCACAATCGTGCACACAAGCACAGTGGAACGGGATCGTGCACCTCTGCTGTGTGCGGGAGAGCTGACCCTGTGACGTCAGACGGCGCCTCACTTTTTTCTGTTTCTTCCCTACTTTCATTTGTTATCCTCCCCCCCCTTCCCATAACCTTCCTCATGTACCCCGCCCTCCCATTTCCCCTCCCTCTTCAATCCCCTCACCCCCCCCTTTTCTCATTCCTTCTGTTTGCCCCATCTCCCCCCTTCTTTTCCCCTCATCTTTCTTGTCCTATTCTACTCTATTCTATGAATGACCTCATAACTGTGCAGAATGAGGTAGGGGGACTTGCAGGTTAAGGTGGTTAACTTTGACAGGGCATGCAATGGTGACAGCAACCAAGGAGAAGATCTTCTGCGAAAGTCTGGGCAAAGGAATATCGCTAAAATTCTCAGACTTCTAAAGGACCCAAAGAACCAAGTTCAGCTGCCAAGGTGGAAATGCAGCAATATGTGGAACCCCTTGAAAAAAGTTATCAATCAAGGAGTGAGTAGACGGTCATCAAAAGAATACTGTGAGGGCAGAAACCTTACTCATAAATGGTACCTAAGGCAAGTTTTTGGTCAATACCCCATTGAAGAAAGGACAAAGTTCTTGTGCTATGAAATATAACCCTACTAGGTCCAATAAAGCATCGAAGAGATAGACTTACAGGCCTTCAGCATGGTAGGGTGCCCGATACCCTCTCTCTCAGAACCTTTCTTTCAATAGCCACACCTTCAAAGCCAGAGATGGTAAAGCAAGGTGGAAGATCAGCCCTTGGGACAAAAGATCTTTTCGTAGAGAAAGCCTCCAAGGCATGTCTGCAACCAGTCACACTACCTCGGTGTACTAGAGATGACAAGAATGACTAGTAACCCCTTCTGCCTCTAACCTGTGCAGCAAAGGAGGGAGAAGCCTGAGAGGAGGAAAAGCATAGATTAAGAGATATTGTCTCTGCAGGACCACTAGTTGCATCCGCATGGAGATCTATCACTCCTGGTACAAACCTCAATACTTTTCCGTTGAGACAAGACACCAGGAGATCCATGTTTAGCATGTTATACTAAAGATAGAGTTGTCTAAATACTTATGGGTGTAGAGATCACTCTCCCTAATCCAAGCATCTGATGATGAAAGTAACCCATCTGTCAGTTTTCCATGCCTGAAATTTACACAGCAGAGAGAGTAGGCATTTGAAGCTTAGCTAACCAAAGAATTCTGGAAGTCTCGCAATAGTAAACACACCATGGGTGCAGGATTCAATTCCTGCCTATAACACTTCCCATAGCTGCAGATCCCGTGCTTATTTGTGAAAACAACATGAACCAACTGTACCCCCAGCACCAGCGGACTCACTCACGGCAAAACTAGGGGGCCAAAGATCTATCAGGGGACCCAGGCAGTACAGTAGTGACACATTGCAGGCATGAGAGACTTAAGTCTACAAGTCAGGCCAGGAAGAGACCAAGCAGAGCTGACCACCCAAGGGAGTACCCACGCTCCACACCGTGGGAGGGAGAGGGGAAGCACCAACTTACTGATCCACAAAGTTTGCAGGCAACACTCCCAAGAGATCCACCACCAGCTGAGCCCCTCAAAGGCTATGAAACCACAGATCCCAGCAGGGAACTAGGTCTTTACGCCTGAACTACTAGGCACAAATAACTGAACTGAATATAGCAGAGAGGCAGTTTCTACCAGCAAGGACTGCTGATAGGCGTACAGTGTTTTTTTTCGGTCTAGTGTCCATCTCCTTTAGGTGGCGCTATAAAACAGTCAGGATTAAGAAGAGCAGTGTCAGTCAATGAACAATACAGAAGACCTATTCTTGGAGTACATTACAGGACACAGGAAGGGTATTCAGAAACACTTGCTTATGCTGCGGTCTTTAGGAACTTGAGAATTTGCAAAATAAAAGCTGAAAGCATAACACAGTATAACCACTCCCACTACCAACATGCCTTAACCACTTCAGCCCCAGAAGGATTTACCCCCTTCATGACCAGGTAATTTTTTGCGATATGGCACTACACTATTTTAACTGACAATTCCAAGGTTGGGTTTTGATGCTGTGCCCAAATAAAATAGATGTCCCCCCCCCCCCCCACAAATAGAGCTTTCCTTTGGTGGTATTTGATCACCTCTGTGGGAGTTTTTTTGTGCTAAAAAAAAAAAAAAAGATATAATATATATATATATATATATATATATATATATAAATATATATATATATATATATATATTTTTTTTTTTTTGAATGATATAAAACACAATCAATAATAAAAAATGAAATCGAATTTCTTCATCAATTTAGGTCAATATGTATTCTGCTATATATTTTTGTAAAAAAAGAATATCACAATAAGCGTACATTGATTGCTTTGTGCATATACAAACTATGGGATATTTTTATGACATTTTTTTTTCTTTCTTACTAGTAATGGTAGCGATCAGTGATTTTTAGTGGCACTGCGACATTGCGATGAACAAATCGGACACCTGACATTTTTGACACTTTTTTGGGAACCAGCGACATTATTACAGTGATCAGTGGTAAAAATATGCACTGTTACTGTACCAATGAAACTGGCAAGGAAGGGGTTAAACCCAGGGGCGATCAAAGGGTAAAGTGTGTCCCTAGGGGATATTTTCTCACTGTGTGGGGGATGGACTGACTGGGAGAACATAGGGATCTGTGTTCCTGCTTAGAAGGAACACAAGATCAGTGTGTTCTTCCCTGTCAGAACGACGATCTGGCTCGTTTACATGCCTCTCTGGGGAACGATCGGTGGGCGTCGCCAGACACCATGTCCACTGAGCTGCTGATTGGCTCCCGCTCTGGCCAATTAGAATGTGCACCTATTCTACTGCACAAAATGACATACAGGTATCTCCGGTCTTTAAATAGTTACGTTTTTTTTTTGAAGAAAGGAATAATTCAGTATCATACAGGAACGGGGGAGGGGTGGGGAGAGACATATTTGGTGTCACCATGATGTTTAATGCGGCATTTTCAAACTAAATGCTGGTTGGATGACTATTCAGGTGAGAGGTCCAATGTGGGAAGAACAGCCAACAAGCCGAGTTCTAAAATATTGATAAAGAGCCAAATTTAAAATACATATGTTGGGAGGAAGGATTCCCCTGACTCCAGCAGACTTGGTCCTGTGGAACAGGTGTACAGGATGGGAAAATTAGAAGAGAAACTGCACTACGGTATAAAATCGCTACATAAATTGCGCGGTAGAGGGGGGAGTGTCCGGACGGCAAAGGAGAGGGACGCGTAGTGGCCGAGCTCCGCCAAACGCCACCAAATCCGCGGCCATCCTCAGCTGCGGATCCGTGTTCTCGGCCACAAATTGAACATCCATCCTGCTGGACCTTCGCTACACAGCCCGCACCTGTTTGGGGGGTTTTTGCCCTGTTCTAGAGTCGCCCAGCCCGGCCTGCAGCCGACTCCATTCGCTACATAGCAGCCGCCATCTTGGGGCCTGCGGGACCTCCGGAACCATCCCCCCTCGCCTGCCGAGCGTCCCGACATTGCTGGGGTCCATTTTGGCGGCTGGAAACGGGCCTCCAATCTACTGCTCCGCAGGCCGGGGGACCGGACGCTGCCTCCCGGCCTTCCATTTGGACCTGCAACACCAGCGGTGAGTTCCTGGGGGGATAGTGGTCTTTGCCTTCTCTGTCTGCCGTCCTCACTTAGTGTGTGACTGTCCACGTGCTGCGGGGGGTCAGGCAGCCGGGTGGACCCCAAAATACTTCCGCAGCATACCCTGGGAGCAACCAGCTACAGTCTCATAGGAGAGGCCCTGGCTACGGCCTACTCCGGAGGCCATCTTGGTCCACCCAAGATTCCCCATTCATCACCACCATAGACTGCCTGTATTAAGGGGGAGTAAAATAAGTACTTGATATTGCAATGATGCAATAAGCACCACTGTCAACACCCAGCATGACTCTTAAATGACCTCAGGGTACCATCTGCTCCCCGAGACCCCTGCAACGCTACGCTAACCTATACAAGCACCGGGGGGAAGCTTCTTTTCTTCATTACATTACTACATCACCCCATGGGCAAAACTGGACAGCAACAGGAATACTATAAACCCCTACCTGAACAGCAAAAAGGGCCTATTATGGACGGCTTTGTCACTAGATCTCAGCCCACACTCTCACATTCCCCTATGGACCCCCTCTCTGCTACTGATCTGCCTTTGGGAATGGAGATCTCCGACAACCCACCACATACCGCTTTTCAAATCCCCGCCATGGGATCACCCCCCCACCCCGGATATTCTGGATGCTAAATTAGATGCCAAGTTAAATCTCCTGCTCCAACAGATCACAACCAATGTTTCGGCTGAAGTCAACAAATTAGCCGTGGAACTGAGAAAATAAATTACCCACCTTGGCGAGCGCAGAGATACACTTGAAAATAAATTTGATGAAATGGTCAGCTATGTCCAGTCCGTTGAGGAGGAAAATCACAATCTGCGCCTTTCAGTTTCCCATCTACAGATCCAACAGGAGGACTTGGAAAATAGAGAAAGGCGCTAGAACCTATGCTTCAGAGGTATCCCCGAGGCTGTGGGGGATTCCGATTTATGTGCCTATCTGCTGGGCCTCTTCAACACCTTAGCTCCCACGGTGGTGGAAATTGACTGGCGCCTCGACAGGGCCTACAGGACATTGGCCCCCAAGCCTCCTGCTGGAGCCAGACCCAGAGATGTCATTGTTCGGGTTCACTTATTTGAAAGCAAAGAGGCACTGATCCAGGCCACGCGCAATAAGCTCCAAATTCTTTATAAAGGAGTGAAGTTGCAGATCTTTAGTGACCTCTCCCCTATCACCCTGGCTAAACGCAGGAACCTACATCCAATCACCTCCTACCTACAACACAATAAGGTTCCATACTACTGGGCGTTCCCCTTTTATCTTCTGGTGTCTAAGAACGGTACACAGCACACTCTACGCGATCTTCCGGAGAGCGAATCTTTTCTGAAGAACCTTGGACTGCCTCCCCTTCCTGAGGACGACATTCATCCTGCTGATGCCCAGACCCGCCCGCTTCCCAATACCCCAAGCCGCATTTGGACATCCATGAGAAGCCTACCCAGGAGACATCTCTCCACACCTCAAGGTCCATGGTTCTCCAAGCAAAAGCCCCCCCCCCATTTTTTTTTTCAGCGGCCTCCATGTGGTCCAGTCTTGAATGCTGCCTGTATTCCCCCACTTTTTTTCTTTTCTTTTTCCTCTTAAGAACTAAAAGAAAAGATCCTGTTGCTCTGATTTTACTAAGTATGGAACTACACTCCCCCACCCCATGGGATTTTTCTTTTTTCCCAATGACTATATGTTGTTAATGTTTTTTGCATACTTCAACGTTCTTAAGGTGAGCAGATGGTCCTGCCGGTCTTTCCACACGTTCTCCTCTGGTGATCGTCCGGCCACAACCCTCTTGACCTTGGCTCACACCCTGTGCTTCCAGAGGTACATGTACTCCTTTCAAGATGTTCAGTTTTTTTCTTTTTTTTTCTACTATATCTTTTATTGTTTATTTGCAATGTTTTATGCTCACCTGTGTCCATCCCTATAGATCAGTTTTATTATTTGAAGAAGTACTGCATATGCCGATACGGTCTCAGACCAACGCCCCCCAGACTTTACCCAGTTCTCCTCCACTATCAAACAGTGACTAACACTAAGGACCCTTGCTACCCGTCAGCTTCCCGGTTTATTGACATATATGTCCCGTTGACCTGTCATTTTAGAACTTTTACCCAAGCTTCTCCGCCTGATACGCCCATATGGCTCTAAAGCTCTTGTCATACAACATAAAGGGCTTAGGCTCCATACAAAAATGCTGGTTGGTCCTGAAGGAATTTAGGTCTTCAGGTACAGACATGGTTATAATACAAGAAACTCATTTTAAAGCAGACGGCTCTCTCAAATTTGCCTCTAAACACTTCCCCACTTCCTTCTTGGCCTCCGATCCCACGGGAAGGGCGGGAGTGGCGATCTTGATCAAAAAGTCATGTCCCCTTAGGGTTAAAGATTCACACTTAGACCCCCATGGTAGGTACCTGATCCTAAAGTGTCAATATTTCAGTGCCTCTCTGATCCTCAACTTATACGCCCCTAATACTGGTCAGATGGACTTCCTTAATGGCCTGTTTGACTCTTCCCCCTACCCAACACAGCCCTTCATGATAGTTGGCAGAGATTTTAACCCGGTCATGTCTCCCACCAGAGATAGGCAAACATTACTTTCTTCTCCACCTTCAAAGAAGCTTGCATCTCAAGCTACCTCCTTCTGCCAGATTATAAGATCCCACTGACTTTGACTCTTGGAGGATTAAACATCCGACAGCTAAGCAATTTACGTTTTACTCCCCAGCTCATAAAATGTACTCCAGGCCTGACCACTTCTTCATCTCTGCCCCACTCATTACGTACGTGGTCGAATCTGCAGTGCTGCCTATCACATGGTCTGACCACGCCCCTATCACTCTGGATCTTTTGCTCACTCAGGCTTACCACAGATCATGCCATTGGCACCTTAATCCACCTTTTACAATCAAATCTCCCGTTCTGCCTTAGCCAAGGGCCTTATGGAATTTTTCCAACAAAATAGTGGGTCGGTTTCTGATATCTCTACTCTGTGGGAGGTTCACAAGGCCGTTTTTAGAGGTGCTTGTATTGCCGAGAGCTCTAGACTGAAAAGAGACAGGACTGAACTTCTTCAGTCTCTAACTGCTGCCCTCATCTCAGAAGAAAGGAGGCTCTTGGGCGCCGCCCACGGTGGGGAGGTTGCGGAAAGTCACCCTACTCAGGGAGCAGATTAAAACAACACAACTTGACCAGGCTGCTAAGTCGCTGCTATGGACAAAGCAAAAATTTTACGAATTCTCTAACCAGCCCCACAAAATTTTAGTTAACAAGCTACACCTGCGCACTTTTAATTCCTTGCCCAAGTTTCTCATGCGACCCGACGGAACCAAGACCCTCTCAAACGTCTTTGGCAAATTCTGCCGCCTAACCCCAGAGAACCATTTCACGCAAGAGAAAATTGAGTCCTCCTTCTCCAGCCTAAAACTACCCAAACTCTCATCAAATAACCTGGAGGTCCTAAATAAAAGTGTCACAGTGGAAGAGCTTTCGGCGATAATACGGGACCTCCCTTTACATAAATCACCTGGTCCTGATGGCCTCCCCTATTTTTATTATAAAACCTATTTGGATATTCTAGGACCACACATGCTGACTTTGTTTGATTCTTTACTCAAAGGTACCTCTCCTCACCTGCAATTCTCACATTCTACATTTCAGTAATACCCAAGCCAAGCAAGGACCCTTCCATCCCAGACAACTACTGGCCCATAGCCCTTTTAAATTCGGACTACAAGATATTTACTAAAATTCTTGCATCTAGACTGTCCGTTCTTGTCCCTAAACTTATTCACAGAGACCAGGTGGGGTTTGTCCCTGGCAGACACGCCGGAGACAACACCAGACGTACAATCAACCTGATAGACCTTCTGGATAGAACCAACCGATTAGCTCTGATCCTTAGTTTAGATGCACAAAAGGCCTTTGATAGGCTTAGCTGGCCCTACATGTTTGCTACGCTAAAAGTGTTTGGCTTCTGTGGCCCTTTTTTGAAAGCCTTAGAGGCTCTGTACTCAGAGGTCACGGCCCAGGTACAGATGCCGCCCTTTATGCCGCCTTACTTCCCCATGACAAATGGAACTTGGCAGGGGTGCCCCATATCACCGCTTCTATTTATTTTATGCCTCAAACCTCTAGCCGAGTCCATAAGATCTCACCCAGATATACGTGTGGTGGTGATGCGACAGGGGGAGTAGAAACTATCGCTTTTTTCAGATGACATCCTGCTAACTATTACCAACCCATTAACTTCCCTCCCCTCCCTACATAAAGTGCTGTTGTCATTTGGTGATATCTCTGGCTACAAAGTAAATACCTCAAAAACCGAAGCACTACCCATACATATATCCGCAACACAACTTCCCAGACTTAGGGAAATGTATCCTTATAAATGGTGCAATGTCTCTCTCAAATACCTAGGTGTACTTTGGACCCCTTCATATTCCCACCTTTACCCCGTTAATTTTCCTCCTCTATTCCAAGACAAACAGATCCTTATCATCCTGGTCAAATTATCCCCTGTCCCTCCTGGAAAGGATCAATGTCCTCAAAATGTCAATCTTGCCTAGACTGCTCTATCATTTTGAGACTTCCAGTTGCCATTCCTTCCCCACAACTAAAACTCCTCCACAGACATTTCTCGAACTTTATATGGGCCAATAGGTCTCATTACTTAGGCAGCACGGTAGTATTCGTGCTCAGATCCCGGGGTGGCCTGGGGGGGGGCTCCGGATATTGTGAAATATCATGCCACACATTTGAGGACCATCGCCACATGGTCCTCCCTAAATGCCACAAGTCAATGGGCTGCCATTGAGAAGGGGGTGCTGTATCCAACCCACCCATGCTCCTTGATCTGGGGTGCCCCGCCCCCCCTGCATCCCAACTTTAAACGTCAGTGTACAGCCCCAATGTCCTTTACCCTGGACATATCGTAAAAAGTATTCCGTTGCCTCATCCTGCCCCACCCCCCCCCTTACGAACGTGCTGTTTAACCCAACTATACCTGATGTACTGTCCCTGGGTAGGATCTTTACATGGCTTAATCCCCCCTTTCAACTTCGAAATTTGGTTCACCCTATTACACTGAGGTTCTATGCCTTTGAGACCTTACGTGAAGTTTGATATTCTCAATCAATTGTTCTGCATCCATCTACAAGTTAGAAATTTATTTAGCTCCAAATCACCAACTCTAACTCTGAACAAGCCCACAGCCTTCGAACACCTATGCGCTCAGGGACCCCACCCATTACATCTGATCTCCTCCATCCATAAAACCCTCCATGAGTCGACCCCCTTAAGGAATTATCACATTTGTACATGGGTAAATGGGCCAATTTGCTGGGTGAACCTATCAATCAACAAACGTGGGACAAGATTTGGGCCTCCACCTTTAAAGTCTCTAAATGTGTCACACAGAGAAACGGCCATAAAAATCCTTCTGTTCTGGTACAGAACTCCTGACGTCATACACAAATTCGACCCCTCAGTCTCGCCGCGCTGTTGGCGATGTGGGACTGACACTGGCTCCTTATTTTACATTTTTTGGGAATGCTCCCTGATACGCCCTTTTTGGAGGGAGGTGGGGTCGTTGGTGCTAGGTGTAACAGGGGTGTCCCTTCCAAATGAGCCCTTGAACTGCTTGTTGGGCCTCCCTGTTCCAGGATTATCTAAAAATACAAACCGGCTGATCTCCTATATCTTAATAGCTGCTAAGAGGCTCATTCCACTATGCTGGTTGTCATTTGCTCCCCCTCCTTGGCCTAGGTTCCTCCAACTGTTGTCCGAGATACGGAGAATGGAGTTTGACGGCCTCTGTACACAATCTAGTCCCCCAGTTTGCCAAGATCTGGGAGCCCTGTGATCGGTCGGAATTTGGGACATCCCCGCCCAGTGACCCTCATTAACCAAAACTGGCCAATATAAAGCAGCCCACCTGGAGATTACACCCTCTCTCCCTTGGTACTAGTTTAGGCTGCCCCCCCCCCCCCCGGTGTCTCACCTTGCTACTCATAAGTCTGTTATTACTGTGTTTTACTATGGCCTCCTGGCCCCACATCATAAGGTTTTTTCATGTTTTTTTTAAACTAAGTTGTTTACTCTGTTACAGCTATGCAGAACACCCATGTGTCCTGCATATATGGCCGTTACTCTCTAGCTTTTATAGTCCAAAGTTTTGTTATTCTCTTTAATCATTCATGCTCAATGATTGTTATAATGCTTCATTTTATTGTATTTATTCTGAAAATTTAATAAAAATACAATAAAAAAAATAAAAATAAATTGTGTGGTAGGTGGTCACTATGAGGACCTGTTAAAGCTGCAGCTTGACTGCATCACATAATTACAGAAAAAATAAAATAGAAAAAATAAATAAGCTGCGCTACAACTGTGACAAAAAAACGTGAAAAATTGCCTGCGTGTTTGTGTTACAGAGGCTAACATCAAGTAGCCAAAATAATGTAAATATCACATACGCTCTCTAAACTAACCCCTTACACATGTGCAATATTAAATACAAACTTAAAGTGGGTCTATATAAACAGCACAATTGCACATCACTTATTACAGTACAATCCAATTACTAATAAAACAGCAACATGATTAACACCCATGTGTACTAATACAGGCAAAAATAAATAATTAGATATAAAATAAAATAAGTCTTTTCAATAGATTAGTAGACCGAAGAGTAGATTCTTCCACTTGTAAACAGTGCGCAATCCACCAAAGTGTAGAGATTTACTTCTTACCAGAAGTCTGTGACCCCCCCCCCCCCCCCCCCAACTACAGAGGGTCGCAGAAAGCGTGTAAAAAATTTAAATGTTTCCCCAGATCTGGAACCGATCCTGCTGATGTCCTTAAACTACCTTCTCCTCCAAGCAGAGACCAAACCTCTTCAGTTTATCCCTCATGTATTTAGGACTCATGAGTACGCATAGATATCATAAAAGATATAATGGCTCCAATAGTGTAAAATCTTTTTAATTCATTCCAATAAAAAATATAAAATACACTTACAATGTGCAGAAAAACAAGAGCCTTAAGTCCGGTGTGCCGGCTGGACACACACGGACAAACCCGTCCTTCCTGGATCCACACTACTCCACACGAGGTGACGTCAACACGTCGCTCCGCCCGATGCGTTTCATAATAGAATTATGTCATCCAGGGGCACGGGTGGTGCGCTGCGTCACCTCCCTTTATACGGTCGTCGTCCTACCGAGCCTCGCTCTGAGCCGCCAGCGGGTTCCACTCTAACCAAGCCTCACTCTCGATTGTAAACAAGCTCACTCTCCGCCCAGCACGATGTAATGATCGCGAGACTTACTGATACTTGTCGGTAAAGGACTATCAATGCTGATCAGCCACATATAGTGGAAACATTCATATATCTGCACTAATGTATGTTAAAACCATTTATAAGAGACCATTTGAAAAAAACATTAAGCTTTCCAAATGGAAATCTTTCATGTGACTAAACAAAAGTTGTCAGCACATGACAAGATTCTTATAAACACCAACTGAAAACGATATCAATACACCAATGGCGGAAGTGGGATACAATAGGAATTGGGGGACATCACCCTTAGATCCCTATATCCCTCATCAAACCATGTATAGGGCAAAGGGAATAGGTAAAGTAAAAACATTAAAAATTGATAAAACAATAACAAGTAAAAATGTGGGCCATTGATTCTAAAGATTATATAAACAAAATATAAACAAAAAATGAGGAGAAATGTGACATGGGGTGCATTCATCAAAAATCACAGGGCATATGTCCCCAGTCCCACGGTCAGTGCAAACACAAATCTCATGGTTGCCTAAATATAACCACCATCCATGGCCATCCAGCTGCCATAAACGGTACTCCCCAGATGCCATCATATGTACAGACCCGGTGAGCCCAATACCGGAAAGACAATCCATTAAAGGGATCACAATCTCTGACATACACAATCCATAATCAAATGGTCAATTGGTGGTAATACATACGGATGATTACCTTAGCATTCCCAAATGGCAGCTATAATGACTAATCATCAGTTAAGAGCCAAGTTGAACTAAAAAACAAAAACTGATGGAATCAGGGGGATCCTCAGATATCTTAAAGTGGCCCCCCCCTTGATCTAAAAAAGCAATCAAACGCCAGTAACTCAGAGCGAAACAGGCGGGCCCCCCTTATTCTGATGACAGATGTATCGTGTCTACAAAACAGTCACATATAACATCCCATATATTACATTAATACGGTACCAAATGATTTTGTGTCCATTACATCACAGAAAATGCATAAATCCACATCTCCCAAGTACTCAGAGCCCCCCAACCTACAAATCAACAGATGAACAAGTGACATGTGAACGCCCTCATGAATTATTAATGAAAGTGTTCACATCCGTATCGACATTTAAGTCGTACGGAACATAGGTTCTAAGTCTATGTATCCAGGTCATTTCCTGCCTTGAGATTTCTCTAACCAGTGACCCCCCCTCTCCAATGGGGCCTATATTTGTCTATACCCATATATAGAGAGTTGGAGGGATCCCTATTATGCATCTGATCATGGTGTCGAGATACTGGTTGCTTGTCAAATCCTCTTCTGATATTCCCAATGTGTTCATTGAGTCTTACCCGTAGTGCACTTTTGGTCCTCCCCACATACTGTAAGCCGCAAGGGCACTGTATGAGGTAGACCACCCCTTCAGAGGAGCAAGTGATAAAGGGCTCCACTTCATAGGATCTTGAAGTGCTCATGGACGTGAAGTTACACGTTTTACTACCTTTGCATCTATTCAAGGTGCAAACTTGATTATTTGTTAAATTAAAGAATCTAACCACATCAGAAGTACATGCCCAATTGGTCATGTACTTCTGATATGGTTAGATTCTTTAATTTAACAAATAATCCACTTACATCAGATTCCAGGGCTATAGGAGTAGAACTAAAGACACCAGTGGTGTCCACTACTCTTTTAGGCCGGAACTCAAAAATATCCATGATATCTGGAATTACTCAACACCGAAGCAGCAATAAATGTAAAATGCAAAATGGGAAAATTAGAATAGAAACTGCACGGTATAAAATTTATACATAAATTGCGTGGTAGGTCGAGACGGGACTCTTCCGGTTATGCCCGGGTAAATTCCATCTATTACAACGAGGATAATAGGAGCCAGGATTTCGATATCCAGACTCAGAATCCCTTTTTTCCATTGTCTGATTTAGAAGCACCTGACAATTATAGGCGAGACATGAGTATGCAATTTTGGTGATCCTAGGGGAAATCCGAGAACACATTACTACAATGACCAGGGACATGGCAACCCAAGGCCGACCCAACATTTGGGATCTTTGTTGGTAGGACAAACCAGAGCTGGGATTTTCACAGGGACAACAGAGGTGTAAAAAGGCTCATGGAACTAAGAGAGGAGGCAGAGTGGTGAGGAAAATCCAGTCAGCTAAAAAGGCTGGAAAAATGCCTAGGGTTGGGCATTTTTAATTTGAGTAAACAGGAATTGACGGACCCCGATTAAAGGTTATTGGATAAAGGGTTGAAGTTCGCCCCACCAAGGAATATGAGTAAATTCCAAACATATATGGACGTACACAAGTACGTCCGTAGATTGAATATTAAGAGATATATGCTTAGCAATCCAATTAGAGAGTGAAACAAGAAGGCCGAAATTTCAACATTCTAATCCATCTAATGCATCCCTTTTTAACCCTCCAGGGCCTATATCATCAAACATCAGGGTTTTTAGAGATGTAGTTTTGCATGACTTGGACTTGATGAAAGTAAAAAAGGTCAAGATGCAGAAGGATTTGGAAATTGGTTTTAATGCCCTTTGTAACAATAAGTCATTGGTGATTAGACCAGCAGATAAGGGTGGGGGGATTGCGGTGTTGGATCGATGTAATTATTTAAAAGAAATGCACCGCATTGTAGATGACAGTGATATTTATACTGTTTTGAACAGGGATACTGTCATCAAATACAAGAGGGATCTTGAAAAAAATTGTGCATCGGGGTTTCCAAAAGGGCACTCTAAATGATGAGAAGCTTTTTTTGGTATCTTGTGCTCCTCGCACACCAGTAACTTACCATCTGCCTAAATTGCACAAAAATGCGCTTTGCCCCCCGGGACATCCAAAAGTGAATGGAATAGACTCGTTCCCGTGTGGGCAAATACATATACAATTATTTGCAACCTTTTGTTCAGACTATGCCGTCCTATGTCAAGGACACAAAACAGGTTAATATTTTGTCTAGCATCACTCCCAAGAGGAGTCTGGTTCGTGACTGCGGACATTACTTCATCGTATACTATTATTCCCCACCATCTGGGCCTGGAAGCGGTAAGACTATATCTAGAAAGAGGATCAGGTTTAGCGCCAACACAAATTGAATTATGGAACTTTTGGAGTATGCGGCAGGTCACAACTACTTCTGGTTCGACCACCAATTCTATCGCCAGGACAGGGGCGTGACTATGGGGGCTAAATATGCCACCAGCCTGGCCAACCTGCTCATGGCTAAATGGGAGGAGGATGTCATCAATGCCCCCAGGAGGCTGGAAGTGGCCCTGTGGGCTCGGTAAATCGATGACGTCCCCCTCCTATGGGATGGTGTTGAATCAGCTGTATATATTTATGGCCACCCTGAATGAAAACGACAGGGGCATTAAATTGAAGCTAGTCAAGAAGAAATCAATTTCCTTGACTTGAACATTAAAATAGTGAATGGCAACTTTGACGTCAAAATTTTTAAGTCAACTGATCGTAAATCGTACATCTCCTTAGATAGTTGTCATTAAGAACCTTGGCTAAGGGCTGTGCCTCAGGGGCAGTTCACACGCCTCAGGCGGAATTGTACTGAGGTTGAGACCTTTGACAACCAGGCAACCCTGCTCTCCAATAGATTTTTGGAGAAGGGGTACGAAAGTGAGTTTCTGTCGAGAGCGGTTAAGGTGGCTCGTGAGAAGGATAGGTCAGTATTGTTGGCAGACAGAAACCACGGTAGAGTGGATACCAAGAATGGCATGCCATTTATCACTACCTTTTCGGTTCAACATCGTACCATCAAGCGCCTGATGCATAAACACTGGCATCTGTTGACTAGTGCTATTCTACCGGGGAGACCACAGGTTATATTTAAGGGTGCATCTTCTTTGGTCAGTCGGATTGCACAAGATCCCCCAAAGACTAATGCATGCTTTTTTTTCAAAACCTTAAGGGATACTATAGGTGTAAAAATTGTAAAGTTTGCACCTTGAATAGAAGCAAAGGTAGTAAAACTTTTAACTTCACGTCCACAAGCACTTCAAGATCCTATGAAGTGGAGCCCTTTATCACTTTCTGCTCTGAAGGGGTGGTCTACCTCATACATTGCCCTTGCGGCTTACAGTATGTGGGGAGGACCAAAAGTGCACTATGGGTAAGACTCAATGAACACATTGGGAATATCAGAAGAGGATTTTACAAGCATCCAGTATCTCGACACTATGATCAGATGCATAATAGGGATCCCTCCAACACTCTATATATAGGTATAGACAAATATAGGCCCCATTGGAGGGGGGGGGGGGGGGGGTCACTGGTTAGAGAAATCTCAAGGCAGGAAATGGCCTGGATACGTAGACTTAGGCCGCGTACACACGCGGGGACTGTTCGCTCAACTTTTCGCTCGACAGTTTCAGCGGACAGTCTGATGAACAAAGTTTTTCGGAAATTCCGAAAAACTGTCCGCTGAAACTTGGTTTGAGCGGACAGTCCGCCCGTGTGTAGGCTTGTTCGTCAAACTAAGTCTCGCGTATGCTCAGAAAGAATTTACACGCCGAAGGTTGCATTGCAGTGTATAGGACGTTGTTTTCTAGTCCCGTCGTACGTGCCGTTCACGTCATCGCGCACGGTTTCAGCGGACTGTTCGTTCGTCGTGTGTGGGCAAGTCCGTCCATGCTAATTTTGAGCGGACTGTCCGCTGAAACTGTTTGACGAACAAAGTTGAGCGAACAGTCCCCGCGTGTGTACGCGGCCTTAGAACATATGTTCCGTACGGCTAAAATGTCGATACGGATGTGAACGCTTTCATTAATAATTCATGAGGGCGTTCACATGTTCCATCTGTTGATTTGTAGGTTGGGAGGCTCTGAGTACTTGAGAGATGCGGATTTATGCATTTTCTGTGATGTAATGGGCACAAAATCATTTGGTACCGTATTAATGTAATATATGGGATGTTATATGTGACTGTTTTGTAGACACGATACATCTGTCATCAGAATAAGGGGGGTCCGCCTAACTATTTCGCTCTGAGTTACTGGCGTTTGGTTGCTTTTTTAGATCAAGGGGGGGCCACTTCAAGATGTCGGAGGATCCCCCTGATTCCATCAGTTTTTGGTTTTTAGTTCAACTTGGCTCTATTTTGGGTTTAGTCCTTTGGAGTCATATCTCATACCCTGTACCTCAATTGTTACATTGTCCCTGTGGAATGGTGTGACCAGTGGCTGGTTGTTATACCTGCTATCTGCTGATATAGAGGTGATCAGCATTGACAGTGTGACTGATGATTAGTCATTATAGCCGCCATTTGGGAATGCTAAGATAATCATCAGTATGTATTACCGCCAATTGACCATTTGATTATGGATTGTGTATGTCAGAGATTGTGATCCCTTTAACCACTTGGTTCCCACACTACGTCTATTGACGTCATGGGCTTTCAGTGGTTATATCTAAATGATGCCTGAGGCCACAGACATTATTCAGATATTGCCGTTTTCAGCCGGCGATTCCCTGCACCATAAGAACGATCATAGCGGCAGTTCCGCCGTTTGATCGTTCTTACGGGCGGCAGGAGGGGACGCCCCCCTCCCGCGCTTCTACCGACTCACCGTTTCCATCGGTGAGTCGGTCACAGGATCCGCTGGCCCCAGCAAGTAACCATAGAGATTTCCGGCATACTAGATTGTCCCCGGAGTCTCTATGATCGTTCGGAGGCCGGGCGCGATGTTATGATGTCAAGCCCGGCCTCGGTATTCAAATTAAGCCAGGATCGTTTTTTTTTTTTTTTTTTTATTCTTACCAGCCTAGAGGTGAGATATGGGGTCTTATTGACCCCCATATCTCACTGTAAATATGTCTTATCATGCCATATTCCTATTACAAAGGATGTTTACATTCCTTGTAATAGGAATAAAAGTCAAATTTTTTTTTTTAAGTGTAAAACAAAAAAAATAAAACTAAAAATTTATTTAAAAAAATATATTTTTTTTAAAGCGCCCCTGTCCCCGTGAGCTCGCACATAGAAGCAAACGCATACGTAAGTCCCGCCCAAATATGAAAACGGTGTTCAAACCACACATTTGAGGTATTGCCGTGAACGTTAGAGCGAGAGCAATAATTCTAGCCCTAGACCTCCTCTGTAACCCAAAATATGTAACCAGTAAAAAAATTTAAAGTGTCGCCTATGGGGATTTTTAAATACCAAAGTTTGGCGCCATTCCACAAGCGCGTGCAATTTTGAAGCGTGACATGTTGGGTATCTATTTACTCGGCGTATTCTCCTCTTTCACATTATGCAAAAAAATTGGGCTAACTTTACTGTTTTCTTTTTTTTAAGCATGAAAGCATGAAAAAAACGTCTTCAAAAACTTGCTGCGCAAATACCGTGCGAGATAAAAAGTTGCAACGAGCGCCATTGTATTCTCTAGGGTCTTTGCTAAAAAAAAACATATATAATGTTTGGGGGTTCTATGTAATTTTCTAGCAAAGAAATTAGGAATTTTACATATAGGAGAGAAATGTCAGAATTGGCCTGGGTGTGAAGTGGTTAATGGATTGTCTTTCCGGTATTGGGGTTAACCGGGTCTGTACATATGATGGCATCTGGGGAGTACCGTTTATAGCAGCTGGATGGCCATGGATTGTGGTTATATTTAGGCCACCATGAGATTTGTGTTTGCACTGACCGTGGGACTGGGGACATAATATACCCTGTGATTTTTGATGAATGCCCCCCATGTCACATTTTTCCTCCTTTTTTGTTTATATTTTGTTTATATAATCTTTAGAATCAATGGCCCACATTTTTAATTGTTATTATTTTATCTATTTTTTAGGTTTTTACTTTACCTATTCTCTTTGCCCTATACATGGTTTGATGAGGGATATAGGGATCTAAGGGTGATGTCCCCCAATCCCTATTGTATCCCACTTCCGCCATTGGTGTATTGATATGGTTTTCAGTTGGTGTTTATAAGAATCTTGTCATGTGCCGACAACTTTTGTTTAGTCACATGAAAGATTTCCATTTGGAAAGCTTAATGGTTTTTGCAAATGGCCTCTTATAAATGGTTTTAACATACTTTAGTGCTGATATATGCATATGTTTAGACTACATGTGGCTGATCAGCATTGATAGCGATTTATCGACAAGTATCAATAAGTCTCGTGATCATTATAACGCGCTGGGCGGAGAGTGAGCTTGTTTACAATCGAGAGTGAGGCTTGGTTAGAGCGGAACCCGCTGGCGGCTCAGAGCGAGGCTCGGTCAGGCGACGACTGTATAAAGGGAGGTGACGCAGCACGCCGCCCGTGCCCCTGGATGACTTAATTTGATTGCGAAACGTGTAGGGGGGAGCGACATGCTGACGTCACCTCGTGTGGAGTAGTGTGTGGATCCAGGAAGGACGGGTTTGTCCGTGTGTCCGGCCAGCACACCGGACTTAAGGCTCTTGTTTTTCTGCACTTTGTAAGTGTATTTTTATATTTTATTGGAATGAATAAAAAAGCTTTTACACTATTGATGCCATTATATCTCTTTCATGATATCTATGTGTACTCATGAGTCCTAAGTACATGAGGGATAAACTGAAGAGGTTCGGTCTCATAATCTGCTTGGTGGAGAAGGTGGTTTAAGGAGATCGGCAGGATCGGTTCCAGATCTGGGGAAACACTTAAATTTGCACGCTTTCTTCGACCCTCTGTAATGGGGGGTCACGGATTTCTGGCAAGAAATAATTCTCTACACTTTGGTGGTGGATTGCGCACTGTTTACAAGTGGAAGAATCTGCTCTTCAGTCTACTAATCTATTGAAAAGACTTTTATTTTATTTCAATATTATATTTACTTTTTTTTTGCGGTACAAAGCACAGAGGCTCATATTGTATTAATACCAAAACCTGAAAAAGAACAACCATTATGTAAGAATTACAGACCTTATATCTTTGACAAATATAGATATAAGAATATACTCAAAGATCATATCTAAACGAACAGCGATTATATCAGATCACATAAATCTGGAACAAACGGGATTCATGAAATGGAGAGAAACAAGGTACAATATTATTAAGACGTGTACGCTGATGGAATACGCACAGAGAACTGCCATTACAGCCTGCCTATTGGCTATAGATGCCGAGAAGGCATTTGATAGGGTGGGATGGCAGATCTTAGAGGAAGTATTGAAGCAAATAGGAATTGGGCCCAAAATGTTAGGAAGGATTATTGCATTATATAAAAACTCAAGAGCTAAAGTGAGAACAAATGGGATATTATCAGAGTATATAAAAAAATCAAATGGAACTCGACAAGGGTGCCCTTTATCACCACTTGTATATGTTATGATAATGGAACATCTTATGGAAGTTATAAGGGGGAATAAAGATAGTAAGGGGATAAAGGTTAAGGGTAAAGAATATGATATGGCTGCTTATGCAGATGATCTTTTATTGTATATAACCAACCCTATAATAACAATAACAAACTTAATAAAAGAGTTGGATAGATTTGGGGAACTGGGTAATTTTAAAGTAAATTATGATAAATCCGAACTGATGAACATCACACTGGAGGAAAATATGCAATCTTTTTTACGAAAGGATTTCCCATTTAAATGGAAACAAGATGCGATTAAATACTTAGCAATATATATTCCAAGTGATTTAACGCTCTTACAAGATACGAATTATAATGTGGCAGTTCATAAGGTAAAATAACTTTTATGAAAATTTGATAAAATAACTTATTCATGGCTTGGAAAAATAAGTATTGTAAAGATGGAGATATTATCAATTATGTTGTATATTTTTCAAACAGTACCCATTATACAATCACAAAAGATTATGAAAGATCTAAGAAAAATGGTAGAAAGTTTTGTATGGTCGCACAAGACCCCTAGAGTAGGTAGAGAAGTACTAATTAGAACAAAAAAAATGGAGGATTAGCACTGCCTGACTTTATTAAATACCTTCAAGCAGCCTCAATGAGAACAATAGATTGGCAACATAATGCAAAAAATAAACAATGGGTAAAATTAGAAGAAGAAATATTAGGGGTGAAAAAAAAAATATCAACCATGGATAAAACCTAATTTAAGACCAGAAGAGAAGGAGTTACCTATTTTTGTAAGAACATTAATAATTTGGGATGGTATAATAAAAAAAGGAAATTTGTCTTCTTTAATTGGCCTGATGACTCCACTATTTGCCAATCCTGAATTTGAGCCAGCTTTAAAAGTTATAAAATCTAAATGGAATATAGATGTGTATGAGCGGGTAATACAAATCTTGATTGATAGAAAATTGCCAATGCTCCAGGAATCGGGACATGAATATAAAAATAAATTGTTACAATATTGTCAGTTGAGAGCATTTACTGACCCAATTGTGACAATGATTAATAGATAATAAAGGGAATTCTGAAATCTGTTGGAGATGTAAGGTAGAAAAGGGTACTTTAGAACATATATGGTACAGTTTCTGTTAGATAAAGAGTATTCTGGGATAAGATAATAGAAATATATCGGAAGGTGACAGGTATAGGGTTAAAACTAGATATAAATATAGTATTATTCTCCCTCACACCGAAAACATTAAAACAGAAGGACATAAGAGTTTTGCATTATATGACCACAGTAGCAAAGGCATTAATAGTACGAAAATGGAAAAAAGGAATTGGTCCAAACAATAACAGAGTGGATATGTGAGATGAGTGAAGTATATTATATGGAGAAACAAATAAGAGAAGAAGGATATGTGGAAAATCAGATCTCAAAGTACTGGAAAAAATGGGAGGAGTTCTGCACCTCAGGGAAATTGAAAAAATATATGTAATAGAATGGATTAAGGGGTGGTTGGGGCGGATTTTACTTTTTTTTTTTGGGGGGGGGGGGGGGGGGATGAATGTTAGTATGATTGAAGATATAAGAATGGATAAAGGATTTGTATGTTTTAAAATATAAATAAAAATAAATTTGAAACCAATTTTATATCTCTTTTTTTTTGCCAGTATTAGCACACATGGGTGTTAATCACATTGCTGTTTTATTAGTAATTGGATTGTACTATAATAAGTGATGTGCAATTGTGCTGTTTATATAGACCCCCTTTAAGTTTGTAATTAATATTACACATGTGTAAGGGATTAGTTTAGAGAGCGTATGTGATATTTACATTTTGGCTATTTGGTGTTAGCATCTGTAACACAAACAAGCAGGTGATTTTTCACGTTTTTTTGTCACAGGTGTACAGGATGATCTAGAGATTGCACCCCCTCTCCCCACCCAGCCAAAATGTTGAGATGCAAAGTTCTGGAGAGAAAAAGGGCACATGTACAGAGTGCCTTGCGAAAGTATTCGGCCCCCTTGAACTTTTCAACCTTTTGCCACATTTCAGGCTTCAAACATAAAGATATAACATTTTTATTTTTTGTGAAGAATCACCAACAAGTGGGACACAATTGTGAAGTGGAACGAAATCTATTGGATTTTTGAAACTTTTTTAACTAGTAAAAAAATGAAAAGTGGGGAGTGCAAAATTATTTGGCCCCCTTGCGTTAATACTTTGTAGAGCCACCTTTTGCTGCGATTACAGCTGCAAGTTGCTTGGGGTATGTCTCTATCAGTTTTGCACATCGAGAGACTGAAATTCTTGCCCATTCTTCCTTGCAAAACAGCTCAAGCTCAGTAAGGTTGGATGGAGAGCGTTTGTGAACAGCAGTTTTCAGCTCTTTCCACAGATTCTCGATTGGATTCAGGTCTGGACTTTGACTTGGCCATTCTAACACCTGGATATGTTTATTTGTGAACCATTCCTTTTTAGATTTTGCTGTATGTTTGGGATCATTGTCTTGTTGGAAGATAAATCTCCCCCCCAGTTTCAGGTCTTTTGCAGACTCCAACAGGTTTTCATCCAGAATGGTCCTGTATTTGGCTGCATCCATCTTCCCCTCAATTTTAACCATCTTCCCTGTCCCTGCTGAAGAAAAGCAGGCCCAAACCATGAAGCTGCCACCACCATGTTTGACAGTGGGGATGGTGTGTTGAGGGTGATGAGCTGTGTTGCTTTTACGCCAAACATATCGTTTTGCATTGTGGGCAAAACGTTCGATTTTGGTTTCATCTGACCAGAGCACCTTCTTACACATGTTTGGTGTGTCTCCCAGGTGGCTTGTGGCAAACTTTAGACGAGACTTTTTATGGATATCTTTGAGAAATGGCTTTCTTCTTGCCACTCTTCCATAAACGCCAGATTTGTGCAGTGTACGACTGATTGTTGTCCTATGGACAGACTCTCCCACCTCAGCTGTAGTTCTCTTGGCTGCATCTCTGATCAGTCTTCTCCTTGTCTGAGCTGAAAGTTTAGAGGGACGGCCAGGTCTTGGTAGATTTACAGTGGTCTGATACTCCTTCCATTTCAAAATGATTGCTTGTACAGTGCTCCTTGGGATGTTTAAAGCTTGGGAAATCTTTTTGTATCCAAATCCGGCTTTAAACTTCTCCACAACAGTATTACGGACCTGCCTGGTGTGTTCCTTGGTCTTCATGATGCTCTCTGCGCTTTCAACAGAACCCTGAGACTATCGCAGAGCAGGTGCATTTATACAGAGACTTGATTACACACAGGTGGATTCTATTTATCACCATCGGTCATTTAGGACAACATTGGATCATTCAGAGATCCTCGCTGAACTTCTCGAGTGAGTTTGCTGCACTGAAAGTAAAGGGGCCGAATAATTTTGCACGCACCACTTTTCAGTTTTTTTATTTGCTAAAAAAGTTTAAAATATCCAATAGATTTCGTTCCACTTCACAATTGTGTCCCACTTGTTGGTGATTCTTCACAAAAAATTAAAATGTTATATCTTTATGTTTGAAGCCTGAAATGTG
The DNA here is from genome assembly GCF_037356315.1 of Lithobates pipiens. Lineage (NCBI taxonomy): Eukaryota > Metazoa > Chordata > Amphibia > Anura > Ranidae > Lithobates > Lithobates pipiens. The sequence goes on along the minus strand of NW_027507748.1, from coordinate 601,178,895 downwards.
GCAAAAGGTTGAAAAGTTCAAGGGTGCCGAATACTTTCGCAAGGCACTGTAACTGCCCTGAAGGAAGATACTATCAGGCCCAAGAACCTCATGCAAAAGCTTTGGTTTGGGTTTTCTCAGACTACAGAGTTTAAATGTGGAAGTGGAGAGATTGGCATTTGTCCAAGGGGGGAAATCCTAGGCCTAGCCAAGATTAGCCTAAATGCACCAACAAATCTGGTTCTATCGCATGTTATGGAGATGTAATATTCAACGAAATCCCTGCAGAGTCTGCACGGTTCAAAGCAAACTGCATAACACGGTGTTTGAGTTGACTGTTCTCTCAGAATTAGGTTGCCCAGTTGTCACATGATGTGTAGGCCTTGAGGATGAAGCAGGGAAGAATGGGTTAGGACCTTGGTGAAAACTCAATGTGCAGAGGACAGGCCAAAGGGAAGGGCAACAAATTGGCAATATTGCAGCCCTGGGAAGTTGGCCTTTATGTCCACAGCATGAAGGGGAAAAATGACTAATTGAGCAGATTAAAAGCAGCATTTAACTCAATATCTGTTGAGAACTTTTAAATCCAAGAACGAATGCATTTTGCTTTTTAGGGATGGTAAACAGATTTGAATAAAAACACAGACCTCTATTCCTCTGGGACATTGGCTGCGACTCCCTGGGAAGAGGGCAGCTCTAGAGCAGAATGAATATCTCCTAATCCTGTAGACACAACACTCTTGACTTAAAAGTTCTGAAACTTAGAGGGACAAGATGTCTGAAGACCAACAGATGCCCACCCTCCCAACTTTGACAAGCAGGGGCTCTCATTCGATGTGAGGAGGGATTGCATCTACACTTGGCAGATTAGTGGGTTTAGGTATTACGACAGAACGGAGTTCATCTAGACCTCACAGAACTGAGTACCAGGCTTGGACTCTTAGATAAAGACCCAGGGATTTGAATGAAAAAAGAAAAACTATATCTCAGAAGGGGACATTTAAACATTGGAGCAATAGGGTATTCATTCCCCCTATGCACAGACCAGCATTTAAGCCAAATCATCTTCATTGTATGCACAGAAAAGAAATCCATTTTGGGTACTTAAAAAATGTTATCCATTAGCCTGTCCACACATAGTTGAGTTATTGCCAGTTACTGGATGAAAGATGGTTCCTATAGTAGAGTCAGGCAAGGAGAAGTTCATTTGGGCCTGTGCATTTGTACCAATATGGTAAGCATATGTGTAGTTTGCCCTCCCACAAGGAGGCTACATAGGCTCCATGTGGATACTAAGGCCAAAAAATAGGGTTGCACAGATACCAATTCAAGACCAAGTACTCGCCAATACCGATAGATACTTTTTTAAAAAAATGTTAAGTGACATTAATATGCGGCACTGATTGGGGGGGGGGGGGGGGTGGTTGGTCACGGAGTGGTTGGTGGCAGTGTTTTTTTTCTCTTTTTTCACAATTTTACATTTTATTATTAATTATAATTTCCTCTTTTTTAATTTATCAAGGCAGGGGGTTGTGGAGATACTCCTGACAATTCCCGTTTGAGACAAGGAAAGGGACAGAGGACACAGCCTACCCAGTCCCTTTAGCTGAAGCTGAATGGACAGGAGACAGCAGTTCTTGTTTATTCATAAACAGAAGCATCGGAAACACAGTTTACTATGCTCAGTTATGAATGGACAGTCAGTGATCACTCTGTTCATTCAGAACAGGAAAGAGCCAGTAAATTACATATTTACTAGCTCCTTCCTCCACTCTCCAGCCTGACAAATCTGGGTCGGGGGGTGGAGGAGCACAGAGGGGGACTGAAGGAGGACACATGGGGACAGTCAGGCACAACCAGCGTGGCTGTGAGGACATTTCCAACACCAATCTCCCAGTATAGATTTAAAAAAATAGCAGCTGAAAGCCACGGGGAGAGGCGAAGAAGCAGCCATCAGCTGTTTTATTGAAATTTATACAGGGAGATTGGTGCTTGTAACTTCCCCTGCCGCTGCACCGATCATCCTCGACTGCTCAGGTATCGGATTAGGCATGGAAGCATTTGCACGAGCACAAGTACTCGTGCAAATGCTCGGTATCGGCACCAATACTAGTATCAATATAAGTGCAACCCTAACAAAAACCCATCATTACAAAAAGTCCTACTCAGTTATCACCCTCCCAGTGGGAAGACTCCTTAAGATGCCTTCTGGAACAGGGTTCTATTAGTTGGGGGTATCTTGGATCTGGACCTCAAGTGAACCTTGAAGCTAGCTTAATGCTTTGCACCATGTGCCAAGGTTAGCACCTGACGTAGAGTCCAGTGACAAAAATCTTGAAAAAAATTAAATAAAATCCTGAAGCTACCTGGGGGTGGGAAGAGTAATACTGGGTTGTCCTTACAGCTCGTTTGACACTGCTAAATGTCCCGTAGTGTACAATTAGGAAAAACATCAGCTTTAGCTGCCCCCAGCAGACATTATGACTCCAAGGAAAGAAAGTGAGCGATATGACAGCATATAGACAAAAGTCCTTGCTGTAGTTGAATGAACGTAACCACTAGGCGTCCGCACTATAGCAGAAAGATGGCTACAGTGCGGCACCCTATTGCCGGGAGGGCGTCCCTGGATGTCCTTTTGTTTACTTCACCTCTGCGCACTGCTGTGGGCACGCATCGGGGAAATTCTGTGTTGGCTGTGACCCTTGGACATAGGCAATCACAGATCGTGCTAAATGGCCAATCACAGCGGCTATTTAGCATTCGGAAAATCCAATGAGAGATGATCTCAAATGTAAACATATGAAATTATCTCTCTTCGCCAGCACGCTCTCCTCACACAGAGACAGCATTTGAGGAGAGAGAAGATGCCCTACAGCGTGAGCGCCAAACATCTTGTGAAAATACATTTTCTAATGAAAAACATCAGTGCCATAGTGCTCATCACTGTTAGTGTCACAGTGCCATTTGTCATCAGTACCACGTGTCAGCGCTATCTGCCAGTGCCATCTGACACCAGTGTTAAATGGTAAATGGTGTTGCACTCCTAAAATCCTTCTCTGAAAATCATAATTGTCATATCTGAGTGACAAATATATATAAAAAAATATATAAAAATATAATGTTCAGTTATGTATTTTTGCAATAAAGTGCTATTGTGCAAAATCTGTACAGATCTAATCCATAATGTGCAAGATAAACAGACGTAATTAGCAATCCAACTGAGTGCCAGTAAATATATGTGCAAATAAACAAAATATAAATACAAATCAACAATGTGCAAAAAAAATAAAAAGGAACAAATGTAATCAGCAATCCAAATGGGTGCAGATAAATATATGTGCAAATAAACAGAGTATATAAATACTAATCTGTGCAAAAACGTGCAAATGGAGAAAATGTGCAAATATGCAGAAAAGATGCCAACAGGTGGGCATAGATGAGATAAAGTCCAATGTGAAATATGGAGCTCTTCGGGGTCCACTGTGCAAACTAGTGCAAGTGTAGCAGTGTTTTAAAAGGAACACTGAGTGATAATACAATGATATCCAGTGTCAGTGTGACTTTTAAGTGCGGTACGTGTCTTCAGTGTCACTGACACTCGCGGCTGTGCTAAATGATTACCTTACTGCTGTAAGGCAAACAGCATGTAGAAGAGGTAGGGGGAGTTTTAATCCTTACAGATTGTGGTGTTCCTGCACGTCCCTAATATGTCTGAAGCAGAGTCAGAGGGGATCCTTCCTTTTCCTTCCGCTGAATGGGTATCTATGATCACTCACATATTAAATGTATCAGGATATAAAAAAAGGGGATAGAGCCCAACATGGTGTAGTATATTTACAACAAAGATGAAGTTTTATTAATATTATAATCGAGAACTCATTATTTTGTGTGTAGATCACGCAATGTAAAAACGAGCGCCAAACTCGTACCTGAATGTCTCATCCGGTGTCTGTCTGCCTCAAGCTAGCCTACGCGTTATGTCACAACACACGTGACATCGACTGGGATGAGGCTTGAGAGCAATAGAGTATTTATATAGGTCCGATGGTATTATTATTGGTAGGCCATTTTCTTGAAGCCTCTGGTCAAACCAATGGAGCTGCCATTTTCCTAGGGCTCGTCGCCTGGGCTCCAATCACAGCCATTTTGTTGTGGATTTTTTCTTCTTTAAAAGAACATTGGTAATAGTATGGTCCAGCTGTGGCCATATTATAGTGGTCTAAGGTTGATATAAGGTATATACGCTTTAGTCATATTGGAAATGTCAGCACAATATGTATTAATGGTCTAAAAAAACTAAAAAAAGGAAACCGACATTGTTGACAGCATTTGATGGTATAGCAACCAGCATAAAACAAATACAGTGCCTTGCAAAAGTATTCGGCCCCCTTGAACTTTTCAACCTTTTGCCACATTTCAGGCTTCAAACATAAAGATATAACATTTTAATTTTTTGTGAAGAATCACCAACAAGTGGGACACAATTGTGAAGTGGAACGAAATCTATTGGATATTTTAAACTTTTTTAGCAAATAAAAAACTGAAAAGTGGTGCGTGCAAAATTATTCGGCCCTTTACTTTCAGTGCAGCAAACTCACTCGAGAAGTTCAGCGAGGATCTCTGAATGATCCAATGTTGTCCTAAATGACCGATGGTGATAAATAGAATCCACCTGTGTGTAATCAAGTCTCTATATAAATGCACCTGCTCTGTGATAGTCTCAGGGTTCTGTTGAAAGCGCAGAGAGCATCATGAAGACCAAGGACCAAACCAAGCAGGTCCGTAATACTGTTGTGGAGAAGTTTAAAGCCGGATTTGGATACAAAAAGATTTCCCAAGCTTTAAACATCCCAAGGAGCACTGTGCAAGCGATCATTTTGAAATGGAAGGAGTATCAGACCACTGCAAATCGACCAAGACCTGGCCGTCCCTCTAAACGTTCAGCTCAGACAAGGAGAAGACTGATCAGAGATGCAGCCAAGAGGCCCATGATCACTCTGGATGAACTGCAGAGAACTAAAGCTGAGGTGGGAAGAGTCTGTCCATAGAACAACAATCAGTCGTACACTGCACAAATCTGGCGTTTATGGAAGAGTGGCAAGAAGAAAGCCATTTCTCAAAGATATCCATAAAAAGTCTTGTCTAAAGTTTGCCACAAGCCACCTGGGAGACACACCAAACATGTGTAAGAAGGTGCTCTGGTCAGATGAAACCAAAATCGAACGTTTTGCCCACAATGCAAAACGATATGTTTGGCGTAAAAGCAACACAGCTCATCACCCTCAACACACCATCCCGACTGTCAAACATGGTGGTGGCAGCATCATGGTTTGGGCCTGCTTTTCTTCAGCAGGGACAGGGAAGATGGTTAAAATTGAGGGGAAGATGGATGCAGCCAAATACAGGACCATTCTGGATGAAAACCTGTTGGAGTCTGCAAAAGACCTGAAACTGGGATGGAGATTTATCTTCCAACAAGACAATGATCCCAAACATACAGCAAAATCTACAAAGGAATGGTTCACAAATAAATGTATCCAGGTGTTAGAATGGCCAAGTCAAAGTCCAGACCTGAATCCAATCGAGAATCTGTGGAAAGAGCTGACAACTGCTGTTCACAAACGCTTTCCCATCCAACCTCACTGAGCTTGAGCTGTTTTGCAAGGAAGAATGGGCAAGAATTTCAGTCTCTTGATGTGCAAAACTGATAGAGACATACCCCAAGCGACTTGCAGCTGTAATCGCAGCAAAAGGTGGCTCTACAAAGTATTAACCCAAGGGGGCCTTATAATTTTGCACACCCCACTTTTCATTTTTTTATTAGTTAAAAAAGTTTCAAAAATCCAATAGATTTCGTTCCACTTCACAATTGTGTCCCACTTGTTGGTGATTCTTCACAAAAAATAAAAATGTTATATCTTTATGTTTGAAGCCTGAAATGTGGCAAAAGGTTGAAAAGTTCAAGGGGGCCGAATACTTTCGCAAGGCACTGTAGTGGTGTATTGTTCATAATAGACCACCGTGATATATAAATGAAAATTGAAATGTAACAGAGAAGATGGTTAGGAATATCTATATAAAATGTTAGAAAAAATAAAATTATAACACAAATTTATTAGATAAAAAAAATAATAAAAAACCAATAAAAATATCATTAAAAATTAAAATAAAGGGACAGACTCCGGAAATGATGCTCAGGTATGCAGAACATGTATGGACAACATATAAAATAAATTTTAGACAATATATATATATACATACATATATATATATATATATATACATATACATATATATATATATATATATATATATATATATATATATACACATACATAAACATACATATAATATAGGAAGAAGGCTAGTTTTTGATTGTAAATTCATAGCTGACGTGAATGGATGGAGAAGGTAAAAAAATAAGGAAAAAATCTCTTAATTTTAAAATGTTAAAAATATATGGGAATTTTTAGTTTAAAAATCACTGATGAAGCAGTTAAGGTCAAACTCTATGTTGAGGCCCCGAGGGGTAAATGTATCAAGAATAAAAATCAATTTTGATTCAATTTGGCTGAGGGTCCTGACCTTATGTCCCCCTCGTCAATGTTTTTTGTATGGCTCAATCCCCCAAAATTTTAGATGTGAGGGGGTCCTTCCTATGATGTGTGGCAAAATGCTTGGAGACGCTATGCTTATCAAAGCCTTTTATGTTGTTTTGTACCTATTCTTTAACCACTTTAGGACCGGCGCATGTAATAATACGTCGGCACAATGGCACGGACAGGCACAAGCACGTACCCATACGTGCCTGCCTTCCAGCGGGTGGGGGGGTCAGATCGGACCCCCTCCCGCAGGCTGTGGCGGTCCGTTTCGCTTCAGGAGTAATCCGGGATGAGGGGATGGCCATTGGTTTCTGGCCATCCCCTCGCGATCGCTCCTGGCGAATGAGAAGCTTCCCCTGCCTGTGTAAGTGTAAACACAGGCAGGAGGAAGTGATGTCACTCTCCTCGTGGCGGTCTTTTTGACCGGACGGCGAGAAGACATCCAAGTAAGTGCACCAACAGTACACTGACACGTAGGTACACAGACACACAAATCACACCAGTCACCCCCCGCCCCCCCAGTCACAGTGTCACTGATTGCAGTGATCATTTATTTACTGATCACTGCATTTAGTGTCAGTTGTGACTGTAAAAAGTGTCAGGGCAGTTAGTGTTAGGCCCCTTTAGGTCCAGGGTAGCCCCCTACCCCCCCAATAAAGGTTTAAATCCTTGATTGTCCCCCAGCTAACCCTTCCCCCCCTTTTGCCAGTGTCACTATGCGATCGCTTTTCGATCGCTGCATTAGTGTCACTGGTGCCACTAGGTAGCAACTGCAAGTTATTTTTTAGGTTCACCGCCAGGTTTTTATAGTGTTAGGTACCCTCATATATAACCTAATAAAGGTTTTAACCCCCGATTGCCCCTAAAGTTAACCCTTTCACCAGTGATCACCATATAAGTGTCACTGGTGACTCTGGCTAGCCAGTTATTTAGTTTCCCTGTCAGTTTTTTTATATAGCGTCAGGTACCCCCATATACTACCTAATAAAGGTTTTAACCCCCTGATTGCCCCTAGTTAACCCTTTCACCAGTCATCACCGTACAAGTGTTACGGGTGAGGCTGGTTAGTTAGTTCACTTTAAACAGCATCAGGTCACCTGCCATTTATTACCCAATAAAAGTTTAACCCCCTGATCACCCAGCGGGTGATATCAATTAGGTTTTAGGGTCAGATAGGGTCTGCATCGCCCCAGGCAGCGCTAGGTTAGTGCCAGTACCGCTAACACCCACGTGCAAAGCATACACCTCCCTTAGTGGTATGGAATCCTAACAGATCAATATCTGATCAGATCTATACTAGCGTCCCCAGCAGTTTAGGGTTCCAAAAAAACGCATTGTTAGTCAGATCAGTCCAGATACCTGCTAGCACCTGCGTTTTGCCCCTCCGCCCAGCCCAGCCCACCCAAGTGCAGTATCGATCGATCACTGTCACTTACAAAACACAACACACATAACTACAGCGATTGCAGAGTCAGGCTTGATCCCTGCAATCGCCAACAGCTTTTTTTGGTAGCGTTGTATACAGTCGCTGACAGCCTAGGTGCTTTTTTACCTGTGAGTCTCACTAGTTGTACCACTAAATTTAGAGCCCAAAATAGCAAAGCGAAGGTACACTAGTGAAGAGGCCTACACGTTTCTGAGCATGACAGATAGTGAAGTGGAAGTCACTTATCTGTCAGATTCAGGCTCAGAATACGATCCCGTAGAGGACAGCGGCTCCATGACAGATAGCTCTGATGACGAAGGTGAGGTCCCTGCTAAGGTCAGATGTACCGGACCCCAATCTTCTGATGTTGTTGAGGTGCAAGAACCGCAGGTCCCTCGTATGGAGAAGAGAAGTACTAGAGCCGCTCATCCTTCTGGTGAACTGGCAAGCACCAGCAGCCTAGTACACCCTGGACGTACATCCAGCACTGCAGTAACACGTGGTGACGTGGCGAGACCCATAAGTGCAGTTCAAGCTGGCGAGGTGGCAAGCACAAGTAGTGTCCCGCTGCCACCAAGAAGAAGACAAAGCAGGCCCGTCGTTCCCATAGTGCCCTTCCTGCAGAATTCGCCAATCCTGATTGGGTGCCCACCACTTCTGCAGCACCCCCATTCACTGGCCAACCAGTATTCAGGTGGAAACATATTTCACTCCTCACTGCCAATCACAGTTTTGGAGGCCACGAAATGCCCACATGGCACAAACCCCCTCCCAAGTGACCCCATTTTGGAAAGTAGACACCCCAAGCTATTTGCTGAGAGGTATCTGAGTATTTTGCAGATCTCGCTTTTTGTCACAAAGTTTTGAATTTTGAAAAAATAAAAATGTTTTTTTCTTTCCTTTTTTTTTTTCTTTTTTTGAAAATGAAGAAAGGAGCTGAAAAATGCTCATCATGACTCAGCAAATAGCTTGGGGTGTCTACTTTCCAAAATGGAGTAATTTGCAGGAGTTTTATACTATTTTGGCATTTTATGGCCTTCGAAACTGTGATAGGTAGTGAGGAGTGAAATCAAAAATTTTCACCCTTAGAAATCCTGAAGGCAGTGATTGGTTTTCGGGGCCCCGCATGCAGCTAGGCTCCCAAAAAGTCCCACACATGTGGTATCCCTGCACTCAGGAGAAGCAGCAAAATGTATTTTGAGGTGCAATTCCAAATATAACCATGGCATGTGTGAGCAATATATAATTTAGTGACAACTTTTTGTAAAAATATTTTTTTTTGTCATTATTCAATCCCTTGGAACAAAAATAAAAAAAAATATTCAATGGGCTCAAAATGTCCCTCAGCAAATAGCTTGGGGTGTCTACTTTCCAAAATGGGGTCATTGGGGGGGGGGGGGGGGAATTGTGCCATCTTGGCATTTTATGGCCTTCAAAACTGTGATAGGTAGTGAGGAGTGAAATAAAAAATTAATGCCCTTAGAAATTATGAAGGCGATGCTTGCATTATGGGTTCCCGTACGTGGCTAGGCTCCCAAAAAGTCCCACACATGTGGTATCCCCGTACTCAGAAGCAGAAGAATGTATTTTGTGGTGTAATTTTACATATGCCCATAGCATGTGTGAGCAATATATCATTTAGGGACACATTTTTGTAAATATTTAATTTTTTTGTCATTATCCAATCCCTTGGGACAAAAAAAAAAAAAATATTCAATGGGCTCAACATGCCTCTCAGCAATTTTCTTGGGGTGTCTACTTTCCAAAATGGGATCATTTGGGGGGGGGGGGGGGGGGGGGGGGGTTGTACTGCCCAGCCATTTTAGCACCTCAAGAAATGATATAGACAGTCATAAATTAAAAGCTGTGTAAATTCCAGAAATTGAACTTGACGCTATAACTTTTGCGCAAACCAATAAATATACGCTTATTGACATTTATTTTTACTAAAGACATGTGGCTGAATAAATTTTGGCCTAAATGTAGGACTAAAATTGAGTTTATTCGATTTTTCTTATAACAAAAAGTAGAAAATATATATTTTTCTCGAAATTTTCGGTCTTTTTCCATTTATATCACAAAAAATAAAAATCGCAGTGGCAATCAAATACCATCAAAAGAAAGCACTATTTGTGGGAAGAAAGGGGCGCAAATTTCGTATGGGTACAACATTGCATGACCGTGCAATTGCCAGGTAAAGCAGTGCAGTGCGAAATTGTAAAAAGACCTCTGGTCCTTAGGCTGACAATTGGTCCTGGGGTTAAATGGTTAATCCTCACCCTAAGGGTTTAGTGCGCCCAATATACTGTAAGCCGCAACTGCATTCCAATGCATACACTGTACCCTTCTCTGTTTCAGCAAATAAAATCACTGATTTCGTATGTATTCCCAGTGCTGGTGGATGTAAATTCAAACACTTTTTGTACTGGCTTTTTTGTTTACATCCACCAGCACTGGGAATACATACGAAATCAGTGATTTTATTTGCTGCAACACAGAAGGTGCAGTGTATGCATGGATGGATTAAAGAACATGTACAAAACATCATAAAAGGCTTTGATAAGCATAACGTCTCCAAGCATTTTACCACACATCATAGGAAGGACCCCCTCACATCTAAAATTTTGGGGAATTGAGCCATACAAAAAACATTGGCGAGGGGGACATAAGGTCAGGACCCTCAGCCAAACTGAATCAAAATGGATTTTTATTCTTGATACATTTACCCCCCCAGGGGCCTAAACAGAGTTTGACCTTAACTGCTTCATCAGTGATTTTTAAACTAAAAATTTCCATATATTTTAAAATTAAGAGATTTTTTCCTTATTTTTTTACCTTCTCCATCCATTCACGTCAGCTATGAATGTACAATCAAAAACTAGCCTTCTTCCCATTTATCTCTCTAAATATATCTATATATATTTATTCTGAAATTAATTTTATATGTTGTCCAAACTTCATCTTTGTTGTACATATACTACACCATGGTGGGCTCTTTATCCCCCCTTTTTATATCCTGATACATTTAATATGTGAGTGATCATAGATACCCATTCAGCGGAAGGAAAACGAAGGATCCCCTCTGACTCTGCTTCAGACATATTAGGGACGTGCAGAAACACCACAATCTGAAGGGATTAAAACTCCTCCTACCTCTTCTATATGCTGTTTGCCTTACAGCAGTAAGGTAATCATTTAGCACAGCCACGAGTGTCAGTGACACTGAAGACACGTACAGCACTTAAAAGTCACACTGACACTGGATATCATTGTATTATCACTCAGTGTTCCTTTAACCACTTCGCGCCCATGCTATAGCCAAAAGATGGCTACAGCGCAGACGCTAATTGCCGGGAGGCCGTCCCTGGACGTCCTCCTGTTTACTTCACAAATGCGCGCATCGGGGAAGTTCTGTGCTGGCCGTGTCCCCCGGACACAGCCAGTCTCAGATCACTGTAAATGGCCAATCACAGCGGCCGTTTACATAGCGTGCCCAATGAGAGATGATCTCATATGTAAACATATGAGATCATCTCTCATCGCCGGCACTCTCTCCTCACACAGACAGCGTGTGAGGAGGGAGAGATGAACCGCAGGCAGTGTAAAAAAAAATAAAAAATACAGTGCCCATCTGTCCCCACTGCCACCTGTCAGTGCCATCTGCCCCCACTGCCACCTGTTATCAGTGCCAACTGTCATCAGTGCCATCTGTCATCAGTGCTATATCAGTGTCACGTGTCATCAGTGCCACATATTAGTGCCAGTCATCAGTGCCACGTACCAGTGTTATCTGTCAGTGTCACGTGCCATCTGTTACCAGTGTCATGTGTCAATGCCAGGTATCAGTGCCATGTGTCATCAGTGGCACGTATTAGTTCCATCTGTCATCAATGCCTTGTATTCGTGCCACGTGTCATCAGTGCCACATATTGGTGACATCTGTCAGTGTCACAAGTGCCACGTATTAGTGGCATCTGTCATCAGTGCCACGCCAGTGTCACGTGTCATTGTCCTGGTGCTCCAGGGCCTTCAAAAGTGTAATAGGTAGGCAAAAAGTTAGATGTGTAATTTATGCTCCTAGAACATGTGATGGAGCTCCCTGCATGTTGGGCCTCTCTATGTGGCCAGGCTGAGGAAAAGTCCCACACTTGTGGTATCGTAATACTCAGGAGTAGCAAAATGTATTTTGGGGCATTATTTGTGGTATACACATGCCACGTGAGAGAAATAACCTATTACAATGATAATTTTGTGGAAAAAATTAAAATAAAATAAAAAATCTTCATTTTGCAAAGAATTGTGGGAAAAAATGACATCAAAAAGCTCACCATTCCTCCTACTAAATACCTTGGAATGTCTACTTTCAAAAAAGGGGTAATTTGGGGGGTATTTGTACTTTCCTGGCTTGTTCGGGTCACAAGAAATGAGATAGGCCACCAGTACATCAGATGTGATCAATTTTGTGTGATTCGCACCACAGCTTGTAGACTCTCTAACTTGCACAAAGACCAAATAATATCCACTAATTTGGGTTATTTTTTACCAAAGATATGTAGCAGTGTGGCCAAAATTTATGAAGAAAAAAAATTAGCAAAATTGTATCACAGAAAAAGAAAAATGCATTTTTTTTCAAAATTTTTGTTATTTTTTCATTTATAGCGCAAAAAATAAAAAACCCAGAGGTGATCAAATAACACCAAACGAAAGCTCCATTTGTGGGAAAAAAAAGGACAAAAAATTAATTTGGGTACAGTGTTGCATGACTGAGTAATTGTCATTCAAAGTGTGAGAGCACTGAAATCTGAAAATTGGTCTGGGCAGGAGGGCTGTTTAAGTGCCCAGTAGGCAAGTGGTTAAAACACTACACTGCTACACTTGCACTAGTTTGCACAGTGGACCTCGAAGAGCTCCATATTTCACTTTGGACTTCTCATCTATGCCCACCTGTTGGCATCTTTTCTGCATATTTGCACATTTTCTCTATTTATTTGCACGTTTTTGCACAGATTAGTATTCATATACTCTGCTTATTTACACATACCGTATATACTCGAGTATAAGCCAAGATTTTCAGCCTCTTTTTTGAGGCTGAAAGTGCCCCCCTCGGCTTATACTCGAGTCATCGCTGTCTGCCCGCTCGATCAGCGTGTCGAGCAGACAGACAGCGGCCATTCTATAATTCAAAAGCCGTGCCTCCGGCTCCGCCTTCGCCTGTGATAGGCGGAACACTGAATTTCCCAGCAGCCTGTGTTCCGCCTATCACGGACATCGTATCATCCTCGTACTACGGACGAGGATGATACGATGTCCGTGATAGGCGGAACACAGGCTGCTGGGAAATTCAGTGTTCCGCCTATCACAGGCGAAGGAGGAGGCGCGGCTTTTGAATTTTACAATGGCCGCCGAGGCGCCGACGAAGAGGGCACGGGACGGAGGCAAGGCACGGCACGGGACGGGACGGAGGCAAGGCAAGGCAAGGCACGACACGGGACGGCGGCAAGGCACGGCACGGGACGGAGGCAAGGAACGGGACGGAGGCTCGGGACAAAGGCTCGACACACACACACACACACACACACACACACACACACACACACACACACACACGGATGGATACACACACACACAGGGATGGGTGGATGGATGGAGACACACACATGGATGGATGGAGACACACACACACAGGGATGGATGGATGGATGGATGGAGACACACACACACAGGGATGGATGGATGGATGGACACACACACACACAGGGATGGATGGACGGACACACAGGGATGGACGGACACACAGGGATGGACGGACACACACACAGGGATGGACAGGCATGTCTCACCCTCGGCTTATACACGAGTCAATAAGTTTGCCAGTTTTTTTGGGGGTAAATTGGGGGCCTCGGCTTATATTCGGGTCGGCCTATACTCGAGTATATACGGTATATTTATCTGCACCCATTTGGATTGATTACGTTTGTTCCTTATTTTTTTTTTGCACATTGTTAATTAGTATTTATATTTTTTTTTTTGAACATATATTTACTGGAACTCAGTTGGATTGCTGATTACGTCTGTTTATTTTGCACATTATGGATGTGGACAATAGCACTTTATTGCAAAATACATAACTGAACATTATATATTTATATATATTTTTTTATATATATTTATTGTCACTCAGATATACGACAAGTATGTTATTATTTTCAGAGAAGAATTTTAGGAGCGCAACACCACTTACCATTTAACATTTTTATTTATTTGGGTAATAGTTTGACCCCTACGGTGTTTGCAGCACCTTAAACACTGATATTCCCTTTTAGCGCAGGAGTACTTACTTCATAACACCACATAAGTGTCACATATCAGTGCCATTTGTCACCACCAAGAATGTCTAAAAGATTTTCAGCCAAGGAGGCATACATTATTCTTGTGACCAACGAGAGCAACGGGGAGCTCTTCGCTTCGGATTCCTCCTCATATTCAGATTCTGACGTAGAATACGAGCCTGTCCTAACCAGTGGAACACTGACCACCTCAGGAGGATGATGAGAGTCTGTCCGCCAGGCATTCTGGTGAGGAGGCAGTGCAATCAACCAGCTCCGCAGTGCCTCTGCAAAGACCACGTACCAGTGGGGTGTTACCTCAGTCCCAAAGTATTAGCTCCCATGCCAGTCTTCCCTATTCCCTTCAGAACCCCTTGTGGCTTCCTCCTAATTCAGGAGAAGCTATCATTCCCCCCCCATAAATTGTGCGACCGCGCCACAGGGTATAACTATGCCTTCATGGTATACGAAGGGAAGGACACCCAGCTACATCCCCCTAATTGCGCAGACTACATTGGATCAAGTGGGAAAGTCAATTGGGAACTCATAAACCCACTCCTGGAGAAAGGCTACCATTTGTATGTGGACAACTTTTATACTAGTTTGACCCTGTCCTGCAACCATCACAGAAAGAACACTCCAGCATGTGGCACCGTAAGGACAAACCAGAAGGGCTTTCCGCAAAGCCTTGTCAACAAGGAGGGGAGATGGCAAGTTTACGGAATGATGAAATTCTGACTGTGAAGTGGAGGGACAGAAGGCATGTCTACGTGCTTTCATCGATCCACAACAATACATTAGTTGAGATCACAAGGAAGACTGGCCTAATCCAAAAACCAACATGTATCCACGAATACAATATGTTCATGGGGGGTGTTGACTTCAACAACCAAATGCTCGAAACCCTAACTTGGCACAAGACGAACATACCAGTGGTATAAAAAAAAGTTTCAATTTGTTTAATTTTGCCATATACAACAGCTACGTTAACATAAATCCACTGAAAGCCCAAAAACCTTCCTTGGCTACCAGGAGGAAATCACCACTGCCCTTGTATTCCCGAAGGCCAACTAGAAACCATTTGATCAGATTAGCAGACTCTCCGAACGCCACTTTCCCGAAATAATTCCTCCCAGACCAACAGGTCAAAAACGGCAGAAAAAATGCCGGGTGTGCACCAGAGGAATGAGAAGGGACACCACTTTTTATTGTCCCCAATGTCCTTCCCAACCAGGCCTCTGCATAGTTGACTGTTTACCCCATTACCACATTTGACTAAATTATTAGTGAAGTATGGTAAACATAACCCTCACTTTCTGCCATTTACCTTCACACCCCTTATGCCTCTACTTGCTCTGTAACTGACCCTGGCTTGTTATTCGACCCTGCTTCTGGCTACTGATTTTGTACAAACCTCTGCCGGATTGGGAACTGACCCTGGACCGTTTGACCATGCTTTTTGCCTGCCTCTTGGATTGATTTTGTACTCTGCCACTGGACTAGTGGGATTCATAACACAGGGGTCTCACAGATGAAGAAATTGTTTGTTTTTGTTTTCTCATTCCTAGATTAGGGTCTGGAGACTCGGAGGCTTCAAAGAAATTTGGGTGGGAGAAGCCTCTACCTCTGTCCCCATTCTGTCCTAAATGAGGCCCTACTTCTGCCTGTAGGACCTTCAACAGGGGTCTTCAAACTATGGCCCTCCAGTTGTTCAGGAACTACAATTCCCATCATGCCTAGTCATGTCTGTGAATGTCAGAGATTTACAATACCTCATGGGATGTGTAGTTCCATAACAGCTGGAGGGCCGAAGGTTGAGGATCCATGATCTACAGCATGCCATCATGCCTCTGCCTGTCGCATGAACTGACCACACCACATGGATGGACCATGTTTCTGCCTACTACCAGGACCAATATTTTGGCACTGCTGACAATCTCTGCCTGCACTGACCGTGGACTATATATGGTTAGTATCCCTGCCTGCAACAACTATGGACAGTGATCCTGCCTGTTGCCTGGGCAATTGCAATCGCTTTTGCTGACCAAGTGCCTGCCTGCTGCCTGGACCAGTGCTACCCTCCTGTGGACAACTGTGCTACTAAAACAACAGGTAATCTTTTGTTTACCCTTTGCTCGGCAGAATTTAATTTGGCGTGTAATTCTTGGTATGTGCATGCTATGTGTCCTTAGAACACCTGACGGTGTTCCTTGTATGTGGCCAGGCTGTGTAAAAGTCTCACACGTGGTATCGCCATACTCAGGAGGAGTAGCAGAATGTATTTTGGGGTGTCATTTTTGCTATGTACATGCTATGTGTTGGAACTATCTTATAAATGGACAACTTTGTGTAAATAACGTGCTTATTTTGTTTGCACATTTTCCAAAAACTTCTGGAAAAAAATGAACCCCTTCAAAAGACTCATTATGCCTCAGATTATACAGTGGGGTGTTAGCTTTCCAAAATGGGGTCATTTGTGGGCGTTTCCATTGTCTTGGTGCTCCAGGGCTTTCAAAAGTGTAATAGGTAGTCACCAAGTTAAATGTGTCATTTATGCTTCTAGAACACCTGATGGTGCTCCCTGCATGTTGGGCCCCTGTATGTGGCTAGGCTGTAAAAAACGTCCCACATGTGGTATCGACATACTTAGGAGGAGTAGTAGAATGTATTTTGGGGCATCATTTGTGGTATACACATTCTATGTGAGAGAAATAACCTATTATAATGACAATTTTTTTTTTGGGGGGGGGGGGGGGGGGAATTTAAAAAAAAATCTTCATTTTGCAAACAATTGTGGGAAAAAAATTACATCAAAAACCTCACCATGCATATTACTAAATACCTTGCAATGTCTACTTTAACCACTTCCAGACCGGACCATTTTGCTGGCTTAAGACTAGACCACTTTTTGCGATTCGGCACTGCGTCGCTTTAACTGACAATTGCGCGGTCGTGCGATGTGGCTCCCAAACAAAATTGACGTCCTTTTCCCCCACAAATAGAACTGTTTTTTGGTAATTTGATCACCCCTGCGTTTATTTTTTGCGCTATAAACAAAAATAGAGCGACAATTTTGAAAAAACGCATTTTATTTGTTATAATAATTATCCCCCAAAAATATATATAAAAAAAATGTTTCCCTCAGTTTAGGCTGATACGTATTCTTCTACATATTTTTGGTAAATAATCGAATACTGATTGGTTTGTGCAAAAGTTATAGCGTTTACAAAATAGGGGACAGTTTTATGGCATTTTTATTAACATATTTTTTTTTTACTAGTAATGGCGGCGATCAGCGATTTTTATTGTGACTGCAACATTATGGCGGACATATCGGACATTTTTGGGACCATTGTCATTTATACAGCAATCACTGCTATACAAATGCAGTGATTCCTGTGTAAATGACACTGGCAGTGAAGGGGTTAACCAGTGGGTGGCAGTGTAAGGGTTAAGTGTTCCTAGGGGTGTGTTACTAACTGTGGGGGGCTGGGCTTTGTTTTAGTGAACACTGATCTCTGCTCCAATCACATGGAGCAGAGATCAGCGTCAGTTGTTGCTAGGCAGAACGGGGATATGCTGTTTACAACGGCATCTCCTCGTTCAGCTGGCCCGTGAGACGATCACGGGTATGCCCGCGGCGATAGAGCCTGCGGGACCCGCGAGCGGACTCACGGGGGTCCCGACCAGCACGCGAGCGCGCCCGCGGTGGCAGGGCGGCATTTAAAACTGGACGTACCTGTACGCCAGTCCGTGCCATTCTGCGGACGTACATCGGCGTGCGCCGGTCGGGAAGTGGTTAAAAAAGGGGGGTCATTTGGGGGGTATTTGTACTTTTTTGGCTTGTTTGGGTCGCAAAAAATGAGATAGGCCACCAGTACATCATCATGTGCGATTTTTTTTTATGATTTGCACCAAAACTTGTAGACTCTATAACTTTCACACAGACCAAATAATTTCCAATTTTGCCCGCAGACCCCCACAAATTTGGGTTATTTTTTTACCAAAGATATGTAGCAGAATGAATTGTGGCCTAAATGTATGAAGAAAAATTTATAATTTGCAAAATGTTATCACAGAAACTAAGAAAAACGTTTTTTTTTTTTCAAAACTTTCGGTCTTTTTGCATTCATAGCGCAAAAAATAAAAAACCCAGAGGTGTTCAAATACCACCAAAAGAAAGCTATTTGTATGAAAAAGGGACAAAAAATTCATTTGGGGTAGAGTATTACATGACGAATTGTCAAAGTGTGAGAGCACTGAAAGCTGAAAATTGGTCTGGTCACAAGGGGGGTTTAATTGCCCATGTAGCACGTGGTTAATACTGCATAAATAATTTTTTCATAATACAAACTTCAATTATCATTTTTGCCGTGGCCCCGTTAAGATAGAGGGAAAGAAAGTCACAAGCAGTTGCTGTCCAGGTTTTACATCCACCAGCTGGCCTACAAAACAAGAAAAAAAAAAAAAATCTAAAATGAATGTATTATAAATAACTTTAAAACATTAGCAGGTTTATAATTATATGCAGTATATATTCATATCTATAAAAAAACACTCAAAAGACTCTGAAAATGGTGCCGCATTCCTAAATATAGCAATATATTGAAGATAAAGTAGCCTAAAATGGGACTTTGGAGGCATGACATTTACAAAAAAACTCCTTACATATGCGAATCTGTGTCATCTGACATATATTAACCACTTGGTGCCCACACTACGTCATATGACGTTGTGGGCTTTGTGGCGGTATATATGAATGATGCCTGAGGCCACAGACATCATTCAGATATCTGTGTTTTCAGCCGGCGATTCCCTGCACCATAAGAACGATCATAGCGGCTGTTCCGCCGCTTGATCGTTCTTTACGGGTGGCGGGAGGGGACCCCCCCCTCCCTCTGGTGCTTGTACCGACTTTTCCACTTCCATCGGTGAGTCGGTCACAGGATCCGCCGCCCCCGGATAATACCAGAGATTTCCGCCGGACCAGATCATCCCCCGGAGTCTCTATGATCGTTCGGAGGCCGGGCGTGATGTTATGACGTCACGCCTGGCCTCTGCATTCAAAATAATGGCGTCGATTTGGCTGGGAAGCCATGATCGGTTTTTATTTATTTTTATTTTAGGCTTCCCAGCCTAGAGGTGAGATGTAGGGTCTTATTGACCCCATATTTCACTGTAAATAGGTTCGATCGTGCCATATTCCTATTACAAGGGATGTTTACATTACTTGTAATAGGAATAAAAGTAATGAATTTTTTATATTATTTTTTAAAGTGTCAAAGTAAAAAAAAAAAAAAAAATTTAAGCGCCCCTGTCCCCGTGAGCTCGTACGCAGAAGCGAACGCATACGTAAGTCCCGCCCACATATGAAAATGGTGTTCAAACCACACATGTGACATATCGCCGCGAACGTTAGAGCGAGAGCAATAATTCTAGCCCTAAAGCTCCTCTGTAACCCAAAACATGTAACCAGTAGAAAAAATTAAAGCGTCGCCTATCGGAATTTTTAAATACCAACATTTGGCGCCATTCCACGAGCGCGTGCAATTTTGAAGTGTGACATGTTGGGTATCCATTTACTCTGCGTATCTTCCCCTTTCACATTATGTAAAAAAAATTGGGCTAACTTTACTGTTTTTTTTTTTTAAGCATGAAACTTTTTTTTCCTGAAAAAAAAAAAAGTGTTCGAAAAATTGCTGCGCAAATACCGTGTGAGATAAAAAGTTGCAACGACCGCCATTGTATTCTCTAGGGTCTTTGCTAAAAAAAACATATATAATATTTGGGGGTTCTATGTAATTTCCTAGCAAAAAAATATGAATTTTACATGTAGGAGAGAAATGTCAGAAGTGGCCTGGATGCAAAGTGGTTAACTGCAATCTTGATGATTGACTTTTTTTTTAATGGTAATTGCAAGGATTTTGATTTGTATACTGTGTAGAAGTGTGAGGTAACCAGGTAATTGAGGACCTGGTTGATATCGATCAGACTATTCATGCCGGGTAGGGATGACCTTCGACTCGAACATTGCCTGTTCAGCGAACAGTGAACAATTTGGAGTGTTCTCAGCAAATTCGAAAAGCCGTGTTACACCCTATACAAGTCTATGGGAGAAATCTAAAAAGCTCATTTTAAAGGCTAATATGCAAGTTACTGTCCTAAAAAGTGTTTGGGGACCTGGCTCCTGCCCCAGGGGACATGGATCCATGCAAAAAAAAGTTTTAAAAACTGCAGTTTTTTCGGGAGCAGTGTTTAATAATGATTAAAGTGAAACAATAAAAGTGTAATATTCCTTTAAATTTCGTACCTGGGGGTTGTCTATTGTATGCCTGCGAAGGGGCGCTTGTTTCCCGTGCTTAGAACTGTCCCTGCACAAAGTGTCATTTCTACAGAAAAAAAATTCATTAAAAATCACTCGCGCCTATAATGAATTGTCGGCTCCCGTAATTCAGAAAACACTCCTTGAAAGTCAAAAATCCATACCAGACCCTTTATCCGAGCACGCAACCTGGCAGGCCGCAGGAAAAGAGGGGGGGCGAGAGAGTGCCCCCCCTGAACCATACCAGGCCACATGCCCTCAACATTGGGAGGATGCTTTGGGGGTCTGTGACCCCTCAAAGCACCATGTCCCCATGTTAATGGGGACAAAGGCCTCATCCCCACAACCCTGGCCGTTGGTTGTGGGGGTCTGCGGGCAGGGGGCTTATCACAATCTGGAAGCCCCCTTTGACCAGGGGACCCCCAGGATGAGACATTGCAGGGATTCCGGCGGCCTTACGTTTGTTATATGCGGAGGGTGGGGCCACCCTTCACCTGACCCCCAGAGGGGGCGGGGTCAGGTGATTGGTGGCCCTGCCCTCCACATATAACAAACGTCAGGCTGCCGGGATCCCCGCAGTGTCTCCTCCGTGGAGACCGAAGATGGATGGATGCGCTGCGCTAGATCAGCCCCGGAGAGATGATCATCCGTCGCTGGATAGCAAGAGTGGATTAGCACCGCTGAAATCTTTTTTTTTTTTTTTTTAATAAACAAATTTTTCAAAAGTGTGTTTGTCTTATTAAACTATTTTTTACACTTTCTTTGTGAAATGGTAGGGGTCCTTTTGTACCCCCTTACCATTTCAAACCAGGGGGGGGGGGGGGATCTGGGGGTCCCTTGGTTAAAGGGTGCTTCCAGATTCTGGTAAGCCCCGCGCCCGCAGACCCCCGCAACCACCGGCCAGGGTTGTGGGGATGAGGCCTTTGCCCCCATCAACATGGGGACATGGTGCTTTGAGGGGTCACAGATCCCCAAAGAATCCTCCCAATGTTGAGGTCATGTGGCCTGGTACGGTTAAGGGGGGGGGTCTCTTTCGTCCCCCCTTTTCCTGTGGCTTGCCAGGTTGCGTGCTCGGATAAAGGGTTTGGTATGGATTTTTAGGGGGACCCCCCACGTCAATTTTTTTTTTTTTATTTGACACAGGGTTCCCCTTAATATCCATACCAGACCTGAAGGGCCTGGTAATTGAATTTGGAGGAGCCCCACGCTTTTTTTTTTATCAATGACTTTCAATGAAGTGTTCTCTGTATTACGGAAGCCGACAATTCATTAAAGCCGCGAGTGATTTTAAATTATTTTTTTTTCTGCAGAAATGACATGGGAAACGTGCCCCTTCACAGGC
The DNA here is from genome assembly GCF_037356315.1 of Lithobates pipiens. NCBI lineage: Eukaryota > Metazoa > Chordata > Amphibia > Anura > Ranidae > Lithobates > Lithobates pipiens. The sequence continues at coordinate 601,156,898 of NW_027507748.1, read as the reverse complement.
ATACTATAGACACCCCCCAGGTACGAAATGTAAAGTAATATTACACTTTTATTGTTTCACTTTAATCATTATTAAAATCAGAGCTCCTGAAAAAACTGTGGTTTCTAAAACTTTTTTTTGCATTGATACATGTCCCCTGCGGCAGGACCCAGGTGCTCAAACACTTTTTAGGACAGTAACTTGCATATTAGCCTTTAAAATTAGCACTTTAGATTTTGAATGTTCGAGTCCCATAGACTTTAATAGAGTTCTAAAGTTCAAACAAAGTTTAGGTCTGTTCGCAGGTTATGGTGCGAACCGAACCGGGGGGTGATCAGCTCATCCTTAATGCCGGGTAAGGGAACTGACAAATATTCAGCATCTCCACTTAAACCTATCTATCCCTCATAATAACCAGGGCTCTAGAGTCATTGCCTCCTTAGATGCCAAAAAAGCTTTTGATTCTGTGGAGTGGTCGTATCTTTTGGAACTCCGTATCAATCATTTGGAACTCGCTACCTCCACTGGTCCGGCTATCCCCTACTCTTGCTACCTTCAGGCGATCCCTGAAAACTTATCTATTCTGGGAAACCTATAACGTCTCAAACTAATCTCCTACCACTTCCATCAGTTCATTCCCGACAGTTATAACCTTTCGTACCACCTGCCTCACCCTATTAGATTGTAAGCTCTTCCGAGCAGGGCCCTCTTTATCCTCTTGTATTTTATTGTATTGTAACTGTATTGTCTCCTTTTTATATTGTAAAGAGCTGCATAAATTACTGGCGCTATATAAATCCTGAATAATAATCTCTGAGAGGTCCTTCATTGTTTTGGGGTTGGGCCTCAAATTTATCCATGGGATCCAATTTCTTCACAATGTCCCTAGGGTGAGGGTCCACACAAAAAACGGGCTCTCTAATTTTGTAGATTCTCGGGCATTAAAATGAACTGGTCTGATTCAGTTTCATTCCCTATGGATCTAGATGCTGCCAAGATGGCCGCCCTTTCCCCTCTGCTCTGGGTGGATGAATATTGCTACCTTAGGGTTATTATTGTTCTCTCCCTTTTCTTCCTGTAAAATTTATTTTTGGGTACCCCCATGAAGAAATGTAGAAAATTGATAAAGCTCCTGAGGAAGCGTTGACCAAAAACGCGAAACATGTAGAGCGCCAGAATATATTTAAGATCGGTTCTGTAATTAATACCCTGTCTAGTGTGATCTTTGCTTATATTGAATACTAATGTACAATTTTTCACCCTTTGGATATATAAAATTGATAGATATGGATATGTATTAACATAGACAGGATACAAAGCAGTACTTGATGTTTTTATATTTTATTTATTTTTTTATAAATAAATAATTATTTTTTATATACATTTTTTTTTTGTTTTTTCCCTATTGTACACTCAAACATAATATTTTGCCTAAAGTCCAATACAACCAACACTTTTTTCTGAGTTTTTTCTGTGTGTGGGTTTTTCTTCCCCCTCTTTCCGATTCTGTTCCCTGTTGTGTTGTTTCAAATTTGAGCTATCCAAAGGACGTGGCAATTAGAATTTTTACTTTTGAGTGCATCCACAGAAACCACCCTGTGATAGATACACACTTCCCTTACTACCTTAGGGTTGTAGTGACCAAACATTCAGCTAACTTAGAGAGGAATCTTCTCCCTTTGATAACAAGCTTGAGGGCAAAGTGATCCTCCTGGACTAGCCTCTCCCTTAATCTACATGGCTGAATATACCTACTTAAAATTGTAATGTTCCCTAGGTTCAACATTTTTTTCTTTTAAGGAATTGTCTGACATGGGTCCCCGTCTCCCTCTTTGAGAAGTGTGTGGGGTCTTTTCTCTGGCATGGAATGGTCCCTCGTTTGGGGGGGGTTAAATCTGATAAAGTTTCAAATCTACTACTGGCCTGCAATGCTGGTGACAGTCCAGTGGTAGTTTATGGGTTCCAAATCAAATGAAGCTACCTGTCTGGACGCAGTTTGAGTTCCCTTGCTGATTTATGCATTTTTTGTTTATAGAGGGCCAAGGGCATATGCAAAAGTTTCTGATTCACTGCAGGCTGTATGGAGGGTGTGGGTGGCTGCTAGATGGCAGTTTGTTCATCTTAACCAATGGTCCCCAGCTCATCCATCATGAGGGAACCCCAGTTTACCATGGCTTTCATACACTGCTGGACCCTCAAATCTGACCCAGATATGGCATCACAACTCTGGGAGAGGTGATTGCGGGGGGGGGGGGGGGGGGGGGGGGGTTTGCCTCTCTCAACCTTATATGTGGCACTTTTGGGCACTGATTCACCCAAGATGGATAAGCTGTGGGAGGTGTGGCACGGGGACTTCCCATCACTGGACAGTAAGATTTTCTGGAACATGGTCACAAACTGGTCATCTCCTCCAGGAATATAATAATAAGCTCATTCAGGTAAAATTCCTACATAAAATGTATTACACTCCTCAAACTACACCACATATTCACGGCTTGAGACCCCAACTGGTACAGATGTAAAACATTGGTGGGGACGTTTTACCATATGTTTTTTTGGGTTTGCCCGATTAGATCTTCATATTGGTCAGCAGTGTTTGGTGAAATTAATCTTAGACTGCAGTTGTTCCTCCCGGTATTACTGGAGCTGGCACTGTTGGGGATCGATAAGGATGCATAGCGCTCATCATTCCAAACTGTTAAATGTCCCATCTCCTATTCTATGCCAAAAAGGAGATTCCCATGACATAGATTTTGCCATTCCCACTGTCCCTCGCCTCCTGGGAACCATTGATGCAGCCCTGACTATGCATAAAAATCACAATATAGAGTTTGTCAGTGGAAATACGACAAAAGTATGGGGCCCTTGGACCTCTACCTGAGCTTCCATCAGGATGATTGTTTCCCAACTGTAATTTTCTCCTTTTTTTCTGTCTTATGATTTTGGTTGCGTGTAACCTATACCAATATAGGTATATATCAATAAAGCTTCAAATGTTCTACTTACCCGTTTTCTTGCTTATGATCGAAGCAATTTGTTTTATGTCAATCTGTATGCTGAGTTTACCCTGCATAACAAAGCACCTTTGATTGTTAAATGAAGAATGAGTACATGTCAACATAATAAATATTATTGCCCATGATGTGATTTTCTAAGACTATTTTAATCACATTTTTTTTTTTTGCAGTTGTGTGTAAATGTTTTGTATTTCGTCTATTTTGGATTATTAAACGTAAAGTTTTATTATAAATGTCATGCCTCAAAAGGTCCCATCTAATGCTATTTTATCTTCAATATATCTATCTACATAGTCTATCTGAAAGGCAACAAGCAGTTAACCTTTCTCAATCACAAAGCTAAAACAGAATAAAGGAAAATTAGTAAATTCTTTTAAAACTGAAAAAAAAAAAAGATCTAGTGAAGCGCTCCCCAAATATCAGTTCACAGCAAATAGCACAATGTGTACTGTTTATATATAGAGCACACAAAGTACATATATGCTACTGTGCAAAAGTTTTAGGAAGGTGTGAAAAGGCTGTAAATTAAGAATGCTTTCAGAAACAGAAGTGTTCATTGATATGCATTAAAATTGTTGTGAATTCATTAAGAAAAAAAAAAAAATAATAATAATAATAATAATACATTTAATATTTACTGTCAGAGAGGTGAGATTTGTTTAGGCCTCAAGAACAGATGAACCACGATTTTGCCATCATTTAACTATTACCCTCTTGGAGAACACAAAATACATGATCTCAGGTTTACTACATCAACTATTGAAAACTTATACAAGCATGCATTAGGACAGAAATTCGCTTAAACAATGGTATTTTCTGTCACCAAACAAAAAGCTGTTTACTTATTTTGTTGGTTAGAGTGAGAAAACCAAACTTGCATAAGAATTTATCGCATGCAAATAACCCTTAACTAGAAAACCCCATTGTGCGTAAGTAAAAAGAATGTTTAATCTTGGTTAATCTCTAGTCCATTTAGAAAGGACCCAGGTTAGAAATATATCAAACAATATCGCATACAATTATTATCTATATGGATACATGTATAATTCGGGTATCCAATCAATATTTATCTAAACATAGGTTAAATTCTTATACAATTATAATCATGATTATATGTTTTTCATAATACTAATTTGTTGCTAAAACACTTCTACTTATGATCACACTTTCATATATATAATCTCTCCATGACAAAGTTCCCCAGATCACTAGATACCAAACCACAAAATCTCCTTGTTGACCCACAAATATCACATACAGTTTTAATCACTTGAAGTATTTTTGAAATATGTCTGATTTGTATCTTCCTCTCACATCTCTCTAACACCATGTGTAGCGATGGACTTTGAACATTCAGGATACAATCCCATTGTTTACTTTTCTAATGGAGGGGTCTTTTTTGCCCTGTTGGGGTAGATCTCCACTTCGTATCTTAGACATTGTCTCATTGACATCTGAGTCCATATTGAGGTTGACTTTAGGATATCTGTTCACTCTCTGATCCAATAGGTTTATTTATTTAAACTTTCCTTGACTTAAAAGTTATTGTGGCTCCAGTCTGAGTCAGCTTGAGACTTTTGTTTGTCGCAGCCCAGCTTTTCAAGGGGTCATATAAATTGGTCACCTAATTCTGATGGGAGGGAAAAGTGGTCCTTTGGTCTGCTGATTTAAATGTTACCAGGCTCTCTGACAGTAAATATTAAATGTATTATTAATATTTTTTTCTTAATGAATTCACAACAAAATGGAACGAAAACTACCAAAAGAGAAATCCAAATGAAATCAATATTTGCCTTCAAAACTGCATTAAAGTGGAGTTCCTTCGCTTTTTTTTTTTCAAGTCAGCAGCTACAAATACGGTAACTGCTGACTTTTAAAATATGACACTTACCTGTCTAGCCGCCGACACCCTCGGTAAGAGAATCAGAAAGTGGAGCTTTCCACACTTGCGGGTGGCTCGGGAATCCTTGGAAGTGGGAGCAAAATACCTGTATTAGACAGGTATCTGCTCCCCCCTGAAAGGTGCCAAACGTGAGACCGGTGGGGTCGAGGAACCGGAAAAGTGGAAGTTCCATTTTTGTGTGGAACTCCGCTTTTATTTTACTAACTACATTTACACAGGGTTATTGAAGAAATTCAGCAGATGGGTTGTTCCAAACAACGTGGAGAACTAGCCACAGATCTTGTATAGATGTAGGGTGCCTTAACTCCTTTTTCTACATGTGAACCCAGACAGACTCAATGTTGTTGATATCTGGGCTCTGTGGGGGCCAAACCATCACTTTTAGGCCCCGTTCTTTATGCTGAAGATGGTTTTTAATGACATTGGCTGTATGTTTGGGGTCGGTGTCCTGCTGTAGAATAAATTTGGGCCCAATCACACGCCTCTATGATGGTATGGCATGATGGATAAGTGTGTGCCTGTATCTTTCAGCAATTAAGACACCTTTGAGCCTGACCAAATCTCCAGCTCCATTTCCAGAAATGCAACCCTAAACTTGCAAGGACCCTCTACTAGCTTCACTGTTGGCTGCAGACACTCATTGTTGCTCTTTACATCCCTTTGGTGAATAAACTGCCTCCTGCTATAGCCCAATATTTCACATTTTGACTCATCAGTCCAGAGAACCTGCTTCCATTTTTCTGCATAGTTTAGTCGCCAATCTTTGTTTCCACATCAAAAGGTAAGGGGTTTGGCTGCAATTCTTCCATGGAGACCACTTATTGACATGCTTCTCCAGACAGTAGATAGGGGTACCTGGGTCCCACTGTTTTCCAGCAGTTCTGTGCTGATGGCACTGTTAGACTTCTTGCAATGTCAAAGGGAAATATGCATGACATGTCTGTTTTCTGTTGCTGTGCTCATTTGTTTTTTGTTTCTGTCTTCCAACTATCTTCAACAGCCTCACCTTAGTACCAGATTGGATGTTCCTCATCAAGTATTAAGCATCCCACACAACAGTTTCTGTATCAGTTACTGTGTTTCAACCTACATATGATGAGCTCATCAGCAATCAGCTCCAATTACATGTAAAAAGGAATCCAAAATGGCGCTCAAGCTTGACACAGTGTGATGTTGTCAGGTAGCTCATGGGAAACATCTTAAAGAGCAACAAAAACTTCACCAGGTATCGATGCATAACTTGAAAGACAATAGTGTGTGTATATATATATATATATATAAAAACACACACACACACACACACGCACTACTAAATGCGTAGTTAAGCAGAAACACAAAGCGTATATATATTTTACACACATATATACACACACACACACTATCTTATCAAAAGTATTGGAATGCTTACCTTTACACACATGAACTTTAATGGCATCCCAGTCTTCGTTCTAGGGTTAAATATTGAGTTGGTCCACCCTTCGCAGTTATAACATATTCAACTCTTCTGGGAAAGCTGTCCACAAGGTTTAGGAGTAGGTCTATGGGAACGTTTGACCATTCTACCAAAAGCGCATTTGTGAGGTCAGGCAAAGATGTTGCACGAGAAGGCCTGGCTCGCAGTCTTCACTCTAATTCATCCCAAAGGTGGTCTATCTGGTTGAGGTCAGGTCAGTCAAGTTTCTCCACCCCAAACTCACTCATCCATGCCTTTATAGACCTTACTTTGGGCACCGGTCCAAATCATTGGGTGGAGGGGGGGTTATGGTATGGGGCTGTTTCAGGGGTTGGGTTTGGCCCCTTAGTTCCAGTGAAGGGAACTCTTAAGGTGTCAGCATACCAAGAGAGAAGGGGGGAAAAAACTACGCTGAAGCCAAAAGCTAAGGGTCAGCCGCTATCACCCGAAGTTTAGTGAAAATGAGAAATGGCAGCAGACAAGCTATGATCCAGCCATTCATATCAGGAGTACCAGTGAATCGTGAAATCCGGAGACAATACAGTGATTAACGGGGACCTGCCAACAACGCATAATACCTGATTGATACCACCTAGGATTTCAAGAGCTTTTGACCCACTGTCATATGACAGATGTGTCCAATTCTTTCGGTAAGAGTATTCAATTCTCTTTAATTTACTCCAGACAAGCCGTTGTTCCGGGTTGAGTTGAATTGTGTGGTCGTTTGATACTATTGCTGGAAAGACCAACATTGATACTTTTCACCACCTAACATATGTGGACTGTTTGCTGGGATTTATATTTAAGTTGCTGATACCCATTAAGATTTGTGTGCATTTATATATTGCATCCATATACTTAGTGAATTATTAATTTCACCTATTTTCGTTTTATATTTTTTATTTACCTTTGCACATTTCACACGTGTGTTTTACAGTATTGGTTTTATTACCACCCCTTCAAATATAGCTTTAGAGTTAATTGATTTGTCAGCATACCAAGACATTTTGCACAATTTCCTGGTCCCAACTTTGTGGGAACAGTTTTGGGATAGCTCCTTCTGGTTCCAAAATTACTGTGCACCACTGTACAAAGGTCCATAAAGACATGCATGAGTGAGTTTGGGGTGGATGAACTTGACTGGCCTGCACACAGTCCTGACCTCAACCCAATAGAACACCTTTGGGATAAATTAGTAGTGGAGACTGTGAGCCAGGCCTCCTTGTCCATATCAGTGCCTGACCTCAAAAATGCACTTCTGGAAGAATGGTCAAACTCTCCACTCCCATAGACACACTCCTGAACCGTGAAGACAGCCTTTCCAGAAGAGTTGAAGCTGCAAAGGGCGGGCCAACTCAATATTTAACCATACCGAACAAGACTGTGATGCCATTAAAGCCCATGTGCGTGTAAAAGATAGGTGTGCCAATACCTTTGACATTATATACGCACAATCTCACAAAAGTTAGTACACCCTCCTCACACTTTTGTGAACATTTTATTATATCTTTTCATTTAACAACACTGAAGAAACAACATTTTTCTAGAATGTAAAAGTAGTGAGTGCACAGCTTGTATAACGGTGTACATTTGTTGTCCCCTCAAAATAACTCAACACACAGCCATTAATGTCTAAACCACTGGCAACAAAAGTGAGTAAACCCCTAAGTGAAAATGTCCAAACTGGACCCAATAAGCCATTTTCCATTCCCGATGTCATGTGACTCGTTAGTGTTACAAGGTTTCAGGTGTGAATGGGGAGCAGGTGTGTTAAATTTGTCATTGTTCTCACTCTCTCTCTCTCATACTGGTCACTGGGAGTTCAACATGACACCTCATGGAAAAGAACTCCCCGAGGAGCTGAAAAAAATAAAGATGGTCTAAACTATGAGAAGATTGCCAAGATCCTGAAACTGAGCTGCAGGATGGTGGCCAAGACCATACAGCGGTTTAACGGGACTGGTTCCACTCAGAACAGGCCTCGCCATGGTCAACCAAAGAAGTTGAGTGTTGAGTGTCATATCCAGAGGTTGTCTTTGGGAAATAGATGTTGCATAGCTGCAGAGGTTGAAAGGGTGGGGTATAGCCTGTCAGTGCTTTGACCATACACCGCACACTGCATCAAACTGGTCTGCATGGCTGTTGTCCCAGAAGGAAGCCTCTTCTAAAAGGTGATGCACAAGAAAGCCTGCAGTTTGCTGAAGACAAGCAGACTAAGGACATGGATTACTGGAACCATGTCCTGTGGTCTGATGAGACCAAGATAAACTTATTTGGTTTAGATCGTGTCAAGTGTATGTCGCGACAACCAGGTGAGGAGTACAAAGACAAGTGTGTCTTCCCTACAGTCAAACATGGTGGTGGGAGTGTCATGGTCTGGGGCTGCATGAGTGCAACTGGCACTGGGGAGCTACAGTTCATTGAGGAAACAATGAATGCCAACATGTTCTGTACTGTGACATACTGAAGAAGAGCATGATCGCCTCCCTTCAGAGACTAGGCCGCAGGGCAGTATTCCAACATAACGACGTCAAACACGCCTCGAAGATGACCACTGCCTTGCTAAAGAAACAGAGTAAAGGTGATGGACTGACCAAGCATGTCTCCAGACCTAAACCCTATTGAGTATCTGTGGGACATCCTCAAACGAAAGGTGGCGAAGCGCAAGGTCTTTAACATCCAACAGCTCTGTGATGTCGTCATTGAGGAGTGGAAGAGGACTCCAGTGTTCACCAGAGCTTCTCAGGCTGATTTGATGCCCAAGAGGCTTGTTAGGCTTGCGGTTCCAGGGACGCTTTTGTCCTTCAGAAGTCATCCTGTCGCGCTGGGGATGCTTAGCCGAAGCCCAGGGCAGATGAAAAAGCAGTTTGTGAGAGGAAAAGGAGGGCCCTTGCCTAGAGCGTGGCTCTTAAGCTTTCCTGGCCTGTGGAAGAAGTGTACTCTTACCACCTGTGGCATTTTTAATGATGTCATCTAATGAGGCCCCAAAGAGCCCTTAGCCGAGGAAGGGTAAATCCGTCTGGGCTTTCTTAGATGCCTGGACAGCCGACCAGCCAAATCAAGCACCTCAGTACCACTGCTGACACTGAATCTCTGATAACAGAGGAAGGGTATCCATGGCTGCGTCACAAACGTACTTAAGGCCTTGCACTAACTAGCCTGCTAGTTCCACGCAGACAGGAGAAGCCTGAGCTCCCCTAATTCGCGGTGCAAAAGTTTTGACCACTCAGTAAGTCTGTGACACAAGTGCATTGCTGACCCCACAACCGTAAACAAGGAACGAGCCACTGCCTCGGCCTTCCTGTCCGTGGGGTCCTTAAAAGCAGGAGTCCCCTCTACCGGGATCATGGTTACTTTGTTTAACCCGGATAATGGGGGGGTCCACGACTGGAGGAGCCGACCACTTTTTGAGAAGGCTTTACTCAAAGGGCTAACACACCGCCATGTACTTGGGGGACTGAAAGGGTCTGTTGCGGTCAACCCCATTCCTTGTATATGAACTTATCGAAATAAGTCCGATAAGGGAACACCTTAGGTGTTGGGGCTGGCTTACGGGACACAAAAGGGACCACTACATCAGCAGTGGTATCTGCTGGATCCTGAACTGTAAGTGGTTAAAATGTAAAAAGTACACCCCAAAACAAAGAAAAACAAAAGAAAAAAATAAGAGATTTCAAATGATAAATCAGGTCATGGAGGGTGAATGTATCTGGTGGACCCTGGCAGGAACATTACACTAGGAATCTTTGAAGCATGGACTGATGCTAAATTATTTTAAAGTAGAACTACGGCAAATTTGTTTTCTTAATTTTGGATAAAACAAGGGAGGGTTACAACTCCTGTCAGATTTCTTTTCACCATCTGTGTCCCTTTGCAGAGCTTTCCCTTCACTTCCTGGCCCATAGCCAAACAAGAGGTGAGGAAATCCCTGCAAATGAAGGTAATTCCTTGGGGGCCCCCAGCTTATTAGAATTAGTGGCTCTAGGGGCGTGGCTTGGCGCACGGAAGGAATGGCTGTCTGAGAAAGGAGCTCCCGGAGACCCGCAGCCCTTTTGCCGTTTCCCTGGCCATACACACGCTGCAATATGAACAGATCAGCTCGCCTACACTCCGGACCTCGTTCCCGTCGCCAGTACGCTTCGTCGAGGAACACCGCGCAAGATGGCGCAGGCACGAGGAGGAATTGAGCGACGGCTCTCAGTGTGCGACGGAGGACCTGGTAAGTGGGACAGGGAATCCTGACAACCCTCTTACGCTGGGGGACATGACTTCTATTGCCTCAGACAAAGAATACCCACTTTACAGCGATCACTGATCTGAAGGCTGACTTCTTATCCTTAACTGAAAGATGTCCACCCTGGAAAGAGCTAAGCATAGGAGAGAGAAGGCGGTTCATAGACTGGAAGCCACGACAGCCTCCCATACTGCTCACTTGATTAGTATCAACCGACACTTAGAGGACCTTGATAACAGGGGCAGACGGTGCAACATTAGGGTGAGAGGTGTCCCTGAGTCGGTGGGCCCTGACCAACTTCCCTCTGCCCTGCGCTCCATATTTAACAATCTGCTAGAAAATCCGGCTAACACTCCTATTGATTTTGTTAGAGCGCACAGAGCCCTGAGAGCGAAACCCTCGGGGACATAATTTGCTGCCTTCAGAGTTTCACCCTGAAAGAAGAAATCCTAAATCAAGCAAGAAAGAACGATCAAATTTTGTTCAACGACAGTGAGCTCACACTTTACCAGGACTTGTCTCCAATTACTTTACAAAATAGAAGGGCCCTGCGCCCACTGCTGGAGGTGCTACGAGAGAGGGGGGTGGTCTACAAATGGCACTTCCCCTTCGCTTTACAGGCGACTCTACATGGGAAGCAACTACCGCTGCGGCTACCAGAAGAACTCCCCGATTTTTGTGCGAGTTTGAACATCCCCTGCATGGACTTACCTGACTGGTATGCGGAGTTCAAAAGCTCACCATCGGATGACAGTCCCGCCTGCTCCCCCCACTCCCCACCAGCTAAACCCCCGCAGAAGAGCAGGAGTGGGAAACATGGCCCGGCTACAAGGGGCCACCTATCGCATTTCGCACGGCAGCCCAGGAATTGTGACGATGCCTGAGAGAAGAAGAGACTCCTCCTTGATCGGAGCGCAATTTCATCATCCCGCAGTGAGGCACTTACAGTTTTGTTCCTATTTTTGACTTTGGGGCCCGCGGGGATTGGCATCATCCCGTAGAACTGCTGTCTACACTACTATGGAAGTTGGTGTTGCCCCCCGGGGATATGTACTGCCTCCCACCCTTTTTTTTAAATTGCCGCATACGCAGATCATTTTTTTTTTTTTTACACACCCACACACCTCAATTCCAAATTTACTGCAGGCTTTCTCCACATTTGGCTTTGTCTCCCACCTTAAGATTAATTATAATAAATCTGAGGCGATGAATTTGACACTTACACCGGAGGCAATGACGCGAGTTCAAATGAAAAATTATTTTAAATGGGTTTCAGGCTCTTTAGAATACTTGAGCATCAGGCTCAACCCCCAGCTGAACCTCATATTCACACACAATTTCAGGCCTATGTTGAGACAGATAGACCTAGATCTGAGTAAATGGTCTCTTGGCTTTTTCTCATGGTACGGAAGGGCAGCAATAATCAAGATGATCACGCTACCACGTTTACTTTACCTCTTCCATACTTTACCCATTGAAATTCCGGTTTCCTTTTTTAAACAGTTGCAAACCACCTTGTGGAAATTTCTGTGGGCCCACAAACGTCCACGTATCAGCCTACGTTTACTGATGAAACCCAAAGTGGAGGGCGGGCTGGGATTTCCGAATTTCAAGTTCTATTATTATGCAACTCACCTAGCCAGAATTCTTGATTGGAACTGTCATGCAGCTCATAAGGACTGGGTATCGGTGGAAGAGAGTATGTCTAGGACCCCTTTACGATTCTCCCCTTGGATACCGTGGGACAAATGTCCAGCAGAACTGACACAACACCCTCCCATTAGAGCAACATTAAGGGTTTTTCATATGTTAGCCACCGGACACAAGGTCGCATCCTCCCCAGGTCCTCTCACACCTCTCCTGCATAACCCGGATTTTCCACCTGGGATGGTCACGAACATATTTGCGCAAGACACAAACACTCCACTTCTGGCTACGCACTTGACTCGACAGGGGCGTATTCTCTCATTTGAAGAACTTCGAAGTGCTCTGCATTCAGGAATAATGTCTTTTTGGAGCTACAGGCAGGCGTGCCATTATTTATTGGCGACCAAAAGAAGGCAGGCCGTCCTGAGAGAACTCTCACCTTTGGAGTCGATTTGCCTCCAGGGGGCTCCTGTTGAGAAAATGACCTAATTTTTGTATGCATGTCTCCAGCGGCTTGACTGCACTGACTCGTCCAGGTTCAGGGAAAAATGGGAGAGGGCACTCCAAACTTTTTTTACTGATACACAATGGCACAACATATGCATTCTAGCCCACAAATGTACGGTCAGTACTAGGCTACAAGAAAAGTCATACAAATTACTCTCTCAGTGGTATTCCACACCGGTTAAGGTGAAGCGATGGTATCCGGCCTCGTCTGATCTGTGCTGGAGGTGCGAGGAGGCTAAGGGAGACATGCTGCATATTTGGTGGAGTTGCCCCCGAACAGCCTGTTACTGGAGCCAGATTAGTAGTTTAATACTATACATCACGGACACCAAAATAAAACTCACACTGGTTTGTTCTCTCCTGCACATATCTGACCTTCCTTTGGGCAGATATAATAGATCCCTGACAAAATACTTGTTGATAGCTGCTAAATCCCTGGTTCCTAAATATTGGAAACTTTCCACTACACCTACAATTCGAGAATGAGTGCATTCAGTCAACCATATTTTTGCCATGGAAGAAATGCTTGCTACCGAAAAAGATTCAGCTGACAAATTCCACGAAACCTGGTCCCCTTGGGTTCAATTCAAATACTCTGAAGCTTTTGAGAGCTTGACCAATGGATGAGCTCTCTTTTCACATAGATACAGTGACAATTGGAGATGAGGGATTTCGGACCGGGCTGGCCCGGCTAGGATATGTTGTACGATATCTTAGGAGCTGTGAACTCTTTCTGTATTCCCTACTATACTTACAGGTTCTTCTGCCTCTCTTGTACTTACCTTTTTATATCATATCTATACTAACTCTTTCCTTCACCCCTCCCTTCCCCCTGATAAGAGGATGTGATGTCCGTTTTATTCATTAACGGGTTTAGTATGGCCCTACTAAGGGTTGTTGTTTAACATTTTGTAGCCTTCAGTTTTAACTATTTGTTCTAACAGTTAGGTAGCCTTTGTACTGTAGCCCGAGATTGATATCCTAGTTTGATTTCCACTTTGTACAGGCTACTGAAGCATCTATTTCGACTCTAACTGTGATATAGCATTTGTTCAATAAAAATCAATTGTAAAAAAATAAAAAAAAATTTGTGGCTCTATTGTAGGATTTCCCCTTTATTACTTTTTTGAAGATAACCCAAAATTTGGGTTTTTCTCTTACTTTCAATAATAGTGGTAAACAGGACAAATAGAGGGGATAAATCTCCTTAACGGGGTCACACACAGCTATAAAAACTGACAGTGTCCTTATCCCTCTCCACTCTTTTGTTAGAAAAGGAAAAAAAAAAGTATTGCCCTTAGTCATACCACTTCAATACCAGGTACTTACTGCCCAAGACAATTTTCAGCGCAGTCGCTTTTTAAATCATTTTCATTCATTTTTTTCCCACAAATAGAGTTTTGTTGTATGCTATTTGATCACCTCTGGGGTTTTTATTTTTTGCTAAACAAATAAAAAAAAAAAGATCAACATTTTGGATAAAAAAAATGTTTTTCTTTGTTTCGACACTGACAGGTGGCAATGATGGACACTGATAGATGGCGCTGTTGAGCAGGCACTAGTGATTGGCATTTGTGGGCACAGATTGGTATCCCTAGTGGCATACCTGGGGGTCCTGGGTGAGCATTGCTGATAAGCAGCGCAGACCCGCCGTCAGGAGAGCAGCCATTCGGCTCTCCTTTACTTGCGTCTGTCAGACGCAAGTGAGGAAAAGCCAATACAGGGCTCTTCCTGTTTACACTGTGATTGGACACAGCTGATCATGTGGTAAAGAAGCCTCCGTCAGACCTTTAAAAAGATCGGGGTTGTGGTGTGTCAGACGGACACAGTTATCCTGGAAGACATCATGTGACGTCCAGTCAGAAAACATTACAAAATGACAGCCGGGCGGGAAGTGCTAATATTTTTTGTAAAGCAATACAAACATAAGTAGTTCATCAATATAAACACAAAGTTATGGAAACATACTGTATATCCATTAAGGTACACTCCAGGCACAGAGAACCATAAATCTTCAGATTCTCGTCTAATATTCTCAAATTGGTCACATTAGTCTGCTGATCCATTCCAAAATCATAGCAAAACACCTAAAAATGAAAACAATATTACATTTCATTAATATCAAACACTGCTGGTAAACATTAACTAGTACTTCATTGTACATTTTACACCAGTGGCAAAAACGATATTAAGCTCATATGCAATGACCAACCTTTGAGTCTCTCCCACTTAAAATGGTTGAAAACTCTTACACACCACTTTTACCTACAGGTAAACCTATAATAAGGCTTACCTGTAAGTACTGAAAGGATCTTCTAAACCAGGACAGTTTAGAAGATATTTACCATATATGCTTGCACCAACGTCACTGAAGAAAGGGCAGGATCGTGCTGTTAATAAAGTGCCCGTGCCGTGACCGTCAGCTCTCACGCTCATTCGCAGGAGTGAAGTCACGCGACCCCAGGCAGTAACGGAGCCGAAGTCCACGGCGCAGGACAGAAGAGCGGTGAAGATGGATGCTTCCTGCAGCGGGGACAGAGCGGGCCTTCCTTTGCAGGTAAATGCCACATAATGGGCTAGTATGCGATGCATTCCAGCCCATTATGCTTTTACTTTGCAGAGTTTGCAGGAAACGAAAGAGGAAGTAAAAAACATTGGGGTTTACTTACTCTAACACTTATTTCTATTTCATGTTTACGCACTTAAATGAGTTGTAAAGGCAGAGTTTATTTTTATTTTTATCCTAATGCATTCTGTGTGTGTAGAATCCCCCCCCCCCCCAATTATTTAGTGTTTAACCCTTTCATGACTAAGCCTATTTTTGGAATTTGGTGTTTACAAGTTAAAATCCATATTTTTTGCTAGAAAATTACTTGGAACCCCCAAACATTATATATATTTTTTTAGCAGAGGCTCTAGAGAATAAAACGGCGATTGTTGCAATATTTTATGTCACACGGTATTTGCGCAGTGGTGTTTTAAACGCAACTTTTTGGGAAAAGGGACACTTTCATGAATAAAAACAAAACAAAACAGTAAAATTAGCCCAATTTTTTTGCGTAATGTGAAAGATAATGTTACGCCGAGTAAATAGAAACCAAACATGTCACACTTTATAATTGCGCGCACTTGTAGATTGACGACAAAGTACGGTACCTAAAAATCTCAATAGGCGACGCTTTAAAAATTTTTTGCGGTTACCAGGTTAGCGTTACAGAGGAGGTCTACTGCTAGAATTATTGCTCTCGCTCTGACGATCGCGGCGATACCTCACATGTGTGATTTGAACACCGTTTACATACGCGGGCGCGACATCCGTATGCGTTTTCTTTGCTTCGCGAGCTCGCGGGGACGGCGGGCGCTTTGAAAATTTTTTTTTTTAATTTATTTTATTTATTTTAAAATGACTAAATTGTTTTAAAAGAAAAAAAAAAATCGATCACTTTTATTGCTGTCACAAGGAATGTAAACATCCCTTGTGACAGTAATAGGTGGTGACAGGTACTCTTTATGGAGGGATCGGGGGTCTAAAAGACCCCCCACCCCTCCTTTACACTTCAATGTATTCAGATCGCCGAAAACGGCGATTCTGAATACCGGATATTTTTTAAAAACCGGCGCCATTGGCAGCCGAGTAAACGGGAAGTGACGTCATGACGTCGCTTCCGTGTTTACGATGAGGAGACTGGAACGAAGCCGATTACGGCTTAGTTCCAGTTCCTCCCCAGCAGCCAGAGCCGACGGATCGCTAATCGGTGCTCCCGATCGAGCGGGAGCACCGGTAACAGCGGCGAGAGGGGGGGACGTCCCCTCCCGCTCCTCCGGCATAACAGCCGAGCGGCTTTTAGCCGCATCGGTTGTTATGGCTGGAAAGCCAATCGCCCGCTGTAAAAAACGGTACCGGGATGATGCCTGCAGGTGCGGGCATCATCCCGGTATACCCCCCGGAAGCCGAGTATGCAGATCTGCGTACGCTCGGCGGGAAGGGGTTAAGCCATCCGGGGCACTCTTCCTGATTGGCTAAGACACAGCAGCAGTGTAATTGGCTCCTAAGGCTGTCAAAGTGATACTTTAATTTTTAGCAAGTATTGCAGCAAACACAGGAACAGAGGGTAGTTTAGCCTATGCCTTGTACTGTACTCCAATAAATGTAATTCACAGGAAAGTCATGCTGTGAAGTGGGCAACAAGGCAAATAGAACAGTGCCAACAAGCCTAACAAAAGAAACAAGGGTAAAGACTCAACTCAGTGTGCCGCTGAAAGAACCATTTACTGTACATTTACTGTATAAAGTAAGGTGCATTGGCATGGACCATGGGGTGAGTACATGGATTGAACACTGTCTACAGGGGCGAGTTCAGAGGGTAGTGATAAATAGGGAGCACACAGAATAGTCCTGGGTGGAAAGTGAGGTCCCCTAGGGTTCTATCCTGGGACCAATCCTATTTCATTTACTCAAACGACCTGGAGGATGGGACAGACAGCTCAATCTCTGTATTTGCGGACAAACTAAGCAGGGCAATCTCCACAGGATGTGGAAACCTTGCAAAAAAAATCTGCACAAATTAATGGGGTGAGCAACTACATGGCAAATGAGATTTAATGTAGAAAAAATGTAAAATAATGCATTTGGGTGTCAAAAATATTAATGCAATTACTCAGTAGGGGGAGAAACCCTGGGGGAATCTAGTATGGAAAGGGACCTGGGGGTCCTAGTAGATGACAGGCTCAGCAATGGCATGCAAGCTGCTGCAAGCAAGGCAAACAAAATATTGGCATACATTAAAAGGGGGGATTAACTCCAGAGATAAAACAATAATTCTCCCACTCTACAAGACTCTGATACAGCCGCATCTGGAATATGCTGTCTTCAGGAAGGATGTGATACAACTGGAGGGAGTACAGAAAAGGGCAACAAAACTATTAAAGGGACTTGCAGGACCTTATTTACGAGGAAAGGTTATGAGCACTGAACTTGTTCTCTCTGGAGAGGAGACACTTGAGAGGGGATATGATTTCAATGTGCAATTACCATACTGGTGACCCCACAATAGGGATAAAACTTTTCCTGCAAAAGGGAATTTAATAAGACATGCGGCCATTTACTAAAAATTTGAAAAAAGAGAGGTTTAACCTCAAACTGCTTAGAGGGTTCCTTACTGTAGGAGCGGCTAGAAAAGGGAATTTTCTCTTCCACAGGCAGTGGTTTCAGCGGAGAGCATCGATAATTAAAAAAAAAAAAACTATTAGATAAGCACCTGAACCACCACACTATACAGAGATATACAAACTAATACTAACATAAAATCACACATATAGGTTGGACTTGATGGAATTGTGTCTTGTTTTCCAACCTCACCTACTATGTAACCAAAGACTGCACATGCCTGGATATCCACCTGTTAAAACCTGGAGAAAGTATGAACAGAAGACCGGGGGAGACAGTAGCCTGGTATAGGAAAGCCCAGAAAACTCCAACCAATCTGGGGATACCCTATCCTTGAGAGCATAGGCTCTTATGCTGGGTTGCCTTATCCATCTAAGAAAGGTGGACTTCGTTTTTGACAGGTACCTGTTCCTACTTCTGCACAGGTGTAAGCATTAATCTGAGCAGAAGTTCTGACAGGAAGTATTTTTTTTTGGGGAGATCAAAACTATGTTCACATCAAGTAATATAAATAGCATACTTATTGTGAAATGGCTTTTCAGATTCCAAGTAAAGTGGTAATTATAGTGTCAGATAAACCCAGGTCTTGAAAGAAACGGCTAACAGCTATGCCCATAAGGCCAGTGACTGGAAGCAAGATGGGGGAGGGGGGTCATGAGACAGCAGGTCTATACCAGTTTAGTGCAATGAAAGTTAGCAATTTGTTTTTTTTCCTCTAATTTGTGAAGCACGGGAGGAAGGCATGCTGTGCCAGTGCTAGAGGACACATGGTTCTTGCCACAAATGAGAAACATGTTGTTGAAGATGGAGTTCAGGATGTCCACTTCAGAAGCACAACATTCTTCCCTGAATATGGAAAGTGATATAGGCTGGGGAAGAGTGTTCCATTCTCTGTGTTCAAGGTACTTGGTCCCCTAGGGAAGCAAAGCTCCCCATCCAGATCCCAAAACACTAAAACGTATTTGTGTCATTACTTCTTCAGGGCACCACATTTCTGATATGAAAACATGAAGATGTCAGGATGACAATCCCTGGTCTAGATGGTGATGGCTGAGGAAATCTACCTGACAATTGTAGACTCCTGTAATGTGAATATCAAAGATTGCTGCACAGTGGTTTTCTGCACAGGAGAGAATACAACTTTGCTTCCTTCAAGGTTGCTTCAACCTCCTGAGTTGATAAAGGCCACTGCTGAAGCATTTTCCAATTGCAACTTGATTGGGTACTCTGAAGAAGTAATGACACAAATAAGTTTTAGTGTTTTGGGATCTGGATGGGGAGCTTTGCTTCCCTAGGGGACAAAGTACCCTGAACACAGAGAATGGAACACTCTTCCCCAGCCTATATCACTTTCCATATTCAGGGAAGAAATTACTTTCCCATTTCCAAAGTTGGGTTGGAAATCCGTCAAGTTAGGGAGTTCTCTGCTTACCTGTAGAGAAGCATAGTAAGGTGGAGACAGTTTTTGATCTGGGTCAAAATCATATTGTGTTGGAAGAGGACTTGAGTGGAACGGTGTGAAAGAAATCACTTCAAATTAAGCTATTAGAAGGCCCAGGACCCTCATGGAAATGCTCACAAAGAGTCCAAGCATAGGATCTTATAAAAGCAAGTCTACAATGTGGCCTAAATATTCTACAGGGGAAGTATGGAAAGCAGACTTTTAAAGGTTGATTACCAAGCTAGAAGCCTGCAACATCTGTATAATTGTTTGCAAAGAGGTTTGAACGACAGGAATCCTTCAGAACGTCGAATAGGTACACCATAACCTTAATGCTTCGAATTCTTAAACGAGTGGGCTGGGCTAAAACTAAGAATTCTCTAAGGGCAAATGATAGGTCGGAATGGCAGTGCACCAAATTGAAAAGGTTTGTCTCCTACTGTGAAGCACAGAAAGTGATGTTGAAGTGGCTAAATGGAAATGTCCAGGTAAGAATCTTGAATGCCTACTTATGTTAGACACTAGCTTGAAACTGCTCATTAATCCCATAGGCCTGGAAAACTATGGGGCATGAAAACTGAAACTGACATCCCCCCACTCTTAAGAGCAAAAGCATCCCTTCATGGAGGAGTAGGTTTTGTGGCAGATTTGGTGAACTTTGTGTCCCAAGTCTTGCACTGATAGGCAGGGCAAGATTTTGGATTTGAAGATGTGGAGTCCTTTCTTTAGAGGAGGGGGTTTTGGAGCCATTCATTGTGGAAAAAGTGCTTTCCCTTCTGTGACAACCTTAATGAAATGGCAAGTGCATCACCAAAAAGATGTCCTCATCAAAATGCATGAGTGAGGCATCTTTCAAAAAAAGGAGCATCAGCTGTCCAGACATTCAGCTATAACATTCAGAGCATATGGACAGAAATAGGAGTCATTTTAGAAATGTGTGTCATGAGGGGTTCTAGGGCATCAACACAAAAAAACGAAGTGGAAGGAAAAGTATTTAAGAGTTTATTTAGCCAGAACTTGGTCAAAGAAAACAGGATCCTACTGATTCTCCATTTCCCCAGTCAAATTAGCTGCAGTTTGAAAACCAGAGATTGCAGCAATAGCTGTTTACAGAGCTGGGTGGGCAGGAACAAAGAAAAATCCTTTAAGAAGGTCTCAAATTTTCTGTCTACAGAATACTTAAGTGTAGGAAAATGTTCTACAGGCACATTAAGGTGTTAATTTGAAACTGAGACAGGGACCAACAATGGAACAGTCCACTTTTTAGTGAATTATTCTTCCACTGGATAAAGCTCTGCAAAAGCGAAAATCTTTTCATAAATATTTAAATCATTCGAAATTTTCCATTCTATTTGCTCACAAATGAGGAATATCTATTTAGACTAGGGCTGCAGAAATTAACAATTAATTCCTCGATTAATTGTTTATTTTTTTGATTGATCAAAATTCTTTTGATTGGTACTCACCTCTCCACCGGCTTCTGGGTCTTAAGGGAGTTCCGTCGGAGATCCTGTGATGTCGAAGTTCTAATTGAATGCAATGTGAACGGGGGAGGAGCTACGCATGACATCACTCCCTGCTGCCCTACGGTTGTTTGTAATTTAACAGAAATTAAATCTTATACTTAAGCAGTGAGCACTTTGATCTTTTCTTTCTACCCATGAGATCTAAAGAGACCTGAGAGAAGTTTATGGTCCATGTTAACCCTTTTGATACCCGCTTGCATGACCACCTGTTTGCACAGAGGTCCATTCCATAAGGTGAGAGTGATTAGTTAGACCGGAGGTGGAGGGATTGTCACGCTACTGTGGAAAAACAGGATTTTTTGTACTCACCGTAAAATCCTTTTCTCTAATTCACCGACTGACACAGCTCCTCTCTGTAACAAAATGGTTGTTAGCCCTATCACTGGAGATTACTAAGCAAAGTTGTAATACAACACTTTAGAACTTTAGTTCCGCCCAGGGGGGCGGTCCCTTAGGCTACAACCCCTACACTCCGCCCTAGTAGCCTCAGTACGTCAACAAGCAGTTTAACGTAAAGAGAAAAAAGGAGGGGCGGGTGTTGTGTCGGTGAATAACAGAGAAAATGCTTCTACGGTGAGTACAAAAAATCCTATTGTCTCTTGTATTCACCGACACAGCACCTCCCTAACAAAATGGGAAGTCCCCAAGCAGTGCCAAACGAGGGGTGGGAAAAACAGCATAAAAACTTCATCCACCATGGCAAATGGGAACTAGTGAAACTAAACACACAAAAAAACAGCAGTGCGTGGAAAACCACCACAAAATAGGGTATCCTCAACAGGAGTGATCCCTAAGATCGCAGCCAACTGCGGAAGTAATGCAACAGTGCATTAACATAACAGTACTGCGTTTTTAAAAAAATCAAGGAAGAAATATCGGTTGCATTTTCAATTGCAACTACACGGCTGCCTGCAAAACTTTACGGCCAAAACAGGCATCAGCCGATGCACTGACGTCTACCTTGTAAAACTTGGTAAACCTGTGGACAGACGACTAGGTCGCCGCCTTACACACCTGAGCGACCGACGCTTGGTGTCGGAAAGGCCCAAGACGTTCAGATTGTCCTTGTGGAGTGGGCCGTGACCGGAAAGGGGGGCACCTGGCCCTTCAAGGCGTAGGCTTGTACCATAATCTGTCTGGTCCACCTGTAAATGGTGGCTGACAAGACCGCCATGCCTTTCTTGGGACCAGCTACTGAAACAAACCGTGAGTCTGACTTCCGAAAGGGAGCCCTGGCAGACAAATACATCTTTCAGAGCCCTAACCACGTCCAAAGCGTGAAGGGCCACCTCTTTAGGGTGCTTCGGCTTAGGACACAGAGATGGTAATACAATGTCCTCATTGATAGGAAAAGCCGAGACCACCTTCGGTAGAAAAGACTGTTGCGGACGCAACACCACCTCATCCCTGTGGCTAACCAGATAGGGCGACTTGCAGGACAACTTCGAAACCCTCGTGGCCGAGGAGATTTTCCCAGAAAGTGGTCTTTCTAGTGGCCGAGTCAAAAAGGGAATCTCCCCGATATTCTCAAACGGTGGTTTTTGAAGCGCCAACACCACCAGGTTCAAATCCTATGGGGACATAGGTGGACACACACACCGGAGGGACTACTTGTCGTATTCCCTGAACGAAGGAACTAGTAGTGCGATGCCAGGGATCGTTAAAAAAAAAAGACAGCTAAGGCTGAGATTTGCCATTTGATGGTGCATAATGCCAATCTCTGGTCTACTCCTTGCCGGGGAAACAGCAGGATCTTTTATATGGAAAAGGAGCGCGGATGCCATCCTTTCTCCTCACACATGGAAACGTAGGCCTTCCAGGTACAATGGTATATCTTCCGAGAAGATGATTTCCGCACCCGCAACATAGTTGGAATCACTGAGTCCGACAGACCCTGGTTCCTCAACACCTGGCTCTCAATAGCCATGCCGTTAAAGCCAGTAATGGAAAAGCAGGATGGAGAATTGGACATTGTGATAGGAGGTCCTCTCGCAACAGCAGTCGCCAGGAAGCATCTGCCACCAGACGCACCATGTCTGCGTACCAAGGATTCTGAGGCCAATCCGGGGCAACCAGTATCACTGGGATCCCCTCGGCTTCCACTCTGCCAAGCAGACGTGGCAACACTTTCAGTGGAGGAAAGGCGTAGATCAGCTGGTACTGATCCCACGGGGCCACCAGCGCACCCAACGTGTCTGCCCACGGATCTCTTGTCCTGGACACGAATCTTGGCACCTTCCGATAGAGACGGGAGGACAGTAGATCCATATCTGGTGTTCCCCACTTCAGGCACAGCAGCCTGAAGGTCTCCAGATGCAATGCCCATTCTCCTGGGTCAAGCATCTGGCGGCTTAGATAGTCCGCCTGCCAGTTCTCCACTCCTGGGATGTAAATGGCAGACCTAGGTTGAGGACCTAGAAAATAAAAGTGAATTTTGAATTGCTTTTATGTTACATGGTACTTGTGCACGCACATGTTATTTGTGCAGCGTTTTTTCTAATGTAACTTTTTTGGGGGAAAAAATACACTTTTTAGAGTTAATGAAAAAAATAATAATAATAATAATAATAATAATCATAATATATATATATATATATATATATATATATATATATATATATATATATACATACACACACACACAATCCAAATGTTTGGCAAAATACAAAATATTTTACGCTGTGTAAAAATACCAAATATGTCACCCTTTAAAATTGTACACGCCTATGCAACGGCTACAGACTTAAATGTTACTATCAATTGGCAACGTTTTAAAAGCCTTGTGGTTACCGCTTTAGATTTACACAGGTCTGGTGCTAGAGTTACTGCCCATGCTCTGACGTTCACTGTGATATCTCACATGCATGCAAGACTGACATTTAATTTTTACACAGTCACTTTATTTTTTTGGATTACTTATTGCTGTCACAGGGAATGCAAACATCCCTAATGACAGGTACTCTATGACTAAGTTCTAGTACTAATGGTTCTAAGACCCCAAATCCTTCCTCTGCACTTAAAAGCCTTTGATCACACCAAAATCAGTGTGTTCGAAAGCTTTTGATTTTTTAAAGTTGCCACTGCTGACATCCGGGTAAACTGAAGTGATGTCAGGCCATCAATAAATTTTCCATGTCAGGCCATCACTTCAAGGAAACCATAGCCATGAGCTGAAGGAAGCTGATCGGCGCTCTTTCAAGAAGACTGGGTGTCAACTTAGTAAAGCTCTAGCCTAGCATGATGCTCATGCACTCTGCAGTGTAGTTGAGCATTATGGGAAATGTAGTTCCAAAACATCTGGGGTGCCAAGGTTCACCATCACTGCTCTAGCCTGTTGGGTTCCAAGCGTTGTTTTTCCAAGGCAGAGAAAATATCAAGTTGATGTCTCAAAACAGCACAGAAGGCAAGGCATTATATAATCTCTGAGAATTAAGTGCCTGTATTCACACCAGGCAAAGATTTCAAGGTACGATAATAAATTTTTGGGGAAATGTTTTTTCTTGTTTTTAGAAAGGTAGGATTAACAGATTTGAGACACCACTGTCTCTTAAAACATTGGCCTCAGACATACTGTTAAAGCTAGTGACTGAGAAGCAGGATGCAATAGAGGGCCTAGAGACAGCAGGTCTAGCCTGTTGTAAAGAGGCCAGGGGTTGTTTTTCCAGTAGTCATAGTAAGTCTGTGTACCAGATTCTTCTGGGACAGCTTGTTGCTATGAGAATCATCAGCTTCTTTTCTTTCTATTTTGTGAGGCAGACAAAGTAGAATTTGAACTAGAGGGAAAGCATAGATTAGCTTCCATCTGATGCCAGTGCTAGAAGGGCCTTGATCCTAGTCACAGACAGAGGTAACTTGTTGAATCCTGGAGGCCACAATATCCATATTCAGGGTCCCCTATCTCTGACACATCAGGTTGAAGATGTCTGGGTGAAAGGCTCATACACCTTAATCCAATCAGAGGTTGCTGAATTAATCCAAGTTCCAGTTGTCCCCTCCTGGAATGTGGACTGCAGAGAATACTGGTTGTTTTGTTTCCATGAGATGATCTGGTTTGCTTCCTTCAAAGCTACAAAGCTCTTGATGCCCCCTTGGTGTTTGATGTAGGCCACAGCCATATTGTCTGATTGTACAGCAACGGGGTGTCCTTGTAGATGGGGGTTCAATGTTGCAGAGATATCCATATTATTCTGAGCTGAAGGATGTTGGAGACTGGCTTCTGCTGACTGTTCTCTGTACTGTGAGGGACTGAAACACACTTCATTAGCCTGAAAGACTGACATATGTTGCTATTACTTTATTAAGCTGGGCTGGAATCCATGAAGTTAGGGAATTTCTTATGTTGCCAAGCAGGAGCATGCTGAGGGATGGCACATACTTTTTTACAGGTTAACAAGATGTGCTGGAAAGGTCTCAAATTAAAATTTGGAAAATGGCACAGCCTTGAAGGAAGCAAACATAAGGCCTTGAAAAATCACAGAGAATGGGATGTCACTTTGATCACAGTTCCTGAACGGAAAAAATAGAAGTTTTTTACTCACCAAAATCTTTTCTCTGTAATTCAGAAACCGACACAGCTCCTCTCTGTAACTAAATGGGTTTGTTAGCCTACCATTAGGAGAACTAGGCAAAAATTCTAGCAATACACAGAACTTTAGTCCCGCCACGGCGGGGGGGGGGGCACTAGAACAGTGAAACAAGTGCTACTATAACGTAGAAAAAAGGAGGGGTGGGTGCTGTGTCAGTCTGTGAATTACAGAGAAAAGGATTTTATGGTGGGTACAAAAATCCTATTTTCTCTTATATTCACCGACCGACACAACTCCTCTCTGTAACTAAATGGGACGTCCCCAAGCAGTGCCAAACAAGGGGTGGGAAAAAACGGCATTAAAACTGCATCCACCATGGCAAGTGGGAACTAGTGAAACTAAACCCCCAAAAAAACAGCAGTGTACGGAAAAACACACCGAGATAACTGGGCATTCTCAACAGGAGAGATCTGCAACACCGCAAACTTTTTGCGGAAGTAATGCAACAGAGCATTAACAAACAGTACTGCGTTTTTATCGCAAAAACCAGGGAAAAAAATAAAAATCACAATTGCAACTACACGGCCGCCTGCAAAACTTTGCGGCCAAAACAGGCATCAGCCGATGCACGGACGTCTACCATGTAGAACTTGGTAAACCTATGGACAGATGACCAGGTCACCGCCTTACACACCTGAGCGGCAGACGGTTGGTGTTGGAAGGCCCAAGACGTTACGATTGCTCTCAGAGTGGGCCGTGATTGGAAAGGGGCACCTGCACCTTCAAGGCGTAGGACTACAATCTGTCTGATCCACATGGAAATGGTGCCTGACGATACCGCCATACCCTTCTTTGGACCAGCCACCGAAAAACAAACAGTGAGTCTGACTTCTGAAAGGGAGCCGTGGCAGACAAGTACACCTTCAGAGCCCTAACCACATTGATAGCGTGAAGGGATACCTCTTTGGGGTGCTTCGGCTTATGACACAACGATGGTAATACAATGTCCTCATTGATATGAAAAGCCGAAACCAAATTCGGTAGAAAGGACGGTTGCGAACGCAACACCACCTTATCCCTGTGGATGACCAGATAAGGCGACTTGCATGACAAGGCTGTCAATTCCGAAACCCCCTGGCCGATGTGATGGCCACTAGAAAGACCACCTTCTGTAAAAAGGTCAACAGGGGAATCTCCCTGATATTCTCAAACGGTGGCTTTCTTTAGCGCCGGCAACACCAGGTTCAAATCCCATGGGGGTAACAGTGGACACACCGGAGGGACTACAAGTCGTACCCCCTGAACAAAGGTACTCACTAATGAGTGAGACACCAGAGGTCGCTGAAAAAAAAGAAAAAAGAAAAAAAGAAGGACAGCCAGGGCTGAAATTTGCCCCTTAGTAGTGCTCAATGCCAATTTCTGGTCTACTCCTCGCTAAAGAAACAGCAGGATCCTGGATATAGAAAAGGAGCACGGATGCCACCCTTTCTCCTCACGCATGGAGATGTAGGCCTTCCAGGTACGATGGTATATCTTCCGTGAAGAAGATTTTCGCGCCCTCAGGATAGTTGGAATCAGCGAGTCCAACAGACCCCGGTTCCTCAGCACCTGGCTCTCAATAGCCTTGCCATTAAAACCAGCGATGGTAAAGCAGGGTGAAAGATTGGACCATGATATAGGAGGTCCTCTCGCAGCGAAAGTCGCCAGGGAGCGTCTGCCACCAGACGTACCAAGGCCGCTGAGGCCAATCGGGGGCAACCAGGATTACTGGGATCCCCTTGGCTTCCACTCTGCGAAGTAGACATGGCATCAGTTTTAGTAGAGGAAAGGTGTAGATCAGCTGGTACTGATCCCACGGCGCCACCAGCGCGTCTGCCCACAGATCTCTTGTCCTGGACACGAATCTCGGCACCTTTTGATTGAGACGGGAGGCCAATAGATACACATCTGGTGTGCTCCATTTTAGGCACAGCAGCCTGAATATCTCCGGATGCAACACCCATTCTCCTGGGTCCAGCATCTGATGACTCAGATAGTCCGCCTGCCAATTTTCCACCCCCGGGATGTAAATGGCCGACAGGGCCAGAACGTGACGCTCTGCCCACGAAGTATGTGAGCGACCTCCCGAGCAGTGGCTGAGCTTCTTGTTTTCCCTTGGTGATTTATGAACGCCACAGCCGTGGCGTTGTCTGACTGTATCCTGGTTGGATGTCCTTTAAGACAGGTCGACCACGTGTGGAGGCACAGCCTGATCGCTCTCAATTCGAGCAGATTGATCAGCAACCTGGATTCGTCCGTCGACCAGAGGCCCTGAGCCGACTGAATACCCATCACTGAGAGAGACTGGCGTTCGTAGTGATCACCATCCATTTCAGAGGAAGGAGCGATTTTCCAGACTGAATCACCAGGGACCTCAACCACCAGATGAGAGGATCCCTGACTGGCTGGCTGACCTGTCAATCCAGGGACAACTGAGATTTGTCCCATTTCGTCAAAATTTCCTTCTGCAAGACTCTGGTGTACAACTGGGCATAAGGTACTGCCTCGAAGGAGGCTACCATGAGCCCCAGTACTCGCATGCAAAAGTGGAGCAATAATCACTTGCGGTTCATCAGTAGTTTGACCGCAGATCTGAGAGTCTGCAATTTGTCTGAGGGGAGAAAGACCCTCGCTTCCCTGGACTCCAATAGTAAACCCAGGTACTCCAGATGCTGGGTCGGCACAACCACCGACTTCGTTAGGTTCAACAGCCACCCAAATTATCGCAGAGTCTGCATGGTGATCGCCACATCCTCATCTAATTCTGAGGCGGAAGATGCTCTCAAGAGGAGATCGTCTAGGTAACCCACGATCGCGATCCCACCTTGTCGCAGCAATGCAAATACTGGAGCCAGTACGTTGGTAAAGACTCGGGGGGCTGATGCCAAGCCAAAGGGAAGAGCCACAAACTGGTAATGGGCTTCCCCGACTGCCAAACGCAGAAATTTTTGATGATGAAGGCATATGGGTATGTGCAGGTACGCATCCTGGATGTCCAAAGATGCCAGGGAGTCCCCTTGATGGAGTGCAGCGACTACTGAGCAAACGGATTCCATTCTGAACCTCTGCACTATTACAAAGTGATTGAGGGCTTTTAAGTCCAATATTAGACGTACCCCGTCCTTCTTGGGAACCACAAACAGATTTCAGTAGAACCCCTGGAAGCCTTCCGATTCCGGAACTGGTACAATCACCCCTTGATTCAGCAAGTCCCTTACTGCCCCCAAGAGGGCCTCCTGGTGAACTGGGGACGTGGGTATGCTGGAGGGGAAGAATCTGTTTGGTGGCCAAGAGAGAAACTATCTTGTAGCTTGTGGAAATCAGGTCGCAGACCCATTGGTCGGATAACCGGGAGATCCACCGGGCTGCAGACTCCCGAAGGCGACCCACCTTCTCCAATACGCGGGTGGGGGCAAACCTTCATGCAGTAGCACTTTTGTTCTCAGGCTTGTAGTTCCAGGGATGCTTTTGAACGTCCATGGACTTCCTGTCGGGCTGGGAACGTTTCGCTGAAGCACCGGGCGGACGAAAAAGCCGATTGTGAGCGGGAAAAAGAGGGCCCTTGCCTGCGGCATGGCTCCTTAGCCTTCCTGGCCTGTGGGAGTAGTGTTCTCTTACCACCTGTGGCGTTTTTAATAATGTCATCCAACGAAGCTCCAAAGAGTCGGTCGCCAATGAAGGGAAGATAAGTCAAGGCTTTTTTGGATGCCTGGTCAGCAGACCAGCATTTTAGCCAAATCCAGCGCTTCAGCACCACAGCTGACACTGAAGCCCTGGATAACAGAGGGAGAGTATCCAGGGCCACGTCTCAAACGTACGTAAGGCCTTGCACTAGTTGGTCTGCTAGTTCCACGCAAACAGGGGAGGCGTTTTGCTCTCCCAATTTGTGGTGCAAAAGTTTTGCCCACTCAGCCAATGTCTGACACCAGTGCGGATGCCAGTACTGGTCCCACGGCTGACGCCACAACCATAAACAAGGAACGAGCCGCTGCCTCGGCCTTCCTGTCCGTGGGATCCTTCAATGCAGGAGTCCCCTCTACCGGGATCGTGGTTACTTTATTTAACCTGGATACTGGGGGGTCCACGACCAGAGGAGCCGAACATTTCTTGAGAAGGCTTTACTCAAAGGGGTAACGAACCGCCATGTTTTTGGGGACCGAAAAGGTCCTTTGCGGTGACCCCATTCCCTTTAGATGAACTTGTCAAAATAAGCCAAATACAGGAACACCTTAGGTGAACGTGCTGGCTTGGGGGACCCAAAAGGGAACGATACATCAGCAGATGGATCCGCTGGCTTCTGTATCTTCAGGGTATCATGCACAGCTGTGATAAGTGCTCCAACAAGCGCTTTTTCGTGCCCGGACCCGGAATCATCCTCACTGTCCGAATGGTCCTGGTCAGCCTCGTCTGATAGGTCAGAGCAGGGGTCACCACCCACAGCAGGGCCCGAGTCTGCATCAGAGCTCTCCCCAGAGGACGGGGGAAGGGGCCTTTTACGATCACATTTCCTTCCACACACCGCCTCTATTTTAGCAACAAAAGAGTTAAGGACCCCGGTCAGGGTGTCCATGGGCACAGCGCTATCTGCAGGTGACCCGGTTGCAAAAGCCTGGATTTCGGGGGAAGAAACACCAGTTTCTGAAGCCATGCTGATCCTACCCTGTCTGCCACCTGCAAGGGGACTTAGGACAGTGAAGATCCCACCCTCCTGCTGCCGCCGCATGGGGGGAGGGTACCTAGCGCCAGACTCACCACCCTGGGGCGTTCTGTGAATGTTACTAGCCCTGCCTGTAGTCCCAAGGAGGTTACCCAGTTGCAGAGTGAAGAAACTGTGTTGGCAGCAGCTGTAGAGAATAGCGGTGAAACGATCTGCAGAGCTTGCACCAGTGTTCAGGGAACAGCCGTCCTGTATACAGTGTGAGAGCACATGTAAAGCTGTCACAAGAGAACTGCGGTGAAAAGAGCGCTCAGGCTTAAAAAAATGGCCGCCAATGCAACTAATAGAAAAATCCTATAGAAGATGGCTGCTGAGGCTCACAAGGGGAACCTGCTTTGCCCACAGTCAAAATGGCCGCCGGACAGCGCCAGGAGGGGACAGGAAAAAAAATCACAGAACAGTGCTGCCTGCATTCAGCAGGAACACCTCCACAGACACCTTTTGGGACCCCCCCCCAGACCGGGACCAGTCCCCTACAGACGAGAGACCAAGCGAAGCCCACACACACCGCCCGCAGCACATGTAGCCACCCCCCCCCCCGGAGGTGGGAAGGAGGAGAGATAGGGCCCTTCCTCGGGCCATCCACAATTACAAACCGCGAATCCGATTTCTGAAAAGGAGCCGTAACCGACAGATACACACAGAGAGCCTGAACCACATCCAAAGAGAACAAGGCGACCTCCTTTGGGAAAGGAAGGAAGGACAGTGTCCTCGTTTAGATGAAAGGCAGATACCAACTCAGAGAGAAACAAGGGATGCAGACGTAGCACCACCTTATCCTTGTGGAGAACCAAATAGGGAAACTTACACGACAGGCCTCCAGCTCAGAAACTCGCAGACATAGCCACTAGAAAGACAACCTTCTGAGAGAGAGTGTATGGGGATCTCCCTAATGTTCTTGAATGGTGGCTCTGAATTACTGAGAACACCAGGTTTGGAATCCACTGAGAAAGTGGTGTGTTTACCGGGGGGAGCTACATGCCGAACCCCTTGAACAACAGAACGCACCCAGTGAGCAGCCAATGGCTGCTGGGGAAAAAAAACAAATAGCCAGATCCAATATTTGCCCCTTGATAGTGCTCAAAGCCAGCTTCTGATCAACCCCATGCTGCAGGAAGACAAGGATCTTAGATACCGAATAGGAGAGTGGATGCCACCCCACAGCCTCACACAAAGAAATGCAAGTCTTCCGGGTGTGATCATAAATCCTCCGTGAAGAGGACTTGCGTGCCTTCAACATAGTGGGAATCACAGAAACTGGCAACCCTCGGTCTCTCAAGAACCTTGCTTTCAATAGCCAGGCCATCAAAGCCGCAGATGGTAAAGCAGGGTGCAATATCAGTCCCTGGAACAGGAGGTCCTCCCGCACCTGCAGTCGCCAGGGGGCATCCGCCACCATCCATCCATACCACGTAAGCGTACCATAGATGCCGGGGCCAATCTGGAGCGATTTGAATAACCAGTATCCCCTTGACCTCTACCCTGCACAACAAATGAGTGAGGAGCTTGAGAGAAGGGAAGGCATAAATTAGTTGATAATGTCCCTACAGCACCACCAGCACGCCAAGGGATCCCTTGCCACGAATCTCAGCACCTTCCGATTAAGAGGGGAGGCCAGCAGATCCACATCTGGCATACCCCACCACAGGCAAATGAGATGAAACACCTCAGAATTCAGCAACCACTCCCCCTGATTCAGCAACTGACAGGTGAGGTAGTCTGCTTGACCGTTTTAAACGCCCGGAATGTAGAAGGTGGAGAGAGCCGTCATGTGAAGCTCTGCCCAATGCAGAATGTGAGAGACCTCCAGTGCCACTGCTGAGCTCCTTGTCCACCCCTGGTGGTTGACGCAAGCCACCACCGTGGAATTGTCCGACTGGACCCTGACCGGACAAATATTGTTAAAATTGCTCACCGATGACTCCACTTATAAGAAACTTAAAAGTTCAAGTAGTAAGGTATTGAGCATCAAACCAGACTGTATATGTCAGTAATGCATACGAGTTAACAGGCAGGAGTAGTTCATTTGTATATAATTCTATTTTGCTCACGTTTTTGTCCAAATTGGAACAAATTTGGTTTTTCCTTCAAGGCAGGGGTGTTATGTGGAAGATCAACTATAATACGCCATGTTTGGAGTAATTGCATGCCATCTTCAATGGTAGATATAGCAAAATGTTTCTCGTTGTAAGTGGTCAAGATAGTGGCTGGATGTCTCCATTTGTATGTGATCTTATGATTAGATAATGCCTTCGTTACAGTTTTGAGCTGTCTTATTTGTACTGTAAATTGCGAGAGATCAGCGAATAATTGTATATCTGAGTATGGTGGTGGCAGAGTAGTTAGCTCCCTCGCTTTGGAGAGAATTCGCTCTTTAGTTTGATAAAAATGAATTTACAGAATAACATCTCTGGGAATTGATTCTTCTAGATGTTATGGTTTGGTAATTCTATGAATACGATCCATTGTAAGTTCAATCGGCGATAATTTTGGCAATAATGTAGAAAATAGTGTATTTACATAGTTACGTAAGTCCATAGGTAGAACTAACTCTGGTATTCCTCTCATTTTAATGTTGTTTCGACGTGAGTGGTCCTCGAGATCTGCCAATTTCATCTGGACCCACACAGAATCATCTTTTTGTTCTGTACATGCATCCACTAGCTCATTTCAGTGCATTCCTCCATTTTGTTTTCAACGTATTGCAGTCTACCATTCATATGTTTCAGATCAAGAGAGAATTTATGAATCATGGAGGATAGATTAGATATAATAGATGATTGTAATGACACAAACATTTCTTTCATTGTGGTATCTAGTACTGGCTGACCTGATGTTGGGAAAGCAGCTATAGATGTCTGTAATGAGGACATAGCATTATCACTATGCAGAGTAGTGTTCACAGGATCAGCTGCCTGACAAGAATCCAGCTTCATTCGCAATTTTGCGGGTCCCTGAGATGTTGGGGATAGCTGAGAGGAGCCATTAGAATATGAGGATGATAATTCCTCATCCATTTCAGGTGGATGGCTATCAGAAAGGTTTGTGTGAGTTTCACTATTTTTCCTCACAGCTCCGGCGGCACCATCTTGGATTTTAGTCAGCTCACTGCTCTGTTTAAATGTAAAATGATGACAGCTTTTTTGGTCCCCTTTCTTGTCCTCTTTTGCGAGACATTATTGGCACTACTGTCCCAGGAGTACTGCAGAGTATTTAGGTATGTTTTAGAGGAAAATACCTGCTTGTTTTTTGCTGTTAAATGGCCGGCTGAGCAGAGCTCTAGGCTTAAGCAGCCATCATCTTCAGCGCGCAAGCCAAGCCCCCTCTACGCTTATATTTTCTTTTGACTGGCAAAAGTGTACTCTTTCCGCTGGAAATAGTTTGAATGTATTTATCCAAACTATCGCAAAATAATTGTTCTTCCTTAAAGTGGAAACTAGTTAAAAGGTTCTTACAAGGCGTTTCAGCTGACCGACCCTTTAAACAAAAGGGTCCATTGCATATGTATAAGTACAAGCACAAGGCGTGATGCCTGGTGAATAGAATCCTTCATAGCATCTATAGCAAAGCATAATGCTTTAGGTATCTCGGCCAGTTCCTATGCTTGTTGTGTGGGGGAGCTTATTTCAGAGCATCTGTGAACTGGTCCTTTAAGGACTGGCAGGTGCCTATAGCTGCAATTGCAGGCTGAGCAACAGTACCTGCTAAGGAATAGAGAAGTTTAAAAGACTTTCCTGTCGCATCATGGCAGCATACACTCTGGGGGGTGACTCCGCCCCCACAACCTGATAGGACCACATAGCTATAAGATGAAGGTACGCCCCCCGCCCCGGTATTCTCTTATTTTTCCTCACCTGTTGGGACCGCACGGATCACCCCCCTCTTACCGCTTCGCCCCAGCCAGGTTCTAGCCTCTCCTGGGTGGAAGTCCTTACCGGTACAGCCTCTAAAGGAAGCTAAATGGAAGGAACCCCACTCTGGTGATCTCAGGGGTATGAATACTTTTTCTCTGCAAACAGAGCATTGCCTCTATAGCCGTTGGAAGTAAGCCTTAAATAGGCTGAAGGCATATAATAAAAAGATTGGTCTTTAAGCCTTAAACAGGCTTAGTACCTGCGGTGGTCTCCGGTTTCCTCTTCCTCCCTGGTGTCACTCTGTCTGCAACCTGACAGCATACTCTCTGCCTTCAGTATCTCTTGTCACCTTAGGTTGTCTGGTGCCTTTACCCCAGTGTTGCCTTTCTGCCATATTTTACTTCCTTTTCCTTAGCTCTCTTCCTGGTCACTCTGCCGCTTTGCACATGCTCACTGTGCACTTTGGGCAGCCTGTGTATGTCTATCTATGTCTTTTCCCTTTTCCAAGATGGCGCCGGCGGCCGCATGGGACTACTGAGCATGTGCGGGCGGGACATGACCCCGGCGCCAATTTTAAAAGGGGAAGATGCCTTTTTTAACGCAGATGTCTTTTTTTGCCTGTTTTTTGTGCCCAGCTGAATTTCATGACTGCTGCATTTCTGTTTTTTTCTACCCCAGTGTTGCCTCTCTGTTTGGTAAGTATCTTCCCTGTATTTTTCTTCTCTCTATTCCCCTCTTGGTTCTGTTATGGCTTTATCTTCCTTACCTTTTTGTGTTACCTGTGTCTTCAGGCTTCCTCTGTTTCCCTATCCATGGAGACCACTGCTACAGCAGATCACCACCAGCATAATAGGTAAGAGGGGAGGAGTTTGGTAAGTAGAGAAGATCGAAAAAGAGAGCAGGACGCACTAGCGCTACCTAAATGGTTAGCCCCATCAGGTCCGCAAGATCATCTCGCAGAGATTCCTCGCATAGAAGAAGCCGCTCTGGCCATAGGCGGAGCCATTCGGGTGGAGGAAGTCGCTCAGGGAAAGGGAGTCGCAGAAGGAGTCGCTCCAGGTCTTGTTCAAGGCGCAGCCATTCCCGCCGAAGAAGATCCCCTGACCGGAGGCGCCATTCACCAGCACGTCACTCCCATCCTTATGAAAATACCTGCTGGGTATGCGGGGCCATAGCCCTTCCAGATATGTTGGCATGCCGCCGGTGCTTTGAAGAAGCCACCAGAGAGAAAGGGCAAGAACACAGAGAGCTCACAGAGTCTTCTGCCCCACGTGTCGCTCCCGACACGGAGTTATCTCCACGGGGTGCTTCGCTGGCTCCCCCAAGTACTTCCAGAGAGAATGATTCTCCTTCAGATGAGGAAGAACTAGAGGCTTCAGCGGGCTTTGACTTCTCCCTAATAGAGCCTTTTGTGAGGTCAGTGAAGGGGGCCATTAGCAGGGAGGAACCACAGGAGGCCCAACCCAAAAGGAGAAAATATTTCCCGAACCTGATGAGAGAACCCGAAGCCTTCCCCTTCATTGATGAGTTGGAGGAACTTATCAGAGACG